>NC_045430.1:85406334-86881334 GCF_902635505.1 Sarcophilus harrisii | reverse complement strand
TAGCAATATGAACAGAAGAAATGATATTAGATTGCTTTGACTTGCTCTTTTTGCTTTTTTTTTTTTTTTTTTTTTTTTTTGCAAGTCAATTCAGATTAAGTAACTTGCCCAGAGTTACACAGCTAGTAAGTGTTAAATATTTAAAGCCAGATTTGAACTCTGGTCTTTGTGAGGTCAGGACCGTACTCTATCCACTGTACTATCTAGCTGCCCTGTAAGTTGTTCTTCCCCTCCCTCTTCCCCCACCATATAGCTTACTGTGCTTTTTAAAAACTAAAAAAACCTCTTTCTTTTAATCTTTTTTTTTTTTTTTTTTTTTTTTTTTTTTTTTTTTTTTTTTTTTTTTTTTTTTTTTGGCTGATGCAGTTGGGGTTAAATGACTTGCCCAGGATCATATAGCTAGGAAATACTAAGTGTCTGCAGTCAAATTTGAACATAGATCTTCCTGACTCTAAAGCTAGTGCTTTTATGTACTGTACCATGTAGTTGCCACCCAAAACATAAATTTAAAAAATCTTAAAATTTTTTGAATTTCACATAGACAATAAATATGAACATTACACATATAAAGAAGTCAATTGATTGGGTGTTGTCCTTAGTTCTTAAAGAAGACCAAAATGATATCACTACATAGAAGTCAAGTACAATGTGTTCAACTGTGGATGATTAGACCAATATGAGCTTGGAAGGTCTACCACAGGTAGGGTATAAATAGTCCATATGAACATTTGGAGTGGAGATGTCTTTAAAGTTACACATCTCACATTTCTTTAAAGTTACACATCTCACATTTCTTTTGAGTGACTGCAATTCTGTTTCATTCATTGACCCCGTGTTTTCCCATACTGGTTGGTTTTTTGCTAATGTTTACCATGTCACATAACTAATTCCAAAGTTCTTCAGTGAGACTTTCAGAGTGTCCTTGTATTTCTTCTTCTGAACATCATGCCTTGTGTGAGCTCTCTGTAAAATAGTCTTCATTTTTGTCCTTATTATAAATATCTGACTGGATTGGAAGCCAGAATCCTATAATATGTTGTTCACAAGAAACACATTTAAAACAGTGCTACATACAGAGTAAAGGTAAAAGGCAGGAGCAGAATCTATTATGCTTCCAGTGAAGTAAAAAAAGCAGGAGTTGCCATCATGATCTCAGATTAAGCAAAAGCAAAAATTAATCTAATTTAAAGAGATAAGGAAGGAAACTAAATCTTGCTAAAGGGTACCATAGATAATGGAGCAATATCAATACTAAACATATATGCATCAAGTGGTATAGCATGGAAATTCCTAAAGGAGAAGTTAAGTGAGCTGTAAGAAGAAATAGACAGCAAGACTATAATAGTGGGAGATATCAACTTTGCCCTCTCAGAACTACAGAAATCAAATTACAAAATAAATAAGAAAGAAGTAAATAGACCAAATGGATTTACATGTGAATTCTACCAAACATTTAAAGAATAATTAACTTCCATACTATATAAACTATTTGAAAAAACAGGGAATAAAGAAGTCCTACCAAATTCCTTTTATGACACAGACATGGTACTGATATCTAAACCAGGTAGGATGAAAACAGAGAAAGAAAATTATAGACCAATCTCCCTAATGAATATTAATGCAAAAATCTTAAATAAAATATTAGCAAAGAAATTACAGAAAATCATCCCTGGGATAATACACCACAACCAAATCCTACTGGATTTATATCAGGAATGCAGGACTGGTTCAATATTAGGGAAACTATTAGCATAATTGACTATATCAATAACCAAATTAACAAAAAAACCATATGATTATCTCAATAGATGCAGAAAAAGCATTTGATAAAAATCCAACACCCACTCCTATTAAAAACACTAGAGAGTATAGGAATAAATGGACTTTTCCTTAAAACAGTCAGTAGTATTTATTTAAAACCATCAGCAAGCATCATATGTAATGGAGATAAACTGGAATCATTCCCAATAAGATCAGGGTGAAACAAGGTTGCCCACTATCACTATTACTATTCAATATTGTATTAAAAATGCTGGATTTGGCAGTAAGAGAAGAAAAAGAGATCAAAGGAATTAGAGTAGGTAATGAGGAAACCAAATTGTCACTCTTTGTAGATGATATAATGGTATATACTTAGAGAAACCTAGAAATTCTACTAAAAAGCTATTAGAAATAATTCACAACTTCAGCAAAGTTTCAGGATACAAAATAAATCCACATAAATCATCAGCCTTCTTATACATCACTAACAAAATCAAGCCGCAAAAGATACAAAGAGAAATTCAATTTAAAATAACTGTTGAAAGGATAAAATATTTGGGAATCTATCTGCCAAGGGAGGGTCAGGAACTATATGAGCAAAACTACAAAACACTTTCCACACAAATAAAGTCAGATCCAAGCAATTGGAAAAATATCAAGTGCTCTTGGAAAGGTGGAGCAACTTCCCTAAACTAACCTATTTATTTAGTGCTATACCAATCAAACTCCCAAGAACTATCTCATTGAACTAGAAAAAATAACAACAAAATTCATCTGAAAGAAGAAAAAGTCAAGAATTTCAAAGGAATTAATGAAGAGAAAAGCAAATGAAGGTGGCATAACTGTATCAGAGCTAAAACTATATTATAAAAGTGATCATCAAAACCATTTGATACTGGCTAAGAAATAGAGAGGCTGATTAGTGGAATAGTTAGGTTCACAGAACAAAATAGTCAATGACTATAACAAACTAGTATTTGACAAAGCCCAAGACCTCAGCTTTTGGGATAAGAAATCACTATTTAAAAAAAAACTGCTAGGGAAATTGGAAACTAATATGGCAGAAAGTAGGCATAACCCACACATAATACTAACAATGCATACCAAAATAAGGTCAAAATGGGTTCATGATCTAGATATAAAGAATGATATAAACAAATTAGAAGAACATAGGATAGTTTACCTCTCAAACCTGTAGAGAAGGAAGGAATTTGTGACCAAAGAAGAACTAGAGATCATTATTGATCACAAAATAGATAATTTTGATTATATTAAGTTTAAAAGTTTTAGTACAAACAAAACTAATGCAGACAAGATTAGAAGGGAAGGAATAAACTGGGAAAACATTTTTACATCCAAAGGATCTGATAAAGGCCTAATTTCTAAAATATATAGAGAATTGACTCAAATTTATAATAGTTAAAAAGCCATTCTTCAATTGATAAGTGGTCAAAGTATATGAACAATTTTCACAAGAAAAGTTGTTCCAAATCACTAGTGATCAGAGAAATACAAATTAAGACAACTCTGAGATACACTACATACCTCTCAGATTGGCCAAGATGACAGGAAAAGATAATGAGAAATGTTGGAGGGGATGCGGGAAAACCAGGACAGATACATTGTTGTTGTAATAATATATCCAACCATTCTGCAGAGCAATTTGGAACTATTGTTATCAAACTGTGCATACCCTTTGATCCAGCAGTGTTTCTACTGGAATTATATTCCAAAGAGATCTTAAAGGAGAGAAAGGGACCCACATGTACAAAAATGTTTGTGGCAGCCTTTTCTGTAGAGACAAGAAACTGGAAACTAAATGGATGCCCATCAATTGGAGAATGGCTGAATAAATTATGGTATACGAATGTTATGGAATATCATTGTTCTGTAAGAAACAACTAACAGGACCATTTCAGAAAGGCCTGGAGAGACCTATATGAACTGATGCTAAGTGAAATGAGCAGAATCAGGAGATCATTATACATGGCAACAACAAGACTATATGATGATCGATTCTGATGAACATGGGTCTCTTCAACAACGAGATGATTTAAACCAGTTCCAATTATTCAATAATGAAGAGAGCCTGATAATAGGTAAACATGCAGTTCTTTCAAACCTATTTCCATATTTGTCATATTGTGCAGGAAAAAATCAAACCAAAAGGGAAAAAAGCATGAGAAACTAAAAAGCAAATAAACAAACAAAAAAGGTGAAAATAATATGCCCCAATCTACATGCAGTCTCCAGTTTTTCCTCTGGATGTAAATGCCATTTTCCATCTCAAGTCTATTGGAATTGTCTTGAATCACTGCATTGCTGAGAAGATCCAAGTCCATCACAGTTGATCATTATGTAATACTGTTGTTACTGTGCACAATGTTCTTCTGGTTCTGCTCGATTCATTTAATATCAATTCATATAAGTTTTTCCAGCCTTTTCTGAAATCAGCCTATTCATCATTTTTATAAAACAATAATATTCCATTACATGCACATACCATAACTTATTCAGCCATTCCCCAACTTAATTACATCCACTCAATTTCCAGTTTGCAGTTGCCACTGCAAAAGGAGCTAGTACGGTTTTGCACATGTGAGAGACATTTGCTTTGAAGACAGCAAGAACAATGTACAAGCATTTTGTTCAGTACCTTTAGAATGTACCTTCCTCCATGCTGCTTGGTGTCTAAGGGGAGAAGACATTCATTTAGCACAGTTCCTACATAACATTGGTCCCACCAAGTTCATATCTACAAGTGGCCTGACTGTCAAATCAATCCTTGTCTCAACTACCACAGATATAGAGTTTTTAGAGTCATTCCCAAAAGTCACTCTTTGGTCTTTGGGAGACTAATACTGAGCTGGTTGACGAATCTGGACTTTGAGAATACTGGGATGCCAACATGCCCATTTGACCGTTCAAAGCTCAAAGAGGCTCTTTTGTCTAAAAAGGAAAAGAACAAAGAAGTCAAGACTCAAGGCCCATATCATAATGCCTCATGTGTCAGAGAGAGGAGGCCTCAAAGTCTCTCTCTTTAAAACATTGTCTATCATTTCACACTGTCATTGAACGATTCCAATAGATCCATCGAGAGCATAGCTAGAGATGCCATTACTGAGGCTGACAGCCTCAGAGACAGAACATCTCTGCAACCAATCAAGGACCCTCTTCTTCAAGACATGGTTGGTCAATCAATAACAATTACAAAATTGTTTATGATGTAATGTCTCTTCATCACATTTCTATTACATCCCATCATGACTCTCCCAGAAATAGACTCTCCACCAAAGGTATGGTGATATGTAAGAAGTCAATTGCATATATATATATATAAAATATATATATATATATATACATATATATATATGTATGTGTATCCCTGTTATACATATATGGGTCCTTTCCATTTTATTGCATCTCTTTAGAATATATATTTAGTAATGGTATCCTTGAGTCAAAGAAATAAACAATTTAATGACTTATTTATATGGTTTCATAATGGCTACCAGAATATTTATACTAACTCACAGTTCTACCTTTTCTTCAGGAGTTCCTCCAATAATTATAATTTTTTGTCTTTGTTAATTTAATATGAGGTGATAACTCAGAGTTATTTTGATTTATAGTTCTATTAATAATTATTTGGATTGTGATTTTTTTAAATATGGTTTTATAGCTTGCTTTTCTTTTTTTTGAAAACTGATTGTTCATATCTCTTGGTCATTTTCTTATTTGAGAATAGCTCTTGATATCTGAATCAGTTCCCTTTGTGTCTTGGATATCAGACAATTTTAACTGCCCGGTTAACAGTTTCTCTTCTAATTTTAACTGCGTTGATTTTGTTTGTGTGAAATTTCCAGTAAAGTTCCCGATTGAGACTTTATGACAGATCCATACATAAATGGGATTGTCTGGCTCTTTTTGGTCCTGAACTCTATTTCCCAGGCTTCTTCTAATGATTTGTGTCTTGCTGTGGTGTGTCTATGTTAAGAGAAGTCTCACATCCTCTTGACTCAGCTGGTTCATATCTCTGTGGTAATCAAGTGTCTTGGATCATTCCCTGTCAGACTGTTGCTGACTTTCAATTCCAAAAGACTTTTCCTATCAGAATTTGCTGGGCTTCCAGGCCCATAGAAACAAAACACTACAGGATTCAAGTGCCTAGTGGAGTATCCTGGTCCAAGGCAGGTTTCTGGCCAGTTTACTTGTGCCTGGACCATCTTCCCAGGTGGGGCCTTTGTCCCAGTACCTGAAGGTTTTTGACTTTCTTTATGAAGTCCATGAAAGAAATTATTGTCATTTCTTTTTGGATTTATTGATTATCATTTAATTCTGGTGCCCTTTTAAAAGGCTTGCTAGAGGCTATGTGGGAGAGCTTGGATCTGCTGACTTTTAAGATACCCCATTAACTTCAAGTTTCAAGATTGGCCTTGAAGTTTTACCAGTTTTCAGTAATTCCTACTTCCCATTTCAAGTGCCTAAACCATTTCTTTCATAATATACTCTGGAATTTAATCAGAAATAGAGATCAAGATCATTATTCTATTTTTAAAAATCAGTACTATGATATCCTAATTATATCTATATATATGTAAAATTTGGACTAGAATTATTAAATAATAGCTGACACTTGTATAGTACTTACTATGTGCCAGGGATATAGTATAAATATCATCTCATTTGATTCTCATAATAACCTGGGGAGGTAGGTGCTATTATTATCTACATTTTACAGATGAGAACACTGAGGCAAACAGAGGTTAAGTAATTTGCTTGGGCTCACACAACCAGTAAGAGTTTCAGGACAGATTTGGCCAGTCTATCTATTGAGGCCTAGAACTCTATCTACTGAACCATCTAGTTGCCCCAGTATTAAATTTACATATGTATATGTAAATGATTGCAATAACATATTGACACTGTCTCCCAATAAGGAGCCCCAACTTAAGCTCACCTGATTCAGGATTAGGAGAGAGAGATCTCTAAAGATAGAGCTCACCCTCTTCTGGTTGTCTTTTGCTCTTTATAATTTAGAGACAATCACTAAAACCAACCAACCAACCAAAAAATACAACGCCCCCGAAACCCCTTAAATTAGGCTTAAATCCAAGGTCTCTGCAGTGGGGACTGGAAAATGGTAGGTATTCACTGTACAAAGTAAATTAGGTATAGGACAACTATTCATTTATTCCACTGAAAAAATTATATTCAAAACAAAAAAACCCTCAAAAGCTTACATTGACAGACTTAAAGCTTAACACAGTAACCTGTAACTCCTATTATACTCACACAGGAGATTGATCCTTAAAACATGAATTAATGGGATACTTTGGAATGGTCCTATTCCTTTTTCCTCGGGCCTCCATGTTCTGACTCCAAAGGTCCACGCAAGCCAGAGCAGAGTTTGTGCTCATCCTCCTGTAAGGAGACATTCCTCTGAGAATTATTGGAGTGGATCTAGGGAACATATCCCACATTAAAGCTGGTGCCAATTGAGGGATCCACCATCTCCCAACCTTGTGAACTCATGAATTTGCTTCTCAGGCTACAAATATGTACTTCAGGATTTCCATTTGGTCATCTCTGCTTAAGGAAAGAAATACACAGAAAAAGTAGGGTCCAAAATATTAAAATCCCCAGTTGGCTTCATTTATATATGAATCCATGTTCTAGTTGACATGTGTGAGCAACCATCGTGGTTGAACTCCCCCTTCCCTTGTTGCCCAGGAAGGGGAAAAAGGAGAGAGAGAGAGAGACAGAGAGAGACAGAGACAGACAGAGACAGACAGACAGAGAGAGAGACACAGAGAGAGAGACACACATACACACACACACACACACACACACACACACACAGAGACAGTGACAGAGAGAAAGACAGAGAGGCAGAGGCAGAGACAGAGACAGAGAGACACACACAGAGAGAGACAAAGAAACAGAGACAGAGAGAGACAGAGAGACAGAGACACACACACAGAGACAGAGATGGAGAGAGACAGAGACAGAGAGAGACACAGAGAGAGAGACAGAGAGACAGAGAGGGGGAGAGAGAGGAAGAGACAGAGACAGAAAGACAGAAAGAGAGACACACACAGAGAGACAGTGACAGAGAGAGAGAGACAGAGACAGAGAGACACGGAGAGAGAGAGACAGAGAAACAGAGACAGAGACACACACACAGAGACAGAGACAGAGACAGAGAGACAGAGACAGAGAGAGACAGAGAGACAAGAGAGAGAGACAGAGACAGACAGACAGACAGACACACACACACACACACACACACACACACACACAGAGACAGAGAGAGAGAGAGAGAGAGAGACAGAGAGAGACAGAGAGAGACAGAGAGACACAGAGACAGAGAAACAGAGACAGAGACAGAGAGACAGACATAAAGACAGGCAGAGAAAGAGAGAGATAGAGAAACAGAGAGAGATTGACAAAGACAGAAAGAGGCAGATTCAGACACAGATAACAGATAGACACAGGAAGACACACACACACACAGATAGAGGCAGAGAGACAGAGAGAAAGAGGCATGGAAGTAGGGGAGAGACAGAGGAGGGAAGGAGGAAGTTCTATGCCAAACATTTCAGATGGAGGAAGAAGAGTGACAACCAGAGGGCAGAGTCACTCTTTTGGAGGTCTACTAACTAGGCTGATCTTTCTAGGCAACATCCCCTCATGGAGCAGGGGAAAGTGTATGAAAATAGAAAACAAAATAGCTTTATTATTCACAACTTCAAGTCCTTCAGCACTGAGCACATGAGGGACTTAAGTGACTGGGGGCTCAGCACATTTCTAGGTATTGATCCCCAAAGTCCCTATGCAAACTCCAATGCAGTTTGCTGTAGTCATAATGGACCTTGCATAGTAAAGACATGGTTTGTGATTACCTCCTTTACATAAAAAGAGATAAAAGAGAAAAAAATATTTTATGAGATCTCAGCTCAGTAACTAGTCTGAAAAGTTAGGGGGCAATGAGAAGTTACATAGATAGTCCATATCAGGACTTGAACACAGGTTTGCTTGATTCAGAGCTCAGTTTGCTATTCAGTCCACTATTCTAACCTCTTCAATTGCCAATTGTTGCATCATGGTATTTAGGAGGTACTAATGTTACAGGAAGACTAGCAATTCACAAAGATTTGGGGGACACAGAAAGATAGGAAAGCAACTTGTGGACAATTCAACAAACATCCATTTATTTATTAAATGTTTTATCAAACATCTACTACACCCAGAATACTGTGCTAAGTGCTATAGTAGCTATCAAGTTAACTTAGTCAGTATAGCTCAGTGATCTCCCTGTCTTCAATGATCTTAAAATCTAGTAGGAAGATAAGACATGAACACCAATAACAATTTTTTTTTCTACAAAAGGAAATGGGTAAAGTCCTGATCTTGAGGTCAGCCACTATGGATCTGAGTCCTTACATTGAAATTTGCTAACTGTGTGACCAATGAGCTTCAGGGGTTCTCTGCAGAATAAATTTTCAAGGACCTATTTCCAGGGATTGCCATGGAGGAAACATTAAAGGTTTATTACAAAGCGACTTATTTGAAACAGCTAGGTGGCACAGTGGGTAGAGCAACATCCGTGATCTGGAGGACCTGAGTTCAAATCTGACCTCAGACATTTAACACTTCTAATTGTGTGACCCTGAGTAAGTCACTTAACTCCAATTGCCTCAGGAAAAAACAAACAAAAGCAAAGTGACATTTATTTTTCTGCCTCTTCCCTTTTCTTGGGGATGTGCTCTAAAACCTAGAATATGATACAATCTGTTTTAGCTATGCCCTTTTGATTTACCATGAATTGAAGATGATCTATTCCCTTCCTCTTAAGCTTCTCATCATTTCTAAATCAGAAAGTAGTACAGTAGCTAAATTATACCATATTCAAAATCAAAAAGACTAGGATTTAAGTCTTGCCTCGGGCACTTACTTAGCTATGCTGTTACTGTTCAACCTTTTCTGATTCTTTATGATTCCAATTTTTTTTTTTGGAGGGGAGGAACTGTGCTTTTGCCATTTCCTTCCCCAGCTCATTTTATAGATGCAGAAACTGAAGCAAACAAGGTTAAGTGGCTTACTTAGTGACACATGTGATAGTCTTTAGTGTCAAGTTTAAACTCTATTCTTCCTAACTCCAGGCTCTATGCTTTATCCATTGTATGTTTTAGCAATAAAGTGTAAATAATAAATGTAAACGTAAATAAAGTGTAAATCACTTTATCCCCTTTAACTTCTAAAGACTTCATCATAAAATAGGGAAAATTGTACCTACCCTCACTAGTTTTGGGTTTTTTTTTTGAAGGTCAAATAAAATAAAAAATATATATATAATATATTTTGCTTTGCAAATCCTAGAGTTCTATCTAAAAAATAGTTTTTATTATTATTTATTTTAATAGTCTCAGTTCTGGAGTAATAGGCAGGTCATCTCTCTTCCCTAATCCTCAGTTTCTTCCATCTAGAAATGAGGGAATCACACCAGATAATCCTTAAGGTCCAATAAAATCAAAAGTAAAAAACAAAAACAAAACAAAACAAACAAACAAAAAAAAAAAACTATTGAACTGATAAAACCAAGATCTTGTTTTATTAAAAAAAATCAATAAAATAGATAAATCTTTAGTTAATTTAATTTAAGAAAAAAGTAAGAAGAAAACCAAATTATCAGTATCAAAAATGAAAAGGGGGAATTCACCACCAATGAACAGGAAATTAAAACAATTGTTAAAAGCTATTTTGCCCAAATGTATGCCAATAAATCTGACAATCTAAGTGAAATAGTTGAATAGCTGCAAAAATACAAATTAACCAGATTGTCAGGAGAAGAAATAAAATACTTAATCTCATTTTAGGAAAAGAAACTGAACAAATGATTACTGAACTTCCTAAGAAAAAATCTTCTGGGCCAGAGAGATTTACAAGGGAATACTACTAAA
Organism: Sarcophilus harrisii; assembly: GCF_902635505.1. Taxonomy (NCBI): domain Eukaryota; kingdom Metazoa; phylum Chordata; class Mammalia; order Dasyuromorphia; family Dasyuridae; genus Sarcophilus; species Sarcophilus harrisii. Next base: position 86,870,610 of record NC_045430.1, on the reverse strand, counting down.
TAGTTAAAGAATAATTCCAATCTTATATAAGCTATTTGGAAAATTTGAAAAAAATAGATGAAGTAAGTCATCTTACTATTGAAAAGAAAGATACACTTCCAAATTCTTTTTTATGGCACAAATTTGGTGCTGATGCTTAAAGTGGAAGACCTAAAACAGAAATAAAATTATGGACATTTCCCTAATGAAATTGATGCAAAAATTTTAAACAAAATATTAGCAAAGACTTTATGGCAATTTATCACTAGATAATAGTGACTATACTATGTGACCAGGTAAAATTTATACCAGAAATGCAAGGCTGGTTCAGTATTAGGAAAACTATCAGCACAATAGGCAGATTATCTCAATAGATGCAGAAAAAGTTTTTTTTGACAAAATACAGCATCTATTTCTATTAAAAACACCAGAGAGAATAGGAATAAATGGAATTTTCCTTAAAATAATAAATACTATCTAACTAAAACCATCAGCAAGCATTATATATAATAAGGACAACATAGAAGCATTCCCAATAAGATTAGTGGTGAAATAAGAACCCACATGTACAAAAAAGTATATATAGTAGTTGTGGTGACAAAGAATTGGAAATTGAGAGGATCCCTATAAATTGGGGAATAATTGAACAAGTTGTGGTATATGGATGGAATGGAATATTATTGTATTATAAGAAATGATAAGTAAATGTATTTCAGAAAAAAACCTGGAAAGACTTAGATAAACTGATGCTGAGTGAAGTTAACAGAACCATGAGAACATCATAAAGCATAACAGCAACATTGTACAATGATCAACTTTGATAGATAACTCTTTTCAGCAATACAGTGATCCAAGTCAATGTTAAAAGACTTGTGATGGAAAATGCTATCCACATCCAGAGAAAGAGTTATGGAGTCTGAATACAGATTGAAGTATTTTCTTTTTTTTTTTTTTTCTTTCTTGAGATTTTTCTTTTTGGTTTTGATTCTTCTTTTATAACATGACTAATGTGGAAATATATTTAATATAATTAGACATGCATAATCTATATCAGATTTTTGCTATATTGGGGAAGGGGAAGGGGAAGGATGGAGGGAAAAAAATTTAATTTAAAATTTTAATTTAAAAATTTAAACTCCAGAGCTTATAAAATTGAATGTTGAAAATTATTTTTACTTATAATTGGGAAAAATAAAATATTAGTAAGTGGGGGGAAATGTGTGATCATGCAAAGCATATTTCCTTTTTAAAGAAAAAACAGCAAAAAAAAAAAAACCCATAAAATAAGTGAAAAAAAATTTAAAAACACTGTTTCTGAGATTCCTTGGACCTCTTGAATAATAATAACCAACATTTTTATCGCACTCATTTTTTTTTCTTAAAGCTTTTTATTTTCAAAACATATGCATGGATAATTTTTCAACATTGACCCTTGCAAAACCGTGTGTTCCAAATTTTCCCTCCCTTGCCCTATCCCCTCCCCTAGATGGCAAGTAGTTCAATATATGTTAAACATGTGCAATTTTTCTGTGCATATTTCTACAATTATCTATAGCACTCACTTTATGCAATATACTGTGCTAAGCACTTTACAATTATTATCTCATCTGTCCATGGGACCAGTCCCTTGAATCCTATGAGTCAGTGTGCCTCCATATCAATTCTTGTCATGTTGTAAATTTTGTGATCCGGAAGACAGGATTCTCCAATGGCTCCTCCTATGACCAGAAAAAGTTCAGGAGAAAGGATGGCATTTGGCATCCATAGCTTTAGGCTAGGCAAGCCAAGCCACCACCAGGGGGCAACATATGCTAATATTTCTGGCCTTGGTCATCCTCACTGCCATGACAGCCAAATAGATGCTCAGACTGTTTCTGAAGATCAGACTCAACTCAAGGGATGTTGTTTGCTTTGGACCAGTGGTGTTTAGGGGACAGAGCAAGCAAGTATGGTATAGTGGAGGGAATACTGGAGTTGGAATCCAAAAATCTTGGAATCAAGCCTGACATCTATAAATTTATAAGCTGGACATGAAAAAAAATAATAAAGTTCAGTATCCTCACTTCTAAAATGTGGGGTAGAATAGTTTCAAGACCTGACTCATAGAGTTGTTGTGAACCGGGAAGATTGTATGCATCTTGCATTTAAATATCAAGGTCTTTCCAGCATGGATTCATGGAAAGAAAATTGGATTGGAGTAGAAAGAACCTGGTTCAGTTTTTGGTTCTGACATTCTATTTGACTGACATTAGGGAAATCATAATTTTTGGAGACTTCCAACTCTTAATTTCATGGGTCTATGATTCATTGACTATTGCAACAAACTTTTAATTGGCTTTACTGAGCCAAGTGTTTTCCCTCTTTGATACACCCTCCCTGTAGCTACTGAATTAATATTATTCCTAAAGTATCTAACTACATCACTCTCCTTCTCAAGAAATTCTAATGGTTCCTTATTACCGCTAGGGGGAAACAACCAAAAAAAAAAAAAAAGAAGAAAAATTGAAACAAACTCTACTGTTTGGCACTTAAAGGCCTTTACAATCACCTGACCTTGCTAAGTTTGTTGCATATTACCCTCCATCATACACTCTGTGTTCCAGTCAAAATAGTTTGTCTATTGCCTGTTGTTCCTCATTCATGATATGCTTTCATCTTCTTTCATGGCATTGCAAATGTCATATCTGGAATTCACTCTCTCTTCATACTTCTAAGAAATTAACTTCTATCAGTGCTCATAATGGTTCCACTTTCCAGGCATTTCTAACCATCCCATCCCTCAGATACTAGTACTCTAGTCACAAAAGCACTTTGTACATATTTATATGTGTATAAGTTGATCCTCCCAAACTCCCAACAAAAACTCCACTCATCAAGAGCTTAAGAAAATTGTTGGATTTTTGTCTCTGAATTCCCAGCATCTCACAGAAAATCTGGCACATATTAGAGGCTTCATAAAAACTTGCTGAATTGGGTTCTTCTTAGTTTAAGTAAGACTGAAGTTGCCGTCAGCACTTCACTAAAAGTCATTAGATCTTTCCTAAGGAGGAGAATAGGTCAATCTGAGATCAGACCAGCTTCTAGGGCAGTCTGGGAATAGAAGGAAGGGAAGAACATATTCTAAGCCAGGGTTCTGACCAATGATGTCTTCCTATATGTATGCCTGTGTATTGTGGAAAAATGAGGATGTAAAGACCTTTGTCCAGAATGAAGGAGCTAAGAGTTTTATTGGAGTCTTCCCTGGCTAGACAATATTTAGGTAATTACATTTTAGTTACCACATTGTAGGAAGGGTATTGAGAAGCTTCAGAGTACCCAGAAAAAGGAAGGCAGATTTCTAGTGTTAGAGCTGGAAACCAAAGCATATAAAGCAGTGGTGTCAAACTCAAATAAAAATGGGGGCCATTAAACCACCCATAAGGATCTCTGCCACTGCATATTCACTGAGAAAACTACAAATTAACATTATCTATATTTTTTATATTTTTATTAATTTTATTAACTATTTCCCAGTTACATTTTAATTTGATTCTCTCCTTTGATCTCTCAACTTGGGAGTATTGAGGTTACATATCATAGAGGAATCATATCTTTGACATTTCTGATACAGTTGTTTGTCCTTAATTTTCAAAGACCAATGACATCATGGGGTGATGTTTTGACTTGTGCATGAATTGGATTTAAGTGAGGGAAAGTTGCACAAAGTCATCATTGTTACTTTCTCTTCCAGAGTCATCAAAATCCAGCAGAAAGACAAAAATGAAGACTGGTGATGGCCCAGGAAGTAGTGGATGACTTTTGGCATCTATGATGTCTGACCAAATACTAGGTGCTCCATAGTACCTGCTTCCTCAACCTAGTTTAATCTATCTGCTGAGATGGAGTTGGCCACTCACCACATATACTACTAATTCTTGAAGCCACAGCTGAGAGTTGGGTGAAGGTGGACACTAAGAGAAGGGATTGGTAAGCCCTCACTCCACAGGGGCTACTTCTCCCTTAACACCCTATACACCGTATTTATGATGTAAGGGATAATTGAAAGAATTTGGAGTCCTTGATCAGGAAAAGAGAAAATTTTGGGGAAATATGACAACTATTTTCGTGTGTGTGTGTGTGTGTGTGTGTGTGTGTGTGTGTTAGGCTTATGTAGATGAGAGATCTGTTCTGTTTGTTCTCAACTTATTTCTCTTTTTCTCAGCTTGAAAACTACTTGAAAAATTGTTGCTATAATTATTGCTTATATTTTTTCTTCTCTCAATCACTGCTTAACCCTCTAGTTTCTAACCTCATCACTTAAGGAAAACCAGCTACTCCCTCCAGAGTCATTGGTGATCTTAATTGACATTTCTGATGGTCTTTATTCCCTCTTAACCTCTCTGTTGAATTTGGCAATGGTTGCCATCCACTCTCCCTGCATTTTTAGGTTGTTTTTTTCCCCTGAGGCAATTGGGGTTAAGTGACTTGCCCAGGGTCACACAATGTCTGAAACGAGATTTAAACTCAGATCTTCCTGAATTCAGGGATGGTGCTCTATCCACTGTGCCATCTAGTTGCCCCTCTCCCTGCATATTCTTTTGGGGTTTTTATGATACTACTCTCTCAAGACTCTCTTCCTACCTTTCTTAATTTCCATTGGTTATTCTTCAATCACATCTTATCCTCTAACTTGGTAAATGTTCCCCAATGCCTAGCTTTTCTTCTTTCTCTTTCTTTTGGTGATCTCATTAGCTACTATGGAATTTATTCTATCTATATGTAGATGATACATGGTTCTATAGATCTAGTCAGTCTCTCTTGAGCTTCAGTCTCACATCACTAACTGCCTATTGGACATTTTAGCCTGGATATCGTAGAGATATTTCAAATTCAACCTGTCCCAAATCAATTCATTATCTTTTCCCCCAAACCTAGTACCCTTCCAAGTTTGTCCTATTTCTTATCAAAGGAACATTTAGTCAGTCTCCTAGGTTCATAACATCTGTGTTATACTCAGCCCATCACTGGATTTCCTACCACATATCCATCAATTCCCATAATTTCCTATTTCTACCTTCACAGCATCTCTTAAATCCCATCCCTTCTCTTTATTTTGAGTCACCACCTTTGTTCTTAGTCTTATCATTTCTTGTCTAGATCAGTGGTTCTTAAACTTTCTTTGTCTTAAAAACCTTATAATCAAAAGAATTTGATATAATCAAAAAAAAAAAAACACTCTACCTGTTGGTATTTACCAAATTAAAGATTATATCATTATCATGAATATAATTTTGACCTTGTGGACCCTCTGAAAGAGTCTTGGATCTTTCAAGTATCCTTGGACCATGCTGTGAAAATCATTTGCTTAGACTGTAAAATAGCTTCCTAATTGTTTTCTTTGCCTTAATTCTCTCTCCATTCCAGGATATATTTCATGTTCCTGCCAAAGGGATTTTACTTAATTAAGTGCAGATCTGACCATGTCACTCCCCTACTCAAGCATGGTTAGAGAACTAGTTTTAAAGTCAAGAAGACCTTGGCTAAGTCTTGCCTCTTGCATGTGCTGGCTCTGTGATTCTGGGCAAGTCACTTATTAACCTCTCAGTGTTGAAGTAAATTCCCTTAGACTATAAATTGCAAGCTTGAAGTCAGGAAGACTCATTTTCTGGAGTTCAAATCTGGCCTCAGATGTTAGCTATGTGACCTTGAATAAGTTACTTAATTTTGTTTGTCTCAGTTTCCTCATCTATTAAATGATACACAGAAGGAAATGGCAAAGCACTCCAGCACCTTTCCAAGTAAACCCAAAATGGAGTCATGAGAAATCTGTAATAATGGAAAAATAATTAAAAAAAATAAATTGCAAAGAAGATAGAGTGATAGATGGAGTTTTTCATGGGATTGTCTTGATACCAGAGAAATTCCAGGTCCAGTCTATGTCCTTATCTTTTGTTTAGCTTTTAAAAATCTGAATCCAACCCATCTTTCTATCCTCATTGGACGTTACTCTCTCCCTCACTCTTGGATGCAGCTAAACTGGTTTTTCTCTGTTACTCACACACACTATTCCATTTCCTGTCTGTCACTGAATTTACATCATTTCTCAAGCCTTCAAAGCACTCTCTCTTTATCTCTGCCTCATAAAATCTCTTTCCTATTTCAAGAGGCAAGAGAGAGATTCACTTTCTCCTGGAAGCCTTTCCTGATCATCACAGTGTCCAGTGTCTTCTCTCCCAAATCTACTATTTCTATGTTCTATAAATACACAGACACTGAAAGTACTTTTGTGAGCACGCGTGCACACACACACACACACACACACACACACACACACATCTCTTTATTTAAATGTAAATCCTCTTAAGAGGAGGTTGGGAGATTTCTTTTATCTTATTATCCCCTGAGCATAATGCCTGGCACATAGTAGGTATTTAATCAATAGTTGTTGATGAAATGATTGGCCCCAAAGGGCAAAACCAGGAACAATGAATGAAAATTGTATAGGCCAAGCTGATTTTGGTTCAATGTAAGGAAAAGCTTCTTAAAAACTAGAGCTATGATTGCACATGTGTAATTGCTTGCCTCTGCAGGGGTTTGTATAGGAGCTAGGGGAAGAGAGAGAATTTGGAACTGAAAATAAATATTAAAAAATAAATTAAAATGAGAGTTAGTACAAAGTGGACTGGGTTTCCTGGAAAAGCAATTGTTTCTCCATCACTGAAGGTCTTCAAGGGGAAGCTAGGTGCATTCTTCTTAGAGATATTATGGGAAGGATTCCCTTTCAGGTAAGGGTGAATTTCAAGGTCTCTCCTAATTGAGATGCTGTGATCCTATAACTGTACCCTCTGAGAAACTGGAACTAAGGTGAAGTCAAGTAGACAGCGATGTGTGAATCATATAGGGAAGCTGGAGTAGAAAGGAATGACACTTTTTCATATGGCATATTTTAAAGGCACTTAATTTTGACCCCACAAGATATCATTCTTCAGGATAGGTAAATATTTGTGCTTCAAAGAATTCCTGAGAAGACAAGAAAATTTCAAATTCAATTTAGCAAACAATGAGTAAGAGCTTACTATATATAGGTACAGCATTATGTATATAGGTATCCCACACATGTGGTAAATATTAAAGTAATATGACAAAGACTTTGATCTCACAAGACTCATTCTTTAGTAGAGGGATAGTTCCCTTACACAGATAGCTATGATTCTTGCTGAATGCATCAGAGTGATGGGAGGACTATGTTAGTTTCCAGAAGAATGATGTTAAACAGCCTAGGGATAATAATACCTGGTTCTCCCTGGGGAACACCAAGGACACTGAAGACTCTGCTTCCAAATTCAGTGAAAAGAGCCATGGGTTTCAGAATCTAAAAGTCTTTGAACTTCTTAGCAGGGTGACAGAGTAAATCAATTCCTTTCTCAGGGTTTTGGTGTCCTCATCTCTAAAATGAAGAGGTTAGAGTAGATAATCTTTAAAGTCTCTTCCAGATTTAAATACTGTGTTCTTATGGGATGAACTTGAAATTTATAAAGGAAAAGTTAGTGGAGAAGGGATTTTAGAAGGTGGTGGAGCAAAGGAATAGGAAGCAAATCATCTTGGCTAGAAAAGAAGGGAGTAGTTGGAAATAAAAGCTAATTAATAAGATGTCCTGTTGGGAATACTAGGCCTAGAGTCAGAAAGACTCATTTTCCTAAGGTCAAATCTGGCCTTAGATACTTAGTAGCTGTGTGACCCTGGACAAATCACTTAACACTATTTGCCTCAGTTTCTTCATCTTTAAAATAATCTAGAAAAGGAAATGGAAAACCACTCCATCATTTCTTCTAAGAAAACACCAAATATGATCAATAAGATTTAGACACAACTGAAATGACTGAACAATAAGGTCTGATAAAGTGATCTCATTTACTCCTTATGGATTCAAGTATGAATCTTCGTGTTGATCAGTCTCAGATTTACCTATCCAGTCCTAACCTCTCTCCTAACCTCCAGGCTAACATCTCCAATTGCCTATTAGACACCTGGAACTGGAAATCCTACAGACATCTTAAACTTCACCTGTCTAAATCTGAACTCATTGTCTTTTCTCTACTTTCTCCGCATTCCACTAGTCCTGACTTCCCCATTTATTGTCAATATCATCCTTATTTACCCAATTCCACAATCTAGCTGTCACCTCCAAATAACCATCATTCTTTGTTACTCTGCCATATCTAATCTGTTGCCAAGTCCTGCCGATTCTACATTTGTCAGCATCTCTTTTATGTACCCCTTCTGATATTGTTCTGACCTTATATGATTTTGGTACAGGCCCTGTTGAATTTGACTTGTGTGTGGACACCCAGGTGAAAAACTTTCCTAAAGGCAGTTGGTGATGGGAAACCTACTGCTCAGAAGATGTGTCAAGACTTTAGATGTTACAGACTTGAGAACTATTTGCATGTATGTAATTAGCTGATATGGGAGTTAATGTAATTATTTGAGAAGAAGGTGTCCAGTGAAGCAGAAGGACAAAGAAGCATCCTTGAAAATGCTCCTATTTGGGAACTGAGGAGAAGAGGAGGAAGTGACGGATATAAGGAATAATTATTTATACAGTATATACTCTGTGCCCGGCACCATGTTAAGTGATTTTTGTGAATATGATCTCATTTGATGCTCACAACATTTCTGTGAAGTAGATGCTATTATTATCCCATTCTGGAAATTGAGGCAAAGGAAGGTCCAGTGAACTTGCACATCTATTAAGCATCTGAAAGGACATGTGAATTCAGATCTGCCTGACTGTAGGCCCACTGCTCTGTCAACTGAGATGTCAGTTGCCTGGGAATGGAGGTTTAAAGCAGTGGCTGGAGATCAAGAAGATGAGGATATTTCTGAGTCCAAAAGAAGAGGGAATATCTAGAAAGAGAGAATTATTATATTATATCAATGCAATATTAATATTAACAATAGATACAGAAAGGATAAGCAGGGTAAAAATAATTTTAAAAAATTTGTATTAGATGCTTAGGAATACATTGTTACCTGTTGTTCTTAGATGTTTCTTTCCTTCTTTAAGAGGACCAAGGACATCATAAGGGTGATGTCTTGATTGCAAGTGAATTGTATTGAAGTGAGACAGAATTGCACAAAATCACGAGTCTCCCTCTCTCTTCCAGTCATTGAAGTCCAGTGGCAGAAGAAAAGTCAAGAGAACTGTTGGAATCTTTACAAAGTGTTAAGACATTGGAGTTGATAGAGACAATAATTATCTAATTTGGCATGGTTCAATATGATTGATTTGATCTTAGAAAGATATATTTTGGGCCAGAACTTGAAACAAGGTACTAAGTACAACTGATGGAAACAATGCTTGTGTTCACACCTTTAGAGAGCTCACAAGTATCTAAGTACTCAATAGAGTTCACATGTTTGGGAGAGTTCAGGGTTTAGAAAGAGATATCTGAATTCACACCTCCCTTAGGGCCAGAGAGCACTCTGGGAGATAACCCAGAAATCCCTCTCCCTCCAGAAGGTGGAGTTAACCTTTGGGAGATCATATATATGCAGGGAGCTCTTAGAGCTTAGGGGAGTTTTTCTTGAGAGAGTTTACTTGGGAGCATTCCCAGGAGTTGGAGAGGAGCACTCTGGGAGAAAGCCCACAAGCCCTATCTTTGAGGCAAGAGAGATTCATCGCATCTTCTACCTTGGTGCTGGCTGGAGGCTGAAGAAAGCTGAGGCAGAAACCAAGGACAAAGCTGCAAGAGCTCAAGCAGAGAGATAGGTCTCTGGGCTAACGGGGCTATATTGAAGGACACAATAAAAGTTCAGATCTTTTATCACCTGGCTGTGTTTTGGAAAAAGAACACCCAAAGAGGACTGCAAGGGCTCTTGCCCTTTCTAAATTAAAAGTCTTTCCCTGGTCTCAGTTTGTCTGAGGAAATGCTAATTCAATTAATAGGGGCAAGATAACAATTGAAGCAAAAGGTAGGCTAATTTATTATCACAAAAATGCCAGTCTGGGAGAAGATCCTTAAAGTTTCTGACTAGTACAGATAAGCCATCAAAATCTAAACAATGAGTTACAGAGGTTTGGGATGGGAGCTGAAAGCAAGTTCAACTGAATGATGGGCTTAAAAGCTAGAGTTCCAGGATATGTCAAGTAGAGATTTTTTCTCCAAAAAAGTTTAGTGGTGAAACGTAAAGAAAGCAATGTTTCTAAATCTTAAAGGGGTGGATGGATTTTTGCTTCTTAAAAAAAAAAAGGTGTGAAGACCTAAGGATCACTCTGAAGAGAAAGGAAGGAGCAGTGCATGAGAAAGAGGAATGATTCCCAGAATAGCATTCTAAAGAAAATAGGAGGTAATGGGCTCAAAAGTTTAGGTTGAAGTTTTCAAAAACATTACTATAAACTTTTTTTTAAAGTGCATGTTGTTCCCTAATCTTAGTCCTTTCCTCCACTGTGTTTTATCTCATCCCTTATTACTTATCTTGTTGTTCAGTTCTTGATTTTGGAACTCAGAACTTCTAACTGACCTGAGTCAACAGATTAAGGTTTGCAATATTGTTTGGATTGGGAAAGAATCTTGAGAGTTCTGGAACCATCAGTCTAATGATATAAATTCTGCCATTGACTGTGTAATATTGGAAAAATCATTTCAGTTTCCTGACATCAGTGCTCTCATCATTTTCAAATATTTGTTAAATTTGAATCTGCAAATTAGGAAATAAAATAACTTCCACAAGTATTTTAAGTGATTGGGCATTTACTTAGGTAGCCTCTGGCTAAGTGCCTAATGAATGAAATAATGGATATGAAAATATTTTCAAAACTTTGAAAATTTAAGTCATAATTGTGAGTCCTTTCAGTGTAGATGAGCTCTGCGATTTTTTAAAAAAGGTCACAAGAAAGAGACTCCTCCCAATCCTCAATCTCTTTTTACTCCCCCCCCCCAACCAGTTAGCTTTAGAGTGGTCGGATCCATAGGGACCCATCCATCAATGCTCACCTTTGTCATGCAGAGTGGCCTAGCTCTCCCCAATCCCTGCTTCCTCCCACCCCAAATCAGACATACAATTGTCCAACTGCCAAATCTGAAGCATTGCCCACTGCTGGAGACTCCATTACTGCCTCCCTCTCCCAACTCTGATCCCCTATCCTCTGGGGTACCCTTCATTCCCCACTTGCCAGCACTTCCTACTCCACCCCCACCAAACCCTGATTGCCCAGTAATTGCATTCTCCACCCCCCAGTGTCATGCTAATGGACCTGTTCCTGGCACAGCTGCCCAGATTAAATTAGGGCCCAGGAAGGCCGGCCTCCTAATTGTATTTTCCAGGCTGGGATTGTCTTCCCCTTTAGGGGTGCTAGTCAAGGGGAGGCTCAGAGAGGGGGCAAATTAGCCCTGCCAATATTTACCGAAGACATTTGACTCTGTTGGTCTGAGGTGGTTTTGTCTTCTCTTCCCAAACTGGGCCCCTGAAACCTGATTAACTTGGTTAGAGCGAGAGAGAGGTTTGGGGGAATCATCCATGACCTCTAAGGCCTTGTGTCGTCTCTTCACATTGAGAGAAATGAAAATTCTCTTAAGAAAAGAGTTTCTAACACCTGCTTCTGGGTTGCTGTCTGTTCTTCCTGCTGGGTAACGTTCCTGTTACATCTGTGCTTTATCTATCCAAGGGATTGAGGTTTTGCCTTGTATCCCTTTGTTCTGTCTTCTGTGCAAAGGGAAATCGGAAAATTAAGAAACCATCTACAGATCCAACTCTAATTTCTCTTGTGAGTTCCAATTTAACATCACCATTCGTCCTTTGGATAGTTTGAACTGAATGTTCCATAGGAATCTTAAATTCAACATGTTCAAAGCAGTAATTATTATCTTCCCTTCCCTTGAAAATCTTTCCCCTTTTCTAAGCTTCTTTCTTGCGTTTGAAGACACTGTCATCATTCCAATAAGGCAGATGTGTATCATCAGAGGTGTACTAGGCTTCTCACTCCACATCCATTCAGTTACCAGGTCTTACTGTTTCTATATCTGTAACATCATCTACTTCAGTAATTTCCTAACTGATCAAATCTATTTATTCAATCTTAACCTCTTTGCTGACTCTCAGTCTTATATCCAACTGCCAAATGATGAACATTTCCAACTGGATGTCCTGGAGACAACTTAAACTTAATGTGCCCAAAACTGAAGTCAAAACATTTTCCCCTAATTTCCCTATTGCTGTTGAAACCACCATCCCACAGTCACTCAAGCTCACAACTTAGAGGTCATCTTAGATTCCTTATTCTCTTTAACGCCTACATCCAACCTGTTGCCAAGGCCTGTTGATTTCAACCCACTTGGTCTTCATTTCAACCTTCTTGTGTTACCTTCTTTATTTTACTTCTGTGCTTCACACAGTAGCACTAAATAGCACCACACACTTAAACCTTTCCTGTTTCCCTTCCAGATGTTCGTGCCCCAACCACAATTATTGTGCCTCAGTCCACAATAATTGCAATTAATTTGAATTTATTTTTGTACATAATTTGCATTTCCTTATGTATATGTGTCTCATGTAGTAGAATACAAAGTTGCTGAGGAAATGGACTGTTTTACTTTTGCTTTATTATCAGATTTTAGCAAATAGTAAATATGTATGTGTTGATTGACTGATAGATTCTTTTATAATTCCTGGAACCATTCAGGTAGATTATAGGGCAGGCCTGTAAGGAAATGGCTACCATAAATTCAAGGTACTATGTGAGTCCACATCTTTATATCCATATCTCATATGTACCCACTGGTGTGTTCATCTATAATAGTTAGCTAAAGAATATAATTAGTTCAAAATAAAGATATTTAAACAAATGAAATAAACCAAATAACAGCAAAACCAATTTCATTCATACAAATGCATATTTTATATCTATCTATATAGGAATGTATATAGACTGACCATTGTTCTAATGCTGTAAGGCAAGTGATGACATGACATGTTATTCTTGTTTAGTATGTGGCCCACTGGTTTCATACTCTCCATAGGATATAGTTTTCCTGGACATATAATCTTCACTGATATATCCAACATATTGACTGTAGTTTTTTTTTTTAATTAAATAACTTTTTATTGACAGAACCTATGCCAGGGTAATTTTTTACAACATTATCCCTTGCACTCACTTCTGTTCCGATTTTTCCCTTCCCTCCCTCCACCCTCTCCTCAAGATGGCAAGCAGTCCTATACATGTTAAATAGATTATAGTAGATCTTGGATACAATATATGTGTGTAGAATCGAACAGTTTTCTTGTTGCTCAGGGAGAATTGGATTTAGAAGGTATAAATAACTTGGGAAGAAGAACAAAAATGCAAGCAGTTTACATTCATTTCCTAGTGTTCTTTCTTTGGGTGTAGCTGCTTCTGTCCATCCTTGATCAATTGAAACTAAGTTAGATCTTGTCTTTGTTGAAGAAATCCACTTCCATCAGAATACATCCTCATACAGTATCGCTGTTGAGGTATATAATGATTTCCTGGTTCTGCTCATTTCGCTCAGCATCAGTTCATGTAAGTCTCGCCAATCCTCTCTGTATTTGTCCTGCTGGTCATTTCTTACAGAACAATAATATTCCATAACATTCATATAGAATTTACCCAACCATTCTCCAATTGATGGGCATCCATTCATTTTCCAGTTTCTAGCCATTACAAACAGGGCTGCCACAAACATTTTGGCACATACAGGTCCCTTTCCCTTTTTTAGTATCTCTTTGGGGTATAAGCCCAGTAGAGACACTGCTGGATCAAAGGGTATGCACAGTTTGATAACTTTTTGGGCATAGTTCCAAATTGTTCTCCAGAATGGCTGGATGTATTCACAATTCCACCAACAATTTATCAGTGTCCCTGTTTTCCCACATCCCCTCCAACATTCTGCATTATCTTTCCCTGTCATTCTGGCCAATCTGACAGGTGTATAGTGGTATCTCAGAGTTTTGACTGTAGTTTTTAACCAGAAACTATTCAGCCTAGTGATGCTTTGTTCTGTTTTATGTATCCTCTGCCAGATGTGTATTCTCCCTTGGGTTTGTAGTTCTGGAGTTTTGCAACAATGTTCCTTGGGATTTTCTTTGTGGGATATCTTTCTGAAGGTAATTGATGGATTCTTTCAATGAGTATTTCCTCCTCTGTTTCTAGAATATCGAAGCAGTTTTCCTTGATAATTTCTTGAAGGATGCTATCTGGGCTCTCTTTTTGGTCATGGCCCTTAGGTAGGACAATAACTTTTAAATTGTCTCTTCTGGATCTATTATCCAGGTCAGCTGTTTTTCCAATGAGGAATTTCCCATTTTTTCATTATTTTTAGTTTGCTTGACTGACTCTTGCTGTCTCATAGTCATTAGCTTCCATTTGTCCCATTTTAGTTTTTAATGTGTGATTTTCTTCAGTTAGCTTTTGCATCTCTTTTTCCATTTGGTTAATTCTACTTTTGAAAATATTGTTTTCTTCAGTAGATTTATTTTTGCATTTTTCCAATTGTAATTTTTAAGGAGTTGTTTTCTTCATTCAATTTTTTCCTTCCTTTTTCCAAGCTGTTGATTGTCTTTTTCATATTTTTCATTTCTTTCCTCATTTGCCTTTTATGATCACTTCCAAGAAGCCTTTTTGAGAACTGATTAGATCAATTCATATAACTCTTTGAGATTTCCTCTGTGGAAATTTTGTTCTCATTTAAGTTTGTGTTTTGTTCTGCCCTGTCACTATAGTAGCTTTCTGTGGTCAAGGTTCTTTTCTGTTTCTTGCTCTTTTTTTTTGTATTTTCTCTTTCTTTACTTTTATGGTCAAGTTCTGCTCCTGGAGTAAAGGGGATGCTGTCCCAAGATTCCCGTGCATCTCTGAGCCTTGATTTTGAGCCTTGGGGCCCTTTGTGTTTGCCTGCTCTTTTCAAGAAACAGGCTGGTTTCCCAGAGTTTGCCTTCTGAATTGGGACTGGAAGCTGCCCTACTATTCTGCTCCTCTACTAAGCCAAGACTGAGGGCCTCAGTTTCTGATTTGCTGTGATTAAGAGTCTTTCACTGGCTTTCTCAGAGTCTATCTGAGCTGGGCTGAACACCCTTTTCAAATAGTAAGACTGACCTTTCTTGAATTTTTTCCAATCTATCTTGAGCTAGAGAATGGTTTCATTCTGTCATACTATTCAGAGGTTTGGTTTCATATGGTTTTTGAGGGAAACTGGAAGAGCTTGAACAGTTTCCTGGCTTTATTCTGTCATCTTGGATCCACCCCCAGAAGTCCAGATGTGTGTTCTCAAGCTTCTGGACCAGCTGAATCTTTGACTTTCTCAAGGGAAAAAAAAGAAAAAGCAGGTGTTACCTTATTAGCTAAAGGTTACATGAATTTTCTTGCTTGTGTATTCTAGCTTATGTATTCTCAAACTTCTAGACCATTTAAATCTTTAATTATGTTTCTCAAGGAAAAAAAAAAGCAGATGCTACTCCATTAGCTAAAGGTTACATGAATTTTCTAGCTCTTTCAGAAAGTCCAGAAATACTTCCCTAGGAACTGACCGAAAAAAACCTTTTCCTCTGGTTGTTCTTATTCCTTCAGAGCTTTTGCTATTTTATTATCTCATCTCCCTTGCAAGAGATTCTTAGTGGCTGATGCTTAGCTATTTAGAACAAAGAATAAAGTTCCTCTGGATAGCTAGACCCTAGAGATTTAGCCTTTTATTTGCATGCTGGGTCTAGGAGCTAGAATCCTTCAATCAGAGACCTCAATCTAGCTTATGGTAACAATTCCATTTATATCCCAATTTTCAATATTCAACTAATGGTTATTTTTCCAATAACTTCCCAACAATTTAGGGATTCCCAGTTTTCAAACTTTAGCTTTGAGTACATGAAAATACCCATTGATATGTTAAATTCATATGGTCCCTTTATAAGCACAACTCCTCACTTTTTCATGTGCATATATAGTCAGAAAAAACAAAATAGGGCCTTTCCCTCATACTTTTACATCCAGAACATCAGAATTAGAAGTGATCTTAGAGATCATACAATCGTGGAATCTAAGGCAGAGGTATAAAATATTCTTTCCACTGGCCACATGAGACTTGGAACATTCCTTAATAGGTATGGACTAGATTAAAATGTAATTGAGAAACATTTAACAGAATAAAGAAAAATACAATAAAACATAGGGAATACTAATATATGATTTTCTAAAACATCAATGCATGACTCATGGGGATCCTTATATATATAGCTTAGAGGTTATGTTTCTATTTGAGTATGGCACCATTGATCCAAGAAAAAGAAAAGACCTTGGATTTCATTGATAGTAATTTAGATTTGAAAAAGAGTCCTCAAATTAAAGCATTAATCTATTTTTGGTGGAGTAGTGAACTGATTAAATCATTCTGGAAGCAATTTGAAAGTGTGCCAAAGGACTATAAAACCCTTTGATCCACTACTAGATTTTTATCCCAGAAATAATAAAAAAAAAAAAAAAGGAAAAGGACCCACATGTACAAAAATGTTTATGGAAGCTCTCTTTGTGGCAAAGATTTGAAAACTGAGGGAATGCTCTTCAATTATGGAAGGCTAAACAAATCATGAAAATGGAATACTGTTCTTACAACATTAACACTTATATGAACTTGATGAAACACCAGATTCTGGGAGAATGGTTTGTAACATGAAAAACTCACAAAAGCTTCTTGTAGTCACAAGAAGTTCCTTTATTGTTATAAAAAACATTAAATAGGCTGATCAAGTTGATGTAGCGGGGGTTATGAGTGAAGGGACAGCATTTAAAGATCAGAGAAGTAAGAGCATGGTCTAGAGAGTTAAGGAGGAGTAAAGGAGGGTCTTGTTCAAGAGACAAACTTTTATATGCATTATGTCTAAATCAGCAACTACATAATAGGTACACAGGAAGAGGAATATGCTAATACATCAAGGGTGGTTTGGTCACAAAGGTTATTTGTAAGTATCTTTAGTGTGCCTGCATGGGGGAGGGAAGGGTCCCTTATCTGCAGAATCCTTTGGATTGAACAAGCCTCATTTCCCATATGAAGCATTTCCAGGAATGTGGCCTCCCTTTGTGTGTGATAAAGTTGACAATGGTTAAAGTTCACATCATTCCTAAGGGCTGTACCACATCAAATTGATTCTGAGTGAAGTGAGTAGAACTAGAAGAACATTGTATAGAGTAACAGCAATTTTGATGGATTTAGCTTTTCTCAGCAATACAATGATCTAAGATGTTTGCAAAACACTCAGGATGGAAAATGTCATACATATCTTGAGAAAAAGTTATGGAGTCTGAATGCAGATCAAAGCATAATATTTTCATTTTTCAAAAAATTTATCTTTCTCATGATTTTTTCCTTTTGTTCTGATTTTTCTTTCATAACATGACTAATGTGGAAATATGTTTAATATGACTGCACATATATAACATATATTAGATTACTTGTGGGAAAGGAAGAAGGAGAAATCTATATTTACATGTGATTAGAAAAAAATAAAGTACTATTAATTGGGGGAAAATATTCCTCTCTACCAAATTGCCAAAAGTCATTATTCATCTTCTGCTTGAAGCCTTCTGGTTGGGTGTGTGTGTGGGGGGAGCATCTAACTCTAAAACATCTCAGTCTACTTTTTGTTGTTGTTCAGTCATTTTCAGGCATATCCAGCTGTTTATAATGCCATTTGAGGTTTTCTTAGTAAAGACACTGGAGTAATTTGCTATTTTCTTCTCCAGATCATTTATAGATGAGGAAACTGAGGCAGAGTGAAGTGACTTGTCTGGGATCACACAGGCCAGATTTAAACTCATGAAGAGAGGTCTTTTTGGTTTTAAGCCCAGTGCTCCATCCTCATTCTACTTTTGAAAAACTAATTGTTGAAAGGTCTTTTTGTTTGTTTGTTTTACATCAGGCCTAAATCTGTCACTTATTGCTCCTAGCTCTGCCCTCTGTGGATGAGTTATAAATATTGAATAATGCTTTTTCCTCATAACTGTTCTTCAAATCCTGGAACTCAATTATTGGGTTCCCCTTCAGTTGTTTCTTTTCCAGGTCAAATGTCTCAGCTACATCAAATGAGATTCACAGGATATGATAGGTCCCTTTACAATGCTCTATATGTTCTTTCAGATCATCTCCAGGTAATGCAATGACTTCAACTGAGAAAAAGACTTTAGTCGTGATCAGGACAACAAACAGTGGGATAGTTATTCCCGCTTTCTGTGCACTAAATCTCTCTTAAAACAGCCTGAGATAACATCCTTGTAATCCATTAAAACTGAGTTAATTTTCATGTAAATCTTATCTACTTATGTCTTCCCCATCTTAGATTTGTGATGTTTATTTTTTTTCATCCTCAATCTAGCCTATATAATCTAACTCTTTTTGTCCAGGATAAGAAATTCATTCATAACTTACCAAAACCTAGAAAATAACTATATTTGAAGGAGCTAACTGATGATCAAATATTTTACAATTGCCCACTCCATTTTCATATTTATGGTTTTTTTACATGCATTCTTTTTACCACTAGTCCTAGTAGTAAAGTCTTACTGTCTCCAAGAGGCAAAAAAAAAAAAAAAAAAAAAAAATACAAAGACAAAGTCTTTATCCAGAAAAACTGGGTAAACTTGCAGGCTGCTTATAAAAAAATAATAATAAGGAAAAAGGAAGATAAAAGGCTTAGATTAATGAAGAAATGATAAGGAGAAGAACTTACTACTTTCAAAGGACAAATATATAAGCATGGAAACAAGGGTGAAGGGGGTAGTGGGTATCTCATGGACTTGATGAAGAAAGACTGAACACATTCACAAAGTGTAGCATGAAAATCCAACAGAAAAACAAGCAGGGATAGGAAGAAAGAAGAGAGGGAGTTAAGAAGGAAAGTAGAGTTGAAGAGATAATAGTCATAGTAAAGCAAATTTTAGTAGTGATGGATGGCTAAAAAAAGTTAAAATCATTAAAAGGACAGAAAAGTAAGACTCAGAAATTCTGACTTTTATTAGGTGAAGAAATGAAGGGTAAAAGAATAGGATTTGATCATTGTCTATATAATTATTTTTTAACAGCAATTTAACAGCAACTGACTTCCTCACTATTCTTTACAAAAGGCACTCCATTTCCTAACTTCAGATATTTTTATTGACTGATCATCATGCTTAACTTTCTCTTCTTCTTCATCTTTATCACCTAATTTCTCTGGCTTTCTTCAATCCACTGTCATTTCCATTGTGGAAAAAAAATGCTAGGGATAGAGGTGAAACATAAAAGTATATAATGTGAAAAATTACAATTAACATTTAGAACTACAGATGCCAATGTAATAAAGTCATCATCCAATGCATGAAAGCAAAAGGAATGAAGAACATAAGCTAACAATATTTTGTTTAAAAATAAACATACTTGTAGTGTAAAGATTCATCTAGGCTTAAAATGAAAAGCTACAATAGAATTTCAAGACCTAAGTGAATTTAAAAAAAATATTGGTAGCAGTATGACATAGTATATTCTAGACTTATATGGAATACCTTATAAGAAAATGTCATGGCAGAAGATGAAAAGTGCTGTGTGAAAAATAGAGGTCAGTTTGTTTGAATCATAAACTGCAGGGGAAAGGGAGTAGTTTCCAATGAGACTAGAAAACAAGCTGTGGCCAAGTTATGTAAGATCTAAATGGAGAAGTTTATATTTTATACTACAAATAACAAGAACTGTGGAAGCCCTCCATGGTTCTCTTATAGACCTTCTTGTCCTCTGTTTATATGTTTTTTTCACTATCCATAATTTCTCTCCTGATCTTCAGTCTCATATCCAGCTGCTTACTGGATATCTCAAACTAACAGTTCTGTTGATATCTTAAACTCATCATGTTCAAAACTGAACTAATTAACTTCCCCATTACACCCCTCAAAAAAAAAAAAAAAAACTTTCCCTTCCCAACTTCCCTATGAGTGTCAAAAGTACCATTATCCTTCCAATTATCCAGGCTCAATATTTAGGAGTTATCCTCACCTACTCACTCTCTCTTACTCCCGCATACATATTCAGTCACTTACCAAGTTCTTTCAATTCTAATATGCAACATCTCCCATAAATAATCTCTTCTCTCATATGCTTCCACTAGCCTTGTATAGGTTTTTATCACCTCATACGTTATTTTTGCTTCTACTCAATCCTCATACTTCAATTCTCTTTCCAATTCAATCCATCCTCCACACATCTATTAAAATAATTTTCCTAAACCCCAGGTCTGACTATGCTATCTTTTATTTATGAAACTATGATGGCTCCCTATTCTAGAATTAAATATAAAATCTTTGACTTTATAGGACATTCATAACTCTTCATAACTCCTGGCTGCCAGGACATAGCTTTCCACTCTCCTTATACTTTACTCCCTCCATGTAGTCTGTGATTTATCAATATTGACTTTCTCACTATTCTTTAAAAAAGGCACTCCATTTCTTAACTTCAGATATTTTTATTGACTGATCATCATGCTTAACTCTCTTCTTCATCATCTTTATCACTTAGTTTCTCTGGCTTTCTTCAATCCCAGCTAAAATTTCATCTTCTACAAGAATCCTATTCTTATCTACTTTAATAGTAGTATCTTTCCTCTGGAATTTTCTCCAATTTTATATATCTCTCTGTGTGTCTTTGTGCGATATATAATTTTTTTCCCATGTGGTTTCTCTTAAGCTGTGTTCTTTGTGAGATCTTTGTATCTCTAGTACTTAGCACATTGCCTGGCACAAAATAGTTCTTTAATTCCTTAAAGGTTGTTCATTGACTTGTTGACTTGAGTAGAGGTATGATACAGTCATATTTGTATTTAAGGAAAATTATTTTCACTGTAGTTTTTAGGGTAGAATGCAGCAGGGAGAGAATTGAGACAAAGGCACTAATTAGGAGGCTGTTGTAATAATCCAAGCAAGATGTAATGAGGGCCCCAGTAAGGTGATGGCTAAGTGAATGGAGAGAAGGGGTCAGGTGTGACAGATGTTGTGAAAGTAGAAAGGACAAAATTTGTTAACTGACTATATATGTGAAGTAAAAGAGAGTAAGAATTAGAAGGTAATACTAAAGTTATGAACTTGAGAGACTGAAAGGATTATGGCAGCTTTGAAAATAACAGGTAAGTTTGAAATAAAGTAGAGTTAAGGGAGAAGGATAATGAATTCAGTTTTTGGACAATTTGAATTTAAGATGCCTCTGGGATGTCAGGTTTTGCAACTGGTGATATAGGACTGAAGCTTAGAGGAGAGACTAGAGGTGGATATATAGATCTGGGAGTCATTTATAAAAATGTAAGAAAATCTATGGGTCCTGATAAGGTTACTAAAAAAGAAAATGTAGAGGATAAAGAGAACAATTCCTCAGAATGAACCTTCAGAAACACTTATGTTTAGGAGGCATGATATAAATAGAGCCAGAAAAGGAGACTTTTCACATAGATAGAAAGTAGCATCTAAGTGGAGAAGGGAGTATCAGTGCCAATTATAACAGATGAATTGAGATTGATTATATTGAAAAAGCATATTAAATTTGGAATAGACATATCATGTGTCAACTTTTGAGAGACTAGTTGTCTCCAAATGATAATGAAGTTGAAAACCCCATATTGCAAAAAACTGAAGAGAGGAAGTAATAGTAGATAGACAGTTTTTTCAAGGAGTTTGAAAAAGAAAGAAGAGATATTGGATGAGAACTTGAGACAATGGTCTAATCTAGTGAAAGTTTTTTTTAAAAAATGGGACAGACTTGGGGTATACATGAAGGAAGTAGAGAAAGTAAAATAAGCAATGGAGTTTGAAGATTGGAGAGGGGATAATTGTGATTTCATTTTCTGAAGGAGATGCCATCAAATTGTATAATAGGTTGGTTTTGGCAAAGAGGACTACTTCTTTGTCAGCAACTGGGACAAAGGAGAGAAAATAAAGAAATAATATCAAATAGTTTAAAGAGAAGATAAGAGGAGAAGATGTTTATATTAAGTTGTTCCAATATTGATTGGATCTCTCTCACCATCCCTGTTCTGCAGCATTTGAGACCAGATCCCTATGCATATGGGATGGAAGGACATGAAAGCTTCCCCTGTCAGATACTGGGGTGTCTCTGTTTCATAGGCCTTTCCACTGTCAGCCTACCAGGCCCTAGATCAGAGCTTTTTAAACTTTTTCCATTTGTGACCCCCACCCTTTTTTTTTAATTATAGCTTTTTATTTACAAGTTATATGCATGGGTAATTTTACAGCATTGACAATTGCCAAACCTTTTGTTCCCATTTTTTCCCTCCTTCCCCCTAACTCTCCCCCCAATGGCAGGTTGACCAATACATGTTAAGTATGTTAAAATATAAATTAAATACAATATAAGCATACATGTCCTAACAGTTATTTTGCTATACAAAAAGAATCAGAGTTTGAAATAGTGTACTATTAGCCTGTGAAGGAAATAAAAAACGCAGGGGGACAAAAATATAGGGATTGGGAATTCTATGTAATGATTCATAGTCATCTCCCAGAGTTCTTTAGCTGGGTGTAGCTGGTTCAATTCATTACTGCTCTATTGGAACTGATTTGGTTCATCTCATTGTTGAAGAGGGCCACGTCCATCAGAATTGATCATCATATAGTACTGTTGTTGAAGTATATATTGATCTCCTGGTCCTGTTCATTTCACTCAGCATCAGTTCATGTAAGTCTCTCTCCAGATCTTTCTGAAATCCTCCTGCAGGTCATGACCCCTCTTCATCTGAGAAATTTTTATGCAACTCCAAGATAGAGGCATATAAAACATGTATACAAATCAAATATTTACTGATAATAAATCATAATTTCATAACCCCCACATTCAGTTACATGATCCCGTGTGGAGTTATGACCCACAGTTTAATAAGCTTTGCCCTACGCTTCTTTTTTTCATCTGATGATGGTGAAAAAAGTTCCTAGGGCTTAGTTGTTGTTTTTCATTGTTGTCTTAAAATACATTTTTATTGTTATCTTTTGTTTTTTTTTAATCATTAAAATTTTTCTCAACACCCCTCTGGAAGGGAAATAGGAAGTCTCTCCTCTTTCAGGGAGCAATATTTTTAAAGAGAAAAAGATGACAGAACTAATTAATATATTGGGAGAAAAAAATCTGAAAATATATACAATATACCACATTTGTGGAACTCCCATCTCCATAAAAGGATTAGGCCAAGGCTTATTCTTTGTATTTTATAAAAGGTGAGGGTTGGATCTGAGAATCACTCAGTTGGCATCAGTAATTGAATCCCTAAGATTGTTTAGCTTGCCAAGCAAAACATTATAGAAAGAGAAAAGAGGACTCAGAACAAAATCTTGGAAGACAATCCATAGTTTGTAAGTATGACCTAGATAATAAGCCAACAAAGAAGACTGAGGAATAGTGATATGGGTAGGAAGAAGGCAGGGCAAAAACCAAGAGAAAAAGTAGTGACAAGGGCAGAGAGAGATAAAGAGGAATGACAACTAGAAAAAGGCCATTGTATATGGCAACTAAGAGATTCCTGGTAACATTGGGCAGAATGTTGAATGTGGAAAACAGACTGCTAAGAATGGCAGAAAGAGGAGAGGAAAGGAAGTGGAAACAGCGATTGTAGATGGCTTTCTCAAGATGTTTAGTTATTTCTACTTTCTCAACATCTCTTTTATAAATGTCTATGTCACCACTTATATACCCAAAACTCTAATTCAGAGCCTTGAAGCCTATTGCCCAGACTACTGTATTAGCTTTCTGACTGATCTGCCTAGCTCAAATATCACCCCATTTCAAGCTATCCTCCACTTGGGTGTGCCAAAGTGATTTTTCTAGAGCATAGATCCTCAGCTTTAAATGACTTTACTATTCTCAGGAGTACAATAATCCATGACTATTCTGCAGGATTTATGATAAAAAAAAATCCTATCTATGCTCATCAAAGGAACTGATTGCGTCTGAATATAGATTGAAGCACTCTCTCTCTCTCTCTCTCTCTCTCTCTC
Organism: Sarcophilus harrisii; assembly: GCF_902635505.1. Classification (NCBI taxonomy): domain Eukaryota; kingdom Metazoa; phylum Chordata; class Mammalia; order Dasyuromorphia; family Dasyuridae; genus Sarcophilus; species Sarcophilus harrisii. The sequence continues at coordinate 86,846,630 of NC_045430.1, read as the reverse complement.
TCTCTCTCTTTCTCTCTCTTTCTCTCTCTTTCTTTTTCACTGAATTTTCCTGAATGTTTTTATTTTCATTAGGATGGAAGATCTATGTTTTCTTTCAAAACTTGATTTTTATGGAAATGATTTGCATAAATTCACATGTGGTTTCTTAATGGTGGGTTGGGATATGGGAGAGAATTTAGAACTCAAAATATTTTAAAACAATGTAAAAAAATTGTTTTGAATGCAACTGGGGAAATATTAAATAAATAAAAAAGAAGCAAATAAAAAAAATAGTATAGGTTCTATCACCTCCACCACTCCCCAATGAGCCCAGGTCCCTATTAACTTTATAATCAATAAATATCTACTCAGACTGTCTAAATTTATTATCTTTCCCTTCAAGTCTTCTTATTTTTGTCTCCTCATCCCCAAATTGGCTCTTTTCTACCTTCAAAACTTTTTTTCCTTGGTACTCCTCTCCATGCACTTTACATATGGTCCAGCTATAATGCAGTTAAAGTGAGTGTTCTCCTTGCAGCTGCATTACCTGCCTCCACTTTTGCAGTGGCTGTTACTCATTTCTAGGAAGCTCTGCCCCTTACTTCTAACTCCTAGGTTCCCTGGTTCTTTCAAGAATCAAATAAAATGGCTAAAATGGCAGAGGTTACACACACTTCTCTCTGACCTTCTCTATAACCCTCAGACTAATTAGCAAATCCAGCCTCTGAATTAGCTCTGGACCAGCAGAACACACAAATATTGGGAGTGCAACAAATTATCAGTAGAAGATAAGTTTGAAGATCACCAGAAAAGATGTTTCAATTGGAAACAGGAGGGAAGCAGCCAGTACAAACAGTTTGCACCAGAATACAAACGCCAGTGCAGACAACTCAGAGTCCTGGGATGGTGAGTCTCTGTGTGACAGAGAATCTATGAGGAGGAAATAGACCAGAAAAGGTCTCTTTCTTTCTTTTTTTTTTTATAACTTTTTATTGACAGAACCCATGCCAGGGTAATTTTTTACAACATTATCCCTTGCACTCTATTCTGTTCCGATTTTTCTCCTCTCTCCCTCCACCCCCTCCCCTAAATGGCAAGCAGTCCTATATATGTTAAATATGTTGCAATATATCCTAGATACAATATATGTGTGCAGAACCAAAGAGTTCTCTTGTTGTTGGAGAATTGGATTCAGAAGGTAAAAATAACCCAGGAAGAAAAACAAAAATGCAAACAGTTTACATTCATTTCCCAGTGTTCTTTCTTTGGGTGTAGCTGCTTCTGTCCATCATTGATCAATTGAAACTGAGTTAGGTCTCTTTGTCAAAGAAATCCACTTAAAAGGTCTGTTTCAATTGGAAATGGAAGGGAGGCAGCCTAACACAAACAGCTAACCACAAATATCAGTACAGACAGCTCAGAGTCCCGGGATGATATAGTCTCTGTGTGATGGTGCAGACTCCACATGGCAGAGAATCTATGCAAGGAAACAGACCAGAAAATGTCTGTTTCAATCAGAAATGGGAGAGAAGCAGCCTAACACAAACAGCTGACCCAAAACCCCAGTGCAGACAGTTTAGAGTCCCAGGGTGTTGCTGATTTCTCCAGTGTTGCCGATTCCTCCTGCATTGCTGATTTCATGGGGTAGTGCAGACTCTGCATGGCAGAGAATCTATGGGAAGGAATCTACAGGAATCTACAGCAGTGATGATCACTCTATCCTGGTTGCAAGCCAGTAAATCAGCAGAGAAGTTATAAAACATCCAATACAAACAAAAAAAGATCAATAGTAACTCCAAAATGCGAGAATTTCAAGGGACTTGGCCACACTCACCCAGCACTGGAAGTGAATCAGCACTGACCCAGCATAGCTGCAGCCACTTGGAAAACATCCCCATCTTAAAGGCAAATCTTAAATTTTTCTAAAAAATGAGTAAAAAAGTTAAAAGGACTCTGATGATAGACAGCTTTTATGGTGAAAGAGAACAGATTTCAAACCCTGAGGAGACTAAAGGCAGATTGTCTACAGGTGAAGTCCCAAAAGTTGATATAATCCAGGCCCCATTACACAAGGCTCTCCTAGAAGAAATTAAAAAGGATCTTAAAAGAGAGTTAGAAGAAAAATGGGTAAAAGAAATGAAAACTTTGCAAGAGGGTTTAGAAAAAGACAACACAGAAACTATGTGAAGAAAATTCACTACAAAATAGACTTATTGAAATGGAAAAATCATATAACTCATTAAAAGGTTGATTTGATAAAATGGAAAAAGAAAGCAACTCCCAGAAAAACAGAATTTGTAAAACAGAAAAAAAAATAACTCCTTAAAAACAGAATTTGTGAAATAGAAAAAGAAAATAACTCCTTAAAAAACAGAATTTGTGAAATGGAAAAAAAAACTCCATAGAACAAAACAACTCATTTAAAAATTCAATTGGACAAATACAAAAAGAAATTTAAAAAAGTAAATGAAGAAAACAATTAACTAAAATTCAGAATTGAACAAATGGAATTGAATGACGAGATAGCAAGAATCAGTCAAGTAAAAGCAAAAGAGAGAGACAGAGAGAGAGAGAGAGAGAGAGAGAGAGAGAGAGAGAGAGAGAAACATAAAATACCTAATTAGGAAAACAACTGACCTGGTAAAATGGATCTAGGGGAGGCAATCTAAGGATTATTGGACTCCTTGAAATATATGATGAAGAAAAGAGCATAGAAACTATTTTTCAGGACATCATCGAAGAGAACTGCCTGGATATCATAGAAACAGAAGATAAAATGACCAGTGAAATAATTCACCAAATGCCTCCTGAAAGAGACACCAAAATTAAAACCCCAAGAAATATCATGGCTAAATTTGAGAACTATCAGGACCAAGAAAAAAATATTACAAACAGCCAGAAAGAAATAATTAAAATACTGAGGAGCCACAATAAGGATTATTCAGGACCTAGCAGCTTCCACTTTAAAGGACCAAAGGGCCTGGAATCTGATATTCTGAAAGGCAAAGGAACTTTGAATACAGCCAAGAATAAATTAACCCTGCTAAACTGAGCATTTTCTTTCAGGGAAGAAGATGGGCATTCACTGAAACTGGTGAATTCCATTTATTTTTAATGAAAACACCAGAGCTAAACAAAAAATATGACTTTCAAATATAGAACTCAAGAGAAGCATAAGAAAGTTAAAAAAAAAACTTTTGAGAACTATATTTCTGTTTTGGGTATACATTGAGAGTACATGTATAGTCTGATTTTACTGTTATAATATATTAAAAAAAGAAACTAGAGATGGAAAGGGGATTGTAACAAAAAATGGAAAAGTGGAGGTAAAATGAGGGAAATTACATCTCAGGAAGAGACAAAGAAAACATATAATTGAGGGAAAGAAGGAAGGGTGATGAATATTATGTGAATCTTATTCTCATCAGATTTGGCCCAAAGAAAGAATATTAGATATATTTGGTTCCACAGAGAAACATATCTCATCTTATAGAAAAGTGGGAGGAGAAAGGGGAAAAGGGAAGGGGTAAGTTAAATAGAAGGGAAAAAAAGAAATAATAGGGAAAAGGCATAAGAAAGGGGGGGGGGTTTCTAAAGAGGGAGGACTGCTTGAGGCAAGTAGTGCTCATGAGTAAAATACTGAGGAGGTGGGAAAGGGGAAAAGGAAAGAGAAAAGTATAATTTGGGGTTAATAAAATGGCAGGAAATACAGAATTAGTAGCTTTAACTGTAAATTTGAATGGGGTAAACTCTCCCATAAAGTGTAAGCAGATAGCCGACTGGATTAAAAGCCAGAATCCTACAAAATGTTGTTTACAAGAAACACATTTAAAGCAGAGCGATACATACAGAGTAAAGGTAAAAGGCTGGAGCAGAATCTATTATGCTTCAGGTGAAGTAAAAAAAAAAAAAAAAAAAAAAAAGCAGGGTAGCCATCCTGATTTCAGATCAAGCAAAAGCAAAAATTGATCTAATTAAAAGAAATAAGGAAGGAAACTATATCTTGCTAAAGGGTACCATAAATAATGAAGCAATATAGATATTGAACATATATGCACCAAGTGGTGTATCATCTAAATTCCTAAAGGAAAAGTTAATCAAGTTGCAAAAAGAAATAGACAGCAAAACTATAATAGTGGGAGATCTCAGATTTCCACTCTCAGAACTAGATAAATCAAACCACAAAATAAATTTTAAAAAGAAGTTAAAGAAGTAAATAGAATACTAGAACTAGATATGATAGATCTTTGGAGAAAATTGAATGGAAACAGAAAGGAGTACACTTTCTTCTCAGTGGTTCATGGAACTTATACAAAAATTAACACAAAGACCTCAAAATCAAATACAGAAAGGCAGAAATAGTAAATGCATTCAAGATCAACTTTTCTAATGTTTCAGATCAAGATGTAACATATGCAATAAAGGGCCAGGGGAAAATAGACTAAAAAGAAATGGAAACTAAATAATCCTAAAGAATGAATGGGTAAAACAGCAAATCATAGACACAATTAATAATTTCACCCAAGAGAATGACAATAATGAGACAACATACCAAAATTTGTGGGATGCAGCCAAAGTGGTAATAAGGGGAAATGTTATATATCTAGATGGTTACTTGCATAAAATAGAGAAAGAGAAGATCAATAAATTGGGTTTGCAAGTAAAAAATTAGAAAAAGAACAAATTAACTCCACCCCCCCCAATCAAATACCAAACTTGAAAATTTAAAAATAAAAGGAGAGATCAATAAAATTGAAACTAAAAAAAAAACTATTGAATTAATAAATAAAACTAAAAGTTGGTTTTATGAAAAAACCAACAAAATAGATAAACCTTTAATTAATTTGATTAGAAAAAGGAAAGAGGAAAATCAAATTGTTAGGATCAAAAATAAAAAGGGAGAACTATCCACCAATGAAGAGGAAACTACAGCAATTGTCAAGAGTTACTTTGCCCAACTTTATACCAATAAATTTGACAACCTAAGTGAAATAGAAGAATACCTACAAAAATATAGATTGCTCAGATTAGCAGAAGAGGAAATAAATTACTTAAATAGTCACATTTTAGAAAACGACATAGAACAAGCTATTAATCAACTCCCTAAGAAAAAATTCCCAGGACCAGGTGGATTTACCTACTAAACATTTAAAGAACAATTAACTCCAATAGTATATAAACTATTTGAAAAAATAGGTAATGAAGGACTTCTATCAAATTTTTTTTATGACACAGACATGGTACTTATACCTTAACCAGATAGGATGAAAATAAAGAAAGAAAATTATAGACAATCTCCCTAATGAATATTGATGCAAAAATCTTAAATGAAATATTAGCAAAGAGATTACAGAAAATCATGCCCAGGATAATACACCACAACCAAGTAGGATTTATACCAGGAATGCAGGACTGGTTCAATATTAGGAAAACTATTAGCATAATTGACTATATCAATAACCAGATTAACAAAAACCATATGATTATCTCAATAGATGCAGAAAAAGCATTTGATAAAATCTAACACCCATTCCTGTTAAAAAAAAAAAAAAACACTAGACAGTATATAGGAATAAGTGGACTTTTCCTTAAAACAGTCAGTAGGATCTATTTAAAACCATCAGCAAGCCTCATATGTAATGGGGATAAACTGGAACCATTTGCATTAAGATCAGGGGTGAAACAAGGTTGCCTACTATCACCATTACTATTCAATATTGAATTAAAAATGCTAGCTTTGGCAATAAGAGAAGAAAAAGAGAGAAATAATCCTCAACTTTAGAAAAGTTGCAGGATACAAAATAAATATGCATAAATCATCAGCATTCTTATACATCCCTAACAAAATCCAACAGCAAGAGATACAAAGAGAAATTTCATTTAACTGTTGATAATATAAAATATTTGGGAATTTATCTGCCAAGGGAAAGTCAGGAACTATATAAGCAAAACTACAAAACACTTTCCACACAAATAAAGTCAGATCTAAACAACTGGAAAAATATCAAATGCTCTTGGATAGATCAAGTGATTATAATAAAGATATCAAGACTCCCTAAACTAATCTATGTATTTAGTGCTATCAAACTCCTAAGAAGCTATTTTACTGACTTAGAAAAAATAACAATAAAATTCATCTGGAAGAACAAAAGGGCAAGAATTTTAAAGGAATTAATGAAGAGAAAATCAAATGACGGTGGCCTAGCTGTACGAGATCTAAAACTATATTATAGAGCAGCAGTTATCAAAACCATTTGTTACTGGCTAAGAAATACAGAAGTTGATCAGTGGAATAGGTTAGATTCACAGAACAAAATAGTCAATGACTATAACAATCTAGTATTTGACAAACCCAAAGACCCCACCTTTTGGGATAAGAATTCACTATTTGACAAAAGCTGCTAGGAAAATTGGAAACTAGTATGGCAGAAAGTAGGCATAGATCCACACCTAACACCATCAAGGTTGAAATGGGTTCATGATCTAGACATAAAGAATGATACTATAAACAAACTAGAAGAACATAGGATAGTTTACCTCTCAGATTTGTGGAGGAGGAAGGAATTTGTGACCAAAGAAAAATGAGAGATCATAAAATAGATAATTTTTATTATATTAAGTTAAAAAGGTTTTATACAAACAAAACTAATGCAGACAAGATTAGAAGGGAAGCAATAAACTGAGAAAATATTTTTATATCCAAAGGATCTGATAAAGGCCTCATTTCTAAAATATATAGAGAATTGATTCAACTTTATAATAGTTCAAGCTATTCTCCAATTGATAAATGTTCAAATGATGGAAACACACAAGTTTCAGGTGAAGAAATTGAAATTATCTGTAGCCACATGAAAAGGTGCTCCAAATCACTATTGATCAGAGAAATGCAAATTAAGACAACTCTGAGATTCCACTACACACCTGTCACATTGGCTAAGATGACAGGAAAAGATAATGCGGAATGTTGGAGGGGATGTGGGAAAAGTGGGACACTGATTCATTGTTGGTGGAACTGTGAATGGATCCAACCATTCTGGAGAGTAATTTCGAACTATCCTCAAAAAGTTATCAAACTGTACATACCCTTTGATCCAGCAGTGTTTCTACTGGATTTATATCCCAAAGAGGTCCTAAAGGAGGGAAAGGGACCCACATGTGCAAAAATGTTTGTGGTAATCCTCTTTGTAGTGGCAAAAAACTGGAAACTGCTTGGATGCCCATCAGTTGGAGAATGGCTGAATAAATTAATGGTATATGAATGCTATGAAATACGATTGTTCTGTAAGAAACGACCATTTCACTGATGCTAAGTGAAATGAGCAGAATCAGTGAAATGAGCAGATTATTACACACAGCAACAAGAAGACTATATGACGATCAATTCTGACAGACGTGGATCTCTTCAACATGGAGATGATTCAAATCGGTTATACTTGTGCAGTGATGAAGAGAGCCATCTACACCCAGAGAGAGAACCATAGGAACAGAGGGTAGAACACAACATAGCATTTTCATTCTCTCTGTTACTTTTTTGCATTTTGTTTTCTTTTCCAGTTTTTCTTTTTCTTCCTTCTTGATCTGATTTTTCTTGTGCAACAAGATAACTGAATAAATATGTATACATATATTGGATCTAAAATGTATTTCCACATATTTAACATGTATTGGACTATCTACCAGCTAGAGGAGGATTGAGGGGAAGGAGGGGAACATTTGGAACAAAAGTTATGCAAGGGTCAATGTTGGAAAAATTACCCATGCATATGCTTTGTAAATTTAAAAACAACAACAGCAACAACAACAATAACAACAACACTTTAATAAATAAATAAATAAAGCAGCAGTTTTGTTGCTTTTTTTTTTAAGAATCAGATAAAATGCCAACTTTAGCAGGATGACTTTTCTGGTCCCCTCAAGTCCTAGTTCCTTTCCATTATATATATGTATCTTAGTTATTGCTTTCTTTGTTACAACACATGCTCCTTGAAGATATGAGTTGACTTAGGTTCCCTTACCTCAACTCCTTCCCAATTCAAATATCTTGACCACCTACTTACTCAGTTTTTCCAACTCCCACATTCAGTCTCCCATCATCTTCTACTACATATAGAAGTAATATTTCAGATTATTTCTCTCCTTACTTTCAGGTGAATTAGCCCCAGCTGCCAGAATTACTCATATATAGTTGACTCCCAAAATATTTGAGAGCTTTGAAAGCCACAGGTGGAGTTGTGGATATGGGAATGACTTTTACCTGGCTCTTCAGAAACTCTAATTCTTAAGGATATCCAGGAGAGGAAATCTCAGTATTTATAGTATAGGAGATGTTCCTAGTGAACATCTAGAAAACGGAAAAGGAAACATAGGGATATAAGGGAAGGGAAGTTAGGTGGGACTACAAAGAGTGTGTGTGTGTGTGTGTGTGTGAGAGAGAGAGAGAGAGAGAGAGAGAGAGACAGAGAGAGACAGAGAGAGAGACAGAGAGAGACAGAGACAAAGACAGAGAGAGAGACAGAGAGAGAGACTGGGACAGCCACACTGTCCTGAAGCTGAATGGTATCAGGCCTCTCTATTGGAAACTGTCCCAGCAGAGGGAGAGGGAGGGTGCTGGGCGGTGGGGGTGGGGAAAAGCTGAATGCTGACAGATGGGGCTCTCTCTTTCAGGTCCTCTGAGGACCGTTGCAAACCACACAATGTACAGAAGTAAATTAAATCCAGGAACATGTGCACCAAACTGGAGAAGAAGGGAGGAGGAATCTCTTTGGGGGCTAAAAATCCCCTCAGAGACCAGGGGAGGAGAGGCCAGAGGCAGAAGATGGGTCTGTTTGTGGAATGGAGGTCAGGACTCTTGCTGAAGCAATAGGTGAAGTGGAGGTAGAGTGCAGTCACAGAGCCACAGACCCCTAATGTCCTCAGATTGACAAATGACTTTTGGAACTCAAGCCAAGCTTTTTAATTTTATTCCACCCTATGCTCCCTGATCCCCTTGAATGATATGTTGGACAGAGAGAAACTAAAGAACTGATCCCCTGAGGCAAATGGGAAGAAGGAACTTGATGAGTTCATTTTAGCTCCAATAGTCCCACCTCTGGGGAGGTTGTCCATTCTGAAAACCAAGTTATGTCAAACTTCTGAGACCCACCCTCTGTAGAAGTCATGAGTAGTCTCACCTTGCCTTGCCCTGTCAGAAATGCAAATTATTTCTCTGAGCTTAAATTTTCCCTATAAAATCTACTTATGGGCCATCTTATGGTTGCTGCCTTCCTTTGGGCCACTCCCTCATGGCACTCTGCCACATGGTGTCTCTTCCCTTTCCCCTTCTCCCATGCCAAGTGGTATCTCCCCTAACTCCACTTTGCTTCCCAACCCCATTTCTCTTCCTGAGAGCTAACTCTTTTAGGGTGCCAAGTCCCTTTCAGGATTTAGCTTGCCAGATAAGGACATGTCCCAATTTCATGGGGTGCTCCCTTTCTATTGGGTAATTATGAGTTCCACTGAGAAACTTGTCTTTCATATAATCTCCCAACTTTATTTCATATTTACCATTCCCGGTGTCTATCGTAATCCCTTCATTTTGTTTGTAACCTATTCCCCTAAATAAATCTAACTTTTGCCAAAGAGAAGGGCTATTGTGTATTCTTCACATGACCAAACCCCAACTTTTGGTGTCTACCATCATCTGATATCTACATCACCCACATCATTTTGATCCTCAAACCATATCATATTCATTTAGTTTTCTGGACATCTAAGCAAGTTGTCCTGAATTTGGGTGACTTTCTCCAAACACTTCACTTCAGACCTAGTGATGAGAAAAATACTCATAGAAATAGTGCCTTGACAGTTAATTCTAATCTCATCTTGCCCTTTCTCTAGCCTCCATGTTTTTGCCAAAGATCATAATCTTCTCTCATCTCTACCATCTCTTCTTTAAAGGCCCAAATCTTTGTCTGGATCTCTCCTTTGCCTCCATCACATCCTAACTTTTGTTCTCATGTAGATATATGTCATGTCTTACAATTTCACTGTAAACATTTTGAAGGCAGAGCTCATTTCCAGCACTTAAAAGAGTTCCTTGTAAGATGAGTCACTTAAGAAATATTTATAGAATTGAATTAAATTGAATACATCCATACTCACCCCTGGATATCTTCAGTCTTCTCACTGCTTGCTTTTTTTGTCCATAAAGATGATTTCAAACACCTCTCGTACCCTAGCAAGAAGAGTCATCAATGCCTTCCTCAACTGACATAGCCAACATGTAATCTAGAGTGAGGGTTCTTAAGCTGGGGTCCTCATATTCCTAAAAAGTTCAGGAATAGATTTTAGAAGCTGCCAAAAAAACCCTTACACCTTAGTTTTTACTAACCTCTAATTGAAGTCAAACATTTCCTTCAATTAAAAAAAATATTATTCTCAGAGGCATCTATAAGTGTTAAATGAGGTTATATTCATAGCATAGTGTCTGCTATGTAATAGGTGCTTAATAAATGGTTGTTCCTTTTCTCCTCCCCCTTCACTAGAGGCCCATTGCACATGAAAGGTTTAAATCCCTTGATATATAAAAATCTCCTTTTGGGGGGGCGGTAATCACTTAAAGTGACTGGAGGGAAAAAATATTTTGAGTCCAAGTTGGGGATAGGAGCAGGATTTTTGTAGTTATTTCATCAATTAGTCATGTCTGACTCTTCATGACCCCATTTGGGATTTTTCTTGGCAACCACTCCAGTATCTTTGCCAAGAAAATCTCAAGTGGGATCTTGTAGAGTTAGACATTACTAAGAACAAGAGTGAATAAATTTCCATTTCCTCCTCAATTTATAGATGAAGAAACTGAGGCACATAGAACTAAGTGATTAGCACATAACTAGCAAGTATCTGAGGCTGGATTTGAACTCACTTGTAACTGACTCAGGGTCCAGTACTCTATCCATTGTACCAATTAGCTGCCTTGTAGAAGCAGAGTAGTGACTACTAAACCAATTCAAAGAGGAAATATGGCCTTCCCTCTTTTCTCTCAGCCTGAACAGTGGCAGCATGGGTAAGTGCTATAGTCTTCATACAACTAGTAAGCTCCACACTCACAAAAGAGACCAAAAGTGTCACAATAAACAGTACAAGAAAATCATTTGGGCAATGACCTGAAGGTCAACCCATTTGGAGGAACATCCTACACAAAAGGGTTTTCTTGGGAAAAGTTGATGTGCCAACTTGGAAGAAAGAGAAACCATGCAGCCTGATTCTGCTGTGTCTAAGTTTAGCTAATTAAAAATAGAAAATAATGAAAATTTTTAAAAAATCATTGCTTCTGTTCCCAATATCAACTACTTGAACTTTATTGATGACAATGATTATGTGAATTGAAAGTGCTGGATTCGTTCAGAAATGTCATTCTGTTGGTGATATTCCTGGATTCCACTAAGTTTGTAAAAGTTGAAAATGTTTTCTTCTGGCCTTGATTAAAGGCAAGAAAGGAAGACTAAGATCATTAAAATTGTGTGATCCCTTTATTATACTGAAAAAAAATTCATGTTAAATAAAAAGGAAGCATGGTCAAGTGGACATTTCTTTGGCTAAGTATATAATGCAAAATTTTTTTGACTTGTTGAATTGAATTAAATCAGAAAATCAACAATCAGAATTCGAATTAGAGCAGGGTATTATAGCTTTGTCCTTAGGGTAACAAATTTATAGGGTGCTGAACGTGCTTTCAGATCTTTATCAGTATAGTTACACAAGCTGAGCAAGAATCAATAAAATAGGAAGCTCCCCATGTTGGGCTGGGATCTAGAATATACTGTAGTGGAGATATTTTTGATACAGAAATATTCAAGTGATAGAAATCAGAGTTTGATGTATTCTTTTGTTGATTACTTAGATTTAAGAAAGTGATGGAGGAAGTGCTAATAATGTAAATTAAACTTAAAAGTATGTCATGGATATATTTCCTCCTCCCTTGTCCCCTTCCCCCACCTATGTTACACATTTACCAGCATACCACTTGCTAGGATGAGTTTATATCCCTTGTTCTTGATCCCCAGCTGGGATGATCCCTAAGATTATTTCCTAGTTCCAACTTCTAAGTCATATTTACTTAAAGCATCTAGGACTCAAGAGTTTTTCTTAGAATACTTCACTTTAAAATTTGTGAGAGCATACTTGACATCACTTGCCTCAGGCCTGGTTTTTAGTACTTATTTCAGGTATGAAAAGAGTTCTGTTTGGTCTCCTTTTCTTAAATATTCTTACAACAGCTGTGAACTGGCAGAATCTCTCTGTCTTGGCTCTTCCCTGGAGAACATGGAATGGCTCTGAAGCCTTGGGGAGTTGGAGCTGGAGATTTCTGCCCCATTAATCTGGATTCCAGCAAAGAGAGTATTTTCATGTCCTTTTGCTGCCAGAGCAATATTTCCATGAACACTTTTTCTATTGACAGATTCTGAAGTGAGATGTTCTGAACAGAATGCCCAGTCCCTAGATGCCTGAGGTCTGGAGATAGAATGCTAAAACTGAAAGGAACTCTAGGGGATATTTGGTCAAGCCTCTTTATTTTATTTTAAAATTTATTGTTAACTTTGTTTTTCCTATATTTATTTTTAAATTTTTATTTTTAAATGAATATGAATTTATTTTCTCCACTGGGGAAAAAAGAAAAACAATATCCTTGTAACAAATATGAATAGTAAAGCAAAATAACTTTCCTCATTGGCCATATCCAAAAAAACATGTCTCATTTTGCCCCCAGGGTCCTTCAGTGCTCTGCTAGCACATGCACGGCTTATTTCATTATTGGTCCTCTTGAATCATGAGCAATAATATTCAGTCTACTTATTTTATAAGTAAAGAAATTGAAGTCTAAAAGAGGAGGAATTTCCCAGGGCATAAGTTGACGATGAATGGGAAGTGGTAGACTGCCTTGTACAAAGACAGAGATAGCCCTGAAAATAGATCTCAGATATTCTGACACTCAGTCTCCTTTTTCAATCCCTAAGATCTTTCCTCCAAACAGGAGTAGGACAAGACTGAATGAATACATAGGAACACAATGAGGACAGCAGTTGGCTTCAGTGGAAAGAATACTGGATTAAGAATCAGATGATTTAAACTTTGATCCCATTTAATAACTCTGTTGTATTTAATAACTATGTTGTACTGAGAAACTTCTTTCTCTCTGGAATTCCATTTCCTCATCTGTCAAAGAGGGTTGAGTAAGATGACCTTTCCAGCTATAAATCAATGATCTATCATATTCAAAACCCTTTAGGTTTTTAAGCATATATGAAAACATTCCAGGGGTGGAGAGAAAAGGGAATTAGAGTTCTAAGTTTCTACACTTGGCACTAATTAGCTATGTGATTGTGGACAAATTTCTAAGCCTCTGTCTCTTCATCTGATGTCTTAGAATATTAATTTCTCTCCTGTCTCATATAGTTGTTGTGAACAAATGCCATGTAATTGTGAGGTTTAAATATTTCTCTAAATGTTCTGAGCTGATATCTACAGCTCTCTCATTGTAGGAGAATGGCATTCTATAATATAGTATCCTTTCAAATAAATCATCTTTTGAATGGAGGTAAGCTGGAAAAAATAACTAATCCAGCTTTCTCCCTCCTCCCAGAACTGTCCTTAGATTTCTGTGAAGCAGTAATATGGTTCACCTGGTGTATGATCTGGAGTTCAGTCTCTCCTATTTTTAACGAGCTCTCAATTACCTTTCATATTCATCTCTTTCAGAGCCTATTTACCTTTGATGGCACCTAGCCTCCTGACCATACTCTAGGCAGAAATGGGGCTAGCATATGATGCCATTTTTCTAGATTATTTCATATCAGGCTAATATTATAGAATAACCTGTGAAAATCACTTAGAAAAGGCAGGTATGCTGTATTGTGAACCCAGAAAACCTGACTTCATTCACCCTTGAGAACCTTGTGTTCCAATTTTTTCATTCCCTTCCCTCCACCCCCTCCTTTAGACAGCAAGTAATCCAATGTGTTAAACATGTGCAATTCTTCTATACATATTTCCACAATTATGCTGCAGAAGAAAAATCAGGTAAAAAAAGGAAAATAATGAGAAAGAAAACAAAATTCAAGTAAACAACAATTAAAAAAATGAAAATATTATGTTATGATTCAGTCTCCAGTCTCCATAGTTCTCTCTTGGTGCAGATGGCTCTCCTCCTCACAAATCCATTAGAACTAGCTTGAATCACCTCATTGTTGAAAAGAGCCACATCCATCAGAATTGATCATCATATAATCTTGCTGTTGTGTACAATGTTCTCCTGGTTCTACTTACTTCATTTAGCATCTGTTAATGTAAGTCTCTTCAGGTCTCTCTGAAATTATCCTGCTGATCATTTCTTACATAACAGTAATATTCCATAACATTCATAAATCATAACTTATTCAGTCATTCCCCAATTGATGGGCATCTACTCAATTTTCAATTCCTTGCCTCTACAAAAAGGGCTGCTACAAATATTTTTGTATATATGGGAACTTTTCCCTTTTTTATGATCTCTTTAGGATACAGATCCAGTAGAGCCGCTGCTGGATCAAAGGGTATGCATAGTTTGATAACTCTTTTGGCATAGATTCAAATTGCTCTCCAGAATGGTTGGATCACTACACAACTCCACTGACAATGTATTAGTGTCCCAGTTTTCCCACATCCCCATCAACATTTGTCATTATCTTTCCCTGTCATCTTAGCCAATCTGAGAGGTGTAGTAATGGTATCTCAGAGTTATCTCAATTTGCATTTCTCTGATTAATAATAATTCAGAGCATTTTTTCATGTGACTATAAATGGTTTTAATTTCTTCATCTGAACATTGTCTGTTCATGTTCTTTGACCATTTATCATTTGAATTGATGGCTTATATTCTTATAAATTTCAGTCAATTCTCTATATGTTTTAGAAATGAGGCCTTTATCAGAACTCTTAAATATAAAAATTTTTCCCCCAGTTTATTGCTTCCCTTCTAATCTTGTCTGCATTAGTTTTGTTTGCACAAAAACTTTTAAACTTAATATAATCAAAATTATACACTTTGCATTCCATAATGTACTCTAGCTCTTCTTTGGGCACAAATCCCTTCCTTCTCCACAGATCTATGAGATAGACTATCCTTTGTTCTTCTAATTTGCTTATGCTATTACTCTTTGTGTCCAAATCATGAACCAATTTCGACCTTATCTTGGTATAGGATATTAGATGTGGGACAATGCCTAGTTTCTGCCATACTAATTTCCACTAATTTCTAATTTTCCCAACAATTTTTGTAAAATAATGAGTTTTTATCTTAGAAACTGGGATTTTAGAGTTTACCAAATGCTAGATTACTATGTCATTGACAACTATCTTGTGAACCTAACTTATTCCATTGATCAACTATTCTATTTCTTAGCCAATAGCAAATGATTTTAATGACCACTGCTTTATAATAATATAGTTTTATGTCTGATACAGCTAGGTCACCTTCTTTTGCATTTTTTTCATTAATTCCCTTGAAATTCTTGACCTTTGGTTCTTCCAGATGAATTTTATTACTATTTTTTCTAAAGTTGTAAAATAATTTCTTGAGAATTTGGTTAATATGGCACTGAATAAGTAGATTAATTTAGGTAGTATTGTCATTTTTATTATATTAGATCAGCCTATCCATGAGCACTTCATATTTTTCCAATTGATTAATTCTAACTTTATTTGTGTGGAAAGTGTTTTATAACTGTGTTCAGTTAGTTCCTGACTTTGCCTTGGCAGGTAGGCTCCCAAATATTTTATATTATCTACAATTATTTTTAAATGGAATTTTTATTTTATTGCTGGACTTTTTTGGTAACATATAGAAATGCTGATAATTTATGTGGATTTATTTTGTATCCTGCAACTTTGTTAAAGTTATGAATTGTTTCTTGTAGTTTTTTAGTTGATTCTCTAGGATTCTTTAAGTATACATATCATATTATCTGCAAAAGTGATAATTTGGTTTTCTTATTACCTACTCTAATTCCTTTAATTTCTTTCTCTTCTCTTATTGTTAAAACTAACATTTCTAGTACAATATTGAATAGTAATGGTGATTTGTTTCATCCCTGTTCTTATTGGGAATGGTTCTAGTTTACTTCCATTACATATGATGCTTGCTGATGGTTTTAAATCTATGGAATGATCATTTTAAGGAAAACTCCATTTATTCCTATACTCTCTAGAGTTTTTATTAAGAATGGGTGTTGGATTTTTTCAAATGCTTGAAAACCTGACTTCAAATCCTGGTTCTTCTACTTTTTAACTTTTTAACATTAGACAAATCACTTTCCTGAGCCGCAATTTCCTTATCTGTAAAAAGGGGGTAATTATTTTAGGACTAATATTAAATTGTAAATGTTTGATGATCAAATGAAATTTATATGTGTGTGTGTGTGTGTGTGTACATATATATGTGTGTATATGCATATGTTTGTGCATACATATGTATACGTACACACATATATAGTATTATTTAATTGTTAATTGCTTTTTATTTTTATTGACTCCCTTCTTTCATTTACAAACAAATCTTTCTGGGAAACTTCTAAGCTATAGAAAAGGTGAACAGCAGAGAATAAAAGAACAATTTATAAGGAAATAAAGAAAAGATGGACACTCATCCATATAATTTCTTCTACTAATATTTATACTTTCTTGATCTGGAAATTTGTTATTATATATTTTGAATCCTCACAGATGTTCTGCTGGGCACATGACAGTGTTCTCTTTTGTTTTGTTTAATTTTGTTTTGCATACCTTTTCCATTTTTCTTTTTTCTTATTTTGTCTTTAAAAATAAAACGAAGTACTAAAAAAGTAGAATTACAACAAAAAATTGGGGAATAGCTGAATAAATTGTGGTATATGAAGGTAATGGAAAATTATTGTTTTATAAAAAATGATGAATAAGCTGATTTTAGAAAGGCCTGGAAAGATTTACATGAACTGATACTGAGCAAAACAAATAGAACCAGGAATACATTTTACACAGTAACAACGAGATTGTGAGATAATCAACTATGAAAGACTTAGTTCTTCTCAGTGGTTCAGTGATCCAAGGTAATCTCAATAAACTTTGGATGGAAAAAGCTATATATATATCCAGAAAGACAACTATGGAAATTGAATACAAATCAACACATACCATATTCACTTCTTTTTTGTTGTTGTTGTTTTTCCTCTCCCATGGTTTTTTCCTTTTGTTCTGATTTCTCTCTCCCAACTGGATTCATAAAGCAATGTGTATTTTTAAAAGTTAATATACATGTATATATATGTATATGTATATATGTATATCATTGTTGACTATTAAGTGACTTAGTTTCTTCTTCTATAAAATGAGCTGAAGAAGGAAATGACAAACCTCTCCAATAAGTCTGCCAAGAAAATAAGCTCATGAATAGTTTCACACAACCGAAATAATTGAACAACAAAATCATGATTATTCTTAAAGGACAAAAATCTGAGGAACTTATAGAAAATTTCCTTGGAATTAGCAACATTTACAAAGTTATAACTACATTTCTGTATGGAATCTAAAGTTTTTCAAAACTTGCACTCCCATTGTTTCATATATCATATTTATTATCTGATTGGACTCTGATAAATGGGGCAACCATGGATTATTGTATAGAAAGCTGGCTTATAGTTCAAGCTCTACCTCCTAAACATTATGATTGTGTGACCCTAGGCAAGTCATTTAAACTCCAAGTCACTCTATAACTTTCAGAGAAGGTGTCATCTTATATGGTATAGTTCCCTATACCAATGAAATCACTTCCAGTTTATATTCCTATTTCAGATCTTAATTTTTTCATACTCCATCCTGAGGTAAACTTCTTCAATCACATTGGATAAATTCAATGGTGTTGTTCTGTTATTGTTCTTGAATGTTGCTCTAAGACATGGTGCCTGCATTTTCCAAAAGTATTTCTATAGATGTTAATGTATGTAACATGGGTTCTAAGAATACCCACCAATTTTATTCCTTCTTTTTGGCAAGAAAGTCTTTATATTTCTTTCTTTTTCTTCCCAAGGCAACAAGGATTAAGTCACATGGTCATGATTACATGCTAATAAACATTGGTGGCTGAATTTGAACTCAGGTCTTTTTAAATTCAGGACTGGAACTCTACCTCAGCATTTCTTAACTTTTTCCAACCATGACTTCTTTTTTGCCTGAGAAATTTTTAATCCTGGATATAAACATATTTAAATAGGTACACAAACCAAACATTTACTGATAATAAGTCATAAAGAAATATATTTTAAGACAATTTTTGCTATACATATAATTTTACCATTTATTAAAGATGAAAGCAAATTTATGTACTAATGAGATTGTTTATTTTTACATAGAGAATTAAATTTTGGCAGAATATTTGATAACTTTTATTGTTGCCAAACTTTTTTGTGATCCTTCCATTCAATTATTCCACCTTATATGAGGTCACGACCCATGGCTTAAAAGGCTTTGCTCTATCTACTCCACCTCCATCTGCCCCTGAAATGTTAACATTTCTATAGCTATCTTAAGGCCAAATGAACTCTGTATTTTATTAATAGGATTTTCCAAATCTTATGGCCCACTTTATAGTTCTGAAAATGAACATTAAGACTATTATTGTGCAGGTGTTAATCATGTTAAATATGTTCTCCCCATTTAGTTTGATTTCAGAATACTAATAAGTCTTTTAATGTTAATGGACTCCATCATTGCTTTCCTTCACACATATTTAGGCTCAATATGTATTGATTGAGGAGACCAGTGTGTTTCTAAGTATCATCTTCATCCATTAATTCAGTGCAAATTCCAGATTCAAGCTTGACGTCTTCAGTATCCTTTCTAGGTATACCTTAATAATTTTACATTTTTTGAGTCCAAATGAACTTTTTATATAATTTGCAAAAGATTCTCTGAGATGAAAGAGCTTTTCAATATATTTTTGGTGGAGTCTTATAGTTTAATGTCACATGTTCATCAATATGTTTTGGCACAATAATTTGGAAGCAATATTTAATTCTATTTAGAAAACATGATGATGAATTTAAGGGTAGACAAAACTATACTGGGATTGAATGTTTACACTGAAAAATTCTACATTTATATCAGCTATCGTTAACATTTGTGGGTTGATGGTATGTTCCAAATTATTGATAATTTTCCAAGTGGACATCAAATATTTTGGTGTTTTTAACTATGTTTTACTATACTTTAGGTTTTACTATACTTTAGTTGAATAAGTTATGCATAAGATTGAGTTAAAGTCTTTTTGTTAATCAGTAAAGGAAATATAAATATTATGCCACTTTTTGGCAGCTTGTTTGATAATTACCAAAATGTTAATATTGCTCTTTAAACTACTTGGCTTTGTGATGCACTTAAAACAAAAAAACTTTTTTCAGATGAATTTTTTCTAAATGCTTGTAAGTTTTGTTGTTGTTTTGTTTGTTTGTTTGTTTTGTTTTGTTTTAGACAAGCTGGGGCAGGTAGATAGCCCTGGAGTCAGAAGGACCTAAGTTCAAATCTAGCCTCAGACATTTAACATTGCCTAGTTGTATGATCCTGGGCAAATTACTTACCCTAAATTGCTTCACCAAAAAATCAACCCAAATCAAAAACAAAACAAAACAAAACAAAAACAAAGTTAAATAGACAAGCTTTGAATGCTTTGTATTAAATACAGAAAAATGTATTTGAAAAATATTTGGAGGAGTTGTTGATGTTCTTATTTCATGATAATAAATATAGTGTCTTCTGTTAAGAAAGAATGGAATTCATTTCAGACCTGAGAAGAAGCTGACAGAATGCTTTACCAAAATTCACATGTCATTTTCTGTGATGACCGCATATTTTAAAATCAGCTGGAGTCAGGAATTCAGGTTAGGGGGAAATCGTCAAATCTTTATTCTTAGCAGAGATGAAGAAAGATCAAAGGAGGAAGGGAATCCGCAATAGCAATGTCAGCAGCTGAGTCAAAAAGCTAGCTAGACCAGAAGTCACAAGACCAGCAGCTACTAGAGTAGAATCCAGGCCCAATCTCCCCCAGGGCCTCTCTTCCTCTCTCTCTGACTCCACCCACCAAAATTGTCATTTCCTATACAACACATCAGGACTTGCACAGCAAGTGGGTGGGGGCCATACTTTATCCAAGCATGTATATTAATAGAGTATAGTCCAATTACTATTTAGCCTCATGTGCTTGGGACCTCAGTGCATCAACTCAAGCCTCAGCCCATTACAGTTTTCAAGCATCTGAACCAAGACTTTTGGATCTTATCTGATATTAATATTTTCCAGTTTAATGACATAATTGCTCTGTCATTCATTATATTAATAGTGCACAAACTTTGTTTTTCCTTTGATCCAGCTTGCATTTTCATTTTGTTGGTCAAATAGAAAACTTTTACATCTTCCTTCAGGCATTCTCTCTCACCTAACTTTATGGTTCAAGCCTAGGGTATATAGTTTTGTTTTTTTTTTAATCATGCTTTTTTGTTTTGTTTTGTTTGGTTTCATTCATTTCTTTTTTGTTTCCTTTCATTGGACAATGTGCCTGGTCTTCCAGTTTTCTACTGGAGGAACCAGCTAGATCTGGATGTAATATTGCAATGCTTTCCCACAAATCCACAATAATTTTCTTTAGTCACTTCTATCATGGTGGTATTTGACACCTGTTCTTATATTTCTTGATAGTGCTACCTTTTCTCTTATGGTTCTTATCACATCGATGTCTTTTGTGTTAACTGCTATCTATAAGTTCTGAACCATTTTTATACTTTCTGTTAAATGCTGTAGAGAAGGCAATGCATTCATAATCGCCACAATAGACAACAGATTGTGTAAATTAATTAGTTTCAACACATTTGGTCTGCTATTTGGATGTGTCATCAAATTAAAAAAAAAAAAACTTTAAAATTTCCAACTAATTGTTTCCATGTCTGTTTGAAAATCATTTGAACATCAGTCCTGTTTTTGCTATTGATTTGTTATTTGGTATGATTTATGAAGTTTGCATTAAATTAAACATTTGAAAGATCTTGGGGGTCTTCAGCTTTTCCCTCTTCACATTTTAGTTGCTGCACATTTTGTCTTTAATTTAGTCTAAACTAGTTTTAAAGATAAAATTATTTGTTATGACTATATAGCACTGGTTGACTTTACATTGTTGTATGATTTGTGGAAGAGTAACATTGACAAAAAGACAATATGAAATTCTTGATTATAACTGGTAAAACCTGTTTTCAATTTTGTTATGATGTAGATGTAGCATTTGAATGTAATGAAAGTGTTCAAATTTTCAGTGCATACTTGGTTGTTATAGTGGGTACACTCTTATCCATAACATCTTCATGGAGGTCTTTTCAGTTGGTGGGATATTGATATTTCTGATTCATTAGCGATTAGCTTGTCATCTTGTAATACCAGAAAACATAAAAGTACCACTTACTTTGTAGTCCTCCATGTTAATTATTTCAGGAAGATCAGTCTGCTTTCTGTGCTGCCCATTTTTTTCTTATGTTTGCAGGAGCCATTTTCTTCACACAGGCTGAGGTGCTATCACAATCAATTGGCTGATGTCATAAGACTCCTGCTAGTTCTTTGTAGCTACTGTAGTGATATGAGGGATCATAAAGTCCCTGTTATGCATCATATTAATTGCCATTCCCTTACTTGTTATTACTAACTCTTAAGACTGCGATGATGGGTTGGCTTTTGAGTAAGTCATCATCATCATCATCACCATCATTATTATATCAGAATATTAAGATGAGTTTTCATTTGTTTCTTTTTATCACCAGTCCCCAACTCTTGAACGTTTTATGTTGGCTCCTAGATTTCAGAGCATGGATTTTTAACATTTTAGTGTTGTGAGTCCCTTTAACATTTAACATTAAAAGTGTTCTATAGAACACTTCTTGGAATGTTTTCTTAATTTATAATTCAAGGAAATGATAAATTTTAGTTAGAGGTTAGTTAAAATAATGATGAAACTTTCTCATCCAAGTTTCACTTTTCCTCCTAAAACCTAGCTACAAACTTTTAGGAATCCATGGACCTCAGATTAAGAGCTCCTGTTTTAGAATATTTGTAGTCCATCATTGGGAGGCCACTAGGGGAAGTGTGTATACACACACACACACACACACACACACAGCTCTATAAACATATAAAGCCATACACATAGATGTATACATGGACCTAAAGACACACACAGACATGTGAACATTAATTTATATATAGATGTACAGAATGTACATACACATATGCATATATATATATAATTATATGTGGAGAGGAAAGAAGGAAGAATAGGAGGAAGGGAAAAAGGGAGGGAGGAAAAGAAGGAAGGAGAGAGGAAGGGAGAAAGGGAAAAAGAAGGAAGGAAGGAAGAAGGAAAGAAGGAAGAATAGGAGGGAGGGAGAAAGGGAAGGAAGAAGAGAAGGAAGGATAGAGGAAGGGAAGGAAGGAGGAAAAAAGAAAGATGGAAGGAAGAAAGGAAAGAAGAAAAGTGATGGAGGGAGGGAAGGAAGAAGAAAGAAAGAAAGAAAGAAAGAAAGAAAGAAAGAAAGAAAGAAAGAAAGAAAGAAAGAAAGAAAGAAAGAAAGAAAAAGATTTTAAGATTTCTGGCCTACAATCTGCACCTATTCTGGAGGTCATCTTTGAACACAGCCTGGGTGGAAGATTCTCCACTCCTGTGCGGCCCCCACAAGGCATCTCTTGCTTCATCAGGCACACATACAGTTGTCCCCTTTGGGGGCCAGGATTACTGGGAATACTAATGAATTCATTAGTGGGGCTGATGGATTACCATTCTGTCTCTCTGCTAAGGGTGCTTTGGGGAGAACAGATTGCCACTCCATAAATCTGCCTGTTGCCTCCCTCCTCTCTGCTCCGGAGACTAATGGTGTCCGGCTGCAGGCAGCGCTGTCTCTGGTCCCATTCACACCACCCAGCAGATGGTTCCAACAGGTTAGCTCAGAACCACACAAAGGCGATGGGGGCATAGAGGAGGGGAAAAAATGGCTCTCCAACTCATGCTATGGATCCAAACCAAAGGGGTGGGGGAAATAAATGCAAATAGCCTAAGGTCTTTTCTCAGAGAGCAGTTGGTTACAGCTAACACACCAACCCCCACGCTCTCCCTCACTGCCCTTGCCTCTTTCCTGTGTCTAATATTCTGAGCTCCCAGAACAGAGCAGCAGACTGGACAACTCTTCAGAGATTTGGTGAGGTTGGGACTGACACTGTCTGACAACCTGGCTTTTTCAGAGTTGGGCCTATGAACATACTCCTCTCCCTACAGTCTCCAATGTCACTCCCACCCCCACCCCTCTTCCACGTGCCATGAGCTAATCCTATTGTGTTTAGGCTGTTACATCTGTTGGAGCTAAGAAGGCTCAGCAGGCAGCCCCTTCCCCATCGATTGGGCTTTATCTCCGGGAGGGATAGTCCTGTATAGGTAGGATTCAATAGTAGTTTTCTTGGCAGAGATATTGGAGTGGTTTGCCATTTCTTTCTCCAGCTCATTTTACAGATGAAGAAGTAAGGCAAACAAGGTTAAGTGGCCTGTCTAAGGTCATGCAGCTAGTTAAATGTCTGAAACCAGATTTGAACACTGGAAGATAATTCCAGGCACTCTATTCATTGCACCACCTAGCTGCCCAGGATCAATAGACCTGAATTCCAATTCTGGATACCCTTGTCCCAAGTCTCTCTACACTTCAGTCCATATTACATGCCTCTGTGGTAGTAATTTTAATTAACTACATATTTCCCCTATTCAACCAAGTCTTCTAGCTTTCTGTTCTCTCTAGGATAAAATATGAAATCCACTTTTAAAATCCTGCACAACCTGGTCTCGTTCTTGATATCCTTAGTGGATAATATTTGCTCTCTCAATGCTTGGAAATCCATTCAAACCAGCTTTCTTTTTGTTCCTCATGCATGATCTTTTCTTCTCATTTCTGTTTCTTAGCATTGGCCACTTCCCCTGACACCCCTATCCCCATGCCTGGAATACAGTGCCTTCCTTAACTCTGCCTCAAAGAATCTTTCTCTTCCTTTAAAATGTAGCTTCATCCCCCCAACTTCTAGTGCTATTTCTCAGAAGCTGCCTTTCATTTGATGATTTGTTGCATTTATTTGAATTTATACTTATTAAACTTATATTTACATGCATTTTGCATTTTCTTTTTTAGAGTGTAAGATCAGGGAGAGCATTGTTTGGTTTCTTCTTTATAACTTCTATATACTCTATTCTTTATACTTCCACTGCCTAGTTTGGTGAATGGATATTTGTTGAAATAATGAAGAATGAAATAAGGAGAACCAAGAGAACATTGTATACAGCAACAGCAATATTGTTTTAAGAATAACTTTGAGTGAATAAGTTATTTTGTCTATTATGCAAATCCAGATTAGCAATAAAGGTCACATGAAGAAAGACACTATTTGCATCCAGAAAAAGAACTAATAAATAGAAATGTCAAAAAGAAATGCACACATATATGTGCATACATCTCTCCATCTATCTCTATCTACCTATCTACCCCTTTTGTGCCTAATGGTAGCCACCTCTAAGTCAGGGAAGTGGGAAAACAAAAAAGGGAATAAAAAGAAAAAAGAAATTTACATGATAACATTATTATATATTTAAAAGGAATAGCAAGTTGAACATAATAAATTTCCAGTTTCATATGTAATCACCCTTTTATTATACTATGTTTTGAAAATGCTTGTTTTATTCCATAAATTAAAAATGAAAAATAGTTGTTGATTAATTGATTAGAATGTCTTTTTTCAACTCATTTCACTTGAACATCATTTTCCTCATGCACAAACCTGGCTATAGATCTCAGTTTCACTACTAACTGTGACTGTAGTGACTCCATTTTTTTTCTGGATCTCAATTGTTTTCATCTATAAAATAAGGAAACTGAGACAAACTTCCCGTTCTAACATTGTGTTTTTAAGTTTCAGTTCTTTGAACTTGGAGAAAGTTACTAACCTTTATTAAATTTGGTTTTGTAAGAGATGGCAGAGACCTGGAGAAACATTTAATCTCAACTCCCCCGTTTACAGATGAGAAAACTGAGGCCCAGGAAAATGAAATGATTTGCCTAAGGTTACTGAGCTAGTTAGTGATTGAGCTGGGAATGGAAGCAAGATCTTTTGGTTCCTAGTCCATTGCTCTCTTTACTGTTTCATATTTCTTTGTGTATCTTGGTTCTCATTTCTTCCATCAATGAAATTTTTCCTTATGTCACTGTAGGATAAGCTATGTGCTGACTTGTTTGTGAAACTAAGAAAAATGATAATGAATATTAGAATGGAAATCTTGTGAGAAGTAGCAAAATGGAAGGAGAAGCTTGGGTTGGAGGCTATTCAATCTCTATGGAGTCAAGTTTTAAATGACATATCCTGAAACTGACTGAAGAAAGAATTATTGCTGTTTATGAGTGTTCACCACCAAGCAGATCTCAAACCCTATGGCTTAGGAGATAGAAAGAGACCAACCAAGGTCACATAACTGGTATCAGTGTTGAAATCAGAACTCAGGTCATCCTAACTTCTATCTGTAGAATTTTATCTTCTGTGTTATACTTACTTCCTAGTGGTGGCTTATTTGCAGCAAATGGGTCTTGTAGAACAATAATCTTATTCACTTATTCCCATTTTACAGATTATAAAACAGTTCTTTAGAGATAAAATGACTTACTTAAGGTCACATAGTTATTGCTTTAATCTTGATAATACTATCACCTTTTTCTAGATTTTCCTATTGTGATCACAAGGTGGCAGCCATTTAATGGTAAGGCATATACCGAATCCCGCCACCTTCCATTGGAAATGATTATTGAACCTCACAGCACACAACCTATGAACAAGATCTCTGAAACCTATATATTGTATATTTGAAATTCTTCAGAAAGCAGAGATCATGGTTTCCTATAGTATTTTTATCCAGGACAAACAAGTTTTCCTATCAGACAACACTTTCTTAACTCTAACCTTACTCATTCCTGCTTCAGTCCCTCATTTTCTCCTATTTAAAAATGATCACTCAATTCTCTTTATTTTGGTCATCAGTCAATTCTATTTATTTTGTACATTTCTGTAAGTTTATTCTGTCTCCAAATCTTATTTTTGCTTCCTCTTAAGAGAACTATAATCATCTTTTAATCGCAGGTAAAACACTGACCTTAATCATTTAATCAAAGCTGTCCCTTATACTTCGAGGAATAAGGAAAACAGCAAATTTAAAAGCTTCATACGACAAAGTACAATTATGTAGTATTATGATGAAATCACTATATATGGAAGCAAGAGTCCTGGGTTAAATTCTGGTCCTAGGACATTGGACATGTCCCTTCTGAATCTTAGCTTCCTCTTTTTATAAAATGGACAGAATAGAGTGTTTGCCTTATGCAGCTACTGTAAGTGGTTTATTTTATGTAAATGTGACCATGACTTAAAATTTCATTTTCCATAGTCTTCACTAATTGATATGGTTGGGGAAATAATTGCATAGACATATTTAGCTCTTTTAGGTTTACAAAGTCTTTTTATTTACATTAATTTACTTGATCCTCCCAATAACTTTTTGAACAAGACACTAGTACAGTTATTATTCAAACTGCTTTAAACAGTTGAAGAAAACTTGAGGAAAAAAGTACAGAGGGGTTAAGTCATTTGCCTAAAATCCCTGGCATTATCTCTTCTCTACATGGAAAGTTTCTTTGGACATTGATCAGCTCTGCTTATCCTCAGAATGTTCATGGATCTTCATCACCACATTTCTCTTCCCTGTTTTTGCCAGTGGACCCCAGGGAAGAAAGCCTTTACTCTGTTCCTGCCCTCCCTTTCTCCCCTGAAAGGCCAGCAGAGACCTGTCGGGAGGAGCTAGTGGAGGGGAGGGGACAGAAAGGAAGGCTTCTCAGCCAGTGTTCTTGGTAAGAGGAGGAGTCAGCCAGCCAGCAGGCAGGACCATCACCCTAGGCTGGGAGGAGGGGGTTGGGGGTGGGGGAAAGGGAGGGGTGAAAGTAATCAAAACTGCAGCCACTCTGAGCAGCTGACCAGAGAAGAGGAGCTGCCCAGAGGCAGTGGTCCTGAAATTCCATGCTGAGGAGCTAACCAAGGCAGCAAGGTTCTGAAACCCAACCAGTCCACTAGCACGGACAGAGGCCAGATCTCAGGCAAAAGGGATTGTGGAACGAGACCAAGACCTGGGAGAAGGAAACAGCGGAACCAGACCAGGGCTGAGGGTACAATCAGGGAAAGAGGGTGGCTCCCTAAGACACAGGAGCAGAGGGTTGATATGGAGAGCAGAAGCCAATTGATGTAACCACGGACAGGATGCTTAGAGAAACTTGGATCCTGTGACTGCTCAAGGGACCAAGTGACCTGCCAGGAGCTGCCAGGCTGCCATTTGCAGACAGAGGTGAGGTGAGACCTAGGGAAGTTCAAACCCTCCCCCTGCCCACCAGAGACTTAGGGGACCTGTGCAGAGCTAAGAGAGAAGTTGGGAGTAAGGGTTGTGTCCTATGAACCAGCCAGGTGGCACAGAGAATAGAGCTTGGAGTCAGAAAGATGAATTCAAATCCAGCCTTAGACACTTACTAATTGGGTGACCCTGACCATTTTCTTAAGCTCTGTTTGCCGCTATTAATTCATCTATAAAATGGGACTAGTAATATCATCTATCATCTAAGGTTGTTGTGAAGATCAAATGAGACAACATTTGTGAAGCGCCTAGCATAGTACCTGGTCCATTATACATAATTAATAACTGCTTCCTTCCTTCTTTCAATCCTTCCTTCCTTTCTTCTTTTCTTCTTTCCACCCTCATGTTAAGTAAAGAAGGCAGAGGAGGGAAGGTGGTGACCAACCTGGATCTTCATGACAATGTTAGGGACAAAAAGGGATTTTGGAGATCATCCAATCAAAGGTGCTCATTTTGCAGAGGAGGAAACTGAGGCCAGGGGAAGGAAAGGGACTTGGCTAAGATCATAGAGGCAGTAAGTGACAGAGCAGGTATCATAACTTTTAATTCCAAGTCTTTTAATTCCAAGTTTGAGACTCTCCCCCGCCCCATTCTACAGTTGCCTCAATTATCTAGGATTCCAAGGGTGGGATGTGATGGGGGTAGAATAGAGTCAGTTTTTCATCTCATAGTCAAAAGTCCCTAGTAAACTTTCTTTCCTTGTATTCCTTAAATATCTTTTCTTCACAGTGTGCTTACATATATAATTGTACAACCTCATAGAATCTACAGGAAGCAGACGAGGCTAGGACTCAATTCTGTGCGATAGTGGGAAAAACACTAGATTTATAGACAGAATACTTGGATTAAAATCTCGACTCTTCCCACTTAGAGGAGATATAGCCTCCTCTTAAATGCTCCACTTATTTAAGGTTCTTTCCTATCTTTCATTAAAATGGGAATAATAATATTTTCACTTTCTACTTTACAAGAATGTTGTGAAGATGAAATGACTATATATAGAAAGTGATTTGTGAACCTGAAAGTGGTATGTAAGTGTGAGGTATTATTATTTCACACCTTGAAAAGCTAAGTCCAGGAGGGTCATGGACATTTTATAAAGTACAACTGGAAAATCAATAGCAGAGATGAGCAACCTAGACCCCTTTTTCAGGACTTTCCTCTGACTATATTTTTCCTATGAATAAATGTTCACATACTTATAGGACTAAAAAAAGATGTGTTTGTGGGGTGGAGGAGAGAGAAAGGATTTAGAGAACAGAAAGTTCTGATTCTGTCTCTGTTTTTACAAATATAGTCTTTTGACTATATTTTCTTGGGAATGGGGTATTCCACTTGTAAGCTGTTCAGAAAGTGAGATATGAGAGGGGAAATGGACAACCTCAGATATTTCACTTGCATCACTGTTATTATCCCACTCCCATCACCAAAACCAAGAAATAATCTCCAGCATTTCCAGGTTTAGTGATAGTATATCATCTTTATTAAAGTCCCTTTCAGGATTGGAAAGACAATTGGGGATCCTGAAAAAGACATTTCCCTTGGGGGTAAAAACCACAATATTTTCAAAACTTTGATGGTATGAAAAATAAAGGAAGGCCCAGTGGAATTGAAATGTGTGTGTGTGTGTGTGTGTGTGTGTGTGTGTGTGTGTGTGTTTGTGTATGTATGTGCGTGTGTTGTTTATGGAAGGTTATGGGATGAGAATGAAATCAAAATAAACACCATATAGAATCATTGAATCTTAAAGCAAGAAGAACACCCAATTTGGAGTAAGAAGTTCTGGTTTAAAATATAGACTCTTCTACTAACGTTGATAATCATATTTGTGTAAACAAATTTATAGGATGATAAACTTTAAATATAGATAAATTTTAAAAACTTTAAATATAGGTAAGTTATGTTCATCTTCCTTCTCCTCATCCCTGTTATCATCATTCTTATCATCACTATCATCATCTCCATCTAGTCCAACTGCTTGACTTGCTTGAGGTATTGCAGATCTTTAGACAATATAATGCATCCAGTAACACTTTTGGCTCCTCATTTTTTTTTTTTTATTTGTTATCCCCATAGTAAGTGATTTTGATTCTCATACTGGCCTATGGATTGATTGCATGACTCTAAGTCATTTAAATTCTCTGAGATCTGCTTTTTCAGTGGAGAAAATGAACTAACTTAATGGTTAGAATCTAAGAATGAGACAGTGAACAGATGTGTGAAAGTTGATTCTGCTCACTCACAACAGAAGCCACACATTTCCCTTTGCCAATCTTCTTCCCCTCTCCAATCATAATTAATGAAAATCATGCCTTGGGGCTTAGTGGCCCACTTAGCATCTAGATCGCTGACCAAATCAGCTTTTGACATTTCCTTTCTGTGATTTTGACAATGTTTGAAATCTTAAATTACTAAGTGAAAAATTCATTGCTATTTAAAATTTCCTTTCTCTTTCTTTCTGTGGTAGAAAGATAAAAATGAGGCAATAACTTTGTGTTTTATAGAAAAACTGTACTGGACTTAGAGTCAGCTAGGTGGTACAGTGTACAGAGCTCTAAGTTTGGAGTCAGATGACTTGAATTGTGGTCTTAGATGCTTACTAGCTGGGTGGTCCTGAGTAAGTCACCTACCCCCTCTTTGTCTCAATTTATTCATCTGTAAAATGAGCGTAATAATAATATCTACTTCCCATAGTTATTGTGAGGACCAAATGGGGTCCTCATAAATTTCATTTTGCACAATGCTTAGCTCATACAAGTGCTATGTAAATGCTATAATTTAGGAGACCTGACTGAATTCTGACTTGTGTTTACTAAAGTGGATATGTATGTATATATACCCATATATTTATATATGTACATGAAATCATAAATATGCACACACATCTGCGCATGGATACGTATATAGACATGTGTGTACATATATGCATGCAAGAGTACATATATGCATATATGCACATGAGCATAAAATATGTATATATAAATACATATAGGTTGTGCCTATATACATGTGCATGTGTGCACAATACATATGCACAATGAATATATATACACTCAAATTTATATACCTATAATTAGATGGAGATATATTTAGCTCAAAGGTTAGAGTAGGAGTAATGGCTGGAAATTGCAGAGTACAATTTCAGCTTGATGTAAGAAAACTTCCTAATAACTAGAGTTGTCCAAAACCGCACCAGAAAAAAAAGGGTTCCCTATTCATGGGGGTATTTGAGCAGAAGGCGGGTTGGGCCTTTTAATCTTGGATTACATAGAGAGGATTGCTTTTCAGGCCCAGGTTTGGATGAGGTGACTTCTGAGGTCCCTTCTTACTCTGTGCCTATGATTCCATAATAATAAGTCAAAGGCACATAGTGATTTAAAGTTTATAAAATACTTTCCTTAGAACTACTCTGTGAGGTAGGTGAACTCAAGAAATGGAGTGACTTGTTCATGGTCATACAACTAATAAAACTGAAGAAAATATTCAAACCCAGGTGTCTTCCAAGTTCAGCATAATATTCAGAGTGGGTGACTAAGGGTCCCATTGTAGAGAGTATTAGTTCCAGTTCTAGGGGCAATATTTTAGGAAAGACAGTGAAAAGTTGGAGCATATCCAGAGGAAAGTGACCCATCTGATGAGGAGCATGAAATCATGGGAAGATCAGAGGGAAACATGGTGCTTGTCTTCCAATATTTAAAGGGTTACCATATGGAACTGAGATTAGTTTTGTTTGATTTGTCTCCAGAGGACAGACAGAGAATCAAAGGCTATTAAGATATGATGAAAATATACAACAGTGAGTTTAAAAGTCTCTTGAACAAATACAGCTATCCAAAAGTGGGATGAGCTTACTTGGAAGTCAGTGAGTCCCCATTATTGGGGAAGTCTTCAAGAAAAGATTAGTTGTATATTTTCAGGCATTTCAGAAAGGATTCATAATTTGGGCATGGGATAGATTCTGAATTCTGAATTTAGTTTTATTAGGGTGTGCATATATATGTATATATATATATATTACATATGTGTGTATGTATATATATATATATATTACATATGTGTGTATGTGTATAGAATCATTTCTGACCATATGATTCTATATTATTTTCTGAGTGTGGTTATGTTCTGTCTTGATGCCCAAGTCCCTTTGTGTAATGGATTAGATGTGGTCTTAGGTATGTGGGTGGGGGAAGGTGGGGGAAATTAAGGTGATGCAGGAGAAATATCTGAAGTCATTCCTAGCGGGATCACTATCTGTTTGACCTTGGGGAAACCAATTAGCTTCTTTAGATGGTATCTTCCTTGGGTAATACAAGGGCATGGGACTAGTTAATCTCTAAGATCCCTTCCAGCTCTAAATCCTATGAATTTTTGATTTCCAATATATGCTGACCTAAGAAGGACCTGTTCCCCTTACACTAGACCCACCCCAAAGCTAATAAGGCTTCTGTCATTCAAGATCAAATCCAGGCTCTAAAACTTGCTAGGTTTCCCTTAATTTCTTTCTCAGTCAAATGTAGAAAATGACTTACTCTGCTTTGCTTTAGAGATTGAGTGAAAAGTGCTTAGTAAACCTTAGGGAGTTATATCTATTCAAGTTCGTAATAATTAGAATTTTCATATGATGACTTGCACAGAGTAGGAACTTTTAAGTGTTTGTTAAATTAAATTCCTTCTTCAGGTATTCTATGAAGAGCTTTATACCCCCAAAATGTGAAATGTCATATCCTGTCTCCAATAATTTGCACAAACTGTCCTTCATGCTTGGAATACAGTCCCCTCTTCATCTGTTTTCTAAAATCCTTATTTTCCTAAAAATCTCTACTCTACTATCTCTTCTGAAAATATGCCTGTATCTCCCCTCACTTTTAAGGCTTTTCCCTCTCTTTGAATTTCCTTGTCTTTTCTTATTTATGTACATGGCATATCCCTCAGTAATATATACATTTCATGAAGACAGTAACTGTTTTGTTATATTCACCTAACAAAGTACTTACAGGTGAGTAGCATTGATCTTGGATTCAGGAAGAATTGAATTCAAACCAGTTTCAAACACAAACTTTGTAATCCCAGAAAAAAAAAATCATTGTCTGCCTCACTTTCCTCGATTGTAAAATGGGAATAATAATAACCTCTCAGCGTAGTTGCCAGGATCAAATGATATAATATCTATAAAGAACTTAGCACAGTGCCTGTAACATAGTAGATGCTTAGTAAATGTTTGTTTCCTTTCTTCTTTCCTGTACCTTTGATTTCATTGATATCAGAAACCCCCTAATGATGAATCTCCTTCTTCTAATGTAAGTCATTACATTCTTAGCAATTTATAGTCTTAGAGAATTACTAAATCATATATAGGTTAAGTGATTTGCTTGGGGTCACACAGCTATAACATATCAGGGGCAGGAACTCTGAACTTCTTCACTCCAAGGCAAATTCTTTTCTGTCTCTCAATCTTGGCCATTATAACTACTTGATCAAAGTTTGTTAATTGAATTGAACTGAAGTGGTTTAGGGCCACATGAGAAAAAATTTTCAATTGAATTCAATTAAATATTTGCTGAATACCTACTGGATATTGGGTACTGGCTATCAGCACAAGGTGCTGAGATAAAAATAGTTTTAGTCCTCAAGGAACTTAGAGGTTAAAGGGAGAAAACAATATACATATAAAAAGCTGAAAAGCAAAAGGAATCGGGGTGGGGTACCTGGGCATATCCTATCTCTAAGGGTGTGAATTTCCTTGATGCAAAATGAAGGATTACTAGTAAAGTTCTGAACCCTCTGTAAATGAAGGCTTTGGGAGGAGTTTATTGCTCTGCTCTCCAGTCCTACAATTAGAAGGGAGAGTTCAGAAAGTGTTGACTATCAGGCTAGCCATTAGCTTGGGAATGGTGATTCTGGGTTTCCATGGATGGCTGGGTGAAGATCTTTGACATAATACTGGAAAGGATAGCTAAGAACAGGAAGTCTGTGGGTCATTGCTCCTTCTCTTCTCACAGCCCATGCTACAGCTTCTTCTAGAATGGAATGAAATGCAAGAACAATCAATCACAGTGGCAACTTCCATTTCTATAACATTTCCACCTTCACATAATATTTTCTCCATGTTGTTGATTCCATGAGATGATAGTCCGATTCTTTATCCCTGGTTTATAGATTCATAACAGAAGCTTCAAAAATTTAAATGACTTCTTATGTAACTAGTATCAGAACTAGTACAGACTTTTCTGATTCCAGAGTTTAGCATTTAGTAGGCATTTTGTAAGTGCTAACTATTATTATTATTTCAGCATTTTTCCCACTAAATATGTCATTCAATAAATATTTAAGTGCCTCCTATGTGCCAGGCATTGTGAGATGTGCTGGGGAAGGTACCAATTAATGCTAGTAATGAGCATGTGGTCATATGCATTTGAATCTGTATTATTTGAAGTTATAATTATGTACATGAAAATTCATAATGGTTCTTACCAAAAATGCCTTAATGCTTCCAGCTCATGTAAATATGAATTTGAATAACGTGCCCATTTCATAGAATTCATTATTCACACTAATAAGTATTATGAAAATCAAAGCAAAGACATTCCTCAACCTTGAGGAATACCAGTAGCTAGAGAAAAGAGATACTGGTTTTTGTTTAAGAACTTCCTCCTCTAACTTTCCTTTATCCTGGATCAGGACCCTTTTTCACAAAATGGCCATGAGTAAAGATTGTAAGAGGGAAAGCTTGGAATGAAATCAGTTTCTTTTTTGGAGGATGGGGGGGATGGGGAGAAAAAATGGGAAAAAGAGAAAAGGCAACAGAAGAGCTTTGGGCTTTTTTCCCCTCTATAGAACCCTTCAGGTAAATCAGTGGGTAAATCGAAGACCTTCTCCATGGAATACTGTATGGAAATGGAAAGTCTAAAATAACTACTGACAAAAGAAGAGAGATCAATATGCCCAAGTAGAAAAATGAAAGAGCTATTTGGGTTAATGTAGTAGAATAGTAGGAATTATATATTCCCTAATATATATGTCAGAAATATAATATCAGTAAAGGTATTCTTAAAGATTAAACCACTAGCTTTTGATAGATTCAGACCAATATAAACCAAGGTCAGGATCTCTCCAATTGTTGGGATGAGTATAAATACATATATACATACATGTTACCCAGGAATGTACCAGCATGGAGATCATAGAATGTTTGAGTTGGAAAGGATTTAGAGGCCATGTAATTTATTAAGAAAGAAACTAATGCCACAGGAAATAAATCTCTTTACAGGCTGCTCACATATTTAAGCTGTATGTGGAATTCGTCTGTAATCCTTGTTTCAAAGGATGTTGAGGCTTGTGGGCCATATCAATTGAGTTCTAAGCTGCAGAAGAGCCAAAGCCAAATGGATGCCCCAAATAAGTCTGGCACCAATAGAATCAGCTCTCTAGAGTGGAGACTGCACAGGGAGGTTAAAAAATGAGTGCAAGTTGGGAAAATGGGAGAAAAGTCAAAGTTTGCAGATGGATCAGACAGTGAGTGGCTGCTAGACTTCTACTCCAGGTGAGGTGAGGAGACCCAGTCTCAAGACAAACAAATTTTTAAAAACCATCCTAATGGAAAGGAATTTAGAAGTCATCTAGTCTTTTCTTCTTATTTTATAGATGAGGACACAGATTAAAGGACTTGCCCCCATTAATAGGCAGTGACAGAAATGGGGTCTAAACAACATCTGTCTGATTATATGATCAGCAATGGTGTCTCAGTTTTAACATGTTTGTTCAAAGTCACCCAACTACTTAGTGAGTCTACTGATTCTTAGATCATTGCTCTTCACATCATACCAGGGTTTTTAACTTGAGTCTTAAATTATATATTTGATTGCTTTTTCAATATAATTGGTTTCCTTTGTAATCTTATGTATTTTATCTTATGCATTTAAAAATATGATTCTGTGAAGGGGTCCAGAGGCATTATGAGACTGACGCCAAAAGGGTCCAGGACACACACACACAAAGTTAAGAATCTTTGTTGTAAACCATGAATGCTACCTTCCTTTAGGAAGTGTTACAAGCAAAAAACAAAACAAAAAACAAAACCAACAAAAAACTCAACCCCCCAAATTACAAATAGCCCAACGATGGTTTTCTTAGTATGGAAGAGGAGAAAGAAGACGATGAGGATGAAGAGAAGAAGGAGAAGAAGAAGGAGAAGAAGAAGAAGAAGGAGGAGGAGGAGGAGAAGAAGAAGGAGAAGAAGAAGAAGAAGAAGAAGAAGAAGAAGAAGAAGAAGAAGAAGAAGAAGAAGAAGAAGAAGAAGAAGAAGAAGTAGAAGAAAGGTGGTGGTGGTGGTGGTTATGGTGGTGAAGAAAAAGAAGAAGAAAAAAGAGGAAAAGGAAGAGAAGGAGAAGTTGATGGTGATAGTGATGAAGAAAAAGAAGAAAAGAAAAAGAAAGAAGAGGAGGAGGAATATTTATGTAACACTTTAAGATTTGTAAAGTGCTTTATTTATATCTCATAAAAATAGGTGGTATTATTATTCCCATTTCATTAAAAAGAAAAAAACTGAGGCTGGAAAGAGTTGTGACCTTCCTAGAGTCACACAACTGTTAAGTGCCTGAGATTAGATTTGAACTCACTTCTTCCAGACTCCAACATTTTTCCTCCTCCTCTTCCTCCTCTTCCTCCCTCTCCCTTCCTCCTCCCCTTCCTCTTCTTTCTCCTCCTCCTTCTCCTCCTCCTCCTCCTTCTCCTCCTTCTTTTTCTTCTTCTTCTTCCTCCTCCTTCTCCCTCTTTCTCCTCCTTCTTCCTCTTCCTCCTTCTTTCAAAAGGGAACTACTGAGGATTTTTATTTTTTGTTAAGAAATAATGTTGTCAAACCCCTGTATTAGGAAAATTATTTTGGCAGCTGAAAGATAGATTAAAATGGTGAGGAGATTAAAAATATGGACAGTACTTAGAATAGAGACAAAGTTAGAGAAAATCCAGGTGAAACATTACAAAAATGTGAACTTCTTCTGTAGGTTGGAAAGCAATCTCTTTTGATTAGGAGAGGAATAGGGTCTCTATTCTGGTGGCCTGATCCCTTTGAGATGATTTCTGAAGCTATTTGGGGTTGAGGGGCCCAGAATGCATAGCACTAAGAAAAAATAGTACTTTATAGTACCCATATGTTACTAAGCACTGAGCCTGGAGTCAGGAAATCCTGAGTTCAAATCCAGATTTAGACATTTCCTAGCTGTGTGACCTTGAGCAAATCATTTAATTTCTCTTTGCCTAACCAAAGAATCTCCTGGATCCACCAAAGAAGAAAATGTTTACCCACTGGGAGAAGAGGAAGAGTCATGTAGAATTGGGTGTGGTTCAAGACAGAAGAAAGAATGCGTTACTAAGCTACTATTGGCTTCTTGCCTAGACTGTTGGAAGAGAGTCTACCTGTAGGACCAAAAGTTTTTCCTTTTTCATATCTTCTACCCACTTCTCTTTGGCACAAGTCAGATGAACTTCTAGCTATGCCCAAGGATCATCTTAGAGAAAGATTATAGTCACAGCTCGTGTAAAGACTGTTTCTAAATATATCTAGAAAATAAAGTTAGTCAGTAAATATTTATTAAAGGTTTACAATATGCCAGGCACTGTACTAAATGTTAGAAATGCAAATATAAGCTGAAAGAAAGACTTGCTTCAAAGTGCTTATATTCTAAAGAGGAAAGAATGCCACATTCCTGCTCAGTGCATGGCTAGGGTGCTGGTGTCAGACTTGGGTAGGAAGATAGGGAGAAAAGAAAAGTAACTCAGGCATGAAGTAATAGGGGTGGGGGGAACGGGGGGGACAAAACCTAAGGAAGGGGAAGGCCTTATCTTCCCCTCTTGGTATCTTTGTGAGGTCTTCAGGGAGGAGGATGAATTAGAGAAGGCAAAAGAGGAAGCAGCAATGTAAAAAAAGATTAAAAAAACCCCAAAAAACAAGGAATAATGACCACAAAGAAGGAACTAAACCTGTCCTCTGAAGGGGATATCTGGGACCACTGACCCAGGTCTCCCTTTCTGTATCTTTACTAGTCAAGGCTTCTTTTAATCTTTCCCAGTATCTGTGATTAGGGGTAGCATGGATTTTCTTGCCATACTAATTCCTCTTTGGTTCCAGAGAAGACCTTGGCTTTTTGAGAGGTCTGTATTACTTTAACAAAAAGTTAATTAGGGCCTTTACCTTCCCCCTGGATATCTTCTGGAGTTAACAATGTAGCTCAGCAAACCAGCTCCATCATCCATATTAAACATGGGATTTTCGACTTGAACTGGGCAGCTAGTTGATCAATAGGTTCCAACATGTGCTTTCAATAAAGCTGCTTACCTAGGAACTCTTATTAAATGAGTAAGTCAAGCTGACATGATTTCCGTGCTGATTAACATGAAACCTAGGCTGTTTTTGCAGCTCGGCGATATTAATTATTCATAGGAGGTAAATGAGGTTACAGGGAGAAAAAAAGCTCTGATTACCAGGTAAATATGGTGTGTGTGTGTGTGTGTGTGTGTGTGTGTGTGTGTGTGTGTATGTGTTTTAAGGGAAGCAAAACTGCTAAAGTCCCAGCAGTCCCCTAGTTTTACATTCAATGATGAAGAAACTTATGTGTTCTCTTAAAACCAGAAAAGAAGGGGATGGGAAAGGAAGGAGAAAGAGAAGGTGATTTCCTGAATTGTTAGCCCAATTATCTTCTCACAGAACCATCCTGAGTGAGACTCCTCAGAACTCTTTGTTTGGAAGAACATACTTCTATAATTCCCGCATTGAGCTCCAAAATAAATTAGGTTCCTCTAGGTCAAACAGAAAAATGCAGCTCAAGTCACTGAGGTTTTTTGGTTAGTTTCATAACTGGTTTACAACTTATTGCTTACACAAGCTAAAGAATTATAATTTCTGTTGGACCAGTGGTTAAGAGGTGAAGCTGCTTACTTCTTGAGTACCTTCTGGTCAAGTGAGCAAAGATGCTTATGAATGAAGAATAATGTGAGCTGATTTTGAGATCATGAAGAATTGGGTTCAAATTCTGCCTTTGACTCATAAGCCTCTATGTGACCTTGGGCTGTATGACACTTCACCTTGAAGATTCTAATCAATTCTCTATAAATCTAAATTACAGAGGAGATGCTGACCTGTGTTAGTAAAGTTTCCTCACTTGGAAGTTCCTGTACCATTAAAATGTCAGGTCCAGTCTGTATCCTTAATAGATATAACAATTTATATTTGTAATTCTTTCTGTAGTTAACAGAGAATTTTCATTATCTAATTTGATAAGCACAATAACCTAGTGAGGAAGAGAAGGGGAGGGAAAGGGATAGGGATTAAGTATTTATTAAATACCTATTATGGTCTAGGCACTGTGTTAAGTGCATTACAAATATTATGTACTGGATCCTCACAATAACCCTATTTTTATTTTTATCATTTTATAGTTGAAGATACTGAAGCAGACAGATGTTAAGTGGCTTACCCAGGGTCACACAATTAGTAAGTGTCTGAAACTGGGTTCGAATTCAGATTTTCCTGATTCTAGGTTCAAGACTCTATCCACAGTGTTATTTAGCTGCCCCTAAAGGTAGTTAGGACAATTATTATTATATTATATGGTGGGAGAACAGATAGAGTAGTAGATTTAGAGTTATGTCAACAAACACTTGTTAAAACATTTACTAAGCACTGAGTTTACAGAGAAAGAGGAAAGTGGCAAAATGGATAGACCACTGGTCCTGCAGTCAGGAGTCCATGAGTTCAAATTCTGCTTCAGACATTTACTAGCTCTGTTGACAATGGGCAAATTGCTTCACCCTATTTGTTGTCTCATTTTTCTCATCTATAAAATGAGCTGAAGGGAAAACAAATGGCAAGTCACTCTATATCTTAAAGGTCAGGAAGAGTCAGACATGATGGAGATGGCTGAACAAGGAAAGGTAATGACAGCCCCTGCCATGGAAAAGCTTTGCAATGTAAACATTTTGTACAAATAAGATTCGTTCAGAATCCATTGGGAATTCTCTCAGGAGAATTAGGGGGCATTTAGGAGTGGGGGAAAGGAAAAGGCTTCTTGCAAAAGGTGGGAATGTTAGCTGAGATTTCAAGAAAGCCAGGGTATCCAGAGAAGATGAAGAGAATAGAAGAGAGTCGGTGAAAATGATGGCGTGTCTTAAATAAGGAAAAATAAGAGGTCATGTTACTAGATCTAAAATATGGGAAAGAAGTGAAGTGAAAGAAGATCGTGAGACCTATGGGTAACAGTTACCCTGTGATCTACCCTCTGCCTCCTTGGATTATGCTGTCACTAAGACCAACACTAGAGCATGTCAATGTCCTCTCCTTCAGGAATCTTGCCCGAGATACAATACCCGTGTCTATAAAATGAAATGATACATATAAAACACTTTGCAAACCTTCAAATGCTATCCTATATTATTTTATAATTTTTATACTCAGGAGCAGGAAAGTAAGTAATGTGCTGATGTCAGCAATAGCAGAGCTGGGACTTAATCAGGACTAATGTTTCCATGGGTAGTCTTCCTTGCCCAAGCTTTTTAGATGATAAGAAAGACTGTCTTGGGAGTAAAGCTAAATTCCTGGAATGGATGACCAAAGGAAATTACAAAATCCCTTTCTGGAGGTCCTTATGAACCACTGACGTTCTTGTCTGTTGAGGATTGGGTACAATCTTTTCTTGTAACAGATAGAAGGCCAAGATGACCTTTCTAACATTTCTGTGCCTCCCTTTTTTGACAATCTATCCCTCATTAAAAAAAAGTTAGACTTAAAGAAATAAAGCAGTTAACCAGATGTTAATTCTCACTTTTCTCTATGTTTCAGTCTAGAGATGGCCAAAACATACCTGAAACCCAAAGAGATGGTGGAACTGGCCAGCACTCCATCCTGGATGGACAAAGCTCTGAACTCCCAGGATGAGATAAAGGAGGATGATGAAAGACAGGACAGCTATAGGATGCTGAGTAGCTTGACTGAAGAGCATGACAGCATTGAAGAAGAAGAGGAGGAGGAGGAAGAAGAGGAGAATGGGGAGAAGCCCAAGAGGAGGGGCCCAAAGAAGAAGAAGATGACCAAAGCACGAATGGAAAGATTCAGGGCCCGAAGGGTGAAAGCTAATGCCAGGGAGAGGACTCGGATGCATGGCTTGAATGATGCTTTGGATAACCTAAGGAGGGTCATGCCATGCTACTCCAAAACTCAAAAGCTCTCCAAGATTGAGACCCTGAGATTGGCCAGAAACTACATTTGGGCATTGTCTGAGGTACTGGAGACTGGCCAGACACCGGAAGGGAAGGGTTTTGTGGACATGCTTTGTAAAGGGCTTTCCCAGCCTACCAGTAACCTGGTGGCTGGATGTCTTCAGCTGGGGCCACAGTCTCTCTTCCTGGAGAAGCGTGAGGAAAAAACTGCTATTCATGATTCCACCATCCCAAGTCACAGTTTCAGCTATCAATCTCCAGGGCTCCCTAGCCCACCTTATGGCCACATGGAGACACATCTTCTCCACCTTAAGCCACCCACATTCAAGAGTTTGGTGGAGTCATCCTT
This sequence comes from Sarcophilus harrisii, assembly GCF_902635505.1. Lineage (NCBI taxonomy): Eukaryota > Metazoa > Chordata > Mammalia > Dasyuromorphia > Dasyuridae > Sarcophilus > Sarcophilus harrisii. The sequence continues at coordinate 86,805,552 of NC_045430.1, read as the reverse complement.
TGGCAGTCACCCACCTGACTGTACCACCCCACCTTATGAAGGTCCCCTTACTCCACCCCTGAGTATTAGTGGCAACTTCTCCTTAAAGCAAGATGGCTCTCCAGACCTAGATAAATCATATAGCTTCATGCCTCACTACCCCACTGTAAGTCTGAGTGGGGGACATGGGCACTCAACTCATTTTCAGACAGCTACTCCTCGATATGAGATACCTATTGACATGTCCTATGACCCCTATCCACATCATGGAGTTGGGGCCCAACTCAATGCTATATTCAATGATTAATGATATGACACCTGTACATCCTCCAAGAAGTTCAGGAATGATGTTATATTTCTTTGTCCTTGCCTCAAGAGGTTCATTAGCTTCAAAACTGTCATCTTTCAACAACTCAGATCATGTAATATGTGGTCCTGATTCTTTGGGGCATCTCTGTTCTCTAAGACTTCCCCTCCCAACTATCCATTTCAATCAACCCTTGACAGTGTGTTGATCTACTGATTTACCTGTAGCTGATAGAAAGCGCTGTGTGCTTTTTTTCCTCAGGATTTGGTAGGAAATCTCTGCAAAATTACTAGACCAGGACAAGACAAGCAATAAAATAAAATAAATTAAGATCATGAGTGGAATAACCAAAGGAAGCTACCAATTTGGTGTGACAGAAGTTGCTTCTGATTATTAAAGAGATTAAAGCTTTGGGTTGGACATAAACCTCACAAATATTTTGTTTCTCAGATGTCTCCAAGGACATTTTTGATAAATAGGAGCCTCATATTATCTGTCCCCCTGGAGAACCTGGAAAGGATGTGTGTGTGTGTGTGGAGGGGAAGGTTTTTTTCTCATGACCTGACTTTGATTAATAAGGAACATTTCAGTTCCAGGAGTTGGCAGTCTAGGAATGGGCATTTCCTATGCCAATTGGCATGCTTGCACTTTTTTTTCATCTCTGGAGCTGAAATGAGGAATTCTGAGACCATCTAATCCCTAAACCTCTTGACAAAGAACACCTAAAGAAGTCATCTTTTTTTTCCTTCAGAGATCTGTATAGATCTGATGGATTTAGGGATCAACAAAGCATTCTGATAAGAGCAATTAAACAGTCACCATCAGCTCTTTCTCTATACAGATTCTTGCCTCCACAATGCATGTGCAGATCACTGAGCTCTCCAGGGGAAAGTGCATTTTATTTGACTTAAATAACTATATTGAAACCACTGACATCAGTTCCTTCAAGCAACACATTTTCCAGTATAACACAAAAACATTTGCTAGGTGTCCCATAGGTGTTTTCCCATGGAAAATACTTGCCACTGCCTCTCCACACAACTCCATTCCACTCTGTACTATTTTTAATTTCTATAACAGAACTAAGTGATGTGAGGATTATGCTAATGTATATGCTGATTTACAGTTTGGAGTGAAATTCAAGACCAATCAATGGGTTCTTCTATTCTGAAATTACTGCTTACCTCCTTGTGAATAGCTTACTCTCCTGTTTCCCACAATTCCTTGTTGTCTCCATCTTTATTAGTTCATTTGAAATGGTCTTTCTCCCAAGACTATGAACTGAGAACTTCTTTACTAGGCCAACCCAAGCTGCCAAGGGCCAAATATACTTTGTTTTTAGAACAAAAGTTCCATGGTGTGGAGGTGCTGACCTTTTAGAAGCCTGGAACACCAATAAATGCCAGCCACCAACCATCACAAGAGAGGAGGACCCCCGCTCAACAACGGGGCCAGCGTGTGTGAGCGAGGTCAGACTGATATGCATTTATTTCCCAAAGGCCACATTAAAAAAACAAAGCAAAGCAAAGCAAAGCAAAACAAAACAAAACAACAACAAACACCTGCTGAAGTATATGTATTTTAATTATTTCTCTCATTTACTTATGCCCTTACAAACCTAAGTTATTCTCTTTCAGTTTGTGTAAAATGTGAAATGTTCTCTTTATGTGTTCTCTGATTTTACAAATATCCTCCAAGGCAACCTTGCAGGAAAAAAACAAAAAACAAAAAACAAAAACAAACAGCCCAACATTATTCTGTTACCCCAGAAGGGAAGAAATAAAGTGAGTGACATATGGTGCCCCTGATTATCCTACATTGTTATTTAGTACCTCAGAGGTTATTTTTTTCCCCAACCCATAGCCAAAACATGAATCCTGATTATAACATCCCTGAAAATATTCACTTGAAGGCCTTGAGTATTTCAAACCTCACCGTCTCCCATGGCAACCTAATTTCTATTTGCTAGAAACTTTTCCTTTTATTGATTCAAAATCTGCCTTCTTGTATCTTTCATCCATTGCTTCTTATTCTGCTCTCTGTAGTCAGATAAAACAAGTTTAATCTCAATTTCACATAACAATACTTCAGATATTTGAAGACTACTATCATCTACCATTGCCTTTTCTCCTTGCTCCAGATGAGTGTATGAATATTGCTCTGAAAAGTTGGCTACATTTGTGTTTAGGTTTATGTATAATGTATAATGTTTGGGATATTTATTAGATGTTATTTATTTAATTTATTATTCCCATTCCTCTTGTGCCCATTTTTCAGATTCTGCAGGTGTGGCATTCAGTGCCAATCAATAGAGTAGCTGGGACCTTAATTGGAAGATGGCTCATGACCTTAGTAGGATGATCCCAGTTTGGGGGGGAGGGGTCATCAGTTAATGCCAAATTTCCCACCCCAAGCTATTTTGTACAAAGCAGCAATAATGTGAATGGCTATGCAAGCTAATTTTTTTCTTGTCTTTTCCTACTAAGAAGAGCCAGATATATTTTTGGAATCTGTTTTCACATGCTAGTGGGCCAGGACCATTGTCTTCTGCCTGGTGATTCTGCACAGGGATTTTGTAGAAAATTTGAATTTGGAGAATGTCATAGAGTATAGATGGACCCTGTCACATGGCCCATGAAAGATCTTACTTTTTTGAAGAGTCCTTCTGGGTATCAAAAACCAATGTTTGATCCCTTTGATAATTTGAATAAAGGTGTGAATCTTATTAAATGTGGTTTGTCAGTTTATGAATCTTCCTTCTGTCTTATTCTCCTCTCCTCCATCCCTCCCTCCTTCCTTCCTTTTCTTTTCCCCTGCTATTTTTTTCTTTCATTTCTCCCTTCCATCATCCCCTCCTCTTTACCTCCCTCCGTTCCTCATGCCTTTCTTCCTTCCTCCTTCCTTCCTTCCTTCCTTCCTTCCTTCCTTCCTTCCTTCCTTCCTTCCTTCCTCCCTCCTTCCCTCCTATACCCTTTGGGTATAGTTCCAAATTGCTCTCCAGAATGGTTGGATCAGATCACAACTCTAACACAATGTATTAATGTTGTAGTTTCCCCACATCCCCTCCAACATTTATCATTATCTTTTCCTGTCATCTTAGCCAATCTGAGAAGTATGAAATAGTACCTCAGAATTATCTTTGCATTTCTCTAATCAGTAGTAATTTAGAGCATTTTTTCCATATGACTAGAAATGTCCTTATTTTCTTCCTCTGAAAATTGTCTGTTCATATCCTCTGACCATTTATCGATTGGAGAATGGCATATATTCTTATAAATTTGAGTCAATTCTCTATATATTTTAAAAATATTTTTATTAGTTTATTAGAACTCTTGGATATAATTTTTTCCCCAGTTTTCTGCTTTCCTTCTAATCTTGGCTGCATTGGTTTTGTTAGTACAAAAACTTTTTTATTTAATACAATCAAAACTATCCATTTTGTATTTCATAATGTTCTCTAGTTCTTTTTTGGCCATAAATTCCTTCCTTCTCCATAGATCTGAGAGGTAAACTATCCCTTGTTTTCCTAATTTGCTAATATTATCACCCTTTATGTTTAGATCATGAACCCATTTCGACCTTATTTTGGTATAGACTGTTAGGTGTTGGCCAATGCCTAGTTTCTGCCATACTATTTTCCAATTTTCCCAGCAATTTGTCAAATAGTGAATTTTTATCCCAGAAGCTGAGGTTTTTGGGTTTATCAAACACTAGATTACTACAGATATGTATGTATATGTATTTATGTGTGTATATCTACACACACACACATATATAGGATAGGCACATATATAGTATACATATATACACTATATATGCATATATATATATATATATATATATACATATCTATACACACACACACAAATTCATAAGACAATTGCATCCGCCTTTGGTGCAATGGATTGAGAGTTGGACTTCAAGTCAAGAAAACCTGAGTTTGAATCCTGAGTCAGACACTTATTAGTGTGTGACCCCAGATGAGTCATTGTATCTTTTTCTCAACCTCCATTTCCATCCATACAGATGACTGTAAGATGAAAGGAAATATGACTTTTTGAATCATTTAACATATGCTACAGGCACATTACAAATATGGTTTCATTTGATCCTCAAATCAATCCTGGGAGGTAGGTGCTATTATCAAGCCCATTTTATAGTTGAGGAAACTGAGGCAAACATACTAAATGTGTTGCCCAGGATCACATAACCAATAAGTATCTGAGATTGTTTTTGGACTGGGATCTTCCTGATCCTAGGCCCAGTGTCTAGCATCTAATTATTTCTGGGAATGGGATCATTCATGAAATTATTGTGAAGCTCAAGTGAGATAACATAAAATGCTATAAAAAGACTAGCTATTATTTCCTGTTCTCACTACCTTCCCTTACTTACCTTGTTGTAAGATTGAAATACAACAATTTGGAATCAGTTCTTTGTAAACCTTAAATCCCTGCATAAAAGTTGAATATCATCATCATCTAGAATTCTTTTTCTCAACATATCATTCCCCACTTTTAAAAAAATTCTCACTGTATTTGTTAGATAGCATCTTCATAGGTATTAGAGAAAGGGAAGGAAAGTGTTGATGATTGATAGAGAAATTAAGAATGGAAAAAGTGTCAAAAATTCTTTAAAGTTGCAAAGCAAATCAGTGTCTAATGCCTAGCTGAACTGTCTTATTCCACTACCTCAACCAATCAGCTCAAGGGGAAAACACTATGAATTTTGGAAATTCAAGCTATTTAATCTGATTTGGACATCTGGCATGATTATAGACCCCTTCTCAAAATAATGTTTAAAATAAAATAGTATTATAGAAGAAACCAACCAGAATGAAAGTTTTCTATCTAACTTTAAAATAGTATTTGACTTTTTCCCAGTTGCATGTAAAAATAATTCTTACCATTCATTATTAAAGATTTAATCAAAATATCTATATATTTTTATAAAGCTCAGTAGTTCATATGTGGACCTTGTAAGAGTTAAATGAGCTTTTAGTTTCCACAGAGATATGTGAAAATCAGAGAAATGAAATTTTATTCTGCGAAGTGAAACTTTAAGATTGGAATGATGTAGAACAGAGGAAATGAAATTTATAGAGGAAAGCCATAAATTAAAATAAGAAACAAATTATTGGTAGATAAGTTAGAAGGGGTGTATGTACAATCAATTAAGAGTAAAAGAAAATGAGGGCTAGGGTCTCTGAAATGTGGGGAATGGAAGATTTAATTAGGGATAGAGACTTAATTGGGGGCATTAGACACTTTGGATGGGCTGCAACTTTTGTAGTACCTAGCCAATGGGGAAACAGTGAGGGACTTGTTTTGGGGACAGGGAATAAAAGACTCTGCTTTTGCTCTCCAAAGATGTGTTCACTAGCTTTTGCAAGACTATAAATAATTTTTACCCCTAGATTCATCAGTGAGTCAGTGGAGTTCTTGGTAAGGCACTTGTTTCTTACATCCTCAAGTTTAAAAGGCCCTTACAAAGTAAGGCCTTGAAGTCTTAAATATTTAGATCTTTTCAGATGTCCCATTTGTGATGCAAACTGCTGGTATGACCCTGACAAATGATTTAACCTTTCAACAACACACATTGTACTCTAAAACTAGAACTTTCAGAGAGAGTGCTGTGATAACTTACTTTACCAGAATGAATCGTCACATTTGGGCAGTCTCAAGTGTTGATGATTGATAGAGAAATTAAGAATGGAAAAAGTGTCAAAAATTCTTTAAAGTTGCAAAGCAAATCAGTGTCTAATGCCTAGCTGAACTGTCTTATTCCACCAATATACCAAGGAAAGCTCTGTTTATCTAATATTCTATTTACTTCTTTAATTTCTTTCTTATTTGTTTTGTGGTTTGATTTGTCTAATTCTGAGAGTGCAAGGTTGAGATCTCCCACTATTACAGTTTTGTTGTCTATTTCTTCTTGCAACTCTCTTAACTTCTCCTTTAGGAAGTTGGATGCCATACCACTTGGTGCATATATGTTTAATATTGATATTGCTTCGTTGTTTATGCTACCCTTTAGCAGGATGTAGTTTCCTTCCTTATCTCTTTTAATTAGATCAATTTTTGCTTTTGCTTGATCTGAGATAAGGATGGCTACCCCTGCTTTTTTGACTTCACCTGAAGCATAATAGATTTTGCTCCAGCCTTTTACCTTTACTCTATATGTATCTCCCTGCTTTAAATGTGTTTCTTGTAAACAACATATTGTAGGGTTCTGACTTTTGATCCAGTCTGCTATCTGCCTCCTCTTTATGGGGGAGTTCATCCCATTCACATTTACGGTTAGAATTACTAAATCTGTATTTCCTGCCATCCTAATAACCCCAGATTATGCTTTACTTTTTCTTGCCTCCCCCAACCCTCTTTCCCCTTTTTGAACTTATGTACCCCACTTGTATCACGATGCTTACCCTCTTTAGAATCCCTCCCTCCCCCCTTTGAATCTTTTCCCCTTCCTTCCCTTATTACTCTTTTTCTTTTCCCTTTTCCTCTCCCCCTTTTTTAATGAGGCGAGAGAGAATTTTCTCTAAAACAAATGTCAATTATTTTTTCTTTGAGCCAACTCTGATGAGAGTAAGATTCACACAATGTTCCTCCCCCTCTCTAAATTCCCTCAGATATGATAAGTTTCCTTTGCCTCTTTGTGGGATGTGGTTTCCCTCTTTTTATCCCTCCTTCCCACCTTATTCTGCCATCATCCCTTTTCCATATCTACTTCCCTTTTTTATGTTATATCAGTAAAATCAAATTATACATGTATTCTTTTTGTATATCCACAACAGAAATACAATTCTCAAGAGTTATTTTTACCTTTTCTGCATCTCTTGAGTTCTATGGTTGGAGATCAAATTTTTTGTTTAGTTCTGGTTTTTTCCTTAGAAACAAATGGAATTCATTTGTTTCATTAAATGTCCATCTTCTTCCCTGGAAGAAAATGCTCAGCTTAGCTGGGTAGTTTATTCTTGGCTGCATCCCAAGTTCTTTTGCCTTTCGGAATATCAGATTCCAGGCCCTTCGATCCTTTAATGTGGAGGCAGCCAGATCTTGGGTGATCCTTATTGTGGCACCTCGGTATTTAAATTTTTTTTTTTTTTTTGGCTGCTTGTAAAATTTTTTCCTTAATCTGATAGTTCTGAAATTTGGCCACAATATTCCTTGGGGTTTTTATTTTAGGGTTTCTTTCAGAAGGTGTTCGATGAATTCTTTCAATGCCTATTTTACCTTCTGATTCTATTACATCTGGGCAGTTCTCTTTGATGATTTCTTGTAAAATAGTATCTAGGCTCTTTTTTTCATCATAGTTTTCAGAAAGTCCAATAATCCTCAGATTATCTCTCCTAGATCTATTTTCCAAGTCTGTCGTTTTTGCAAGTAGATAATTCATGGTTTTTTCCAGTTTGTCATTTTTTTGTTTTTGCTTGACTGATTCTTGCTGTCTCAATGAATCATTAGTTTCTATTTGTTCAGTTCTAATTTTTAAAGAATTATTTTCTTCATTAGCTTTTTTTACTTCTTTCTGTATATGTCCAATTGAGTTTTTAAATGTATTGTTTTGGTCTGTGGAATTTTTTTCCATTTCACTAATTTTTTTTTAGTGAATTATTTTCTTTTTCCAATTCACAGATCCTACTTTCTTGCGAGTTCTTTGTCTTTTCCAATTCACAAATCCTACTTTCTTGTGAGTTCTTTGTCTTTTCCAATTCACAAATCCTACTTTCTAGTGAATTCTTTATTTTTTCCAATTCACAATTCTTACTTTCCTGAGATTTTTTTACTTTTTCCAATTCGTATTTCAGGAAGTTGTTGCTCTCTTGTAAGGCTTCTCTTTCCTTTCCCCATTTATCTTCTAACTCTCTTTTGAGACTTTTAATGGTCTCTTCTATGAGAGCATCATGTAAAAGAGGACAGTCTGGTGCATGTTTGCTATTTGTCTCTTCAGGTTTGCTGACCTGCTCTTTTTCTGCATAGAAGCTGTCGATCGTTCTTTTCATCTTTTTATTCATGTTTTAAAGCCTTTAGGGTATGCCTCCTAGGCAAGGGGGTTACCAGCTTCCTCTGCAGAACAGGAGAGATGTAAACCGGTTTCTGGCTCCGAGGTATGGGAGTGCTCTGAGTGAGAGTTTTCCCTTCCCCCAACAGGAGGTGGATTCAGCACTGGCCGAGCTATCGAAGTGCCCAGTTGGGCTGTGTGGGTTAGCGATTGCCCTAGGCTAGAGACTAAGGGGTGAAAGTGTCACTGCCCCAGGCCAGAGCCTCTTGTGGGGCTGTGGGTATTAGCAGCTGACCGCAAACCGCCGATTCTACCGGGATTCTGCCCGGCAGTCTCTGCTCCAACGTCTCTGCCCAATTGCAAATCGGCCCTGCGAAAGCTCTATGGCCCCAAGCCGAGCCCCCCACTGCGCAGATTAGAGGCTAACCTGGGCTGTGCCCTCCTGCCGTGCAGGTTCCAACTGCCCCAAGGAAAAGCCCTGTACTGCGGGTTGGGGCTGCGAGCTTGTGCTGAGATCTGTGCTTTCACTTTCGGTTTGAGGCTCTCCTCGGAACCTAATTTCTCTCCCAGTCTATGCTGATCTCCCCCCTAGCCCCGGAACAAACCTTTTTTGGCGAGACTGCAGATTTTCTTCGGCTGGTGAGTTGTTATACTTCTTATCTTTACGAATTGTAGCAGTCAAGACTATTTTTGAGGCTCGATATAATATTGATAAAGAGGGTAAGAGAAGAGCTTAGAAAGTCATGTGTGCCTTCTCCGCCATCTTGGCTCCGCCCCCTGAAATCTCTGTTTATCAATATTCACTCTTTATTTCTTTCTCATTGTCTTTCTACAGGTATAGATTCAATGTGAATTTCAGAGATTTAATGACTTCTTATATTAGTATGGCATGCTAGGGTTTATAAAATATTTTCCTGTATATGATCTCATTGGGTCCTCATAGCAGCAATGTGAAGTAAAGCAGACCTGACCATTTCAGTTTTCCAGAGGAGGAAATAGAGGTTCAGAAAGCTATCCGCAATGACAGAGCAGCAAGTGACTGAGCTGAGGATTTACATTTTTTTCATTGTACTTCATTGAATTCCTGCATCTGGTTAGGCAAGATTATGGGGATGGGATGATTTGGGGCCACCTCAGGTGACTGGTGATTCAGGATACAACAGCTGCTGCAAAGCACTGAGGACAAGTGAGGGGAAATGTGGTTGGCAATGGACAGAGGAGAAACGTGTGGTGCCGGGGGAAACAATAGAGCAGATGAGTAGAGGTGGTACATTGGCCTCTAAGGATTAGATCAACAGCCATGATAATGGTGCATCTGATTATACATCAGGTGTGGGGTGATAAGTGGGTCAGCCCAGTACAGTCACAATGAATCAAAGAATAATTTAGAAAATGATGTGCTCAAGTTGTAGTAATAATCATGTATTCAAAATAATGGATCCAGAGGGCAGAATTTAGCTCCATGGGTGCGAGGTGCATTGAGGCAGCTTTTGGTTCCATGTAAAGAAAAGGAACTTCCTAAACAATTAGGATGGTTCCCAAATAAAGAATAGTTTGGGGAAAGGCAGTACCTTTAACATAATACATCCTCAAACAGAGGCTAAATAATCATTGGTTAGAGGGATTATTGAAGGTTCTCTTGTGCAGGTTTGGGGTAGACTAGATAACCTCCTTTTGTTATTGATTAATTGTTTTTGACTCTAATACTATTTGGAGTTTTTTTGGGGGGGCATAGATACTAGAGTGGTTTCCCATTTTTCTTCTCCAGCTCATTTTACTGAGGAGGAAACTTGAGACAAACAGGATTAAGTGACTCACCCAGCTAGTAAGTGTCTGAGGCTAGATTTGAACTCAGGAAGATGAATCTTCCTGGTGCCAGGCTGGTGCTCTATCCACTATAAGACCTAGTTACCAGATTCAGGAAGACCTCATTGAAATCTAGCCATAGACACAAGCTATGCCATTTTTGGGCAAGTCAGTTATGTACTGGCTTCAATTAGTTTAATTGTAAAATGTTAATGATAATAATAGCTGCTATCTCAAAAGATTATTGTAAAGATCAAATGGGATTATGTAAAGTACTTGGTACAGTGTCTGGTATACTGTAGGTATCAATTAAATAAATGCTAGTGGTTATTATTATTATTATTATTAGGGGTGGTGGTGTGATGGTATAGTAGTAGTGGCAGCAATAGTAGTAATAGTAATAGCATCAGCAGCAGTAGTAGCAGCGGTGGTGGTGGTGGTGGTGGTAGTAGTAATAGCAGCAGCAGTAGGAGTGATGATAGTGATGGTGATGGTAGTAGTAATACAGGAGCAGCAGCAGCAGTAGTAATGGGAATAGTAGAAGTAGTGGCAAAGTAGTAGTAGTAGAATAGCAGCAGTAGCAGTAGCAGCAGCAACAGAAGCAGCAGCAGCAGCAGTAATGACAATAGTAATCGTACTAGTAATAGCAGCAGTAGTAGTAGAAGAAACAGCAGCAGCAGCAATAGTGGTGGTGGTAGTGGTAGTAGTATAGCAGCAGCAGTAGCAGCAGCAGCAATAGTGGTGGTGGTGGTAGTAGTAGTAGCAGCAGCAGCAGCAGCAGCAAACAGCAGTGGTGGTGGTGGTAGTAGTGTAGTAATAGTAATAGTAGCAGCAGCAGCAAGCAGCAATGGTGGTGGAGGTGGTAGTAGTAGTAGTAGTAGCAGCAGCAGCAGCTGCTGCAATAATGGTGGTGGTGGTGGTAGTAGTAGTAGTAGTAGTAGTAGTAGCAGCAGCAGCAAGCAGCAATGGTGGTAGTGGTAGTAGTAGTAGTAGCAGCAGCGGCAGTGGTGGTGGTGGTGGTAGTAGTAGTAGCAGCAGCAGTAGCGGTGGTGGTGGTGGTGGTGGTGGTAGTATAGTAGTAGTAGTTGTAGTAGTAGCAGAAGCAGAAATAGCTGCAATAATGGCGGCGGTGGTGGTAGTAGTAGCAGCAGCAGCAGTAACAACAGTAGCAACAACAATACTAATAGTAAAGCCCCAATTAAGTAAGAATGGATAATCTGTAAATAAATTATAAGAAGTTCCTTGGATGCAGGGATTGTTCCATTCTTCGTATTTGTATCCTCAGTGCCTAGGATGGTATCTGGAACATAAGAGGTACTTAAGAAGCAATGTCCCTTGGAACATGATGGTCCTTGTCAATAAAGCTGTCATACTTGATTTTGATGCTTCATAAAACCGGGCAAAAAGCATCAGCCTTGGTATCAGAAAACTAGAATGGAATCTCCAACTTTCCCATTTCCTGCCATATGATGTTGGGCAGCTCAGTCCTTCTGGGGCTCAGTTTTTTCTATTTATAAATGAGGAGTTTGGATCAGATGGTCTTAAAGGTCTCTCCTGACCCTGTTTCCAAGAATATAAGAATAAAAAAAATTTTTTTTCTTCACTGTGAATGATGGGGTAGATAATGCAACTGTAATTGACCCCATTTTTTTTCTTTGGTGGAAAAAAATTGAGACTCAGAAACATCCTAGAGCTTTTAAATAGCAGACCTAGACTTGAAATTAGGTCTAGTTTCTCTCAATAAAAGGCATTTTTTGCTGTATCCCATTGTCCCAGACATTTTTTGGTTCTTGTCTGGCAAAGGTCAAAGCCATTTGAATGTGTTAAATCCAATTTTTCTGAGAAATAAGAACAAATACAGTTTCTTAAGATACCATGTTAAAGAAATGACATTTACAGGAATTTCTTGGTTCTGAGTCTTTCTCTTTCATCCCCATGTGCTAAGCAAATACAGACTCATTTCAATTTTATCATGAGAAAAATATCTTTAGAAAAGCAAAATTTATTGGAAAAAAAATTGTAAATATATTATAAAATACATAAGAAATTAATTTTAAAATTATATATTGTTTCGAATTATTTGTATAATACTAACATTCACTGCCTCCCCATGAATAAAGAGAATTAAATTTTGCTTCCTGCTTTTGTTTTCTCAACTAAGTCAAAATATAAGAGTTAGAAGTATTGGAAGATTTGAACTTTACTCCTTGATTAAACATTTAGTAACCGTGCCACACAAAGCAAATTATTTAGACTCTTTAGTTTTCTTATCTGTAAAATGGGGCAATGATAACAACCCTCTATACCCCACGGGCCATTGTGAAGATCATGGATGCAATATGATAATGGACCTGAAATTGATTTATAAGGTTTAAGATGATATATAAATGTAGGGTAGGTAGTAAGTGGTGTCAGGAAGACATCTTTTTGAGTTTGTTTGGCCCTAGGAAAGTCACTTAATTCTATTTGCCTCATTTTCCCCATCTGTAAAATAAGCTAGAAAAAGAAATGATGAAAAGCTTCAGTATCTTTACCAAGAAAAACCCAAATGGGGTCACAAAAAGTTGGACAGACTGAAAACAAAAGTAAGTATAAGGTATGAATATTATCCTCACATAGCACTTTTAGACTCAAATTACGTTACAAATATTAGCTTATTCTATCCTTACAACAACCCTAGGAAGTAGGTGTTAGTATACTCCCATTTTACAGTAGAGAAAACTAAACTTAAATCACTTGCCCAGGATGACTAGTTAGTAAATACCAAAGATCAAGTATGAATTCAGATTTTCCTGACTCTAGGCCCAGCCACCCAATTCTCTCGATTATTATTCTTATCTAGATTGTTTTTGATAGAATTTGTAAGATAGAGTGGGAATCCACCCTCTCTGCTGTACTGCTGTCAGAACATCCCCTTATCTAACTAAAGAGTTCGGCCTTGAGATCAGGTAAGGCTAGGTTGTGTTTGTCCACTAATGACTGGGCACAGCCTGCAATCAGTTCTGGGCTTTCTGGATAGATCCCAGGGCTCCCTCTCAGCCCGTCTGCTGCCAGTCAGCCAGCAGTGGCTCTTTTGTGTCAATTCCCTGGGTCCTGCCAGTGGGAATGTCGACATTACCTAATCTCTGCCCAGTGAGTTTGTGGGGAAGACAGGCAGATGGAGAGATGACTGGGGGTTTTACGAACTGTTGAGAGCTGGAAAGAAGAGGGAGGGAAGAGTTCAGGAGTGGTTTGGCTTATGTTTTAAGAACAACCAATATGTCCCTCATCTCTCATTTTCTAAGAAGACCTTAAGATTGCAGTTGGTTCATGTGCATGTTAAATGTATTGAGGGTAAAGGAAATGGGCTCAAGACGCTTTCCTTTGCACAGGTGATCATTCTGGTAGAGAGTGAAAGGAATGCAGAAAATTTGAGCTAGAGAGGAGAAAAAAAATCACAGAGAAGCAAAAGGAAGCGGTAGAAGCAAGACAGAAGCGGGGAGAGCCTGATATGAGAGAGGCACAGAATACACAATGAACACAGAAAGCCCTCAATAGAAAGACTGAATTTGTATAATGTCAATTAAATCAATCAAAGCCAGACAAATCCATCTTAATTTTCCTTTTTCTTTTTGGTCTATACATCATTATAATATAGATCATCAAACATCATACATAATATGGCTATTTGGAAGCTGCCAGACAATTGAATTATTCCATCTTTTTCAGGTATCATGCAAACATCTCAAAGTGTAACTTTGAGAGAGACTCAAAGAAATACAGATATATAAAGACAAAAACAACCAAAACAAAACAAAACAAAAAAAGAAACATAAAAAGGGAAAAAAAACCCAAGAACCAAAAAGAAAGTAATGAAGACTAAAGAGAGAGGCTAAGGATATTGAGATTACTGTGGAAAAAAAGAAGGTATAGAATAAAAAATTTCCCCCTCTCAAGTCTCCAGACTCCTTAATTAGAAGGAATCCACATATTCATTCTCCTTGTACTAGACTGAAATCCAGATTAGCTTCCAAGCTCCTGGGTCACACTTGGAGAAGATGTACTGCAACATAAAAGATTTAGATTAGTTTTTGGGAAAACTTTTTGAACGATAAAAAAGAGCTCAGAAACCAGCATGATTGTCAGAGGAAGATTTTAGCTTTTGCTGGTCAGCCTGCCTTAGAGTAAGGGCAGCACGAAGGTGGCCATGATCCCTGAATATGAAAGCAATAGAGCACTTGGTGTCAGATTAGGAAAAGAATGAGGGGGCTGTGGGCCAGAGTGGTTGACCCATTTGGCATCTGAGTGTAGTTTGGTCTGGGTAGAGGCATTATGGAAAGGCAGAAGAGGGAAGTGGAGGGGGAGTTGATACCATGCCCACATTTGGCATGAACTGACCAATATTTTTAGGGTGTGTGTTGGGGGGTTGGGGGGATACAGCAAATCTCTTCTGGGATGGAACATTGCTGAACCATGCTGCCCTGTTTCTGAGCTGCAGCTGCCCTCCGGGACTGTGGTCTGCAGCTGTTCCAAGAACCCTGGCTTCCCAGGGAAAGAGGACAGCAGCTGGGAGGGACTGGGAGATGGAAAGGGAGGGAGGGGGAAGAAAAGAAGAGGGAAGAATGTGAGGAGCCAGGCAAGAGACCAAGGTGCCCAATCTGGGAGATTCCATTACACATAGAGGGGAATGTGATCTGGAAGGAATTATATAAGGAAGAGAGACTAGAGATATTGGGACTCTTCTCAGGGTCAAAGATAGATGGATTGAAAGCAGAAAATCAAAAAGCAAGAGTAAACCTTTCAGAAGTGGTGTCTCCCAGTTCCATGTTTTCACTTCTTGTACCACCCTTGAGAACCTGTTCGCATGCAGAACTGTCAGTCACCAAGAAGAACACAGCTACCACCTTAGGTCAGATTCTTATGGCTTCTCTTCTAGATTTTTGCACCAGCTTCCTAATTAGCCTCCCTGGTGCAAATCTCCTCCCATTCTAGTCTAATTCATAGATTTCTGACAATGTAAGTTTCCTTTTAAGTTTTTAAAAATTTAAAACAAATGAAAAATAAGGGGGGATTACCATATACATAGCAGAACATGACATCATTCAAAATATAAAACATTTCTTGAAATTTCCATTTCAAGAAAGCCTATATAATAAACACTACACATTATGTTCAGAGCTGTCTATTTTTTCTATGTTTCCTTGTACATTTTCTTTTGTTCTCTTCTGTGCATTTTTAAACTTCATTCTTTTTATCCCTTTCCTCCTTCCATTTCCCCCAAGAAGGCTACAATTAACATTGGATAGATTTATGAATCTATCTATCTATATGGGTGTATGCATGTATACACACATATGTATATATACATACACTTATATATGTATATATCTATAATTATATATGCACATATATATTCATATACATTTATTTAAAACTGTACTATGTTTGTTTGTCCTCTTTTTCTCTGAAGGTGGCTAACCTCTTCCTTTGTAAGTCCAAATCTTCCCACATTTTTCTAACTACCAACTCATCATTTCCTATACTACAGTAATATTCAACCTTATACTGTCTGGTTATTTTAAATAATCTAAAACAATATTGATTATTATGGCTGACACATAGTGTAGTTTCCCTAATTTTTTTACTCTTTTAATTGAATATATTTTATCTTTAAGTCATTTTCTTTTTAATGTAGATCTCAACTATGACTCCTTTACTCAAGTGACTCTAGTGGCCTCTTATTGCCTCTGTTATAAAATGTTAACTCGGTTTAGCTTTTGAAGCTTTAAACAACCTGGCCCCAACCTAACTTTTTAGGCTCACTGGAAATTACTCTCTCTCCCTTACTCTGTAATCTGTCAGAATTAGCCTTCTCTCTATGGACATTCTTCTCTCATAATGGACATTCCCTCTCCCTCCACATCTTTGCAGCGGCCATCTCTGGTGCCTGGAACAAAATCTACTAATACTACATTAAAAAACCTTCCACTTCCTTTAAGATGCAGGTCAGACACCTTTATATGAAGACTTTCTCATTCCCCTAAAGTCCTTCCTTCCCAAAGTCCCTTGCATTGAAATATTTTTGTTTATATGTGCTGTATATTTATGTTTATGCTGCATAAACATATATATTTATTTACATATATATTTATTGTCTCCTCCATTAGAATGTAAGCTCACTGAGAGGTGTTATACTGACAGTTTTCAAACCCATTGGGATTTAGGGGAACTTCTACTACAAGTATGTGAAGACTTATCCTGGCATAATGGGAGGATGAGAACCATCTGTTCCTTTGGCCATGAAGGTGACTGAAGTAGGTGCTGTGGAGTGCCTAGACTTGGTCAGCTATGGAAGATGCTCAGGTCATCTACTGCATCCCTGGTCACTGCCATTGATCCTGACTTCTCTCTTGTCCCTGGACCTGGATGACTCTGGAAGAAAGAACGAAGCTGATGACTTTGCAAAATTCTGCCTACTTAAATGCAATTTATGCTCAAGTCATTGCTTCTCTTCCAAGCAAAGGACAAAAAAAAAAAACATTCAATAATTAAGTGATTGATTCCCTTGATATGTGTGAAAACAGTTAAAATTGTAATGTTATAAAGCCTGTGTCCCCCTTTAGCTGTATCACTAATTAGCTACATGAACTCAGGCATAAAATAATTTTCCTTCTCTGTGCTTGTTTCCTCATCCATAAAATGAAGGAAATAATAGCAACGACCTTATAGTGTTATTGTGAGGATAAAATGAGATAATCGAGGTACAATGCTTTACGAAGCTTAGAACACTAAATAAACATTAGTTACTATTATTATCCTATGATGATGACAACAGGTGATTACCTGTTATGGTGTAAGAAGGGAATATGAAAATCACATGTGCTCTGAATAGGAGACTAAAAGTTGGATTAGCCATCTGTCTCTCTGTGACATCCTCAATGATCCCTACCAGGTGATAATGATGATGTCCCTCCCCTCCCCTCCTCAGATTTTCCTAGGTCATTTTGCTGGAGTCTCTCCTTTCCCCTTTGTCAACCCACCTAGTATCATATTTCTTTGTGCTCGTGTCTAATCTTCCTCACTTTCCTAGATAATTGAGTTGATTTTAAACAAGCTCTGTGATATTGTTTATCTTTGTATTCTTCGTACCAAACACAATACTTCACACATAGTAGATGCTTAATAAATATTTGGTCAATTGACTTGAAAGGGATTGAATTAAAAACCTTGTGTACAAATACTGTTGAGAGTGTGCCTGGTTCAGGACTGATAGCTTCTCCCCAGGTTCCAGGGACTGCTTTGAGACTAGAATAATGATGAGGTTAGGGTTCCTGATGGTTAGAGAGTTAAATGATGAGGTTAGTGGAAGGTTCGGGGTTCAGAGAACCAAACAAAGAGGTTTAGCTCCCTAAATTCCCCTAGGATTTGGCACAGGGTAGGGAGTTGTGGGACCCCTTCTGGCGGCGCAGAGGTCCTTCATAAAGGAATTTACAAAGCCAAAAAGCTAGACTGATAAAAGTAGTTTATTTTTGGCATTGGGAAGTCAGCCTTTACTATGAATGAATAGAAAGACTGAATTCCTTGGTGGCAAGATCCTGACAGAGAAGTAAAGTTCCTAGTGGAGGAGTCCTGGCAGAGAAGTAAAGTTTCTAGCAGAGAAATCCCTACAGGGAGATATAGTCTTGTTAGGGAAATAGGTGACAAAGAAGAACTAGAGATCACTATTGACTACAAAATTGAAAATTTTGATTATATCAAATTGAAAAGTTTTTGTACAAACAAAACTAATGCAGGCAAGATTAGAAGGGAAACAATAAACTGGGAAAACATTTTTACAGTCAAAGGTTCTGATAAAAGCCTCATTTCCAAAATATATAAAGAATTGACTCTAATTTATAAGAAATCTAGCCATTCTCCAATTGATAAATGGTCAAAGGATATGAACAGACAATTTTCAGATAATGAAATTAAAACTATTACTACTCATATGAAAGACTGTTCCAAATCACTATTGATCAGAGAAATGCAAATTAAGACAACTCTGAGATACCACTATACGCCAGTCAGATTGGCCAGAATGACAGGGAAAGATAATGCAGAATGTTGGAGGGGATGTGGGAAAACAGAGACAATGATACATTGTTGGTGGAATTGTGAATACATCCAGCCATTCTGGAGAGTGATTTGGAACTATGCCCAATAAGTTATCAAACTGTGCATACCCTTTGATCCAGCAGTGTCTCTACTGGGCTTATACCCCAAAGAGATACTAAAAAAGGGAAAGGGACCTGTATGTGCCAAAATGTTTGTGGTAGCCCTGTTTGTAGTGGCCAGAAGCTGAAAAATGAATGGATGCCCATCAATTGGAGAATGGTTGAGTAAATTGTGGTATATGAATGTTATGGAATATTATTGTTCTGTAAGAAATGACCAGCAGGACAAATACAGAGAGGATTGGCGAGACTTACATGAACTGATGCTGAGTGAAATGAGCAGAACCAGGAAATCATTATATATCTCAACAACGATACTGTATGAGGATGTATTCTGATGGAAGTGGATTTCTTCAACAAAGACAAGATCTAACTTAGTTTCAATTGATCAAGGATGGACAGAAGCAGCTACAGCCAAAGAAAGAACACTAGGAAATGAATGTAAACTGCTTGCATTTTTGTTCTTCCTGGGTTATTTATACCTTCTAAATCCAATTCTCCCTGAGCAACAAGAAAACTGTTCGGTTCTGCACACATATATTGTATCCAAGATCTACTGTAATCTATTTAACATGTATAGGACTGCTTGCCATCTTGGGGAGAGGGTGGAGGGAGGGAGGGGAAAAATCGGAACAGAAGTGAGTGCAAGGGATAATGTTGTAAAAAATTACCCTGGCATGGGTTCTGTCAATAAAAAGTTATTTAATAAAAAAAAAAAGGAAATAGGTGAGAAAGATAAAGAGATGGTAACACCGACAGAGAATTATCATTTCAACGGGCAGGGAGACAGAGGTTCCTTGGCAAATTAGGCTCTCTGCAAGGACTGAGCCCCAAGTTGGTTCATTTTATAACAGAAGCCTAGGATAGCAGCTCTTGATGGGGGCTGGATATAGTTTGAGTTAGAATTAGGTTAGAGAATCTTATAATTGAATGAGTATCTCTAGACTAATTTCTAATTCAATGGGAGGCTTAATCAGTAGTGAGTATCATCAATGGGGGTGGTGCCCATCTCTCAGGATAACAGAATGAAGCTGTTGATCCTGTTTCCTTCTGGCTGGGTCTGTCTTTTACAGAGGCAGAGTTCCAGGAGAATCTCTCCTTCAAGAAGCTTCCCAAGTGCTTCACCTCATGGCTTACCCAGAAGTCAGAGAGAGAAAGAGAGTTTTGGGGCTCCCCTCATCAATAGGACTTTTGTAGGCAAAGTCAACATGGCATATTGGAAAGAATTGGAGTTGAAAGTGGCAGAGCTGGATTTGAATCCAGACTGCCATTTATTATGTGTAGGAAAATGGTTTAAAATGTGAGAAAGGAAAATTAAGAGTTGTGGCAATCAAGAAAGGATTCCTGTAGAAGGTAGTGCAAGAGTTTGTGTTGAAGGAAGTGAGGGATTATATGGAATAGGGTGAGGAGGCAGAGCATTTTAGGCACAGGATGGGGAACAAACTCCAATTCAAACACATAGAATGGATGATGGAATGGATAAGGAAGAAGAAAAGTTAATTTTCAATAAGAATGGAAAGGTAACTTGGAGCCTACCTTTGTAAAGAGTTTTAACTGCCAAGCAGGGTAATTTCTCTTTTTGTCTCTCTTTTTTTAACCTCTTTCTAGAAGCAATTAGGAGGCACTAGGGCTCACTGAGTAATGGAGGGACACAGACTTGCCTTATTGAAAATTAGTTTGGATCTATATTTAGGGATAGGCACTTTAAATAATCCTCCCGTCTTTCTTATTTCTCAGCTCCCTCTGTAAGGCCCAAAAAGCAATAATCTCACTACCCACTTCACTCAAATCCTGGGCACTTCCTCTGACAACTGTTGCTTTTCTCTCCCTCAGTCCCAAGCAGGGACAGACCCATTTGTTCTCTCTAAAGCATCGGAATCTCATTGTCTTCCCTGCCCTCTTCCCTTGCTGACCTCTCACCTCCCATTGTCAGGAGCAGGGGAGTGGCAGCTGGGCCCCAGCGGGGCATGATGAACTTCCCCAGGGCATCCTCTGGCAGGTGCTGGAGGGCTTGACAGCTGGCACTCTCCCCTCCCCCGCCCACTATTTGTCCTCCTTGTGAAGCTGAGAGGGCTGGGAGAGGTCAGGCAGGACAGAGGAAACACAGCACAAACCAAGGGCAGTCAGGGAAGGAACGGGCTGCACAGCCTGCCTTAGTCTTTGAAGACTTAGCAAGGCCTTCCAGGCAGGAGACACAGGTCTCTAGTCTCCCTCCAAATTATGGCAATGTCTACACCATCTCCTCTCAGAATGGTGGAAAATCCTCCACATTTAAGGTTTAAAGAGACCAGGGATTGACTCTTGCCTCTCATACTCAGCCTCCATTAGCCTGGAAGTCTTAAGTTCTCTAATTCAGTTCTCTCATGGATAAAATGAGACAAGTTAGATCACCTCTAAGGTACTTGGGTGTTCTAAATCCTGGGAGACTGTGAATTTGATTGTGCCTTTTCTACCTTCCCTTCCCCCTTCCCCCTGCTTCTCTTCCCTCACCTTGATCCCTGGGCAGCTGTGCATGAAGGGATAGGAGAGGGAGTACCGAATGTGGGGAACAGGAAAGGCCAGTGAAGCCATTAAAAAGAGATTAGAAAAAAGGAACAGGATTTCCCTGTGGTGTGGGTAGATTTGAGTTCTGGCCCTTCTCCCTCTTAGTTCTGAATTTGAGCAAGGAATATAACCTCTTTATGCCTCTTATTTCTTCATCAGTAAAATAGAAATAAAAGTAACAACAGGGTTCTTATGTCAACTGAGAAAATAGGTGCTAAGCATTTTGTAAATTGTAAAAAGACTATATCAGGGGCAGCTAATTGGTATAGATAGAATACCAGCCTTTTAGTCAGGAGGACCTGAGTTCAAATCTAGCCTCAAACACTTAACAGCTCCTGGTTGTGTGACCCTGAGCAAGTCACTTAACCCCAATTGTCTCAGCAAAAAATAAAAATAAAAAATGACTATGTCAGTGTATCAGTGTCAGTTCTGATGTCTCTCTCTGTCTCTGTCTCTCTGTCTTTGTCTCTGTTTCTGTCTCTGTATGCTCTCTCTCTCTCTCTCTCCTCTCTCTCTCTCTCTCTCTCTCTCTCTCTCTCCTCTCTCTCTCTCTCCCTCTCCTCTTCCTTCTCCTCCTCTTCCTCCTCTTCCTGTTCTTCCTCTCTTTCTCCTTTCCTCTCTCCCTCTCACCTTTCTCTTTCTCTCCCTTCTTTTCTCTCCCCCTCCCTCCCCTCCCTAAGTTTCTTTCTAGATCTTTCTGGGTCTTTCTTGGTGTCTCTCTGTCTCTCTTTTGCTCTTCTTGTTTTTGTGTCTCTTCCCTGTCTTTCTCTGTTTCTGTCTCTCTACCTATCTCTCTGTCTTTCTATCTCTGTTTCTGTCTCTGTCTCTCTTTCCTCCCTCTTTGTCTCTGTTTCTCCTCTTCTCTTTCTTTCTCTCTGTGCATGTCTCTGTTTCTTTGTCTCTCTGTGTCACTGTGTCTCTGGTTCCCTTTCTCTCTGTTTCTCTTTCTCTCTGTTTCTCTCTCTCTCTCTCTCTCTCTCTCTCTCTCTCTCTCTCTCTCCCTCTCTCTCTCAAATCTGGGCCTCCCTGTTTTGACCAGACTTGAAGTCTGAGGCTTCTTACTATCCAGAGCTCCACTTCAAAGCTGAACCAATTTGCCATCCTTAGGCAGCCTGATCCCACCATTCCTCTGGAGGATCTCCAAATCAATGCCAAACTTAGTTCTGACATTGTTAAGGCTTAGCTCACAACACCCTAGAGCTCCTAAGTACAAAATATCTATAAAGTATTTGACACACTGACCAGCACATAGTAGGTGCTTTAAAAATTCTTGTTCTTTTCCCCCTGGTCCCCAAATCTTTCTCCCTAAATTTTTGAGACCTACCAACCTCAACCTGCCAGGTAATGAAGCTTCCTGTGATGTTCACCATACTCACCTCTTCTCATTTTTTTGATGGGCTGCAGACAGAAAAATTTAAGGACTAGTCTTTATCCTTCTATTAGTCCTAGCATTTTGCATGGAATTATCCTAGAAATTTATTTGCTTTTAACTTTCTGTCAATGATGGTGCAAATGCATAAAAACAACGGCTTTTTTCAATTGCCAATCAATATTAGGATATAAGGTCATCTTCTGCAGACTCACTGAGCATCTTTGAAATAACTTTAGTAACAAATTAGACTACATGGATGACATGCTCTATTTTCACATAATTTTAATTTCTTCTACTCCATTTCTTTATTTTAAAAATACTTTTCTTTCCATATAATTTGTAGATTATGAGTTTTTGTTATGGTAGCACTTATTAAAAACATTATTCTTAAATTATTATATATCATTGCTATATTCAGGAAATTTATATTTATGATAATTTTCTAGGTCAGTTGATTTGCTGAATCTTTGAGGATATTTTGAGGTTGATATTTGCAGTGTGGGATATGCCATTTGTGAGTGTGTAGAGGAAAATAAATTTCTGGTACCTAATTCTAGCCTCTCATTTATGTTTTTCCAGGTGTATATAGTAGAGGCTAAATGTTCATAATTTATAGTAACAGTCTACAGTTTTCACTACTCCATTGAACAATCTTCATTTGTCAAATGTAGAATCAAGATAATCTTTCATTAATTTCTGGTGGCAGTAACCTGATCTAGAATTGTTTTTCTAATCTCCTCCAAGTCTATTATCATATCTATGTAACTAATAAATCATTTTTGGAGTCTTCTCTGTGAACAAATAATTTTTGGCTCACCTTCTCTGGATTTTATCTTTAGGGATGATGCAGTGTATCTCCTAGGGAGGATGTAGCAATAACCTTAAGGCTACCTGGCCTTAACCATAAAGTTACCTGGCTTTGGGAGTACTGGAGTTCCACAAACAATGATGGCTGTCAGGTAACAATCGGTTGGTCAGGAATAACAAAATTTCTGAGATAATCTAAACCACCTCTGTGCCTTAGTATTCAATATTATTCAATTCCTAAAATCTAAGACCACTCTAAGACCTACTCCTCAATTCTATCTCTAAGCCATAAAATTAGCATATCAATGGCATGAAGCACCTGATCTCTATATTTTTCCTATAAATTTATCTTCTTGCTCCTGGTTCTTTGCTAAATTCTTTAGGAACTCAATCTGCTGCTAATAACATAATAAATTGTGAATTATTTTGCCATATCTGCTACACCAACCTGTAAACCTTAATATTGTTGGGGTGTTTTATGCCTCTCTACATTTGATGGTCCATTTGGGGAGAGTCTAGTCTCCCCTGGCTCTACCCCCTCCTTGATAAGGTAAGCCCCCAGTTTTTCTCCCTCATTTCTATAGCTGAGCATCTAGCATCTAGATTAAGCATCTAGGAAGGTTTGTCAGATCATCAGGAGCTCCACCCACAACAAAATTTCCTTTCCTGGGAGCAGGGGCACCTCGTCTTGGGAATTCTACAATTCTTGGCATAGTTCAACTCTTAATTAAGGAATCTCTGCCACCTTCCTGGAATGCCAAAGGAGGTGAGGCACTATAGGAATAGAAATTTTATGGCTTTTGGCAAAAATGAAACAGTCCTTTTCCATGTCATTTTTGTCTGTGTCTGTGTCTCTTTGCAGAGACATGACCTTATTCTGTGGGCTAGATTTTGTAACTTGGAAAGATTTAAAATGCATCCAACAAACAAACAAACAAATAATGATAATAATAATAATAAAACTTTTATACTGTAATTAAAGTACTGGAAAAGATTTCTTAACATCCTTGACTCCCACCTTAAAAAGGGAAAAGCCTGACTTTTTTTTTCCCCTAGGGACTCCAGTTCTGACCAAGCTGAGGGTACACGATTAAAGTTAGCTAATTAAAATTATAGAATCTTAGCAGATTCTCAGTATTTTGAGAGCAATGATTAAGGAGTTTGGCAATTGGTAATTTTATGAATGTAAGAAAAAATTCCTGAGAAATTGGGGATAATTCCAGGAATTTATCTCATTCTGAAAGAAAGGAGTGAACAACAACAACAACAGCAACAACAACAACAACCACAACAACTAGGTAAATAGCAACTTTTTGCTAACCTTTCCTTGACTCTTATCTTATCCAGTCCCCTCCTGCTCCGCTGGGAAAGGCATCTAGAAGATATTAAGTGATCCTCTTCACAACCTTGATCACTCAGAATGCTCTGCTCCCCAGAGTCCTGAATATATTTCAGTTGTGGGGATTGCTAAGAAGATCAATATAGCCCAAGTCCCTCTGTTAGCCCCTCTCATTTCATATCAGATTAAGAAAAGAGAATGCTGAAGAGCTGTAAGGAAACTCAAATTTTGCCCCATCTGTAGAAATGGGGGAAGCAGCAACAGCAGTGGGGACCCTACATACCTTGCCTAAATACCTCCCCAACCCAGCTTGGGGGGATGGGGGTGAAGTGGTTGTCAGGTCCCATTGTCAATATTCCCTGAGCTCTGGCACTAGCCACCCCAGCCTTCAGCAGGTTCTGCCCAGCAATTACATGGAAAGAATTTGGGTGCTCCTGGCAGGACCAAGCATGGCAGTGTGAGATGGGAAAGCCAGTCAGCCTCTGAATTTGGTAAGCTCACCCTTCTGTTTCAATTGCAGAAATGTATCGGCTATGTAATTTATGGCAAATTATTTTATCTCTGCCCAGTTTTCCGATTTGTAAAGAGAAATAATAATGGTTATTGTGAAGATCACATGTTTGCAAAAGTGCTTAGTATAAAGTAAATATTATAGGAATGTCAGTTGTTTTATTGGATATAATTTCTTCATGATTGATAACTTTATAATGAGTTTTTAGATGTGGTCAACATACATTACCAATGTAGAAATAAATGATTTGTGTATGTGTGTGAAAAGTAATTTGGAAGTAAATTCAACTAAATTAAGGTTACCACTCTTGGCCTCTCCAGGACTAGGAGAACAATTCATAGAGAAAAGAGAGTCTCTTTCTCTTTCTTCCCACTTCCCACCTTCCTTGAGTGCAGCAGGGATACATGGATGGAGAGATGAGAGAGAGAGAGAGAGAAAGAAAATATACTCATTTCAGCAACATGAACTATCTGATCCTTCTATCTTTTTCCTATAAATTTATCTTCTTGCTCCTGGTTCTTTGCTAAATTCTTTTGCAACTCAGCCTGCTGTTAGCAGTGTAATCAATCTTTGCTCCTTAACTTGGAGACAAACTGAGTTTATGAATTCTTTCACCATACCTGTGACTCCAACCTGAAGATCCTCCTATTGTTGGGGTGTCTTAAGCCTCAACAGGGAGATTCCCTGCTTGGATTTTAGCTATTTTTATCAGCTGATTCCAGAAATAGATCATCTTTAATTGTATTCAACAAAGGCAATAGCATGTATCTCTGGTGTAAGGTGACAAGCAGTGTTTACCAATTATCAGTCTTTCCTGTTGCTTTGTGTTCTTAGGTTTCTTTGTTCCAAAAAACTTATTTTTATACACTTTCAATTTGTTTATCACATCTGAGAATATCTATCAGTTTTCCTTCTCCATGTGATGAGGAAGTTTTATATTTTTTATGATTGTCTTGGTGTGATGAGTCTTATTTTTAGCAATATCATTGCAGTTCATATTTGGATGCCTTTTAGATCCTCTGTCTCATTCTACCCTGATAGCATTCTACATTAGGACTAATATTGTATGGATGCTAGTCAATATAAATATGTTATTCCGGTTAAGCCTTGACTTCAACTTACATGAACTGTTTCTGAGTGAAGTGAGCAGAGCCAGGAGATCATTATACATAGTAACAGTGAGATTATGGAATGATCAACTAAGATAGATTTGGCTTTTCTCAGCAATACATTGATACAAGACTATTTCAATAGACTTGGGATGGAAAAGGCCATATGCATCCAGAGAGAGAATTGTGGAGACTTACTGCAGATCAAAACGTACTATTTTCACCTTTTCCTTTATTTACTTTTTCATGGTTTTTCCTTTTTGTTCTTATTTTTCTTTCACAAAATGACTAATATGGAAATACATTTAAAATGCTTGTACATTATAATGTTCATTGTATTGCTTGCTGTCTTGGGGAGGGGGAAGTAACAGAGGAAGGAAGAAAAAAATTTGGAACAGAAATAAATGTTGAAAACTATTTTTACTTGTAATTGGAAAAATAAAATATAGTTGAATTAAAAAAGGAAAAGATTAATAAAGATAAAAAAGGCCTTGACTTCAGGCAGTCTCTTAATATATATAGTGTCATTTTCTTCTGGATAGCCTCATATGCTTTGCCTAGAGAAGATCAAGATATTTGTAAATAATTCTTTCATCCATTGATTCAAATTGACTTCCCTAATTAATCTTAGAGATTTCAGTCTCTAAATTTCCTTGGTTATGTATCAAAAATTCTTCATTTATCCAATCCAAAAGACATTTTGTTCTCGCTCTCAAGTAAATTATCATCTTAATTGGGAATACAACATACAAACAACTATGTACACACAAGTTATATATAAGATAAATAAGAAATAAACAAGGATTAGGAAAAACTTCCTGTAGAAAGGAGGATTTTAGCTAGGACTTGAAGGAAGGTGGGGAAGCCTCACTAGGTAGAGATGAGAAAGAGAATTCCAAGCATGGGGAAGTCAGGGAAAATACTTGAGTTTGGAGATAGAGTGTCTTGTATGAAGGACAGCAAAGAGTTAAGTATCACTGGATAGAATTGTCACAGAGGATCACATTGCTAGGAAGTGCTAAGTATCTGAGGCCACATTTGAACTCAGGTTTTCCTCATTCTAAGATCATCCCTCAGGTGATCTCAAAGAAACAGGACCAGATCTCTATCTCTCTGGGTTGGCTCAAGAATGGAATCATGATAAGTTTCCTTTTGACAAAGCCTGTGATTTCTAGCTTGATTCAGAACATTCCTTCATATTTATCATATATATATATATATATGTATATATATAATATACATATATATATATATTATTTACCCAGTTTTGATCATATGTGGCTCCTCTATCAGCTTTTAGATATTTATGAGCTAGAAAAACCCGTTATCATTTTTAAATTTCAATTTTTTCATCTGTAAAATGAAAGGCATGATATCAATGACTTTGGAGAATCCTTGAAACTCTAAACCTATGATCTTATTACACATTGGGACCAAGTGATAGCCACATCCTTGAGTTAGAGGAAAACCTTTCTGAGACAGTGGGCAGTAAAGCTTCTGAATTTAGAATCAGAGGACATAGATTCTGTTGTTGTTCATCCTTCCTTCTTGAGGAGGACTAATGACATCATAAGGGTGATATCTTAACTTGTGAGTGAATTGGATTTAAGTGAGGCAGAACTGCTGCAAAATCATCAGCCTTACTCTCTCCTCCCAAGTCATCAGAATTCAGTGGAAAGACTCAAGATGACTGGCGATGGCTCCATATAGAATCTAGTTTTGCAATTGAAACTTATTAATTTGGTGGTCTTGATCAAGTTATTTACTTCTCTATGACTCAATTTCCTCATTTGTAAAAAAGGAATAATAACTTCATACTGCTGTTATGAGGAAAGTACTTTGTAGAACTAAAAGAGATTTTAAAAATGATTTAAAAATGAATAGCAAATTAAAATTGTTAAATTTACTAAAATTTGATAATAAAGGGATTTTAAAATAATTTAAATATTATTACTTTTGTCATGAATTATGTGAGGAAGGTGCTTTGAAAATTGTAAAGTGCTTAATGTGTTATATTAATGCTATTTTTGTTATTGATATAATTAAAGGACAGGACCCTTTTCAGGGGCAAGATAGATGCTGCTTGTAAATTCTAATTAATAAACTTACTTCTTTTCACCCCAAAGGATCCCCCAACCTTGCTCCCCTAAGCAATCTAGCCAGCTTGGCCTGATCAGTATAATGACTAAACCGGACTTAATCCTCATTTTAAGAGCTCTAATTCCAGTTCTGTTTGTAATCTGATCAACCTAAAGGCCCCCAAAGCCCTAATGGGCATGACTATGAAAAACTGAAGGGATTTGAATTAAAAATGAAAAAAAAAAGCGTCCTGGGATGGAAACTTAAGGTCTTTTCTCCTTTCCCTGTGCACCTCAACACTAAACAATGATCACTAGTTTTCCAGAATACACTTGCATTCTCTTTAGAAAGAGAACAGTCATTCACTGGTCATTTTTGTTTTTATAGAGAGAATTTCCTGATCTCCTTTTCTTAATATGATACAGAGGCAAGCAAATTAAAGAATGTGTGTGTGTGCATCTGCACGTGTGTGCACACTGAATCCCTAATCCACATGCAAGATGGCATAAGGATGCAGCCAGGCAGTGAATAGGGTAATTCTGCAATAATGTGTTGTCCTGGAAAGGCCCCAATCACACTTTGGAAGCAGCAAATCAACTCTCTAGATTCCTCTCAGTTTCAGATTACTCTCAGAGGGACAATAATAGGCAGGTTTCAGTTCCCTGTGGAGTCAAAAGAGTGGTCCTTGAAAAGAGAAAAGATTAGAAAGGATTCAAGTGGACCCCCTCTCACTCAACTGCTCCCTTCCCTTTTGGCAGAATAAGATAAATCTCTGAATACTGGATCCAATTGTCAGGTCTCTGAAGGGCTTAGGGCATAAAAACCATATGCCCTTTCCTACATTTGAGCCTAGAAAAATATGTAAAGCTTATTGTCTTACAAACAACATAACATCACAATCCCATAAGACTTTATGTTCTGAACATAATATAACAGTAATAGATATTTATATGATACTTTGATGTTGATAACATACTTTACAAAACTATCTCATTTGTATCTCACAAGTACATTACAGGTGATTTAAGATACAGAAGAGCTGACTTATTCTCACAAAAAGTTTGTCAAGTGGATACTGCAGGTAACTTATAAAATAAAAACTTTATCCTTTCCTTCCCTTTCTGTCCCAATCAAACAAATCATGAACCTATATTAATTTTGTACTTAATATTGTCTCCTTTGATAGAGTGTAAGGAACAAAAAACTATTTCCATCTTGTCTCTGCATCTTCAGCATCTTCTGGCACTTAAGAAATGCTTATATCTTGATTGTTTCTGACTTAAGTTCTAGTATACTTTTCACTACTTTGCTGTTTCCCATCAGTGGCATGAGTGACAGAGATGGGATTCAAATCCAGGTCTCCTGACTAGAAGACTAGATTTCTTTTTTTTATTATAGCTTTTTATTTACAAGATATATGCATGGATAATTTTTCAGCATTGACAATTGCAAAACCTTTTGTTCCAACATTTCCCCTTCTTCCCCCCACCCCTTTCCCCAGATGGCAGGTTAACCAATACATGTTAAACATGTTAAAGTATAAGTTAAATACAATATATGTATACATGTCCAAATTGTTATTTTGCTGTACAAAAAAAATCGGACGTTGAAATAGTGTACAATTAGCCTGTGAAAGAAATAAAAAATGCAGGTGGACAAAAATAGAGGGAATAGAGGGTTCATAGTCATCTCCCAGAGTTCTTTTGCTGGGAGTTCATTCCTGCTCCATTGGAACTGATTTGGTTCATCTCATTGTTGAAGATGGCCACATCCATCAGAATTGATCATCATATAGTATTGTTGTTGAAGTATATGATGATCTCCTGGTCCTGCTCATTTCATTCAGCATCAGCTCATTTAAGTCTCTCCAGGTCTCTCTGAAATCATCCTGCTGGTCATCTCTTACAGAACAATAATATTCCATAATATTCACATACCACAATTTATTCAGCCATTCTCCAATTGATGGGCATCCACTCAGTTTCCAGTTTCTAGCCACTACAAAGAGGGCTGCCACAAACATTCGTGCACATCCAGGTCCCTTTCCCTTCTTTAAAATGTCTTTGGGATATAAGCCCAGTAGTAACACCACTGGATCAAAGGATATGCACAGTTTGATAACTTTCTGAGCATAGTTCCAAATCACTCTCCAGAGTGACTGGATGTATTCACAATTTCACCAACAGTGGAATATCAAAGTCCCAGTTTTCCCACATCCCCTCCAACATTCCACATTATCTTTCCCTGTCATTGTAGCAATTCTGACAGGTGTGTAGTGGTATCTCAGAGTTGTCTTAATTTGCATTTTTCTGATTAATAATGACTTGGAGCATCTTTTCATATGGTTAGAAATAGTTTCAATTTCTTTGGAAGACTAGCTTTCTTGTATCTCCCTTCAAACTGTTTATTTATAGGACAAATGCTCCACTGACTTCTGGAGGACGTAAAGCCTGCCCCTGAGTCTCCCAGATGTTGGAACTAATTTGTATGTCAATGTAGCCTTTTGTGCAAAATATGTGTTACTAAACAAAATATGAGTAAAACACTAAACAAAATATGAGTCACTAATCTCACTAATTCTGTGAGGGTCAGACTGTGACTGGATGATCACTACCCTGGCTTCTAGGGAAAGCTGTCTCTGATTACTGCTAATGCTAGAAGTCACAAATGCCCAACAGTGTGTGTCCCTTTAAAAATGGGCTAATAGACTCATTTATTAGAATTATTATTTCTAAAGCAATCCCAATAGACTTTGGACAAAAAAATGCCATCAGCATCCAGAAAAAGAGCTTAGGAAACTAAATGTAAATCAAAACATGCAATGTTCACCTTTCTATCTTTTTTTTTAATCTCTCTTATGGTTTTTCTCTTTTGCTCCAATTTTTCCCTCCAACATGATTAATAAAGCAATACATATTTAAAACAATAAAAATAGAATTATTATTATAGACTCAATTATTAGAAGAGAAATTTACTTACATGAAATAGCAGAATAGTAGTTACAAAGAATTTCCATCTGAAATCATTCTCTCACCGAGACAGCACACAGGGAGTATCTGTGATCAACTCACAACTCTGGAAGAAGAGGATTTCAATTCTTTTTACTTTATTTTTTCTTTAGAGTACTCATGAATTTCTTTGTGGGTCAGGGTGTAGATATTGATGATGGAATAATTACTCTTCTATTAGGCTGGACCCACAAGACATATATGCTAGTCAGGTAACAACTGAGCTGACTACTCAGAGGCATACTATCTGAGCAGGATTGGGTTAGTTTGATGGACTACCTGTGCTTGCTTGACCTGAGTATCTAGTCTCTACTAACTGTAACCTTGTATTTGTCTAGGTACTTCTGTGTTCTTTCTTTCAGATAGTACTTTATTTTAAAGTATTATTTATTAATACCAGTAACTGTTTTAATTCTTTTCCAATCAGCGCTAGTACTAATCATAGTATTATTTTAAGCTTTCTCAAAAAGGTCAGAAGCCCTTAGCCTAGGATAGATAGAAATTTCCTCCCAATAAGGAGGTGGGATGGAGTCCTTCATGCTTCAGAGTTTGGTTTTGTAAGTGAGAAACCTCATACTAAATTATGATGACCACTCCAGTACATTTCCCAGATTCCTATAGGATCTCATGCAAACTAGTGGATATAGGGCTATAGGATATAGATACTGAGGCAGCTTAAGTCTGGGGACAAGTTCTTCTGGCTGTTTCTATGGACAAGCCCAAGTTACCAGTATAGGACACCTAGCTACCTCTGGTTTCCCAGACTACTGGTTCATGTAAGAGCTGTCCTGAATGCTGCCTCCTGGGACCAAAAGGCTCACCTCCAAGCAGTCCACTCAGTAATCTGTTTACAGAGCTGTCCAGAGTATTTACCAGGCCATGGCTGGGGGCCAGGGGATTAAGGCCAGCTTTCCCAATAGCATCTGCTCCCTGCTGTCCCCAGCTGTGTGGAGCAGAGAGACTTCTGTTTTGGGATAGGGCATCAGGTGGCAGTCAGGAGGGAATGTGTGTGTGTGTGTGTGTAGAAGTAGGATTGCCTTTGGGAAATGGTCATATATGTCATCCTATTGATGTCAATATAATATCTCTTTACCACGCAGCTTTCATAAGCAGGTATGAATTTTATAATACAAGTAGATTCTTAACATTTTTGAGCCTACATTCATTTTTTTCAGTGAACTTCAAAAGCTGCTTGTGCCATTTTCACATTTTCTGATCTTATCACTCTTCACTTAGTCATATTCTTCTCTTCATCAATACTGTCATACAGCTTACAATAGTATCTTAGTAAGGAAGGAATTCTCATACCTTCTTCAGACTAAGATGATACTAATTTTTGGTTTGCAAAGCATTTTGTAAATATCTTATTTTTTATTCATAGTAACTGCAGAAGGTAGGTACTCTTTATCATTTCCATTTTTAAATGGAAACTAAGATTAAGTGACTTGTCCAAGCTCACATAGTAGTAAGTTTCTGAGGGTGGATTTGAACTCAATTTTTCCTGAGAGCTAAGTGGAACAGTAGATAGAATGGTGGACCTGGAGTCAGGAAAACCTGAGTTTAGATCTGGCCTTCCAGTTACTAATTGTATGATTCTGGGCAAATTAATTAGGCTCTGCTATCTCAGTTTTCTCATCTGTAAAATCAGGAAAATTGCAGAACCTACCTCCCAAGACTATTTGTGGCTTAAATAAGATAATATTTGTAAAGCAGTTTGCAAAACTTTTGGTATTATAGGAATGCTATTGTTGTTATTATTATTCAAGGTATAGGGATGAAGAAGAACACGTGGGCAATATAAGTGCTATCCTTAACTCTATTAGAAAAATTTTTTTAAGATGATAAAAGAAGGACAGGGACAAGATGGTGGACTACAGGTAGGAACTTGGCTGAATTCCCCCAACATTCCTCTCTAAAAAACCTCATATTTTGGATCATCAGAGACAATAAAATATCAAAGTGAGACATTTTCCTAAGTTGTCTGCAGGACAGGTCCTTGAAATCTGAGTGGAAACCAGCCCAAGTATGGTAGGATCACCAACAGCAGGCCTCAGAGCTTATCCAATAATGGCAGCAGCAGCTTCAAGAGCTCTCAGACCAGAGATGGTAGGAGGGTCAGACAATTGGTCAGAAAGAGATAATTGGAGATTTTTTTTACTGACATCAGTGTAGTTTGCATTGACTAGCAACTGTATTGAAGAATATTTAGTTCTGGGTTGCAATTCCAGGATGGAGAGGAGCACTTATGATCCATCACAAAGGAGCAGGGTTCCTAGTCTCAGTTAGAAGGCAAGGAGGAGCATTAGTACTTGTGACTGCAAGGGCTCTTCCTGGGTAAGGGCCAAAGTTCAGATCAGAGTAATTGTGATCATAATTCTCACCTTGGAAGCACCAAAAATGTCCCTACCTCCAGAACTAGCTTTGAAAATAGTACCATGAAAAAACATGAAGCTTGATACAGTGCATTCCCACTTGAAATTGAGGAGAGCCCAACACTAACAAATATCAAAGTCAAGAAATTAAATTAGCAACAATTAAAAAATGATTTAACATAAAAATGGTCAATTTTTTTGGCTGGAAAGACAAACACAGAAGAAGACAATAATGTGAAAAGTTACAAAGCCTCAAAGAAAAAATGCTAACTGAATCCAAGCCCGATAAGAATTCCTGGAATAGTTAAAGAAAGGGATGAGTGGTTTAAAAAAATGAGAATGATGCAAGAAAATGATGAACTATAATTAACAGCTTGGTAAAAGAGGCACAAAAACTGCTAAAGGAAACAACACCTTAATAAACAGAATTGGCCTAATGAGACGCAAAAATTCACTGAAGGAAAGAATTCCTTAAAAAAGCAGAATAGGTCAGTCAAATGGGAACAAAGATACAAAACATTCATTGAGGAAAATAATTTCTTTCTTTCTTTTCTTTCTTTCTTTTTTTTTTCCCCCTGAGGCAACTGGAGTTAAGTGACTTGCCTAGGGTCACACAGCTAGGAAGTGTTAAGTGTCTGAGATCAGATTTGAATTCAGGTCCTCTTGACTTCAAGCGCTGATGCTCTATCCTCTGTGCCACCTAGTGGCCCAGAAAATAATTTCTTAAACATTAAAATGGGAAGTTAACGAGTGCACTAGTCAACAAAAGAATAAAAAAAAAAAAATCTGGAAAAAATGTGAAATATTATATTGGAAAAACAACTAATTTGGAAAATAGCTCAAGGAGAGATAATTTAAGAATTATTAGATCATTTGGAAGCCATGATCAAACAAAGAGTCTAGACACCATATTTCAAGTAATTATGCAAAAAAAAAATTGCCTTGATATCTTAGATCAGAGAGTAAAATAGAAACAGAAAGAATCCATAAATTACCTTCTGAAAGAGATCTTAAAATGAAAACTCCCAGAAATATTATAACCAAATCCCAGAGCTCCCAGGTCAAGGAGAAAATGATTTAAGCAGTCAGAAAAAAATCCAAATATTGTGGAGGCACAGTCAGTATCACACAAGATTAAGCAGTTTCCACATTAAAAAAGTGTTGGGTTTAGAATATGATATTTCAAAAGGCAAAGAAGCTAGAATTACAATAAACAATAACCTACTCAGCAAAACTGAATATAATCCTAAGGGAGGGGGCAGGGAGGAAAAATGGATATTTAATGAAATAGAAGACTTTCAAGCATTCCTAATAAAAAGATCAAAGCTGAATAAAAATGAATATTCAAACACAAGAGAAATATAAAATGGTAAACATGAAAAAGTAATAATAAAGGACTCAAACAAGTTAAACTATGTATATTCCTATGTGGGAAGATGATACATGTAATTCCTAAGAACTTTATCCTTATTTATCATTTTTTATTTATTTATCACTTATCATTATTGAGATAATTAGAAGGAACCTACATAGGTGCAAATGTGAGTTAATTAAATTGGGATAATCTAAAAAAATAAAGAAGTGAGAAAGAGAAATATGTGAGAAAAAAGGGGAAGGGAGGGGCAAAGTGGGAAAATTTTTCTCAAAAAAAGATGCAAAATGAAGAGATTTAATAATGAAAGAGAAGGTCTCATATCTAAAATACATAAAGAACTGTATAAAATTTATAAGAATACAAATCATTTCCCAATTGATAAATGGTCAAAGGATATGAACAGACATATTTTCAGATGATGAAATTAAAGCCATCTATAGTAATATTAAAAAATGCTCTTAATTACTATTGAATATAGAAATGCAAATTAAAACAACTCTGAGGTACCGCCTCATACCTCTCAGATTGGCTAAAATGACAAGAAAAGATAATGATAAATATTGGAGGGAATGTGGGGAAAACTGGGACACTAATGCATTGTTGGTGAAGTTGTGAATTGATCCAGCCATTCTGGAGAGCAATTTAAAACTATCCCCAAAGAACTATAAGATTGTGAATATTCTTTGACTCAGCAGTACCACTACTGGGTCTGTATCCCAGGAAAATCATAAAGAAGGGAAAAGGACTCACATGTAGAAAAATGTTTATAGCAGCTCTTTTTTTGGCAGCAAATAATTGGAAAATGAGTAGATTTCCGTCAATTGGGGAATGGTTGAACAAGTTGTAGTATATGAAGATAATGGAATATTATTATTTTATTTTTAAAAAATGATGAACAAGCTGATTCTAAAAAGACCTAAAAAGATTTAATGAACTGATGCTGAGCAAAACAAGCAGAACCAAGAATACATTGTATTCAATAACAGCAAGAATATGCGAAGATCAACTGTGAAAAAATTTGTTCTCTGCAGTTCAGTGATCCAAGGCAATCCCAATAAACTTAGATACAATATGCCATCTGCATTCTAGAAAAAGAACTATGGAGATTGAATGTAAATCAATACATGCTATGCTCACTTCTTTTTTTTTGTTTGTTTGTTTTTTTCTTTCCCATGGTTTTTCCCTTTTGTTCTGATTTTCTCTCCCAACATGATTCATAAAGCAATGTGTATTTTTTAAAATTAATTATTTAATTAATTAATTTTTAAACTAGTGAAGGAAAAAATGGGGGAGTATGTGACAAGCAATCTTTGAACCTCACCCCCATTGGATTTGGTTCAATGAATATATATATATATATATATATATATATATATATATATATATATACACAACTGGGTAGAGAAAGCTATCTGACTCAACAGGGAAATAGAAGAAGAAAGGGATAAGAAATATGGGTCATGG
The DNA here is from genome assembly GCF_902635505.1 of Sarcophilus harrisii. Taxonomy (NCBI): domain Eukaryota; kingdom Metazoa; phylum Chordata; class Mammalia; order Dasyuromorphia; family Dasyuridae; genus Sarcophilus; species Sarcophilus harrisii. The sequence goes on along the minus strand of NC_045430.1, from coordinate 86,769,281 downwards.
AAGGAATGATAAAAGGGATAGTGAATTAAAGGAGACGGTGGTTAGAGGCAAATGAGAGATGAAGAATAAACAGAAGAAAACAGGATAAATGGAATACACAGTAATCATAACTATGATAAGGTGAATAGGAAGTTTCCCCATAAAAATGAAAGCAGATACAGAATGGATTAGAAACCAGAATCTGATGCAGTGTTTACAAGACATATTTTTGAATGAGACACACACACACACACACACATTAAAATAAGGGACTAGAGCAGAATCTAATTTGGTTCAGGTGAAATAAAAAATTGGCCTCAAGAAAGACAAAAGTAAAGAGAGACCTTATTAAAAGAGTTAATTGGGGAAACTACATTTTTTTAAAAAAGATACCATAGACAATGAAGAAATATTGAAAAATTCTAAGGTCAAGTTTCTCTGATAAAGGCCTCATTTTCCAAATACATAGAAAATTGAGTCAAATTTATAAAAATAAGTGAGTCATTTGCAATTGATAAATGGTCATATGATATGAACAGTTTTCAGAAGAAGAAATCAAAGGTATCTATAGTCATATGAAAAAGTGCTCTAAATCACTATTGATTAGAGAAATGCAAATTAAAACAACTCTGAGGTATCAACTCACATCTATCAAATATGATCAATGGTGAAGAGAATAAAAAAAAAATAGGGACACTAATAAACTGTTGGTAGAGTTATGAACTAATCTAATCATTCTGGAGAACAATTTGGAACTATGCCCAAAGGACTATAAAACTGCATACCCTTTGACCCAGCAAAACCACTACTGAGTTTGTATTCCAAAAAGGTTAAGAGAAAAAGAAAAGGACCTCCATGTACAAAAATATATATAATATATATAACAGCTCTTTTTTGTGATGCTAAAAAACTGGAAATTAAGGGGATGCTCAATTGGGAATTTAAGCGGTTGAAAAATTGTGGCATATTATTGTGCTATATAAGAATGATGGAGGGACATGATTTCAGAGGGGGAAAAAACACAACAAAACAAAACATGTCAAGATCTACATAAATTGATGCAAAGTGAAGTGAGAAGATCTGGAGAACATTGTGTACAGTAGCAGCAACATTATAATGATGATGAACCATGAAAAACTTGGTTATTCTGATCAATACAATTATCTAAGAAAGTTAATTAATTAATTTAAAAAATGGTGAAGGAAAAAATGGGGGAGTAGGTGACAAGCAATCTTTGAACCTCACCCCCATTGGATTTGGTTCAATGAAGGAAGAATTTATGATGAAAAAAATCTATCCATTTCCAGAGAGAGGACTGATGAATTCTCTGTGAAAATTGAAGCATAATTTACTTACTCGCTTTATTTTGTTTTTGCTTTTTTGGAGGACATGGCTAATATGGAAATACATTTTGAATGATTTCATATGTATAATTTATTTTGCTTTCTCTCTTAATAGGTAAGGCAGGAGTGCAAGAGAGGGAGAAAAATTGGAACTCAAAATTAAAAAAAAATAAATTAGATTTTAAAAAGATAACAAGGAAGGCTTCTAAGGAATTGGGAGAATCTTCTGTGGATGGTTCTGTAGAACAAGAATTATCCAAGAGGAGATATGTCATGAGTGATACATTGGGGAAAATATGTACATTGATGAGATCAGAGATTTATTAAAGAATTGAAGAATCCTCATTAAAAACATGATCTTTTCTCTTAAAGTGAAGTAGTCCTAGAAAATCTATCAGGTTCATGTCAGTCATTTGTCAGCTTATAGACCAATATAGCTTCTAGTCCTGATCTGATCTAGAAAATCAAGAGCACCTGGATTAAGCTATAAGATGATTTGTTTTTGTTGTTGTTATTTGTTTTTTGTTTATTGGTCTAGTCTTTCTCTTGTTTTTTATAACATGGCTATTACATAGCATATCTGGGACAAAGTGACTTTAAAGAGACTTTTAGAAAAAAAACTCCTTCCCAAGAACAACTGTTACCACATACTTTTGGAAAGAACACTTGTTCCTTTTTTCTTCCTTTTGGGAAAAATAGCCACTTACTGATGAAACCCATTGTCATTCAAAGAAACCAAGCACAGTTTTGAAATTCTCTTCTGTCTTTCACTTTCCTCCTCCCCTCTATCACTAATTCCACTCCCAATCATATTCTCTTCAGATCAAGTGGCAACCTGACAGAGGTGGGGGAGCTGGTTTTCAAAGAAACTGTATTAAAGAAATGAGAAGAGTTGAGTGAAGATGGGGTGGGAAAAGCCAGGCTCCTGAGTTCTTCTGACCTTTTGGTTTTAATGCTCTCATAGGTGGAGGAAAACAGCAAAAAAAAAAAAAGAAAAAAAAAAAAGGAATTATGCTTTAGTTACCTCCTGAAGTTTGAAGTTACATATAGGATTTCCATGACTTTTCCCCCAAAACTTAGTCCTGATCACCTAATTTGGGTAACCTCCTCCTCCTCCCCCTCCTCCCCCGGCTTTGATTTAACTTCAATGCAAATACTTTATCATCTAGTTATAAAATTGGTTAAGTATTAGCATTTTGTCATTTTTATGTTGGGCACTTCCTTCACTGCCTGAATCGGTATGTCCAACTTAAAATCTATAATAGTTTTCTGTGGTTTATGGCAACGTCTATAATTAGTAGTTTAATAGAGAATATTTGGTAATCACAGAGATTTAGATTGGGAAAAAGACCAGCTCCTTTAAAATATTCATTGTACAAATGAAGAAATTGAGGACCAGAAAAATTAATTTCCTCCCTTCCCCACACTAGTTATTCTGCTGCCTTTCAACTCCAAAAAATTTACAATTTTCCAGAATAAACTCTTCATCTAAAATCTCACTATCTAAAGGACTGATTCAGTTTTGATACTCATCACCTCATCAGCATCTTTAGTTGTCTTTTTGTTCTGATTAGAGGGCTGGAAGAAAGAGCAATGAACTCTTCCCAAGGTCTCCCTTTATGGGGGGCTTAGAGTTTTTCATGAATCAGCAATTCTGCATGTTTTCTACTCCATGAATATCATGCCCCTGTGCCTGGTGCTCTACATTCCCATTTGTTTTTCAGTTTTTCTTCTGGGTATTATCTTTCTCTATGAGACTGATTGTAAATTCCTTGAAGTCAGGAACTCTTTTTGTTTTTCTTATTTATATCCTTAATTCTTAGTAAGAGCTTAATAAATATTTATTAGTAATTGACTATATTAATCTTCCACTCTTGATCAAGAGCTGAAAAGCCCTGGTTTCCTATACTCTGAAATTAGAACTTGGATACCACCATAAAATTATCCATTTTGGTGTTGCTATAGGAACAAGTATGTGGAATCTTTGAGTCAACATATTTTAGGACCTTAGAACTCATCTTGTCCAATCAGTTCGTTTCATAGATAATCTGAGTCCCCAAAGATTAAAATGATGTCCTTCTGTAATATCTACCCTTTGATACTAGTTTTTCCCCCTCTTTTCTTCAACTTAAATATCTTGTTTCTTCAAATGATGCTACTTTTGTCCCCAGATCTATCATCACATTAGTGGCTCTAATTTGCACATACTCCAACTTGTTAAAGACTTTACTAAAATTTGTTATCCAGAACTGAGAACACAGTTCTCCAGATGTAGTCTGACCAGGGAAGAACCCAGTGGGGTTATCATTTCTTGTCCTAGATGCAATGTCTCTCATTGCTTTTATTCATAGTGTGCCTTATTGTTGATTCATCCTGATCCTGCAGTTTACTGAAACCTCCATGATACATGACCTAAGGACCAGTCATACCTCCCCAGACCTGCCTTTGTTTTCTTAAAAAACTACAACTAAAACATTCAAGCATAGAGCCATCCTCACAGACTGCATCTCCTCTTTCTTTTTGTGATATTAATGATGATGATGATAGCCACAATCACTTTTCCATGCATTATATCATTTGAGTTTTATAGCAGCTTTTCGGGGTGAGTATTATGGTCTTGTTTTACAGATGGCAAAACTAAAAACTCAGAAAAGTTAAGGGATTCCCACTGAGGACAAGCAGCAGAGCTGACCTGACCTTTCCAGGTTCTGTGCACTTCATTATTAAGCAACATTTTTCCTCACAGAACTTAATTTGGGGCACAAAGTCAGTATCAATACTGTAACTGCTAATGTGTCTGTCTGTCATGCAGTGAAGAGGAGATCTCTAGAGTCATTTCCAGGTCTAAGAAGATTCTCTGATTCTGTTAGAGTTTTAATTTGTTCTATTTCTCATTCGCTTGGCTGTTGTTTTTACCTTAATCTCACAAATGACAGGGGATTCTGATTTACTGAGGGCCATGAGTTGTCTGAGGCTTTCTGGGCTGGGTGACCCTGAACCTGATCTCAACAGGCCCCTCTAGCTAATCCCTATCTCAGTCTTCTCCCTCTCTCCCCCCACTCCAGAGTCTAGCTGCTGACGCTGGTGTGGGGGTGGGAGAGGGCTTTGGAGGCCTTCCTCCCTGTCAGCTGGTGTCAGTTTTCATAGCAGATGGTGGGTGGTGACGTTGGTCCTATTGTCCACCATTCTCTGCCCTGGAGGGAGAGCTTCTTTGCCAGCAAATCTCTTTTCCTTCTAGGGGAACTGGCATCTGCCCCCACAGGCAGTTTGAGAAGGGAAACATTTTTAGTTCTGCCCCCTCAACCTGCTCGATATTGGTTTTCTTTGGGGATCAGAAAAAATGAAGTGTGCTTAATGTTATTTCAGACAGTTCTGCTTCCGTCCCTGTAAATGATATGGCATCTGAATTTCTATTAAGGATAGAAGCAAAGAAAATGGGCCCAAACTACAGTATGACAACATAAGGTTAAATAACTGGAATAAGTTCTTGATGCTCAGAGTTATAACACTTTGGAATATGTGGCCAAGAGAATCTAAAAACAGGAAAAATTAGATACATCAACCCTTAAGTTTCCAGTTATAATTCTGCAATTCAGTCTGAAGTCAGAGGGAAGGATTCAAGGAGAGCTGGATGATTTCTCAGTTGTAAAAGTCAATGATTCTGTGATCCCTAGGTACTGATGAAGGTGTTTAATGAGGTGATTCTGGCAGGAAGAAAGGTGGGGGAGAAAAGAAGGGAAGGAAGTAGAGGAGAAGAAGAGAAGAAAGGAGGGAAAAAAGAAGAAAGAAGTAAAGAGATAATAGGAGACTGGAAGGAAAAGGTCAGGAGGAGAAAGGACTGAAAGGGAGAGGAGAGGAGCAGAGATGAAAGTAACAGGAGAGGAGGGGATAGGAGAAGGGAGAGGAGAGATTGGAGGGAACAATAAAAGAGAAGAGGTGACTGAGGGAAAAAGAAAGGAGAAGAGAGGATAGGGAAAGAAAAAAAGAGGGGGGAAAGGGAAAGGAGAACCCTTTCATTTCACAGATAAGAAATCAGAATCATGAGAGAATTAAATGACATTGCCACGTCTAGTGGCACGTCTAGTAAGTATCTGAGATGGGACTCCAACCTCAGGGTTCCCTTATGTTGCTCTACCCACTGCCTTTCAAAGGGAAGACTGGCTCTGCCTAATTCACAGGATTGTTCAAATGCAAAGATACATGAAAATGCTTTGTAAACTAGGAATTTAAATATTCCTTTAAAATATTCCTAATGACACATAATGTAGTTCAGTGGGTAGGGACCCAGTGTAAGATCTACCCCGACTTGTCTTGGTCCTGCCATGTTGGTCAGATTTCTTACCCTCTTAGTGCTCTGTGTGATTCTCTGGGGCCACAAGATCCATAGAAGATGCTGAATCCACACTGGTAGAAGACGTTTCCTTCCCTGGCCATTTCCTATAAAAATGAAATCTCAGGACTATTCTCTATCCCCATATTTCTAATATTATAATCTCACTTTCCTCATTCCCCTCACCTCAATGACATTTTTTTGCATCCAATAGCTAAATCTGCCCTTTTCACCTAGGCCTTCTCTCCCTTGGACTTCAATAGGATGAGATTTTCAAGCTTCAGGCTCCATATTTAGCAGCTGCCACAGTCCGGAGGGCTGTGTTTGGCTTTTATTCTAATGCAGGTTTTGGGAGCAGGCTCCCAGTTTAATCCCCAGCAGATAAACTAACATCAGAGAGATTGGGAGTTATTTACGAAGACTTTCTGGCCAGAGGAGATTGGGCCCTGGTTAATCTTGTCAGCTGGGGTTGAGGGGGGGTATATTTAAATGAGAATTTGTACAGGAATAATCCTTTCTTTAAATTCTGGCCCAATCCCTCCAAAAGTTGTAATCAGAGGAGTATCTATTGGAAGAGATAGAATGGCAGACAGTTTGGATTTTGAGTGCAGGCTTAAAAAGCCTGAACTAGGGAGATCAAATGAGGTTTTAAAAAGGGTATGTGCCTAAGAGGAAGATATTGCTTTGCAGTACAGGGTTTGGATTCAGAGGGCATGGGTTCTAAGCCTAGCTCCTCCACTTTCTACCTTGGTAATCTTTGACAAATTACTTAACCCCAAAGTTAAGGAAGCAACTTCCTAGCCTGTAAAAACAGGCAATTTAACTAGATGGCCTTAAAAGACCAAAAATCTTTTGAGTCAAAAAAGGCTTTCAGGGATTCAATAAGTCTTGAGAGGTAATTTTTATCCTTCTCCCTATCTGTAGAAAGGACACCATTTGGAATGTCTTAGAACTAAGGGGTTTCTCCTAGTTGTTTTCTTTGGGGGAAGAAAGCTATTCTCATTGTTCCTTATTTCAGTATCAATCTCTGGGATCAGTTTTCTTTTTTAAAAGCTCTTTTTAAATTATATGTATCAATACAAACTAGGAATATAAATGCATATGTGTATATATATGTGCACATACATGCATACATACAGATAGATAATTAGATGCATGGAAAGAGAGAGGGAGATAGAGATAGAGGCAAAGATAGAGACATAAAAAGTGATAAGGAGGGACATATATATATATATAGAGAGAGAGACAAAGAGAGACAGATAGAGAAAAAGAGAGACTAAAAGACAGAGTCAGAAAGATTGAGACATACATAGAGAGACAAAGACAGAATCAGAGACAGAGAGACAGAGACAGAAGAATAGAGACAAAGATAGAGACAGAAACAGAGACAAAAAAGAAGAGATACAGAGACAAAAATGAAGAGAGAGACAAAGAGACTGAATCAGAGGGTAAGATGAAGAGAGAGACAGAGATGGAGACAGAAATAGAGACAGAAACAGAGAAAGAGAAGAGATAGCGACAGAAACAGAGTCAGAGACAGAGATAGAGGCAGAGACAAATGAAGAGAGAAACAGACATAGAGAGACAGACAAAGATGAAGATGTACAGAGTCAGACAGAGATAGAGACAGAGAGAGGCAAAGAAACAGAAACAGAAACAGAGACAGAGAGACACAGAAAGACAAACACACAGAGAGGAAAATAGACAGTGAGAAAGAAGAGACGCAGAGAAACCGAAAGAGACAAAGAGAGATTCACAGAGAGGCAGTCAGAGAGAGAGAGAGAGAGAGAGAGAGAGAGAGAGAGAGAGACAATGAGACAGAGACAGGCAGAGACAAAGACACACAGAAAGACACAGAGATAGAAACAGAGAGAGAAAGACAGAGACAGAGACACACTCAGAGAGACAGACAGAGACACACTCATATAGACACAAAGAATTAGAGACAGAGACAGAAATGAAGAGACACAAACAGACACACACACACACACACACACACACACACACACACACGAGTAGAACCAAAGATCAATAAGTACCTCACCTGAAACAAGTGAAACAAAAAGAGATTAAAACCAAAATGCAGAAAAACAGGCACATCTTTTAGGCTGCTGCTTATTCCAGTATTTCAGAACTTCAGGGATTTCTGATTTTGTCAGTGTAGGCTCTCATCAGATATAGATCTCAATCCTGCTATAGGTTGGCAGGTGCTTTTTGACAAGATCTTTGAAGGTACAGAATACCTTACATTTATAGCTGTGTAGCCATTGCCCAGCATGGTATCTGGCATATAGTCTGTGCTTAATAAATACTTGTGTGATTGATTGCTTATTTGGTAATGATTCTCAGATGTTTCTAAATTCTATTACACTTTTTTAAAAATCAGCTTACAATAATAGCTTTTTATTTTTCAAAATACATGCAAAGATAATTTTTAACATTCACCCTTGCAAATCTGTGTTCCAAAATTTTCTCCCTCCCTCCTTGAGCCCTCCCCTAGATAGCAAATAATTCAATATTCGATTACAATTCTAAAGCAAGTGCATTTTAGTGACAGAACCATAGCATTTAATATGTAGCTCTTTAAGGCTTTCAAAGCTCTGCTAATTCTAATCTTCACAACAATCTTGTGAGGTAAATATTATTATAATTTTCATTTGACAGGTGAGGAAACTGAGAACAGAGAAGTTAATTTACTACGATAAAGATCTCACAGCTAACGAGAATTCAAATTCAGATCTTCCTGACTCTTAAGTCCCTCTCTTTATATACTTTGACATTTAACTTTTTTAAAAAATTATTTTTATTATTAGCATACATAATTAGGCAGATATTAGGGAGGAGAACTCATTCTCTGGGTAGTGAAAGTCTCAAAGCAGTCTGATATAGAGATTTGGACTCTTATTCTGGCATATTGTAGGCACTTAATAAATGTTCACTCCCTCTCCTTCTTCCCCTTTGCAGCTGACTAGCTGTGTGGTGTTGGACAAGTCAGTTTCTTTCCATGAATCCAAATTTTCTCCTGTATAAAATAAGAGGTTTAAATTAGAGATCCCTTCTACTTCTGCAGTTCCATGGAAATTCCAGCTGGAGCAGGGGCCACTTGGAGCTGCTAGGATCTTGCTAGTTCTGCTCCTTCTTCTGATCTTGCTCTCTCTCCTCCCTAAAGAGATAGTCCTGGCTGCCTTGGCCACAGCTTCAGCCTCATCCGATCTATCAAAGGTAATAAACTCTAAATGTGTGGATTCAATTAAAAGGGAATTGTATGTCCACTGGAGCCCACAGCTCACCAGAGAAAAGTAAGGCTAGGTTGGCTGAAAGGCCCCATCTGTGCCAGTATGTTATGCATTCATGATCTCCTTGAAGCCACCCTGAGGACAGAGCTCAAGAAGCAGCCGTCCTTACATGACATCCTTTCCATGTTTTCACTGTCTCCATCCCCCTTTTCTCTTAGGCAAGCTGGAGGCAGAGGAGAGCTCAGGCTTGCCTGAAAGGCCCTTTTCTTTAATTGTTTCCTATCTTCCCTCCATCACCTCACTAAGGGAAACCCCACTTCAGAACAGTGATTCACTTCTTCCCTCTTCTTTATCAATATCATTTCAACCTCATCCCTTCACCTTTTTCATCTTCAAAGATAGCTTAACTCCAGAGAGCAACACTGCTATAGCTAGAAGAAGAGAGGATGTGGCAACTTTTATAATACTGAACTCCAAGAGAAGAATGTGATATAGTAGTCAATACCCCCTCCCTCTCCTCCACAAAGTAATCTTCAATTTCTTGAATAGATGTATGGAATCCCAAGAAAGGGAGGTGCTAGTTAGTCAGTTAATCAATTAGCAGTTATCAAGAATCAACTGCATGTTAATCACTAGGGATTGTAAGACAAAAGGGAGAAAGTTCTGGTCCTCAAAGAGATTTTAGTCAAGCCAGGAGAGAGATCATATGAATATTGTATATATTATAAAGAATAAATAAATATTATATATAGTATATAAAGAATATATAAATAAAATTACATGTAAAGAAAGGAAGGAAAGAAGGAAGGAATAAAAGTTGATTTGGATAGGAGAGATTGTAATATCTGGATTACATAATGCTTGAGTTGAGCCTTGGAAGAAACTGAGGATTGTGAGAAAGAGAATGAGAAAACTTTTCCACATATGAGATGCAAACAGTGATACAAAGGCTCAGGGCTGGAGCTGAAGAATAACAAGAAGAGTAGATTGGCTGGACAGATCAGAGAAATGTGGAGAGTAAAGCCTGTAGAAGAGAAGATGGAGGTCAACAGTGTTAATGGCTGAAGAGAGTTCAATAAGGATAATGATTGGGAAAAAAAAAAAAGGGAGGAGGGGAAGTGGCAACTTTCTAAACACTGCATTTGGCAATTAAGAGATAAATGGTAACATTGGAAAAGGAAAGTAATTGATGAGTTTAGAAGACAATGTAGAGGGTTGAGAAATTAGAAGAGATGGAGAAAACATTGTCATATAACTTTTTCTTAAAACAAAACAAAAATTAAAAAAAAATTAGGATTGGGTCTTTCTATTAGAACTAACCTGGAGGTATGGTAAGCACAATCTCACTAGTAATTAGCATGGGAGTTTTGACCTGATTTTATCCAAAATGGGTAGGTTTATCTCTCTTTAGACAACCTTGTGACACTTCACTCCACTATCTTGGGTACTCTCCATACTGATGCTGGATTTAATATAGTTACCTGATCCAGCTCAGAACTTGGTAGCTCAGGTGATATATTAGCCTCCCTGATACTAAAGACTATTGATGTGTATCATCCCATATGTCTGAGAAAGGGATGAGAAATATGAGAGATTAGTTTGTGGGGATGGCAGACTCTAAATAATTTTTTTAGGGTAAAGGAGACTTGGAAATGTTTGTTGGCTATAGGGAAGGATCAATAGGTAGGGAAAGACTAAATATTAGAAATGAGGGAATGATAGGGGGAGCTGGAAAAAATATGAGGGGATAAAATCAAGGGCATATATTGAGGGGAGAAGCCTTAGAAGGAAGAAGTTCATCTTTTTATCAGAATCTAGAGTGAAGAATGGGAGATGATATCAAGGGGTTGTGATATAAAGAGAAGAGAAGAGGGCGTTGACAATCACTATCAATCACTGGCATATTTTTTTCGGAAAAATGTGAGTCTTCAGCTGTGGAAGTGGGTAGTGAGGAAGATATAAGGAGAGAAGGGGAGAGAAGGTGTAGAGACACTATTGTAGGGAATAAAATAGAGCATTGATTATGAAGTAGTCAACGAATTATCTTATTGCAGTAAGTGTCCAATCAGAACAATTGTACAAACTTCTCCATCTCCATTCAACAATTTGTAACTGGAAGAGGAAGAGACAAATGGTAGAAGTAAGTCATAGTTGGAGTTTGTCAAAGCAATAATGGCAAGAAACAATAATGGCAGAAACAAGCAAGGAAGGAATTCACATACAGAGGCTAGTATAAAGTTGAATTTATCATCTAAACTGTCAAAACACATATTGCAAGAGAGTGAGGGCAGAACCAAAATAAGGGCTTGGGAAGATATGAAGCCGCTGATGGATTGGAGGTCATGATGAGGGCAAAGACTAGGAAGGTTGGGATTAAAAGATTGGGAAAGCTGAAATGAGAGGAAATTTTTATTCCAAACAATTAGTGCTTTGCAAAAGTGGAATATATTGCCTTGATAGATGATGCACTCCTTATCATTTGAAAATATTTAGTCAAAGGCTGGATGTTGCCAAGGACGATAGCTTTAGAAATGATAAGAGAATTAGAGCCGTCCTCTCTCCCAGTCCTCCCTCCTTTTGTAGCAAGGAAATCAAATCAAAGCTTACAAATTAAGTGACTTGCCAAGATCATACTGATATTCAAACCCTGGATCTCAGACTCTAATCCAGCATTTGTTTTCATTGTATAATGCAGCTCTTCTAAAGTGGGGATTCATTCCCAGTATAGTTTAAATGTAATGACCTCTGAAGTTCCTCCTAATTAAGATTCTTTGACATTGGGGGTTTGAGGGGTTTGGGATTCAATAAACTACCTGTTGGTCTAGTTTCCTGAGAATTTCCTAGACTTGCTGATACAGAAAGATAGAACAAAGTGATCATGATCAAAGATCATTGTCCTCTCCTAGCTTTCATTTCTCCCACTACTTTGCTGGAACTTTCTCCTTTTCTCCTCTCAAAGGTCATATAAAGTCAGTCAACTAGCATTTATTAAGTACCTACTGTGGCTCAGATACTGTGATAAGCACTGGAGTTACAAAGGAAGGCAAAAAGACAGTCTCCACTGCCATCTGAGATTCTGAAATGTATAAACAATTATATACAAATGAGATATAAACTAAGTAATTTGGAGATAATCTTAGAAAAAAGGCATCAACACTATAAAATAATTTTTTTTTTTTTTTTTTTTTTTTTTTTTTTAGAAAAGGCTTCTTGAAAGATGAGATTGTAACTGGGAATTGAAGGAAGCCAGGGAAATCAGTAGGTAAAGCTGAGTAGGGGGAGAATTCCAGTCAGTGATCAGCCAGTGAAAATTCCAAGAGTTGGAAGAGGCAATGTTGTTGGTTTATTTGTTTTTTTGGGGATTGTTTCTTGTCTCCCCCCCCCCCCCAGGAACAATTATGGTATCACTGGATTACTTAATACACTAACCCATAAAACTTTGAATTAAAAGTTAAAAAAAGAGAACAAAACGAGCAAGAGCTTCAGCATGGCATGGTGGGAAAACTGTAATAACAAACACTGCTATAATACATATGTATGTATTATACTTGTTATATGAGATATTTCTCTGACAGGGAAAGGAGAGGAATGCAGGGAGAAACTTAGGTGATATAAGAACAAAGAATAAAATTTATTAAAAAATCATTATACAAATGTTAATATATGTCACTCTGACCTAATTTACTTTGAACTGAAGTACTGTGTGACTTGAAGGAAGAAGAGCAAGGAGATTTTGATGAAAAAGGAGACTGGATGGGAAAAGATCAAGGCATTTTAACATCAAATAAACAACATGAAATTCATGTGTAGAATAAAGTGTCATCTAACAAGAAAATTAGCACATATATGCATATTTCAGTCGACATTTCTGCACTCTTCATTATAAGACTGTTCCCCCCTCAAATGGGGCATAAAAGAATAACCAAATTGTTTTGTCCCCATGAACTCCAGTTCTTGTTTCAATGCAGAGCAGGGCATTCTGGGACCAGATGTGGCCAGAGTCCCATCCGGGTAGTTAGCACAGTATCACTTACTCTAGGGGACGTCTAAGCAGGGATTAGGGGGCATGTACTGAGTGTGGGAGTCCCCAAGGCCTAAGGGATTAGCATCTAAAGGCACCAGCTTTGTAGAAATCAGGTTCAGATGAGGATCTAACCCTCTTTCTTCATCCTTGCTTTTCAAATGCTGTAATAAAGGGGAGTTTCTTTTCTTTTTAAAAAATAATAATACAGTGAAGCCCACTCTGTCCCAAAGGGACAGAGTGGGAGTGGCAGAATTGTATATAAAAGAGCTTTAGCAACTCTGTATTAACTCATTCCTTTTCTTTATGGGTTTTCTATTCAGGTTTTAGTGAGTACTACCTCAGTTATATTCTATCCCTATTTAGCTAAAAATGACATATTGTTTTGTAGGATATTGGTCTTAGAGAGTGCACCACTGTAAGACATGAAACTTCATGAACTACTGACAGAAAGGCTTATGGAATCTTAGAATTAAAAGAGCCCTTCAACCAAGGTCCAACCTTTCACCAAGTACAGGAAGTCCCTTGAGAAATCCCTAGCAGGTAGTCATCCAATTTATAGTTGAACACTTCTAAGGATGGGAAGCTCACTATTTTACGAAATAGCTTCTCCTTTCTTCTGTTTTTGAACAATTCTGGTACCATGTAGAATTACTGTGGTATAATTGTTTATAGTATCAGAGTTTTGGAGTTGGAAAGAACCTCAAAAGATCACCTAATCCAATTGATAGTGAAAGAATTATCCTTTCTAAAAGAAAAAAAAAAAAAAAAAAAAAAACACCCAACAGCCCTATAAGTGGTCATCTACCCTCTGCTTAAACATATAATTAAACAATTCATTTGAGTTAATTAACAGTAAGAGAAATGCACATTTCTGAGGTCTTTCTGAATATCAAGAAAATTGATAAACATGGAACTAATGTTGGAAAAGCTGAAGGAGGACACATACTCATCACTATAATTTCATAGAGCTATGGAATGATCCTATCATTCTTGATGTCAGTTTGGATTTATGCAAGAAAAGTAATTAAGTGGTTTATAGTGTTTGATCCAATCAAATCATCACTGGGCATATAACTCAGGAAATCAAATACATAAACTAAAAACCAATATACAAAATTTTAATATATAGTATTTTTTTTGTAGTTGCTAAGAACTGGAAAAAATCGGGTGCCCATGGATTAGTGAGGGCATTTAACACACTGTGCTAGTCATTGGAAATAGAAAGATATAAACAAAACAGTCATTGTCCTTTAGGAATTCTATATATTCCAATGGGAGAGACCATGAACATATATAAGTATATAGACCAAAAGAAATATAGAGTAATTTAGGACTGGTAGCTGGTGGGGATCTGGAAAGTTTTCAAAGTAAAAGTGGTCTTTTACTTGAGTTTTAAAGAGAAGGCATTTTAAGGGGTGAAAGTGAAGAGCAAGTGAATTCTAGCCATGGGGACAGCAAATACAAAGACACAAAAAGGGGAGATGTGAGGAACATCTGAACAATACAATGCAAGAATGGAATAGTTATAATGTATTAACAGGTTGGTGAGGTAAATTGGGGTCAGGTTGTTAAGATCTTAAGTAAACATACAGATGACAGTCTAATCCTAAAGGCAATAGGGATCTACTGGAGTTTGTTGAATGGCATTATAAAGTGGACAGAACTGTACTTTAGAAAAACCATTTTGGCTCCTGAGCAGAGAATACTTTGAAGTGAGGAAGATCAATTCAAAGTCTGTTGCAATAATCTAAGTGAAAGATGATAAAAGCCTGAATTACAGTGAGATAATGAATAGATTTTAGAAATTTGGAGATGGAAATGAAAAGTTTGGCAACCATTTGGATTGGTGAAGTAAAGGAAGAGTGAAGAAACCAAGATAACATCAAGACTATAAACCTGGATGATTGGAAGAATTATGATATCCATGGCAGAAAAGAAAAATTAAGAATATTGGTTTTGTAAATAATAATAACAATAGCTAATATTTATGTAGTATTTAGTATATTCCTGGCACTGTAATAGTGCTTTACTAATACTATCTCAATTGATCCTCACAACAATCCTGATAGGTACTATCATTATCCCCATTTACAAATGAGGAAACTGAGGCAAATAGGGTTAAGTGACTTGCTCAGTATTTAGAAGGGTATTAGAAGGGATTTCCTTGCTTAGGTGAAGGAAGGTCAGATTGAAATTAGTTAATTTAAATTTTTCCTGTTTTGCCAATTTTCCCCTAACTCTGTTCAGCTGCATGTGAGTAGGAGGAGAGGAGGTAGGAGTGATATGATTTTAGGATTTGGAAAAGCATGAGCGTCAGTAAAAAGAAAGGAACAATCTAGTGGGGAGTTGAGGAGAGTAAGGAAATGACCTGGTTAAATATACTGTCACCATCGACTCTCTGGCTATTGCAGAAAAGTGAAGGACTAGTAAGAAAGAATTATTATTATAACTTATTGTCAGATGTCACAATATCAAATGTTTTGGACTGATTTTTTCTTTGTCACAATGGAGCATATATTGGACAGGGAGGGAATGACTGTGACAAAAGGCATCAAAAATATTTTTTTAAGAAGGAAAAAAATGGTATTTACAAGTTAGCTATAACTAGTCTTCAATCTGAGTAACTGTAGCAATTTTTTCTCTTTATATCCTTAATACATTTACTTAGGTTATAATCAGAAAAGTATCACTGGCTATCCTCATTGGTTTAATTTATTACTAGTCATTTGCTTGTTTGAACATCCCCTGTACACATTAAAAGTAATTGGCTCACTAATTAATTTAGCTAACCAGTCAAGAATTTTGCCTAAGATTAACACAAAGCTCATTGTAGTTTTTTAACTAATCTTTTTGAAAATCAGAATATTTGCATGTCTTCAGACTTTGAGGTCCTCTAGTCTTCTCCAAGGATGGCCAGAGTTTAAAATCTGAATTCATTGGGTGTTTTCTGACTATCTCCCATCTACTTTTGGTTCCAAATTCTCTCTTAACAATTCCTTCTTTGAAGATTGGGACAATTTTTTTTTTCATATTTGTTTCGACAGTACTTGTCGCAGTACCTGGAACGAAATAGATGGTTAATAAATGTTTTTTGACTGATTGATTAAAAGAATTGTAGTTTATGACTGCCAGCTCATCCAGCTGTATGAACAGCCAGTCTCCTGGTATCATGTCCTGAATAGATAGGACATAAGTCAGTTAAAGAGACCTGGATTCTTATTCCAATTCTGGCACGTTAGTTACTCACTGCAGGCTTTATTTTTCACTTAAATGAGAGTGTTAGATTAGAACCTTTGAGAACCTTTCGAAACTAGATCCTGTGATCTAAAAAAGGAAGAAAAGAAATATTTATTAATCATCCTGTAACATCTATGTATTAACCACCTACTTTGTATTATGCAAAGTGCTTTACAAATATTATCTCATTTGATCCTCACAACATCCCTGAGATGTAGTTTCTATCCCCATTTTACAGCTGAGGAAACTTAGACTGACTGGTTAGATGATTTTTTCAGGGTCAATAGCTAGTTTCTGAGGTTATATTTGAAATCAAGTCTTTGTAATTCCAGTTCCAGCAGCCTATCTACTATGCCAACTGAGAATAATTCAATTTTGTTGGAATGTAAAAAGTTATATTGTCACCCTCATTATAACTTGATCTCTGGATCAGGTTCTATCTTACTTTTCTGTTGTATCCTTAGTGGTTAATGCAACACTCGCCTTCTTAAACTGTAATTCCAGACCCCATATGGGATCTTGTAAATGAATGTGGAGGCCTCAAAATTAAGATCCATTATTCATAACTGTTTCATTTGTATACCTATTTTATATCCCTATATACCTGGGGTCATGTAAAAATTTATTGGGTGAAAAATGGTCACGAGTGGAAAAAATTTAAGAAGTCCTGGTACAACATTTTGTATAGATTAAGTGCTTTTCATTCATTCATTTCCTAGAGTGCATCTATCTTATGAGTGATCAATGTAGTGCTCTCACAATAAATATGTTTATTAAATTAAATTGAATTTAGTTTTTCAGATCACAATAACTTTATAAGATAGGCAGAATAGGTGTTTTACACAAAGCAGGGGCATTTGGCAACAAGCTAGGAAACTTTCCAATGTATAGGGTGAAGAGATTTTGAGTCAATCAAAACAGGGATCCTGAATGTTTAAATCTGCCTCTTTCATAAGGTGTCCTTCTATCAAGATTCTAATGCTTAAAATAATATTGATAGCAGGATTCTAAGAGGCTCCCTGGTAAATTTTTTAAAAAAAGGGGGGGGAAGGGGGGAAGAAAAGGTAGCAACATTTAGCCCTTACCTATCTTTTAGCCCCATACTCCACTCCTCCCACCCCCTTCCCTATTCCCAAGACACCAGCACTTGGACCGTTGGCAAACTTTTCCAAGGTGCCAGTCGGGTATTCATGCCCCCATCTGTCAAGCTCCCAACTGGAATCCTGACTCTCATTAGAGCAGAGGGAGGGTCTGTGCCTTTCAGGGCCAGCTCCACACACACCCTCCTGCCCTGACACCCAAACAATTGTACAGGGATCAAGATGATTGTTTCCTATGGAAATTGAACCATGTGAAGCCCCTGGGGGGAGAAGGGGGAAAATAGTTCTGCCCTCTTTTATTCATTTTCTTCGAGCCTGGGGGTGGGGTATCCAGCCCCTGCACATATGCCCCAGAGGGGTGGGGATAAGAAAAGAGGGAAAGGGATGAGAAGGGCAACGGGTTGTTAGGGGGAGGGAATCAACAATAGAACTGCCTGCTGGACTTGGAGTCTGGCTCCCTGAGGCCAGTTGAAGATTTCCAGAGTTCTGGAGACCTGATGAAGTATTCTCACACCCCCCAAATCCTAAATCTAATTGAGATCTTGATTTAGAATCATCTGGACTGTTCTAAGTTCCTGACTTGTAGAGCAAAAAAATAAAAAATAAAAGAAACAATGCTTATTTGCATCTAAATGAGAAAATTGGGTTAGAATAACATCTGAAGTCCTTTCAGTCCCCTCATATGCTTCTACTGTGTTTTTTAAGGTATAGTTTGCCGCACACCAAAACTTTGAGACAAAACTTCTAATCTTTTCTCCAACACCTAGAGCATTTGTAGGGCACCTTGTAGACCAAATTTCAGGGTGACTAGGTGACATCTACAATTGACAGGCATCTGGATACCTGACCTTATGGATATAATCTTATTATCAAAATGCAACTGACTTCCCCATACCCCAACCTTTACTCTGAGAAAGACAGGTTTTTTTTTTTGTCAACTGAACCCAAAATCTAGATGTGTCAACCCTAACCTTATATTTTTTACCCCTCTGCCTGGGCTCCCTCAGTTTCCGTAGGGCTGAATGGACAATGACATGGTCCTATGAGATTCTGAAATGATCTTCAGTAGGCGAGCAGGTGAGGAGAGGGAAACAGAAAGGAACTGAAACGCAATGAAGAAGGATGAAAAGCTGTATTTATCTCATTCTCTTTAGGAAGTCTCTAGTGAGGTGGAGGGTGAGGAATGGGGAAGGCTGGAATCCTGGAGAAAACCTGAGGTCTTTTATTCATTGTGGAGATGAAACAGATGCCTCCCCCTCCCCACTAAGAGACTGCCAGAAGGCTGTAGAAAAGCAAGTCGGTTTCTCTTTGGTCTTCCAATAGAACCTGTTTGGGGATCCAACCTTGGGTTGCTTCCTGCTGGAGAGGGAAGATTAGAGCAGATGGTACAGGAATAAGAGTGAGGAGAATAGGTGGGTACTGACCACAGGCTGGGTAGAAAGGGAATTAAAAGAGGAAAGGTTTGATTAGGTTTGGTTCTAAGAGGACTTGGTGAAGGGAATGAATAGATGGCCTTTGGAGGGAATCTGAGACCAGCTATTGGTGATCTGGAAAGGAAAGGTTCAGAGGAAGATGGGGCAGATCAGAGGGAGAATGGGTAACTAGATCTCAGGAACTGCATTTCCATTTTCTAAACATTTAGATTGTTTTCTTTTTTTCTTCACTAATCTATTCCCCTGATTAGCAGAACTTCCTCCTACTACATTTTAGTGTTCCTTGTAGTGGAAAACAACTCGAATCTGGAGTCAGAACTGTTCAAATGATGCCTCTGATACCTTTTATCTGTGTGATTTTAGGTCAATTTAGGACTCAGTTTCTTCTTTAAAATGAAGAGGTTGGACCAATTAGATATAAATCCACCTTGATTCTAAATTATAGGATTGTCTACTTTCAGTCCATAAAAATGAGTCCCACCCCCTTTTTTTTTCTAAAACCTTTCTAGAAAAAGCAACTGCCAAAACCTCCCTTTGTTCCCCAGAGAAATATAAAAATCCAACCTCTCTTCCTGCTCCTCTTTCCCAGGCTAGGGAGAGGGGCACAGCAGTCCAGTGGCAACAATCAGAGCACAGCTCCAGAGGCCTGGGCCACAGCTTGATGGGAGTCCGTGTCTTCCAGAGGGGCCTGTCAGGGCCCATGAGGAGTGACAGATGGCTGGGCAGCAACAGTTTGTGGAAAAAGACACTGAGGGGAGGGCTGCATGTAACTAGAGAGGGGGCTGCTGCGGCAGCTTTGAGCGAGGATGGGAAAGGAGAAGTGGGGTTAGTGAATGCCAGGAGTTGATTTATAGAAAAGTTATTTGCTGACTTGGGGACAGAGGCTTTTCTTTGTAGGAAAGGGAGGAGAGGTTTTTTAGAATGGCCTTCCCTCTTTTCCTGTAAAGCAGGCTTTTTCTGACGATGACCATGGGTACAGGTATGGGACTAATGAGTTCTGGGACTGGGGTTGTACCATTTACTCAGTGATCCTGGAAATCCTCTAACATTATAAATGACAGATTGATGATCTGCACAGGTGGAAAGCATTTCCATACCAAGAATCTCCTCTATCATTGAAATCAAGCAGACAATTACAGGAAAATGCTTACCCTATGGATCTCATAAAATTGTGGGGGAAGTTTACTTCGTAAACTTTGAAGCAGTATATGAAAAAGATCTATAATTATTGTTCTTTCATCTCAGTATTCAATTCAACCTTTTCTTCCACAGATGAGTTCTCTTCTACTCCAGCTTTTTCTGGAAGGAGAAATTGGGGTTCTTATGAATCCAAATCTCTTCACATCTGGAATTTAGTATCAAAGAAAAGCCAGGGCACTTTCCCCAATTTTTGCCCAATTTAGCATGAGTGTGCAAAGAGGTGAGGACCCTGAAAGTCAAGGTCAAGGGATAGACCTATAGACTCAGGACCATTGGAAGGTGCTAAAGCCATTTTAGGGAATAGGCAGGGCTTAGGTGATGATGGCTCTCTGTTTGAAGTGATTAGCTCTCTTATCAATCAATCAATATTTGCTCTAATCTAGCTAGTCTTCCTGTTTGTTGTTTTCCTTTGGATTCAAGGCAAAATGAATAAAACACTGGGTTTCACATCCAGGCAGATGTGAATCTCTCCTCTCACGTGCAGAAACCAGAGTTGGGAATTGGGGAAGGAGGGTAAGGAAGGGAGGGGGAAAGGGATTAATGAGGCTAGGCAAGCTGACCTAAGACTGACTTCCTGAAGGCAAGTCAGGAGTTTGGGACTAAATCACCACCTAGTGACCACAGAGGTGAACAACAATCAGAGAAGAATGTGAATGGAAAAATAAAAATTGCAAAATATTTTAAAGTCAGGGGTACATTCGTAAATATTTAACGACTGATTCCACACATGTGCACTTTAAAAATTTCATCTGCATCATTAGCATTTTCTCTATTGCTTTCTTAAGTTTAGACAATAAACAAAATAATCAAATTCAGATTTGCAGCATTTTGTTGATTCTGATAAATACTAATGCTGATAATGTTGATAAATGATAATGATAATGCTGAAAATTTAATTATAACTTCTTTGGCTCCAACAATATCACTGTTAAGTCAATATTTGTTTTGAATTCTTGAGGTCCTTTCAAGCTCTCTCTGTCTTTAGGTCAGGTGTTCTCCCATCTTAAATAAATCTTCTTGCAAGTCTCAGGTGATGGCTTCCAAATGTTCCTTTCCTATGGTTCAGGCAGATTCTTCTCATGAGTACTCTAAGTTCATCTAGATGGAACTTTAGATGAGTTGTTGAAAGGGAGTTAGATGACTAGGCCTAGTGCAGGTGGAAGCAGAAGTTGGTGGATTGCTTGAGCATAGGAGTTTTTAGAAGGAGGAATCCAAACTACATCTGGTAACAAAATGCTGATGAGAACATCAGGTTACTTAAGGACGACGAACAAAACAGGGGTCAGAAATAGAGCAGTGGGATTGGACTACGTGTCACCATTGTATTTCAAGTCTGGACAAGATAAGAGATCAGTTCTCAAAAGAGAGAGGGGAGAGAGAAAAAAGAGAGAGAAGAAGAAAGAGAGATAGAAAAAGAGACAGAGACAGAGACTGAAACAGAGAGACAAGGAGAGAGAGACAGAGATAGACAGAGAAAGACAGACAGACACAGACACGGAGAGAGAGAAACAGAAACTGAAGCAGAGAAACAGAGAGAGAGAGAGGCAGAGATGGACGGAGACAGACAGAGAGACACAGATACAGAGAGACAGAGAAATAAAGACTAACAGGGATAGAGACAGAGATAGAAACTGAAACAGAGACAAAGAAAGAGAGGCAGAGATGGACAGAGACAGACAGACAGACAGTCACAGACACGGAGACAGAGAGACAGAAACTGAAGCAGAGAGACAAAGAAAGAGAGGCAGAGATGGACAGAGACAGACAGAGAGACACAGATACAGAGAGACAGAGAAATAAAGACTGACAGGGATAGAGACAGAGACAGAAACTGAAACAGAGAGACAAGGAGAGAGAGACAGAGATGGACAGAGACAGACAGAGAGACACAGATACAGAGAGACAGAGAAATAAAGACTGACAGGGATAGAGACAGAGATAGAAACTGAAACAGAGACAAAGAAAGAGAGGCAGAGATGGACAGAGACAGACAGACAGACAGTCACAGACACGGAGACAGAGAGACAGAAACTGAAGCAGAGAGACAAAGAGAGAGAGGCAGAGATGGACAGAGACAAACAGAGACACAGATATAGAGAGACAGAGAAATAGAGAGACAAAGAGAGAGAGTCAGAGATGGACAGAGACAGACAGAGAGACACAGATACAGAGAGACAGAGAAATAGAGACAGACAGAGATCGAGATAGAGACAGAAATTGAAACAGAGAGACAGAGAGAGAGGCAGAAATGGACAGAGACAGACAGACACAGAGAGACAGAGAAATAGTCAGAGACAGAGAGAGACAGAAACACATTCAGAGAGAAAGAGATAGCAAGATAGACAGAGGAAGACAGACAGAGAGAGACAAAGGCAGAAAGAGACACAAAAGTGAGAGACAGAGACAGAGACAGATTCATGTATACACGTACACATAGAAAAAAGGCACTAGGATTGGAAATCATGTCATATAGGGATCTGTCAAAGGGACTGGGAATATTTAGGATAGGGAGAGTATTTAGGAAGAGAATGATAATTATATTTGTATATATGAAAAACTTTTACATGAATGAGAGGTTAGACTTATTCTGCTTGGGCCTGAAAGATCTCCATTAGAATCTTGGATGGAAGCTGTTCTGAAATGGAGTAGATTGTTTCTTGAAAGAGTGAGTTCTCTTTCCTTAGAGGTCTTCAGGCACAGCCTGTATGGAATTTGGATGGGATTCAAGCATCAGACAAAAGTTTTTTCTAGGTTGGTAGTGTCATATTAAAAAAGAAATGGGGGCCCCTAAACCATGCATAAGGATCTGTGGGGATTGAATATTGTAGTTTTAAAAGGAAATATTAACTAGGTTTTGTTGTATTTTTATTTTTTAAATAATTCCTGATTACATTTTAATTTAGGATGAGCAGAATTCAGGAGTACTGTGGGACACTGGGGACTTTGTGTTTGATACCTCTGAATTAGATGGATGCTCTCTTTAAAAAATCTTTTCCAGTTCATCTTTTATATGGGAGGAAATTTGGGAAAGACTAGGAGTACTTTACGTGTGTGTGTGTGTGTGTGTGTGTGTGTGTGAGAGAGAGAGAGAGAGAGAGAGAGAAGAGAGAGAGAGAGACAGGAGAGAGACAGAGACAGAGAGACAGAGAGAGACAGAGAGAGAGAGACAGAGAGAGAGAGACAGAGAGACAGAGAGAGAGAGAAAGAGAGAGAGAGAGACAGAGAGACAGAGAGAGACAGAGAGAGAAAAGACAGAGAGAGAGAGAGAGAGAGAGAGAGACAGAGACAGAGAGAGACAGAGAGAGAGAGAGAATGAATCCTTTGGCATCTCGTGAAACCTATGGAACTCTTCTTGGACTCATCAAAAAATTTTTATATTGGGGTAGCTAGTTAGTGCAGTGTATAGAACACCAGCCCTAAAATCAGGAGAACCTGAGTTCAAATATGGCCTCAGACTCTTAACGCTCCCTGCGATGTGACGCTGGGCAAATCACTTAACCCCAATTGCCTCAGCAAAATAATAATAATAATGATAACAGCTTTTCATTTTTTTAAATACATGCAAAGATAGTTTTCAACATTCAGTCTTAAACCTTGTGTTCCAACTTTTTCTCTCTCCCCTTCCCCTTCCCTTTGACAGCAAATAATCCAATATCAGTTAAACATGTATAATTTTTCTAAACATATTTCCTCATTTATTATGCTGCACCAGAAAAAATCAGGTCAAAAAGTAAAAAAAAAAAAAAACAAAACTGAAAAAAAATAAAACAAGTAAACAACAAAAAATAGTGAAAATATTGTGCTCAAATCCATATTTACTGTCTAAAATCTTTTCTCTGGGTGTGGATGGTTCCTTCCATCACAAATCTATTGGAATTGCTTCGAATCATCTCATTGTTGCAAAGAACCAAGACCATCATAGTTAATCACCTAATAATATTGTTGTTGCTGTGTACAATGTTCTCTTACTCACTTCATTCAACATCAGTTCATATAAGTCTTTCCAGGCTTTTCTGCAATGATCCTACTCATCATTTCTTAAAGAACAATAATATTCCATTACACTCATATACCATAACTTATTCAGCCATTTCTCAACTGATGGACATCCACTTGGTTTCCATTTTGAACTCATTTTTAAAAAAATAATTTAAGGAAATGTTGAATTTCGGCTCATAAACTCTCTAAACCCTGGATTTCAAGTCAAAAACCCTGGGGTTGTCAGTAAAAAGAGCATGAGACTTGTGGTAAGAGGGCCTCTATAATCATAAAAAGGTGTCACATTCTTCTATGCCTGATTTCTCATCTATAAAATAAGAAGTTTGACCCTCTCTAGTTTTTTTTTTTTCCTTCAGCTCTAAATCTATGATTCTGTGAGACTTCCTAAACAGGAACAGAATGAGAAACTGGGTTCTTAGACTGGTAGGGGTTGGATGGAGGTTGACAGCTGCAGGCCAAATGGAATAGCTTTAATATAATTAATTTCTCATTTTGCTTTTCTAGATACAAGAGGGCACTGAAGAGAGAACTCTGTTGCCTCCCACACCAGAAAAACTCTTGAAGTTACTTCCCTTGATGGTGATTACAAGACTTAATGAAAGAGAAAGCTTTGATTTGGCAGAGAGCATTTGTCTGATCGGTTTTGGTTCAGGCAAAAGACAACAGAGACAGCTGGATAAGAAAGGGCACCTGACTTGGGACTGGGAGCTCCAAGGCCAAGGTGGTTCTTCTTCTATTTTTTTAAAAAATAGCATTTTATTTTTTCAAATATATGTAAAGATAGTTTTCAATATTTGTTTTTGTAAAACTTTGTGTTCTAAATTTTTCTCTCCCTTTTCCTTACCTCCCCACTTCTCAAGACAACAAACAATTTGATATGTTAAATATGTGCAATCCTTTAAAATATGTTTCTATTTTTGTCATATTGTGCAAGAAAAATCAGACCAAAAGGGGAAAAAATGTGAAAGAAAGAAACAAACAAAAGGGTGAAAATACCATGCTTTGATTAACATTCAGTCACCATGGTTCTTTCTCTGGCTGCAATTGGCATTTTTCATCCCAAATCAATTGGAATTAGGACTGTAGTTCTTAAACTAGGTTTCCATAGATAGATTTCAGAGCATATGTGATCTCGGCTGGGGGAAAAAATGACATCTTTATTTTTAAACATGATATTTTATTTTTAATTTTTAAATGTCATTGAAACTTAAATTTGAAATAAATTATGTATTCAATTAACTGATAATTGTATAACATTATATATTTTAATTAAATTTAATGACTTTTTTACTTTAAAAATATAATTTTTATTTTTAAGGATTTAAAAAGTGCCAACTGAAATTTAACATTTTCTTTAATCATTCAAAAACATGATTCTGAGAAGCTTCCCCCTCTCCTTCAGGCTTAAACAGGTTGAATGTCTTCTATGCATTAAAAAGAAATTCCAAATAACTCAAGATTCTCTGCTATATGGACATTGTTCTCTAGGTATTTCTATTTCATTTTGAGTATTCCAAAGTTAGGAAATTTGTGTTTGACTCACTGCCCAGATGGTCTGTGTGACCATGAATAATTTGCTCAATATTTCTGGGCTTGAACTTCATCATTTGTAAAATGATGAAAATAATATTCACTCTCTCATAGTGGTTATCAACATTTAGGGCTATTGACACTTAAAGTAAACTTTTGTGTGTAAGAAACATGAGCAATTAATTGTCCTTATGGTCAGGAGGCAGGGATGAGAGTCCATGAACTATCATTCAGTAGTTTTATCACTGACATTAACAAGTTGCATTATCTTAGACGAGTCCTTCAATCTCTCCTTTGGCATTTCTATGCAAATCTTCCGCTCTGCAAAATTCACCTGTTCCATCTTTTGATGGTTTGAGGGAAGACCTATAGACAGTATTGTAGGAAGGAGCTGCCACCTAGTGGTGCTCAGGACTTTCAGCCTTCCTGAAATTAAATCCGAGTTAAATCTTGACTCAGAATTTGAAGAAATAGTAGAACCCATTCTTATCCTCTGATGGCACTAAATGTTTACCTGCTGGCTTTAGAGATGGAACGAGAATATGCCCTGTCTCCCTCCATCCCTTTTTGCTGGGATAAAGGAGAAATGACTTGCTGATCACAAATCACAACCCCTATCTCAGTATTTTCTTAGTCTAGAAGTCACACTTCCAAACTAATTTGAAATATTAATATGAATATAGGTTACATATTCCTTTGCTCCAAATATGCTTTCGAGTACAGTTATATGAATTAAAATAAAATGTAAAAATTTCAATATATGCAACATAAATATATACATATGCATTTATACCATCATAAATTTGTATACTTATATTTTAGTCTTTTATTTATTTATTTTTAGTATACAGCACATTCCCTGCCCCTTGCAAAGAGATCTCCTTTTAAGGGTAGTACTAATTTGATTTTCTGTCTTTCTGTCCTTCCTCAAAGTGCCCATCTGAATTTTCATCCTATCTTTCTACAAACATGCTCAAGTTTTCTCAATTTATTGAAAGAGTCCACAGAATCACAGACCCTGAGGATTGGAAAGGTTCAGAAATCACATTGTGTGATTGTCCCTTAATCTAAATGCAGGCAGGACGTTATTGAACTGAGATCTCCTGTGATAAGGAACCCAATATCTCCTAAGATAGCCAATTGTAATTCCTGATTGTTCTAGGTGTCAAGTGGCTGTTTCTTAATAGGTTTCATTGGTATAGGAGCTGTTGTTTGTCCTTCATTTGTCCTTTGTTGTGGAAAAGGACCATGACATCAGGGACGCCATGACATACAAGTGAATTAGATTTAAATGAGAGAAGACTGTGCAAGGTCACCCACCTCATTTTCCCTTCCAGAACCATCTGGGTCCAGCAGCCAGATATAGATCAAGACAACTGGAGATGGCCCTGGATGCAATGGGAGACTTTAGTCATTTTAAGCTAAGATCCTCAATTGGTCTCAGTGGGACTGAGATCCCACCCATTCAGCAATTAAGGCTGGATAGCAAGGGAGACTAAGAATCTCCTTTTTCACCCAGTCCCAAAATAAATTAATGAATTGAATGAATGAACAAACAAACGAATGAATGAATGAATCTGGGAGAGGAAGACCCTCAAGGTTTCTAGCCAAAGCAGAAATGATTACTATTTACATTCACTTTGACTCAATTAGGAATTCAAACAATGGGGTTTGATTTAGGACCTATTGGTAGTCAATCAATGAGAATCAGAGTGTTTTTGGTTTATGACATCATCTTTCAGAAAGGTATTTAAGAATGGCTCCCAAAACAGAGGAGCACATTCTCTGAAACTGTGTCCTAGAGAGCTGTCAAGGAAATAAGATATAAAGTGACTTGTTAAGGATCACATAGCAAGTGTGTATTAGTGGCCCAGTGAGTAGAGTAAAGGGTCTGGAATCAGGAAGACCTGAGTTTAAATCTAGACTCAGACACTTACTAGCTATGTGTTCCTAGGCAGATCATTTAACCCTAGACTCAGTTTCCTCATCTGTAAAATGAGCTGGAGAAAAAAAATGGCAAATCACTCTGGCTTCTTTGTTAGGAAAACCCCAAATGGAATCACAAAGAGTCAGAATCAACTTAAATGACTGACAATGAAAAAAGGGCTGAATTTGGCAAGCAGAAGACATCTCTACATCAAATACACAAGGGCACTGCATTTGGAGTGAGAGGGTCTGAATTCATATGCTTGCTCTCTATCTGATGAGATTAGATTCAGGGAATCAAATTATGAGATTAGGGTTCCTGGCGGTTAGGGAATCAAATGATGAGCTTAGTGGCAGGTTTGGGGTTCAGGGAACCAAATGAAGAGGTTTGGTTCCCCCAAACCTCCTTAGAATTGGCACAAGATAGGGAGTTTTGGGAATTCCCTTCTGGCAGTGCAGAGGTCCTTTGTAAAGGAATTTATGAACGCAAAAAGCTAGACTGATAAAAAGAAGTTTATTATAGGCATTTGGAAGTCAGCTTTTGCTATGTATGAAAGTCTAACCAAGGAAGAATGCAGTAACCCTCTTCAGTTGTGCCTTCACATTAGTCTGCCTTTGTGAATGTTGACTAATACCAGACTAACTTTTTTGTTCTACTATATTACATCATTGATTCCAACTGAGTGTGTGTGAGTCAAAATTTTGAGATTTTTTTCCATAGAAAACTAGTTATGCCTCGATCATCCTGAATTTAGATGGTTAATTTTAAAAATAAGATGCCTTCATATTCCTCAACTTTTTTTGTATTTTAGTGATATTGAAATTAATTTCTGAAAGATAACCATTGACCCTTTGAATTACCAATAACAGTCATTTCTCAGTCCTCAGTCTCTGTTGCCAGTCAATCAACATGTTTATGAAATGCTTTCTAAAGAAACTTGTGTGCTTTCTTGGAAAACAACATGTCCACAGATAAACACTTCATATAGATTACAAAGGACTGGGATTGACCAATAAAAGCCTAGTATTATGAACATGTGTAGTACAGTTTACAGGGTACAATTCCTGTGAAAACTTTGGAGCATTCAGAAGTTTTGTTTCCAGTAAGATTGCTCCATGAAGAAGAAGAGCCTTTTGACTGCTGAGACCGAAATGAAAATGCTCAAACTAGGTGATTTTGATGGTAGTGAACCTTGAAACTGTGTCCCCTTTAATGTGTAAAAGAAGGGTGATTTGGGTCTCAGGCTCTCCCCCGGGAAAAGCATATCTTTCCCAGACAACATTCAGTTATCTGGCCAGAGATGTGGTCACACACTCTATTGAGTTGAAGATTAGTCTGAGACCACTCTCAGTAGCTAGAACTCTCAAGATAAGTGATTTCTTTTCAATTGGAGATCTAAGCCTGGGGCATTGACAACATTGAAGGAATCTCATTCAATTTTGAATAGAAGCCCAAGCCTCAGACTGCTAATAAAAGACAATTCTGAACCCCAAATCTTTGCAGAAGTCTGAAACAGGATTATATTTGCTAAAGAAGCTCTCTTCTTGGCAAAACTGCCTGCCAGGACTTTTGCCCATAGTGAAGATATTCTCTTCTCAGTGTTAATTAACCTTTGTTATTTTTCTAACAGGACCTTGTCACTAAGAAATCTGTCTTCCTAGCAAAGCTGACTTCTCATTGCCAAACCCCTAATGAGGAGTTTTGCCCACTAACAAAAGCTTCCTTCTTAGTGAACAATAAAATTCCCTTTTCTGCCACTCAGATTTCGGGTTTGCAAGTTTTTTCACATTGGACTTGCTGACCAAAGGGGATTCCCTATCCCAATTCATGCACCTCTTCACTACCACTAATCTCATCATTTGCACCTCATCAATTTGACCCTTTTTTTCTGCTTTGATAATTTGAGTGAAGAAAACATACAACATCTATGGGTGGAAAGAAGGTTCACCAGTTTTTCAGGGGTACCATAGATCCAAGAAGGGGGAAAATATATCTACCCTTGTTCTAGGGGGACTTGAGTCAGTAGTATAAGTTGGGATAAGGACATTTAAAACTAATAAGAACAATAAATAGACAACAAATAAATAGGTAAAATAAATAAACAAACAAACACACAAATACACAAGGGGGAATGGGAGAGGAAATGAGGTGAAAAACTTCTTGAGTGAAGTGGAATTTGAACTGAGTTTTGAAGAGATCTAGGGATAGGATGGAGATAGTGTTCCAGGAATGGCAGAGAGGTTGTAAAAAACCAGGAATAAAAGTAATGAAATGATATGTGTGGATAACAGCAAAGAGGAAAACTTAGTTGAAATATATAGGGGAGGGAAGTAATGTGAAATCAGTTAGAAAAGAGAGGCTGCAGTAATACAATGATGGAACCTAAATGTCAAATAGAGGAATTTATCTTTTAGCCTAAAAAACAATGAGAATTAACATTACCTCAGCAGAGAAACGAAATAGTCAGAATTTTCATTTTAGGACTATTAAATTGGCACCTGAGTGGAAAATAGATTGAAAATGAAAGAAACTGAATGTGAGGAGTCCTGTTGAATTTTCCATGTTAACTATCTCTTCCCCAATATTCTCTCTTTCCTTGCCTTCCATAACACCACACTCTTCTGGTTCCTTTCTTACCTTTTAACCACTCTTTTTCTTCCTTTTATTGATTCCTTTTCCTCTCTAATATTTTGATATGATGTGCATTCTCTTTTCTCATTCTACAAATATTCTCTCCACAATTTCATGACTTTTTGAAGTTTCAGTAGTTAGCTCTTTGTAAAAGATAGTTTGATCTATGTAATAGAATATCATAATGTTGGAGCTGGAAAAAATGTCAGAGACCATCTAGTCCACTCTTCATATGAAATAACTAATCCTGAAAGGTTAAAAAGATTGCCCAAGGCCATATAGAACTAGTAAATGGACTGACAATGTTTTTTTCTGATAAATTTAAATTAGACTTAATCTGATAAGTTTATTTTAAATATTCATAAATTTAAATTAAATGTCCCAATGGTTTATTGGATACCTTCATTTGTATGTTCCTACAGCACTCAATATTCCTCAAAAGAAAATTTACACTATAGGAATCTTTTCCCTTCTAATTCCCGAAGAATTAGAACTACAAACTGCAGTTCTATGCAAACTGCAAACAAATGAGTTTCTTGGACCAGTAGCTTCTAACAGTTGATGAAGAAAAAAAAAAAAATGCTGGTTCTAAGTGAATTGGAAATTATGAAAAGGCCAAATTTTGAAACTGAATGATTGAAAAGATGGGAATGATGATGCCTTCTGCAGTAATAGTAAAGTTTGGAAGAGGCATAAATTGGAAGAAGAAGATAATGAGTTCTATCTTGGATATTTTAAGTTTTAGATGCTAATGGGACCTCTGGTGTGAAATGTCCAATAGACAGTTGGTAATGTGGGATTTAAGTTTAGGAGGTCAACCAAGACTGGAAATATAAATTTGGGAGTCATTTGATTGGAAATGATAATTGAATCCATGCAAATTGATGAAATTTTCAAATAAAGAGCATAAACAGAAAAAGGAAGGGATAAAGACTTGAAAAACATCCAGAATTAGAGAGTACAAGATGACTGATGATACATAAAAAGAGATTGAGAAGAATTCAATGGTGATTAGATCATTGGTAATCTTGGAAAGAGCAGTTATAGTTGAGTGATTGGGGTCTCCAAATGACAGGGAGCTAAGAAGAAAATGAGGAAGAAGAAATAGAAGAATTGAATATAGATGGCTTTTCTTTTTTTTAATATTTTTTATTTTATGTTTCTCAATTACATGTAAATAAGAATTTTTAACATTAATTTAAAAAACCTTGGGATTTTATATTCTCTCTTTCCATCCTCATCCTCTTCTTTGAGCAATTTGATATAGATTATACATGTGCACTCATTCATAACTTTTCCTTATTAGGCATGTTGCACGAGAAAACACAGATCAAAAAAACCCCACAAAAATACGCAAAAAACAGACCCAAGACTAGTAAATACAATAAAATAAAATGCTTCAAACTACATTCAGACTTCATTAGAGCTTGTTATTCACAGTTGATCATCATATAGTATTGCTGTGAACATGTTCAATATTCTTCTGATTCTGCTCTTTTGCTTTGAATCAGTTCATATAGAAATTTAGCCTCCTTAGATTTTCCTGAAAATATCCTGTTCAACATTTTTATAGCACAATAGTATTCCATCACAATCATACACCACAATTTGTCCAGCTATTTTCCAACTGATTGGATATCTCCTCAATTTCCAATTCTTTGCCACCACAAAAACAGCTGCTATAAATATTTTGTATAGATAGATCCTTTTCCTTTTTCTTTTACCTCTTTGGGGTGCAGATCTAATAGTATTGCTGAATCAAAGGATATACTCAATTTGACAATCCTTTGGGCATAATTCCAAATTCTTCTACAGAATGGTTAAATCAATTTACAACTCAACTAATAGTGTAATAGTGTCCCAACTTTTCCACATCCTTTTTCTGTCCTTTTCTGTCATATTATTCACAATTTGATAGGTATGAGGTAATATCTCAGAGTTGTTTTAAGTTGTATTTTTCTAATCAATAGTGATTTAGAGCATTTTTCATATGACTATAGGTAGGTTTCATTATTTTGTCTGAAAAATGCCTGTTCATATCATTTGAGCTTTTATCAATTGGGGAATGATTCTTATTCTTATAAATTGGACTCAGTTCTCTATATATTTGAGAAATGAAGCCTTTATTAGAGAAATTTGCAGTAAAAAACTTCCCCATTTCTAGGTTTCCTTCTAATCTTGGCTGTATTGGTTTTATTTCTGCAAAAACTTTATAAGTTGATGTAATAAAAATTATCCATTTTAAGATTTATAGTGCTTTCAATCTCTTGTTCCATCATAAATTCTTTCCTTATTCATAGATCTGACAGGTAAACTTTTCTATGTGTTCCTAGTTTCTTTGTGATATTACCCTTTATGTCTAAATTGTGTGCATATTTTGACTTTAACTTGGTATATGATGTGAGATATTGGTTTATTATTTAATTTCTGCCAAAACTTTGCAGTTTTCCCAGCAATTTTTGTCAAATAGTGAATTCTTGTCCCCAAATCTTAGATGTCTAGATTTGTCAAACATTAGATTACTATGGTCATTTATCAGTATCTAATTTGTTTCACTAATCTGCCATTCTAATTCTTAAACTTTTATTCTTCTGGATGAATTTTGTTATAATTTTTTTCTAGCTCTATGGATAATTTTTTTTTTTGGTAATCTGATGGGTATGATTGGATAAAATGAATTCTACCAAATATTTAAAGAACAAGGTCAGAATGTATGATCCTTGTGATATATTATTGTAACTTTCTTGTTAGTATATAATTTAAAATCATTGCATCAATATTCATTATGAAAATTGGTGCATAGTTTTTTTTTCTCTCTCTCTCTTTTCTTGACTCTTCCTAGTGTATGTATTAGCACCATATTTGTTTTATAAAGGGAATTTTGAAGGACTGCTCCCCCCACCATTTCCCCAAATAGTTTTTCTGGTATTAGAAGTAATTGTTTTTTAAATGTTTGGTAGAATTCATTTGTGAACACAACTTGATTGCTTATTCAATTACTTTTTTCTAAGATAGGATTATTTTATTTTCTCTTCGATTACTCGAGGAAGTCTATATTTTTGTAAAGGTCCATCCATTTCATTTTATTTAGATTGTTCAACTTATTGGCATATACTTTGGCAAAACAGCTCCTAATAATTGTTTTAATTTCATCTTCCTTGTTGATGAATTTACTATTTTTATTTTTGATACTGGTAGTTTTGGTTTTTTCTTTCTTTTTTTCTAATCAAATTAAATGATGGTTTATCTATTTTATTGTCTTCCCATCCCACAAAACCAGCACCTAGTTTTAATTATTTCAATGTTTTTCTTTCTTTTGATTTTATTAATCTTTTTAAATTTAATACTTCTGCTTTTCTGCATTAATTTGTAAGGTTTTTAATGTCCTAATACATGATCAATTTTGGGGAAGGTGCCATTTATAGCTACTAAAAAGGATGTACTCCTTTCTATTCCTATTCAGTTTTTTACAAAAAAAAAACTATCACATCTAATTTTTCTAAAATTGTATTCATCTCGCTAACTTCTTTCTTTATGGTTAGATTTATCTAGTTCTGAGAAGGAAAAGCTAAGGTCCCAGTAATAAAGTTTGATAGTCTATTTCCTCTTGTAACTCATTTAGCTTTTCCTTTAAAGAATTTGGATTCTGTATCATTTGATGTACATGTTCATATTGATATTATTTCATTATCTATGATAACTTCTAGCAAAATGTAGTTTCCCTACTTATCTCTTTTAATTAAATCTATTTTTGCTTTTGCTTTGTCTGAGATCTGAGATAACTGCCTCTGCTTTTTAAAAATCTCAACTGAAGCTTAATTGATTCTGGTTCAGTCCCTTATTTTTACTTTATGTGTCTCTCTCTTTCTTGTAAACAATAAATTGTTGCTCCATTTTGCTTTCTGCTTCCATTTTATGGATAAGTTCATTCTGTTCATATTCATAGTTGTGATTAACTATATTTTCCTACATTCTATTTCCCCCAGTTTTTATTCTCTCTCTCTCTCTCTCTCTCTCTCTCTCTCTCTCTCTCTCTCTCTCTCTCTTTCTTCTATTCTCCCTCTCCCTTCTTCAAAAGTCTATTTTGCTTTTAACAATTACCTTGTTTAATCCACCTTACTTTTTATTAGTCTCCCTCCTCTTCTCTTCTCACTTTTTCCTTCTACTTCCCTGTAGGGTAAGATATATTTCTATACCCAAATTGAATGCACATGTAGTGCCTCTTTGAGTTAATTTTGATTAGAGTAAAATTCAAGTGTTGTCTGCCCCACCCCATCTCCTCCATTGTAAAATCTTTTTGTTTCATGTCTCTTTTATAAGATAACTTTTTAAAAGCTTTTTATTTTCAAAACATATGCACAAAGCAGAATTAGGAAAACATTTTACACAGCAACAGCAAGACTATGCATTGATCATTTATGATAGACATGGTTCTTTTCAGTAATTCAATGATATAAGGCAATCCCAATAAACTTGGATGGAAAATGCCATTTGTATCCAGAGATGATTTTTTTCCTACATTTTTTCTTTCTCATAGTTTTCCCCTTTTGTTCTGATTTTTCTCTCCAAACATGACTCATATAGAAATATGTAAGAAATAAATGTACATATATAATCTAAAAAAATAAATTGAATTAAAACAATTAAAAAATATGCACAGATAGTTTTTAACATTCACCCTTGCAAAATCTTGTGTTCCAAATTTTTTTCTCCCTCCCTTCCCTCACTCCCTCCCCAAGAGGGCAAGTAATTCAATATGTTAAACATATGCAATTCTTTTATACATATTTCCACAATTATCATGATGTACAAGAAAAGTCAGATCAAAAAGGGGGGAAAATGAGTAAGAAAACAAAATTGCAAGCAAACAACAGCAAAAAAAAGTGAAAATAGTATGTTGTAATCCATATTCAGTCCACAGTCCTCTCTTTGGGTGCAGATGGATCTCTCTATCACAAGATCATTGGAAGTGGCCTGAATCACCTTGCTGTTGAAAAGAGCCATATTCATCAGAATTGATCATATGAGATAATTTTTTCCATTTTTCTTTTTTCCTTCTCCTAGTGCTTTGCTTTTTCTCAACGTTTAATTTTATTTTTCTGAAGGTATTCCATCACAATTTGTATCCATGGGCTTTGTCTATTTATACTCCTTTCAACTGTCTCAATGATAGTTAAGTTCTTAGATTGTATATATTATATTATATATTCATCTTCCCATATAGAAATATAAACATTCTAATCTTATTGATTCCCTTATGATTTTTCTTTAATGTTTATTTTTTTTATATTTTCTTGAATCATGTTTAAAAGTCAGATTTTCTGGTCAGCTCTGGTCTTTACATCAGGAATGCTTAAAAGTTCTCTATTTCATTAAATATTCATTTTTCTCCCAGAGGATTATATTTAGTTTTGCTGTATAGATTATTCTTGTTTATAATCCCAGCTCCTTTGCTTTATGGAATATCATATTCCAAGTTTTCCAGTCCCTTAATTTAGTAACTATTAACTCATTTGTGATCGTTTTTGTGGTCCACAGTAATTAAATAATTTATTTCGGGCTGCTTGAAGTATTTTAACTTTGACATGGGTGTTCTGGGATTGACTATAACATTTCTGGAATTTTCATTTGGGGAACTCTTTCAGAAAGTGGTTGTTGGATCCTTCAATGTCTATTTTGCCCTCTGGTTCTAGGATGACAACACAGTTTTACTTGATAATTTCTTGAAATATAATGTCTAGGCTCAGTTGTTTTCTAGGTCAATTGTTTTTCCAATGAGATATTTCAAATTTTCTTCTATTTTTTTTTTAAAGTTTTGTAGTTTTGTTTTATTGTTTCTTGACATGTCATAGAGTCATTAGTTTCTACTCTTCAAATTCTCATTTTTGAATGATTTCCTTCAATGAATTTTTGTACCTTTTTTTGCATTTGAACAATTTTGCTTTTTAGGAAATTATTTTCATCAGCCAATTCTGTGTCTTTTTTAAAAATTTGATCAATTTTATTTTTAATGTGTTATTTTCCCCAGTATTTTTTATACCTGTTTTATCTTTTTTTTAAATTTAAATTGTGAAGTTTTATTTCTGATAAGTAGAATATAGTTTATTTTATTTTATTTTTTTTAAATTTAATAGCCTTTTATTTACATGTTATATGTATGGATAACTCTACAGCATTAACAATTGCCAAACCTCTTGTTCCAATTTTTCACCTCTTACTCCCCACCCCCTCCCCCAGATGGCAGGATGACCAGTAGATGTTAAATATATTAAAATATAAATTAGATACACAATAAGTATACATGACCAAACCGTTATTTTGCTGTACAAAAATATTTTGTACCTGTTTTATCAAGCTGTTGTCTTTTCAAAAATTTCTTCCTTTGCTTTCATTTCTTTGCCTATTATTTCCTTTAGCACTTTTCTTTCTTTTTTTATAATAGCTTTTTTATTTTTCAAAATACATGTAAAATAGTTTTCAACATTTGTCCTTGCAAAACTTTGTGTTCCATATTTTTTTTCTCTTCCTCCCTCCCCCTACTCTCCTTTCCTGTAGAGCAAGCAATCCAATATAGGTTAACCATGTAGCACTCTTATTTCAAAGAATAATAAACTCCAGTGACTATCACTTCCAGGAGTGTGGCACTTCATAACCTGATCCCATCTTAATCTTTCCAGTTTTCTTATAATTTACTCAAACCTACATATCCCCCAATCCAATGATATTGGTCTTCTTGGTATTTCTTGAACATTATACACTATCTCTCAGTTCTGGATATTTTCATAGCTTTCTCCAATGCCTAGAATGCTTTCACTCCTTATTTCTGTCTTCTAGACATCTGGACATCATCTAAAATCTTACCTTCTACAGGAAACCTGTCTCCTGCCCTCGACCTTCTTATCTTGATCCTCATCCTTTCAAGATTAAGTTATGATCCTTTCCTGGAATTATGATTAGTCTGCTTACTCAGTGTCCTCTCCCCACATCTGGCTTTGTTTCTCCTATTAGATTGTATACTCATGTTATGTATTCTGTCTGTAAACCCTAGTTAGCTATAAAAATTCCTTGTTTCAGTTGCTGAATGCTTTGGATAAGAGTCCCATTCAGCTAGCTGGCCCAAAACTCGACTAGTCTGAACTCTCCACATTAAAAAGATTAAAAAAACAATCTCTGCCTTGCCTCTGTTTCTCTGGCATTACAGTCAGAGGCTATCTTTTGCCTTTTTGTGTTTAGAAAAGAGTTTGAAACATAGCAGACACTTAAAAATGCTTTTTTGATAGACTGATTGACTTTTCCTCTGATTCCTGCCTGAGGTTTTCCTACTTTTCTTATTTTAATCTTCAAGCTTAGATATCTGCTTGATGCTTAGTGCTTTTCAACCAGGAATTCCCTAGATTTGGAGAGAAAGCAGATTTCAAAGTGTTCAAAGGGAAAATAGGTACTGTATTTTGAATTAAATTTTTATAGATATAGGGTGGGGTTATACATAATCAAAGAAGGCCAGGGACCTCAAATAAATCATTTAATCTACAGAATAAAGTAAATGATAAGGGATTTAGCTACAGCCTCATCACAATGTATGATTTTTCTGTAGCTAATGAGAGATTATTATAGGGTTTTAAGCACTGGATGAAGGCAGGTGGCTGCCACACAGAAAACATCTTGTGATTACCGCAAGCATCAAATACATTTCTTGGTATATGTATGAAAATAGTCATATATCCAGTGGAGAGTAAGTCAATCTATTAAATGGTCCAGCAGTGGAGGATTTCAGTTTTGAGTGTTGAAGATTATAGAGTTTGAACCAGGCCCCTAAAAGGGATTGAGTTTAGGAAGTGAATAAGTGAATAAAAGTTGATTTCTCTCACACTTCCATTGGCCATGTCATTAGAGAGAGGCTCTGACAACTCACCAACCAATTGATTTATTCTTAAAGATAAATATAGAAGATAAAAGTGAGCTTGGAACTAGCTGAGCATAGAATGGACCTGTTAAAATAAGATCAGGAATAGTAAATCTTAGAATAAACCAAGATTTCTGACAATAACTAATAACTAAATAGTGCTTTAAAATTTATAAGGCATTTTACCAGAAAAAAAAACACAAGAATATCTTATTTGGCAAAATTGAGTATAATCCTGCAAGGGAAAAGGACCTTTAATGAAACAGAGGATTTCTAAACATTCTTGATGAAAAAGCCAAAACTAAATGAAAAGTAAGAGAAAATAGCAATATAAGACATTACACAATTTGACCAATTAGAAAGGACCATGAGAGAGTGAATTGGTAACATAAGATACAAGTATCCTCTTAGAATCCTAATATCTTCAATAGTCATAGACAAAGTTAAATAAAATAAGCAGAGAGTTTGAGGTGTGCGTTTTCTTTTTCGTGGTGTTGTGAGAAAAAGAAAATGGCAGGGATAGGGGACTATGCTAGCAAGGAAAGGAAGAGTAGAACTTTTTATTTCGTAATAGTTCATGAGATGAAGAATATACAAACATGGAGGAAGGATTGGAGAGATGGACAAGAGTCCCAAGAATCTCACCTTCATTTGTATTAGACAAAAGAAAATTGAATACACTCACAGACATACACACAGAAGTATGCATTTACATACACAGAATGTTGTAGAAGTATATTATAATAAGAAGAAAATGATGAAGCAGAGAATGAGAAATTTAAGAGGGAGGGGAAGATGACTGAGAACTAGTGAAAAGCAAAATAAGTTCCAATTTTGGGGGAGTGAGAAAATAAAATTAAAAAGAACAAGAAAGGAGATTAAAAATAGTGGTACCCCAGCATTACATTATGGCAAAACTCCTTGAATTCGGTATTTGATACATCTCAATGACAAAAAAAAAATCCTTCAGCACTTGGTTCCAGTCTCAGACAAGGACCAGAATCCTGGGTGATGGAGGGCCCACATCCAAACCTTCTTCTCCACATTTAAGAGTCACTTTCCTCCCCTTCTCTCAAGGAAAATTAAACTGTGTGGTGAGGAGAGAATATAAAGGTGATAGTTCATCTCAGAAAGTGAATTGGGTCAAGAAGGGGGGAGCCTATTTGGGCTAGACTGGCTTGTTTTTTCTTTTCTTTTCTTTTTTTTCTTTTCTTTTTTTTTAATAATAACTTTTTATTGACAGAACCCATGCCAGGGTAATTTTTTACAATATTATCCCTTGCACTCACTTCTGTTCCGATTTTTCCCCTCTCTCCCTCCACCCCCTCCCCTAGATGGCAAGCAGTCCTATATATGTTGAATGTGTCACAGTATATCCTAGATACAATATATGTGTGCAGAACCAAACAATTTTCTTGTTGCACAGGGAGAATTGGATTCAGAAGGTAAAAATAACCCAGGAAGAAAAACAAAAATGCAAAGAGGTGACTGGCTTGTTTTTCTAAAACCGGAAGCCCTACTTGCCCCCTTGGGGAATTGAATAGGAAGGGATAGTTAGGCTGTGGTTTGGAGACATACTCCTTATGGGAAAAAATTTCTTTGGTTTTGTCTTTTTTTGCCATTCATCTTGCCTTCTGGGAGCAATTAATGATGAATATAGAGGTACCACTGTAAAAAAATGCCCTAGGACTAAGGGTGAAGCAAAGGGGAAAAAAGAGGAGTGAAAGAACAGAAATAAATAATATTGTATTATTTCATAAGTATTAGGTGAACTCTCCTACCATCTTCTATGTAAAAAGAGAGTGCTCTGGACTGAGTATGACTAAAGGAGACTCAATGGCAATTGATGTTTGAAATTATAATATAATAAGACACTCATAGATCATCCACCAGTTAACAAAAGGATCTTTATTTAGTCATAATAGAAGAGCATTCAGCAAAGATATACATTGAGGACTCTCCAAATTGATTTATATAAAGTTCCTCTGCCTGAGCTGCTTATCATGGTTCGTCAGCCAAGGATCAAAAGATTCTTTGAGCTCCCTATTTTGTACCCCATCAGTGAGAAAGCAATATCAGCAGCCTGAATCTTTAATGCCCTAACACAATCATATGAGGATTACTACATTTATAAAATGGAAATAATAATAATGAATATTCTGATAAATATTAACCAACTCTTTAAGGGGGAAAAGCACATTTAGCCTACTTTTAAATTTATTCGGCATCATTAATATTTTCTCCATCATTTTCTTAAGTGAGCACATTTATGTTTTGCAAACATACAGTTATATAAATGCTATTAAAGGAAAAACAAGCCTCATTTGCATGAAGGAGAGGGCTATGATATTGTTTCTACCACAACTGGTAATATAGTTCTTAAGGACTTCTAAAGCCCAGCTTATTTAATTGTGGGTTTTGACCCCTTGTGGGATTTCATTATTGAATACGGGAGTCACAAGATTATAATTTATTATCAGTAAATGTTTGATTTGTATACCTATTTTATATACCTAGGATCACATAAAAATTTCTTGGATAAAAAAGGGTCACAAGTGGAAAAAGTTTAAGAAACCCTTTTCTAGAGCACATTTCACCAGTTAAATAATTTTAGGCCTGTTAGTGGCCAATGGTGCCATCTGAGATTCAAGATTCCTGATTTGAGCAGCACCAAAAGAGGAAAAGGAAAACTAAAATGTAAATAAATGAAAAACAAAGCAAAACAAACAATGTAAAAAGTTCCATAGGAGAGAACAAAGTCTGAAGTTTTCAGACTTTGACATACTCCAATCTATTTTAGAAGGGTCAAGAGATGGACTAAAGTGAGGAAAACATAAAAGGGAATAGGATAAAGAGAAATACAAAATTCTGTGGATGGAATTATCTGGCTCATTAAATGGTAGAAAATGTAACAGAATGAATTAGAAATCAGAATCTAGTATATTGTTTGTTTGAAACATATACAAAACATTCACATAAAGTTAAAATTGGAGGCTGAATGGAACATCAAATTGGACAGGAATCATTTATCATTTATCAACAGGTATTACTCAAAGTAATCTCACTAAATCAATCCAGTTTCATATCTCCTTCCATAACCTCAAGATTGTAACATACTGATATTTCTTTCTCCTTCCTTTACAGAAACAAAAAGACAGGGAATTAATGTTTTTAAATTACACTTTAAGTGGATCAACTCAAAGGGCAACACACTCAAAGTCAAATGATTAAACAATTGAGGTGTGGATATCATATATGAATAGACGGCATTTCATAAAATTCCACTCTTCTTCAAGTGACTTGGTGTTGAAATCACTAAGAGCTTTTGAGGTAGTGTTACTTTTCTTTAGAATCTAAACTTAGCTTAATCAAGAAATTTATGAACTTCAGAGGAACACCAAACTAATGAGAGGACCAGATTAATTGTATCCCATAGGGAAGCAATTGATGAGAACACAATTCTATTCACATTGCTAGCGCAATCCCTCTCCTGTTCTGGGACTTGATCCTCACTTTTCCACTTATTTTTCTTGACAACTTAATCTGCTGCTCTTTGTTGTAGACATGGAATTTGCTAAATGTTCATTGATTTATTTTTTGGTCATCTTCAGAGACTTAGAAGACCAAGGTGTCTTCCTGTTATCAGTCAGTGGGATTATTGACAGTATCCCCCATACAGTCTCCTTTTAGTGTTCTCTTCAATTCTCCCTCATCAAATCAAATCATATAAGGATAACTTTTAAAGGTTTTGTTAATTGTGAATCTTGTTTCTTGTCTGTGATATTTGGTTGTGGCTAAATGGCAAACCCCTGCCAGATTTCCTGAGTTAATTTCTTTCTTTCTTCTTTCTTTCTTTCTTTCTTTCTTTCTTTCTTTCTTTCTTTCTTTCTTTCTTTCTTTCTTTCTTTCTTTCTTTCTTTCTTTCTTTCTTTCTTCCTTCCTTCTCCTTCTCCTTCTCCTTTCTTCTTCTTCTTCTTTTTTTTTTGCTATGTTTTATTTTAATTTATTTTTTTAAAATTTGGTTCAGTAACTTTTTTTTACTTAGAGTACCTTTC
Source organism: Sarcophilus harrisii (assembly GCF_902635505.1). NCBI lineage: Eukaryota > Metazoa > Chordata > Mammalia > Dasyuromorphia > Dasyuridae > Sarcophilus > Sarcophilus harrisii. The sequence continues at coordinate 86,727,354 of NC_045430.1, read as the reverse complement.
TCCAATTACCTATCAAGAAAAATTTTAGCACTAATTTTCATAAGATTTTGAGTTTGAAATTTTTCTCCCTCTAGCCAAAAGTGATTTAGAGAACTTTTTCCTATGCCTATAGATAATTTTTATTTCTTCATCTGAAAACTTACTATTTATATTCTTTGACCAGTTGGCAACAGGGCAATAATTTACATTCTTATATATTTGAGAAATAAGAAATAAGATTATTGTTCAGCTTTTTGCTTTCCTTCTGACTTAGTTTGCTTTGGTTTTGTTCATGCAAAATGTAAAACTCTGCACTTGAGTTTAAAAAAAATCAATTGCTTAAGTCCATAATAGAATTACTGTTCATAATAACAGGAAGAAAGAGGTAGATAAAGTGTCCTAGGAGAAGAACTAGGTTCAAGTTCAACCTTTAATAAATACTAATTTGTGACTGGAAAGATCACTTAGTTTCTCAGTACTCTAGGTAAATCTCTAAAAACAGGTACCACTCTGTGATGATAGGGGAAGTCTCTTCCCTGAGAGTTCTTTATACTAATGAAATTATAAATACCAATGAAATCTATAAATTTTTTTGAAAATATCCATAGGAGCATATACAGAATAAGATCTGGAGCTTGAAACCATGCTCTATAGTAATCAGTAGAAAAAATAGAAAATTTTTGGTTGGAAAAAATCAGAGGACCCAAGTTCTAATCATGCTTCAGACACTTATCCATTGTGCAATATTGGTTTCTTCATCTGAAAATTGAATATTATAACAAATAGTATCAACCTTACAAAATTCTTTATGAGAATTAAATGTGATAATCTTTGGGGAGTGCTTGGCAAGACTTAAAGTACTTATAAATATTAGCTGTTATTTGACTTATCTCAATACCTACAATAATCTTGTAAAATAATTAGGATAAATATCTGTTTCAAAGAGTGAAACAATTGTTTCTCTCTTTTATTAAGAATCATTTACTATTAGAGAGACATAGGGCTTTTTCCCTTTCTAGTTCCTTTAAGAAACCAGCTCCTTGTAGGTTATTCAGCCATTATGTAAAGGACATTAGATTGGATTAATTTTCTTCTTAATTTTGTTTAGACCCCACCAGAATGGGGAAATTCAAGCTTGGGTAAGCAGAGATCCTTTTTCTATATTGTCCAAAATTGAAGGTAGGCTGGGAGTAAGTGATATAATCAAAATCATATTCCTTAGGTCCTCATCAGAACAGGTACACATCATTATACTATTTGTTCTTCTCAACTGTGAAGCAATCAGAATTGATTGACACCTGTCAGGAACATCTACTTTTCTAAGAGTATAGAAGTATCAAGAAGCTGCTATGATCTGTCTTTAGGAGAGACAGGGAAATGACCCTTTATTAATTATCTGCTAGCTATAATTAATAAAATAATTTTAATTACATAGAAATTATATCTCTCAAACTTTCTTATGTGTCACAAGAGGAAGATGCTTAGGTATTAAATGACTTACCTGAAGTCTCATAGTGATGGACCTGGTAATCAGATCTAGATTCCTAGGATTGATCCCTAGGTCTGTGTCTCTCCAACCATAGCAAGTTGGATGCTTATTTTGGGAGCTTAGAAAAGATAGCACCTAAATTCATTTTCAACTCTTATAGTTTCCTGTGCCAAAATGGGTGTTATTCATGCCCATCTTTTTTTTAAAGACAATTTTTATTGATATCTTTTGTTTTTTATATCACCTACATTTCCCAATATATTACTTTCTCCAATATCTCTCAGAAAGCCAAAGATAAAACAGTTCAGGGAAAAAAAAAACAAAACTACTCTCCTCCAAAAAAAAAATTAAGAAACGTGATATTATATACAATGCCTATATCCACAGTCCCCTGCCTCTGTAAAGAAGAAGCTGAAGGAGCCTTCCCATATCTCATCTTTATAAGATGTTTGGTGATTTCTTGATAGGGAGACAGTGAACATTATCTTTTCCCACAGCTATAGAATTAGATGGCCACTGTAGTTTTTGGGGAAGGTGTCAAAGGTAACTTTAGCCAAATTGGCTGGAGTGGCAGTACAGCCCATAAATAGAAGTATAACAGTCACTGATTTTGGCCACTATCAACACCTTCCTAGGCAGCAGAGTTTGCAGTACCAGTACCCCCTTTTTCTAGCAAGGATCAGGAGCAACAGGATTAATCCACAATGTCTAGTTAATTTGCATGTTATCAGCTAGGGTTTGACAATCTTTTTCTTCCAATAGTAACACCCCTTGAAAGATGGACAATTTGGTCAAAATGATAGCAACGTAGATAGCTGTAGTCATTGCCTTAGAGCTCTTGACCAGTAGAGCACCCAGTCTGATGTGACCACTCTAAGTCATGAATTATTACTAAGGACCACAAATGCCTTGAGTCTGGTATGCTGATGAGCTTCTGTCTTATTTTAATAAATAAGATCTTCAAAAGTTCATTAATCAAAGGATCCCAGGAAGTAGTCTATGATTTCAGATTTCTTAATGGGAAAGGAGAAAGGATAGGTTAACTCCAAGGAATAGATTTTCATGTCTTTAAGTAGCTGGATCAGTTTGGAACCAAGATCCCACTCCCTGTCTTTGACTTGTCTTTCCCAGGGCCCATGGCAGCAGCCTAGACCTTGTTCCCAACTTTGGCCCCCTGATATTGAAGCCAATGCAGAAGTCACTTTAACATCTGGCTTCATGCCACCAGGGTCACCCACTCTTTCTGCAGCAAAAGAGTTAACTGTCACTTGGTGTTCACTAAAAGTAGAAAAGACCATAGGAATATCCCATTACATTCATGTCTCTCTACCCTCACCCCCTTTTAAAGCAAGGCCACTTTCTTTTCAGGTATTTCCTACCACATAAAGTGCTGTTATACATATTTTGATGTATGGGGGACTTTTTTGTTTTGTTTTGTTTTTGGGGTTTTTGTTTTTGTTTTTGTTTTTTTGGCTATTGTCCTTCTTGGAGTATATGCCTAGCAATGGAATCTCTGAGTCAAGTAGTAGGGATAGTATAATTTAATTTCCTTCCCAGAATGGTTGAAATTATTTGTAGTTTCATCAATAATATATTAGTATACTCAGTTTCTCCATCCTCTTCATTATCAACTATTACTGTCTTTTATCATTTTTGCCAATTTGCTTGGCATGAGGAGTAACTTTAGTGTTCCTTTGATTTGCTCATCTTTTACTCTGGATCATTCTTTTATAGTATAGTTCATTTGAGAATGGTCTCTAGATGTCTTTTGACCATTTACATTATGGAGGAGTGATTTTTTTGGCACACTTATCTTTTCACTTGTCTACTAATTTGTTTTTAAGGACAAAGAGATGGTGGTTAACTATGTCCCCTTTTGCCAAAGGGGGAAAAAAACTGAAACCTGAGATGTCCCTAAGAATGTTCAGCAAAAGTCATCTATATTTTTGACTTCTCTTTGGCTCATTGCCCCTTTCCTGGTCCTCATGGACCATTGCCCTGGAGCCTGCTCTTGTTATGCCTGCATAATTGACCTAAGTTCAGACTTCTGCTCTCAAAGGAGTAACTTTCCCAGAAAAGTTAGCAAAACTTCCAAGCTGCAATTATCTGCAATAGTTGCATTACACTTAAAATAACTAAAGAAGCTACAGATCCTTGTTACTATTATTTGGGCAGATCATCATGGCCCCAGAAGTTTACATGTGACTCTCTCTGTGTCCCAATGTCCTTGTTACCTTAAATTTCCATCATTTTCATTCTAAGATTTACAAAATTGCCTGGGAAGCAGGTGAGCATCTGGGGCTTCCCTGCAGTTTGATTGCTCATATTTCTCCAGAACTAGTATTTGATAACTGCTCTTATTACAGGTCTGTTAGAGAATTTCCCAGAAAGCAAAAAGAAACCTGTAAAAACATTATTCCCTGCCAACCAACACAACCCCCATCACTCCCATACACATATACATTGTTTTATTTTATTGGAACAAAGGGAAAATTTTGGATGTTTGGAAGCAAAAACAAACCAAGGACAGGTAAGTAGATTTTATTTTATTCAGGCTAAATTTCTTGATGTGTTTAATTTTTATTCATTTCTTTTTTTGTTTAGAACCAATAACCAAAGAAACCAAAAAAAAAAAAAAAACCCTTCAAATTTTTGAAGTTAGAGTAAGGACCAAGAGGAGAAAGTAAAAAAGTTTTAGGTAAGATACAACTTCTCCCTCTCTGAATTGTCATTTCATTTCAATCAAGTGAACAATTCAATTAAATAAATATAAATTCACTTCCCAAAATGTACAAATCACTGAACTAAATTCTGAGGATATAAGGACAAAAACCCCAAGATAGTCAGTCTATGCTCTCAAGACACTGTTAGACACAATAATTAAGAAATCAACACAAAATAATTGAAGGAGGGAGGATTGTTAAAAATTGATGGCATAAGAACAAGCTAAAAACAACATAGAGGAGGTGAGGTAAGCTGAGTCTGAAACAAACAAACAAACAAATTATGAGAAGCCAAGATATGAAATAAATACATTCCAAGCATAGAGCATAATTTGTGGGAATGCACAGAAGTGGGAAATTGAAGTTTTAGTTTAAGAACAGCTAGCAGTTCAGTTTGGCTGAAAACTAGAGAATTTTGAAGGACATCTAAAAGATAGGTAGGAATGAGATTGTGGAACTCCTGGGAATTTTATTTTAAAAGCCAAGAATATCTGCTTAATGTACCCAAACATCTTATTGAGAAACTTCCTGAAATTTCTATTTGCTAATTTCTAAGTGCTAATATTTTGCTTTGGTCTTAAACTCGCTTATTTTAGAATTTTAGGATTGGGATTGATCTTGAGAAATCATTGGTCTGTTCCCTAGCTGTGGAAAGTATTATATTTGATTCATCTTAGGCAAAATGACCTTTTTCTTATTTTTGAAACAGCTCTAGAAAATGGAATATGTTTGGAGCATTTAGGTTGCACAGTGGATAGACTACCACCCTTGGAGTCAAGAAGATCTGAGTTCAAATGTGGCCTCAGACACTTAGTAGCTTGTGTGAGTCTGGGCAAGTCTTTCAATTGCTTCCAAAAAGGAAAAAAAAATGTCTAAGTTCAAAGTACATAGGATTTAGGTTTCAAAGGAATGTCAGAAATCAAGTCCAACCTGCTTATTCTACAAGTGAGGAAGACAAAACCTCAGGAAGCAAAGGAGCTTTTACAGAGCCAATAGTGGCAGGCTTAGGAATCAAATTCAGTCTTTTACATCTTAGTCAGTGTCCTTCTGTTTTCACCCACTGCTCAGATTTCACGTGCTTCCCTCTGCAATATGAAATTGTAATTCCTTCCTGGGTCTACTAAGACCGTCTCCTCCAATTCAGTCTTTGATAGAGATGAAGATTTCTTCTACTACAATCCTTCCTATATTTGGAAGCATGGGATGTTTCTATATCTATAGGATATTTTAAAAACAAAAGCAAAAAGTTAAAACTTTCCTTAGAAGTCACATTTTTAAATTTGTTATGTCTGTTGGCTCCTCCAGTTTTGAATGGTTGGTGCCAAAATGCATTTATACATTAATTTCCTCAGTATTCAATTTCATTTGTACTTCTTATTTATTAGACAATTGAGGACTAAGGGAAGAAGAGTTTATTGTGGCTTTCTCCTGGTCACCTTTATTCTAGCATTCATTTATGCAAAATCCTCATTTCTTCCTGTACATATCTAAGCTACCCTTTCTAACTCTTAGTTGGCATGAGTTAAGCAAATGTAATTTAGAAAACAGATCTATTGCTTAAAAAAATACTGCCTCCTAAAGCTGAGGTCAATCCTAAAATGAAGGAAAGTGGGTATAATTTTATATCAAGGACTCAGAAGAATCCCCCACACCCACATATTCCTTATACCAGTAGTCCTAACTAAAATCCCACCATAAGAGGTTCATTCCTTTGGCTCAAGAGTTTGGTTAGTGTTTAAATGAAAATATGGAATAACCTAGGCTAATTTCAACTTAAAATATTTTAAAGTGCTTATTTTTTGAAGAATACTGTGTACATGTTTAACATATGTTGAATTACTTGCCATCTAGGGGAGAGAGTGGGAGGAAGGAAGGGAAAAAATTTGGAACACAAGGTTTTGCAAGGATGAATGGTGAAAATTATCCATGCATATGTTTTGAAAATAGAAAGCTTTAATTAAAAAAGAAAAAGGAAGAATACTGTGCTAGGTACTGATAGAAATACAATGATTAAATAAGATAAATATATCATAGTTATCTCACTACCATCATGAAACTCAAAATGAAGTAGACTACTGTCAGAATGTTGCTGTTATAGATGGGATATAACAAAGGGGGACAAAGGAGGAAAATAAAACTCACATTAAACCAAGGACCTCACATTAAAACAAAAGCATGTCTACCTGGAATTGTTTCTTTTTCTGAACCAGTTTCAACATTTTTTTTTAAACAAAGATGTTGCATGATACTCCAAAAAGAGATTAATGCCAATAATAATTAACTATTACTAGCCAATCAAAAATATTTATTAAGATTTATGAAATGCCTATTATATATCAAGCAGTGGATTTGGTATGAGTACAAAGATAAAATTGAAACTTGATAGGAAATGTGTCCATTGATAGGAATTGTAAAATAGATATGAATTAAGTTCAAAGTGATTTTAGGGAAAAGGCACTAACAGCTAGGGAGAAATTGGGAAAGATTTGAGATAAGAAGTGGTATTGAAGGAAACTAAGGATTCTAAAAAGCAGTAGTAAGGAGAAAGTACAATCCAGGCATAGGAGAAAACAATTATAAGAAAAGAAATGGAGTACCTTGTTTAAGCAACAATAAGGACAATTTGGCTAGACTATATCTATGGGAAAGGAAATGATGTCTAACAAGGTTGGAAAGGCTTACTGAGGTCCAGTTGTGGGGAAGTTGAATTTCAGAGGTTTTTTTTTTTTTTTTCCTTTTTTAAAAATTAATAGCTTTTTATTTTTAAAATACATGCAAAGATAATTTTCAACATTCACCCTCGCCAAATCTTGTGCTCCAATTTTTCTCCTCCCTTTCCCCACTCCATTCCCTAATGTAATATTCTCTGCTTTGGTTTTCTTGGGGTCTCTTGGAGCAGCCTTCGTTTCAGTTCAGTAATCACCACGAAAGTAGCCAGGTGTTAAAGTCCAAATCCTTTATTATCTCTTTGAAAGTCTTGTCTCTTTTCCTGGGGCTGGGCAGCTTTCTTAGAGGCCTTCTGGAGTCTTGGTTTCAGTGGAGAAAATGAAGGAGAGCCTGCCACCAAGGTAGTGTGAGATGCGATGGATGAATCTGAATCCAAGGGCTTTTGCTTCAGCCTCCAGTCTCCTTGTCTTCTCTAGCTCTCTCTTCCTGGAGCCTGACTGAAGATCAAATTGAATCTCTCTCCTTGGTTCTGAGAGCTTGATTTCCTGCCTCTAGTTCTCTTGTCTTCTCTGCCTCTGAATCAACCTGCCTGAAGCTCCTAGGTTATATGCTCTACATTGAGTATAAACCAATCATTATATCACTAAGGAAACCATTATTTGTTGTAAGATTAAATCAATCATGCTGAACCATGCTAAACTAGATATCCATTGTCCCATCAATTCCACCTTGTAAGAATCCTTGTTTCAAGTTCTGGCTCATAATACCCTAAACCACAAGCAATCCAATATGTTAAACATGTGCAATTCTTCTGTACATTTTTGCACATTTGTCATACTGCACAAGAAAAATCAGATCAAAAGGGGGAAAAAAAGAGACAGAAAGAAAAAGAAAAGCAAACGGACAACAAAAGGTGAAAATACTGTATTGTGATCCACATTCAGTCCCCATAGCCCTCTTTCTGGAGGCAGATGGTTCTGTCCATCACAAGTCTATTGAAGTTGGCCTGAATTACCTCATTGTTGAAAAGAGCCAAGTCTATAGAGTTCATCATCACATAATTTTGTTGTTGCTGTGTACAATGTTCTCTTAAGCATCAATTCATGTAAGTCTCAAATGTGTTTTGTTAGTTGATTCTAGAGGCAATAGTGAGCTATGTGAGTTTATTGAGTATGGAGGAAATGATATGGATACTCTATCTTACCTAAGGCAAAGTTTTCATATAACTGTGTGGAAGATGAACAAGAAGGGGAAGAGATGTGGCAGAAAGACACACATATGTGTGTGTATGTGTGTGTCCATCCATTCCTTCCCTCCTTGCTTTGTTCTGGTTTTCAGGCTTTTCTTCTGTGTTGTCTTTCCATTGTTTTGTTCTTTTTTCAATTCTTTTACTAGTATTTATAAACACTTTTGAGTCCTTCTTTAGGAAATTCATATTCTTTTCTATAGTCATTTTGAGTTTTATACTGGTATTCTTTTAATTAAGGAAAAAAATGATTACTTTTCTCACACTGATAACAAATTATGAATCAGGACCAAGAATTATTTTATGCTTTTTTTACTTATTCATTAAAGAAATCAATCAGTGTGGGAAATGTCTCAAAGACATATCTAGACTAAAGATATAATTAAAAAGAGAAAAAGAAATTCTAAGTTTAGGCTAATGGGTGCATTTCTGCTTAATGTATTTGCTCAGACAGGTCTGGGAAAAATGTAGATTCTTTTATTGACAGCTGAAATAGAAACTGATGATTTTCTTTGACTACATCTTAAAATTCTCATTATAATATAGCCCACCTTTCATTATAATGTTCATTTTCTCATTAATTATTAACCAGAGTTTATTGCCATCCTCAGGAACACCTACTCTTCCAACGGCATATGAATGGTGAGCCCATTGCCAAGAAGGGTCTTTGGTCTAATAGACAGACAAATGACCATCCTTTTATTAGTAAAATAATTTGATCACCTAGAAACTGTTTCTCAAACTTTATAAATGTCACACTGACAGTGATTTTTCATTGTGTTGCTTTTTGTTTCTTTTCATGGAAATTTACTCAGACATTCTGTTATTCCTTCAAGCACAGTCCCCTATCTCTACTCTATCTGGGGATTTAACTCCTACATTTGCTCTTATTGAGGGAAAAATGACTATGATTGATTTGCTATTGCCAGGACATTCTTCTAAGACAGGCCTAAAGAGACCCTTGATGATTTCCCAACTCATTGTTAGTTAGTTTCAAGCTTTCTATGAAACTACTGAAGTTATTATTTTGAATAACGAACTCATAAAAAGTAGCCTTCAGACTGGAATTTAGGAGAAAGTGGAGATTAAGAGTTGTTGGCTGTTAAGGGTTCTGGCACTCAGTATTGCCTGCTTAGGCTTCTTGGTTGTTATCTACCACATGTACAATTAGATTCAAACTTTCTTTAATTTAAGAAATGTTATAATCACAAATATAGGTTATAGAGATAGGAGCAGAGAGTAAATAAAGGGGTCAATAGTATAATCTTTTTTATGCTTTTATTTTATTTAATTTTTTTCTGTGCATTTTACATTGGTGCAAGTTATTTTCTATTTTTTCTTTTGATTATTGTTTTACTACCTCCCACACATTCATTTCAAAATTTAAAAAAGTAATTTGTTTTAATCAGTCAAAATCTATCATCTCAATTTTCTTACCTCAACCCCATTCCCACTGAGACTACAAGAAAATATATTACAAACATTTTTATCAATTAAACAATATATCCACATTAGCCATGTCAAACAAAAAGTCTCATTCTGCATTCGTTGAGTCAGAAGGTAGGTCTTTTACATGGTGAATTCTGAAAGTTCAAGGAATCTTTTCATTTCCCTGGATCAGGTTTCTATATCTGTGTTACAGATTGTCCTATGCCCAGATAGTACCATTCCCTTTGGGTATAGAAGAACATGAGAGTGAAATTTTCCTGTTCCCAAAATAACATTCCTGGGGAAAATTCTGTATATTTGCCCCTAACCTCTGGAGATCACTCAGCTTGCCTTTTATAGCAGGGGAAAAGATTCCAAAATCTAGGTATTGTAGAGGCATGTATCCAGTCTGAAATGTAACTGAGGGTAGCTCTGGCAATTTCTCAGATCAGCATACCCCAAGAAAATCTGGGGTGGCATTATGGAGGCAGCACTCTCAAATCTGCTTTGCCTGGGGACTGAGTGGGCACCTGTGCACCAACCCAGTTGGCTATTTCTTTTACCCTGGCATTCAGTGAAGAAAGTAAGACTGAATCAGGAAGAATTAAGTCAAGGACAGTAACTGATGAATTTAAGGTGAGAAATCTAGTTCTGGATTTGGGTCATTCCTACTCTGGTGAGTAAATATTATTGGATAATTTAAACCAGAGAAGCAATGATGGGAATAACAGAATAATTAGATGCCCCTAGCAGAACTGCATGGGAAAACAGAATGATTCTAGAAAGATTATTGGCAGGAAGAGGAGGAATATGTGTTCAGTTGGAAGTAATTTCACTCCTACTAAAGCCCTATTAAAAGAATTAGCAGAGAATTCAGGGATTAATTATCCGTTCTATGTAAGATCTATGCAAAGGTTAATAGACTTTTATTATGAAGTGGAATGTAAAAATTAGCCAAATCTGAAGGGCTTGAAAAAGATGTGGAAAACAAATTATAAAAAATAAAGAAGGGGGAAATTGTGAGAAATGGATGGACATTTGTTTTCCACAGTCATGAAAATTAAATTGGAGAAATGAAACTGAAATTAGAAAACTGAAATTCACAAGGACATCAAGGAATAATCAAGGGCAGGGACTAACTTTTATAATCAGGGGCAGTGACCTGATATTTGAAAAAGGTCTTTTGTTCTTTGCCCTCAGCCCTCCTTTGTTACCCTTCCCTCTTCTAGAATGTAAGCTCCTTGGGAGCAAGGACTGTCTATGTAATGAGGGATGGAGATTCATGACATGCAACTTTTGTAACATCCAATTAATGGAGGAGGGACTTGTGCTTCAGGATAGGAAATAAAATGCTGCCTTTGGGGTCTCAATGGGGTATCTATTCACCTAAGCATTTATGCAAGAATGGAAATTGAATCTTTCCTGCTTCATCAGGGAGTCAGTGGAGTTCTTGGTAGACTATTTTGTTTCTTAAAATCGTAAATGATCTGTGATTTCATTGCTTTGGGGAACTCCTGAATGAAAGATATCTATCAGTATAGGTCAGTACTTTAATCTGCAATTTAAAATCTCATGGAATTGTCTGAACCACTGAGAGGTTAACTGACTTTCCTGGGATCACACAGTAGCATGCATCAGAAGCAAAATATGAACACCTAAGTTTTCTTTACTGTCAGACTGTTTCTCCCCACTATGCTATGCAATTAGGTGACATAATGGATAGAGAATGCTGGACCTGGAGTTAGAAAGTTCTGAGTTCAAATTTGTTCTTGTACAGATTTTGCTGTGTGACTCCTAGCAAACCACTTAACTTCTGTGTCTCAGTTTTCTCAAAATGGGGACAATAATATAGTACCTATTTCCTAGGCTTTTTATAATCATGAAACGGCAACAACAATGGATCAGAATGGAAAGATTTTGAGCTCCTTGAGGGAAGGAGCCTTTCCTTTGTCTTTCTTTTCATCTCCAGAGCTTTGTATAGTGCTTGGCACTGTAAGAAACAAAATATTTTACCAAGAATTCCACTGACTCACTGATGAATGCAGGAAAGATTTATTTTACATTCTTGCAAGAATGGGTGCCCAGGTTAGTAGACACACTTTTGGAAATTCAAAGACAGTGTTTTATTTATTGTCCTGAAGAGCAAGTTACTCTCAGGATTCTCTGCACCCAAGGAGCTTACATTCTTTTGGAGACAAAGTTCACTGTGCTCTAGTTCAAGTCTAAAATCACCCCATTTTTTGCTCTCCTTGTGAGTTTCAATTTTCTAATTTAGGTTTCATTTCTCCAATTTAATTTTTATAAGTCTATGGAAACCAAATAAATTTCATTCACTTTCTCACAGCACATAGAAGCCATTTACCAAATATTTATTGACTTGACTTTTGACCTTGACTTGTGCCTCTTACCAGGTGTGTGCCATGAGTGAAAGAGGAGCAGACAACCATTCAGAGGTGACTGACTTCATTCTTGTAGGATTCCGAATCCGCCCTGAGCTCCATACTCTCCTCTTCCTGCTTTTTCTGTTTATCTATAGCATGGTCTTTCTGGGAAATGCTGGCATTATAACTCTCATCCTTACTGACCCCCGATTGAACACACCCATGTATTTCTTCCTAGGCAACCTCTCCTTCATCGACCTCTCCTGTGCTTCTGCTATAGCACTGAAGGCCATGGCCAATATCTTATACATGAGAAATACCATCTCTTTCACAGGCTGTGTGATCCAGCTCTTCCTCTTTGCCCTCTTCATGGTAACAGAAGGTTTTGTTTTATCAGCTATGGCTTATGACCGCTTCATAGCCATCTGCTCTCCTCTGCTCTATACTGTTCGCATGTCAAGATGCTTTTGCACCCAGCTTGTGTTGGGTTCCTATCTTTGTGGCTGGTTTACAGCCATTCTCCAAGTAAGCATGACCTTTTCCTTGTCTTTCTGTGCCTCTCGAGTCATTGATGATTTCTATTGTGACTCTCACCCAATGGAAAAAATCTCATGTTCTGATATTTTTATCCACAAGATAGTGTCATTAACTTTGGCTGGGGTCATTATTTTTCCTACAATTGTAGTCATCCTGGTGTCCTACACTTATATTGTAGCTACCATCTTGAAAATCCGCTCTTCTGAAGGCCGAAAGAAAGCCTTCTCAACCTGTAGTTCTCACCTGGGGGTTGTGAGTTTGCTCTATGGGACTGTCTTTTTTGTATATGTCATTCCTCCTGACAGTCCTGAGTTACGCAAAATAGCTTCTGTATGTTATACCCTTGTCACTCCAATGTTGAATCCTCTGATTTACTCTCTAAGAAATAAGGAAGTCAAAGCTGCTTTGCAAAGAATTGTGAGGAAGAGAAAAAAAGCTTTATTCTAAATCCTTTCTTTTCTCTTAATTGCTTTTTTCAATGTGAATTCTGTAATCCTGAACTGCCTTAATTGTGCATAGGGATAGAAGCTAGACCTGTGATTTCATAAATGTAAGGAACTATCAGATGAGGAAACTTCCTCAATCAATGCAAGTTGGTCCTTTCTCTGCAGTTTATCACAGAGAATAGAATAGGATTAGTTATTTTTGAAGTCATTTTCCAGTCATGTCTAACTATTCATGATAACTATTCAATATTTAGAGTTTTCTTGACAAATATTACTAGAGTGGTTTGCTGTTTCCTTCTCCAGCAGAATGGGATACTGAAAGTAATGATATAATAAGAATAAGAATAGTAATAAGACCATACATTTATATGGTGCTTTATATGTGCCAGGCACTATGTTAAGCACTTTACAATTATTAGCTAAGTTGATCCTGAAAACAACCTTGGGAGGTAGGTGCTATTATTACCCCCATTTTATAGATGAGGAAACTGAAGGAAATGGAAACTAAGTGATTTGTCCAGAGTTTCCACAACTAGCCTATGTTGTCAGAAGCAGCACTGGAATTGCAGTTCTTTCTGGCACCAAGGTCAGTTCTCTTTGAACAGTACCATTGTTGCTCTTACTAGTCTCCCCTAGAACACAAGAAATTTTCTGTGATATTCTTCATTCATTCTTAAATGTTCATTCATCTTCTTAAATGTTCCACCCATTCTTTCTCCATGCTAAAATCTTTTTTTTAAATATTCTGGACCTCAGAGGCACATTATAAAAACATTCGCTGCAAACCTTAATGTACTTAATTGTCTTCTGACAGCAACTGAGGCTTGAGGATTTGATTGCCTGAGGTTTCTGGATGCCTTCAGAATTGGTAAACTGGAAATATACTTTAGAAGACTGATCGATCATTTGGGAGTTTATTTCTACAAAAGGTGTGCATGGGGGAAGGGGTAAAATGTACAGGAATTAATGAATTTAAAAAAAAATACTGAGTTTATGTTGTTTTTTAAATGTCAACAGAATTTTTACCTTGAGTCAGGTGTGTGTGGAAAGTGAAGGGGATGGAATAAAAGTGGAAGAAAAATAAGATACTTTAATAAGTACTTTAAAAAAGTACTTTGCTGGCTCATCATAGAGATCAATGAGAAAAGAGGCTTATTGTCTCTAGTCCCTTGACATATCCTAGAGACAGAAGCTGCTTAAATGGCATTATTCAATGGCATTTTAATAATCTTCATCAGCTTATATATTCTCTATAATCTGCCATACCTTTCTTGAATTCATAGTTGCTCCTGGGATTTATGCAAATGATCAATTATTCACATTAATAGTTTGAAATAAACAAGAAATTCTAGAATTCACTTAAAAATGTGAATATCAGCTAAAGAGACCATTTTAATGCGTGAGATTTCTGGAAATTTGCATTTTAATTTGATAAACCCAGTAGATTATGCTTGGCTTGAAATTCAGAGACCAAGGAACAAAGAAGTCAAGTCATCTAATCAGAGAAGGTAATTCCATTTCTGCTCTTACCTCCCCTCTTCCCCCCCAATTCTCTGAATAGCAAGCATTCTTCCTGGTCTCTATTTTCATTCTGTCTATACAAAAGAGGCCGCAAAGAAGTAGATAGAAACTCAAAGCAGACTGTGTATACATATTCTGTAATATGTACATACATGTGCTCACATGTATATATTGATGTGGTCAGTCCATGAGATTTGGGAGAGTAAAATGAGTCGCAAAAAAAAAAAAAAAAAAAAAAAAAAGATTGTGAAAAAATGAAACATGTCTCCTTATCAATAGTTACCTTTATTGACAAGAAAAGGCCATGGGTAAAATTTAAAGATGGTTTTTTCAACATGCTTTAAGGAAAGGAAAGATTATGTTGCCTACAGGAGAAGAGATATAAGGCAAGAGTTGAAAAGAGAAAAGATATTTTTAACAAAGTAGTCTGTTTGTTTGAAGGTGCTAAGTGTTCAGTCTTCTAAGGGGACCTGGACCAAAGAAGTAGCATTGAGATCTTAGAGGTTGATTAAGGTATAAGGATTGATTGGAGATGCTAAATAGTTAAGTCTTCAGACAGGACTTGGACAAAGGAAGTGGATGAAATGTCATTGACTCATTTCCTTGTTGGGGCACGGTATAGAAATTTTGGTCTCTATTATCCTACCAAAAATAGGATTGTCTGGGAAAACTAGCTTCTTTGTAGTTTTTAACAATAAACTGGTTTATGAAGACCACATCACGCATGTTTATATGTATATATTTACACAATCAGTATCTGAATCATTTCTTTATGAATCTCTACAAGCAATTTGCAAATCAAGCAGACTTCCACTATTGGCTATGGCCTCTGATTAATCAAGGATTCACTGAGTGACAAACAATAGCAGATAAAAGTCCAGACAAAAGCAGATTTTATCTCTTCTGACTTCTGTTCTTTGCCTATTAAATAACACTGTTTGCTTAATGGTAAGAACTGAATACAGTATTCTGAGTGCAGCCCTGTGAATGACCTAGCATCACATATCCCTAGTGTTGAAAAGACTACTGGGAATTTATTCAGCTGACTAAAGGCAAAACATCATCTGAGGCATTCAAGTTGTCTGTTCTTTTTCTTAAAGTATTTGGACAAAGAGATTCTAAACTCTAGACCAGTCATGTCAAACTCAAATTGAAACTGATCCCTGAAGGTTATATATAGACTTAGAAAATCACAAGTTACATTATCTATGTTGTGTTCTAGACCATAGTAACCTGGCTTCGTGTTTCACAATCATGCATGTCATCAAAGATGTATTTATACCACTTTAATGAAGTTGAATGAAATGATAATGTGATGTAGACTAATCTTGTCTTCTGTTTATCTCCTTTTTATCCTTTTGAATGACCTTGTCATGGTTGACCATGGTACCCAATTCTATTTTCTTCACTTAAATCACCAAATCTTTTAGGTTTTCATCTCCTAAAGTGTATACTGAGGGGCACAAGTCCAGGTCAAGACATGAATTCTTATCTTTTGTGCCTACAAGCCCTTTGTTGATATGTGCCATGGTTTCTCTGTGAGGACAATCCAGTGTCCTATTGGCCTTTGAACTGAAGTTTTGCATTGCCAATGTGCAATTGTGCCACATTGTGCCAATGTGCATCTCTTGCCAGTGAAGTGCAGCATGGATAAGCAGATTAGAAAGAAATTCTTTGTTTCATCTATGACATGCAACTAAAGAAAAAGTGAATCGTGTAATTCTCCAGTCTTGAACATTCCATCACTCTCCATAGCTAAGAGAGTTTGTGTCATTGCTATACCTTCAGGAACTAGAAGGGGAGAATAAATCTGTTTTAGAGAAAGCTTCAGGGTGAAGGTGGGGAAAACAAAGAAGTACCTTGCAGTACTGTGCTCTTTTAGAATGATTTCTTCTTACTGCAGGTGGTGGTGGGTAGTTTCTTCTTAATAATTTTCATTAAAACTTTTAAAAAATGTTAAAATTATTAAAAATGTGATTGGGAAAAATAACATCATATAAAAATAAATGTTAGTTTAATTGAAAAAATATTTGGATTACTTATCTTGTTAGACTGTGAGATCTTTCAGGACAGGGATGATATCTGATTGACTTCTATGGATGGCAGGGAGGAAAGGTGTTCTAAATAGTGGGCCCCCAAAGGCTATACATAATTAATAAAGACTACAAAAGATCCATTTGTCTGATCACACTTCCTTGTCTATAGTGCAAATTATTTATATTCCTCACCATGTCAGATAAAAGACAAGACCCTTCACATTTTTCTTTTGTTTTTTCTTCCCATTGGGTTTTTTCCTGAGCAATATTACTGGTTTCTGTTTGTTGAAATGCAACAATTTTAAAGTTAGATATAGAGAGTATAATTCAAATCATTCCTCAGGATTTGAATCAATAGATTAATCCTTTCTCAAGCCTCTTCTGGCTTCTCTATTTATGTCATTCTTAAATACTTGCTTTAACACAAGGTTATCATAGATGGATT
The DNA here is from genome assembly GCF_902635505.1 of Sarcophilus harrisii. Classification (NCBI taxonomy): domain Eukaryota; kingdom Metazoa; phylum Chordata; class Mammalia; order Dasyuromorphia; family Dasyuridae; genus Sarcophilus; species Sarcophilus harrisii. The sequence continues at coordinate 86,710,456 of NC_045430.1, read as the reverse complement.
AGTTTGGGAGAATAAAAAAAGTTTAAAAAATGAAGAAAGAGAAGGTTTTGATTATCTATGTAGATAGGGGGAAAATTTTTTTAAAATTTTACTGGAGTCAGAAGGAAGAAAAAAAATCAGTTTAAATCCTCAATTCTCACCATCTCAACTGTTTACTGTTAGCAGATTATTTTATTTTAGCCCTGACTGAGGCTAAGCTCTTGAATCCCTAAGCATGAAGTCCTCTGATGCCTCTATTAAGAGCCTGATAAATTAATTGTCCACATATTCTTTTGCATTTTCAGTCTATTTTTATTTCTTTTTGCATTTTTTCCTTTTGTTTAATCTATAAATATATGTATGGATCCTAAACTAATTTTTCGATTTTAATCCTACTCAATTTTTGTTCTCTCTCCCTCATCAACAAATATATTGAATTGATGAGGTTTAGATTTAGGGAACCAAAATGAAATTAGGGTTTCTGGTGGTCAGGGAGTTAAATGATAAGGTCTAGTGGCAGGTTTGGGGTTCAGGGAACCAAATGGAGAGGTTTGGCTCCCCTGCAGCCCCTTGGAATTCATCACAAGGGTAGGGTCCTAGTTTTGGGGACTCCCTTCTGGTGGCACAGAGATCCTCTGTAAAAGAATTTACAGACCCGCAAACCTAGATTGACAAAAGAGCTTTATTATGGGGATTGGAAGTAAGGTTAAAAATCCTGACAGAGAGGCATAAAGTCTGGTTAGGGAAATAGGTGAGGATAAAGAGAGGGTAGCACTGGAAAGAGTATTCCAGTGGACAGAGGTCCTTGACATGCCAAGCATGGAGCTGGCATGTTTGGAACCTCTGCAAAGAGAAGTTTTTAGTTTGACTCTTTTTATAATGAGATTTAGCTGAAGGAGGCTTGTGGGTGGAGTCCCAAGCTGGTTCCTCCCTGGGTTTCAGAGCCGACCCCACCCAGATAACAAGGGTGAAACTGTTTGTCCCTTGGGGTAGGGTCCCTTATTGAGGCAGAGTTGAAGGAGATTTTCTCTTTCAAGGATTTTCAGAGTTTCAGGGTCCTCTCTTCAGAATGAGTAAGCTATAGTCATTAGCTCTGATTTTTTTTAACACATTCACACTCCTTGAGACCTACATGGTTAATGTTCACAGCACTGTTCAAAGTCACCAATGACTTCTTAAAAGACTCTTCTTATAAGAGGTGGACTAAATAGACCTTAAGGTCCACTATATCCTTGGATAAAGAAATGACAAAGCATTCAACTGTCTTGGCCAAAAAAACTCCAGAACAAAAGTCCATGGAGACACATAGAGGAAGGCACAAATAACAGAAAACTATGACATAGGTACCTTCTAGTATTGAAATTTTATGGCTCTAGTTTCAGGTCTATTTTCATCACAAGACTAAATTTGGAATATCTGTCCTTTAAAAAGTCCATGAGCATAGTGCTTTAAAATTTATAGAAAACTGTTAACTTATAGAGAACTACTTTCAAGTAGTTAAACATTTAGTCTATGATTTGTTCCTTGATGGACGACTAAATGGCATTAATGATTTGTAATGAGTGAGGAGAACATAAGTTTCCATGGCCAAACATGGGAAGGTCATCTAAAGGAAGGTAACATAATTAGCATGATAAGGCAACTTATTATCAGTGAAAAAAGAGAGTGACCATATTCTCTCACTAATTATATATATAGACACACACACACACACACACACACAAAGTTAAGAGATCTAAAGACATCATCACCATCATTTAAAAAGTGCCTTATAATTAACCAAATTCTTTTACAAATATTATCTCATTTTATCCTCATAAAAATGTGGGAGATATTGTCTGTTATTATTTCCCTTTTATAAGTGAGGAAACTGTAGCATACAGAAGTAAAGGGACTTGCTCAGGGTCACCCAACTAGTATCTAAGGTGGATTTTTTTTTATATATTATAACTTTTTATTGACAGTACATATGCATGGGTAATTTGTTACATTATCCCTTGCACTCACTTCTGTTCTGACTTTTCTCCTCCCTTCCTCCACCCTCTCCCCAGATGGCAGGCAGTCCCATACATGTTAAATATGTTATACTATATCCTAGATACAATATATGTGTGTAGAACTGAACAGTTCTCTTGTTGCACAGGAAGAATTGGATTCAGAAAGTAAAAACTACTTGAGAAGAAAAATAAAAATGCAAACAGTTCACACCCATTTCCCAGTGTACCTTCTCTGGGTGTAGCTGATTCTGTCCATCATTGATCAATTGGAACTAAATTGATCCTCTCTTTGTCAAAGATATCCACTTCCATCAGAATACATCCTCATATAGTATTGTTGTTGAAGTATATAATGATCTCCTGGTTCTGCTCATTTCACTCAGCATCAGTTCATGTAAGTCTTTCCAAGCCTCTCTGTATTCATCCTGCTGGTCATTTCTTACAGAACAATAATATTCCAAGACATTCATATACCACAATTTACCCAACCATTCTCCAATTGATGGACATCCATTCATTTTCCGGTTTCTAGCCACTACAAACAGGGCTGCCACAAACATTTTGGCACATGTAGGTCCCTTTCCCTTCTTTAAGATCTCTTTGGGATATAAGCCCAGTAGTAACACTGCTGGATCAAAGGGTATGCACAGTTTGATAACTTTTTGGGCATAATTCCAGATCGCTCTCCAGAATGGTTGGATTCATTCACAACTCCACCAACAATGCATCTGTGTCCCAGTTTTCCCACATCCTTAAGGTGGATTTTGAACTTAGATCTGTCTGACTCCATCTACTGTGATATCAAAATAGATTTTTACAGAACTTGAAAAGAGTTGCATAGGACAAGAAGACATGACCAGTTACAACAATTTGCATTACAGTATCAGTCATATCATAGGTCCATCAAAATACTGAACTAAATAGATTTTAAATTTAAATTTAAAATTAAATAAATTTTATTGGAAAGCTACAGGGGAGTTTTTAATCTTAAAGCAACCTAACTATTATCTAGTCTATCACCCTACACAATGAAACATCCCAATGTGATTTCATGGAAGGAACATTGGATTAGGATTTAGAAAAAGAGGGTTGGTGTAATGGGCTGAGGTTTGAGTTGATGCACTGAGGTCCCAAGTCCGTGAGGCTAAATAGTAATTGGGCTATACTCTATTAATATACATGATTGAATAAAGAATGGTCCCTGCCCACTCTCCGTGCAAGTCCTGATGTGTTGTAGAGGAAATGACGATTTTGGTGGGTGGAGGCAGAGGGAGACAGGAAGAGAAGCTGGGAGAGATTGGGCCTGGGTTTGAGACTCTTAGCTGCTGGTCGTGTGGCTGCTGGTCTAGCTAGCTTCTTGACTCAGCTGCACACATTGCTATCACCGATTCTCTTCCACCTCCGATCCTTCTTCACTGAGAATAAAGACTGACGATTTTCCCCTAACCTGAATTCCTGACTCTGGCTGATTTTAAAATACGCGATCTTCACAGGTTGGAGCCCTCTAATTATCCCTTTTTGTGGGGGTTAGGAGTATGGTTTCACTGGTTGGTTTGATGCCAAGTGGAACCAATCAATCAATAAACATTATAAAGTACCTACTCAGTGTCAGGCATTGGACAAAGTGCTAGACTACTCCTAGATGTCACCCCCCCATCTCCTGGATCCTGAAAGTCCAATGTCAGGGGAAATTTATCCCTTTAGAGGACAAGGAACTATCCCACTTCTACAGAAGCTGAAAAAAATTAGTTTCACCCACCTTGTTGCCAGAAAGCAATTTTCCTCTTAACAATTTTATTCTTTGATGGATTCTCAGAAGTCTAATATAAATCCAACTTAATTAGAGGAAATATATTGCATATATTCAGATATATACATATACATTTAAACACATATGTTTCTATAGATTTTTTTCATTAGAATTAGTACATATAAGTATACCCTGGAATAAAGGAATACACATTTGTATAGCATATACTATGTGCCAATCATTATGCTAAGGGCTCTAAAATATTTTCCCATTTGATCCACATAACTATCTTAGAAGATTGTTGTTATTATCCCCATTTTCATATATCCTTAGCTGCAGAAACTTGGGCAGAAAAAAGTTAACAGGGTCATATGGCCAATAAGTGTCTCAGGCTAAATTTCAATTTAAGTCTTCTTAAGTGAATCCAGATCCAGTGTTCTATCCAATGTGCTACTTAACTACCATAAAAGTGTTGACTCAACATTTATCAATGGTATCAGTTCATAATTCCCTGATTCAGCAATTTACATAATGTTTTAAGATTTTCAAAGCACTTTACCTATGTTATTCTATTTGATCATCATAACAACACTATGAGGTAAATGCTATTATTACCCCCATTTTATGAGTGAAGAAACTGAAATTAAGAAATTGATACTTAACTAGGGTCACACAATCAGAAAACATATGACATAGAATTAGAACTTAAGGGTCAGGGTCCTCCTTTAAATGGGTGGCCACAGTGTGACAGGAGATTGGAGTGGCCCGGAAGTAATCTCTGTGGGCATAGGACTGCCCCTTGGGTGGAATCCTGTCCATATAGAGATAGCTTCTTAATGGGAGAAAGCTCTCTCTCTGATTGGCTGTGTGTGTGACCTCACAGACCTTCTATAAGCCCACTGCAGGCAGCAAGTCGCTCCCTTTATCCTGGGGTAGCCTAGCTGAGTGGATGGATAGCCAAGAAAGGTAAGGAGGTTGATAGTGAACACTTGGGTCTTTGAACCAGGTGTTCACTAGAGAGTTAACAAGTCAAGGCATTATGTGAATAGGTATAATAAAGGCTTTAAGTTTGCATGTGGCTGGCTGTTCTTGAGTGCACTATAGGTTATTAAATTATGATTCAAGAAATCATGGCCAGAGGCCTCTGAAGGCCTCAAAGGAGGTGAGTTGGTAGAATTAGTTGATATTGCAAAAGTCAGTGGCCAGAGGTACTCTGAGGGCCTAGGAATCAGGAGAGACTGGTAACAGTAAATGCTTTGAGAGCATGTTACATTAAGCCTTCCCAGAACATTTACAATTTTTATTTAATTATTTATAAATAATAAAATTTTAGTTATTACTCAAAATTATACTGGTTAGTTGTGTTTTAACCCACTATTTCTTTAATGTTGCTTTAAAAAAAATCTCCTCCCTCTTTAAATAAGTACTTTTCCCTTTTGATTAATTTTTTAAAAAATTACTTTGATGTTGATACTCCCCTTCCTGTTTCTGTTGTTATGCCCTTTTCTAAATTCTGATGAAGGGGGAGGGAAACTGTTCCCTTAAAGATTATTACTCTGAGAAATGCAAATTAAGACAACTCTGAGATGCCACTAAATATCTGTCAGATTGGCCAGAATGACAAGGAAAGATAATGTGGAATGTTGGAGGGGATGTGGGAAAACAGGGACACTGATACATTGTTGGTGGAATTGTGAATACATCCAGCCATTCTGGAGAGCAATTTGGAACTATGCTCAAAAAGTTATCAAACTGTGCATACCCTTTGATCCAGCAGTGCTACTACTGGGCTTATACCCCAAAGAGATACTAAAGAAGGGAAAGGGACCCAACATGTGCAAAAATGTTTGTGGCAGCCCTGTTTGTAGTGGCTAGAAACTGGAAAATGAATGGATGCCCATCCATTGGAGAAGGGTTGGGTAAACTGTGGTATATGAATGTTATGGAATATTATTGTTCTGTAAGAAATGACCAGCAGGATGAATACAGAGAGGCTTAGAAAGACTTACATGAACTGATGCTGAGCGAAATGAGCAGAACCAGGAGATCATTATATACCTCAACCACGATACTGTATGGGATGTATTCTGATGGAAGTAGATATCTTCGAAAAGAGAAGATCTAACTTAGTTCCAATTGATCAAGGTTGGACGGAAGCAGCTACACCCAAAGAAAGAACACTGGGAAATGAATGTAAACTGCTTGCATTTTTATTTTTCTTCCCAGGTTATTTTTACCTTCTGAATCCAATTCTTCTTGTGCAACAAGAAAACTGTTTGGTTTTGCACACATATATTGTATCTAGGATACCCTGTGACATATTTAACTTGTATAGGACTGCTTGCCATCTTGGGGGTGGGGGGGCACAGGATGAAGGGAAGGAGGGGAAAAGTTGGAACAGAAGTGCAAGGGATAATGTTGTAAAAAAATTACTCAGGTATGGGCTCTGTCAATAAAAAGTTATAATAATAATAATAATAAAGATTATTACTCTGAGATTGTGTCCCCTTTGATCAGGCTCTCCCAGGCTCCAAGGAGTAGAGACAGAACCCAAACCTTTCAGGATAAGAAAAGCAATACTATTCAGGGACAAATCAACTCCCATAGAAATTTTAAATTCTCATTCAATTGAGGAATCCTGATCTAATCAGCTCTGGCTGTCTCAGGTCCCACCAAGAATCCTGGTCTGATCAGCTTGGGCTGTCCCATCCCCCATTACGATACCCAATATAACAGATTCCCTCAACTAAAGTCTTGTCAGATGGCCCTAGGTAGCTTGCTCAGCTGCCAGGACCTTTCTGCCCACCGGGAAAGCATTTTCAGTGCCAAAACTCCATTTCCTAATAGATCTTTGCGATTATAGAAGTCAGACCCCTAGCAAACTGATTTCTATCCAACAATGTTTTCATTTTGTAACTAATAATTGGGGAACAAGTGAATTCTGTCATTCTAAACCTGTGGCTGATCTAAAGGGGATATTTAACAACTTTCTTATTGCCACTAATCTCTTGACCATCAGGATTTGAGAGCATCATTTATACTTTAATTTCTTTTTCTTGTTTCTATTTCCTCTACTTTGTACCTTTTCCATTCTTACTTCAATTGAGTGACTTGTTCAAAATCTTTCTTCCTCTCCTTTCCTTCATCCTCTTGTTTTTCAGTAATTTTTTAGAGTACATATTCTAAAAAGTTCTTTGCTTTGGTCCCATAATTATTTTTCTATTTATTATATTCTGACCTTTATTGGTCAGTTATACTCTCATTTGTTCCTTTTTTGTTCTGTGTCCCTCATATAAATAAAGCTTCTGAAGGACCAATTTTGAGCTCCCTGTACAAATAAATTTCTTTGCTATCATTCTTATGAATCTTACTCCACCCTCAGTTTATTGTTTCATCATTCTAAGAAATACCAATTTATGAGGGAAGCAATGTTGGATAGAAGCAGCACTACATAGTCATTTGCCTTGTGACTCAAATCATGTGGCTATAACCTTTGCCTTTCCTAAAGATTATGCTATCACATCTCTGACTCTATATACTTCTCCCTTTTTGGGTTTCAGCTCTCTCTAGGAACTCACATTTCTTGGTGGAATGGTGCTCACTCTGACATAACTCTTTTGGAGGTTACCTCTCAATGAATAGATGTGCCCTATTCTATATTTACCCTAAGGTTCCCATCTTTTAACACTTTGCCCCTCAAAGGAATAATCTTCAGAGTGACTCTTCTTCCTCAAGTAATGATGCTTTTAAATTCTGCCCCTCATCATAGTTCTTTTCTATTACCTTTCAAATTTCTATTACAGCAGTCAGTCAACAAAAAGTTATTAAGAACTAATTCTATGCCAGGCATGTGCTAAGTGCTGAGGATACAAATAAAAACAAAAAGAAAGATGATTCCTGTCTTCAAGGGCATTACATTACATTCTAATGTGAGGAAGATAATACATAATAGGGGAGCTGAAAAGTGGAGGAGAGAAGAACAATATACTCAGGATAGAGTGGTAAATTCCAAAGAATGAAGGATTGCTGGCCTGGATTCTTCCTTATGAGAAAAATGAATATTAAATAATCAATATTGGGGAGTTCCAGGATTTTCCTCTGAAGGGCAGGGTGGATAATGAAATAAAAGAGTCATTGCCCCACTCAACTAGAGAACCTTCCAAAGAATTTAATTTAATTTGAATTCTTCCCCGGTCTACTCAGCATTGATTGGGGATGAATTATTTGACTAGATAGACTAGAATACCTACTCTTCCCAGGGCATATAAACACTAAGAAGTAGTCATAATTCATCTTTGATTAATGACATGCCAATTTAGCCCTTTGTTGACTACTTGTTAGCAGTAGATGAGATTGATTGTAATTTACTGTCATGATACTGAAACACTTTGTTTTCTAGAGTGAAAACCCAGCAAATAGGCTGTGCCCTGAGCTTGGCATAATAACAATCCTTTGTGCTCACCCTCTGGCAGATGTATTAGCTTCCTTGTAAAGTACAGCTTCCTTGTAAAGTTGTAAAGTACAGACTTGCTCCCTGGAGGTCCTCGGGATCAGCCAAAGTCAGGATGAATTAAAATCCTTGGTCTTTAGGGGGAGAAGTGAAGAAGACAGACAAACTGCCATGAGGCTTGCCAAAGATCTCTCTTGGATTGTGGAGTACAGAATCTCCAGCCTCTTTCCTCCTCCTTCTCCTCCTGCACCCAAGTCACTCTTGCCTCTATCCCTCTGACTTCTAATCCTTACCTCTCATTATCTTAACACCAAACATTCAGTAAGCACCAAAGCCATTTATCCAAATATATGCTAATAGAGTCATTGTCTCATATATCAAATAGGTAATTAGCCTTAAGTGCTCGGTTGTCTGATTCAATTATACCTTTTTGGAGTTTTAGTCCTCTACACAAAACCACTCTACATTTGGGCGTTCTTTCCCTAGGATCATCCCCCAGTTTCAAGGCAGCACATTTTCAGCCTATTAAATTCCTGCCTTCCTTCTACTCCTTTCATCTACATACCTGATCAGAAAGAGTACCTATCACTTTTTATAAAGATGACCAAAGTGAAAATATTCAGGCAGTCATTGCAACTCTCAGGTCTCTACTGTAAAGCTGGGACCCTAGAGACAAGCCTCTGAATGTTCTTGTGCTTGCTGCTGCTGGTGAGTAATGAGTGGTGAAGGAGGGCTGCTGAACAAGCACCCTAAGTATCAAAGCTCCCCAGTTTTAATTCAACTGGAGGGTTCTATCTTCTATAGATTTAGCTATAATTACCCTGCAAAATTAGTTAATTATTCTTTCTTTTGTGAAATCGAAGGTATAAAGAAATTTGTAGAAAGTCATTAAAGTCATCCTGACCATCACTTATCCTTTTATTTTTTTATAAACTAACCAATTTTTCTCCAACAATTTATTTTATTTGTTTGATAAAGTATTTTCTCCTTTACCATTTGAAATACAGATGTGATAAGTCTTCTAAAAATTATGATTTTTTTTTTTAGCTCATTGACCTATTTGAAATGAGATATGGAAATAAATAAATTTATTTTTATATTGCTATCCAATTCTTCCATAATTTTTATTGTATGATTCCTTTCCCCAAAGTTTTATAACCTTAGCCTTATAAAATATTAATTTCATGTATTTGTGTAGCTCTAATTAAATATTCCATTCTGTTCCATTGTTATATCCTGCTTTTTTTTTTAAAGCCCTTTACCATAGCTTTTATGATTGCTGTATTATAATATGTTTTAAAAGCTATCATGGAAAGTTCCTTTCATCAATTTTTTCATAGTTGTCTATAATAGTTTTGCCTATATTGCCCATATTTTAAAATTATATCATTAAGTTTTATCACCTAATTGTGATTAATATTATATTAAATCTATAAATTGATTTGGCAAATATTGATATTTACCATATTACAGCTACTTATATATATGCATAAAGAACATTACTGTAGTTTTTCAATTATTCCTCAATGTTAAAATCTTTTAAAATTGTTTTTATAGAAGCAGCTACACCCAAAGAAAGAACACTAGGAAATGAATATAAACTGCTTGCATTTTTGTTCTTCTTCCCGGGTTATTTAAACCTTCTAAATACAATTCTCCCTGAGCAACAAGAGAACTGTTCGGTTCTGCACACATATATTGTATCCAAGATCTACTGTAACCTATTTAACATGTATAGGACTGCTTGCCATCTGGGAGAGGGGGTGGAGGGAGGGAGGGGAAAAATCGGAACAGAAGTGAGTGCAAGGGATAATGTTGTAAAAAATTACCCTGGCATGGGTTCTGTCAATAAAAAGTTATTTAAAAAAATAAAAAAAATAAATATTTGCTATATTGAAAAAAATAAAATAAAATTGTTTTTATATAAATCTTGTGTGTCTTGGTTAATGCCAAAAGGTCAAAATTTTGACACTGCAATCTTTTAATTGGCATATAAAATGCAGATGAGTTTTTTCTGGGCTTGTTTTATATTCTGCAACTTTGCTAAAGTAATTTATTACCTCAATGACTGTTTTTTGTTTATTTTCTAAATTTTCTAGAGATCCAATCACATCATATGCAGATTGTTTATCTTCTTGTAATCAGAGTTTAATGACTTTCATTTCTTTCTTTTTTTTTTTTTTCACAGCAAATGCTAGATTATATTGACTAGAAGGATTGCTTCTATAGGGAAAGACATCAGCTAATGAAGACTCAGCTCAAGTAGATTGCTGAAGAGTGACATCTCCACACCTACTATACCATTTCCATGGTTTAGGTTTCTTAGACAACTGCATTTATCCTTACTCACATTTATTATTTTTAGGTTCTCTTAATGTTTATTGCTTTTACATTACAATCATTTATTATACTTTTTTCCTCATTCTCTACAAATTAGCCTTCTCTTGTAACAAAGGGGAAAACCAGAACATAGGTGATATCAGATACACTAGTATGTGCCAGATATTGTGCTATGTGTTAGGGATATAAAAAAGGACAAAATACACTACTTGATCTTAAGGGACTCAGTTTAATTGAAGAGAAGAGAGAAAATAATTAGTTTGTGGTTGTCCTTTGTTCTGGAAGATGACCAAAATGACATCACTATGTTAGAGTTGAGTTACAGTGTGTCCAGCTGTGGCAGATCAGATCAATATAAGCTGGGAATGCTCTGGCACAAATTGGTCACAAATAGTCCACATGAACATTTGGGGTAGTTTCTCTAATTTTGCACATCTCATATTTCCTTTGCAGTAATACAATTCTTCTTTGCTTATAGAACACAGCACCTTCTCTGATGAAGCCATGCCATGCTGGGTGGTCCTGTGCCATTGTCCCCTAAGTCATATAATTAATTCTAAAGTTCTTAAGATACCTTGAGAGTGTTCTTGTATCACTTTTTCTGACTACCTTGTGAGCACTTGCCCTGTATGAGTTCTCCATAAAATAATTTTTTTGGCAACTGTATTTTGGCATTTGAACAATGTGGCCAGCCTAATAGAGTTGTCTTCTCTGCAGTAGAGTTGGAATGCTTGCCAATTTAGTTCAAGAAAGGACCTCAGGGTCTGGTATCTTATTTTGCCAGGTGATCATCAGAATTTCCTTATGGCAATTCAAATAGAAGCAATTCAGTTTCCTGGCATGGCATTGGTGTATTAGTTCAGGTTTCATAAGTATAATACAGCAATGAAGTCAGCACAACAGCTCTGTAGATCTTCAGTTTGTTAGTTATTCCTTACCTCTTTCCTCTCCTATAGTTTCTTTTGGGTCTCTGAAAAATTGAGCTAGCTTTGGCAATGTGTGTGTCAATCTCATTATAATTATGAACATCCCTAGAAAGTATACTGCCATGATAAGTGAAGCATTCAAAACCATACCATTTACTGTAACTGATGGTTCCACATATGGATGGTGTGGTATTTGCTGATGGAGGACCTGTGTTTTTTGGTATTAATTGTTAAGTTAAAATTAGCCTAAGTAGCAGAGAATTGATCCATACTTTATTGAATCTCTGCTTCAGAGACTGCACTGAGGACACAATCATCAGCAAACAAAAAATCATGGCCCAATACTCCATTTTAGTTTTGGCTTGTAGCCTTTTCAAGTTGAAGAATTTACCATCAGTGTAGTAGCTGACTTTGATTCCATGTTTGTCTTCATTGAAGGTGTTTGACAACATGGATGAAAACATCATGCTAAAAAAGCATGGGAGCAAGCACAAAAGCTTTGTTTTACTCCACTGGTAACTGGGAAAACTCAAGAGCATTGCCCATTGTCCAGAGCTTGGGCAAACATACCATAAACTGACATATTATATTGATGAACTCCTCTGGGCAACAAAATTTTGACATAATTTTTCATAGGCCTTCATGATTTGACAGTCCTTGGTCAGATCTACAAATGCTGAATAAATCCTCTGTTCCATTCCTGGAATTTTTCTTGGAGTTGTTGGACAGTAAACACCACATTGACTGTTCTTCAGTCCCTTCTGAAGCTACACCGACTCTCAGGTAGATGATCTTTCTCTAGGTGTAGGATCAGTCTATTAAGGAGGACTCTGACAAGAATCTTGCCCGAGAAGAGAAGAGAGATAACAACTACAGTAGGGAAAAAGATGCTTTTCCTTATTTTCTCTTGCTAACTTTGGTCATTATAATGACATAGTATATTAATCCTTATTGTTCTTTTCATCTATATTTTTGGTACTCATCAAGCATGCTTTACTCTGATTCAGCATATTCACCATTTTTCATCAGTTCTTAAAATTCTTCCTACATTTCTACATTTGTTTTCTCTTATGGTACAATAGTATACTCATGCATTATATACAATTTGCTTAACCATTCCAATTCCTTGCTGCCACAAAAAGTGATACTATGAGCATTTTCTTTTGGTCCATCTGGAACCTTTCTTTCTCACCTCCTCTGGGTATATGTACAGCAGTGGAATCTATGGCTCACAGGATATGAACATTTTTGTCATATGTAATACCCCTCAACCTGCGGTTACCTCTTCACTTTCTTCACCATGCTGAGAAGCAGCAGGAACTTTAGACTGAGAATGTGAGAAAGGAAGTATCATGGCTCAGTGGGGACAAAGATTTACAGCCAAAGACAGAATGAGCAGAAACCCAAAGAATATGAAATAAAAGCCAAAATAAAGATAGCCATGATACTTGCCTGATTTGATTGTGTGTTCTATTTGACATGTTTTAGAATAATATTATAAGCAAATGAGTCAAAGATAAACCTTCAAATATCTTAGTTCCAATCTGTACCAATTTCTTTCTTTCTTTCTTTTTTTTAATAAAGCTTTTTATTTTCAAAACATATGCATGGATAATTTGAAAACATTGACTCTTGTATAGCCTTGTGTTTCAGATTTTCTCCTCCTTCTCCCCACTCCATCCCCTAGATGGTAAGCAATTCAATATATGTTAAACATATTAAAATATATGTAAAATCCAATATATATAAACATATTTATATATATATATATATATATATATATTGCTGCACTAAAAAGAAAGTAAATGAGTAAGAAAACAAAATGCAGTGAACAACAACAATAAGAGTGAGAATAGTAAGATGTGATTCACATTCAATTCCCACAGTCTTCTCTCTGTGTGAAGATGACTCTTTTCATCACAAGATCATTGGAACTGGCACATCCATCATCTCATTGTTGGAGTCACATTCATCAGAATGATTGTCGTATAATATTGATGTGCTGTACAGTTTCTTCGGGAAAAATAGCAGTGAAAATATATGTGAAACTAATATATGGAAAACTATGACTCTGATCTCAAAATTGCTACACCTGTACCTGATTATTAGTCCTAAGAGAGTTAAGTATCTTAGAAAAATCCAAGGAATAGCTGTTGAAGGCTTAAACTATATTTGAGAGAAAGAGAAAAATACAGGCATAGAGACAGAGAGACATGCAGAGTAAAAGTTATTTTTCCTTTAAGTATACCGAGTGAGTAGTTCTTCCTCTTTAGTTCCTAACCATTCTTGATGCAACTCCTAGTGATGGGGAGCATAAGAATCATTCAGAATCCTCTGGTAATAAATGAAATTTAGCAAGGAGACAGAGCATTACCACATATGCTCCCTGTAAGGGCCCCCCATCACCCCAAAATGCAACTCCTTCAGTGCTGAGCTAGAGCTCATGACTTTCCCCAAAGGGCCAGACTGTATGTTCCATGGGTTGACCTCTATTGCAATAAATTTTTGTGAGTATAATTATCATCAAATGTTTAAAACTTTTAAATCGATTCTCTATAGATACTGGTAACTTTCTGTAATTAAAGAAATCTTAGTCTGCCTTTCTGATATCCCCAGGAAGTTCTCTGAGAATTCCTAAGACTTTTTTTCCATCCCTTTTTTTGTCCATGTGGTTGAAGAAGAAAAAGATGAGCTACAGAGGTCAGCCCTACCATGAGAATATAGAATTCTCTATGGCTGAGTTTTATCAATTCAGAGGAGATAATTTTCCATGAAACTGTTAGAAGATAAAATGACTCTCTTTAAAGTCTCTTTCCTCTTCAGGTCACTCCCAGTGTCATAATCTCTTTCTTATGGGTATTCAAACTTGCAATAAAAAACTGAGATATGGAATTTCCAAAGGTTCCATTAATTACATCAACAATTACCCTGGGTTCAGAGAGGGGAACTTTGTGCTTTTGCTATATCTTCTTAAATCATCTCTTTATAAAAACTAATTGAAGTTAATTGTTTATCACTTATATTGATTTAATATCAACAAGTTAAATTTTGTAGGGGGGATATTAATTAGCATTGGCAAATAAATCGGGGCAATAATTATTATTGAGATGAAAATCATTATATCATAGAAGTTCAAGTTGATAATATTAGAATGTAATGCCAGAGAAACTGAGCAAGATAGAGATTAGAGAACAATTTAATAATTTATTTAATGGAGAGATTTACTGGGACCAAATGGATCCATGGTTTGGTCCCAGGGCTGAATGAGACTATCGTTTCAAAGAATCCAGCAGTCAAGGTCAGATACAAGACTCTTTTATAGGGTAACAAGAACAATGACATAATGGAGGAGATACCTGGATGGGGATGACCTAATGGGGGGAGGCACCTAGGATGACATAATGGGAATTACTGGAGAGGCTCCTGATATTGACACTTTGTCAATACAATCTGCTAGAAAAGTAAAACTAAATTCTCATTATGCAACTGGCTAGGAAATGAAATTTATAATACCAATATAATTTTAAGACACTACATTCCTCACCATCTTCATTAATTTTCTTTGCTCCTTTTATACCCTCCTGCTTACCAGGTGGAAAGGTAGAAATACTTTCTGGTCTCCATTTCTCTTTTTAGTCTCTTGGTCTGCCAATATTATCCTACTTCTTAGAAAATTGGCACATAGGAGATATTCAGTAAATTCATAACACTTCCAGTTGTAAATATAACTGGGAAATATTTAACAAAGCAAAATAAAAAATAGAAAAGAAAATAGATAATATGAATGTGTTTTTGTAAGTCAATATGGGACCAACAGGGATTCTTATGTACAGTTTAGAGGACCATTTCTCTTTGGGCTTGCTATTACTAATTCAATATCCTTACTATCTACTCATTTCTCAAAACCTGCAATACTTTTTTTATTCCATTGCTGTACAACTGCACCTTCTGAGATCATCAATGTACTCTACATTGCTATATCTAAAGACCCCAATCTTTACTATATGTAGCTTGTAGTGTAAGCCAATTATCATTTCTTCCTCCTCCACCCTCATCCCCAACAAAACTAATGAAAAAGAAATTAAAGCAATAGTTAGGAGCTATTTTGTCCAACTATATGTCAGCAAACCTGACAATTGAATGGAAATGGATGAATATTTACAAAAATATAAATTGCTCAGATTAACAGAAAAGGAAATAAATTATTTAAATAGTTTCATTTTGGAAAAAAGAGATTGAACAACCCATTAATGAACTCCCTAAGAAAAAAATCTCCAGGGCTAGATAAATTTACATGTGAATTCTATAAAACATTTAAAGAATAATTAATTCCAGTACTATGTAAACTGTTTGAAAAATAGGTAAAGAAGTAGTCCTGCCAAATTCTTTCTGTGATACAAATATGGTACTGATACTTAAACTAGGAAGAGCCAAAACAAAGAAATAAAAATCACAGACTAATCTCCCTAGTGAATATTGATGCAAAAATTTTAAATAAAATATTAGCAAAGAGATTACAGCAATATATTAGCAGGATTATACACTATGACCAAATGGGATTTATATCAGGAATGCAGGGCTGGTTCAATATCAGGAAAACTTACCCAAATCAAATATATCAATAACAAGGCCAACAGAAAATCTATGATAATCTCAATAGATGTAGAAAAAGCTTTTGACAAAATACAGCACCCATTCTTATTAAAAACATTAGAGACCATAGGGGTAAAGAGAGCTTTCCTTAAAATAATAAGCAGTACTTATCTAAAATCAACAGCAAGCACTATTTGTAATGCAGAGAAGCTGGATCCATTCCCAGTAAGATCAGGAGTGAAACAAGCATGCCCATTATCACCACTATTACTCAATATTGTGCTAGAAATGTTGACTTTAACAATAAGAAAAGAAAAAGAAATTAAGGGAATTAGACTAGGCAATGAGGAAATAAAACTATCACTCTTTGCAGGTGATATGATGATATACTTAAAGAATCCTAGAAAATCATCTAAAAATCTACTTGAAAAATTAACAGCTTTAGCAAAATTGCAGGATATAAAATAAAAGCACACACATTATCAGCATTTCTATATATGGTTCAGCAGTAATAGATAGAAAAAGAAATTTTATTTAAAATAACTAGTCAAAATAAAATACTTGGGTGTCTACCTGCCAAGACAAACAAAGAAACTATGTAAATGCAATTACAAAACATTTCTTACACAAATAAAGTCAGATCTAAACAAGTGGGAAAATGTCAATTGCTCATGGGTGGGCTAATATAATAAAAATGATAATTCTGCCTCAATTGGTCTTCTTTTTTGGTACCATACCAATCAAACTGCCAAAAATATTTTATGGAACTAGAAAAAATAATAACAAAAATTATCTGGAAGAAAAAAGATCAATAATATTAAGGGTTAATAAAAAATTATACAAAGGGTGGTGGCTTAGCAGTATCAGATTTAAAACTATATTATAAACCAACAGTGATCAAAACCTTCTGGTTCTGGTTAAGAAATAAGAGTGGTGGATCAAAAGAATAGGTTAGATTCACAACACACAATAATCAATGACTACAGTAATTTAGTATTTGAATAACCTCCCTAAAACTCCAGCTTCTGTAATAAGAACTCACTATTTGACAAAAATTGCTGGGAAAACTGGAAAATTATGTTAGAAAATCATCATTGACCTACATCTCACACCAAGATAAGGTCAAACTTGGTACAGAGTTTGTGCGTAAAGGGTGATAAGCAAATTGGGAGAGCAAGGGATAGTTTATCTATCAGATCTTTGGAGAAGGGAGAAATTTATGATCAAAGGACCAGAGAACATTATGAAAGGCAAAATGGACAACTTTGATCACATTAAATTAAAAAAAGTTTTGCACAAAATGTTTGTGGCAGCCCTTTTCATAGAGGCAAGAAACTGGAAACTGAGTGGATGCTCATCAGTTGGAGAATGGCTGAGTAAGTTAGGGTATATGAATGTTAAGGAATATTATTGCTCTTTAAGAAATGATCAGCAGGATGATTTTAGAGGGAGTTGGAGAAACTTACATGAACTGCTGCTAAGTGAAATGAGCAGAACCAGGAGATTATTGTACATGGCAACATCAATATTATATGATGATCAGTTCTGATGAAAGCGACTCTTTCCAACAATCACTAAAATTCCCAGTCTGTGGTACCTTTGCTGTCTTTCTGGAGCTCCAGAGGAATGAAGGTCTTGTTCATTCAAAGCACAGGTGCTATGTACTGACATGGGTGTGGGAAGAAGGAACATCTCCTTTCCCTTTTTTGGGCCTTGAGGTTGCTAGATTTGGGTTTGGGATTTTTGTCTGTTTTGTTTATCCTTTTCAGTTCTAAACACAGACAATGGAATCTTTAGATTCAGGTGCTCAAACAGTTATCAACTTAAAGACAAGATTCTAGTATGGATGTGGCTGCCAGACCACCCAAGATGCTAGGACTAAAACTGAGGGAATTGGATTTGTAACTTGGTGAGACTATGATATATATGAACTGAGCTAAACTATTAACCTAATTCCCCTCTCCACCCTAGAAACTGTACAAGGAGGGATTGTGTCCCCAAATGTTGAGAATTGTGGTGGTAGTTACATGTTTGTTGTAACTTTATCTTTGAAACAAATTCAGTTATCCCTTCTACATCATGACTTTTTCTCTCATTGTTTAGATATATTGTGGGCTGGTGTAGGAAATTTAATAGGAAAGTTTGGGGATTTTTGCAGAAGTCACAGATGATACAGACAAAAGTTTAGAAACTCAGAAATGTATAAAATATATATATGGTATTCTATATTAACAGATTTTATGTTTCAATACCATAATAATTTAGACTTTTTCTCTGGGTCTAAAAGGAGGGCCAAAAATTTTTACACAGAATTATGCTATCTTTAACCCCCATGAAGTGGAAGTAAAAACTAATCTTTCAGGAATGTAGTTAAAAGCAACAGGAAACCCAAAGAAGTGGAGAAAGAAGTCCCTCCAAGTGGAGGACAAATTACCTCAACTTCCCTCCTCAAGGATACCAGAGAACCCTTGAGAGGGATAAAATGAAACACACTTATCCTTCAAGAAATGGGGGCCGGTGTAGTGCTGTTATATGTGTTTATTCTCTTTATATTTAGCACATATATGTGTTGGAATCTTCATGTTAACTCAACTTGAAACAAGGTAATAAATGGAACTGAGAAACAATGCTTGTGTTCACACCTGTACTCAATGAAGTTCACACGTTTGGGAGATTTCAGGGTTTAGTATGAGATATCCGAATTCACACCTCCCTTGAAGCTCTTAGGGCCAGAGAGCACGCTGGGAGATATCCCACAATCCCACTCTCGGAGAAGCAGCATAAATAGAGCTTCAGTGAGCCACCTGAGAGTTTTTTACTTGGGAACATTCCCAGGAGTCGGAGAGGAGCACTCTGGGAGGAAGTCCACAAACCCTCTCTCGAAGGCAAGAGAGATTTATTGCATCTTCCACCTTGGTGCTGGCTGGAGTCTGAAGGACAAACATTTGGATTTGGAGACATTTAGAGAGAGCTTGTAGGCTTCCTCCCAGAGTGCTCCTCTCCAATCCCTGGGAATGTTCCCAAGTAACTCTCTTTAAGCTCTAAGAGCTTCATATATATATATATATATATATATATATATATATATATATAATCTCCCAAAGGTTAACTCCTCCTCTGAGAGAGTGGGATTATGGGTTATCTCCCAGAGTGCTCTCTGGCCCTAAGAACTTCAAGGGAGGTGTGAATTCAGATATCTCATACTAAATCCTGAAATCTCCCAAATGTGTGAACTCCAATGAGTACTTAAATACTTCTTGCTTATAAGAGCTCTCTAAAGGTGTGGACACAAACATTATTGTTTGTCAGTATTAGCAACTTATCACCTTGTAAGGATTTGCTCTAAGGTGTGAACCAATAAGCATTGTATCAATTCCATTGAGTTAACACTAGGATTCTGACATCTCCCTTGAGTTTTCACCTTGTTTCAAGTTGAGTTGACACTAGGATTCCAACATATATATATATATATATATATATATATATATATATATATATACATACATGTAATACAATGCATATATACATATGGATGTGTATGAATATATATTATGCACATAGAACCTTATCTCCCCTATTAGAATATATATAAGCTTCTTCGTGAAATGATATAAATAATGAAGGCCTGAATGGTGTATTGGACAGAAAAAAACTAAAGTATTGATCCCTAAGGCAATTAGGGAGAAAGCACCAGTAGAAATCAGTTTAACTCCATGGTCCAACTTTCTGGGAAGGTTATACGGTCAGAAATCCAAGTAATGACAAACTCCTGAGACCTACCCTGTGTAGGAGTCTTGAGCAGTCTCACCTTGCCATGCTCTGTCAGAAATCCAGTCATGTCCTTGAAGTGAGATTTTTCCTTATAAAATCTATTTATGGAGCATCCTATGATTGCTGCCCTCCTTTGGGTCAGTCTCCCACAGCACTCTGCCTCATGGTATCTTTCTCCTTACCTCCCCCACCCAATGCCAGATGGTATCTCCTATAATCCCACTTTGCTTCTCAATCCTACTTCTTCTCCTTATAGCTAACTAACTCTTTTAGGGTGTCAAGTACTTTTCAGGATTTAACTTGCCAGCTAAGGACATACCCCAATTTTATGGGGTGCTCCCTTTTCACTGGGTAATTGTAAGTTCTACTGAGGAACTTGTCTTTTATATGCTCTCCTATTCTATTTCATATTTACCATTTCTGGTGTCCATGTATTCTTTCATTTTGTCTGTGATATAATCTCCTAAATAAACCCACTTTTTGCCAAAAAAAATGGCCATTATGAATTCTTCAGATGACTGAACCCTAACTTTTGCTGCCTACTATCATCTGGTGTCTACATCACACACATCATTTTTGTACCAAACCTCTACATTAGTAAATGTTTAATAGATTATAATTCATTTCAAATTCTGTTCTATTACTTTTCTAGATAAACTTACATACTTTATTCTGTTATTTTCTTTCTTGTTTCCAGCATCTAGACAGCTCATTGGATACTAATAAATGTATACTCAATAGAATAAAAATAAATTGAAAATGAATTTTCTTTCTAGAATGTTACTGAATTATCACCAAAAAAATAATGTCCGCCAAAGACTAATGACCTCTATTCCCTTACTCTACCCCCTTGTGTATAGAAATTGCTCATCTCATTAATATAGAAGGTAAGGTTAATGTAAATTTTGTCTGTTAGAACCTTAGCTATACCCTCTATGCTCTAGGGATATTCTTTTCCCTTTTGGCTGTATCTTAATGAACCCTGATCATATTATAAATTAGAAACACACAATCATGGTATGTGATTTATATCGTTTCTTTATTTATTACCAAAAAAAGTAAAATAAAAATGAATACAATTCAATTTATAGCTTTTCCCAGGCCTAGCCTATCCCAAACTAATGTGTAAATAAACATTCCCAAAATTCTTGAGATGAGACCCAATTCCAGGTGTCTTTCTTACTGAACTGGATGTCCAAATAGAATTCATTATCTTTCCCCCACATGCTGTTCCCCTACCAAACTTCAGAGCATTACCATGTTGCCAGTTCCCTATGCTTGCAATCTAGGTAGCATATTCCTCTTCTCACTATTTCTCTCCTCCCCCTCACCATATCCAATCCTTTGCTAAGACCTACTGTGGCATCTTTCTAAGAGGAACACTTCTTTTTTCTTTTTTATCTAGAATTTTATTTTATCCCAATTGCATGCAAACGACATTTTCAACATTCATTTTAAAAACTGAGTTCCAAATTCTCTTTCCTTTCTCATCCTCATTAAGAGGTCAAACATTTTGATACAATTATACATGTGATCATGAAAAACATTTCCATATGATTTATATTGTAAGAGTAAACAGACCAAAATAAAAGCCTAAGAAAAATAAATTATGTAAATCCATGTATATGTATGCTTCAAACTCTATTTAGACTCCAGAATATGCACATCTTTTTTTTATTAAAGCTGTTTATTTTCAAAATATATGCATAGATAATTTACCTTTGCAAAATCTTGTATTTTATTTCCCCCCCTTCCCTTCCTCCACTTTTTCCTCTATATGGTAAGTAATCCAATATGCAATTGGATTGTTAAACATGTGCAATTCTCTATACATATTTATGGAGGCCAGCCCCAGTGAGTATGACGAGTGTGGTCATGAAAATACACAAGCCAGGTGGATATTGTCTAAGCAATCTATTTATTGATCTAAGAGCCAGAGTTTATAAACTCTTTAAGCTAGTATTGAAATAACATCAGATGTTTCCAGGTAGTACTGTGTACAATTCCAGGGTTAATACATATACCATACTTCAACATTCTAGTTTGACATTAAGTAGTAACTAGCAGTAACAACATACTTATCTTAAATAGTCATAAATTGTATAGTTCATGATACCTTGCTCCTGTTACAAGCATTCTTTACCTTAAGATTATCTAAAATTTATCTCAAGCATGTCTTTCATTCATTGTTATGAGATATAGTGAGCCAATGCTTTGAATTTCATGCCCTTACAGAAAGCAGTTTTCAAGCAAAATCTGGAATAGACTCTCTGTACATACACTTATCCAATACTGGTCTCCTACACAAATTTCCAAAATTATCATGGTGCATGAGAAAAATCAGATCAAAAAGGAAAAAGATGAGAAAGAAAACAAAAAGCAAGCAAACAACAAGAAAAAATGCTATGTTGTGATCCACACTCAGTAACCATAGTGCTTTCTCTGGGTGCAGATGGCTCTCTCCATCACAAGACCATTGGAATTGGACTGAATTACCTCGCTGTTGAAACGAGCCATGTCCATCAGAATTGATCATCATATAATCTTGCTGTTGCTATGTATAATGTTCTCCTGGTTCTACTCACTTTACTTAGCATCAATTCATGTAAATCTTTCTATGACTCTTTGAAATTATCTTGCTGATTTTGTCTTATAGAATAATAATTTTCTATAACATTCATATATCATAACTTATTCAGCCATTCTTCAATTGATGGGCATCTACTCAGTTTCTAATTTCTTGCCACTGCAAAAGGGCTGCTACAAACATTTTTGCACATATGGGTCCTTTTCCCTTTTTTATAATTTCTTTGGGATACAGGTCCAGTAGAGATACTGCTGGATCAAAAGGTATGCACAGTTTGATAGTCTTTTGGGCATAGTTCCAAATTGTTCTCCAGAACAGTTGGATCAGTTTACAACTTCAACAACAACGTATTAGGGAACACTTATTTTTTCTTCTACTAGTACCACTTTGGTACAGCTTCTTATTTTCCTCATATCAAATTGTTGTTGTTTTTCCTTCATCTATGAAGAGGACCAATAACATCATGAGTGGTATCGACTTCTGCATGAATTTAATTTAAGTATTTTTTGATTGATGGATGGATATATCGGCAAGAGTTAACAGAGGGAAGATAGAATACTTTTTTACTCTTAAAGTAATTGATGTTTTTTGAAAACCATTCAGATTCTTAGAATAGTTATTAACAATTCCAGATAGGTCAGAATACTTGACAAATAATATAGCTTCGGCTTATATTTTGAGTCATGGGTCCTCAAACTATGGGCCCCTGGGCCAGATGTGGCAGCTGAGGATGATTATCCCCCTCACCCAGGGCTATGAAGTTTCTTTATTTAAAGGCCCACAAAACAAAGTTTTTGTTTTTACTATAGTCTGGTCCTCCAACAGTCTTGAGGGACGATGAACTGGCCCCCTATTTAAAAAGTTTGAGGACCCCTGTAATTTGAGTTATACCTAATTAGTAGGTCCCATCTGGAAAGCTAATTTCCAGATTAGAAATCTGGAACTAAATTCTGTTTGAATGAACATATTGAAAGAACATATAAAATGTAAAAAGCAAGAATGAATATAGAAAAAAAAATTAAAATTGAGATAGAAATATGTATCCATGGAAAGTTATTGAGTTCAAATGGATACAGAAAGAAATATAAAAAAAAACTTGTCATTAAAAATAGAGAATGGAAAGAGATACTTTGCAAAACTATCACAGGAGAAGGATTTTTTTCATTTTTTAAAATTAATGTTCTTTTTATATAACTTTTATTTCACTTCATAGTGCTCTGCAAGAAAATCTTATTACAAAACAAAGAAATTTTTAAAAAGAAGTGACAATGTATTAAATCTAATAGTACAGCAACATTCTAAAGCCATAACACTTCACTTCTGGCACAGAAAGACATGCATTTTTTTAATCTCTTCTTTTGGGCCAATATTGAGTATTATAATCACACAGCACTTAATTTAATATCACCCAGCATTTAGTTTAATTTGCTGTTCATATGGCTCTCTGAATGCATATTATTGTAGTCATGTATATTATTTTCTGGTTCTGCTTCCTTCATTTTGCATCAGTTGATATGTTTCTAGTGTTTATGGTTGTTATTCTTTCATTGCAATAATATTATATTGAGTTTATATATCATAATTTGTTTAGCTTTTTCCCAATAAATGAATATTGTGTTTGTTTCCAGCTTTTTTGCTACTGCATAAAATTGTGCTGTAAACTTTTTATTGTGTGTTGGATGCCTCTATATTTGATATGTATGGGGAATAGTCCTTCTCAAGAAATCTCTCAATCAAGCAATAATTCAAATATTTAAAAATCAGTTACTATGTGATAAGTACAGTGCCAGTGAGACAAAGAATGGGAGATGAAAGCTCCTGCCCCCAATAAGCATACATCCCAATAGTAAAGAAAATATGAAAGCTCCTGCTCCAATGAATATACATTCTATAGGAAAGAAAACATGAACACTTTTGCTTTCAGTGATTATATATTACTATGAAATTAGGAGGGAAAATCAACACTACACACATCCTGCTGCAGAAAGTGGGATTTGTTCTTAGTTTCAAAGGAATCCAGTTAAACTAAAAGACAGAGGTAAGAGGGCAAATCATTCTAGGCTTAGCAGATGCCTGTGCAAAGGCACATAAATAGCAAATGGAGTGTCATGTTTGAGCAATTATATATAGACTAGTGTAGTTAAATTCTTATGTATGAAGGTGAGTAACATGTAACAAGTTTAGAAAAACAGAGAGGGGCAAGGCTATGAAAACCTTTAAATACCCCAAACAGAACTCTCTCTGAGTCACTTGAAGGTGAGAGAGAGCTACTGGAGTTTGATGAACAGGGCAGTGACAATATATATAAATTATATATAGAGAGAGACATATATATATATATATATATATATATAGACATATAGATTATATATATATATATATAAAATTGAGAAAAATTACCTTAGCTACAGAATGAAGGATTGATTGTAGTAAGGAGAGACTTGAGACAAAGTGAATCATTAGAAACTTATTACAGCAGTTCAAGTGAGAGGTGATGAGGGCCTGAACTAGAATTGTGGTTATATGCATGGAGACAAGGGGATGGATATAGGAAGGATGTTGAGAAAATTGAACAAAATCAGTGCAACTAGGATA
Organism: Sarcophilus harrisii; assembly: GCF_902635505.1. Taxonomy (NCBI): domain Eukaryota; kingdom Metazoa; phylum Chordata; class Mammalia; order Dasyuromorphia; family Dasyuridae; genus Sarcophilus; species Sarcophilus harrisii. The sequence goes on along the minus strand of NC_045430.1, from coordinate 86,685,468 downwards.
ATAAGAGAAACTGTTAATTGGAGGGAAAAAACTACATCATGTATCTTATATATTCTTATTAGAATATATATAATTAGAAGACAAGTAAGCATAATTTGCCTAAATACTTTCTCAAGTGGTGGTTTTTCCTGGAGTTTTCACAAAGTTCAACTCTTGAACCAGGGCTAGCTTTCTTTTAAGTTCATAGTTTGCTCTCTTTATTGCCTTGGGTCACACTTTTTGAAGCTATTTCCAGCCTTCAGTGATTGTCTCTTTGAATTTATGTTTATATGGAGTATATGTCACTTTTTTCCCAACTGTGCCTGATGCTTTCTCAAGGTGATTCTCCTGTTGTTGGATGGCAAATATTTTTTTTTCAATTGAGAAGTTCCATTCCTATATGCTCAATCTTTATATAATTTGTGTATGCTATAGAATTCCTTATCTATAGCTTTCACTAATGTTAGTTTTAACCTAACCTCTGAGAGGAACAGTCCTCTTATTCATAAGCATTTTGATTATGAGGATTCTGAAAAATAATTGGTGTTTACTGAATCATTATGATCATTAATTTTAATAGGACTTTATTTTTTGGTGGGCAAGTTCCCCTTATATCATTGACCTGATGATATGTCTGTTGAGATAGAGGGAGATAAGACAATGATGACCCCAAAAAGGAATAAATCATCTTCACTGAGGAATTTTATTTTGTTTTGATTTCTCCTAGAATTTGTGTTCCTCTACCACTTATAATTTTCAGTTTGATTCCTTATGGGTCATGGCCCTGGAGCCTGATCTTTGTTGTTTCCATAATTGACCTATTCTTCTCCTCTCCAGGGATCTCCTCCTATAAATTGAGAACAGCATTCTTTTTGCAATTACCTTCAGAGATTACATCAGATTTAAGACAATCAAAGCCACAACAATTCCATGTTGCTGCCATCTTAGCTGTTCATCTTGGAACTTTTATACCATTCATAAGTGATTTAAGTCCTTTGTCCTCGCTAATTTCTATTATCTTTTCCAGCCTCCTCAATCTAATAATTGAAAAATGAGAAGATGGGGAATTTTCTTCCATTTTTATTGCTCAGTTCCATGAGTACTGATTCCAGCTTTTTATAGTTGTCCTAATTTTAGTTATAGCAAATAGGCCTTAAGAATAGAATGGGAAGGAAGTTGGATTATATGATCTTCCACTACTTCCAGTCTTAACATTTCCTGTACTAATAGATACTGATAAAATGCTTTGAGATCTGCACTTGCCGTTTAATTCTCACAACAACCTTGCAAAGTAGGTTTTATTATTGCTACTGTGTAGTATTTTTGAAAAATGGAGCTTAAAAATATCTGAAAATCAGAGTTTGAATCTTGCATTGTTTCACTTACTACCTAAATGACCTAGAATATATCAATAAATCTTTTCTGGATCTTAGTTTCTTTAGCTGTTAAATGAAAAGATAGGACTAAATGATTCTTAAAGTCTCTTTGATTTAACAATCTCTAATTTGGTGATTCTCCTAGTAAATATTTTGGTGCTGAGAAGGTATACATCCTTACAGAATTTTGTTTTTCAAGAGACTAGCTATTAAAAAAAAGTATATTGTTAGAAAATATAGATATATGGGAAGGAACTCCAACTAAGGACTTGCTGAAATAACTGGGAATTTCTTAAGCTGATTTTGGTGTAAATGAACATTTAATGTGGTTAAATTTGATTGTTATTAATTTCTGCAACTTCTACTTCTCTCAAGAATCAAAACCCAAAAGAATTTGGAATTCTACAGTTACAAAGTAATCAATAGAAGGAACAAAAGAAATGTTTTCAGGTAAGAATGTAAAAAAATGTGATTTTTCTTTTCATTTAGATGATAAACAGTCAAAACCAATGCGTTGGTTTTAGTCACAACTCTTGGAGATAATCTAAAGTACTCCCTTTTCTAGAAACTAAATCTTTCCTTTGTTCTTAGGATAAATCATAGGGTTTTTTGCCTTGTTTTCATCAGAAATAGGACTTACTCATCACAAATTAATGATTTAGTTTGAGAATTATCTCTCTCTCATGAATCTCAAAATCTTTTCCTCTAATAGCTCCTTCTCATCTGCACATAAAACATGTTTTGGAAGGGTTGTACTAGTGAAAGTTTAACAATTGGTTCACTGAAAAAAGTGGGAAAAATGCATTTTAGGCACACTCTAAAGCAGGACTCTAGCAGTCTTCTGTAATTTTTTAAGTGACTTCTTTGAGTTTTTTAAAATTAAAAATAGATGTATATTGGTGTTGCATGTTTTTACGTAGCCTATATTTCCACTATATCTGTTTTAGTGGTTGGAACAAGGTTTATTGACTGGCTGACTGGCTTTCTTGCATTGAAACTTCAATAGAGCTATTCTCTAAAATAAAGAATGTTTTTTAAGAAGTAAAAAAAAAAAAATGTAACAAAACCAGTGAGTAAATGGGGAAAAAAATATTATATGCAATGTTTTACACACAAGAACCTTATGTCTTTAAAGGAACAGTGGGGCAGTATTGACTCATTGCTTCTTTGGGTCCAAGCTTGTTCTCCATTGTGAGGTGACAGACAACAACTAATTCAATTTTATGATGCTTTTATGTTCTACTTTGGTAAATGGTTAGTGTCCAGAATGAGACAAAGGACCTTCCTCTTTCTAAATCTATTTACATAGAGATACATAAGAGATGTGTTTATTTTGGGAAGAACTAACAGATTGGAGGCTATTCAAACAAGGATAACATTTAAGAAACTGACAGGAGTAGACACTATGCCACATGAACATTAGTTGAAGGAGCTGGGGCTATTTAGCCTGAAGAACAGGAGACTTAGTGAGTGTAGGATTTCTGTCTTCAAGTGCCAGAAGGACTGTTGCATATAGAGAGGTTGGACTTTTTGCTTGGATCCCAGAAGAGAGATTTGTATGCTGGGTGGAGTACAGAGAAATGGCTTATCATTGTAATCAATAAGTGATTATAAAAAAGCATTTATTAAACATCATTTGTTGTTCAGAACTCCTCATAAAACCATTTGGAGTTTTCTTGGCAAAGATATTGAAGAGATGACATTTTCTTCTCCAGCTCAGTTTACAAATGAGAAAATTGAGGTTAAGTGACTTGCCCAGTAAATAAATGTCACTGGATTTGAACTCATGAAAATGAGTCTTCCATCTTGACTCCTTGTCCAGTGCTCCATAAACTGCATCACCTAGTTGCCTATATGCCTATTGAGGGCAAGAAAAGTGACCAAAAGTGGTATTAGTTGCTTCAACCCGTATTCAATTTGCCTATCCCTGAAGGTCTCAAAGTAAAGCCTAGAGGCTCACTTGCCAGGGACTGGGTCATTTGCCCTCAAAAATTATTTCCATCTTTGAGATTATGAGAATCCTTTAGTCATCTCCTAACAGAGTTTTCTATCTTTGCTCTCTTTGCCATTCAATCATCCTTCATACTGCTGCCAATGTCTTTTTTTCTTGACAATATAATAACTGCTCAAAAAACTTCTGTGGCTCTCTATTGACTGCTCATCACTTTTTCCTTGTCATAAATGTCCTCAGAATCTTCTGTCAATATACTTGCTTGGGTTGATCTATATTTTTCTCTAAACAAACTCCATGTTCCAATCTAATCAGGACACTTTCTGTTCACGGTGCTTCATTTCCTGACTAAAACTATTGGGCACTGTTCTTTAAACTTGCTGAATGCACACACGAATGGACTTTAATGTGGGTTTCCTCCATGAAGCCTTCCTTGATTATCCCATCTTCAAGTAAGAGCTTCTCCTTCCCTCCAATGATACTACTAGAGAATTTTGTTTTATACTTCATCATATTATAATGAAAAGAGTATTGGTTTACAAGTCAAAAGATTTGTAGACAAATCCTATCTCTGCCTCACAGATACTTTATAATCAAGTCATTTAAGCCTTCTGATCTCTTGTTTATCCAAAAAAGATAAGTCTTGGTAAAGCTGGAATGGAAGTACAAATTATTGCTTTGTTATTCTAATGTATTATAATTATTGGCAGCACAATTTAGCCTTAGATAATAGAGAGTGAAATATCTTAGGATTTATCTACTCAAGTCACAGATTCATTGGAGGGAGAGTCTCATGTTAATAAAATCAAAGATCTTTAGCCTAGTTATCTATATATTATAATTATCTGTGAACATGTCTTAATCTACTAAACCTATCTTAAATAACATGTTTTCTGCAAAGATTTCTTTAATCTCCCCAACTCAAAATTTCCCACTACAAATCCCAATTTTAAAAAACAGACCTTTTGAAAAATTTCTTATAAATTATTATTAAATAACCTAATTTTATATGTTTGATATGTTCTCCTTTCTCCCCCATTCTGACATTATAAGTACTACAAGAGAAAAGAGCCCATTTTGATTAAATCTTTGCATCTGTGCCTTATAGAACACGTTGCTTCTTAAATTATTTCATTTGTGCCAAACTCTTGGTGACTTCATTTAGAGTTTTCTTAGCAAAGGTATTGGAATATTTTGCCATTTACTTCTTTAGCTGGTTTTACTGATGAGAAAACTGAGATAAACCTATCCCAAGGTCAAACAGCTACTAAGTTTCTGAAGTCAGATTTGAGTACTCTGTGACCCTATTGTGCCATCTAGTAATTAGCTATCTAGCTATTCCATGGAGAAGTAATATACCATAGTGAATTCATAATAATGAATTCAGAAACACCTGAATTCTGTTGTATGCTACTATGTTTTACAATTAGTTCTTTGTAAAAAAAAAAAAAAAAAGAAAGAAAGAAACCCAAAAAACAAATTGAATGTACAATATGCTTTTAAATTTAATCTTCATTACTAATATTTCCTCATTGTTTAAAATTTAGACAATCAGCAAAACAATAAATCAAGTTCTGATTTGTAGCACTGCTGATTTTGAAGTATAAAAATTTAGTGCTTGGTTGGAGCTAGTTCTACCAATTCCTGCCTATTCGAGTTCTCTTTCTTATAAATATAATCAGTTTCTACACCAGGAAAAACAATAAATATTCATTGTGGTTGAAGGTTATGTAGACTGAATCACTGTAATGGGATAGATCAAAGTTTGTTTTATAATAATAATAATAATAATTTAAAAAGAATTGCCAAAAAATTTAAACTAGTTCAAAAATATGGATGATGATTTTCTTTGTAAAGATTTGGAGAAAAGATGATACCTCAAGCTTGGGATGAGCTTTCTCATGGCTGGCAGCTTTCTCTTGGAAAAAGTTTCCTCTCATCACTTTGGTCCATTGCTTCTTTGGTGTTTCCATTTTAAATGACATAAAGGAACATAGAGGAGAAGAAAAAAAACATCATGAAACATTCATTTAAAAAGGAAATAAATAGTATTTCATAAAGGGGCATTCATAACATACAGTTATCATGGCAAGTTGTCAAAAATTGGCGAATATTTGGCAATAGTTGGCAAATATTATCAATAAGATACTGAGATGGGAGCTGAGAATTAATTTCTTGACCATGACCTTGTCTTTCTTAGCAGATCTACACCATGAATGACCAGGGAGCAAGCAACCATTCTGAGATGACTGATTTCATTTTTGTAGGCTTCCGAATCCAACCAGAGCTCCATATTTTCCTTTTCCTGACTTTCCTATTTGTCTATAGCATGGTCCTCTTGGGGAATGTTGGCATCCTCACCATCATCCTGATTGATTCCCAACTGAACACACCAATGTATTTCTTCCTAGGCAACCTCTCCTTCATTGATCTCTCCTATTCCTCTGCTGTGGCACCAAAGGCCATGGCCAATTTCTTATCATCAAGTAAGTCCATTTCCTTTGAAGGCTGTGTGGTCCAATTTTTCTTCTTTGTCCTATTCATGGTAGCAGAGGGTTTTGTCCTGGCAGCCATGGCCTATGACCGTTTTGTAGCCATCTGCTCCCCATTGCAGTACTCTATCCGCATGTCAAGGCGCCTTTGTACCCAGCTTGTTTTTGGCTCTTACTTTTGTGGCTGGGTCACCTCTATTCTCTTAGTCAGTATCACATTTACCTTATCCTTTTGTGCTTCTCGAGTTATTGACCATTTTTACTGTGACTCCCACTCAATTGAAAAGATTTCATGTTCCAACATTGTCATCAATCGAATGGTATCATTAGTCTTGTCAGGAATCATTATTTTACCTACTCTGATAGTCATTATGGTATCCTATGTTTACATTGTGTCCACTGTTCTGAAGATCCGATCTGCTGAGGGTCGAATGAAAGCCTTTTCTACTTGTGGGTCCCATCTTGGAGTGGTGAGTTTGCTATATGGGACAACCTTCTTTGTGTATCTTATTCCTCCCAACAACCCTGAGCTGAGGAAAGTAGCTTCTGTGTGTTATATTCTTGTTACTCCCATGCTGAATCCACTCATCTATTCTCTAAGAAACAAGGATGTAAAAGAGTCTCTGAAAAGAATTTTCAGGAAAGCAAAAGCTTTGCTCTAAATTTCACATTGTCCACCTCCTTTATGTTTATTTTTAAATGAGAAAATTTCTTCAGCATGAATTATTTCTGGTAGAGAAAATTTCCTATCTAGCCTGTTGATGCTTCCTCCAGGATACTGTTATTACAAAATATCACAGACATCAGAATCATTGATAATATAGCAGATCTGCAAATACCAATATATCTTATTATCCCTGCTAACAACTAGGCCTATGAGAAGGTATTATTTCATAGAGTCTCTGAGTGCATCCTAAAGGAGGTGGAAGCACAGTTATCCACTCTACATTGTGACTTTCTCTGTCATGGTTTCTATATATTTCAGGTTGACATGAAAAAAATTACTCCAAATGGGGATTTGGGAGGAGTTTTGCTGAAACTGCAGATAACATACAAAGGCCAGCAAATGACACAGAAAAAAAATTAGAAATGCATAAAATATACCTATGACTAAATATTTAGCTCAAATTTTACAATGAGGTATTACAAATACCCAATTGAAAAAAAAAGAAAAGAAAAAACTCAGACTTCCCTCTCATATAAAAGGAGAAACAAAAGCTTTATACATATTTTCCAGATCACAGGGGTTCCATGCCCCTAACTTTTCAGGCAGAAGGGATAACTCTAGATTTTATTGGCTGATATTTTTTATTTGACTGGAGTACAGGAACTAGATATTATAGTTTGTTTTTAAATGAATTTTGTTTTCCAATTAAAAAGTGAAATATAGAACTTCTGTTTTTAATTGGATTTGTTTGGAAAGTAGAAGTGATAGGATAGATGTAGGAAAAATAATAAACATACATTTTTGTTAGGTCATCAAAGTGAATGATGATATTTTGCTAATTCATTTCCTTTGGCCACTTGCCAAACTTCTATGAACAAAAGATAGTTGATAATATCATTCAAATCACTCCAAGGTAGGCCTATGATCAGTTTTTCAGTTTAACTCCTGAAACCTCATCATTTCATTTTACTGTGTGTGTTCAATTTAATCTGAACATTCTGAAAATATTTATTCACTATCTACTATGGCTATATCACAAAGTCGGGCATTAAGGGTACAAAACCAAAACAGTACCTGCCATCAAGGAGCTTCCATTCTTCTGGAACTGAATGTATAAAACTCCAATATTGTTTGGAAAAAAAAAATTATCCTTTCATAAAATAGTTAATTCTGATGCATGAAAATGAATTAAATCTTATACTTGTAACAGGTAAGAGAAAAACAGGGATTTTAGTGTAAAATGAGATCATTGAGTAAAAAGAGGCTATTGCTTTAGCCTCTGGGACCTGTGGATTCATGTGGACCTCTTGAATTCATAATTCTACCTGTGTATATTTTGTATTGTGGCATAGTGGATAAAGAACTGGCATCAAAGACAAGAAACCTGATTTCAAGAAGTCCTGGTTTTTAGCCCCATTGTGTGACCCTGGACAGGTCTCTTAATCACTCAGTGATGAGGCAGCTCTCTAAGATTATACATTATAGTATGCGGCTGATTTGCCTTTATAGAGGAATTAGCTCTAAGGAATCTCTCTGTACAGTAGAATCACTGGGCTAGTTAAACTATGTAAAACACATACATGTACACAAATACATATGTATGCATATTTAAATACACACAAATATACACATGTATGTAATATATTCATGCACATAAACACATATGTGCATATTTACACAGAGGCAGACCACGCACTTGATGTAACATGCATGTAAACATGCACATAATGCATATGCACACACATGAATATACACAGATATACATGCATATCTGTGTATTCATGTGTATACATGTATGTCCATCAAAATGTACTTCCAACCTAAACATATATGTATATGCAATACATACATTTACACATATAGTTATATATATACACACATCTCACATAAAATTTTTGGGACCCCTTGTATATTCATCTTAGAATTCATTGAGGATTTTTGTTTTTGATGAAAATTTTAAATCATCCAATTATGTAGAGCTAAATATCTAGATGAATGTGAAATTCTATACCTATATCTCTGTCAATGAGGAATGGTAACCATGACACATTTTGGGTAAAAAAGAAAGTTACAATGAAACATTTGCTAAACATTTCTGTTCAATAGATACTTCTCCTTTAGACTTTGAGAATTAGCTGTGTCTATATGTTTTAGTAATGCCAAATATGCAGACAAAAACTGAAACTGAAAAATATAGTCAACTATCCAGATGTGTTAAATATGCATATGTTTTACATGGCATTTATAAACCTCACATCTATGTTTGTGAATGAATTTTCCAGTTTTGTTTTTTTTCCCCCCAGAAGACATACTTTCAGTAGCTTTCTTCCTCAGAAGAATATAAAGTGTCATCCTTGGAGAGTGACATTCCTGCAGGGTAAGAAGTACTGCCCCTATTTTGTGTCCCTATTCTAGAGATGGAAAAATATAGAAGTTAAAAGATTTTTTTTAGTTGTTACGTTTTATTTTTGACCTTCTCATAGTGTCAGCAGTACTTACTTTTCTTTTGAACTCTAGTATTTAAAAAAAAGGAAGTCCATGAGAGAATAAAAGGAAAATTTAACTGCCCTCAACCTCTCGTCCTCCCCCCAACATAATCAGTATCTTTGCATTATTTCTTTGAGATGTTTTTGGTCTTATATGATGATTTTTAACTTAGATTCAAACTGTTCACTCTGTGAGGAATTTAGAAATGATCATTATGCCTTGATTAAATATGTATTCAATAAAAGACAAACAATACTAGAGCAGAAGCAGGACAAAACTACTAGAATTTACATCTCCTGGGTCCTGGTCCAGTTCTCTCTTTATTGGATAACACTAGCTGCTCAGTCTTGAAAATTTATTGCAGTGTTAGAGGTACAGATTCATGAGTGTTCTGGCATCAGATACCTCTAATGCTGTAAAGATTCTTAAGAAGACATTCTGCCTTAACCCCTAACTTCAGACACAGTGAAATCTAATTCATCAAACACAATTGTCTGTGTCTTCTCCCTCCCCTCCATTGTATCCAGAGGAAGAGGGCTCATCCTCTGTGTTATAACTGAATGGCAGTCTTCTTACTTTTTAACTTAAATATCTTTTGTAATTTGTGCCATGATTGTGTGTGTGTGTGTGTGTGTGTGTGTGAATCACCCAGGGTCCTGAGATTTATAGTTGCAGTCTCTCATTGCCAACCTCTCCCTCACCCTTTCCCACATATCCCATTCCCATTTGGTTCCTGCATTGTTTGCTAATTTACCTGTTGCAGCACAGATAAGATTAGAAAGAAACCATTTCTGAATCTCAGCCAGAGGATACAAGTAAGGGGGGGGGGGGGGGAGAGGTGGGAAATGAGTTTCTCACAAGAGCTATTCTATTTTTATAAGCTCACATATTTAGAAAACACACAGGATCTTATTCACAGACAACTTTGCAAAGCCTAAGTCTCTATAGATCTTCCATTTGTCTTTCCTTGAAGAAAGCTTTCAGTATCTCTGAAATAGAATCAATTTCTTTGTCCTCCCTAGTTTCCTTGTCAAGACTCATTATAGTCTGTCTTCATTGCCCTGCTCATTGTTGATTTCTCTTATAAAATTCTTCAATGAAATGTTGATTCTGGCTAGTCAATGAGACAAGAGTTTTTATCCTATTATTTCACTTCCTCCAGGGGGTGTGATACTTGACCCTAAATTATTTTGAATCTCTTCTGTTTATATTTAAAGGATAACTCAATAAGTGACATTAAAAAACAAACACATAGGCTATTTCTTACCTTTATATTTATTCTATTGTTTTATCCAAGACAAAATCCATCTTTGTTGATAATGAATCCTTCTGATGGAATACCTAGAAAATGGTTTGTTTAAAAAAGATCTTTAAAGTAAGGACCATGAGACCTGAGTTCTAGTCCTGAGAGCTTTGCTTGAATTTTATAAATCATGCAGAGGTATATCGGCAGTGTGCTGGTAAATGTTTAATGATAAGCTCTCCCAAAATTCAGACACACTTTTATGTTTAAGCTGCATTAGTAGCATTTTCTCCATCATTTTTTAAAGTCTAGAAATCAGCATAACAATGAATCAAGCCCTGATTTGTAGTATTTGTCCAAAGTATAAATACTAACACTGAAAATTTAATAATCAGCTTTCACAAGCTGATTCAAACTAGCTTCAGTCTACCTTTGAATGTAAATGTAATTTCTCTCCCTCAAAACCCAAAACATGAGGAAAAATTCAATTTCACAGTTGGATGTAAATGGTTTTTTAAAAGGTAGATATAATGGTTATCATAGGCCTTTATAATTTAAAAATCTCATAAACTTTAACTTTTTATCTCTTTTTTTCATTTAAAGAGAGAACTTATTTCAAATTCTAATGTTATTATTTTCTTTTCTGTAGAAAACAAAGAGACAGAAGTTGGGGATGTTAAATATGTGTGTGTGTGTGTGTGTTAAAAATGCTTCAAGATATATTTCCCCACAGTGCCCAGTTATTGGGGTGGGTTGAATCCATTTTTTATCCCTTTTACTATCATCACAGAGAAAGAAACCCTGTCCTTGTGTCCAGAAAACTGGTGTCATTCTTTTGCAATCTGGTATAGGTTATATGTCTTTTAGAACACACTGATATAACTGCTAAAATTTCATGTTGAGAGAACACCAGCGGGAACTCAGGAGTACTTTGTAACATTGTAGTCCCTAAGAATAAATAATTTTTCTGGTTGTATGGTTTCTTAGTTATAATTACAGTTTTAAAAAGTATTTCAGGTTTCTAATCTTATACTAATAATGTAAGCTTCTCAAGGGCAGGTGATTGTTTTCTTTAGACAAAACCTAGGAAAGTTTATATGTAGTATATGCTTAAAGCCCACAAAAACAAATAAACAACCCCCCAAATCCCCAACAATAAATGGATAAACAGGCAAATAAATAACATCATAATGATAACAGCATTTATATAGAGTTTATTATGTACCAGGCACTGTAGTAAATGCTTTACAATCATTATTCCATTTGATCTTCAAGACAACCCTGGGGGAGTTGATGCTATTATTACCCCCATTTTATAGAAATTGGGGCAAAAAGTGATTAAGTGATTTACCAGGGGTCACAAATTATTAAATTTCTGAGGCTGGATAGTTCTCTGTCCAACAATCCACCTAATTGCCTATATATTAAAGATTTTAAAATACTTTTAGCTTGGTTATGCCACTAGTTAGATATCTCCATTCAATGGAAAAGATAGTTCCTAGTACATAAGTGGTAAATGAATACGAATGAAGAATTCCTAGCTTAAAATGATTTTGAAAACAGTCAATCCAATTAAATGAATATTTATTAAATGTCAACTAATTGTACTGTAGTAGGCACTGGGGATATAAAAAAGCCCCCAAAACTAAATGGTTCTCATCCTCAAGAAGCTTAGATTCATTTGGAGGGAATCAATATGTATTTATTAAATTATATGCAACATATGAATAATTTAGTATTTGGGAGGGAGGGTAATAGTGTAGTTAAACTGCCAGTAAGCAGTTTGTTAATAATAGCACAATAAGGATTGCAGAGAGCACAATGGAAAGGTAGAGTAGAGTGGTGTAGACACACAGGAAGAATAGGTTTATATGAGTGGGTATGAGGGATTAGAAAGTATTGGCCAAGGGAGGGTATGTAGTTGTAGGCAATCTAAATCATTGGACAATTATGTTCAGGTGGTCATGGTAATGAGGATTTGTTTATCATTCTCTTGACAAGAGATGAAAAGCAGGGTGACAGACAGACCTTACACATTTTACAGTAAGACAGATGAGTCTTTGGTCCTGTCTCTTGGTCAATGAGTGGATTCAGTGTAGTCTTAGTGCTATGTGCATTACTGAAAGGGGAAGTATTTGAGGAATTCACCCTCTAATAATTGGATAGTCAGTTCTTTCCCAGTTCTCCTTCCAACACTGATTATTATTTCTCCCAACATTAAAAGTCTCAGGAGGATTTTTGGTTTTAGAGCAGTAGCCATTGTAAAAGGGAAGGGTTGCAGAGCAGATCACAAATCCCTGATTGTATCTAATGGTCAAGCAATGGTAGTAGAATCTTGGAATCTGCTTGTGACTTAACCTGTGACTTAAGATAACACAAATGGTCACACCTCATGTAGAATGGATGATTCAATATTGTTCATTTTCATTTTTTGGCTTATTGCTCCTTACATAATGGGAGGATCAAGGATCATTTCCAAAATAAATAGGAATTATTCACATTTAAATTTCACTAAAAATGTTTAATTATTTCCAAACTTGATATAAATACTCTATAAACAACTGTGACAAAAATAGTAAAGAACAGTGAATGCTGGGGTAGGGGGAAGAACTATCAATACATTGTTGACATTGTAAATTGATCTAAATACCCCAGACAATTGGAGTTAATGATGAAAGTGTTCATATACTTTGAACAAAGGCATCTATTACAGAAATAAGAGGTATAATATTTACTTAATCTTAGAATATCATTGTTTTTGGTAGCAAAGACTTAAAAATTGTAATGCCGGAGAAACTGAGGTAAAACAGAGATTAGAGGGTTTTAAATATTTTAATAATGGAAAGTTTGGACTGGCAGCCATATTAGCTAGCTGGCTGGATGGGACTCTTGTCTCAAAGCATCCAACCACCAGCAAAGGGTTCCAGAGACTCTTATAGGGCTCTAGTGATCAGGGAAACAAAGGTAAGGGGAGGGGGGCAGAGTATTGGTGAATGGAAATTCCAGGAAGGACCATAGCTTTTTAATTCTGACAGGTTGAGAGTGAAGAAGAAAGGATTATCAATTCAGATAAGTTGGGAGGAAAGAACTTGGAGACAGGAAGTTGGGCCCAGGAGATGCCCAGGCATTTGAAATAAGCTATCTGGAGTTTTATGACTTTTTGAAATGCTAGAATAGCTAGAGCTCCCAGCCCTAATTATCTTAGTCCTAATGGCCAGGAAGTGGGGGTTGCCTCCAGGAAAACCAGGGTAGAACAATTCAGGGAAATGGAGGCAGAACAATTCAGGAAAACTGAGGCATAATAGAACTAAAATTCTCTTTAACTGAAAAAATGTCTGGGAAAAATGATGGAATGGAATAGAAAAAATTTTATTGAGCACTTACTATGTGTCAAGTTATGGTATCAGAATGTAAAGTAATATTTTTAGTGCAGCAATAAACATTGAACTTGAGGAATTAAGAGAAACCTAGAAAGAGCTGCCTAAACTGAAGTGAGTGAAAGGACAAGAAAAGGAATAGAATATTCAATGACTACACTAATATAAGTAAGATGGCCATTAAAATGAAGTCAGACATGGGGGCTATTGAAAAGCTAATTATGGTCATAGAGTGCAGGTAATGAAACACATTTTCTCCTCACTCACAATAGAGAAACAGAGTACTACTTGGATAAGGTTTTGAGATGCTGTTGAATAAGTCCATCATATTGTATTTTTGCTTCTTTGTTACAACAGGTAGGGATTATCAGGAATAATTGTGATGCAAAAAAAAAAAAAAAAAAAAACGGTATTAATGAGACCTTCTAAATGATATTATGTTACATTTTCCTTCTGTCTTTTCCTGTCTTTAAACTGTTTTTTTTTTTTTTGTGTGTGTGTGTGGTAATATATATCAGTATTTTGACATTCAAACACAAGGTATTCCAATGCAATACAAACTCATAATCCTACATATAACAATAAAAAGTGTCTTTTCAACTTGTTGAGTATTGGGAAAACATCTCTTCAAGAACCCAAAACCTTAGAAAATAAAAAAACCCCCAAAACCCAGAATATAGAATTGTGTAAAAAAGAGACTCTTTTGTTGGTAAAGACTGGATAAGTCTTACAGATTTCTATCTTGAAGGAGGCCTTCACTGTTGAGATATCCTGCCCCATGAGAGTTTTCTGATGAGATTAATTACAGAAAAAAAAATCCCCACGAGAACAACTTGATTTTTGGCAACCTCTGAGACCCCAAAATTAACACATTGCAATTTTAAGGTTAACACATTCTCACACAAAGTCATTTGCCCTTCTGTCTCTATTACTCAAGTTTCCAAATAAGGAAAGTAGATGTCTTAATAGGCTTCATTTGCTATCTGCAGTGTCAGTCCTAAGGCTGTGTAAAATGCTACATATGTGCAGATGGCCCTTTGTTCATTGCATTACTATCAACCCAAGAACTTATCATCCATTTATGCTAATTAAACTATTACCTTCTAAAATTGCCTCTGGATTTATTGATCTCTGATTAAACAGACTAAGGTGGGAGGAATTAGTTTCTGGAAGTATCTTAGGAACTCTTCATGAGGTTTGAAGCTAGGCTCAGAAGAAGAGGTAACAATTGGCATAAAGTAGAAATTAAACTTTTTTTCACTAATGATTTCTTTTTGCCCAAGAAATTTTTATGTGACCCCAAGTATATAGGAATATAAAAGTAGTACACAACTGAAACATTTACTGATAATAAATCATAATTTTGCAAACCCCTCATTCATTTAGCAGAGCCCATATGGGGTCACTACCCACAGTTTAAGAATCTGGGAACTAGAAGATCCCTGAGGTCTCTTCCAGTTTGAGATTCTATGTGCCCAGAGAATGACGTTTTTGTTTGCCAAACATAGTACTGTTGAGGTGTGAAAAATGAGAGTTGAGAGATCCCCAGACAGTAATGGGATCCCCTGGCTGATGTCACAGGCTCTGTGAAAGAATGCCCAATCCTGAAAGGTGAGATTTGTGGGAAAAATGAGTTTATTATACTGAGAAATAACTTCCTCAGTGGGCTAAATACTGAAAGGACTTTTAACAAAGGTTTTTTAGCAAAGATGGGTTTACACTGAGAAGAACTAGCTTCTTAGTGGGCTTTCCTAATTTAGAATTGGCAAAGGTTTGGGGTTTCATCCTTTGATTATATTGGGTTTTTTTGTTGCAGAACTAGGGATGAATTTGAGACACTGTCAATTCAACAAAGGGTGGTGATTATGCTCTAGGCCAAGATCTGCAATTGAATTGTAGGCAGAGATTGCTATGGGAGTTTTCCCTATGAACAGGAGGGTGGGGCCCCTTACAGAGGTCTGTTGGGTGGGGTTTGAGATTTCTAAACCAGGACCACCCTTCCCCCAAAGATCACAGTTTACATCACCCTCCCCCCCACTTTAAGCAGTTACCCCAAATTCATTTGGAGCAAAGGGATGAAGGTCTCATCTTCTGGAGCTACTTCAAGCTGACAAGGGTCATAGAATTATCCCTATGTTCAATGGAGATTAAGGCCAAGAGGGAAAGTGCAATCTGAAGATGGCAGCAACGTCTAGCCCAAATTTTCCCTGGTACTTGGGTGTCCCAACTATAGAATAAACAACAGCAAGAGAAGGCTTACCTCAGCCAAAATTTTGGGATCCCTGTATGGGCCACCAAATGTTGAGGTGTGAAAAATGAGTGTTGAGAGATCCCCAGACACTGGATCCTGTGGCCGGTGTCACAGGCTTTGTGAAAGAATTTGCAATCCTAAAAATCCTAAATTTTTGTGACAAAAATAAGTTTATTACACTGAGAAATATATATTTTTTAAATTTTTAGCAAAGATGGGTTTACATTAAGAACCAACTTCTCAGTGGGCTTTCCTGATTAGGAATTGGCAAAGGTTTGGGGTTTCATCCTTTGATTTTATCGGGTTTTTTTTTTTTTTTTTGATCCAGAGCTAGGGATGAATTTGAGGGACTACTTTTCAATTCCATAAAAGGTGGTGATTATGCTCCAGGCCAAGATCTCCAATTGAATTGTAGGTGGAGATCACTATGGGAGTTTTCCCTATGAACAAAAGGGTGGGGCCCCTCCCAGAGGTCTTTTGGGAGGGTTTGAGATTTCTAACTGAGAACTACCATCCCCCCAAAGAATATAGGCTGGATAGGTGGATAACAAATACTGACCAGATTGTCAGAACCCTATATTTTCTTTAACAGATGGTTTTCATTTCTCTCCCAAACAAAAGCATTGAGGGGAAAAGAGGGAAGACTTAATTTTAGCCTAGAGGCATGCTACTAGACTTAGGAAGAATTTAAAGCAAAGCTCACCAGACTTCCTTTCCTCTAACACTCACATGGGACCACATCCCACTCAGCAAGTAGTTAAGGGATGGGAAGGTGGGGAAGACATGCTCATACAATGAAGCGTAGGAAACCAATGGACATCATTGCTCACACTATTCCCATGTAGCCAAAAGGTTCTTTTTTACCTGCGTAGTATGTAACAATATGAGAAATAATTCCAAAACCTGGTAGAATTAAAATATATACTTCAGGGTGACCAAAGAATCAGAATAAGTGTTGATACAGAATTGGGTCACCTCTGCCAGCAAGATCAAAAAATGTTGTATTGAGGTTACGGTCTTTTAAGAGTATTGTGATACTGGTTGCTAATACGGGTAGTAACAGAAGAAGTAGCACTGCTGTGATTATTATGGATCAGACAAGCAATGGTGTTTGATATTGGGATATTGCAGGGGGTTTTATGCTGATAATTGTTGTGGGGAAGACATCTAATAGTTGGACCATTTTATTTGTACCAGTTTTCACCCATTCAAAGGCCCATGAAAGGTTTTTTTTTTTTTTATTATTCAATAGTATTTCATTTTCCTTAATACATGTAAAGATAATTTTCAACATTCATTTTGTAAGATTTTTGCGTTCCAAAATTTTCTCCCTCCCTTACCTAATATAATGTAGTTTAAATATGTTCAATTCTTTTAAACATATTTTTATATTTGTCATGCTGTGCAAGAAAAATCAGGAAATAAAATATGTAAAAGAAAACAAACCAAAAAGGTGAAAATACTATGCTTTGATTCATATTCAGTCTCCATAGTTCTTTCTCTGGATGTGGATGACATTTTCCAACCCTTCATTAACCTAACTATACTTGTTCACATTTCCCTTGAGGTGGAGGAGATTTTTTCCTTGATATTTGCCCCATTTCAGCTAAGAAATTAAAGTTACTAGTTTAGCCCTTACCAAAGTTCACATTTCCCTTGAGGTGAAGGAGATTTTTTCCTTGATATTTGCCCCATTTCAGCTAAGAAATTAAAGTTACTAGTTTAGCCCTTACCAAAGTTCTCTGCTTGTCTGAGACTTCTCCACTGAACTTACAATCTCAAATCTTACAACTTGGGTGCCAAAATATAATGTCTGACCTAGCTCTCTGGAGTACCTCAGGATCAGTCAGAGTCAGGATCAATCAAAGTCCTTCCTTGGTCTTTAGGAGGAGAAGTGAAGGAAGCAGGCAAGCTGCCACATGGCTCATCAAAGATGAATCCTGCACTCTGGAGTCTGGATCCTGAAGTCTTTCCTGCTGAGTGCCCTGCGGCAGAGAGACTCTTGACTCTCCTCCTCAGCCCTCCAATCCTTTCCCACAATTACCTCATCATATCACATTCAGCAGGCACCAATTGTGAGGAGAGCCATCACATAGCCATATCATCTAAGTATATGTTTATAGAACCATTATCTCACATTGAGTGGGTACTTGGTCTTAAGTACTCACCTGTTCTAGATTCAAGTACTTCTTTTCAGAGTTCCAGCCCTCTGCAGTTTTTATGATATTATAATTTTTCTTCTTTTTTAAAAGGTTTTTTTTTTGTCATAAAAGATGACTTTCTAGGGAAGTAGAATGCCTATTTTGGGAAATGTAGGTAATAAAACTCCAAAAATATAAACTTACAGTTTTTTCCCCTAAGCTATTATTTTTTTTACAAGCTTATTTTTAAAAAAAATTTTAATATCTTTTTATTTACAAGTTATATTCATGGGTAAATTTACAGCATTGACAATTGCCAACTTTTCGTTCCAATTTTCCCCCTCCTTTCTCCCCACTGCCTCTCCTAGATGGCAGGATGACCAATACATGTTAAATATATTAAAGTATGAATTAAATACAAAATAATTATACATGTCCAAACCGTTATTTTGCTGTACAAAAAAAGAATTGGACTCTGAAATATTGTACAATTAGCCCGTGAAGGAAATAAAAAAATTAAGCCACCATTTTCAAAGGCACTAGTGTCCTCTTCTATTTTTTAAAATGACTTTTTATATTTAGATACATAGTTATTTTGAGCTTAATGCAGTACATGGTATAATATAATCAATACTACTTTCCAATTTTCCCTAAACTTCCTATAAATATAAGCACATCCTCCTTCCCTCCCTTTTCTTTCTTCATTTCTTTCCTCTATTTATTTATTTATGATTTACACATATAGAAGTTTTTTAAATGCACATTTCTTTATGAATATTGTTGAGGAAAAAAATTACTGGAGAGGGAAAAAAAAACAGAAAAAAAGAAATGAACATTGTAATAGTCTCTCTAAAATGTAATGTTCTCTGGGAGCAGGTTTCTTGGGGGGGGGGGGCGCTTCTGGGAGCAGTTTTTGTAATTACCACAAGTGCAGCCAGGGATTAAGGTCAAAATCTTTTATTGTCTCTTTCCAAGCCTTGTCTCCTTCACTTGGGGCTCGGTTAGTTTTTCTGGAGGCCTATCTCTCTCCTTGGTTCTGAGAGCTTGAGCTCCTGCTTGCCTTCTCTGGCTTCTGAATCTCCCAGACCTCCAAGGGTTTGTGCTTCAGCTTGCAGCCACAACAAAGGTGGAAGATGGAATGAATCTGTCACAGCCTCTGAAAGCTTCTAGTGCTCTTGTTCTTCTGGCCCTGAGACCTTCTTGCTTATATGCTGTACACCGAGTACAAACCAATCATTATATAACTAGGAAATCATTATTTTTTATAGGATTAAATTAATGTTAAACTAGATTTAACCATTGTCTCCTCAATTCCACTTAGTACCTTATTTCCAGTTCTGGCTGTAACATCTCCTTGTAGGATTAAATCAATCATACTGAACCATGTTAAATTAGATAACTATTGTCTCTATCAATTCCACTGACTTAGTACCTTGTAAGAATCCTTTGTTTCAAGTTCAGAGTTCTGGCCCATAACAGAACATAGCATGTTTTGATTTACATTCAACCTCCATAGTTTTCTTTCTGGATGTGAATGGCTTTTTTAATACAAAATTTATTGGGATTGATTTGGATCTTCCCTCCATCCCTCTCATCCTTCTCTCCTTCCTTCTCTTCATACCTCTCTCTCCCCTTCTTTCCCTTCAACACAGTAGGTGTATTCTGTATGGGAAATTTAGGAAAAAAAAAAAAACCATGGACAAATTCTATAGGATTACACATCATGGTAGACTAAGATATGAAACATTGGAAAGAAAATTACTGGAATGAGATTACAGAAATAATATCACAGAGCCATCAAAGTAGACATGAAGTATCAAATTTTTATTTTTTTTTAAAAGCAGATTGAGACAGCTTTTTCATGAAATGTCCAGATTGTTTGAAATTACTCCCACTGTACATCTCTGTTCCATTACCTTTTGACTAAGTGGTTTGTGATATATTCCACTAAAATTTTTATGTTTCCCTTTTCATTGAACCTCATTAAAATGCTCTCTGCTTGTTCCATCTTGTTCAGCCCTTAAAAAAGTATCTATCTTAATATAGCATTAGTCCGTTTCCTATTTAATCTAATTATTCATTTTGAACATAAAACTTTTCTTTGATAAATTTGTCTTGGATATCATTAATGCCTAAAAGGTGATATTTACTTTCTTGTTTTTAGATTTATAGTGTTTATTATTAATACTTTATACTTCTGTCAATAAAAAGTTATTAAAAATAAAAAAAATACTTCATACTTGAAATTAGTATTCTTTTGAACTGTTGGGCATCTTTACTGTTTTCTTTTACATGGTATATACTATTACTTTTAATATCTGGCTTAAAGGACATGTTTGTGGATTCTTCTCCCTCTCCTTGAATTTTTTCCCCCTTCCTTCCTTCTTTCCTTTCTTTTTTCCTCCTTCCATTCTCCCATTCCTCCGTTCCTTCCTTTTTATAGTTTGAAGCTCTCTATCTGATCTGTTGGAGAAGTACATAGTCCAGTGGGCTTGGAATCAGGAAAAGGAGTTCATCTCTTTCTTCAGATACTTATTACCTGTCTGACCATGGACAAGTAACTTAATATTTTTTACCTCAATTTTCTCATTTGCAAAATAAGCTGGAGAAGGAAATGGTAAACTACTCCAATATCTTTGCCAAGAAAACCCCAAATTGGGTCACCAAGAGTTGGACATGACTGAAAAATGACTGAATGACATCTGATTTGCAAGTGTTTTAAAAAGTAGTTTTTCTACCAGTCAGAGCAAGCACTGGGCAAGATCTTTTCATTTCTTTGTCTTAAATCCTGATCTATAAATCCAAATACTATTGTTCAATGTTTTCCACTTTTTATTTCTCATGTTTTTTTTTCATTCAATAGACAGCAGTGATGAAAATATCACTCATGCTATAAAGTTTTTTGTTTCCTTCATTATCTCAAGAGAAGATGTTTTATATTTTAACATATTTAACATGTATTGGTCTACCTGCCATCTAAGGGAGGGGGTGGAGGAGAGAAGGGATAATTTGGAACAGAAGGCTTTGGAAGGGTCAGTATTGAAAAATTACCCCTGCATATGTTTTGTAAATAAAAACTTTAATAAAAAAGAAGAAAAAAAAAGAGAATATGTTTGTGATCCTTTTGACATCATCATTTGTTCTTGCATGGATCACCCAGATAGGGAAGGAAAGGGAATAAGCATTTATAATGGTGCTTATTATATGCCATGTACTGTGCTAAGAGTTTTCCCAGATTTTATCTCATTCAATCCTCACAATAATCCTGTCAGGTACTGTGATTATTCCCATTTCACAAATGAGAAAACTGAAGCAAATAGGTGTTTAGGACTTGTCTTAAATTACATAGCTAGCAAGTATTTAAGATTGTATTTGAACTCAGGTATTTCTGATTCCCTCAGAAGTAAGTGTGGCTCATCAGGATTTTACAGATGTAAAAAAACATCTTCCTGCATGGAAGACGTAAGCTGGACAGATAGCATATTTGTTAGGTAATCATGGCAAATTAATATATGACCATGTTATATTGGGGGAGAGACAAAACATAAGAGCTCATCTCTTTTTATACTTTTGAATTTTTAAATACTTATTACTAGTGACACCAAAAATTCCCCTCTAATTATCAGAGTAATTCTGAATTTATTAGATTCCAAAGAATTTAATGAAAAGGATGAGGCTGCTATTCTAAATGTTTTACAAATGGGAACCACAATGAATACTTTAAAAATATTTTAGTTTGAAACATAGAATGGTCAATTATTTCAGTTTATCATACTCTTCATTTTAAAAATTAGATGTTTGCAATTCATTATTTTGTGTCTCTTTAAAGTCCATTGTTGGTATTGGCCTTTTTTTTTTCTTTTCTGGAATCATGGAACAATTCTTTAAAAGCTGTGCCCTCATAGAAAATTGCTTTCAGAATTGCAAAATAGTTTTCTTGGTCTGTTTCATTTGATCTTCTCAATTGGGGATAATTTTCCCTATTTTATGCATAAAGAAACTAGTTCAGCTATGTCCAAAGGGCAATCAAACTGTACATTCCCTTTGATCCAGCATTGTTTCTACTGGGCCTATATCACAAAAAAGGGAAAAGGACCCACATGTGCAAAAATTTTGTAGCAACACTTTTTTAGTGTCAAGGAACTGAAAACTAAGTGGATGCTCAACAGTTGGAGAATGGCTAAATAATTTATGGTATATGAATGTTATGGAATATTATTGTTCCTTAAGAAATGATCAGCAGGATGATTTCAGAAAGGCCTGGAGACATTTACATGAATTGATGCAAAGTGGAGTGATTAAAACCAAGAGAACATTGTACACAACAACAACAAGATTATATGGTGATCAAGTCTTATGGCTCTTTTCAACAGTGATGTGATTTAAGTCAGTTCCTATAATTTTGTGATGAAGAGAACCATCTGTAGCCAGAAAGAAGACTGTGTGGCTGAGTGTGGATCACAATATAGTATTTTCATTTTGTTGTTGTTGTTTGCTTGCATTTTATTTTCTTTCTCGTTTTTTCTCCTTTTGATCTGTTTTTTCTTGTGCAGCATAAATGTGGGAATATGTATAGAAGAATTACACATGTTTAATATATTTTTGATTACTTGACAGCTAGGGAAGGAGGTGGGGAAAGGAAGGGAGAAAAAATTTGGAACACAAGGTTTTGTGAGGTTGAATGTTGAAAACTATTTATGCATATGTTTTAAAAATGAAAAGCTTTTTTTTGGGGGGGGGGGAACAGGTTCAGAAAAGCTAGCAGGGGAAGATTTGAATGCAGATTTCTACTTCCTTCAAGGCCAGCACACTTTTTTTTTTTTTTTTTTTTTACTACACTATGTTGTCTGAAATTTTATGTGTATATTTGAAGAGGAATTAAGAAGCCTCTTGATGAAAGCAATTTTCTTTGAGGGCACAGCTTTTAAAGAATTGTGTAGAAAAGTAGAAAAGTGTAAAAGCTGGCTTTGTTGAGGGATGAAACATTCTAACTGTAATGCTGGAGAAACTGAGGCAAGATAGAGATTAGAGAGTTTTTAATATTTTATTTGGATTTCTGAGAGGGAGAGATTGTGTTGGGGGCATGTTGCCTTCAGGGTTGATATCTCAAAACATCCAGCAGTGAATATGAGTTCTCAATGACATAGTGAGGTCTCAATAACACACCTAGTTCCAAGCTCTGATAGGTAAACAAAGGCAGGGGGTGGAGTTCAAATTCTGGTGAGCAGGAATCTCCAGGCAGAAACCATCAATCCAGTTCTGACAGGTTGGGGGTAGGACCCATAAATTCTAACAAACTGGAAGTTAAAGAGGTGTCCAGCTAGAGATAGGAAGTCTGAAACTTAGAGAAACCAATTAGGTATCTGAGATAGGACATCTGGAGTTTTATCTGTTGGAATGCCAAATCTCCACAGCCCTAATTATCTCAGTTCTAATGAGCAGAACAGGGGTATTACAAATCAGGGAAACTGAGGCAGAACAATTAGGGAAACTGAGGCAGGATAATTTAGGGAAACAGACAAGACAATTAGGGAAACTGAGGCAGGACAATAAAAGGGAACTGTGGCACAACATAACAACTTTTCAGAGTCCCCAGGTCATTGTTGCAGGTATTGTAAAGGAATTTGCAGTCCCAATCTCCAAGTTAAGATGGCAAAAAAGCTTTTTTGATGCTGAGAATTCTCAGGGAGCTAGATTTTTGATTGGAAATAGCAAACCCTGAAAGACAGAGAACAACTTTATCCAGTCTTCTTTAGCCTAAGGCTAAGGAGTACATGTTGATTCTATAACCCAAGGCTAAGGAGTAATCTCCAGATGAATTAAGGATGGAGAAAGGTGGGCTAAGGAATGGTCAGAATTAGAACAGTTTCCAGAGACAGACTTCAAACCAGAAGAATTAGGGTTTCTTGATTGGGGGGGAGTGAACTCTGAAACGGTGTCCCCTTTAATCTGTAAAATAATCACTCTGATCTTTAAAAGAAGGAAAATTTGGAGATTCAGATTCCAGAGAGTCTGGGAGGAGGTATACTTTTCAGACAGGCCATTTCTAAGGCAAATCACCCACACTGATCTGTTGGAGTAGTTGGATCCCCATTCAGGAAATTCCAAATTCTTGGGAAAAGCCTTCAAAGTGATTTCATTCAATTAGAAGATCTTAGTCTGATAATCAGTTCACACTACTCCCAGCTCCCAGATCATAAAATAGGTTCTTGTTAACATTTTTTTTTCCCAAATCTCCTCATTAAGAGATTTGTCTGCTAAGAGAGAGCTTCTTAGTGAAAAATAAAACTTCCTTTTTCCATTCAAATTTCAGGTTCCTGAATTCTTTTCACATTGGACCTGTAATGAGACCAGAACAGATTTTCACATCAATTCTCACACCTCAATTCTCTACCATTAGAGCTACATCTCTGATCCAGGTTCCCCCTAAAAATCAGGGGATCAAAGAATCCTATTATATCAGCCTGAAGCTTAACATGTGAAAACAAAAGAAAACAAAACACAAAACTAAGATCTTGGCAGCTGGTTCTGATAAGGTTTAGATTTAGGGAACCAAAATGTTGAGGTCAGGAACTGAATGTTGAGGTGTAGACCACATGTTGAGGTCTAATTTGGGGTACCTAAATGAAATTAGGGTTTAGTTAAGGTTTAGTGGCAGGTTTGGGGTACAGGGAGTCAAACACGAGTTCCCCTGCAACCCCCTTAGATTCGGCGCAAGGATACGGCGGTATATGAGGTCTAGAAGCGGCGCAGATTCCCAATA
The DNA here is from genome assembly GCF_902635505.1 of Sarcophilus harrisii. Taxonomy (NCBI): domain Eukaryota; kingdom Metazoa; phylum Chordata; class Mammalia; order Dasyuromorphia; family Dasyuridae; genus Sarcophilus; species Sarcophilus harrisii. The sequence continues at coordinate 86,660,741 of NC_045430.1, read as the reverse complement.
AAAGCATTTATTGGCCCAGAGAGCTAGATTAATAAAAGAGGTTTATTATTGAGTTTAGAAGTAGGAGATAGGTGAAGGTAGAGATAAGGAGGGCACTGGACAGAGGGTCCAGTGGACAGAGGGTCCTCACATGGCGACCATGTTTGGAATCTCTGCAAAGAGGGGTTCCCAGTGTGGTCCTTTTAAGTTGGAGACTTAGCTCTAGGGGCTTTGGGGTGTAGCCCCAGAGTTGGCTCAGATCCAGGTGGGGCTGGGACAGGTCTGGACCTTCTATTGGAATTCAAAGGGACCAGGATTTGTGAGTCAAAGGGTAATTTACATTAGCTAGGGGGGTTGGGAATCAAAGATTGGAATCTTTCCCGCATCAAAAATGAGATTAGGGTTTCTAGTGGTCAAGGAGTTAAATGATAAGGGAGGGAGTTTGGGGGACTCCCTTCTGGCAGCAAAGAGGTTCTCTGTAAAAAGAATTTACAGACCTGAAAACCTAGATTGATAAAAGGTTTTATTATGGGGATTGGAAGTAAGGTTAGAAATCCTGACAGGGAGGAATAAAGTCTGGTTAGGGAAATAGATGAGGGTAAAGAGAGGATGGCACTGGAAAGAATATTCCAGTGAACAGAGAGGTTCCTTGGCATAGCATGGCATAACTGAGCATAGCTGACATGTTTGGAACCTCTGCAAAGAGAAGGTTTTAATTTGGCTCTTTTATATTGGGAGCTCTGGCTGAAGGGAATTTGTGGGTGGAGTCCCAAGTTGTTGCCTCAGTGGGTTTCAGCTTGAGCTGGAATTTGAATTGAATTCAATGAGTTTCAGGACTGAGCCAATCCTCCTAGATAACAAGGATGAAACTGTTTGTTACTTGGAGCAGGGTCCCTCACTGAGGCAGAATTGAAGGATATTTTCTTTTAAAAATTTTTTTTTAGAGTTTTGGGGTCCCCTTTTCAGTTCCATCACTTCCTCATAATTTAAATGAGAAAAAAAAAAAAAAACAGAAGCAACAACAGATTTTATATTTTTTGGCTCAAAGATCACTGTGGATGGGAACTGCAGCCCATGGAATTAAAAGATACTATGGCAAATCTGGATAACATACTAAAAAACAGAGCTATCACCTTGCTGACAAAGGTCCACATAATCAAAATTATGGTTTTTCCAGTAGCAATGTATGACTGTGAGAATTGAACTATATGGAAAGCTGAGCACCTCAGAATCAATGCTTTCAAATTGTGGTGCTAGAGAAGACTTTTGAAAAAAGCCAAGAATTCTTTGAAGTGGAATCGAGGAGAAAATGCATTCCCAGAAGGGGAAATTGGAGATTTCCTTTTTGTTTTCTCTCATATGGGTGAAGAATTCAGAGAATGAAGTTATGAGGGAATCAAATCGCTGAAGAAACCTCTTTTTTAACTGAGCAAAAGTATGGACATGGAGGAAGAAATGCCATATAAAAGGATTCCCCCAAGCAGAAGGGGGTGGCTGGAAGATAGGAATATGGAGAGTTTTGTGTAATGAGACTGGAAGAATAGCAGGAGCCAAATTTTGTATGGTTCAAAAAGCCTAAAACAAGAATTTTTGTGTTATTCTAGAGTTAACAAGGAAACACTTAACAGAAAAAAAAAAAAGAGGAACAGAGGCAGTAGGATAAATTCCCTGGGAATACCAACACCACCTAATTATTTTATTCATCTGAGAACATCTCCATAATACCCAATACTGAATCGTGTCCATCCGAGATATTTAATAATTACTTAAATAAATTAAATTGGCTCAAAGTTTTCTTTTTTTTTTCTTTAAAGCCTTTTATTTTCAAAACATATGCACATTGACCCTTGCATAGCCTTGTGTTTCAGATTTTTCCCTCCTTCACCCCACCCCCTCCCTTAGATGGCAAGCAATCCAATATATGTTAAACATGCTAAAATATATGTTAAATCCAATATCCGTAAAAAATATTTATACAATTTTTGTGCTGCACAAGAAAAATTAGATCAAAACCAAAAGTAAATTAATAAGAAAACAAAATACAAGTGAACAACAACAAAAAGTAAGAATTTTATGTTGTGATCCACATTCAGTTCCCACAGTCCTTTCTCTGGGTATAGAGGGCTCTCTTTGTCACAAGATCATTGCAACTAGTATCAATCATTTTATTGTTGGAAAGAATCATGTTCATCACAATTGATAGTCATATAATATTGATGTTGCCCTGTACATGATCTCTTGGTTCTGCTCATTTCACTTAGCATCAGTTCATTCAAGTCTCTCCTGACCTCTCTAAAACCATTCTCCTGATTGTTTCTTATAGAATAATATTCTATAGCATTCATATACCATAACTTATTCAGCCATTCTCCAACTGATGGGCATCCACTCAGTTTCCAGTTTCTTGCCACTACAAAAAGAGCTGCCACAAACATTTTTGTATATGTAGGTCCCTTTCCTTCTTTTAAGATCTCTTTGGGATATAGGCCCAATAGAAACACTACTGGATCGAAGGGTAATATGATAACTTCAAAGTTTTCTTAAAATGTATAGTGTGAAGCAAGCTAGATTTGGAGTCAGAACCTGAGTTTACATCCTGACTCTGATTTTTCCTTCTTATGTGACTTTGAGCAAGTCATTCCATATCCATGGCCCTCATTGTCTGCATTTGTTAAAATAAAAAAAAAAAAATAGAGTAGATGACCTTTAAAATTATTTGCACCTCAAATCTGTAAAACTATTAGCTTGTTACTTGTTTTTGCTTTTAAACAATCTGCCTCCCTCTAGTGGTAATTATGCCAAATTGCATGGAACCACTGGCCAGGTTATGTTAAAAAGCATAACTGTTAGACTTTAAAGAATTTTTTTTTTCCACATAGAAAGAACCTAAAAATGAAATGAAATTCAGGTGCCTAAATTTATATAAAAGAAAAAATGAATTCCAGACACCATAAGCAATATGCTTAAGAGCAGGTAATTAGTGACAGAACCAAGGTCAGAAAACCAGGTCTTCTGATGCCCAGCCCAAAATGCTATGACAACAGATATACTAAGCCAAGTGAAGGTAACCATCTGGAATATCTTACATTGCCATTTATAAAGTTGTTCATACAAACATCAAATGATAATTTTGATTTCAAAAAAGTAATTATCTAGGGCACAATGTGAGACATGAGAACATGGTGTCCCACATAACATATGGATCCAAATAGGAGTGATCAGAGATTGGAAAACTATAAAAAATAAGAAACAAACCAGATGATTCTGTGAATAGATAGTGCTCCCTCATTTAATACTATAACTGATTTGTTGTTATGTGTACTTTTCTTTAAAAATTTTAATTTTAATGAATTTAAAAAAATTTAACACCTTATTTCCAATAATGATCCTCCTTCTTCCCTTTCCAGACAGTTATCACAATAACAACAAGAAAAGATGGGGGGGGCAGAGAGAGAGAGAGAAAAAAAAGAGAGGAGAGAGAGAGAGAGAGAAAGAAAGAGAGAGAGAGAGAAAAGAAGAAGAAGAAAAAGAAGAAGAAAGAAGACAAAGAAGAAAGAAGAAGAAAAAAGAAAGAAGAAGAAAGAAGAAAGAAGAAAGAAGAAGAAGAAGGAAGAAGAAGAAGAAAGAGTTTTTAGCAAAAAAACCCAATCAACATCTGTAATGTTTGGGCTAGCTTTCTGGAGGACCCTGGGACCAGCTTTGATCTTAGTAGAGGAGTGCAGGAGGCAGGAGAGCCACCAGGAAAAAAATGGAATGTCTCATTTTCAGTCCTTCTCTGCCCTTAAATCTTGGTATGATTGCATCATTACAGCACACTATGTATAAGTGAACTAGAGAACCATTACATCACCATGCTAAGTACTAAGTATATGTTTACTAAAGAACCATCATCTGATCAATTCCATTGAGTTAACACCTTGTTTCAAGTATACATCTTCAAAGCTCCAGTCCTTTACAAACATATAAAAAATTTCATGATAAATGTGGTATTCGATACCCACTCTTTGCTCCTCCAATCCTACAAAGATCAGAGGGAATTTTATTTTCTTATCTCTTCTTTGGAAACAAATTTGGTAATTATAATTACAAAGCATTCATTGCCCTTTCCTCCTTTTATTTTTATCTTTTCATTTATCTTGTTTTTGTCTTTGTGTATATTATTTTCCTGGTTCTGCTTTGCAATAGTTCAGAAAAGTATCTCCAGACTCCTCAGAATTCTTCATATTCATCTCACAAAGTAATACAGTTATCCATTCTATATGATGGGAGTTAGGGACCTGTCCTCCCCATGATCTAGAAAACTCATGTAAAAGTTTTTGGCCTGCCTTCATACCAGAGAAAAAGTCTAAATTATTATGGTATTAAAAATAAAGTATGTTGATATTATACAATATCATACATATATTCATGCATTTTTGTGTTTCTAAATTTTTTCTGTGTTCTTCTTTTAGACTTTACATGTCATCCCCAAAATTCCCTCAAATTTCCATTTAATTAATTTATTTATTGAAATTGTAAAGGGGAAAGTTGCAATGTGAAAGGAATAATATGGTCCTTGGTACATTGTAGCTGCCACATAAATGTTTATTCTCTTCTCTCTTTTCTAAGCTTTTGGCAACTTTGAGCTAATACAAGGGAAAGATACATTTTGTATTTCTAATTTTATATTCTTAATTACATCCATGTATTACAATTTATTAATCAATTTTTTCAATCACTAGGTAAATACTATGTTTCAGGATTTTGCTATTACCGAAAAATACTATTGATATTTTGCTTTTTATGAGATCTTTTTTGATCTTTGACTTCCTTGTCATATGTGCCCAGCAGTGGCATCTTTAGGTTAAAGGGGACATATTTTAGTCACTTTTTAGCATGATTACAAGTTGCTTTCCAGAATGGTTTGACCCATTCACAACTTCATTAACAGTACTTTCTTGTGCCTGTTTTTTGCAAACTCTTTGACACCATTTCCATCTTTTATCATTTTTGTTATTTTGTGTTGGTGTGAGATTAAAAACTCTCCTACAAAGACTTCTGATTTCACCTTGGGTTATTATTTACTTGCTAAGATTCAATATTTCTGTCAAGTCACTTTTATTATGAGGCCTTTTGGGGTAAGAAACATATACAAAGAAAAAAAAAATCTTTCTGATAATCATTTAATTCCATTCTAAAGATATTGCTCAGAATTTGATTATGATGTCTATCTGCAAATCTCCCCAGGTCTTTCTACTTGAATGTAATAAAAATAGTTATATCTAATGGAGAAATAAGCAGTGGTGAAATATTGGAAGACTTGAGCTTTAATTTTTCCTTAGATGTTTACTAAATGTGTAACTCTAGAAAAAGTCATTTGCAAGGATGTCCATCAATTGGGGAATGACTGAACAAATTGTGCTATATAAGAAATGAGTTCAATGAACTTAAGAAACCATGGATAGACTTGCATGAAATAATGGAATGAAATGAGCAAACCAAGAAAATACATATACAATGATAGCAAAATTGTTTTAAGAATGAATAACTTTGAGCAAAAAAAATTTTGTCTATTATTAATACTCAAATTAATTATAAAGGACATCTGAAAGAAGACACTATCTGCATCCAGATAAAGAATTGATAAATATAAGTATGTATATAATAACTTCATATATATGTATATATACATAAACACACACATCTATTTGTGTCTAATGGTGGCCATCAATAGGCTGGGATTGAGAGAAGGAGGGAAAAAATTACATTATAAATTTCTTGTATATTTAAAAGAAATAGTAAGTTACATATAGAAATATGAATTTTTGTGAACAATCATCTTTTTAATTTTATATATGGAAATGTTTGTTTTATTCAATAAAATTTTTAAAAATCTAAAAAGAAAAAAAATCATTGGATGTCTTTGAATTTGTTTCTTTATAAATTAAATGAGAATAAAAATATCACTTTTCTCATAGAATTGTTATTAAGATCAAATGAGATAATGTTGTTGTTTGTTCTGTCTTGAAGAGGATCATGACTTGAGGGAGATGATGCCATGACATTGGATTTAAATAAATAAGTGCTATAAAATAGCATTGAAGAAGAAGATGATAATAATATTTCCAAAGCTTTAGCTTATCTAGAGGCAACGACCTGGTGGTATAGTAGATAGAGAGTTGGATCTGGATTCAGGAAGATCTGAGTTCAAATTTGGCCTTAAGACACTTACTAGGCAAATTGTGATCTTACTTATTTACTAAGTAGATGTGACCCTAGGCATGTATGATATATATTGAAGACTTGAATAAATCTTTTTAAAATTTATTCACTCACTCATTACTTAATGGAAAAAAATAAGACCATTCCTTATAATCTCTTTAGAAAGAATAATCCACAGTTTGTGCAAAAAAATTGGCTAAACCTCTGGGTGGTTTTTTAAAAGACAGTTCAAGGGAGAAACAATTTGGATGAATCCAGATTAGGAAAAGCTTTTTGAAGTGTTAATTGAAGTATTGAATACTGAAATATTGAAGTATTAATACCAGAAATTATAGGGTGTAGGCATGAGAGAATTTCTTTCTAGATGTTATTGAAGTGAAGATACTCATTCAGTAAAACACACCCCGTTTAGAAGTTCATGAGGTTGATTTGAGAGTGTTCCAGTAACAATTGAGGGAGCAGAAGCATACATTTTCCAGGCATAAACCAATATAGAGGGATTGACTTGAGGGAGGGAACAAGAAGAGTAACTCCTGGTGTCAGAGTAGAAAGTTGATTAAGGCAGACATCCCTAGAATCTGAAAGCTGATCTACAGAAAGAAGCAGATCCAGGAGTTCAGCTGAACGAGTGTACAGCAACAGAGACACTGAGCCCAAGAGGAGAAAGACTTTGAACACTGCAGTACTAGAGATGTGAATGATTTTTAGCCATATGTGTGCCTCACTTGTATAGTGTTCTTAAGTTTATGCTCCCTTTTCCCCTGGACACTGCCTATTTGTGGAAGAACTCACCACAGATATGCCGTTTCAGCAAATGACCTGGCTTTTGGTTAATAGTATCTATTGTCTGACTGTTAAGAAGTTCTTGATTAAGGGCTCCTGAACTAGAGTTTCAAGAGCGTTTTCTGACAGACTATACCTTGAACCTAAAGGTTGTAACTACCTCTAGACAGGTAGCTCAGAAGGATTACTCTATAGGTATATACAAAATATGATTAAAATGAATACATACTTATTTTTTGGGGGAGGGAGAAACAGCAAGAGACTCTATATTACTACTCACCAACCTTGTAAATTCTCAGATGAAAGATCCTTTCCTTAGCCCCTATTCCCCTATATATGTTGTCTTCCCTTGTAATAATGTAAACTCTTTTGGAAGAGAAAGTATAGTTTTGTACTTGTAAAGAATACATTATATTCCAGATACAGGGGCAGCTATATTGCAAAGATATTAGCCTAGGTCTCTGGCCCAAATGATTTTTGGGTGGTCAGTTCTAATTCCAACTGAAGTCTGGGTGCTTTTCCTCAAAGTTAGTGGAATACTACACAGTCCTCCACCACACAAATAACAACAAGATGACCTATTTTAATGCCCTGCCCCATTTCCTCTGCTCCTTATGTCTCTGTCCTGGCATATAAGATTGATTTCTGTAACTTAGGTATCTATGGCTCTAGGAGGAGGGTAGGAAGTAAAAACAGAAAGTGATGTTTTTAAAGTTATGAATAGTGGGAGAATTCTTAAGCAAAGAAGAAAAATAATGGATCATTTAGATTATGCAAAGTTTAAGAGATTTTGCTTGAACAACATCAGTGCACTCAACATTAAAAATAAATAAATACAAAAGCAATTTTAAAAAAATAATTATAACTTTTTATTCACAGAACCCTTACGAGGGTAATTTTTTTTTTACAACATTATCCCTTGCACTCATTTCTGTTCCGATTTTTCCCCTCCCTTCTTCCACCCCCTCCCCCAGATAGCAAGCAGTCCTATACATGTTAAATATGCCACAGTATATCCTAGGTACAATATATGTGCGCAGAACTGAACAGTTCTCTTGTTGCACAGGAAGAATTGGATTCAGAAGGTAAGAATAACCCGGGAAGAAAAACAAAAATGCAAACAGTTTACATTCATTTCCCAGTGTTGTTTCTGTTAAAGAAATCTACTTCCATCAGCATACATCCTCATACAGTATCATTGTTGAAGTATATAATGATCTCTTGGTTCTGCTCATTTCACTTAGCATCAGTTCATGTAAGTCTCTCCAAGCCTCTCTGTATTCATCCTGCTGGTCATTTCTTACAGAACAATAATATTCCATGACATTTATATACCACAATTTACCCAACCATTCTCCAATTGATGGGCATTCATTTATTTTCCAGTTTCTGGCCACTACAAACAGGGCTGCCACAGACATTTTGGCACATACAGGTCCCTTTCCCTTCTTTAATATCTCTTTGGGATATAAGCCCAGTAGTAGCATTGCTGGATCAAAGGGTATGCATAGTTTGATAACTTTTTGTGCATAATTCCAGGTTGGATTCATTCACAACTCCACCAACAATGCATCAGTGTCCCAGTTTTCCCGCATCCCCTCCAACATTCATCATTATTTTTTCCTGTCATCTTGCCAGTCTGACAGGGGTGTAATGGTATCTCAGAGTTGTCTTAATTTGTATTTCTCTGATCAATAGTGATTTGATACACTCTTTCATATGAGTGGAAATAGTTTCAATTTCATCATCTGAAAATTGTCTGTTCATATCCTTACAAAAACAATTTTTAAGTATTTTTCACAGTCTAGAAAAGTTTAGAATTATCTAAGAAGTCACTAAGTTCTTGGATATAGAACTGTTTATATTACCTAAACTATTTATATTACCTAAGATCAAAGACAGTTTGAAACATCCCTCATATTCTAAAATATTTGTATTAGCACTTTTTTGTGGTAGTCAAAATTGGAAAACAAATAATACAATTCATAGACAAATGAGAAAATTTGTATGATGATGCAGAGTGAAGTAAATAATGTCATAAAAGCAGTATACATAATCGTTAGCATAATGTGATGAGAAGGCTATTAAAATGAAGCTAAATGCTGTCAAATTGTAATAATTGCTTTTGACTATGGAGAATAGATGGTAAAATAAACTTCCTTCTATTTGTTGGAGAGGTGAGAGCCATTCAGTGTAGAATAGAACATATGCTGTTAATAGAGGTCAATGCCATGGTTCATCTGGCTTTTTTTTTTTTTTTTTTTTTTTTCATTATGTAACAAAGACTTTTCTGCAAAACAGAAAATTCTCCATGGACTTCAGCATGAGTTTTGGCTTTTTGCTAACTAATTTGGATGACAGAGTAACTCTTGAGAAATCCTGGTTAGGCATTATGACTGGCTATTTTTTCATAATACCAATAGTAGCTTAGATGATGTAGAATTGTACCCTATTTTTTTTTTTTTGATCCTTCACATTGGTGACTTCTAGTATTTTCTCATTCTTAAACTTCCAGCAAAAAATAAGAGTCATTTCTATACACTGCCTGTTCCACCAATCCTGCCATTGATCAATGACAATGGCATCTGGAAATAAATTGCAGTGAAAATTTATGCATAAATGTGAGGTAGGCTAGAGTCCCTGATGGATTTCTTTGGCATTTCTGCCTTTTTTTTTTTTTTTTTTTTTTTTAAGAAAAGGCCAGTGACCAGCAATTCTGAGAAAAAGAGTTTTTTGAACCTTGACATTGCATTTGTGGGTTAGAATTTATAGATTTGAGAGAGATAATAGCAAATACCAATAGCTAATATTTATATAATGCCTACTATATGTTAGCACTCTTCTAAGAACTTTATAATTATTATCTCTCTTAATTTCAACAACAACCCTGGCATGTAGGTATCATTATTTATCCTCATTTTATAGGTGAAGAAACTGAGGTCAACAGATGTTAAGTGAGTTGCCCAGGTTCATACAGCTAGTAAGTATTTGACGCTATTTATTTATAATACCACTAGTGGCTTAGATGAGGTCTTCCTGACTCCAAGCATACTTGTCAGAGCTTCTTGGAGAAAAACATAGTCACAGTCAAATCATTCTGAGCAATGAAAGCCCAACTACTGTCTTTTCTGGCCAACTGAACTACCATTTATTTTACTTTACTTTACATTTACTTTTTTTGTGTGTTTCTTTTAACTCTTAAATATTAATTGTAAGGTTTCTATAAAGTGATGACTTCTTTCCCCTGCAGTATTATACTTAATTTTGTTGGGTAAGTTATTTTTGTCTTCTGGAATATCGTATCTGAAGTTTTCTGCTCCATTTCTCCATTTCAATTAAACCATGTGTGATTCTGACTATAGCTCCTCAGTAATTGAATATTTCCTTCTGTATGCTTACAATATGTTTATTTTGATCTCTCATCTCTGAATTTTGACTATTATATTCCATGGATTTATTGTTAGGGTTTTTTCCAGAGATTAGGAAATTTTTTTTTCAAATTTGCTCTCTGGTTATAAGAGATTTTTGGCAGTTTTCAGATTTCTTGAAATATAAGGTCTAGGTTCTTTGGTTAAGTGTTCAGATAGTCTAATGATTCTTCAATATTTTTCCTTGATTTGTTTTTTGCATTACATTTTTATGTTTTGCTATTACCTTACATTTTCTTCTATTATTTTTAGCCATTTGATTTTTTTTAAATCTTGTTGTCTTATTGAGTTGTCCATTCTCCTTTTCATGGAGGGTTTTTTTTTTTTTTTTGTAAAATGTTTTATACTTCTTATGCCAAGTTGTTAAGATTCTCTTTCCAAATCTTTCTTCCATAACTCACTTCTGTTCCATTTTTCTCCCTCTAGCTTCCTCATTTCAGTGATTGAAATGCTTTTAACTCTGTTTAATCTTTGCTTTACTTCTTCTGTTCTCTTTTAAAAAAGAAATTACCAGCAAACAAAATTTAATAATGATTTTAAAATCATTTTAGTTGTTTGAATTCTGAAAAAAAAAACAGTAGTTATTGTATCATTGTGATCATGAATGTTAATATTACTTTATTACATGATAGGTAGATTATGCTCACATCATAGACTTATTAATATGTCTTCTTACAAAGATGCCTTTTTAAATGGAAACATTAAAGTGTATAAATATTTTCTTAAGATACTACAACAAGAATTCATTATCTTTATTGAGGTATTTTGAATAGAAGAATTATTTTGTTTGGTTTTCTTTTACTTCCTCTTAATATTTGTATTCCTCTGCTATTTACAAATTTGATTCCTTGTGGACCATGACCCTGGAGCCTGTTTTTGTTGTATCTTCATAATTGATCTATTCTTTTCTCAAAGGGGCTCTTCTCCCAACCCTGAACATTCTACATGTTGCAATTACTTGCAGGAGTTGCAATAAATTTAAAATAACTAAAGCTCTCAAAATTCCATCTGCTATTCTCTTGTCAGATCATGTTGGATCCAAACAAGTCACAGATGATACAAGCCCTCTATCTCCCTGTTAGATCCATATCATGTTCCTATTCTACTCCTGTAACCTCCTTTTCAGGTCTTTCTGAGATCTGCAACACTTTCCAGCAGGGAGAAAGAGAGTTTTCTTACTGTTTGATTAATACTGACTAAATCAATTGATAGTTGTCCTAATTTTATCTTTGCACGAGAATTAGGTGCAAGGGTGAAAGTGACCTATGGTGAAAAAAATTGAGTTAAACAAATTCAAGAAGATCAGAATTTGAATCCTGGCTCTGTCAAATACTATTTGTATGCAAGTCTACCTTTCAGGACCTTATTTTCTTCTTTGTTAATGAGTGGTGAAGGAGTTTCTAAGGTCCCTTGCAGCTTTAACATTTTCTAATAATCGCCCTATTCATCTCTATGACCTGGGAACAGTTGTATGCTTAGAGTGCTCTTTAAAAATCCTCTTGTAAGATTCCAGCTGCTAAAAAGAGGGAAAACTTATTAAGACAATGAAAAAGTTTTGACATAATGGCAGGACCTCTAACTGAGAAAATGACCATGTAATTGGGAATTTCTTAAGGGTTTTATTGCATTTGGGATAAAAAAAGTAATCTTGAGAAAGTTAATTTTAACATTAATTCCCTCCACTTTTTCTCTCTCAAGAATAAAAAATAAAAAGTTCGTGGCTTCCACACTTAGAAAAGTGACCAGGAGAAGAAAGAAGAATAACTTTCAGGTAAGGAAAAAAAATGCTTCATCCATTTCATTTAGAAATCAAGACTACTGGTTGGAAATCCACTGGCTTCAAAAACACTATTTGTTCTAGGAAATATTTTGAAGTACTTAATTACATAAGCACCAAAATTATGTGTTTCTATGAAAATCAATTAACTAGGCATGCATTGTGGAAAGGAATTCAATAAATCAGGTTATCTACTCCACTGCTAATCAGGTGATGGTTAGACCTAAATTATCTGAGAAAACACATTGTGTTTTCAGGTGGCCTTACAATGTAATGGAGAGAAGTAATAACAAATGTAGATATCAAAATTGTGAATAAATGAATAAAAATATTTATTAAGGGTTTAGTATATGCCAATCATTTTACTAAGCATTGAGTATACAAATAGAAAAAGGGGACAATTACTACATTTAAAGAATTCAGAATCTAATTGGGAAATTTAGCATATGTTAGAGAGCTCAGTTGCAGGGCTTACAGAAAGGATGCATTGAGTTATATGCCCCATAGGAGCACCCAGCACTAGTGGTAGAAGGATATGTGAATCACAGGATCAGAATGGTGAGGATAAAGATGTGATCAGAAAGGGAAAATGGGAAAGAGCTAAATTGTTATGATGGGTTCTTGGAAATAATGAAGGGATAATGGGATGTCCCCAACTGGAGGGGTAAAAAATAAGGTCCCATTAGAATAATATTTTCACTTTGAAAATTTCCCTAATAACCCTTCCCCCCCAACTATTAATTGTGTGTTTATGTGTATTTGAGATGCATTTTCCCTCTCTACATGTTAGGATCCTTGGGAATAGAGACCTCAAAGAATATAATTATATCTTCTCTAGGACCTATGTAGTCCTGGGCTTTGCATTCAAATACTTAATAGAAAGACAACCTAACAAAATGGATAGAGGGTTTACCTTAGAGTCAGGAAGACCTGAGTTGAAGTAATAGTCCACACATTTTAGTTAAATTGATTATGGTTTGGTATTTTAGACTCTCAAAATCTCAGAAATATATAACAACAATAATAAACAACTAATATTTATTTAACACTTACTATGTGACAGATATTATGAAATAATGATCTCACTTGACCCTCACAACAATCCTGAGAAGTAGGTGCTATTATCACCCCTATTTTATAGATGAGGAAACTGAGGAAAACAAAGATTAAGTAATTTGCCCAGGGTCACACAGCCAATAAGTAACTGAAGTTAGATTTGAAGTCAGGTCTTTATGACCCTAGTTTGGAGCTCTTTCCTTTGCCACCTCCAGTTGACTCTAAGTCTACTATTTGCAAATGAATTACTAATATACAGTTGTGGAATGGTTTTCACATCAGAAGTTCTCTATCCCAGTGAAACCCAGGTTTATGCCTTTGTCTTGTAGAACAAAGCCAAACTAAACAAATACTTAATATATGTTACTTGAAGTTTATTGTTATTAATATTAACAGTTAATTACATCAACTATGAGGTAGATACTGTGTTATACTTTATAATTATCTCATTTGATCCTAAGAGTAATCCTAGGAAATAGGTGCAATTATTATTATTCCAATTTTAAAGCTGAAGAAACTGAGGTTAAATGTTTTTCTTAAAGTCACATACCTAATAAGTTCCTAGCCAGTTTTGAACTCAGATCTTTCTAATTCTAACTCTTGTGCTTTATCCACTGTATCATTTATCTGTCTTTTGAAGTTAACCTAGATATTTTAGAAAGAAATTAAAACATCTTAATGGGACAGAAGAAAAATTGTCATTACGTTTATTTAACCTTTTTCAAAAAATTAACTATGGACTTTTATTTATATCACCTGGAAAAAAAAAAAAAAGGTGTTTCCTTAAGAATTCTGGGTTATACATTTTATATTTAACTGCCTTCCATATTGGGAAATTCAGTCACATCTCAAATTCGCTGTTTCTTTAGCCTTATATCTTTAAATGGGAGTAGAAGAGCAAAAAAAGTATTATGAAACAACTAATGAAAGAAACTGTAGAAAAGGGTGGGTTACTAATAACATGTTCATTTGTAGGAACAAAAGATTAGGCATCTCAGTGGCCAGGATAAAAAAAAAAAAAGATTAAGGAGGAGATCAGTTCTGGACTTCAAATTATAGTGTAAGTATAGTATAAGCAATAAACTTCAAAACTATTAGGTACTTTACAAAAATAAAAAAGTAGGTCAATGGAATAGACTAGATCAGGAATATTTACAATCAAACTCAATAACTCAGTATTTGATCAACTTGAGATATATATTATTTGGGGAACAGCTCCCTGTGTAACAGAAACAATTTTGGCAGAAATGAAGTTTAGATTATTATATTAGTTAGGGAACATATATTCAATGTCATAATAGAATTAAAATGGACATGTAACCTGAATATTAAAGTTTATACCACTGTGCTAAACACTTTATAATTATCTCATTTGATACCATATATCTTATATATGCCATGAAAAAAAAGAAGACAATAAATCTTTTCATGACTTTGAGGTGAGAAGTCTTTATCAAGTGATCAATGTAACAACAAAGGATTCTTTAAAAGGTTAATTTTGGTTACATCAAATTTAAAAGTATTTGTATGAACAATGTAAATTTGACATGATCAATGCAGCTAAAGTAAGAAAAGATGTGGTCAGTTGGAGGGGGGAGATGGTCTTTACATTCAAATTTGTCTGTTAAAGATCTTATGTATGAAGATATATAGGGAATTAACAAAAATACAAAGGACAAAAAATTATTCCTTAATGGATATGGTCAAGTATATGTGAAACCAGAGGTGTTAAAAATTTTCAAACTATTAACAACCCTATGAAAGATCATTACAAATCACTAATAATAAGAAAAATGCAAATCAAAACAACTCAGGTTTCATTTCACATTCATTAAATTGACAAAAATGACAAAGGTAGAAAATAGGGGAATGACTAAGGGAATTAGTACATGACTAATACATTATTGATGGGACTTTGAAATTTATGGTTCAACAATTCCAGTAAGTAATTTTGTTATTGTAAATATATATATATTTTTCATTAAATGCTTCCAAATAACATACAAAAAACTAATATTCTTTAATTTTTAAAAATTTTCAAATTCTTTTCTTTCATCTCCTTTCCCACCCTCTAAAAAGGCAAGCATTGTCATGTGTATTAATTTTGTGAAGGCAAGCAATTGTGATGCAAAAGAAGCCAAATACCTGAAAAAAAAAACTTGAAGAAAAATAAAATTTAAAAATATGCTTCAATTAGTATCCAGAGTTCATCAGTTCTTTATGCTTCTGGAGACAGATAGTATTTTTCATGATGGGGCCTTTGGAATTGTCTTAGATAACTGTCGTGATTAGAGTAGCTAAATTTTTCACAGATGATCACTGTTAAAATATTGTTGGCATGACCAGTTTTTTTCTCGTTCCTGTTTACTTTATTTTACATGAGCTCACATAAATCTTGCCAGGTTTTTCTGAAACCACTTTCTTTATTGTTTATTATAGTATTCTATCACAATCATATATCATAATTTGTTTAGCTATCCATCAATTAATGGGCATTCCTTCAATTTCTAATTCTTTGCCACCTCCAAAAGAACTATTATAAATATTTTTGGATAAATATGTCCTTTTTTATCTCCTTGGGAAACAGACTTAGTAGTGGTATTGCTGGATCAAAGAGTATGCATGGTTTTATTATCATTTGGCCATAGTACCAAAAGTTTGCTAAAATGATTGAACTAGTTGACAATTCCAACAACAATTTTTTTCCATTTCTCCTCCAGAATTTGTAATTTTTTTAGGCAATATGATAAGTATGAAATGGTATCTCAGAATTTTAACTTACTTTTCAAAAATCAGTAGTAATTTGGGAGCAGTTTTTTTCATGTGACTATTGATAGCTTTGATTTCTTCTTCTGAAAACTACCTATTCATATTTTTGACTATTTATCCATTAGGGAATAACTTGTATTTTTTTTTTCTTTTTGCTGAGGCAATTGGGGTTAAGTAACTTGCCCAGGGTCACATAGCTAGGAAATGTTAAGTGTCTGAGGCCAGATTTGAACCCAGGTCCTCCTGACTTCAGGGCTGTTTCTCTGTCCTTTGCACCACCTAGCTGTCCCTGTAATTTGTATTTTAAAAAAAATTGGCTCAGTTCCATGCATATATGAAAATGTGTATATATATATATATATATATATTTAATAAATGAGGCCTTTATTAGAGAAACATTCTATAATTTCCCCTCCTCAGTTTTCTGTCTTTTTTTTTTTTAATTCTGGCTGTGTTAGTTTTATCTGTACCAAAACTTTGTAACTTCATCCAATCAAAATTATTCATTTTACTTTCTGTAATGCTCTTTATCTCATGTTTGGCAATAAACTTTTGGGAAGCACTTTTTAATCATGTTAAAAGAAAAAATAATTAAAATATCTCTATTTTTTGAGTCAGAGATCCTACAGCTATTTCCAAATCCTAAGGAGGGCAAAAACAAGAAGATCCCATATCAAAATATTTTTAGCAGCATTTTTGTTTATGTGTGTTTAAAAAAAAAAGTTGTCTCCCTATTGAGGAATGGCTAAGCAAATTGTGATACATATGTATAAAATAATTTTATTTGATCATAAGAAATGGCAAGCACAATTCAAAGAAACATGGGAAATCTTGTATGAAGTAAGTATGGAGTAAATAGTAAATAAAAAACCCTAAGGGACAATATGTTCACTTAGTATAATGGTATGAATGGAAAAAATAAAAATATTAAATTGAACATTGTATAATGATAATGACTAAACTTGTCCCTGGAGAAATGTTGGGGAAAAAATGTACCTTCTTCATTTTTTTTTTTTTTTTTTTTTGCTATAGTATGAGACACAAGATGTCTCAAAAGAATTTGCAGGTTTGAACCTATCTCCAAGTAAAGGGGCAGAATTTATTGTAACATCAATTGAAGCAGGTTAAGTTCCAAAAGAATTTGGCAAAAAAACAAAAAACAAAAAAAAAAAACCAAAAAAAAACCAAAACAGGAGCAAGAAGATAAATTTGTAGGAAGACAGAGATCTGATTCTTCATATCACTAATATGCTAATTTTATGGCCAAGAGGTAGAAGTGAGGAGTAGTCTGTTATGCACCTCACCATTTGTCTCAAAAACCTTTTTATCACTGATGAACAGATTGTTATCTGGCAGAAAGCAAAGTTTCTTAGACTATACTATATAATACTAAGGCCAGGAAACTTTAGGATTATTGGCAAATAGATTGATAGAACAAAAGTACTCCAAAGATCTGGTTACCTGAGAATTACTGCTCTATTTCTCCTAGAAGTTGCACCACCTTCACTTTCGTTTTCTTTTTGTTATAAGGCATGGGTCATTTTATAGGAAAGAGAGAGGAGGAATGCATTTGAAAACTGAAATAATTTGAAAACAAAAAATATGAAAAAAAATAGATAATAGCCTAAAAAAAGAGAGAGGCTCTTCACTGCAGTTTTTGTGAAGGGAGATGAAGCAAACTGATGTATAAATATGAAAAGACATATTGAGTAGACATTATTTAAAATAATGTTTAAATCAAAACTGACAATTAATTTTTGACAAATACTTGTGTCTTTCACCAGGTTTCTGCCATGAGTGACCAAGGAACAAACAACCATTCTGAAGAGACTGACTTCATTTTTGTAGGCTTCCGAGTCCATCCAGAGTTCCATATTGTCTTATTCCTATTTTTCTTGTTTGCATATGGCATGGTTCTTCTGGGTAATGTTGGCATGGTGGCTATCATCTTGACTGATACCCGATTGAGTACCCCAATGTATTTCTTCTTAGGTAATCTTTCCTTCATCGATCTTTCTTACTCCTCTGCTGTGGCACCAAAGGCCATGGCCAATTTTCTGTCCTCAAGTAAGTCCATTTCCTTTGCAGGTTGTGTGGCTCAGCTCTTTGTCTTCACCCTCTTCATGGTAGCAGAGGGCTTTGTCCTGGCAGCTATGGCCTATGATCGTTTCATAGCCATCTGCTCCCCACTCTTATATTCTATTCATATGACAAGACGATTTTGCACACAACTTGTAGCTGGTTCTTATTTTTGTGGCTGGGTTACCTCTGTTCTCATAGCTAGTATGACTTTTACTATGTCCTTCTGTGCCTCTCGGGTCATTGACCACTTTTACTGTGAATCCCATTCAATTGAAAAGATAACATGTTCCAATATCTTCATCAATAGAATGATGTCATTAGTTTTGGCAGGAATCATTATTTTGCCCACTATCATAATCATTATGGTGTCCTATGTATATATTGTGTCCACTGTCTTGAAAATCAACTCAGCTGAAGGTCGAATGAAAGCCTTCTCTACATGTGGGTCTCACCTTGGGGTGGTGAGTTTGCTCTATGGAACAATGTTCTTTGTGTATCTCATTCCTCCTAGTAACCCTGAGCTACGCAAAGTGGCTTCTGTTTGTTATACCCTCATCACTCCCATGTTGAATCCAATCATTTACTCTTTAAGAAACAAAGATGTCAAAGAGTCTCTGAAAAGGATTTTAGAAAAGAAAAAGATTTTCCTCTGAATTCCTTTTATCCACCTTTCACTTCCATAATTCAGTTTTTTGGGAACCCCTCCAATGAAATGTTTTTCTATGATAAATCTTCTACCTGTCTTACCCTCAGCTATGCTTCTTCAAGGGAAATTCCCCTCCTCCCTAAGCTTCTGAAACATTAGGGGAAATTTATAGTAACTTTACAATAAAAAGGCATACTTGGCATCCTTAATAGAGGTTTGGTTTTGGCTTTTAAAAACACACTGTTTTTTTTTTTAAATACTTGATTCTACTTTGAAACTTAAATCAACCTAATTTTCATTCAGTGGCCAATAATAGACCCAACTCAAGCCTCAGTGACTCATTACTTAGGTTCTGTTGGTTTAGAAAGAGTGTAAATAGGATTTTTTTTTTAATTTAGGCCAAACACTGAGCATTTTTCCCTTCCAGATTGAGCCACCTTTTGTATCAACTTTTAATCAGCCCTTAATCATTGAATGAATATGGCCTCAGACAACTTGAGACCTGAGGGAGATTTTTAATTTAGAAAGGCCTAGGTCACCCCTATATCCTGGGTCTTCTCTAGTCATCTTTACCTTTGTCTTGTCACTGAATTTTGATGACTCTGGAGGACAGAGGGAAGCTGATGGCTTTAAACAGCTCTGCCCTGATCAAAACTAATCTGTCAACAAGTCAAGATATTATTTTTATGATGTTATTGGCCCTCTTTGAGAAGCAAGGACAAACTACAACTATATGTATTGGTGAGTTTGCAGCATGTTTTTTGGAGGTCTGGAGGATAGAAAGTTGGTATAGTAGACATTGTTTGGTAACCAAATAATACTTATTTTTATGTCAAATTTGTTAAATAAAGATAGAATTTCATTTTGAATGTGTGTACAAAATGGAGTGGATAAGATAGATGTGAGAAAATATCAAGGATATATTTTGTTAGAGCATAAAAGAGAATGGTATTAAGTTTACTAACTCATTTCTTTTGCCCATCTGTCAGTTTTTTGAAACAGGAATTGATTGACTAGTATCATTTAGTCAGGATTATGCTGGTAAATGTTTAATAACTGGCTCTCAAGAAAAAAGTAATGTACCCTTAACATCTTTTTAAGTTTAATATTTACTATTAGTATTTTCTTCATCATTTTCTTAAGTTCAAATAATCATCAAAACAAAAAAACAGCATCAAGTTTTGATTTTTAACTTTTGATGATTTCTGAAGTATAAGTTGCCATACAGAAAATTTAACAAAATGTGATCTGATTGGAGCTGGCTCCTAAACACCCCTATTTCTTTTCTCTTAAATCTACAAAACTATAAACTTGTGACATTTTCTTCAGCTTATTCCTATTGATAAATTCAGGGTAGCAATTTCTAGTTCAAAATACACGTGACAAATTCACAATGACCTTTCTTTTTTCCAAAAAGGTACATTTATTTAGGAGAAGAGGTTACAGGCAGAATGAAGAGGTAAAAGAGGCACCAGGAGAGGTAAATATGAAATAGATTTGGGGGAGCATAGAGTTAGCAAAGAAAGGAGTTTTTAACAATTAACAATGGATAAGACAAGTTTCCCAATCAATCGTTTGAAGAAAAATCCCAAAAAAGATAAAAAAGCAAAACCACCATCAACACACACACACACACACACACAATCATGAATAGTGTCTGTGCTGTGGTTTTTGTGTTGTTATTAATTTTCTATATATTATTTAAAAAATGTTTATTAAGATTAGTCTGAGGATTTTGTGAGGAATTCAGAGATGATATTGTTTCTTGATTAAAGTTTAACTCCCCCTTTTTATGTAAATAATATTTTATTTTTCCAATTATATGTAAAGATAGTTTTCCATTTTTGTTTTAAAAGATTTTGAATTTCAATTTTTTTTCCTTTCCCCTTTTTCCTCTCTAAGATGGAAAGCAATCTGACATATGTTATGTATGGGTAATCATGGAAACATATTTCTATATGAGTCATGTTATGAAATAAGAAACAGAACAAAAAAAAGTAATCAAAAAAGTGAAATAATATGCTTCAATCTGCATTCAGATCCACAGCTCTTTTTCTGGATATGGATGATCATTTTTAATAATGAGTTTTTTGGAATTGACTTGGAGCACTGTATTGCTGAGAAGAGCTAAGTCAATCATATTTAATCATTGCAGTATTATTGATATTGTCTACAGTGTTTTCTTGGTTTTCATTTCACTCAGAATTAATTCATATAAATCCAGGTTTTTCTGAAATCCTTTCTTATAGCACAATAGTATTCCATTGTAATCATATGCCATAATTTGTTCAGCCATTCCCCAACTAATGGACATTCTTTCAATTTCCAATTCTTTGCCACCACAAAAAGAGGTTGTTATAAATATTTTGTATATGTATGTCCTTTCCCCTGTTTATGTTCTCTTTGGGATACAGACCTAATATGGTATTGCTGGATCAAAGAGCATGCAAGGTTTGATTGCCCTTTAGGAATAATTCCAAATTGCTCTCCAGAATGACTGGATCATTCACAACTACACACAATGCATTAGTGTCCCAATTTCCCAACATCTTCTCCAACACTGATAATTTTCCTTTTCTGTTATGTTAGCTAATCTGATAGATATGAGATATTACCTGACCATTTATCAAATGGAAAATGACTAGTATAATAACAATAATAATAATAATTTCTCCCAGTAGTTTAAAAATGAAGCCTTTATCAGAAACACTTGCTGCAAAAATTGTTTCCCAGCTTTCTGCTTTTTTTCTTCTCTTGGTTGCATTGATTTTACTTGTGCAAAGCTTTCTTAATTTAATGTAATCAAAACTGTCCATTTTTCATTTCATAATATTCTGTATCTATTGTTTGGTCATAACTTCTTCCTTTTTCCTTACATCTGACAAATAACCTATCCCTTACTTTCTTATAGTATTACCCTTTATATTTAAATCACATACTCATTTTGACCTTATTTCTCATATGTGTGAAATACTGGTTTATGCATGATTTCCACCATACTATTTTCTGATTTTTCCAGTAGTTTTTGTCAAATAATGGATTTTTATCCTAGAACCTGGAGTCATTGGGTTTGTCAAATAGTAGATTAGTATAGCCATAGGCTATTATATCTTATGTACCTAACCTATTCCACTGACACATCATTCTATTTCTTAGCTAGTACTAAATTGATGATTGCCTCTTTATAATGTAATTTTAGATCTGGTATGGCTAAACCACCTTCTTTTGTATTTTTTTCATTAATTCCCTGATTATTCTTGTTTTTTTTTCTTTTAGAGGAATTTTGTTAAAAATTTTTCTAGATCTGTAAAATATTTTTTGGTATGTTTGGTAGTTTGGTATGACTGGTATGACAGTGAATAAGTAAATTAATTTAGGTAGAATTGTCATTTTTATTTTATTAGCTTGGCATATCCATGAGCAGTTGATACTTTTCCATTTGTTAAAATCTGACTTTATTTGTGTGAAAAGTGTTTTATGATTGTAATTGTTCCTGGTTTTAACATGGCAGGTATATTCCCAAAATTTTATGTTGTCTACCCTTACTTTAAATGGAATTTCTCTTTCTATATCTTGATGCTGAGCTATATTAGTATTATATAGAAATACTAATTATTTATGCTGGTTTATTTTTTTACAGCTACAATTTTGCTAAAGTTGCCATTTCAAGAAATTTTTTAGTTGATTTTCTATTATATCATCATTTCATCTGCAAAGAGCGATATTTTTGTTTCCTCATCACCTATTATAAATTTTTGAATTTTTTTTCTTTTCTTACTGGTAAAGCTAAAATTTTTAGCATAATATTGAATAATAGTGGTGACAACGAGTATGCATCCTTGTCTCACCTTATGGGGAAAGTTTCTAAATTATCCTTATTACAGATAGTGTTTGTTATTGCTTTTGGATAGATAACACTCATATTTTAAAGGAAACCTCCATTTATTCTTTTTATTTATCTATCTACCTATCTATTCATTTTTGGGGGGCTATTGGGGTTAAGTGACTTGCCCAGGATCAAAAAGCTAGTAAGCATTAAATATTTGAGACTGATTTGAATTGAGGTTCTCCTGATTTCAGGACCAGTAGACTATCCACTGTACCATTTAGCTTCCCCTCCATCTATTCTTATGCTTTCTTGTTCTTTTAATAGGAATGGGTGCTATATTTTGTCAAAAGATTTTCTACACTACTGAAATATTCATATGATTTCTACTGGTTTTCTTATTGATATATGCTCTATTATGCTGATAATTTTCCTACTACTAAAACAAATCTTGCACTTCTGGTATAAATCCTGCCTGATCATAGTGTATATCCTGATGATAAATTGGTGTAATCTCTGCCAATATATATTTAAAATTTTTTGCATCAATATTCAATATGGTCTATAATTTTTGTTTTGTGTTTTGGTGTTTCTTGGCTTGGTATCAGCACCATATTTGTGTCATAAAAGCAATTTGGTAGAGCTTTTTCTTCACCTATTAATTGAAATTAATTGTTGTTCAAATATTTGGTAAAATTCATTTGTAAATCCATGTGATCCTAGAGTTTTCTTAGGGAGTGCATTGATATTGTGTTCAATTTCTTTCTTTCTTTCTTTCTTTCTTTCTTTCTTTCTTTCTTTCTTTCTTTCTTTCTTTCTTTCTTTCCTTCTTTCTTTCTTTTCTTTCTTTCTTTTTTTAAATAGGGTTATTTAAGTATTTTAATTCCTCTTCTGTTAATCTGGGCAATGTATATCTTAGTAAATATTCATTCATTTCATTAAGTTTGTCAGATTTATGAATATACAGTTGGGGAAAATAGCTCTTAATTATCGCTTTAATTTCTTCTTCACTAGTAATGAATCCCCACCCCCCCACCTTTTTGATATTGATAATTTTCTATTCTTTTTTCTATTTTTGAAAATCAGATCAACTAAGGTTGATCAACTATTCTACTAGATTTTCTACATAAAACCAGGTTTTGGTTTTATTTATTAGTTCAATAGTTTTCTTGCTTTTAATTTTATTAATCTCTCCTTTGAGCTTCAGACTTTCTAATTTGGTGGTTAATTGGAGATTTTTAATTCATTCTTTTTCTAGTTTTTTAAATTGCAATTCATTTATTTGTTCTTTCTCTATTTTATTCATGTAATGATTTAGAGATATAAAATTTTACCTAAGTACTGCTTTGACCATAAAATTTGGTGTGTTGTTTCATTATTGCCATTCTCTTTAATGGGATTATTTATTGTTTCTATTATTTATTGTTTGATCCACTCATTGTTTAGGATTAGATATTAAGTTTCCAATTAATTTTAATTCATTTTTTCCATGGCCCTTTATTATATGTCATTTTTATGTCATTATCTGAAAGATATGCATGTAATCTTTTTGCTTTTGTGCATTTGAATGTGAGATTTTTATGCACTAATACATAGTCAATTTTTGAGTATATGTCATGTACTATTGAGAAAAGAAATCTTTTCTATTGCAATTCAGTTTTCTCCAGAGATCTATCATATTTAACTTTTCTAAAATTCTATTCACTTTCTTAATTTCTTTCTTGTCTATTTTGAGGTTAGATTTATCTAGTTCTCAAGAGGGGTAGATAGAGGTCTCCTACTAGCATAGTTTTGCTGTTTCTTTTTGTAATTTACTTCACTTCTCCAAGAATTTGATGAATGACTTAATTTGATGAATGACTTAATGAATATATACTTAGTATTGTCTATAGTGTAGTATACAGTATAGATACTGTCTATAGTATCTTTTAACAAGATGTGATTTCCTTTCTTATTTCTTTTAATTATGTATTTTTAAACTTCATTTGAGGCATAATATTTTCTGCTTCTTTTTATATTCAGTCTGTGTTTCTCTGCTTCAAATGGGTTTCTTGTTATCAACATATTGAAGATTCTGGTTTTTAATTCACTTTGCTATCTACTTCCTTTTTAATGAGCTAGTTTATTCCATTCACATTTGGCGTTGGTTGGTAACTGTATTTCCCTCCATTCAGTTATTCCCTGTTTATACTTTTCTATCTCTTTCCTTTCACTTCATTCCTCCTCATCAGTGTTTTGCTTCTGACCATACCACCTCAGTCTGTCCTTCTTTTTATCACCTTTACCTTTTCTTTTCTTTTTCTCCTCCTACTTCCCTATATAAAAAGATAGATTTCTTTAGCCAATGGAATATGTATATTATTCTCTCTTTGAACCAAATCCAATGAGAGTTAGATTCAAACAATACCCATGCCCTCTTCTTTTCCTCTGTTGTAATAAGTCTTTCTTGCTTCATTGTGTGATATAATTTAATCCATTCTGTTTTTTCCTTTCCTTTTATCCCAGTACAATCTTTTTTGTTGCTTACTTATTTTTTTAAAATTATTAAATAAAGTCAACATATTTATACCCTCTATTTAAATATATTCCTTCTAACTGCCCTAATACAGTATCATCTTTCCTTGAAGAATTATGAATCTAAATTTAACCTAATTGAACACCATGTTGTTATCATTGTTTTTCTTTCCTCTTTATCTTTTTATGCTTCTCTTGAATTTTGTATTTAAAGATCAAATTTTCTGCTTAGCTCTGTTTTTTTCATAGGAAAATTTTGAAATTTTGAAAGTCTCCTATTTCATTGAATGTCCATTTTCCCCCCTGAAACATTATATTGAATTTTTATGAGTCATTGATGATTGTTTGTTATCCAAGCTCCTTTGTTTTCTGAAATATATTTCAAGTTCTCAGTTTCTAAATGTGGAAAGCGTTAGGTCCGATGTAATCCTGACTATGGCTCCTAATATTTGAATTGTTTCTTTCTCACTGCTTGAAGTATTGTCTTCTTGACCTGATAATTCTGGAATTTGGCTATAATATTCCTTGGAGTTTCATCTTGGAATCTCTTTCAGGAGGTGATCAATGGATTCTTTTTATTTCTATCTTATACTGTGCTTCTAGGTCATCAGCAATTCTCCTTGATAATTTTTTGAAAAATGCAATTGAGGATTTTTTGTTGTTGTTTTGATCATGACCTTCATGTTTGTGTAATGACTTTTTTTTGTTTCAATGAAATTTTATTTTTTACATTAGACATAGCATTTTTAAACACTTAGCAAAGCACACAACATAAATACTTTCCCTGTACCCCCAATGTTTCATTATCTAGCCAACATTCAATTTAAGAAGGTAGAATGGACAATTTTGATTATGTGAAATTAAAATTTTGGCATAATCAAAGCAGATAGCATAAAAGAATTAAATAGAGCAAGTATGCATCAAATGCAACAAGTTTTTCTTATTAAAAAATCATCTTTGAGACACATAAGATAGGGAATTGATTCATTTAAATAAGACCAATAGTTACTTTCCACTTGATAAACGATGAAAGGCTAGAGCTCCAAATCAGAAATAATAAGAGAATTATAGAAATTGAAGTTTTATCTCACAAATATCAGATTGGAGAAGTTGACAAAAAATACTGGAGGGACTTGTTGTTTGTTTTTGTTGTTGTTTGTTCTTTGTCTTCAAAGAGGATCATAACATCAGAGAGGTGATGCTGTGACATGCAAATTAATTGAATTTAAATGAGGAAAGGCTGTGCAAAGTCACTTGCTTCACTTTCCCCTCAAGAACCAAGTGGTCCAGTGGCAAGATATAGATCAAAATGACTGGAGATGGCCCTGGAAGAAATGAGAGAATTTGACCGTTTTAAGCTAAGGTCTTCAACAGATCTCAGTTTGACTGAGGCTACACCCATTCAGTGATTAAAACTAGGTATCAATTGAGGCAGAAAATCTTTTCTTTCACCTAGTCCAAAAAGAAATATAAACAAAGAAAGAAATTTTCTGGGAGGGGAGACTCTCAGGGATTCTGACCAAAGCAGAAATGACTGCTATTTACATTCAATGTGAGTCAACCAGTATCCAAACAATGACCAAATGGGGCTTAACCTAGGACCTATTGGTGGCCAATGAGAATCACATTGGGACTACAGAACAAAAGGTGGTGTAACTGTGGCAGGGCTAATTCTTTCCCCCTGAAGGATTACACTCCGTTTTACTGGGTAGATTTGTTATCTAGCAAACCAGGTTTGCTTGGTTGTAATCCTAGCTCCATTGCTCTCCAGAATATTATATTCCAAATCTACCAGTCTTTTCATGTAGAAGTTGCTAAATCTTGTATTATCCTGACTGTGGCTTAACTTAACTTAATTGTTTCTTTATGGTTGTTTGCCATATTTTTTTCCTTGACCTGGAGGTTCTGGAGTTTGTCTATAATATTTATGGGAGTTTTTATTTTGGAATCTCTTTCAGGAAGTAATCAGTGAATTCTTTCAATTTCTATTTTACCTTCTCATTTTAGAACATCAGGCCAGTTTCCTTTGATAATTTCTTGGAAGATGATGTCCAGGATTTTTTTTTTTTTGATAATGAGTTTTAGGTTGACCAACAATTTTTAAATTATTTCTCCTGGATCTATTTTCCAGATCAGTTGTTTTTCTAATGAGTTATTTCACTTTTCCCCCTAGTTTTTCATTTTTTTGATTTTTCTTATCCTATCTTGATTTCTCATAAAGTCATCAGCTTTTGTTTTCTGAATTTAGTTTTTAAGGAATTATTTTCCTTACTGAGCTTTTGTGCTTTCTTTTTCAATTGGTCAATTTTACTTTTCAAGGCATTCTTCTCCTCATTAGCTTTTTGTATTTCCTTTTGTAGCACTCTCAATTCTTTTCCCCTAATTTTCTTTCATCTCTCTTACTTGATTTTCAAAATCTTTTTTTTTTTTTTGAGCTCCTTCATGGCCTGAATCCAGTATTTATTTTTCTGGGAGGCTTTGGATATAAGAGCTTTGATTTTGTTATCTTCTTCTGAGTATGTGTTTTGATCTTCTTTGTCACCATAGTAACTTTTTATGGTCAGAAACTTTTTCTGTTATCTGCTTATTTTCCTAGCCTATTACTCAACTTTTACTCTTTATTAAAATAGGGCTCTATTTCCATGGTGGCCCAAGCTTTATGGATTTTATGTAGCTGTTTTCAGAGATGCTTCTGAGGATCTAACCACAAGTACTCTTTTTTGTCTTGAAACAATTAGGAGTGTCCCTCGCTCCACTATGTAATAAGTAGTGTGCTAAAGCAACAGAGTCCTGCTTTGCTGACTTTGGGGCTGGAGCTGGGGCTGCACAGACAGTGCTGGGACTGCATGTCCGACTCCCACTTTGTTGCCACAGACCCTCTCTGCTGACTTTCAAATTTTTCCTTGATGCCCCTTCCTTTACTCTGCCATCTTGGCTCTGCCCTCTAGATTACCAATATTTAAGGGAGCTGATAAATGTAATTGTAGTCCCTGTATTCTCTTTGATAAAAACAGAATTTCCTCCAGCTCCCACTTCTTGCTTTACCTCTTGGCAAGAATTAGTCTCCCTTGGAGAAAAGGTTAGGGAGAGGAGGTTAGAAATATTAAATCTGCTTCCTTTTAAGGCCCACCACTGGTGGGCCCTACTCTTGGGCATACTCTTTCTACCCTTGAAGTCAAAAAGACCCATCTTGACTCTGATACTTAATAGCTATATGACATTTGGAAAATCACTTCAGCCTTTTGAATCTGAGATGAGTTGTCAAATATCTTTATAATTCTTATGCCAGGGATTCACCCTATTGACAAAATAACAAGTTTTTTGTCTCATCACATAATATTTATTTTATAGATTTGTTCATTATATATATGTAATTAACAGAAATAATTTTTAAAAGAATGATTTTCAAATGACTAGAAAAATGAAAGCTATTTTGTAAAAGAATCATGAAGTTAATAGGGAAGATTATATATCTCATTTGATTATGTGATGCCTTAAAATACAGGAATTATTTGTCCTAACTAAAGATAAATGGTTAGGCTTTGTTTGGAGTTTTATGGCATATTGCCAACCAACTGAAAATTTTTGTTTGATTTAGAAAGGGGAAGAGTTTGGCACAAATACCACAATTTTCAATGCAGATGCTCTGTCAAATAGATTTTCTTCTGACAATAAATTCAAAGAAAAAAGTTCAGTTGATATCTGGCGATGGTGAGATCTTTATTTCTATTTTCACAGGCTTAATTTCAAATCAAATATTTTAGTGATTTGAAAAGAAAAGGGATTGAAAACAAAATGATTATTTTTAATACTTGCTTTTCATGCTATATTTAATATGTCTTTAAATTTGATTTAGTGGAGTTTTTTTTTAAATAAAGCTTTTTTATTTTAGAACATATGCATATATATTTTCAACATTCATCCTTGCAAAACCTTGTGTTCCAATTTTTTTCTCCCTTCTTACCCCTCTTTCCTACATGCCAAGTAATCCAATGTATGTTAAACAGGTGCAATTCTTCTAAACATATTTCCATATTTACCATGCTGCACAAGAAAAATCATATCAAAAAGGAAAAAAAATGAGAAAGAAAAGGCAGCAAACAACAACAAAAAGTGAAAATACTATGTTGTGATCTACCAGTTCCCACAGTTGTACAATGAATTCCTGGTTCTGCTCACATCACTTAGCATCAACTTATGTAAGTCTCTCTAGGCCTTTCTAAAATCATCCTGCTGATCATTTCTTATACAACAATAATATTTCATAAATTTCACATACCATAACTTATTCAGCCATTCCCCAACTGATGGGCACCCACTCAGTTTCCATTTCCTTGCCACTACAAGAAGGGCTGCTACAAACATTTTTGCACATGTGAGTCCTTTCCCCTTTTTTATGATCTCTTTGGGATACAGGCCCAGTAGAGACACTGCTGGATCAAAGGTGGAGAGTTATTTCATCTTAATAAATGTTTAATCTTAAAAAAAATTTTCTGATTAATTTACTGAATATGCCTTTATATATTTAACAAACCATGGTAGAAACTTAAGTATTTTAATGGCATAATATAGAATATTATGTATGTATATATGTGTGTATGAGAGAGACAGAGACATAGAAAGGTAGTGAGAAAAGAGAGCAAGGAGGATAAATGAGAAAGAAGGAGAGAGAGCCAGAGACCATATTGCTATCTCATTACCAGATAAAATTGCCAAAGAAAGTTATGGAGTTGGAGAGAAGCCAAAGAGTTTCCTGTTAATGATGGAGAGAAGTCAAAAAAGATATAAAGAAAGGAGGGAAATCTTTTCTGATACAGCTGTTTTCCTTTTTTCCTTACAGAGGATTTGTAATGAGAATTTACTTAATATCTTTAGAGAAACAGAATAGCATAAGACTTTTCACAAATGAAGAGAAATCACAATCAAAATATTGCAAATAAACTTTTGCATATTTCTTTACTATGATATCATTTGTTAATTCTTCATATTCATCAGTTTTAATGTTTGTTTAATCATAAGATAAGATCTCTTACCAGTACTTAGCATAGGCCTGGCACATGTAGTAGGTACTTAGTAAATGTTTACTGATTGACTAAGAACAAACATTATTACTTTTTAAATTTATTTAATAACTCATATTTCATGGACTCAAATGAAAATTCCAATTTGATTGATGAAGAAAATATTAAAACATATCCTTGAATCTCTCTAGAACCTGAGATGATCCTATTAAAAAAAAGAAAACAAATCAAATGGTAGGCTGAGGCATAGTTTACAAGTACCTCAGATCC
The DNA here is from genome assembly GCF_902635505.1 of Sarcophilus harrisii. Lineage (NCBI taxonomy): Eukaryota > Metazoa > Chordata > Mammalia > Dasyuromorphia > Dasyuridae > Sarcophilus > Sarcophilus harrisii. Next base: position 86,630,389 of record NC_045430.1, on the reverse strand, counting down.
ATAATACTTGGCTGTAAACAAAAGCTTATTCTTTATATTGAAGACAAAATTTGAGTTGAGAATAAAACATGTGGATCCTATGAGATGGAGCTAAAGATGGAGATGGACTTCCAAAAAATGGGATGGGGTTTGATCATGGGGGAATTTCCATTGTAAGAGTACAGAGATAGGATATGTCAGGCTATAAATATCAGGCTATAAATATGGAACATATTGCCACAGAGTGCATGAAAAGGATTACAAGGTGGTAAGGTAAGAAAAGTAGCTTGGGGAAGGTTACAAAAGACATTGAATGCTAAATAAAGCTAAATAATCCAGAGAGTGACTGGAAAATCACTAGAATTTATTGAGTAAAGAAGTTACATAGATTAAAACCTAAAATAAATTAATTTGACATTGTGTGGAGGATAGAGTATAGTGGGGAAGACTTGGGTCAGAGAAACCACCCAGAAGAATTTTACAATTTCTAGCAGAGAAGTGTTAGAAAGATCCAGTGTTCCTTATGGGGACAGTAACAAAGTAAATGGTAACACATCATTTTAAATGTCATTTACACTGATAAAATTATATCCATTTCTGATGCTGAATAATTTGACAAAGCTCAAGGTTTTGGTTGTTTTGTATAGTTTGGATTTCCAAAGCTCTGGAAGGAGAAGGGGAGGTTGAGGTGTGGAATTGAGATCTATTTCAAGGTACACATGCTGCAGTGGATAGAGCACTAGCCCTGAAGTCAGGAGGACCTAAATTCAAATTCATCTTTAGACACTTAACACTGCCTAGTGTGTGACTCTGGACAAGTTACTTAACCCCAATTGCCTTAACTAAAGAAAGAAGAAAAGAGATATCTATTTTAAGTTCAAATGTATGTATGTCTTTTTTTTTCTGTTCTCTCCTGGAGAGATCTTGAAATACATAATTCCCATGGCACTAACTGTTATAGTCCCAGAAAATTTCTATAAACTTCTAGAGCTCAGATCTCCATGACACTGGAAAGAGTAAGGAGGAACCAGGATGTGAGATTGGGTGTTGTTATAAATTTATAAGTTGGGGCCTTTTGGTCAGCTGGTGCAATCTCACTACTAGTAGCATTATGGTGGTAGGGGAGAAGTTTCTGAGTGAACTCAAGAGAATTATTAGTTCAACTTTTGTATAGTAAAGTCATCTTTTGTGTTGTAAAGTCATCTGAAATTGTCTTATCTTTGGTGCATAATTTCTGTTTTGGAGAGGTTTGAAAGATCAGAAGGAGCAGAGAAATGTCTATTTCTCCACATTGATCACATGATTAAAAAATTCTCACTTCTCCTACCTATTCCAGTCAGTAACTTTTTTTCTTTTAATTTTTTTTATTTATTATAATAACTTTTTATTGACAGAACTCATGCCAGGATAATTTTTTACAACATTATCCCTTGCACTCACTTCTGTTCTGATTTTTCCCCTCTCTCCCTCTCCCCTCTCCCCTAGATGGCGAGCAATCCCATATATGTTGAATATGTCCCAGTATATCCTAGATACAATATATGTATGCAGGACTGAATAGTTCTCTTGTTGTACAGGAAGAATTGGATTCAGAAGGTAAAAATAACCCAGGAAGAAAAACAAAAATGTGAGCAGTTTACATTCATTTCCCAGTGTTCTTTCTTTGGGTGTAGCTGCTTCTGTCCATCATTGATCAATTGGAACTGAGTTAGATCTTATCTCTGTCGAAGAAATCCACTTCCATCAGAATACATCCTCATACAGTATCATTGTTGAAGTATATAATGATCTCCTGGTTCTGCTCATTTCACTTAGCATCAGTTCATGTAAGTCTCTCCAAGCCTCTCTGTACTCATCCTGTTGGTCATTTCTTACGGAACAATAATATTCCATAACTTTCATATACCACAATTTACCCAACCATTCCCCAATTGATGGGCATCCATTCATTTTCCAGTTTCTGGCCACTACAAACAGGGCTGCCACAAGCATTTTGGCACAAACAGGTCCCTTTCCCTTTTTTAGTATGTCTTTAGGGTATAAGCCCAGTAGTAGCATCCAGTCAGTAACTTTTGACTCAATATAGGAATTCTATCAACATTTAATATCCTAACCAAATAATATTCAAGTCTGGGAAAGATATTTGATCTGCCTGTCTATTTATCTATTTGTGATTTACTAGTCAACAGAATTTCTAGAGAAGAAACGACTTCTACCAATGGAGATTTACTACTGCACCAGGACTTAAAACCTGAGAGTATTGTCTGATATACTGAGGATAAAGGTCATATAGCCAGTATGTGTCAGAGGCAAAATTATGAAGTCTTTACTCAGAAGTCCATATTCTACCCACTATTGGGAAATTCTTTCAACCAAAAGGAATAGGACCTCTTGAGAGAGTTATCTGTCAGTGGGAGATCAAATGACTGTGAATCAAAGATAGAAAGCCAAAATAAAATTAAAGAAATGTATTAGCATGCTAAAGAGGATTGTTCACTGGTAGCAGCTTTAGCAATCAAAGTTTAATTTTTATAACATTTTTGTCCTACTTAGCTACAGTTAATCAACAGCATTCTCTGGGAACTTAGGATAAATAATACATCATCTCACAGAAGAGGGAGGGCTAGGAAAAAAAGAGGAATAAGCCAGAAGCAAAGGTTTTTTGGGGTGAATATTTACCATTTAACTGGCATACTTTGTTTTTTGAATGAAAGCATGAGAAAACATTCCCTGTTCAAGGGAATCCAGAGACAAAGGGAGGAGACCAGATACATTTATATTTGTTAAAGAAATTGACTTAGGTAAAGTTAAAGGTATTTTATCCTAGGATAATAAATAATTATTACAATTGATGAGACCATCTGATTTATTGTTCTTTACAGGTTTGTCATATTTTATATCTCCTTCAGTAGTGGTTGCGGAACCTCCATTTTTAGAACACCAAGTGGTTGAGATTAGTCCATTTCAAATATCCCTAGATCATTTTTGTCCCCATTACTCCAACTCCATACCACACAATTTAATTTATTTTCCAGATAAGTAAATATAGAAGACTAAATAAATGAATAAACATCTAAACAAATATATAGAAAATGTTCCTTCAAATATAGATTATCAATAACTTATAGACCAGACTTGAAGAAACAAATTTTAGACCTGCATATTTAGCAAACAAAATTCTAATCGCCTCTTTATTTATGCAGGGACCAATGGAATCACTCCTCTGACATGAGTTCTATATGTTAAAAAGTGTTTTTCCTCCTGTGGATCTTGAATACTTCATTATCTGGATAAAGTACAAGGCATCAGGAAGGTTTGAATTAAGATTTGGTCTCAGATACTCAGCAACTATGTTTCATTGAACAAGTCATTTAAATGCTTTCTGCCTCAGTTTCTTGTAAAATGGGAATAAAATAATTACATTTCTTTCCCAGGCTGTTGTAAGAATAAAATATCATAATATTTATAAAGTGTCATAAATCTAGAAGCACTATATAAAGTGATAATTATTATCGTTGCTATTATTATTGTTGTTTCTTTGTTTACTGTGGCTTTAAGCAATTAATAAGTTTAGGAGTTATAGCAATTACTGTCCTGAAAGAAAAGTAAATGTAATATGTCTTTATTCCAGTAAGCTTCCAGAAGGAAAATTGGTGATTTGGAGGAGAATCTTTATTTAAAGTTAGCTCAGAGATACAGGATCAACATCTTTTAAATGGGGCCAGATAGTAAGGAAGGAAGAATTTAGAGAAAACCCTTTTTCTCCCATAACATGTTTTTCAGAGCTTCTTTGACATCTTTGTTTCTTAGAGAATAAATCAAAGGATTTAACATTGGAGTAACAATGGTATAGCACAGAGAGGCCACTTTACCCAGCTCTGGGTTACTGGCAGGTGTAAGATACATAAAAGAAACAGTTCCATAGAGCAAACTCACAACCATCAGATGAGACCCACAGGTGGAGAATGCTTTCATTTGTCCTTCAGTGGAACGGATCTTCAGGATAGTAGATATGATATAGATGTAGGACACCATGATGACCATTATTGTGGGCAAAATAATGATGGCAGACAAAGAATATGACACCACCTTGTTAATAAAGACATTAGAACATGAGATCTTCTGTATTGGGCGGGTATCACAGTAAAAAAGATCAATAACATGAGATGCACAGAAGGACATAGTAAAGGTAATGCTTACTTGAAGGATGGAACTGATACAGCCACAAAAGTAAGATCCTGCAACCAGTTGGATGCAGAGGCTTCTTGACATACGGGCAGAATACAGGAGTGGGGAGCAGATGGCTATGAAGCGATCATAGGCCATAGCTGCCAACAGAAAGCCCTCAGTCACAATAAAGAGAGCAAAGAAGAAGAGCTGGGCCACACAGCCTGCAAAGGAGATGGTCTTATTCTCTGAGAGAAAGTTGGCTATGGCTTTGGGTGCCACAGCAGAGGAGTAGGAAAGATCAATAAAAGAGAGATTGCCTAGGAAGAAATACATTGGTGTGTTCAGTCGGGAAGCAGTCAGGATGAGGACAATCATACCAATGTTCCCCAGAAGGACCATGCTATAGGTAAGCAGAAACAAGAAGAAAAGGAGAATTTGAAGCTCTGGGCGGACTTGGAAGCCTATGAGAATGAATTCATTCACTTCTGAGTGGTTGCTTATCCCCCTGTCACCCATGGTAGAGATCTGCTGAGAGGCAAGGTCAAGAAATGAATTCTCATTTTTGATCCTGACATTATTACCACTGACAAACATTCATTTGATACCACTAAATACCTGTCAAACATCTGATTTAATTTACATCATAGTTTAGATAAATTTATATACTGTGCATCATTACATTAGGGGATGGAGCATGCTCAGCTTTGCCATTCCTGGTGACATTTCAAGAGAATATGCAGATAGTCTTTGCTGGACTCTAGTCACTTATATGCTTGTGCATATTTAGAAACTGGATGGGAAATAAGGTTAACGCTCTCTGATCTATCTTATTCTCCAGATAGCTCTTTAGCACTCACACTTCAAAGCCAGAAAGGAAATTAGAATTAGAGAGAACAAAAACTACTTAGTACATTTTTTGAATCATCTGCTCTTCTACCTTAGTATCTGATCAGGGGACTGTTGAACATCTCTTTTTGCAAGCTCCTGAGTCATGGATTCATGGAAACAGATCCCATAAAACTTCTAAAGGATTAATTTGAAGGAGATAGAGAATACATGCAAATACTCTATGTAACCTACTAAGAAAGGCAACTCTGAATACTTTATGATTCTGTTTGCCTTTCATAAGAACAGAACTTTTGACCAATAATGAAGCAAGTTTCCTACATCCTGATAGTGAAATGATGAACATTGTTCAAAATGAGACTATATCAATATATAAATTGAATATATACATATACATATATATTTTCATGTAGCCAATGCAGAAATTTGACTTGCTTTACTATGCACTTTTGTTTGTTATAAATGTGTATATATATATATATATATATATATGCAAAAATAAATATATATATTTTTTCTCTTGAAAATTGGAATTTAATGATATATTTTTTCTTCAATAACTCCTTTTCCTATTTGACCCCTTTCCTGAAAAATCTAGAGATCTTTTAGATAAGATCTCTAGATAAAATATAAATCACTCAACTTAACATTTAAATTCATTCACAAAATGGCACCCATTTACCTTTTCAGTCATTCATGTTATACCCTTTTAACCATTCTTTGCAGCTAAACATATGCTGGCACCTATAACTGATATTTCATCATCTCTTTCTATACTTTTCCACCCTTGTTTGGATAGTATTTTTTCTCCTTAGAATCTCTTCCCTTGAAACATATATTAGATTCTATGTCTTATAATGCCTTACCTGATCCTCCTGGATATTTGTACTCTCTGTCTTGTGAAATTAATTTGCATTACTTAGTGCTGATATACTTCTGTAGAGATAGTACTCTGCCAAATAGAATATAAACATCTTGAGGTCAGGGACTGTTATGTTTCTCCCTCTGGGTTTCCAGCATCTCACACATTGCCTTTTAAATAATAAGGGATTAGTAAATAATTGTTGAATTAAATGGAACCTTAAAATATTATTTTTGCCTGTCCTTTCTTGAAGAAGACCATGACATCAGTAAAGTGATGTCATGACATATAAGTGAATTGGATTTTAGTGATACAGGGCTATGCAAAGTCATCAGTCTCATTTTCTCCCCCAGACCCATGTGGGTCCAGTGATAATATATAGATCAGTACTACTGGAGATGTCCCCAGATTCAGTGGGAAAACTTGGCCTTTGTAAGCTAAGGAATTAAAGAATATCATGGAGACAAAAATAAGATTAGAAAGCTAGAGCAAGAGAAATATAAAAAGAAAGACAGAGGCACACAGAGAAAAAGATAGATGCAGAGACAGAGAATCAGTGGAGACAGATGCAGAAATAATGCTTTAACATGGAAAAAAAAACTTTAGAAATAATTCAGTACCAGATGAGGAAAATGAATTCAGTGATAGGAAGTAACTTCCCTAATGACACATAAGTTATCAGTAACAATCAGGATTTGAAAGCAAGTTGTCTGATTCTAAAACTGGTTTGAAATCAATATAATTTATCAAATTGTTTAGTACTGGAAAGTTAAGATCCTGAGTACCATCTCAGAGCTGATTGGGTGCTGTCATGAATGAAGACAAGACGGCTGAGAACTCTTGACTCTGAGAAGTTTATGGATCTTTTCACTTGGTCTTTAATAAAGTCAAGGGGAAAACATAATAATCTCCATGGAAATGAAATAAAGACATGTTACAGTTTGAATTTTGAATAATAACATGCCAATTTACAAATAAAGGAGGGACTCCATAATATGGTATTTATTAAGACTTTAATTCTATATTTTTTCTAAAGATTGGGGAATGATATAATAGAAATAGCATAATACATAGAGTCAGAAGGTTTGGATTTCAATATGTTGCAGTGCTTACAACTGTGTGACTTGTCCAAAGTTCCATGGGTAGCAAGTGTAGATATCAAACTTCAAATACAACTCTTTTTCCATTGTACCAACCTTCTTTAATGTATCATCATCATTACCTTCATCAGCATCATCATGGTGGCACAGTGGATAGTGTTGGACATAGAGTCAGGAAAACCTGAATTCAAATCTTACCTTAGATACTTACTAGTTGTATGATCTTGAACAAGGTACTTAACCTTGACTTCAGTTTCTTCAACTATAAAATAGGGATAATAATAGCACTAGCATTATTGTGAGGCTCAAATTGGATAATGTTTTTTATAGCACTTAACACTGTGTCTGGCAACTAATAGATATTATGTAAATGCTAGCTATTATAATTATGGTCATCATTCTCCTTGTTATTATTCTTATTACTACTAATAGTAACATAGTAGAGCCCATAGGAACTATAACTACTTGCTTTAAGAAATATGTAAATTTTTCCCAATGAATTTATACATCTAGTTATAGGATAATATTCCCAGTGTCTGGGGCAGAATTTTACTCATAGTTGGTGTTTTTATAATGTCTGTTTGATTTGCTGGAGTGAAGAGTGACCTTACTATATCATATATTATTGTTGACTTTTATTTATTCATCCTAATGAGATACTTAGACTGCTCATGTAATCTTTTTTGAATGTCAGTTTTTTTGTAAAGTGAGGACTTTAAAATAGGCAACCTTGGAGGGCAGAGACAAGATAGGAGAGTAAAGAGTAGGACTCATGAGATCTCCCCCAAATCCTTTAAAATAAACAAATATATAAATTAACATCAAACAAATTTTAATGTCCAAAGTCACAAAAATAAGGAGTGAAACAATTTTCCATCCCAGGTCAACATGGAGGGTTGACAGGAAATGTCTGTTGCAGGGTGAGAGTGGAGTACAGTTGGGTACAAACCCTGCTGGCATACCCCAGCATTTAGTAAACCAGAAGCAGGTCTTGGGATCCACTGAATCAGTAGCAGGAGCAGCAGCTTCTTCCGGAGTTCTCAACCCAAGACATTAAGGGGGTTGAATCAGAAGGATATTGCAGGGATCTCTTTCCTATTATTTTAGCAGGGTTCTGCTACTTTGCCCATACTTGAATCTGTTTCTCAGTCTTAGGTAGCAGTCTCAGGGTGAGGAAGAGCACACCAGAACTTATGATCAGAGTTCCAGGACAGAACATAATGATTTTGGTCACTTGTAGACCAGGGCATAGTCCAGGAGAGTAATAAACATACCTCTCCTTAGATCACAACCACTTTGGAAGAGTTGAAAACTTGCAGGTCCCTAGAAGTATCTTTGAAAACAGCTATACAGAACCCCAAAATTTTGGAACAGTGTGCCCTCCTGGAAGAAGAACCCTACTTTAACAAAGTGTTATGAGTCAAATAATAGGCTGGGAAAATGAACAAACAGAAAAAGATTCTGACCATAGAAAGTTATTATAATGACATAAAAGATCAAAACCCACACTCAGAAGACAATAAAGCCAAAACTCCTACATCCCAAGTCTCAAAGAAAATTATGAAACAGTCTCAGACCATGGAAGAGCTCAAAAAGGAATTTAAAAATCAATTTAAGAGAGAAAGAGGAAAAAAAGGAGGGAATGAGAAATGAAAGCGAAACAAGGAAATCCTGAAAAAAAAAAACCCCACAAGTCAACAGCTAGTTTAAGAAGACACAAAAATAGCGAAGAAAATAATATCTTCAAAAACAAATTAGAACAAATGGTAAAGGAAAGACAGAAAAAGGTGATTTATATTTCTTTTGGCAATGAATTTCAGTATTTAAATTCATTGTTCTGTCCCTGTAGTCCCCTCTTTTATCCTTGATAAACCATAATAATGCAGTGTGAATAACACATGACTTGGAGTTCAAGGAACTGGTCTAAAATCTTAGGCTGTGCACCTGAATTACCTGTGACTTGACCTTTGTCAGGCCACTTAATTTCTTTTGTCTTCAATTTGTTCGTCCATAAAACGTGCAGGTTGAGTTGAATACTAGCTAAGGTCCCATTCTGTTTGGAATCTATGATCCTGAGCTCCCAAGTTATTTTGAAAAGTTCAAGGTCAGCATTTTGTAAATTCCTAATGTGTATGGTAGAAAGTTAAAAAAATATAAAGACAACAGAAGGAATGAGTATTTTTAGGAAGCAAAACAGAGTCCCAAACCAAGGATTCCTAAACTAAATAAAGGTTTCAAATCAAGTAAAGTCTTATTGGACAAAGAATAATTAAAAGTCAATTTTGATTTGCTAAAATGTTCTTTATATAAACACTTATAATTTAGATTAATACATATTGGCATGAATTGACTAGCTGAGGGTCATTGAATTTTGAGATGGGAGATTTGAAGGAAGTTTTAGAATATCCTTCTCTTTGGTGACTTTCAAAACAAGATTCTCTTATCTGAGTCAACTTAAATGAGGTCTAGTCCAGAGCAAAGGAATGGACCATATGATTTCTCATGGCTAATTTCAAATCTCAAATTCTAGAATACTATATTCAAGATCAAAGCAAAATTAAAATTATTATTATTATTATTATTATAACTTTTTATTGACTGAACATATGCATGGGTAATTTTTTACATTATCCCTTGTACTCACTTCTGTTTCAAAATTTAAATTTTAAACTGTCTCCTAATACAGAGCATGGCACACAGAAGGGAGAAAACATTTTTATTTTCAAGTCACCAGACATTTATTAAGCATCTACTGTGCCATATGCTGCAAAGTTGTTAATACTTCTTTCTTCCTTTCTTTTTTTTTTACTCAATAGCATTTCATTTTTTTTTCAATTACATGTAAAGATGGTTTTCAACATTTATCTTTGTAAGATTTTGAGTTCAAAATTTGTTTCTTTCTTTCCCTTCCTGCCCACCTTCCCAAAACAGCAAGCAATCTGATTTGATATACTTTATATATGTACAGTCATGTTAAACATTTCTACACTAGTCATGTTGGGAAAGAAGAATTAGAAAAAAAATTATGAGAAGCGAAACCCCACAAAGTGAAAATAATATGCTTTGATGTGCATCCAGACTTCATAGTTTCTTTGTCTGAATTGGATTTGGAATTGAGACAACATTTTTGAAAACTGTTAATGATTTAACTGATATAAAAAAATGACACTTGTGAATTTGTCTCTTACCTGAAGAGATTTTATGTCTCTTCTCTTGATTGTGTTTCTACTTGTAATTTAAAATTTCTTGGTTTTGATTCTGAAAAGAAAGAGAAGAAGAAAAAATGAATTATTGAGTCAAAATTCACTACATCAAGAAACCTTTTAAGTCATATACAAACTGATACAATATGAAGTGAGCAGGACCAGAACATTGTACACAGTAACAATAATATTGTGCAACAATGAACTACCAATAACATAGTTAATTATTAAACATAATAATTGAAGACAATTCCAAAGGATTTATGATGAATAATTAATAATTTTTGGGGTTTTTTGTCTGCATTTTTTTACAACATGGTAATATGAAAATGTTTTACATGACTGCACATGTATAATCTATATCAGATTGCCTTCCCTAGGAAAAAAAACCTGGGACTCAGAATGTTAAAAAATGAATGCTAAAATTTCTTGTTGACATATAATTGGGAAAAATAAAAAATAATTTATTTTTAAAATGAAAGGATTTTTTAAAGTCACAAGAAATACCCTTTTAAGAAGTTCCAAACTATATGTTCATGTTCTCAATTTGAGGTCTTGCCCAGATGGCCAAACTTTCCCATTGTTTTAATAAACTTTCTCTTTTCCTAAGATGTTTTCTTTCTTTCTTTTTTTTTTTTTCTTGAAAGAATATGTTTGCAGTCCTTCTCAGAACAAGATTTGAACTCTTTAAATTGCTAATGTCATGGTGAATTTCTTTATTAAAGAATTTACTATATACATAAGATATTAAATTTTGTAGCTAGTGCTAATGAATCTAAGTAGAAAGAGCCTATTTTCTTCCTTTCTGGGGAGATTTATAGGTCTTAGAATGTAGAGAATATGAACACAAGGGCAATTTAAAGGGCAAGAAGATTCAATTCATTTCTCCTGGCACAGATGATCTTCTAAAGTGGAATCAGTAACTTACTGTAATAAGTAATTGCAACATGGTGGGTGTTCAGTTTTCCCTAAGTATGTTCTATTAAAGGAAGGAGGTAAATTAAAACATAACAAGAACAGGTTCCAAAGCAATTGTCTATGAGGAACCAAGTAACAAATCAGCTAGAAGCTGAGGAGCACATAGCTCCCCCCCCCAAAAAAAAAGAAGTCCAAGTCCAAGTAAACAGAAATGATTTATCCCCCTGACATTTAGTTTTGTTGAGGTCTCTTTGGACCTCAGTTTCTCCATTGTCAAAAGGGAATAATTACATTCCTATCTTGGTAGGCAATGAACATGTAACAGTGACTACTCTGGCCCCATTACCTGAAATCAAGTTATAATACATTTTACCCTTCCTTAATAATTCTACGGTAAACCTGTAGGGACATTGAACACTTCCAATCTCTGACTTTGGCACCAGCTTTCATCAGTTCTGTTGAAAAACTTCTTTCCTCCCTTCCCTCTCCTCTCTCTCTTTCTTTCTGTCCTTCCTTCCTTCCTTCCTTCCTTCCTTCCTTCCTTCCTTCCTTCCTTCCTTCCTTCTTTCTTTCCTTCCTTCTTTCCTGTTCATTGTTCACATAGGATATCATAGCCTTACTTACAAATGCTCTTAAAAGCTTTTAAAAAAATTTTTTTTTCTTCTTTGGATCTCTGAACCCTTCCAAGATATCTTGGGATTTACTGCTTATATTCTTTCTTAAGGATCTGGCTTTAAACCAAAGCCCCATCTGGTCATTCTTTCAGTCCTGACTGACTCAGATTGAATGTAAATAGTAATCATTTCTGCTTTGGCCAGAAACTCAGAGGGTCTTTCATTCCCAGATTTATTTATTTATTTAGAATTTTATTTATTTATTTTTTTGGATTAGGAGAAAGAGGAGATTCTTTGCCTCAATTACTATCCAGCCTTAATCACGGAATGGGTGAAGCATCACCCAAACTGAGGCCTATTGAAGACCTTAGATTAAAAAGGCCAAGTTCTCTGATTGCATCCGTGGCCATCTCCAGTCATCCTGATATATATATATATATATATATATATATATATATATATATAAGCACTGGACCCAGTTGGCTCTGGAGGGAAAGTGAGGCAGGTGATCTTGCACAGACCTCTCTCACTGAAATCCAGTTCACTTGCATGTCATGGCCTTGATGTCATGATCTTCTTCAATGAAGGACAAACAGCAACAATCTCTTAGTTTAAGGGGGTCTTTTAATTGCTATTTTCATTTCAACACTTTAACAGTCATATTAGCTTTTACAGAGGAATTCTTATCTCAAAAGTATAGCAATAACAGACACAGATATCACCATCCCAATATTTGGGGACCATAATTCCCTGTTTATCCCAGCTTGGTAGGAAAGATCAGTCTCACTGGGGTGTGATTGGAACAAGATCCCAGAAAGGGCAAGCTATACAGCAAAGGATTTGCAGGAAGGCTTCAAGTCCTAGGTTAATTTAGCAATGAGGTTCCACTCTTCTGTAAGCCAGAAGTATTAGAGGCAAACTAGCAGTTTGTGAAACACAAGATCCCACCCCCAGAAGTCTTACCCCTAGTTCGGGGTACTAGCAGGCCTCATCCATATTGCATCTGGACCATATCCTTGGGGCCAGTCAAAATTAAGATTTTCTTCTCAAGGCTGGCTAGCAAATAGGCCTTGCCTCCATAACAATCTAACAGCAGACCCTGCTGCTGGGGCAGATCAGCAGCAAAATTATACATCCAGGAGAGTTTGACAGGATGGTCATACCTGTCCTCCAGTACAAATCGGCAGCTTTGGGCCTCAGGGCCAGTAGAAGCCGGCAGCAAGTTACCTAGCCCTAGCAGAAGAAGCTTGGGGCAATGCAGCAACACAGCCCAACTCTCAAATAACAATACCAAGTCAAAAAATAGAAAGCAAAAATTAGCAAATAAATAAAAGCCTTGATTACTGAAAGTTACTATGGTGATAGAGAGGACAAGGCATAAATTTAGAAGTAGATGGTACTATCAAAATGACTACATATGAAGCCTCAAAGAAAAATGCAATTTGATCTCAGTCCCAACAGAACTCTCAGGAAGCTTAAATATGGTTTAAATTAGAGAACTCAAAAAAAAAAAAAAAAGTAAAAGAAAAGATGGAAAAAACACAAAAATTTACTGAAGAAAATAAAAAAATAGACTGTATTCATTAAAGAAAATTTTATTTTACTTTTTAAATAATAGGTTTTTATTTTCAAAATATATGCAAAAATAGTTTTCAACATTCACCCATGCAAAACCTTGTGTTTCAAAATTTTCTCCCTTCCTCCCCCATCCCCTCCTTTAGATAGCAAACAATCTAATATATGTTAAACATGTACAATTCTTCTACATATATTTCTTTTTAAAAATTATTATAGCTTTTTATTTACAAGATATATGCATGGGTAATTTTTCAGCATTGACAATTGCAAAACCTTTTGTTCCATTTTTTTCCTCTCCTTCCCTCCACCCCCTCCCCTAGATGGCAGGTTGACCAATACATGTTAAATATGTTAAAGTATAAATTAAATGTAATATATGCATAATGTCCATACAGTTATTTTATGGTATAAACTTCGAAATAGTATACAATTAACCTGTGAAGTAAATTAAAAATGCAGGTGAACAAAAATAGAGAGATTGGGAATTCTATGTAGTGGTTCATCGTCATCTCCCAGACAGAGTTCTATCACTGTTTCAATTTATTACTGTTCTATTGGAACTGATTTGGTTCATCTCATTGTTGAAGAGAGTCACGTCCTTCAGAATTGATCATCATATAGTGGTGTTATTGAAGTATATATTGATCTCCTGGTCCTGCTCATTTCACTCAGCATCAGTTCATGTAAGTCTCTCCAGGCCTTTTTGAAATAATCCTGTTGGTCATTTCTTACAAAACAGTAATATTCCATAATATTCATATACCACAATTTATTCAGTCATTCTCCAATTGATGGGCACCCACTCAGTTTCCAGTTTCTGGCCACTACGTAGAGGGCTGCCAAAAACATTCTTGAACACACAGATCCTTTTCCTTCTTTAAAATCTCTTTGGGATATAAGCCCAGTAGTAACACTGCTGGATCAAAGGGTATGCACAGTTTGATAACTTTTTGAGTATGGTTCCAAATCGCTCTCCAGAATGGCTGGATGTTTTCACAATTCCACCAACAATGTATCATTGTCCCAGTTTTCCCACATCCCCTCCAGCATTCCGCATTATCTTTCCTGTCATTCTAGCCAATCTGACAAGTGTATAGTGGTATCTTAGAGTTGTCTTAATTTACAGTTCTCTGATTAATAATGACTTGGAGCATCTTTTCATTTGGCTAGAAATAGTTTCAATTTTTTCATCTGAGAATTGTCTGTTCATATCCTTTGACCAGCTCCATCACAAGTCTATTAAAACTGGCCTGAAAAGAGCCATGTCTATCAGAATTGATCACTGCATAATCTTGTTGTTGCTATATACAATGTTCTCTTGGTTCTATTCACTTCTTTTGGCATCAGTTCATGTAAATCTCTTCAGGTCTTTCTGAAATCATCCTGCTGATCATTTCTTATAGAAAAATAATATTTCCAACTGATGGGCATCCACTCAGTTTCCAGTTCCTTGCCACTACAAAAAGGGCTGCTACAAATATTTTTGCACATATGAGTAGTTTTCCTTTTTTAGGATCTCTTTGGGATATAGTTCAGATAGAGACACTGCTGGATCAAAGGGCATGTTCTTTACACATAGTTCTAAATTGCTCTCTAGAATGGTTGGATCAATTCACAACTCCACCAATAATGTATTAGTATTCTAGCTTTCTTTCAACATTTATCATTATATTTTCCTGTCATCTTAGTCAATCTGAGGAGTATGTAGTGATACCTCATAGATGTCTTAATTTGCATTTTTCTAATAAATCGTAATTTAGATCATTTTTATATGACTAGAAATAGTTTTAATTTCTTTGTCTGAAAACTGTCTGTTCATATCCTTTGACCATTTATCAAATGAAGAATGACTTGTAGTCTTATAAATTTGAATCAATTCTCTATTTTAGAAATGAAGCTTTTATCAGAACTCTTGGATATAATTCCTCCTCCCCCCCCTCAGGTTTTCTGCTTCCCTTTTAATATTGGATGCATTGAATTTATTTGTACAAAACCTTTTTAGTTTAATATAATCAAAATTACCCATTTTGTATTTCATAATGTTCTCTAGTTGAAGAAAATAAAAAAAAAAAAACACAACAAACCTTAGGGCAGCTAGGTGGTGCAGTCGATAGAGCACCAGCTCAGAAGTCAGGAGCAGAATTCAAATATTGCCTCAGACACTTCACACTTTCTAGATGTGTGCCTGGCAAAACTTTAACCTCAATTGCCTCAGCAAAAAAACAAAAAAACTACCCAACCCCTCCAAAAAATCCTTAAACATTCTAAGTGGTCAAATGGAAAAGGAGGTACAAAAGCTTGCTGAAGAAAACAATTCCTCAAAAACTATAACTGATGAAGTATAAGCTAATGATTCCATGAGATATCAAGATAGGATAAAACAAAATCAAAAGAAATAAAAAAGAAGAAGAAAATATAATTTTTTTTTAAATTAGAAAAACAATTGACCTGGAAAATAGATCCAGGAGTTAAAAACTTAAAAGTTATTGGATTACCTGAAAAACCATGATTTTAAAAAAAGAGGCTAGACAACATTTTTCAAAAAAATATAAAGGAAAATTGCCTTGATATCCTAGAAAAAGAAGTCAAAATAGAATTTGAAAGAACCTATTTATCATCAACTGAGAGATTTCAAAATGAAAACTCCCAGGAACATTACAGTCATATTTCAGAGCTCTCAAGTCAAGGAAAAAATACTGTAAGCAGCTAGAAAGGAATAATTCAAATATTGTGAAGCTGTATCAACTTCCATATTAAAGAGTTAAGAAGACTTGGAATATGATTTTCTATAAAGCAAAGGAGTTAAAATTACAACCAAAAATCATCCACCTGGAAAAACTGAGCATAAAACTTCAGGGGGAAAAATACTATATTTAATGAAACAGGATTTTCCAACATTCCTAATTATAAGACCAGAGCTGAACAAAAAATAGATTTTCAAATACAAGATTTAAAGGAAACATAAAAAAGTAAGAAAGAGAAAATAAGATTTTCAATAAGGTTAAACTCCTTATATTTATATACAACAAGATGGTATTTGTAACTCTTATTATTATTTGGAAATGATATTATTTGTGTTTCAAATTTTTCTCTCTTCCTTCCCCTATCCCCTTCTTTAGACAGCAAGCAATCTAATATATGTTAAACACGTACAATTCTTCTACACATATTTCTTTTTTTTATTATTATAGCTTTTTATTTACAAGATATATGCATGGGTAGTTTTTCAGCATTATTATTATAAGGACATTTAGAAGATATGTATATAGACAGAGGGTTCAATATACTATTTATAACTTTAGAAACTTAATTATTATAATGGCAATTAAGAGTATATATAGGCAGAGGGTGCAGGTAAAAGATAACTTTGATAAAATGATATCCCCCAAAGCAAAATAAAAGGGAGAAAAAGAAGATTGCCCTAGGAAAAGAAGAACAGGAGAGATAGAATGAGGCAAATTTCTTCATATAAAAGAAGCATGAAAGAACTATTGTAATGGAGAAGAAGATGGGAAAATGTGGTGCAAAGCTTGAATCTTTCACAGAATTTACTAAAAGAAAGAATAATATATTCAGTGGGCTATAGAAATCCAATTTATCATATATAGAAGCAAAAAGAGACAAGGTTAAGAGAAGGGGAGACACTGATAAAAGGGAGGTTGCATTAGAAAGGTGGTGATCAAAAATAAAACAATTATAAGAAAGGACAGAGTGAAAATAAGAGAAAGGATAAAAAAGGGGGAAAAAGAGAACAGAAGGAAATACACAGTTTACATAACTTAAATATGATTGAGATAAAGTTACCCATGAAACAGAAGCAGACAAAAGAATGAATTCAAACCCATAATCCTGCTATATGTTGTTTAAAAAAAACATATTTGAAGCACACTTGAAAATATACATGCAAGGTAAAGGATGGAGCTAAAGCAGAATCTATTATGCTTCAGCTGAAGCCAAAAAAGCAGGGGCATAGACAAAAGAATGAATTCAAACCTATAATCCTGCTATATATTGTTTGCAAAAACATATTTGAGACACACTTGAAAATATACACGCAAGGTAAAGGATGGAGCTAAAGCAGAATCTATTGTGCTTCAGCTGAAGCCAAAAAAGCAGGGGCATCAGTCATGATCTCAGACAAAGCAAAAGCAAAATTAGATCCAATTAAAAGAGATAAAGAAGGAAAGTATATTTTGTTGAAAGGTATCAAAAACAATAAACAATAAATAATCAATATTGAACAGAAATGTATCAAATTGTGAAGCATCTACATTTTTGAAGGAGTTGAATGAGTTACAAGAAGAAATTGACAATAAAACCATACTAGTGGGGAAATCTCAATTTTCACCTTTCAGAACTAGATACAACTCTCAAAAAACAAAGAAAAAATTTAAAGAAGTGAGTGGCGTTTTGGAAAAGTGAACTATGACTGGAGGAAATGAAGTGAAATAGAACAAAATATTTTTTTTTTCTCAGCAGTAAAACACCTTGCCAAAACTCATCTTGTTTTAGGATAAAAAAACTGTCAACACTCAATGCAGAAAAGAAATAGAGTAGATTAGTCCTTTCCAGTTCATAATGTAATAAAAATTACATTTGAAAAAGGACATTTCAAAGATATGTTAAAATCGAAAAATTAATCAGAAAATAATAATAATCTAATACTTAAAAAGTAAGTTAAAGGACAAATCATAAAAACAAGAATAAAAACAATGAGACAACCTAACAATTTAAGGGATGCAGCCAAAGTACTATTTAGGGAAAAATTTATATAGAACTATAAAATGTATGTCCTCAAGTGAATACCAAATTGAAAATTTCTGAAAATCAAGAGAGAGATTAATAAAATTCAAAGTAAGAAAACCATGAAATAATAAATGAAGCTATTTAAAAAACAATAAAATATACAAACCATTGGTGAATTTGATTTAAAAAAAGGAAAGAAGAAAACCAAATTACCAGTATCAAAAACAAAATGATTGAATTAGCCACAAGTGAAGAAATTAAGACACTTATTTGGAGCTATTTTACTTAATTATATGTCAAGAATTTGACAATTTAAATGAAATATATGAATACTTACAAAAAGATAAATTGCCCAGATTAACTGAAGAGGAAGTAAAGTATTTAAATGATCCAAATCTGAGAAAAAGAAGTTGAAGTCATCAATGAACTTCCTAGATGGCAGGTAGTCCCATACATGTTAAATATGTTAAAGTATATGTTAAATACAATATATGTATACATATTTACACAGTTATTTTGTTGCACAGGAAAGATCAGATTTAGAAAGAAGGTAAAAACAACTTGAGAAGGAAAAAAAACAAAAATGAAGCACACATTAGCAGAAAGAATGGAAATGTTATGTTGTGGTCCTTACTCATTTCCCAGTGTTCTTTCTCTGGGTGTAGTTGGTTCTGTTCATTACAGATCAATTGGAACTGATGTTGCAGTGTATAATAATCTCCTGGTTCTGCTCATTTTACTCAGCATAAGTTCACGTATGTCTCTCCAAGCCTCTCTGTATTCATCCTGCTGGTCATTTCTTCTAGAGCAATAATATTTCATAACATTCATATACCACAATTTATTCAGCCATTTCTCCAGTTGGTGGGCATCCCTTCAATTTCCATTTTCTAGCCACTACACAAAAAGGGCTGCCACAAATATTTTTGCACATATGGGTCTCTTTCCTTATCTCTTTGGGATATAAGCCCAGTAGTAACACTGGTGGATCAAAGGGTATGCACAGTTTGATAACTTTTTGAGTATAGTTCCAAATTGCTCTCCAGAATGGTTGGATCCATTCACAACTTCACCAACTTCACCAACAATCAGTGTCCCAGTTTTCCCACATCCCCTCCAACATTCATCATGATCTTTTCCTGTCATCTTAGCCAATCTGACAGGTCTGTAGTGGTATTTCAGACTTGTCTTAATTTGCATTTCTCTGATCAAGAGTGATTTGGAACACTTTCATATGAGTGGAAATAATTTCTATTTCATTATCTGAAAATTGTTCATATTCTTTGACCATTTATCAATTGGAGAATGGCTTGATTTCTTATAGAGTGCTTTTTTTTTTAAAAAAAAAACTTCAACTGAAGTATAATAAATTCTGTACCAGCCCTTTATCTTTACTCTGTACGTGTCTCTCTGTGTAAAGTGTGTTTCCTGTAAACAACATGTTGTAGGATTCTGTTTTTTAATCCACTATGATGTTTGCTTCTATTTTATGGGAGAGTTCATCTCATTCATATTAACAGTCATGATTATCATTTCCCTCCATCCTATTTTCTTCTCTGTATATACTTTTGTTCTCTCTTTCCACCATGTCCTTGGTCTTGTGGTTTTTTTTGCCTACTCCATCCACTACCTTATCTTCTACCAACCTTTCCCACCTTCTCTTACCTTTTCCCCTAGTGTTTTTGCCTTTGATGCTATCCCATTCCTTCCTTTTCTTTTTCTCTTTATCCTCCTACTTCTTTATAGGATTAAATAAATTACTATACCCAATTGAATGATTAAATTATTCCCTCTTAGAGCCAAAAACTTATGAAATCAAGTTTCAGACAATGCTAATCCCCCCTTTCCCCTCAATTGTATTAGTTCTTTGGAGCCTCTTGGTATGAACTAATTATCCCATAATACCTTTCCTTTTCTCTTTTTCTAGTATAGACCTTTTCCCACTCCTTAATGTCTTTTTCTTTGAAATCATCACAACAGAGTCCATTTACAATCACACCCTCAAATCCATGTGATGCCTCCCTCTGTCTGCCCCAGTATCAGATACAATTCTCAAGTCTTTACAGATATTGCTTTCCCATTTAGAGATATAAACAATTTAACCTAAAATATATATCTATATCTATTTCTTTTGTTTACCTTTCTATGGTTCTGGTTTGTTGATTAAAATTTCTGTTTAATTCTGGCTTTTTCAACATAAATAATTGAAAGTCTCTTCATTGAAGTTCCATCTTCTCCTCTGAAAGATGATGTTGAATTTCACTGGGTAGTTAATTCTTGGTTGTAACCCTAGGTCATTTGCCTTCTCGAATAAGGTATTGCAGGTTCTCCTTTCCTTTATCATAGAAGCTGCCAGATCTTGGGTAATTTTGACTGTTGCTCCTTGATATTTAAATTGTTTTTGTCTGGCAGATTACAATATTCTTTTCTCGAGATTATAGTTCTGGAGTTTTACAATTATGTCCTTTGGGGTTTTTCTTATGGTATTTCTTTCCAGAGGTGATTGATAGATTCTTTCAATGAGTATTTCCCCCTCTATTTGAAGAATATTGGGGCAGTTTTCCTTAATTAACTCTTGTAGAATGCCATCTAGGCTCTTTTTTTCTTTTTTTGCTTATGACCTTCAGGTAAGCCAATAATTTAAAAATTATGTCTTTTTATCTATTTTCCATATGACTGTTTTGCCAATAAAGCATTTCACATTTTCTTTCATATTTCATTCTTTTTAGTTTGTTTTACTGATTCTTACTGTCTCACAAAGTCATTAGCTTCCATTTGCTCTGTTCTAATTTTTAATGTGGGATTTTCTTCAGTTATCTTTTGTATCTCTTTTTCCATTTGATTAAACTACTGTTTAAGTAGTTGTTTTCTTTAGACAATTTTTCCTTTTTTTCCAAATTGTTGAATCATTAATTCATGCTTGTTATTTCTTTTCTCAGTTTTTCTTCTACCTTTCTTATTTGCCTTTTAAGGATTTTTTAAAGCTTTTCCAAGAAGTCTCTTGGGGGCAAAGACCAATTTATTTCACTCTTTGAGTCTGAGTTTGGGTTTTGGTCTATCCTGTCACCATAATAGTTTTCTATGTTCTAGATACTTTTCTGTTTGTTGCTCATTTTCTTTCTTTCTTTTTTTTTTTTTTTTTTTTTTTTTTGGTATTTCCTTTTTTTTTTAAAAAAATTTTAAGGTGCAGCTCTGCTCCTGAGATAAATGTGATGCTGTCCCATGCTTCCAATTCAGCTTTGCACCTTGGCTTTGAGCACAGGGGCCCTTTGTGTTTGTAGGGGGTAGTTTTGCCTGCTCTACTAAGGAAACAGTGTGGTTTCTCAGAGTTTGTCTTCTGAGCTAGGACTGGACTGCTTCTTTACTGAGCTAGGACTAAGGGTCTTAGTTGCTGATTTTGTGTGATTAAGATCCTTTCACCAGCTTTCCCAGACTCTATGTGACCTAGGCTGAACACCCTAGTGAGACTGACCTTCATTGAAATTTTTTCAGTCCATTTTGAGCTGGAGAAAGGTTTATTCTGTCAGACTCTGTTCAGAGGCTTGCTCTCATGTGGTTTTCAAGGGAAACTGGGAGAAGTTGAGCAGCTTCCTGACTTTACTGTGCCATTTTGGCTCCATGATGTCCAACATCTTGTCTTCTGTCAGGAAGCACCTAATGGGCTTTGAGCTCTTTTTGTTCTCTTAATCTTATCTTTTAGGTTTCAAATACAAGATTAGTTCACAAACTGTCTTGATCTCAAGAACTGTTTTTCAGTATTTCAGACTCACCAATAACTCATAGCTGGGTGAAGTGATCACTTTGAGTTATACTTACTACAAAGATTTTTGCACATTATGTTACACAAAGAGTGTAGAACTCTTTGATTTATTCTCTAGTGAAAGAGATTCCAGTCTCCAGCTCTTAATAACCTTGTTATTGGACAGGAATCAAGAAGTTATTTTGTTGTTTGTTCAGTCATGCCCAAATGCCCATGATCCCATTTAGGGTTTTCTTGGCAAACATCCTGGAATGGTTTTCCATTTCCTTTACCAGATCATTTTACATGTAAGGAAATTAAGGTAAATGGGAATAAATAACTTGCCCAGGATCACATAAGTAGTAAGTATATGAAGCTGAATTTGAACTCATAAAGATGAGTCTTCCTGATTTCAAGTTGAGTGCTCTATTCATGGTTCTAAATTCTGCCCTTTTCTGAAACATGATCTTTTCTTTTTTCTTAATTTCATTTCACTAAGGTACATACATATTAAAGAGACTCCAGGATAGTCCCTGGATTATAGGAGGTGTATATTAACATTAAGTTATTTAGAGAGACATTTGACAGTCAGAAAATCTGGATTCCAATTCTTGCTTTGCCATTAACAAGATCTCTGATCATGCCTCAATTATTTCTCCTTAATGAGACTGAGTTTCTGTCCTATTAAAATGAAATGTTTTTAAGGCAATGTTTAAGTTCCTTTCAGCCCTAAAATTTTCTTGACTGTGGTTTGTCTACATCTTATACCTAGTCTATTATTTGTACAATTTTCTTGGTAGGTTATTTGTTCAATATTCCATTCTTATGCCAGTGTCTAATGAGAGAGAATTTCATATAAATCAGAACTGAAAATTGTATTATAAAATTCCAAAAAATTGTGAAGTTTATTTTTCTTTAATCAGTTTATATATTTTGTCAGGATTTCTTTCTTTCTTTTTTTAACCTTTAACTGCTCCCCTCCCCCATTTTTAAATAATAGGTTTTATGTTCAAAATACATGCAAATAGTTTTCAACATTCACTGTGCAAAACCTTGTGTTCCAAATTTTTCTCCCTCCCTTCCCCCATCTTCTCCCTTAGACAGCAAGAAATTCAATATATGTTAAACATGTTAAATATATTTCCACATTTATCATACTGTGTAAGAAAAATGAGACCAAAAAGAGAAAAAAAGGAGAAAAAAAAAGAAATAGCAAGTAAACAGCAACAAAGAAGGTGATGAAATTATATTGTGATCTATATTCAGTCCCAATAGTTCTCTTTTTGAATGCAGACTACTCTCTCTACCATAAGTCTATTGGAATTGTCCTGAATCACCTCATTGTTGAAAAGAGCATATCCATCAGAACTGATCATATAATTTTGTTGTTGCTGTGTACAATGTTCTCTTGGTTCTATTCACTTCACTTAGCATCAGTTCATGTAAGTCTCTTCAGATCTTTCTGAAATCATCCTGCTGATCATTTCTTATAGAACAATAAAATTCCATCACATTCATATATTATAACTTATTCTGCCATTTCCCAACTGATGGGCATTCAGTCAGTTTCCAGTTCTTTTCCAATACAAAAAGGGCTACTACAAAGATTTTTGCATATGTGGGTTCTTTCCTATTTTTTATGATCGATTTGGGAAACAGGCTCAATAGAGACACTGCTGGCTCAAAGGTCTTTCTGTTGCTTCTGTACTAACAATTAGAATTAGGATTCAAATCTAGACATCCTGTATCACAGTTTGATAGTTTTTTTTGGCATATTTACAAATTGCTCTATGGTTGCATTAGTTCACAACTACACCAACAATGTATTAGTTATGGTGTTCTCTTCTTTAAAATATAATATATAATAGTTCTCTGTGGGAGTAGGTTTCTTGGGGAGGTTTTCTGGAGGCAGCCTTAGTTTTGGTTCAGAGTAATAATTACTCCAAATGCAGCCAGGTGTTAAAAGTTCAGATCTTTTATTGTTTCCTCCAAAATAACCCTGTTAGTTTTCTTGGTGGTCTATCTCTCTGCTTGGTTCCAAGAGCTCCCTCCAGATGTCTCCAAATCCAAAGGTTTGTCCTTTAGCCTCCAGCCAGCACAAAGGTGGAAAATGGAATGAATCTCTTGTCTCCTTGCCTGGGGCTGGGCAGCTTTCTGGAGAACCTTTCAGACCAGCCTTGGTCTCAGTGGGGGAAGTGCAGGAGGCCAGCCACCATGATGGTATGAGATGAAGTGAATGAATCTGACTCCACCTCCGAGAGTGGGCTTGTGGGCTTCCTCCCAGAGTCCTCCTGTGTCTGTCCCAGAGTGCCTCTGTGTCTGCCCAGAGTGCCCTTTGGCCCTAAGAGCTTCTTGCTTATATGAGCTCTCTAAAGGTGTGAATACAAGCATTGTTTCTATCAGTTCCACTTAGTACCTTGTTTCAAGTTCTGGCCCATAACATCTCCTTGTAGGATCAGATCAATCATACTGAACCATGATAAATTAGATAATTATTGTCTCTATCAATCCTAATGACTTAACAGTTTGTAAGGATTCCAACAATTAGTGTCCCAGTTTTCCCACATTGCCTACAATATTTATCAGTATCTTTTCCTGTCATCTTAGTCAATCTGAAATGTGGTACCTCAGAGTTGTTTTAATTTGCATTTCTCTGATCAATAGTGATTTAGAGCATTTTCCCATATGATTAGAATTTGTTTTAATATCTTGTTCTGAAAATTGTTTGCTCATATCCTTTGACCACTTATCAACTGGAAGATGACTTGATTTTTTTTTTTTTTGTCTTTAACTCTTTAATTAAAACAAATGTCACTTTTTTTCAGAAATGAAAAAAATTATGTTGAATATTTAGTTTTAGGGCAAAAACTTTAGAGTAGACATCCTAAGATCTGAGTGCTATTCTATCCCTGTGAAGCTGGTATTATCTCATGGGAAAGCAAAAGGATAATTTTTCCAACTCCATACTTCAGTTTAGTTTTGTTTGCTGAACAAGGAGAGAGGGAACTGTGATTTACATAATGTAGATAGATGTTAACTTAATTTTTTGTTAAAATATAAATTTATGGGGATGTTTGAATTCTATATGTTGAGAGAATCTAAAACAAAGAAGGTATAAAGGAAAATCTGATGGCTGATGTTTGAATTCTATATATTGAGAGAATCTAAAACAAAGAAGGTATAAAGGAAAATCTGATGGCTGATTCAGGTGCATTCTGATAGACATAAAATGGAAAAAAAATATCAGAAGAGGTCTGAGTTTTTTTGTGTCCTTGATCTTTATAGAAGCTTCATGAAGCCTATGAATCCCTTCTTAGAATAGTTTTTTCAAATGGGTAAAACATAGGATTATATATGAAATAGATTATACAGGGATGCAATTATCAAAACTTTCAAAGAAAGGCTTTTGATTTAGAAGACTTTGAGTATACTTAGTGGACTCTCTGAAGGAGCTGAGGAAGGATATGAACAAGAATTTCTTGATGTGAAAAGACACAAGTCTTTTTTTTTTAATGTTACACATCTTTTACTGGTGACAAGGTATGAGGGAAGGAAATGGGAAAAAAAAAAAACATTTGTTAAGTGCCTACTTTGAGTCACACATTTGCTAAGAACTTTATAAATATTATCTCATTTCATGATGGGGGAATGCTCACATTGAGGAGGTCAGAGATCCCACTGATAGCATTGAAATACTGAAATATTTACTTGAGTCAGAGGATACCTAGGTTTGAATCCTAATTCTAATTGTTAGTACAGAAGCAACAGAAAGTCATTTAATCTCTCAGAATCAGTTTCAGTCTATGTAAAGTTGGATAATCCTTACATTACTATCTTTATAAAGTTATTTTGTTGATTTTCTAAAATGTCTAAGTGCTGTGTAAACAAAAACTCTTATTTTCTTGTAAAAACAATGCCATATGATTGGAAGTACCAATATTAGATCTGACAATTTTATATTTTATGAGAAAAATCATGATGTCTATAAATGTGGTCTAAGCTAATTAATTATAAGAAATTATGTCATATGACCTGGATTTTAAAGCTCTAAGAAAATTTAAGAGTAAATATTATTCAGTCTACTCACTTTATGGATGAGGAAATTTTGTGAAATTCCTGGGGTAACCGATCCAGTTCTCAACCATAGAACCTTAAAAATTTCAATGAAAACTTTTGAGTTGCTCTGTATATGGCAATTTCTTATTGGATTGTGATTTTAATTTTGTTATGGGATGAGGTTATATTAATTACTCTAATTAGGATTTTAGAGGCATCATAGCCTAATGGTTAGAGTGCTAGTCTTGTATAACCTCTGTCCCAAAAATTTTTAGTATGGGACTTTTTCCTTATTGGTAGTGATGAAGACCTTGACATAAAAGGGTTGGGGGAGATTTAGTTAGAAGAGAGTCCTATCTTTGCCAGTCTTTTTTGGGATTCTTCAAGGATATTTTTCTTCTGAACTCTTCAAGGGACATTTTTGTTTGAGATTCTTCCATGTATACTTTTCTGATTTGTGTTTTGCTATGATTTGCTAATCATGATATGCATTCATTGTGGAACAGGTTTTTGGTGGGAGAAGTGTCAAGCCTTGGACATAAAGCTTGGGGTCCATTTTCCCCCAAATAATGACAAAGAGATCAGAAGATCAATCAAACTTAGTCATATCTGCTAGACTATCAATGGTTAATGGATCAGATAGATATAATTATAGCCCAGGATTCTCTCTGATGAAAACAGAATTGCCTTTTGCTCCAAATTTTTGGTTTACTTCCTAGCAGGAATTAAAGTCTCTTTTGGAGAAGGTAGGAAGAGGAGACTAGAAATGTCAATTCTGTTTTTCTTTGAGCCACACAACAAAAGAAGGTAGGCCACATGAGGCACACTTTTTCTACATTTAGATTCAAGAAGAATCAACAGGTTCAAAATACTGACTTTGATACTTAATAACAATATAATGCTAGGCAAATCACTTCAAAGTTTTGTACCTCAGAAAATTCTTGGATATTACCTTCTGAGTCAGAGACAAGTTGTCATATATCTCTTGCATTAGGAGTTTACTATAATGACAAAATAGCTCTTTTTTTCTTTTCACATGATCTTGATTGTAGAAATTTGTTAACTGTGTACATGCAATTAACAGAAAATAATAAAGAAATAGAAGAATGATTTTTAAATGAGAAAAATACAAAGATATTATTGTAAAAAGGTCATGAAATTAATAGTGAAGATATACTTCTCATTTTCTTCTGTGATGCCCTAAAATGCAAGAATTGGTTGTCTCATCCAAAATTAAATAGTTAGCTTTTGTTTGGAGGTTTTTTAATATATTTCTGACAAATTATACTTTTTGCTTGGTCTAAACACATGAAGAGTGTGTGTGTGTGTGTGTGTGTGTGTGTGTGTGTGAAAGAAAGACAAAAAAAAGAAAGCAGAAAGAGAGACAGAGGGAGAGGGAGAGGGAGAGGAAGAGGGAAAAGGAAAGGTAGAGGGAATAGGGAGAGGAAGAGGAAGTAAGGAGAGGGTAAGGGAGAGGAAGAGGGAGAACAAAAGGGAGAGGGAGTAGGGAGAGGGAGAGGGAGAAGGAAAGAGAGAGGATGTAGGGAGAGGGAGAGGGAGAGGGGAAGTAAAAAAGAATGGGACAGAGACAGAGAGACCACAGTGTTATCCCATTACCCGAAAGATCTCTAAATGGTCATTGCTAAAGATCAAAGACATGGAGCTGCAGAGAGAAGTCAAAGATGTTGAGAAAGGAGAGAAATTTTTTCTGATGCAGCTGTTTTCCCTTTTAAATTGCAGAGGACTTTTGAAGAGAATTTACTTCATATCTTTAGAGAAATTGAATGACATGTGAAGAGAAATTAATTGCCATTAAAATGAGAATTTGAAGTAAACTTTGACATGATTTTTTGGTGCAAATTATTATTACATTTAAATTAAAATTAATTTAAATAATAAAATAAAAATAAATAATATTTATTATAAATTCATACATTAATTCTTCATATTCATTAATTTTAACAATATGCTTAAACATAAGATAAGATATTGTACTAGTATTTAACAGAATATCTGGCACATAGTAGACATGTAATAAATGTTTACCAATTGATTAATATTGAGAAATAAAGATAATTACTATTTTGATTTATTTAATAACTCATATTCCATGGACTTCAATGGAGAGTCAAGATAACTAATAATAAAGATTCCAATTTGATGAAGAAAATATCAAAACAAATTTTTGGATTTCACCAGAACTTGGGCTGGTCATTTAAAAAATAAAACAAAACAAGTGCCTCAGATCCATAATACTGGATATTAATGAAAGATTATGATTTATATTCAAGCTGGAACTTGAGTAGAGTTTGATTACAACATGGAAATTATATGAGAGAGATGGAGTTCCAAGAAAATAGGGTTTGAGTTCAAGTATGGAGAAATTTCCATTGCAAAATCACAGAAATAAGAAATGTTATGTTGTATATATGGAACAGGACAGATTAACATAGAGTGTATGAAAGAGAGCACGGTTTCCTAAATAGGAAAAGAAGCTTGGGGAAAGTTGCAAAAGACATTAAATCCTATATAATTTTATATTTACTCCAAGGAGTGACTGAAAATTATGGAATTTTTTTGAGTAAAGAAGTGACATAGATTTGAAATAAAAGGGAAAATAACTTGATATCACTGTGTGAAGTGTAGTTTAGTGGAAAGAACTTGAGTCAGGGAGGCCAATTAGAAGGAATTTACAACTTCTGGTTAGAATGTCAGTATAGTATGGAAAGATCTAGTGTTCTTTATGATCAACAACAAAGCAAATGATAACATAGTATATTAAATGTCATTTTTCTCTCCTACAGAGGTATTTTTTATTATGTAATTGCTATGGCATTAGTTGTCAAAGCTGTAGCAGACTTTTAAAATTTTCTAGAGTCCAGATCTTCATGACACTGGAAAGAGGGAAAAAGATTTAGGATATGGAACTGGTTTTTATAATGAGGCTATAAATTTAATCAGCTGGCTCAGTCTCATTTTCAATGGCATAGTGGTAAGAGGGGAGAAGTTGCTGAGTGAATGCAAAGTAAATATCACTTCAAACTGTTGTATTTTGGGTGTCTTAGACTATAAAGTTATCTGAAATTGTCTTATCTTTGGTGCATAATATCTGGTTTAGAGAGATTTGAGAGATCATAGGGATCAAAGAAATTAGTTCTCTATCTTGATCTCATGATTTTAAGATTATCTCCCCAACCCCACTAAGTTCAATTACATTTGACTCAAAGAAGGATTTCTATCCACATTCAGCATCCCAACCAAATAAGAAAAGATATTAGTCGGTCTATCTATCTAGATCCGTGATTAAACAGTTTGCAGAAATACCAGAAGAGAAACTTCTCCTACCAATGGGATTTATACCTGAGAGTGTTGCCTGATGCACTGAGGTTAAAAGTCTCAGGTCATACAGCCAGGATGTGTCAGAGCAAAACTATAAAGTATTTAGTCAGAAATCCATATCCTACCCACGTTGGGAAATTCTCTCAACCAAGAGGAATGGGATTTCTTGAGATAGTTATCTATCAGTGAGAGTTCAAATAACAGGGGATCAAAGAAAGGGAGCCAAAATGTAAGCAAAGTAATGTATTAGCATGCTAAAGAGGATTCCTCACTGGTAGCAACTTTAGCACAATTTAATTTTGATAACGTTTTAGTTCTATTTAGAATATACAGTCAATCAGCAATATTCTGTAGCAATTCATTACAGATAACAAACCTTTTCACAGGAGAGAGAGGGCTAGAAAAAAAAGAGGAATAAGCCAAAGGAAAAAGGAGTTTCCTAGGGAATATTTACTACTTAGCTGGCATGGTTTGTTTTTGCATGGGAAAGAGCATGAGAAAACATTTCTTATTTAGATCAAGCACAAGACTCAGGAAGTTCTGAGTATAGATCTGGTCTCAACTCTGGTCAGCTATGTGACACTGGACACTCCTTTCTCATTTGAATTTCCTCATTTGAAAAATAGGAAGAATAATAATTGCATCTATTTCTCAGGGCTAATGTAAGAATAGAATGAGATAATATTTATAAAATGCGTTAAAAGCCTTGAAGCACTGTATAAATGATAGTTATTTTTGTTGTTGTCTTTATGCAATTAATAAGTTCAGGGCATAACAATTACTGTTTTGAAAGAAACCTGGCTATAACATTGTCTTCATTCAAGTAGACTTGTGGAGGGACAATTGCTGGCTGGGAGGAGAATCTTTGTATAAAAGTAGCTCACAGATACAAAATCAACATCTATCATATGGTTCAAGATAGTAAAGACAAAAAACTTAGAGAAAACCCTTTTTGCCCCATAACATACTTTTCAGAGCTTCTTTGACATCTTTGTTTCTTAGAGAATAAATCAAAGGGTTTAACATTGGAGTAACAATGGTGTAACACAGAGAGGCCACTTTACCCAGCTCTGGGTTACTGGCAGGTGTGAGATACATAAAAGAAACAGTCCCATAGAGCAAACTCACAACCATCAGATGAGACCCACAGGTGGAGAATGCTTTCATTTGTCCTTCAGTGGAACGGATCTTCAGGATAGTAGATATGATATAGATGTAGGACACCATGATGACCATTATTGTGGGCAAAATAATGATGGCAGACAAAGAATATGACACCACCTTGTTAATAAAGACATTAGAACATGAGATCTTCTGTATTGGGCGGATGTCACAGTAAAAAAGGTCAATAACATGAGATGCACAGAAGGACATAGTAAAGGTAATGCTTACTTGAAGGATGGAACTGATACAGCCACAAAAGTAAGATCCTGCAACCAGTTGGATGCAGAGGCTTCTTGACATACGGGCAGAATACAGGAGTGGGGAGCAGATGGCTATGAAGCGATCATAGGCCATAGCTGCCAACAGAAAGCCCTCAGTCACAATAAAGAGAGCAAAGAAGAAGAGCTGGGCCACACAGCCTGCAAAGGAGATGGTCTTATTCTCTGAGAGAAAGTTGGCTATGGCTTTGGGTGCCACAGCAGAGGAGTAGGAAAGATCAATAAAAGAGAGATTGCCTAGGAAGAAATACATTGGTGTGTTCAGTCGGGAAGCAGTCAGGATGAGGACAATCATACCAATGTTCCCCAGAAGGACCATGCTATAGGTAAGCAGAAATATGAAGAAAAGGAGGATTTGAAGCTCTGGGCAGACCTGGAAGCCTATGAGAATGAATTGATTCACTTCTGAGTGGTTGCTTATTCCCCTGTCACCCATGGTAGAGATCTGCTGAGAGACAAGATCAAGAAATGAATTCTCATTTTTGATCCTGACATTATTACCACTGACAAACATTCATTTGATACCACTAAATACCTGTGAAACATCTCATTTAATTTGCAACATAGTTTAGATAGATTTATATACTGTGCATCATTACATTAGGGGATGGAGCATGCTCAGCTTTGCTATTCCTGGTGACATTTCAAGAGAATATGCAGATAGTCTTTGCTGGACTCTAGTCACTTATATGCTTGTGAATATTTAGAAACTGGATGGGAGATAAGATTACCGTTCTCTGACCTATCTTATTCTCTAGATATCACTCTTCAATACTCACACTTTGAAGCCAGAAAGGAAATTAGAGAGAACAAAAACTACTTTGTACATTTTTTGAATCATTTACTCTTCTACCTTAGTATCTGATCAGGGGACTGTTCAATATCTCTTTTTGCAAGCTCCTGAGTCATGAATTCATGGAAACAGATCTCACAACACTTCTAAAGGATTAATTTGAAGGAAATAGAGAATATGCACAAATACTCTTTATAACTTACCAAGAAGACCAATTATATGAATGTCCTTTGATCCTGTTTCACTTTCCTAACAATGGAACTCTTGATAAATGATGAAGTAGCTTACCTATTCCTGAGAGTGAAATGATGGAATTCATGTAAAATGAGATCACACACACACACACAGACACAGACACACATACACACAGACATACACAATTTCTAATGTGACCAATGCAGAAATTTGATTGGTATTCATTATGTTTCAGAGGTTTTGGTTCTATGTTTAGTTTTTTTTTCCAGTGTAGATGTGGGATCTGGGAAAGGAAAAAAAAATGTTCATTGAAAAGAAATGATGAAAATCTTTTTTCTCTTAAATATTGGTATTTCATTATAATTTTTCTTTTGAATCACACCCTTTTCCACCTGATTCATGTCCTGAAAAAATATTCAGAAGCTCTCTAGGGTAAAAGATGAAATATTGAACTTAACATTTAAGTCCTTCCATAAAATGATTCTCATTTACCTTTCTAATGGTTCATATTCCTGCATTCTTCTTTGCAGCTAAACAAGGCTGTTCACTGATGCCTATTACTGACATTCCATTATCTATTTCCATATTCATACACTTTTTTTTCAGAAAAATACATTCTCTTAGAATTTTTCCCTCAGAACATATATATATGATGTATATATATATAATACATATATTAGAAATATGTTAGCTCTCTCTCTTTCTGTGTGTGTGTGTGTGTGTGTGTATTCACACCATGAATGTATGGGTGTATAATATATAAATATATGTGTATATGTGTGGATATGTATGTATGTGTATATATACACATACATAGAAATATATACTTTAAATATCATACACACATATTCAGCCATTTCCCTAAAGCATAAGGATAGTCTTAAACTTTAGAAAGCATTATATTTCTTTTGACAAAGAATTTCAGTATTTAAATTCACTGATATATCCTTGCAGTCCATCCTTTTATTACTGATACACCATTATAATGCAGTGGAAGGACCACATGACCTGGAGTCCAAGAAACTAGGACAAAATCTTGAGCTTGCCTCTGAATTACCTATGGGATCTTTGACAAGTGACTTGACTTCTCTTGTCTTCAATATCTTCATCTATAAAAGCAGCAGGTAGATCTGAATACTTTCTAAGGTCCCTTTCTGTTTGAAATCTAAGATAGCAAGCTCTCAAGTAATTTTGAATACACCAAAACCAAGAGAAGTCAACATTTTGTAGATTTCTCATCTATATGGTGAAGGGTTAAAAATATAAAGAAAACAGAAGGAATAAGTATTCTGAAGACTTGGAAGAGACCCAAAATAAGAATGCCTAAACTTAATAAACACTTTAAATCAGGTAAAGTCTTATTGAACGGAAGAGGTAAAAGTCAATTTTGATCTGCTATAATGTTCTTTATATAAACACATAGAATTTAGATTTCATATACCCTAGCAAGAATTGTCTAGACAAGAGGGTTCCTGAACTTTGAGATGGGAGATTGAAGAATCTCTTTCTCTTTAGCAAATTTTAAAACAAGATTGAGTCTCCTATCTGGGTCAACTTAAGCAAGGTACAGCCCCAGAACTAGAATATGGATCATATGATTTCTCAAGGCCATCCCCAACTCTCAAATAATGACTAGTGTATTCAATATCAAAGCAAAAATTTAAGTCTAGACTGTTTCCTAAAATATTGTATAGCATATAGAATGAAGACATTTTTATTTTCAGGTCAATAAGCATCTATTAAACATCTACTGTACCATAGAAACTATGCTGTAGTCTTAACACTATTTTCTTTCTTTGTTTAATTTAATAGCATCTAATTTTTTTAAAATTACACATATAGTTTTCAATATTCATCTTTGTAAGATTTTGAGCTCCAAATTTTTCTCCCTTCCTTGGCCTTTCTTTCTCTAAGACAACAAGCAATCTTATATAGACTACACATGTACAGTCATGTTAAAATTATTTTCACATTAGCTATGTTTTTTTTTTATTTAATAGCCTTTTATTTACAGGTTATATGCATGGATAACTTTACAGCGTTAACAATTGCCAAACCTCTTGTTCCAATTTTTCACCTCTTACCCCCCACCCCCTCCCCTAGATGGCAGGATGACCAGTAGATGTTAAATACATTAAAATATAAATTAGTTACACAATTAGTATACATGACCAAAACATTATTTTGCTGTATAAAAAGAATCAGACTCTGAAATATTGTACAATTAGCTTGTGAAGGAAATCAAAAATGCAGGTGGGCATAAATATAGGTATTGGGAATTCAATGTAATGGTTTTTAGTTATCTCCCAAAGTTCTTTCTCTGTGCATAGTTGGTTCAGTTCATTACTGCTCCATTGGAAATGATTTGGTTGATCTCGTTGCTGAGGAATAAATGGACTTTTCCTTAAAATAATCAGCAGCATCTATTTAAAACCATCAGTAAGCATCATATGTAATGGAGACAAACTGCAACCATTCCCAATAAGATCTGGAGTGAAACAAGGTTGCCCACTATCACCGTTACTATTTAATATTGTATTAGAAACGCTAGCTTTGGCAATAAGAGCTGAGAAAGAGATTAAAGGAATAAGAATAGGCAATGAGGAAACCAAATTATCAATTTTTGCCGACGACATGATGGTATATTTAGAGAACCCCAGAGATTCTACTAAAAAGTTATTAGAAATAATCCACAACTTTAGCAAAGTTGCTGGTCATAAAATAAACCCACATAAGTCATCAGCATTCTTATATATCACTAACAAAATCCAACAGTCAGAGTAACAAAGAGAAATTCCATTTAAAGTAACTACTGATAATATAAAATATTTAGGAATCTATCTGCCAAGGGAAAATCAAGAACTTTATGAGCAAAATTACACACCACTTTTCACACAAATTAAGTCTGATCTAGCTATGTTGTTAAAGAAGACTCAGAACAAAAGAGCAAAATAATGAGAAAGAAAAAAATAAAAAAGTGAAAAGAATATGCTTTAAATTGCATTCAGATCCATAGTTCTTTCTCTGGATGTGTTTCCTTGGAATTGAGACATTTAAAAAAAACTGTTAATGATTTGAGTGAAATTTTTTAAAAAAATGACATTTGGGGATTTGTCTCTTACCTGAAGATACTTCCTGTTCCTTCTCTTGCCTATGTTTCTACCCATAGAAAATTTAAATTTCTTGGTTTTGATTCTGAAAAGAGGAAGAAAAAGAAGAAATAAATAGCAGAATCTAAATTCACCACATCAAGAAATTTTTAGTTATACACAAATTTATGTAATATGAAGTGAACACAACCAGGAGAACATTGTAGACAGCATGCCATGTTGTACAATGAGCAGCTACGAATGACTTGGCTATTCTGACCAATACAACAACTCAAGACAATTCCAAAGGACTTACTATGAATAATGCTATTCATCTTCAGAAAAAGAACAAATAAATATTTTTGAAAACTTTATTGTTCTTGAGGTTACTTATTTGCATTTTCTTTTGCAACATGACTAATGGAAAATTATGTCTGCACATGTGTAATGTTATCAAATTGCACACCTATAATATATATGAAATTGCTTTCTCAAGGAGGGGAGAGGAATGAAAAGAATGAAAAGAGTTTGAAATTCAATATTAATATGTGAATATATTAAAAATCAGTACTAAATTTTTTGTTTACACATAATTGGAAAAAATAACATGAAAATCCATTGATTTTTTAAATGAAAGAAATCTGTTAAGTCACATGCAATAACCTTTTTAAAAGTTCCAAAGAACATAATTATATTATCACTTGGTGCTGCTTAGTGAGCTACACTTTCTCATTGTTCTAATAATGAGTTTTCTCTTTTCCTAGGAAGTTTCCTCTTTTCTTTGAAACAATATGCCTTTAGCTCTTCACAGAATAAGATCTGCACCCTCCAAATCCCTTTTAGCACTGTGGACAATTTTTTTTAAACCAAAGTACAAAAAGAAACGATATTGGACCTTTTACTTAGTGCTAATGAACCTGAGTAATCTAAATTGGAGAAAGCCTATCCTTTTCCTTTCTGGGGAGATTTATAGAATGTAGAGAGTGGGAACATGGGAAAATTTAAAGGGCAAAAAGATTCAGATATTTTCTGTTGGCACATGATAATCTTCTAAAACGGGAATCAGTGACAATTTTAGAAATGTTAATGCAATCTTTGAAGTAATTGCAACATGGTGGATATTCAGAGTTTTCCATAAGAGAGTTCTATAGAAGGAAGGATGAGATTAAGCCAATTATAGAATTATAATGAGAGCATGCTCCAGGGTCATGGTCCATGAGGAACTAAGTCATAGATCTCTTAGTAGCTGAGGAACACATAACAAAGTAAAGTAGACCAAATAAACAGGAATGACTTATCCCCCTGATATTTAGTTTTGTTGATGTCTCTCTGGGCCTCAGTTTCTCCATTGTCAAAAGGGAATAGATAATTATTTTCCATTCCTATTATGGCAGACAGTAAAAATATAACAGGGACTACTCTGGCCCCATTACTTGAAGGCAAATTACATTTACATTTCACTCCTCCTTCACAATTCTCCAGGAAACTTTTAGGGATATTAGAAATGTCCAATCTTTCTGCCTGAACTAATTCTATTCCTTTAATTTTAGGGGATCTTTTAAATGACATTTTGATTTAATTAGCTTTTACAGAGAAATCCTTACCTCAAAAGTATAGCAACAAGGGACACAAACATCACCATCTCAATATACCACCTCAATATATGAGAACCACATTTCTCTTTTTCATTACCTTAAATTTTTGGGGAGAGGAAGAGGATTAGAGGTTCATCTCAGCTCAGTTTCTGCATAACTTAGTTATATTAAGTTCCAATCCCAAAATGACTCCCTTGGGCTTGAACCCCAGGCCTCCTAGTTTTTTAGGACTTCCCCACTGGAATGACAATGACCATCAGCCTGGAATTATGACTTCAAGGCCTAGAGACTCCAGATGAATATCACAAAATTTTGAGTTTGTTTCTTGTAGCTACATCATTTAAATGGAGGTGGAAGAGATAGTTTTCCAATTCACCCAGTTCAGTTCATGGTGCTCTTGAGGTGGATGACGAGAGCTTCAACTTCTCTAGACACAGAAAAAAATGTGAGATTGTTCTAGTCTGATAGCTTTTTAGTTTATGCTTCTTGCAGCTATACAGTCAATGAAAAGAAGGTTCTTCCATTCATGTAGTAAGAAAGTGCAGAATTTC
Source organism: Sarcophilus harrisii (assembly GCF_902635505.1). NCBI lineage: Eukaryota > Metazoa > Chordata > Mammalia > Dasyuromorphia > Dasyuridae > Sarcophilus > Sarcophilus harrisii. The sequence continues at coordinate 86,593,574 of NC_045430.1, read as the reverse complement.
TTCTCCTAGAAGCACGTCCCTCCAGTTTACATGATCTGGACAGGATCAAAGTCCAGTTACAAAAATAAAGATATGCTTAAATTTGGAGCATCAGAAGGAAAAAAATATAAACCTCATGTTCATAACTAACCTTAAATTTCTATTTTACAGAATTCAAATAATAAGATTTTTTTTGAAAACTAAAAAATCAATTTTAAATGTTACTTTTAAATGATTAAAATGGAGGAGAATGTAAGGATTTCAATTTGATAAAAAATTATAAAAATGTCCAACTAGGAAGGAAGGATATATAGCACTGCAGATAGTCCTTCAAGGTCATATGTTGCTAAACAGTTGCATTGGCAGAAGTGGGTTTCTTCACTAGTACTGATAAAATCCCAGTCGGCATCCATCCCCTATCCCCACCCTCCAAAAAAAAATTAAGTAAAAAGTGATATAAAAGTCATTTTGTCAGTTGGAATCTGAACTCCATAAAGACTTAAGGAACTTTCATAAAGTGAAAATGTCAGAATTGGAACCCAGAACATTAGCATAATAGCATGAATACCACATTTCTAATATAAGCATAATATAAACTAGATCTCTCTTCTTCACTCTCCACATTGTCCCCAAAGCATTCATCATAGGACTATATATCTATATCTATTCTTTAGACATTGATCTCACCATTTAATATTTCTAATATAAGCAAAAGCCTGTTAATTGAACCTCTTGTCTTTACTTTCCACATTCTCCCCAAACCATTCATCATATGTCTATATAGGTATTCCTTAGGCATTGATCTGGTCATTTAATTCCTGAACTAAAAAGCCTATAGTAACTTCCTATTAGCTAATAAGTCAAATTTAGATTCACTATCAGGTTATCTGATAGTTATCTCAGAAGATCATAACCTGGAAACTACCACAATTCACCATGGAGAATAGAATTATAGAATGTCAGAGTAGAAAAGGAGCTAAATAGAAATTTGTGGTTTTATAGGAATATTGTAGCTGAATAACAATTTTGATATTGTTCCATTTATGACAGCAATCATGTGTACCTAGTTCTACTCTTAACTAGGCTTGTTCAAAACATACATTCAGTAGATAAAATATTGAATTGTTTTCATTACCTTCAGTTTTCTGTTTGATGAATGCTGTATTACATGCCAGACTCACAAATGACTTTCTCTGCTACCCTTTGTTTCTGCCTTTGTCTGCCTTTGTCTGTCTATATGTCTTTCTACCAATCACAAAGAAGAGGTCAAAACTTTCTTAAGGAATAAAGGAATGTGTCATGTTCAAAAAAGTCATTCCAAATTTATATTGGTATGATCAGTTATAGTTGGACACACTGACTCAACTTTCACACAGTGATGTCATTTTGGTTCTCTTTGAGAACAAAGGACAACTACCACTATCTCACTCCAAACAAGATTTTTTTTTTGTATTTTTCATGGGTTGCTGTGGCCCCCAAATTATATCAATATTGTTCTGTGATTGTAAGCCTTTCCCATATTTGATTAGGATTTTAGGACCATATAGTAAAATCTATAATAGCTTTTATTCTTGAAATCACAGTGACATTTACCACTCTTAAATAGTGTTTCCTTAAAAGATATTGAAACTGGACTTCCAGTACTGACATGATGGAGTGAGGCAGAAATTTCCTGGAGCCTTCCCATTTCCCTCTAAAAAACTTAAAAATCACCTCAGAATGGATTTATGAGTGGGAAGCGGCTTAATAGCTCAGCAGGAAAGTTCTTTCTCACTGAGATGGAAATGAAACAAGGTCCCAGAGGGGGCAAGCTACACAGAAAAGGACCTGTAGCATAGCGCCAAGCTCTGGGGCAATTCACCAATAAGGCCCAACTTTCTACAAACCAGAAGCCCCAGAGGGAAGCCAGAAGTCTGTTTAGCACAGCAAGGTCTTATCTCAGGTGCTCTACTCCCAGTTCAGGCTAACAGAGAAACCTCATCCACATTGATGAAAAATAGTGGGAGCATTATTCATCACTGGGGACATTCAATAGGCCCTTGTCCCTAGGACTGATCAGCAAACAGGATTTGCTTCCATAGCGACACAGCAGCAAAGCCCTTTCCATGGGGCAGAGCAGCAGCAAAACTCCACATCCAGGTGAGGTCAACAGGGTAGTCTTCCCCCTCTCCCAAAACCACCAGCAGGTAGGGCCTCAGTAAAAACCAGCAGCAAAGCTCCTAACCTGCTGGATCAAAGAGTATGTACAGTTTTATAGCCCTATATATAACTATGCATAGTTCCAAATTGTTTTCCAGAATGGTTGGATCATTTCACAACTTCATCTACAAAATTTTCTCAAATCCTCTCCAATATTCACCATTATTTTTAAAAAAGAATAGAAAAAACAAATTAGAGAAACAAAAGAAAATTGGTAAAAGAAATGAGGGTAATACAAGAGAATCATGAAAGAAGAGTGAACTACTTGGTAAAAGGAGCAAAAAATGAAAAAGATACAAAAATGGACTGAAGAGAAAACAAAAAATATACTGAATTCAGTGAAGAAAAAATTCCTAAAAATTAGAATTAGCCAATTTGAAAAGGAGGTACAAAAACTTGCTGAAGAAAACAGTTATTTAAATATTAGAACTGAGGAAGTGGAAGTTAACAACCCCATGAAAAATCAAGGTATAATAAAACAAATTAAAAGAAGAAAAAAGAGAAGAAAATATGATTTTTCTTCATTGGAAAAACATCTGATAAATACAGGACTGCTTCAATATTAGGAAAACTATTAGCATAATCAATTATATTAAAAACCAAACTAACAAAAATCATATGATTATCTCAACAGATGCAGAAAAAGCATTTGATAAAATCCAACATCCATCCCTATTAAAAATACCACAGAGTATAGAAATAAATTGACTTTTCCTTAAAATGAGCAATAGCATCTATTTAAAACCATCAGCAAGCATCATATGTTATGGGGACAAATTAGAACTATTCCCAATAAGATCAGGAGTGAAACAAAGTTGCCCATTTATCACCTTTACTATTCAATATTGTATTAGAAATGTTAGCTTTGGCAATAAGAGAAGAAAAATAGATTAAAGGAATTAGAGTAGCCATGAGGAAACCAAATTATCACTCTTTGCAGTTATGATGGCATACTTAGAGAACCAACTAAAAACCTACTAGAATCAATTCACAACTTTAGCAAAGTTGAAGTATAGAAAATAAATCCACCTAAATCATCAGCATTTTTATATGTTACCAACAAAGTTTAGCAGCAAGAGATACAAAAAGAAATTCCATTCAAAATAACTGTTGATAGTATAAAATTATTTGGGAATCTTATCTGTCAAGGGAAAGTCAGGAACTATATGAACACAACTGTAAAACACTTTCCACATAAATAAGGTCAGATCTAATCAGATGGAAAAATATCAAGTGCTCATGGTTAGGCCGAGATAATATGATAAAAATGACAATACTATCTAAATTAATCTATTTATTTAGTGCCATATCAATCAAACTTTCAAGAAATTATTTTACAAATCTAGAAAAAATAATAACAATGTTCATCTGGAAAAACAAAAGATCAAGAATTTCAAAGAAATTAGTGAAAAAATGTTAATGAAGGTGGCCTACCTTTATGAGATCTAAAACTATATTATAAAGCAGGGGTCATCAAAACCATTTGGTACTGGTTAAGAAATAGAGTAGTTGATCAGTGGAATAGATTAGGATCACAGGACTAAATAGTCAACAACTTTAGCAATCTAATATTTGGCAAACCTAAAGACCCCAGCTTTTGGGATAAGAATTCACTATTTGACAAAAACTGCTGGGAAAATTGGAAACTAGTATAGAAGTAATTATGGTTTGACTCACACACCTAACACCACATATCAAGCTATCATGATTAAACATAAAGAGTGATATTATAAGCAAATTAGAAAAATATAGGATAGTTTACCTCTCAGATCTGTGGAGAACTAAGGAATTTGTGCCCAAAGAAGAACTGGAACTCATAAATGAAAACCAAATAGATAATTTTGATTATATTAACTTTAAAAGATTTGTACAAACAAACCCAATGCAGACAAGATCAGAAGTGAAGCAATAAACTGGGAAATCATTTTTACATTTAAGGGTTCTGAAAAAAGGCCTCATTTCTTAAATATATAGAGAATTGACTCAAAATTATAAGAATCCAAGCCATTCTTCCATTGATAAATGGTCAAAGGATATGAACAGACAATTTTCAGATGAAGAAATTAAAACTATTTCTAATCATATGAAAAAGGTGTTCTAAATCACTATTAATCAGAGACATGCAAATTAAGACAACTCTGAGATACCACTACACACCTTTGAGATTGGCTAAGATGACAGGAAAAGATAATGACAAATATTGGAGGGGATGTGGGAAAATTGGGACACTAATACATTGTTGGTTTAACTAGGAACAGATCCAACCATTCTGGAGAGCAATTTGGAACTATACTCAAAAAGTTTCAAACTGTGCATACTCTTTGATCCAGCAGTGTTTCTATTGGGCCTATGTTCCAAAGAGATCTCAAAGGGAGAAAAAGGACCTATGTGTGCAAAAATGTTTGTGGCAACCCTTTTTGTAGTTGCAAGAAACTGAAAACTGAGTGGATACCCATCAGTTGGAAAATGACTGAATAAGTTATGGTATGTGAATGTTATGGAATATTATTATTCTATAAGAAATGATCAGGAGGATGATTTTAGAGAGTCCTGAAGAGACTTACATGAACTGATGCTAATTGAAATGAGCAGACCCAGGAGATCATTGTACACGGCTACATCATTATTATACTATGATCAATTCTGATGAATGTGACTTTTTCCAGCAATGAGATGATTGAAACCAGTTCCAATTGTTCAGTAATGAAGAGAGTCATTTACACTCAGAGAAAGGACTGTGGGAACTGAATGTGGATCACAGCATAATATTCTCACTTTTTTTGTTGTTGTTTGCTTGGATTTTGATTTCTTACTCATTTACTTTCCTTTTTGATCTGATTTTTCTTATGCAATAAGAGAATTATATAAATATGTTTACACATATTGGATTTAACATATATTTTAATATGTATAACATATATTTGATTGCTTGCCATCAGGGTTGGGGGGGAGGTAGTAGAAAGGAGGGAAAAATCTGAAACCCAAGGCTATGCAAAGGTCAATGTTAACAAATCATCCATGTAAATGTTTTGAAAACAATAAGTTTTAAATTTTTTTAAAAAAAGAATTAATTTTTTTTTTTAGCAGTAGAACTTCATTAAAGAAAGAAAATTACAAAATGGCAAAAAAAAAAAAAAAAAAAAAAAGAGAGAGAGAAATACCTGACCTGGAAAATAGATCCAGGAGAGATAATTTATTTTAATTGAAGAAATTGAATGAGTTACAAAAGGAAATTGACAATAAAATCATATTAGTGAGGGATCTCAACTTTTACCTTTTAGGACTGAATAAACCTAATAAAAATAAACAAAAATAAAGAGAGGTGAATAAAGTTCTGGAAAAGTGAAATAAGATAGATTTCTGGGAAAAAAAATACTTAGTGGAAATATAAAGGAATATACATGGCACATATCCCAAAGTGACTATTTTTTAGGGCAAAAAACCTCACATTCCAATGTAGAACAGAAAAAAGTAAATATATCCTTTTCAGATCATAACATAATAAAAATTACATTCAAAATGGACATTAACGGAGCTCCACAAAAATGCTCACTTTACTATTCTCTATTATATCTCCTCTCCCAAACATTTAAATAATTAATTCCATTATTGGATTGCTAATTAATGTATGGAATTATTAATTGTGACTAAGGAAATTGAACCACAAAAAAGCCCTTCTGTCTAACATTGTTGGTGGACATGCCCAGATTTTTGGATACTTGTCAGAAAAAAACATGATGGCAGCAAGTGCATAGTAATGTTTTAATCATATTTTAATGAGGAAGAGAGTATATAAAAGCAACAGCACAAAAAGTACTGAAACAAAGGACACAGAAGTACAGAGGCTGATGTCATTGAGATAAGGAATGCAGTGATAGAGGGAGGTAGACATCATGGGAAAGCGAATTGAGGAGAGGGGAGGATCATAAATTATCATCAGCATAATCATGAATTGACTTTGTGAACATCTGGTCAGAATGAACTCAAAGCAGATAGAGGAGTTTTGGGAGTGAGCAGGAGAAATGGTTTGGGATCTCATTTTTATAAGATATTGGTGGAAGAAGGTCTAACTCTTATCCATGTGACTTTAAGGTTGGATCATTAACATCTGCATTATCTTAAAGTTATTAGCATCACTTTAACATTAATTAGCATATTGGCATAACATTTACTGATGTTCTTCTGGTCTTATTATGCATAGCTGGAATTTATGTGAGGCTTACAGAATATGGATGGTTAGTAGGATCCAGGAATCCTTAGAATAGGGCCTAATTGGTTTCCCCTGATTTAACACACAGTTTCAGGATGTGGTCTTAGTTAATTTGTGAAATGGTTTTCATTCCTTCTCTTAAATTCTCCTAATCTCTGAAACAGTTTACAAGTAACCATAATGCTCCCTTTATTTATGAGATGGTTTGATAATGGCTTCGAGATTTCCCTTTGCAATCTTACTTCCTAATCATGTTCATTTATACTGGCTACTTATAAACTTATTTATCATATAAACTAGAAAGTCAGAGGAACCAGAACAATATAGAATTTTAACACAAAAATTATACAAAGTGTTTGAAAAAAATCAGTAAGGAAAGAGTCTCAAGAAATTCCTTCTATAAAAGAAATTCATTTTTGATACCTAAACCAAGGAGAATAAAATAAGGGAAAGAAAATCATAGACCAATTTCCCTAATGGACCCTAGAGTTTTGTAAATCCAAAGATTCAATCTATTGAGATTTGAACTCACTATTTGACAAACTACTTGGAAAATTAGAAAGAAGTCTGGCAGAAACTAGACACAGACTAACTTCTCACACTTATACTAAGATAAACTCAAAATAGGTTTATGATTTAGACTTAAAGGGTATTACCATAAGCAAATTAGGTAAGTGTGGAAGAGGTTATCCATCAGATCTGTGGATAGGAATAGTTTATGAGCAAACAAGATCCTTATCAGGGAAATGAGCTACAAAGGTTTTTCCCCCATTCCCTGATTTTATTTTAATTTTATCTTCATTGATATTATTTGTACAAAACCTTTTTTAATTTAATGCAATCAAAATGTATCAAATAAAAATAGGAATCCTTGCCCAATAATTAAGTGATCAATTCAGAGGAATAAAACAATACTATTAATAATCATAAAAAGGATGAAAATTAGTAATAATTTTAGAAATATTAATTAAATAATTATGAAATCACCTTACTAGCTCACTATATTAGTTAAGATGAGAGAAAAAGAAAATGTTACATGTTGGAAGGAATATGGAAAAATAGGTACACTGTTGGTGTTTCTTTTCCAAAACACAGCCAGGTGATAAAAGAGTTCAGATCTTTTATTGTATCTTTCAATATAGCCCGGTTAGCTCAGAGGCCTATCTCTCCACTTGATTCTAAGAGCTCCGCCTGAATGTCTCCAAATCCAAAGGTTTGTCTTTCCAACTCCAGCCAGCACCAAGGTAGAAGATATGATGAATCTCTCTTGCCTCAAAGATAGGGCTTGTAGGCTTTCTTGCAGAGTGCTCCTCTCCAACTCCTGGGAATGCTCCCAAGTAAAAACTCTCTCAAGAAAAACTCTCCCAAGCTCTAAGAGCTTCCTGTATATATATGATCTCCCAAAGATTAACTCCGTCCGCTTTCTGGAGGGAGAGGGATTCTGGGTTATATCCCAGAGTGCTCTCTGGCCCTAAGGGAGGTGTGAATTCAGATATCTCTTTCTAAACCCTGAACTCTCCCAAACGTGTGAACTCCATTGAGTACTTAGGTACTTATGAGCTCTCTAAAGATGTGAACACAAGCATTGTTTCCATCAGTTGTACTTAGTACCTTGTTTCAAATTCTGGCCCAAAATATCTCCTTCTAAGATCAAATCAATCATATTGAACCATGCTAAATTAGATAATTATTGTCTCTATCAACTCTAATGGTTAACACTTCGTAAAAATTCCAACAGTACACTAATCACTGCCAGTGAAGATGAGATGAGGTTAACAATTCTAGAGAAAAATTTAAATTTATAGCCCCAAAGGCTCAAAATCTGTGCATACTCTGCCTCAAAATATTATTAGCCCTATACCTTCAAAAAGATCAAATAAAAAAGATGAATCAATATATACACAAAATATTTATAGCAGCCCTTTTTGTGGTGACAAATGATGGGAAACTGAAGAAATGACATTTGGGGAATGGTTGGAAAGTTCTGGAATATGAATGTGATGGGATATACTATTATGCTGTAGGACACAGAGAAGGGGTTGGTTTAGAAATACCATGGAAAACTTATATGATCCATTGGTAAGTGAAGTGAACAGAATCAGAAGAACAATGTTTATAGTAACAGCATTTTTTTTGTGGTAAGTTTATTTTTAATACCAGAATGTTTTATGAATTATGTTGAGAGATATCAGAGCAAAAGGAAAAATACCATGGGAGAGCTAAAAATAAAACACAGAAAAAGGAAGTAAACATAGAATGTGTTGAGGTAAATCTCTTTAGTTCTTTTTCTGAATGCATATTTTCTGTCCAAAGTATATTGGAATTGCTTTGGATCACTGAACCCTACTTTTCATAACTGATGATCACACATTCTTCCTTTTATGGTTAACAATGTATTCCTGATTCTAATCATTTTGCTTAGCATTAATTCATGCAAATCTTTCTAGAGCTTTCTATAATTATCTTGTTCATCTATTTTTATAAAATAATAATATTCCATTACCTTCATGTACTACAACTTGTTCAGTTATTCCAAATTGATGGGGTCCACTTCTTTTCCAGTTCTTTGCTACCACAGAAAGAGTTGCTACAAACATTTTTGTTTTCCAGTATGGTTGGATCATTTCACCTCTTCCAAGCCCACCAACAATGCATCAGTGTCCTAGTTTTCTCACATCCCCTCAAACATTTATCATTATATTTTCCTGTCACCTTCGCCAATCTGTGAAGTGTGAGGTGGTGCCTCAGAGTGGTTTTAATGTGCATTTCTCTAATAAATAGTAGTTTAGAGCATTTTTTTTCATATAAATATCAATGGATTTAATTTCATTATCTGAAAATTGTGTGTTTATATCCTTTGATCATTTAAAATTTTGGGGAATGACATAATTTTATAAGTTTGATAGTTTTTTTTTATATTTTAGAAATGAATACTGGATTTTTCTGAATTTTCCACCAGCTTTGTTCTTCCCTTTTAATCTTGTTTCTATTGGTTTTGTTTATGAAAAACCTTTTTAATTTAATTTGACTTAATGTAATCAAAGTTGTCCATTTTGCCTTTTATAATATTCTCTCTTTTTTCCTTCTTCATAAATTCTTCTTTTCCAAAAATTTGATAGGCAAATTATCCTCTGCACTCCTGATTTGTTTATGGCATCATACTTTATGCCCAAATTATATACTAAAGAAGACTTTTGATCAATATCATTTAGACCTTATTTTGGCATGTGGTGTGAGATGTAGGTATATGCTGAATTTCTGACATATTATTTTTCAATTTTCCCAGCAACTTTTGTCAAATAATGGGTTCTTATTCCAGATACTAGAATTGGGGGGTTGTCAAATACTAGATTAGTGTTGGCCTTGATCATTGTGTCATGTGTATCTAATCTATTCCACTGATCCATTACTCTATTTCTTAGCCAGTATCAAATGGTTTTGTTGGCTTCTGCTTTATAATATAGTTTTAGGTTTGGTACAGTTAACCACCATCCTTTGTAATTTTTTCATTAATGTCCTTGATATTCTTGAACTTTTGTTCTTCCAGATGAATTTTGTTATTATGTTTTCTAGTTCTATAAAATAATATTTTAGCAGTTTGATTGTTATAGCACTGATTTAGGTATTTTTATTATATTAGCTCAGCCTAGCCATGAACAATTGCTATTTTTCCAATTGCTTAGATCTGTTATTTATGTGAGAAGTGTTTTGTAATTGTGCTCATATAGTTCTTGTGTTTGTCTTGGCAGGTAGACTCCCAAGTATTTTATTTTGTCTACAGTAATTTTAAATGGAATTTCTCTTTCTATTTGTTCCTGATGAACTTTGTTCAGTAATGTATAGAGATGTTGATGATTTGTGCAAGTTTATTTTATATTTTGCAACTTTGCTAAAGGTGTGAGTGGTTTCCAGTAGGTTTTTGGATGATTTTCTAGGATTCTCCAAGTATATTAGCATATTACCTGCAAAGAAAGATAGTTTTATTTCCTCATTGCCTATTCTAATTTTTAAAATTTCTAACTTTTAAAATTGCTTGTTAATTGCTAAAACCAACATTTCTAGTACAATGTTGAAGGGTATTGTGATAATGGGCATCCTTGCCTCACTCCTAATTTTATTGGGAATGCACCCAGCTTCTCTCCATTACAAATAATGCTTGCTGTTGGTTTTAGATAGATACTACTTATTAATTTAAGGAAAGCTCCCTTTATCTCTGTGCTGTCTAATATTTTTAGGAATGGATGCTTTATTTTGTCAAAAGCCTTTTCTGCAACTATTGTGACTGTCATATGATTTCTGTTAGTTTTGTTATTGACATGATTGATTGTGATAATAGTTTTCCTGTCATTGAACTAGCCTTGCATTCTTAGTATAAACCCCACTTGGTCAAAGTGTATTATCCTGTTGATAAATTGCTATCATCTCTTTGCTAATATTTCCTTTATAATTTTTGCATCAATATTTATTAGGGAACATTGTCTGTAATTTTCTTTCTCTGTTTTGGCTCTTCCTGGGTTAGGTATCAGTGCCACATTTGTGTCATAGAAGGAATTTGGCAGTACTCCTTCTTTACCTATCTTTCCAAATAGTCTACATAGTATTGGAATTAATTGTGCCTTAAATGTTTGGTAGAATTCATTTGTGAATCCATCTGGTCCTGAAGATTTTTTCTTAAGGAGTTCATTACTGACTTGTTCAATTTCTTTTACTAAAACAGAACTATTTAAATATTTTATTTTCTCTTCTGTTTATCTATGTAATTTATATTTTTAGTTAGACTGTCAGACTTGCTGCCATACAGTTGGAAAAAAATAGTTCCTAATTATTGCTTTAATTTATTTTTTATGGTGATAAGTTCTACTCTTTCATTTTTGATGCTGGCTATTTGCTTTTTTCTTTTCTTTTTTTCTGACCAAATTAACCAAAGGCAAAAGCCTTTTTTTCTATTTTGCTATTCTCCTCTCCCATAAAACCAACTCTTAGTTTTATTAGTTTAATAGTTTTCTTAGTCTCTATTTTGTTAATCTCTCCTTTGAGTTTCAAAATTTCTATTTTAGTATTTAATTGGAGTATTAAATTTAGTATTTAATTAATTAAATTAAAATTTAATTAAATTAAATTTAATTTTTTAATTTGTTCATTTTCTAGCTTTTCTAGTTACATACCTAATTCATTGATCTCCTATTTATATATTTTATTTATGTAACTATTTAGAATTATAAATTTTCCCCTAAGAACTGTTTTGGCATGTTGTTTCATTATTGTCATTGACTTGGATGAGATTATGTATTGTTTCTGTGAATTGTTGTTTGAACCACTCATTCTTTAGAATTAATTTCCAATTGTTTTTTAGTCTATCTTTCCCAAGACTTTTATTGAATATAATTTTTATTGCATTATTGTCTGAAAGGGAAACATTTACTATTTCTGCTTGTTGCATTTGATTGTGAGGTTTTTATATCTTAATACATGATCAATTTTTGTGTATGTGACATATTCTGCTGAGAAAAAGGTGTATTCTTTACTGCCCCTATTCAATTTTCTCCAGAGGTCTATCATATCTCACTTTTCTAGGATCTGATGAATCTCCCTAGTTTCTTTCTTGTTTATTTTGTGGTTAGATTTGTCTGATTTGGAGAGGGGAAGCTTGAGGTCCCCCACTAGAAGAGTTTTGCTGTCTATGTCTTCCTGTAACTGACTTAAAATCATAACAGCAATATTTTAAAGATAATTAACTGTGAAAAACATAGTGACTGATCAATCTCATAATCCATTACAACTCCAAAATGCTATCTGCATTCAGACAGAAATAATGGACTCAGAATATTGGCAGAAGACTTCTTTTCTTTATTATTCTAGTTTTTTTTTTGGGGGGGCACATGTGAATGATATGAAAATATGTTTTGAAAACATATGAAAATATGATGCCATATATTTCCATATATACATATATATATGTGTGTGTGTGTGTGTGTGTGTGTGTGTGTGTGTGTGTGTGTTGTTTTTCTTGTCTTCTCAATGAGTGTACTAAAAATAAAAAAGTATAAAAAGTATACATTACAGGTTAGGGGACAGAGCCAAGATGACAGAGAATACATACATGTCTTTCTGAGCTCTCCTTTCTGAGCTCTCCTTTATCCTCAATCTATTTTTACATGACTCATCCTCAACATTAGTGCTTGACTGTTAAAACCCATGAATATTGGGAGTACAATATATTATCACAGAAGCTAATCTCAAAATTCACTAAAAAATATGTTTTTGCTCAGGTGCAGGGACAGAATGGAGCTAGGCCAGGTGCAGACTCAGGCAGATAGGCAGTGAGAGCACGGGAAATACCCACATTGAGCAGACTGGAGGGGGGTGGGGTGTGATCTTCACCAGCTGAAAATTTGTGGGGAGAACTCTACCACAGTATCTACTTTGCTTTGACAGCAAGCCAATAGATCAGCAGAGAAGCTATAAACACATGGAGTAAAGACTATAATCCCAAAATGCTAGAGTCTCTTGGGACCTGATACATCCACTCAGCACTGGAAGGGACTAAGCCCGTCTTAGCATGCAACCACTAATCCCAATGCAGACACCGATCCCAGCACAGCCATTGCTGTCCCACTGCTGCTTCACTGCTACTTCCTGTTGTCTGTTGAGGAAGCTTGGTAACCCCATATTACCCCAAAATCAGACTGCAACTTTTGTTGTGTTGTTAAAATGAATAAAAAGGCAAAGTGGACTCTAACTATAGATAGCTTCTACATTGAAAGAGAGCAGATTTTAAACCCTGAGGAGACTAAAAACAGTTTGTTTCTAGATGAAAGTCCAAAGGTGGATATGATCTGGTCCTCGCCACATAAGGCTCTCATAGAAGAAATTAAAAAGGCTCTTAAAAGAGAGCTAGAAGAAAAATGGGGAAAGAAAAGGGAAGCTTTGCAAGAGAGTCAATAAGACATGTAACTTATTGAAAGATAGAATGGGAAAAGAGATCAACTCCCTGAAAAACAGAATTAGTGAATTGAAAAAAGAAAATAATTCGTTAAAAAATAAAATTGGTGAAATGGAAAAAAAATTCATGGAACAAAACAATTCATTTAAAAACTCATTTGGACAATTACAAAAAGAAATAAAAAAGTAAATGAAGAAAGTGATTCATTAAAAATCAGAATTGAACGAACAGAAATGAATGACTTGAGGAGACACCAAGAATCAGTCAAGCAAAACCAAAAAAAAAAAAAAAAAAAAAAGAAAAAAATGTTAAATACCTACTTGGGAAAACAACAGACCTGGAAAATAGATCTAGGAGAGATAACCTAAGGATTATTGGTCTCCCTCAAAATCATGATGAAAAAAAGAGCCTAGACACTATTTTTCAGGAAATCATCAAAGAGAACTGTCCAGACGTTATAGAAACAAAAGGTAAAATAGACATTGAAAGAATTCATTGATCACCTACTGAAAGAGATCCCAAAGTCAAAACTTCAAGAAATATTGTGTCTAAATTCAAGAACTATCAGACCAAGGAAAAAATACTACAAACAGCCAGAAAAAATTCAAATACAGAGGATTGCTCAGGATCTAGCATTATCCACATTAAAGGTTCGAAGGGTCTGGAATCTGATATTCTGAAAGACAAAGGAACTTGGTATGCAGCCAAGAATAACTTACCCAGCCAAACTGAGCATTTTCTTCCAGGGAAGAAGATGGACATTCAATAAAATAGGTGAATTTCACTTATTTCTGATGAAAAAACCAGAGCTAAACAAAAAGTTTGACCTCCAAATACAGGAGTCAAGAGAAGCATAAAATGGTAAAAAGAATTCTTGAGAATTGTATTTCTAGTATGGGTATACATAAAGAGTACATGTATAATTTGGTTTTACTGTTATAATATAAAAAAAGATCTAGAGGTGGGAAGGAAATTGTACTATAAAAAGGAAAGAGTGAAGATACTACATCTCACGAAGAGTCAAAGGACCTATTATATCTGAGGGAAAGAAGGGAGGGGGATGAACATAGTGTGAATCTTACTCTCATCAATATTGGCTCAAAGACAACATATTAGACTTTTGGTTTACAGAGAAACCTCTATCACCTTATTGAAAAGTGGGGAGAGAAAAGGGAAGGAGCAGCTAAATAGAAGGGAATACAGAAATCGTAAGGGAAAGGTTTAAGAAAGGAAAAGGAACTTTTTTTTTTGGGGGGGGGGGGGGGGGATCCTAAAGAGGCAGGGCTGTGTGAGGTAAGATGTGCTCATAAGCTTAATACTGTGGGGGATATATTTTTGCCCACCTGCATTTCTGATTTCCTTCACAGGCTTATTGTACAATATTTCAGAGTCTGATTCTTTTTGTACAGCAAAATAACGTTTTGGTCAGGTATATTTATTGTGTATCTAATTTATATTTTAATATATTTAACATCTACTGGTCATCTTGCCATCTGGGGGAGATGGGGGAAAGAGGGGAAAAATTGGAACAAGAGGTTTGATAATTGTCAATGCTGTAAAGTTACCCATACATATAACCTGTAAATAAAAGGCTATTAAATTAAAAAAAAAATACTGTGGGGGTGGTAAGGGGGAAAGGAAAGAGAAAAGCATAATCTAGGGTTAACAAGATCACAGGAAATACAGAATTAGTCATTTTAACCATAAATGTGAATGGAGTAACCGCCCCCCCCCCCCATAAAGTTGAGGCAGATAGCAGACTGAATTAAAAGCCATTGTTTACAGGAAACACAGTTGAAGCAGGACGATACATACACAGTAAAGGTAAAAGGCTGGAGCAGAATCTACTATACTTCAAGTGAAGTCAAAAAAGCAAGGGTAGCCATCCTGATTTCAGATGAAGTAAAAGCAAAAATTGATCTAATGAAAAGATATAAGGAAGGACACTATATCTTGCTAAAGGATAGCATAGATAATGAAGCAATATTAATACTAAACATATATGCATCAAGTAGTATAGCATCTAAATTCCTACAGGAGAAGTTAAGAGATTTTCAAGAAGAAATAGAGAGCAAAACTGTAATAGATAGCAAAACTATAATAGTGGGAAATCTCAACCTTGCACTCTCAGATCTAGATAAATCAAACTACAAAATAAATAAGAACAAAGTTAAAGAGGTAAATAGAACACTAGAAAAGTTAGTATGATAGATCTTTGGAGAAAACAACATGGAGACAGAAAGGAGTACACTTTCTTCTTGGAAGTTCATGGAACCTATTAAAAAATTGACCATATATTAGGACATAAAGACCTGAAATTCAATTGCAGAAAGACAAAAATAATAAATGCATCCTTTTTGGATCAAGATGCAATAAAAGTTACATTAAAAAAAACCCGGGGGACAATAGACTAGAAATTAATTGGAAACTAAATAATCTCATCTTAAAGAATGATTGGATGAAACAGCAAAGCATAGACACAATTAATAATTTCAACCAAGAAAATGACAGTAATGAGATGACATACTAAAATGTGTGGGATGCAGCCAAAGCGGTAACAAGGGGAAATTTTATATCTCTAGAGGCCTATTTGCATAAAATAGAGAAAGAGAAAAATCAATGAATTAGGCTTGCAACTAAAAAAGCTAGAAAAAGAGCAAATTAAAACCCCCCAATCAAACACTAAACTCAAAATTCTAAAAATAAAAGGAGAGAATAATAAAATTGAAAGTAAAAAAAAATTGAATTAATAAATAAAACTAAGAGTTGCTTCTATGAAAAACCAACAAAATAGACAAACCATTGGTAAATTTGATTAGAAAGAGGAAAGAGAAAAATCAAATTCCTCCAGAACCAATTGTGTTCAGTGGCAAGATATAGATCAGGATGATTGATGATCCTAGATAAAATGAGACACCTTAATATTTTCAAGCTAAGGTTTTTTTTTTTTTTTTTAACAGGTCTTGGTTTCACTGAAGCATGGTGCTTAAGAAAGAAATCTAACCAGTAAACCCCAAGATAGCTTGGGATATTTCAGTAATCAGAAATATTTACATTCTTCTGGGTAAAGAAACTACAGTAAGGGTATAATAGCCTATGTAGGTAGAAGGAAGAAAAGAAGAAAGCAAAGAAGGAAGGATAGAAGGAAGAAAAGAAGGAAGAGTGGGCTGTGTTGCTCAAGTGACCAGTTTCAGTTGGGTCTCCTCTGAGGCAGCTCTATTAAAAGAGGAACATGACATCAGGAGGGTGATGCCATGACATAGAAATGAATTGGACTTAAGTGAGAGGAGTGTGTTCAAAGCCTTATTTTCTTCTCTAGAGCAATCTAAGTTCAATGGGAAGACAGATATCAAGTGGGTGAAAATGGTCCTGATCTGATTTCTTAACCATCCCAGAAAGAAGGGAGGAGAGGAAGGGAGAGAGGGATAGAATTTGGAACATAAAACTTTAAAAAGAAATGTTAAAAAATGAAAAAAATATACACACATACATACATATAAATACAAAGTCATCTAATCATATAAATAAATTGAGAAGACAGAAATGTAATTATTTTATAATAGGGCTACTGTAATTTTTAAAATACTGATAGTTTTTACTTTTTAAAATACATGCAAAGATAGTTTTCAACATTCCTTCACAAAACCTTACATTCCACATTTTTCTGACTCCTTTCCCTCTTCCCCTTTCTCCTAGACAGTGAGTAATCTAATATAGGACAAATTTTATGTGCAATCCTTTTAAACATATTCCCACATTTATCATGCTGCACAAGAAAAAAATCAGATCAAAAGGGAAAAAATGATAATGAAAGAAAAATCAGAGCAAAAAGGAAAAAATGAGAATAAAAAAAACAAGCAACACTTTAAAAAGCATAAAAATAGTATATTTTAATCCATATTCAGTCCCCATAGTCTTCTTTCTGGATGCAAATGCTCTTGCCATCACAAGTCTATTGGAATTGTAGGTTTAATGTGTTTTTTTTAAAAGGAAAATATTATTTAAAGATTTAGTCTTTGATGGAGACTAGAAATGTATTATTGATTCTTGGGTCAAATGTCAAATAATAAAACCAATTAAATATTATAAATAATGATAAAAATAAATATGTATCAGTATTAATGAAATAAGTCAGTTCTCAGAGATAAATTATATCCTTGAGTTAGTAAGAGCTAGAGAGATAAACTTATTACATTACTTTCAGTTGATTAGAAATTTGGAAATGAACAAATTAATACATTAAAGACAGCATTAGAGAACATTATTGAAATTAGTTAACAGAACGGAAGATGAGAAGAAATTAAGATATCAAAGAGTTAGTTTCAAATGCTATTAAAATTGATCCCCAAATTGGAAAATTTACTTTTTAAATGAAGTAAATGGAAAATTTACTTTTTAAATGAAATTTTAAATGAATTTATTTATAAAAAATAATATTAGAAATAAAGAAAGAAAGAAGAGATAACTGGAGGAAAAAATAAAACTCATAAATTATTACTAACATATATCAACAAAATTGTGGATATAAAAAATGAATGTTAAGAAGAAAAAAAAATAAGACATACTCTATCTTCATGGATCATATAGGCTAATAATTAGAGGGTAGGAAAGATGTCAAATTAAGAGAGATGTAAAGTGCTTTGAATGTTTATAGGATGAGAAATATCTCTGTTGCATGATTAGAAGACTTTTCATGGAAGAAATTATAATTCAATTGAGTTTTCTATAAAAAAGGAAAAAAAAAAAACAAGGGGAATAGGGAGAGGTGGGAAAGATAACAAACCAAAACAAAGAAAAGTCAGAATAGCTGAGGACTGGAAGACATTCAGAGGAAGGTGTATAGTCCTATTTAGTTGGAGTAAGGGGGAAATGAAGTAAATTATTGGAGGACATAAGGAGGTAAGTGGTAGAAAGCCAATGAAAGATTTTCCACAACATAGCTAGAGGTATACTTTTAGAGTTATTAATCTGGCAAAAATATGTTGCATTGGCGCACAGTCAAGATGACAGAAAGTAGATAGGTCTTTGAGCTTCTCCTCACTTCCTTCATATCAATACTAGATCAAGGCTCTGAATGGGTTTTGAAGCAATAGAACCTTGGAATGCAACAAATTTTCAGCAGAAGATACTTTGGAATAATTTCAGGAAAAGGAATTGCAGCTCAGTACAAACACAGGGCAATGTAGTGCAGGGAGGCCTAGGATGGAGAGGATTCTATGCTGGGGAAGTCTAGGGTGAGGCTTGTAGTCAAAATACAGTAGCATTTGTTGCTCTGTCCTGGTTCAGAAGTCAGTTGATCAGCAGATTAGCTCTGAGACTGCCAACACAATTACAGAGGCAAATAAGATTCTGAACCCCAGTATAACAAGCAAGACTTGGCCACTTCCACTTTGTATAGGAAGGAAGCCAGTAGCACTAGCCTTGGAGCAGCATTAAGCTGTTGTCTGTAGAGGAAGCTAATGACAATCTTCCCTTTGCCCTTAGAGCAGATCTTAACCTTTAAAAATGAGCAAAAAAGCAAAAAGAGCTCTGATCATAGATAGATTTTATGGAGAACACAAAAGACCTCAAAACCTGAGGATAGTAAAGATGAAACATCTCCAGATGAAGCCTCGAAAAGTGATATAAGTAGATCTCCATTTCACAATGTTTCTTTGGAAGAATTCTAAAAGGATCTTGAAAGAGTTAGAAAAAAATGGGGAAAGGAAATGAGAGCTCTAGAAAAGGAAAAGCAGAAATTGTCTGAAGAAAATCACTCCTTAAAAATTAGTCTTGGTGAAATGGAAAAAGACAACAACTGCCTGAAAAACAGAATTTGTGAAATGAAAAAAAAAATCCAATGAACAAAACAACTCATTTAAAAGCTCAATTGACCAAATGCAAAAGAAATCAAAAAGCTAACTAAAGAAAATAATTCATTAAAAATTAGAATTGAACAAATGGAAGAAAATAACTCAATGAGACATAAAGAATTAGTCAGATAAAAAAAGAAAAAAAATAGAAGAAATTATAAAATACCTTATCAGAAAAACAAATCTGGAAATTAGATCCAGAAGAGACAATCCAAGAATTATTGGACTACCTGAAAACCACAAAAAGAGTCTAGATAACATCTTTCAAGAAATAATCAAGGAAAACTGCTCTGATGTTCTAGAAGCAGAAGGTAAACTAGCCATTGAAAGAACTCACCAATCAGCTCCAGAGAGACCTCAAAATGAAAACTCCAAGGAATATTGTAGCTAAATTCCAAAATTATCAGATCAAGGAGAAAATATGCAAGCAGCCAGAAAGAAAAAAATTCAAGTATCAAGGATCCATAATTAGGATTACTTCAGGAGCTAGCAGTTTCCACTTTAAAGGGAAAGACCTGGAATATGATATTGCAGATGGTAGAAGAACTTGGAATGCAGTCAAGAATCAACTATCCAGAAAAATTAAGCATTATCTTTCAGGGGGAAAATGGATTTAATGAAATAGGGGATTTTCATTTATTTTAATTAAAAGACCAGAGCTGAATTAATCAACTCTTTAAGAAAAAATCTACAGGACCAGATGGAATTATATGTGAATTCTTCTAACATTTAAAAAATAATTAACTCCAATATGGTACAAACTATTTGGAAAAATAGGGAAAGAAGGACTCTTACCAAATTCATTTTATGACATAGATATGGTACTGATACCTAAGCCAGGTAGGATAAAAACAGAGAAAGAAAATTATAGACCAATTTCCCTAATGAATATTGATGCAAAAATCTTAAATAAAATACTAGGAAAGGGATTATCTGAAGTTATCTCCAGGATAATAAGCATAAGCAAGTAGGATTTATACCTGAAATGCAAGGCCGGTTCAATATTAGGAAAACCATTAGCATAATTGACTATAGCAATAACCAAACTAACAAAAATCATGTGATTATCTTAATAAATGCAGAAAAAAACATTTGACAAAATCCAACATCCATTCTTATTAAAAATACTAGAGAGTATAGGAATAAATTGACTTTTCCTTAAAATGATCAGTACATCTATTTAAAACCACCAGAAAGCATCATATGTAATAAGGACAAACTAGAACCATTTCCAATAAGATTAGGGGTGAAACAAGGATGCCCACTATCACCATTACTATTCCATATTGTACTAGAAATGTTAGCTGTGGAAATAAGAGAAGAAAAAGCAATCAAAGAAATCAGAGTAGGTAATAAAAAAAACTAAATTATTACTCTTCATTTATTTATTTATTTGCTGAAGTTAAGTAAGTGACTTGCCTAGGGTCACACAGCTAGGAAGTGTTAAGTGTCTGAGGCCAGAATTGAACTCAGGTCCTCCTGACTTCAGGGCTGGTGTTCTATCCACTGTGCTACCTAGCTTCCCCTAAATTATTACTCTTTAGAGAGGATATGATGGTATACTTAGAAATTTCTTGAGAATCAACTGAGAAACTACAGAAAAAATTCACAACTTTAGCAAAGTTGCAGAATAAAAAATAAATTCACATAAATCATCAGCATCTTTATATATTACCAACCAAGTCCAGCAGCAAGAGATACAAGGAGAAATTTCATTTAAAATAATTGTAGATGATATAAACTTTTTGGGAGTCTTCCTGCCAAGGCAAAGTCAGGAACTATATGAACACAACTACAAAACACTTTCCACACAGATAAAGTCAGATCTAATCAATTGGAAAAATATCAAGGGCTCATGGATAGGCCAGGATAATATAATTAAAAATGACAATGCTACTTAATTTATTTATTCAGTGTCATGCCAATCAAACTCCCAAGAAATTATTTTACAGAGCTAGTAAAAATAATACCAAAGTTCATCTGTAAGTACAAAAGGTAAAGAATTTCAAGGGAATTAATGAAAAAAATACAAATGAAGGTAGCCTGGCTGTACCAGATGTAAAATTATATTATAAAGCAGTGGTCATTAAAACCATTTGGTACTGGCTAAGAAATAGACTAGTCAATCAGTGGAATAGATTAGGTTCACAAGAAACAAAAATCCATAAATATAGTAACCTAGTGTTTGATAAACTCAAAGACCCCAGCTTCTGGGATAATAACTAACTCTTTGACAAAAATTGCTGGGAAAACTGAAAATTACTGTAGCAGAAACTAGGCATTGACCTATATCTAGCATTGTATACCAAGATAAGGTCAAAATGGATTCATGATTTAGACATCAAGAATGATATTATGACCAAATTAGAAGAACAAAAAGGATAGTCTATCCCTCAGATCTGTGAGGAAAGAAGGAATTTGTGGCCAAAGAAGAATTGAGGTCCATTATTCAATGTGAAATGAATACATTGATTGTATTAAGTTAAAAAATTTTATACAAACTAAATCAATGTAGACAAGACTAGAAGGGAAGGAATAAACTGAGAAAAATTTTACATTGAAGGGTTTTGATAAAGGCTTCATTTCTAAAATATATAAAAAATTGACTCAAACTTATAAGAATTCAAGTCATTCTCCAATTGATAAATGATCAAGGATATAAACAGAAGTTTATTGAGACAACCCTCAATTTTTAGAAGAAGAAAATGAAATCATTTCTAGTCATATGAAAAAGTGCTCCAAATCACCTTTAGCAGAGAAATGCAAATTAAGGCAACTCTGAGATACTTCACATGATACCACTCTGAGATAACACTTTGACAGGTAAAGATAATGACCAATTTTGAAGGGGATGTGGGAAAACTGGGACACTGATACATTGTTGGTGGAGTTGTGAAATGATCTAACAGTTCTGGAGAGCAACTTGAAATTATGCCTAAAGGACTACCAAACTGTGTATATCCTTTGATGTCCAACAGTGGCACTATTTGGCTTGTATCCCAAAGAGATCATCAAAGAGAGAAAGGGACTCACATGTACAAAAATAATGTGGCAGCCCTTTTTGTAGTGGCAAGAAACTGGAAACTGAGTGGATGACCATCAGTTGGAGAACACCTGAATGAGTCATGGCATATACATGTTATGGAATATTATTGTTCTATAAGAAATGATCACTGGAATGATTTCTAAGAGGACTGGAGTTACTTACATAAACTGATGCTAAATGAAGTGAGTAGAAGCAGGATATCATTGTACATTGCAACAGCATGATTATATGATGATCAGTTCTGATGGATGTGGCTCTTTTCAGCAATGAGATGATTTAGGCCAGCTTCAATGTACTTGTGATGAAGAATGCCATCTGTACCCAGACAGAGGACTGTGGGGATTGAGTTTGGATCAATCAACAAAGTATTTTCACTCTTTTTGTTGTTGTTTACTTATATTTTGTTTTCTTTATCATTTTCCCCCTTTTGATCTGATTTTTCTTGTGCAGTATGATAATTGTGGAAATATGTACAGAATAACTACACATGTTTAATGTATGTTGGATTACTTGCTATCTAGTGTAGGGGGTGGGGAGAAGGGAGGGAAAAATTTAGAACACAAGATTTTGCAAGGGTAAATGTTGAAAATTATGCATATGTTTTGAAAATGAAAAACTTTAATAATAAAAAATTTCTTCTCTTGGAAGGTGAATGTTAATTTAATTATGTCATTTATATTACCTAAAAAAAAGGCCAGAGATAAACAGAAAATTTGATCTTCAAATACAGAATTCAAAGAAGCATAAAAAGATAAAAAGGGAGAGAAAAATGTGTTTTTAAAGGTTAAAATATTTACATCCTTATATGGGAAGATGATTTGTTTAACTCTTGAGCCTGTATCTTTGTTACAGTGTAGAGGTATAAATTGACTTCACTGTGATGATATAAAAAAGAAACTGGGAAAGGAAAAGGGATTGCACTTGGAGAAGAAGAAAGGGGAGATAAAATGGGATAAAAAACATCACTTGAAGAGGCAAAAAAGACCTATTACAGTTGAGGGAAAAAAGAGAGGGGGGCAAGTTTTGTGTAAACCTTAATCTCATTGGATTTGGTTCAAAGAGAGAACATTAAACATACTTAGTTTCAATATAGAAACTTGTCTCACAGTATAGGGAAGTAGGAGGAGGCAGAGGAAATGAAAGGTGGGATGTAATAAAAGGGAGAAAAGAAGTAGAAGGGGAAAAGGATAAGAAAAGGAGAGGAACTGTAATAAGGAAAGGCTGTTTGAGGGAGGTTGTGGTCAGAGGAGAAACACTGGGGAGGTGAGAAAGGGGGAAAGGAATAAGAAAAGTATAACTTGGGAAAAATAAAATTGTAGGAAATAGAGTTAGTAATTTTGACTGTGAATGTGAATGAGATGTACTCTCCCATAAAACATAAATGGTTTTATTCTTAACTGTTTTTCTAAAACTTTTGTGTCTTGTGAACATATTATTGTCTCTGATTTAGTCAAATAATCGTAACCTCTGACCCAGAATACTCAATTGTCAAATGGGATAATCATAATATTTACCTCTCAGGGTTGTCTCAAGAGCCAAATGAAATGATATTTGTAAAAGTTTTTAGCACAATGTTTGGAACATAGTCGGTGCCATATAAATGTTTATTATCAACACCCTTTTTCTTTACTACTATTCATTTTCTCCTGTTGTCATTTTTTATGGTATTTAGCTAAATGAATATTCATGTTATTTTTCGTTCCCTCTACCTTTGCAATTTAAAGTACTTTTGATTAGATTTTCAATATTCAAGGAAAATAGTTTTTTGTAAAATCATACTTATTGATAAATTTTGTTTATACATTACTTAAAATTTTCCCACATCCCTCTCTCCCATCACTATCATAGAACTATCCCATAGAACAGAAAAAAAAAAATAAAGGAAAAAAGAAGAGCAGTGACATTGGTCAATATATGTATGTATTTCAAATATGACATTATATATAATATTCCACACAGTATATCCCCTACATCTCTGCAAAAGATTGCGGAGTATGTCTTTTCATATCTTACTTTTGGAGTCATGCTTATTCTTTATAACTTTGTAATAATTCTTTAAAATTGTTTTGTGTTTTTTCTTTTTCCATTTACTTTTTTTGTAGTGATTGTGAATATTGTTTCTTTGTCTTTTAATTTTTTTTGGTATTAGTTTATGAAGTTCTTTTCACGCAACTCTATCTTTATCACATTTAACATTTCTTACAGTAGAGTAATATTCTTTTGGGCAGCTAGATGGCACAAAAGAGTTCTGTTAAAGTCAGAAAGATTCATCTTCCTGAATTCAAATGTGACTTCAGACATTTGCTAGTTGTGTGCCCCTGAGCAAGTCACTTAACCTGGTTTGCTTCAGTTTCTCATCTGTATAATGAGCTGGAAAAGGAAAGGATAAAGCACTCTAACATCTTTGCCAAGAAAACCCCAAATGGGGGTTATAAGAAGTCAGATACAATTAAATGACAACAATATTCTATTACTTTTGTGTCCTATAATTTTGTCATTCTCTAATTTAATTTGGCAGAATATATACTTATAGACTATAAGTAAATAGCATGTATAAATTATATATTTTGGCATCTACTTTGCTTTCTGTTCTTTGCTATTATAAAAATGTTGCTCCAAATCTTTTGGTATTTGTGAGGTCTTTTTAAAAAATCAATGACTCACTAGAAATCTCTGGATCTCAGGGAATGGACACTTTAATCATTTTATTTGCATAATTTTGAATTATGCAATTTCCAAAGTGATTATACTAATTAATGCAATAATGTATTAATTTTTCTATAATCCTTTTAATATTATTTCCATTTTTCAACATCTTTGCCAATTTTGGGGGGGTGAGAGATGAATTCACAGAGTTGTTTTAATTATCCTTTTTATTATGATTTAAACAAATTTTCATGTAATTGTTAATAACATGTGATTCTTATTTCAAGAACTGTTCATTTTGAGCATAAATAGCAATCCCTTAGATATATCATAAATATAAATATATATTTTCTGAAAATGACTGCAAAATTCTTCCTGCTCTCTAAACTTGCTAGAAGTGAATGCTTCAGCCTTTGAAGACTATTATTTATGAAAAAAGATCAGTTTATATCCCAATATTAAAGAAGGGCAATGCCAAGAAATATTCAAATTACCAAAATTGTGCCTTTTTCACACAACAGTAAGGTTATATTTAGGATTCTGCAAGCTAGATTTCAGCAATATATGAACTGAGAATTACCAGAAGAATAGGCTGATTTATGAAGAGGCAGCAAAAGATAAAATTGCTAACATTGCCTTGATAATAGAAAGCAAGCGAATTCCACAAAAAAAATTCTATTTCTGCTTCATTGATTATGCTGAAGCCTTTGACTGTGTGGATCACAAGAATATATGGCAAGTTCTCAGAGAAAGTAATACCAGATTATGTTACTTGTGTCCTGTAGTCAGGCCAAGATGCAACAATTAAAATTGAACATGAAGCAAATGATTGCTTTAAAATTGGAAAAGGAGTATAAGTCTGCATATTGTCATCTTATTTATTTAACTCATATTCAGAGTACATTATGTGAAGTTTGCTGCCATGGGAGGGACAGCAGAGAACAAGAGTGTGAGGCTGCATAGTTTGGGACTTTAGAATTTAGAGGTGGAGAGGAGTGTTCATTGTTGGGCTCATAAATAATAGTGAGAAGGTTCTTTGAACCGGGACACCATTCTCCACACCTTGGGATTAGAAGTTGATTACAATAATAAGCTGCAAAAACCAAAATAAAAAAAAAAACTAAAATTAAAATGAGTAAGGAAAGGAGAAAGAACCTAACTCTCCATAGCTACCATAGAGATAGAGAAGATCTAGGTTCATAATAAGAGAAAGATAATGAAATTTAAAAAGCCACTCCCACTTTAAAGAGAAATGTCAAATAGTTACAAGCCCCCAAATAAGTAATTGAAAAAAAAAACTTTTATAAAAAGGATTATAAATATCAAATGAGAGAGATTTAGGAAAAATTAGGAAAAAATTTAGGTTAGAGATTTCTGCTTTTATGAAGAAATTTCATGTTTCCTTGGAGAAAAAGGAGAAGTTGCTCTTGATTTAGGAATCAAAGACCTCTGCATTACTATCTTTGCTAAAAGGAGACTGTAAAAACCACATATATCACCAACAAAACCCTTAAAAAAGAGATAGTAAGAGATACCCCATTTAAAATAATTATAGACTTTATAAAGTACCCAGGAGTACATCTGCCAAAAAAATTCAGGAGCGAGATGCACACAATTATATATAAACAATAACTTTTTATACAAATAAAATCAGATTTAAATAATTGGAGAAATATTAATTGTTCATGGATAGACAGACCCAATATAATAAAAGGACAATTTAACCTAAATTAATCTATATATTCAATGTCATCCTATTTAAAAGATTAAAAATATTTTACTTAGAAAAATAATAAGAAAATTCTATTGGAAGAATAGAAAGTCAATAATATTAAGGAATTATGGGGAAAAAAATTAAAGAAAGGAGGTTCAGTAATACCAGCTCTTAAACTATATTATAAGGCAGTAATTATCAAAACTATCCAGTATTGACTAAGAAATAGAAAAATAGATCTGTGGAACAGAGTAATTTACAGCAGCAAACTATTACAATAATGTCATGTTTGACAAGTATAAAGACTTAAATTTTGGGATTAAAAAGTTATTATTTGGTAAAACTGGAGGGAAAGCTGTAAAGCAGTTTAGTAGAAACTGGGTATAGACCAATATCTTACACCATTTAGTAAGATAAGGTCAAAATGGATACATGACCTGATTATAAAAGGAGATATTACAAGAAAATTTGAAGAACATGGAGAAAATTACCTAACATATTTACAGATAGGTGAACAACTTATGAATAAATAAAAGATAATGCCATGAGGTAGAAAATGGATAATTTTGATTATATTATGTTAAAAAGGTATCAGAAATAAAACCAGGAGGAAAATAGAAAATTGGGAAGAAAAATTTTATATACAGTTTCTCAGATAAAGGTCTCATATCTCAAATATATAAAGAACTTTGTCAAATCTATAAGAAGATGATTCCCAATTGATTAATGGTCAAATGATATAAACAGGCAGTTTTCCAGTGGAAAAATCAAAATAATTCAAAGTCACATTAAAAATCCTCAAAATCATTATTGATTAGAGAAATTCAAATTAAAACAATCCTGAGATATCATTTTATGCCTATCAGATTAGCTAAAATAATAAAATGGGAAAGCAACAAATGTTGGAAGGAATGTGGACAAATTGGGACACTAATTCACTGTTGTTGGAACTGGAAACTTAATCAATCATTTTGAAGAGCAATCTATAATTACTCCCCCAAAATTATTAAGTTGCCTACAAATCCTTTGATATGCAAATATCATTATCAAGTCTTTTCTTAGAAAAACTTGGATAGACTGAAACGAAATAATGAAAAAATGAAATATTAGTTGTATACAATGTATACAATGAAATATTTTATACATTAATAGCAATGTTGTTTTAAAAATAACTTTGAGTGACTAAATTATTTTGACTATTCTAAATACTCAAATTAGCTACAAAGGATCTATGAAGGAAGATACTCTCTCCATTGAGAGAAAGAAATGATAAACAGAAGCAAGAGTAGAATGTTATGTGTGTGTGGTGTACAGAGACATATACTATATATATTTAAAATATATATTTTATTATATATATAGTACATATAAATATATAAAATAAAAAATTGAGAAAAATAAAAGGACATTATGAAGCATGAGATTTCATTACAGTAAGAGGGTTTGGTCAGCCAACTAACATGTATTTGCTGAGTGATACATTATGCCCAGTTCAGTTGCAATAAATGTTACAAAAGACATGGTCCTTATTCTCAAGGAAATTTTCTATTTTAGTTGAAAAGAGAAAGTTAATGCTTAAAAGGAAAATAAATTCTAACCAAAGGAGAAGAGTTTTAAGAAAAAATCTTGCAAGCTCTGTGGTATACTGGAAAGAAGATTGACTGGAGTCAGGAATAAATGACTGAGTCATTCCTGTGAAAGTTAATAGCTGTGTTATACTGATCAAGTCTGTAAGAATTTACGTTATAGACAAGAAGCTGATATGTATCAGGGCAGGAAGTTTGAACACTAGAATTTCCAACCATGATGAGGTTACCAAAAAACCAAACAAATAAAAAACAAACAAAAATATACCTGGGTGTTATGCTTTATATTTAATCTTTATAAATACTCTATGAAATAGATAAGTGTATATTATCCACATTTTGCAAATGAAGATTATAGCATAGTAGAATTACAAAGGACTTTGAAGTGCATATTTTCCAAATTCTTTCTTTTATAGATGAGAAAAATGAGGCTCAGAAAGCCTAGGTAACTTGCCTATCATCAGACAACAGATAAGTAAAAGATATGAATGTATTTCTAGGGTTTCTGATGCCTACTCCATTTCTGCCATCCCACACTATTCTTTGATTAAAGAAAAATGTTTCCTGATAACAAATGTTCTTAAGTTCTAAGATTCATTGACTCAGTGAAAAGATACGCATCTCTCTGAATTAGGGGTGGTCTTTCTGGAAGAATGAAATGTCTTTTTAATTTTCTTTTCATTAAAGACTCTGGGGTGACTTTGGGGACATATGGTAAAAGACCAAGTGGAAAGAGATTTACAGCTTCAATAGGATAGACCCTGGAGACCAATCAGTCTCCCACAACTCTCTTAAAGGGCTGCTCTAGATTACTTCTTTCCTTGGGGAAGGGAAGAATTAATACAAATAATCACCTTCATTAAAAATGAGGTCACTCCCAAGGGGACAACTTGGGTATCAACTTTGCTCTGTTGGGTCCTAAATAGTAGGCTCCCATTGGAGATACCAAACAAGTCTCCCTACTTTTCTAGACAAGAGTGCCAGTTAGTGGGAGACCTAAGAGAGGTAGAATTATGCCTTAAGAGGAGATTCATAAGAGGATTGCACTCTGTTGGTCTCAGGGTGCAATTGAATGAAACAAAGCTCCCTCAAAGAAGGCTGATGATATTGCCATGGATTGGCTATAGATTGCACTTAAGCAAACAGATAATTCCCTCTGGCAGACTTGGAATGCAGCCCCTGTGATCTTCCCACATTTGTCTTCAATAAGGCCCATGGAAACTAACTCACTAACTATTTTAATCAGTTTCCTGGGGCCCCATCAAAAAGTGAATGTAGAGGGAATAAAGTTGGGAAGAATGCTAAAAAGTCCCAGTGGGAGTGATTAAAAAGCAAG
Organism: Sarcophilus harrisii; assembly: GCF_902635505.1. Taxonomy (NCBI): domain Eukaryota; kingdom Metazoa; phylum Chordata; class Mammalia; order Dasyuromorphia; family Dasyuridae; genus Sarcophilus; species Sarcophilus harrisii. The sequence goes on along the minus strand of NC_045430.1, from coordinate 86,564,063 downwards.
AGAAGTTTGAAATTGCTTCAAGTTATCAATTGAAATTTAAAAGGGAAAAAAAATCTTCATTTTTGTTCAAACCTCTGCTCTGCAGTTCAGAAAGGAAAATAATCTCACTTAGGTAACTGCCAGGGGCAAAGTCAGATATGATTTGAATTATTACCTTAAAGTCTATAATTTGAAAGATGTCTTGATGAAGTATCTCCCTGCTTTAATGTAAACTTGAATCTAAATCAGACTGGATAAAAATTATTTATATGTTTAAATATTTGTAGGCAAGGAAATTTCAGTTTCTATCAAAAACTCCTATTACTATTATTTTTTTAAATTGGGAAATTCTTCCTATTTCTTAACCTAATTCTATCTTCCTATCTTATACATACACACCTATATAGACACATAAATATGTACATACACACACACACACACACATATATATATATACATACATTACTTTATAAACTTATATATACATATAACACATGTATGCAAGTATACATATACATATTTATTTGCTATCTGCTCAGGACAGAAGGTATTGGAACAATCATATTTATCTAGTGCTCTCATCATGTTGATTAATATTGACAGAAAAATTACCCTAAGAGAATTCCTCTCCCTCATAAGCAATACAAAAGGCCACAATCTTCTCTGTCCCCCTTTGCCAATTTACACACATAAACTCATAGAAAGAACATAGACATTGAGATTAAAAGATCTGGGTGTTTTAACTCTCACCCTGTGATCTTTAAATCTCTTTGCTTCTCTGGGCTTCAGCTTCCCTAGCTATAAATTCCAGTTTACCTCTAAGTTCCTTCTAGAGTTTATAGCTGTGATCTATGAGCTACAATGCTTTGTTAAGTTTTTTTTTTTTTAAACTAACCCTAACCATAATTCTCCTGATTGTGGGAGCTTCAGCAGGGTTTAAAATAAGCCATGTTTTGTAAAAGCAAAAAAAAAAAATCCAAACAAAAAACCAATAATATTAATGTTGTTCTGGAGAAAGACTCATTACAAGAGTACCTCCTCTATTTTTCTACTGCTCAGTTTGTCACCTTATCTTGTGGATACTCTATTAGCAAAAAGAATATTTGCAAGGAGACAATCTCTCAGATTTTCTCAGATGTAATCTCCAAACACAGGGACACACCATGGTCCCTGATTCTGACACAATGTTTGTTTTGTTCTGAATACTCTGAACATCTCTTTACCCAGTACATTGAATAATGCTCTAATCTTGGCTATAGTCTTTGGGGAGAACAGTGGCACATAAGAGAAACAAATTAAGGTCTCTACTAATGTTCCTTAAGAATTTGCAATATCATAGTCATCATTATTACCAACAGCTTTTAATAGCATCTGTGCCCAGAAGACATGATATTCAAAAGGGACTTATTTATACCTAGATATGTCACATTAATTAGTAGCTTAAAAAAGTATTCTTCTTGAGAATGGAACTCTTAAGAAAGTTAGAGAAATGGGAAAAGGACATTACTTGCCTTGATCTTGTGGCTAAAAGTATGGGAGACAGAGATTCTATTAAAAAGCTATCAGAAATAATCTACAACTTTAACAAAGTTGCAGGATACAAAATAAATTCACATTAATCCTCAGCATTTTTATACATCACTAACAAAATCTAACAACTAGAGATACAAAGAGAAATTCCATTCAAAATAACTGTTGATAGTATAAAATATTTGGGAATCTTTCTACCAAAGGAAACTCAGCAACTATATGAGCAAAACTACAAAACACTTTCCACACAAATAAAGTCAGATCTAAACGACTGGAAAAATATTAAGTGCTCTTGAATAGGTTGTGCGAATATAATAAAGATGAAAATACTACCTAAACTAATCTATTTATTTAGTGCTATATCAATCAGACACCCAAGAAACTATTTTAGTGACCTAGAAAAAATAACAACAAAATTCATATGGAAGAACAAAAGGTCAAGAATTTCAAGGGAACTAATGAAAAAAAAAATCAAATCAAGGCCGCCTAACTGTACCTGATCTAAAACTATATTATAAAGTAGCCATCATCAAAACCATTTAATATTGATTAAAAATAAAGAAGTTGATCAGTAGAATAGGTTAGTTTACAGGAGAAAATAGTCAAAAACTATAGCAATCTAGTGTTTGACAAACCCCAAGATCCCAACTTTTGGGATAAGAATTCACTATTTGAAAAAAACTGCTGGGAAAATTGGAAATTAGTATGGCAGAAACTAGGCATTAACCCACACTTAACACACTTAACATCTTAACACACTTAACACTTACACCAAGATAAGATCAAAATGGATTCATGATTTAGGCATAAAAAATGAGATAATAAATAAATTAGAAGAACATAGGATAATTTACCTTTCAGACTTGTGGAGGAGGAAGGAATTTATAACTAAAGAAGAACTAGAGATCATTATTAATTACAAAATAGAAAATTTTGATTATATCAAGTTAAAAAGCTTTTGTACAAACAAAACTAATGCAGACAAGATTAGAAGGGAAGCAATGAACTGGGAAAACATTTTCACAATCAAAAGTTCTGATAAAGGCCTCATTTCCAAAATATATATAGAATTGGCCCTAATTTATAAGAAATCAAGCCATTCTCCACTTGATAAATGGTCAAAGGATATGAACAGACAATTTTCAGTTGATAAAATTAAAACTATTTCTACCCATATGAAAAGGTGTTCCAAATCATTATTGATCAAAGAAATGCAAATTAAGACAACTCTGAGATACCACTACACACCTGTCAGATTGGCTAAGATGACAGGAAAAGATAATGATGAATGTGGGAGGAGATGTGGGAAAACTGGGACACTGATGCATTGTTGGTGGAGTTTTGGACGGAGAGCAATTTGGAACTATACTCAAAAAATTATCAAATTGTGCATACCCTTTTATCCAGAAGTGTTATTACTAGACTTATAACCCAAAGAAATATTAAAGAAGGGACCTGTATGTGCAAAAATGTTTGTGGCAACAGCCTTTTTTGTATTGGCTAGAAACAGGAAATTGAATGGCTGCTCATCAATTGGAGAATGGTTGAGTAAATTGTGGTATATGAATGTTATGGAATATTATTGTTCTGTAAGAAATGACCAGAAGGATGAATACAGAAAGGCTTGGAGAGACACATGAACTGATACTAAGTGAAATGAGCAGAACCAGGAGATCATTATACACTTCAACAACAATACTATTTGAGGATCAATTCTGATGGAAGTAGCTATCTTCAGCAATGAGAGAATCCAAATCCATTCCAATTGATCAGTGATGAACAGAACCAGCCACATCCAGTGAAAGAACACTGGAAAATGAGTGTGGACCACAACATAGCATTTGCACTCTTTCTGTTGTTGTTTGCTTATGTTTTTGTTTTCTTCCCAGGTTATTTTTTACCTTCTTTCTAAATCCAATTTTTCTTGTTCAACAATATAACTGTATAAATATGTATACGTATATTGTATTTAACATATATTTTAACATGTTTAACATGTATGGGACTGCCTGCCATCTAGAGGAGGGGGTGGAAGGAAGGAAGGGAAAAGTTGGAACAGAATTTTTTTCAAGGGTCAATGTTGAAAAATTACCCATGCATGTTTTTCCAATAAAAAGCTATAATAATAATTAAAAAAATAAAAGTATGGGAGAATGATAACAGTGCCATAAATACAGAAGTGAAATAAAATTGTTGACCTTCCATCCTCAGTCCTTTTTCATTTGAAGTAATTTCCTGTAGTTTGTGTTTGATCCTAGGATTTCTCTCACTAGATCTAGGACAAAATGATGATCCATTCAATTTTTTTTTCTCCTATGGAAATTTAGAACTTCTCAGTCTGTCCTTGAAAGTAACAATATTTATTGTATCTTTAAGGGCAAACTATCCTCTCCTTCAGTTTCAGCCTTCAACAGAAAATATGATAGCCTATGTTCATAAATTTCTATGGCAACAACAAAAAAAATTGCTTACTGTTTCAAAGGCAATAGTTTGGGAACTGGTCATTTGTGGGACAGAAACCAAGGAAAGAGAAATTGCTTCTCTCTCTCTCTCCCATTAGAACATGAGCTCCTTGAAAGCAGGAATTTTCTTAATTTCTATTTGTAACCCTAAAGCTTAGTACAATGCTTTGCAAATATAAATTATAAATGGTTGATAAATTCTTAATGCATTAATTTATTCAATATTTTTGTGGACCATTTCTCAGATTATCCTCAATTTTAATTCAATTTAATTTATTACAATGTCCCCGTATTGAATAGTACTTTCTGACACAGACTCTTAATAAATGTTTGTTGATCAGTAAGCACTGATTAAGTTGTTTCAGTGGATCAAACACTATGCCAAAAAAGGGTATTGATTTGAAACAGTGAGGAGCTCCCTAAATCATTGTGAGTTTTATTATCTAGTGGAGTGGAGGATGCTAATTTATGGAGGTGGTGTAAAAAGCAAATTTACTGCTTACAACATAGGATAAAAGTCATTTAGAGGCTTTATTTGATTCAATGTTATATCCAAAGCAATGGATAACTATCCAGTTAGTCCACACAGAAGAAAAATTTCGATGGGACAAGATGGCTTCTTACTATCAATATTTTCCCTCAGATTTCTATTGCATACAGAAAATGCAACAGTGTCGTACGTTGTTGTAAAGACTAAATGTGATAATATTTGTAAAGTGGTCAGGACAGTGCCTAGTAGATGGTAAGTGCTTAATAAATGTTTATTTCCCCTTTGGTTCACAAATAATCAGCCACTATTCTTAAGACCTTTCTGTTGCATTCTAAAAGGGGTTCAAAATAGTTCATCTTTGTCCTCAAGATCCAATACAGAGGAGACACTATTGTCTTTTTGCTAAGTTTATAAAAGAACTAGCTTAGACAAAAGTTTTAATATGAAGTTAAACATGGAGTTACTTAGTTCAAGAAGGGGAAATTCCAGCACTCTCTCTTCTCTGTATTTGTCTCTCTTTCTCTTTCAGACTGTATCCATCTCTGCCTCTGTCTGTCTTGTCTATTCAGGGAGTCAGAACTCCCTGATTCTGTCTTGACTTTGGTCTCTCTCATCTCTGCTCTCCTTGTTTCTTTTCTTTCTTCCCCTCCTCAGTCTTTGTCTCTCTTCTTTCTCTCTTTCTTTCTTTCCCCTCCAATTCTCTGTCTCTCTTCTCCATTTCCCTTTCTCCTCCTGCCAGTCTTTCTGTCTCTCTCCTATCCCTTTTTTCTTCCTTTACTCTTATCTCTTTTTATTCTTTCTATGTGTGTCTCTATCCCTTTTTCTCTACCCCCTCCCTAACACAGAAACCTGCTACTGTTTTCTGTCTTAAGGTAGATTACCTATTTTATCAAACAACTTGATCAAAAGAAAAAAAAAAGACCACTCTGTGGAGCATATGAAAAGTGGTACAGTTTAGTGGGGAAAGTGTTAGTTTGGAAACCAGAGTGCCTGCATTTGAATGGCAGTTTTGCTGCTCATCTCCTTTGCTACTTTAGGTTCATGGATTCCACTTGGGTCTTCTAGAGTCTAAGTTTTTTAGTTTCTGGAGAACATCTCCTTTCTCTTAAATATATATGGATTTTGGATTTTCAAAAAAGAATATTACAATAAATCAGACTTAATGTTTTTTTTATTCTTTAGAATGTTTTTTAGAATCTTGTGGTATAATGGCGTACTAGACTTGATTTAAAATCTCATTTCTCATTTTGTTTTTATTGAGAGAAAGGAAAGGAGAAGGAGAGAATATAGATTACATTCAAAAATAAAATTTAATAAAAAATAAAAGCAAGGAAAAGGGAAAAAATACAAACCCTACCTCCCATGGTAGTTATTCAGACATGAACAAGCCCTTTACTTCTTCTCTATCTCAGTTTATTAATATATGAAATGGATACAAAATATTTACATCATCCATTCTACGGTTTTACTATGAAAAAATCACTTTGTGAATCTGAAAGCACTATAAAAACATGGTGTTATTACTATTAATATGTGACAATGATAATCATAAAATATAATACATTTAATTCATGGTTATGTTATATATTTTAGTGTATAAACTCCAACATTTCCAGAAATCCTATAAGATTAGTAGATAAACTAAACTTTTATAAGTTTTCATTACATGTTAGAAGCAAAATCAAATTATGAGAGAGATTTATATAGAATTTGACTAAATATGTACAAGAAATGGGGTAGAGAAGAACTTAAATGAAGGAGCCAACAGAACTGCCAATTTACAAATGAAGGCTAATTTTCAAATCAAGTTTTAGAGACTATCTTTTTCTACTTGGGGAAATTTTGTTCCAAATTCTAATGCCTGCCGTTTCAATTCTAAAATTGAGCTGTTATTAAGTTATCACATTTCAACCCACCCTTTAATACAATACTATATGAAATAAGATTTGTAGCAGTTTTGGTGATATTCTTATCAGTTACTGCCACTAGATGTCATTCTCAGAAAGCTCTTGAGTTTCAAATTAGAACTAATCCATCCCTGTTCAGTAAATCAGTACAACCCAGAATATCCCAGCAAATTGTGATTTTGATTTTAGGCTGTTATTGCTGTGGTTTTAATCTTCTGTTTCTGCTTTTTATTCAAGCTTCCTTTAATCTCTGAATTAAGTTATAAAATGTCTCCAATCTCCCTATTTATAGTACTAAAGGGAAATTCCCTCATACTCAGCATCTCTTCTATTAACAAGGTCAATCCCTTCTTCTTTATGCAATCAGTATATCTTTAACTAGAAACCATTCTGAGTGTTATAGGTTCTTCTATTTATGTTTATGTATATATATATATATATTTATCACATGTAGACTTATACATATATATATATATATATATATATATATATATATATACACACACACACACACATACTTATTTATAATCAATTTTAGCCCAAATGAAATATGCAGTGTGAATTCAAATAAGGTAACTGACTCCTTGGAGGAAGTTTAAATAATTTGGATTAATTGAGAGCATTGAGTATTTTTTTCTCTTCAATTCCTGTGGTCATGTGAGGTAGACAATGAAAATATTATTGATCTTTATTTTATTAAGTGAGGAAGCTGAGTGTCTCAGATGCTGATAATTCAACTTCACTTCTCCTCACATTTCTAACTCTTTCCAAAATATGATCATGTGGATTGTCTAAAAGGAGAGGGGCAAAATAATTTAACAGTATGAAAACAGAGATGACAAAAAGTCTATGAATTCCCTGTTCTGGATCCCATCTGTCAATAATGTGGAAGATAGGAGGCACCATTTTATGTTCCTAGGATTAATTTCATTCCTTTTCTTGGACATAATTTTTTAGCTTACTCACTCTTTGTAATATCTCTGTTATAGATACGCATATGTCCAAATTCCATTGGTCCATGACTTTCTATATATTTCTTTCTTTCTTTCTTTCTTTTTTTCTGGGACCTATTTTTCTTCAATAAATGATTTGGTAAAAAGATAGTCTCTAGATGATGCATTATCTAGGATGCTCTTTTCAGATAGCTGACTAAATCGATAAATATGGCCATTCTTAGCTGCTGGAATTATTTCATATTTAAATTGCTAGGATAAATCACTCAGGCAGGTATACACATTCAAATTCCAAAACATTTATTTAATTATTTAACTTTTATTTTAGCACAGGCTGATCATCTCCACATCCAAATTAGGGAGTTAAGCAATATAAGTAGCACAGTCTTCCACAGGCATTGTGTTCATAAATCATAGGATTATGGGTTATATAGATTTGTAATCATAGGATTATATACATAGGGATATATATGTACAAAAATATATGATATAGGATTATATAAAAAGAACCTCAGATATCATCAAGCCCAACTCCATTACTTTATGGATAAAAAAGCTGAGAACCAGAAAGGTGAAATTACTTGCCCAGTCACAACTCTATTCAGTATTGGGATGTGAATTGGAATGTGAACCAGGCTTTCTGAATTTTAAATACAGAGTTTTATTTATTACACTATATTAATATCAGGTCTGCCATTCTCAGGATACATATTCTGGAATCAGGAAAACTTGAGCTCATATCTAGTTTTAGATATGTGTGATCCTGGTCAAGAAATTTAATTTCTGTTTACCTCAGTTTCCTCAAACATAAAGTGGAGATAATAATTATAGCACCTACCTCACTATCATTGTGTGAATCAAATGAGATAACATTTTTAAAAAATGCATTGAACAGTGCCTGGCATATGGCAGTTATTATATAAATGCTTATTCCCATCCCTCCTTCAGCTAGTAATGATTGATATCCTATGGCTCAGATATGTGGATAAATCCACCAAACTCTGATGACTGCTACTTATAGTTACATATATGTATGTAACTATATACATATGTATATATGCAGGTAACTATATACATATGCACACATACATATACTAGGTATATAGATATATAGTTATTTTTAACTTAATTTCTAAAAATTTTTTATTTTCAATTCACAGCACAAAACAAGCATTTTATAACAGTACAATAAAAAGATGACTGCACATGAACCTGCAAATCTAACACATACATCTTTCTATTCCCTCCAAATATACAACAAAGTTAGTTAAATTTCTTTTTCCCTCCCCCAGCCCTATCTTAAATATCATCAGACACAAATAAGTATATATCATCCTTTTATTTATCAGTTCTTTTTCTGAATGCAGATAGCATCTTCATATATTTTTTATTTTATCTATTTATAGTAATCAAAATAAGTTGCTCAAAGTCATTTTTAAACAATGTTGTTTTTATTGTATATAATGTTCTCTTGACTCTATTCACTTCACTGTTCATCATTTCGTGCAAGTTTTTCCATATCTTTCTAAGAAAATTTAGTTCATCATTTCCTGTAGCACAATAGTATTCCATCATACCCACACACCACAACTTGTGCAGTCATTTCCCAATCAATTGGGATTTCTGTAATTTCTCCTTCTTTACCACCATGAAGAAAGCTGCTATAAACATCCCATTCACGTTCAAAGTTTATAATTACAACTATAATTACTACTCAATTTAATTTTTCTTCACCTTTCTTTCTCAGTCTCTCTTTTACCCTAACTCTGTTATCTTTTCTTTCTCCATCACCCTTACACTTCCCATTTTATACACCCCTCCAAATGTCCTCTATCCCCTCTCATCCCACAATCTTAATCTATACACCCTTCCAAAAAATCTCCCATCTTCTCCCTCCATTCTTCCAAATCCCAATTTACATATTCCTCTAAAAGTCCCTTCCCTTCTATTCCCTAATTTTCTCATCTCTCTATATGTGTTTAGGAAACTTTTACATCCTTCCAGATGTACATATTGTTTCCTCTTTAATCCAGATGAGCATGTTTCCAAGATTTCCAATCCTTCACCTTCAACTGCTTACTCTGTATTGGTTCTGCCTTTCATGCCCCATTTTAAAAATACAATCGCTTCTTTTTATCTTTTCCTACTCAATTTTGTTTTTTAGAATCACTCCATTATATAGAATTCAGGCCCAATCTTTCTTTCAAACTACTTTAGTAATGATGACAATTTTAAGAATACTGATAACATTTTTATACATATGATAAACAGTTTGATCTTAATGAGTGCCTTATAATTAGTCTTTAATGTTTTTCTTATATTTTTTTGGGATATTTTATGACAGATTTTCCACTGAGTTTTGGTCTTTAAAAAAAATACCTGAAAGTCTTTCATTTTATTAAATGTCCATTCCTTATTCTTCCTCATTCAGGACTATATTCCATTTTGCTGGGTAAGTTTTTCCTTGAAGGCAACCCCATCTCGTTTGCTCTTTGAAATATAATTTCCAAGACCTATGGCTTTTTAGAGTAGAAGATGCTAAGTTGTGAAATCCTAACTGCATTTCTACATATATAAATTGTTTCTCTTTTTCTTGTTGCGTATAATATTGTCTCTTTAACCTAGGAATTTTAAACTTGGCTTGGGCATTACTGTAAGTTTTCCTCCTGGAAAACATATATAATTCTTTTTTATTAAAGCTTTTTATTTTTCAAAATATTATGCATGGACAATTCTTCAACATTAGCCCTTACAAAACCTTGTGTTTCAATTTCCTCCCCTTCCCCCATACCCTCCCCTATATGGCAAGTAGTCCAATATAAAACGTATATAATTCTTATAGTGTGAAGTGAATCTGCCTGTCAGTCATTCAGTCATTAAACATTTATTAAATGCTTATTTTATACCAAGCACTATATTATGCCCCACAGATATAGAGACAAAAGACAGTCTAAGGAAGACAATAAATGATTATAGAGAGATAGATAGAGAGTTTAAAAGGGAATAATCACTGGAGGGGAGGCACTGAAATTAAATAGGGATTTGGAAAGACTTCTTGAAGAAATTGGAATTTTTGTTGGGACTAGAAGGTAGTCAGGGAAAATAAGAGGTAGAAACCAAGAAAGAAAGCATTTCAGGCATTTGATCAGTTAGTGAAAATAGTCAGAATATTGGGGATGAAGTATCTTATTAAAGGAAGCCATTATTATAGATCTAAAAGTGTGTTTATGGGGGGATAGTGGAAGGGGAAGTAGAAAGACTGTCAAGTTGAGAGATGGAGCATATTATCAAGGTACCAAATGAATTTTTAAAAATTTGCTTCTGGAAGTGATAGGGAGCCCCTGGAATTGATTGAGTAAAAGGATGACATAATAGATACTTGAAATTTTGATAGCAATATTGTGTTTAGAAATACTTGCAAAGTGATTTGTGAAGATTCAGGATCATTAGGGTTTCTCCTTCAACGAGAGTAAGAGTATTTTCCATCTCAAGTCTAATGAAATTGCCTTGAATGGCCACACTACTGAGAAGAGCCAAATCTATCACAGTTGATCATCACATAATGTTGTTACTGTATACAATGTTCTCTTGGTTCTGCTCTGAGCTCTCTTTCAGCTCTAACTCTATAATCCTATTTTTTTTTTGTACAGTTCTTTGTTTCTCTTTCTATTTAGTCCCTATCACCCTGTAATGCGAAAAGATTCTTAGCTTCCCAATTATAAATACCCTATAAAATCAAGAAGATAATAGGCAAGGAAAGGTATTTTCTTTTCAGTTTATTTTAAGCCAAGAGACAATGATTTCATATAAATGTTCCTGTATCAGGCAGCACAATGAAAACAATAGAGAAAAAATGATCCAATACTTGTCATTAAAGACCCAGGCATAGGGAAATATATCATACATTCTCCAGTCCACTCTCACCTATTTCCAGAGATTTAAAATTTTTTTATACTACCAGTATTACTATTATCTGAGATATATGTGGTGTTTTCTACCTTAAACAATATTCTAAGCCATTCAATAGAACATTCAAACATGTGACAGTGTCTCCTTGCTCAAAAAGGCATTGATTGGGGAATGGAAGAATTGAGTGGGCTTCCAAGAATACTCACATCCCAACCTCCAGCTCTCTCTGTTACTAATTCATTGCCTTCAGGTTTAAAGCACTCAGGGAGCATGATCTTAGTACTACTAAGAAAACAGAAGTTTCCCTGAAAGTTGACTTTTTTCTCTTTTTCATTTGAGTTGGAAAATATCTTCTTGTCTAAATCTGGCTTCCACTCTTTAATTTCAAACTACACACTTTTTGGCATAGACAGTAATCATGGTTAAGAGACCCAGACTTTAATGAAGTAAAATCAGTCATTAAGCATTTAATATATTTCTCTTATTTTGTTTCCTGCTCCAAACCCGTTTTCATTTAAAATAAGTGGACTAGGGTCAGCTAGGTGGCGCAGTGGATAGAGTACCTGCCCTGAAGTCAGGAGGATCTGAGTTCAAATTTGACCTTAAGACACGTAACACTTCCAAACTGTGTGACCATGGGCAAGTCACTTAACCCCAATTGCCTCAGAACAAAATAAAAAAAAAATAAGTGGATCATTCTGCAGACCTCCTTTGTCCCTTAAGGGGGATACATGCAGACCAGTAGTTTCTGCAGCTTGAATAGCTTCAGTGCCTTGGGCCACCACAATAAGAGTGGCTTTAGTGCCTGGACCAGAGAACTCATGGGATGGGGCTGTATAGCTGCTGTTAATAACCCAGGCCTCTGCCTGTCTAGATCAGGAACATGGTTAAAAGTACAGAGTCCTGAAGATCAACACCAGGAAAATTCATGTAATGTACATGTAAAGCAAGAACTATATGTACTGTACTAAACATTGAACATATAAATAAAATTTTTAAAAAATTCCATGCCTTCAAATAATACACATTCTAATGAAGGAAACAAAACAAGTATAATCTGAAAGGGTTTTCAGCATCAGGTAGAACTGGAAAAGGCTTTATCCAGAGGGTGGGATTTGGGCTGAGTCTTGAAGAAAACCAAAGAAACTGAGAAATGGGAGTAAGGGGGCAGAGGACAGCAAGTATGGGAGACCTTTAGTGCAAAGGCAAAGAGGGTCATAAGAGAAGAACTGAGACTAGGACAATTGGCTTGATCTCAATGGGCATGGATTAGTGTAAGGTGTGAGAAGACTGGAAAAGTAAGAAGGGATCTATTTATGAAGCAGAGAAATGCGAGAGGAATTGATACTTGAACCTGGAGGTAATAAGGAACCACTGGAATAGTCAGGTGAGCATGACTATTGCTCTGAAAAAATTGAGTTGGGATTGTATAGATCTCGGAATCATTATTTATGAATGGTCACTGAACCCATAAGAGCTGATGAAGTCATCAAGTGTTATACCTAGAACAAGAAGAAAAGAGGATCAAGTTAATAATTTGGGAGACAACATTGTTTTTTTTGTTCCAGAACATGGATGAAACACACCAATGAGAAGAAGCAATTGGACAAAGAGGAGACACAAGAAAGAGAACTAGCTTGGAAACTTAGAAACATACACATAAATTAAACTATATTTAGGGAAGCTAAAAAGATTTGCCTCCACTATAAACTCCCAAAGTTATAGCCCCTGGCTCTCTAAGAGCTTTCTGCTCTTCCCCACTCCCTAGTTCTGCCTCCCAGAGGCAGCTAGGTAGTCCAGGAAATGACACAAAGAGGATTCAGATGAACATGAGAAAACTTGAATAAGCCAATATTAATGAAAAAAAAAAAACTGAACCAGGGACAGACAAAATATAGATAGTTACTACAATAATGCAAATGAAATCAGTCCTAAAAGCTAAAATAATTCAGATTCAGTTCAGTGTTTGATTTCATTTCTAGAGAACAAATAATGAAAGTTATTTACCTCTTTCGAGGAAGCTAGATGGCTCAGTGGATAGAACTCTGAGCCTGGAGTCAGGAAGAACATCATTTAAATTCTGCTCAGATACTAGCCTTGTGATTACTAAGCACTTAACCTGTCTCCCTCAATTTCCTCATCTGTAAAATGGAGATAATTTAGTTATGGGGATAATTTAGGAGGGAAAATATTCCAGACATGGAGAAAATGCACAGAGCCTACAGATGAAGTGTCCTGTTCGTGGACTAGGAGGCTAGAGTTACTAGATCATAGGATACTTTTCAAGATAATAAGATATAAGAAATGAAGGGCTAGGATAAGATGGGTTTTGAATTGCCAAAGAGAAAATTTGCATTTGATTTTGAAATAGAAAATCACTAGAGTTTGTTGAGTTGAGGGTGGGTGGTGAGGATGCATGGGATAATCACACTTGTATTTCAGGGAAATCAATGTGGCAACTGAATGAAAGATAAATTGGAGTGGGAAGAAATTTAAGATAGGCAGATACCCCAGCAAGTTAGTACCTGATTTATCTGTTTGACTTTTTTGGAATAATTTTTTGGAAGGACATTTCTTCAAATTAAAATCACAGGGATTTGGGAATGCTGGTTAATGTTTGGGTGCCTGCTCACAGGCTTTTCCATTTCTACAACTGGCCATTTTAATGAGGGGGAAAAGTTCCATATGCATTTTTTTCATTTCATTTTCACAATAACTTTGGAAGTAAGGTAATATAAAAGTTTTTTTTCTCCATTTTACAATTGAGAAAACTCAAGCTCATCAGGATTACATGATTTATGTAAGCTCATAGTAAGATGCAAAGCCAAGATCACTAGTGATCTCTCTATTGCACCACACAGTAGAAAAATAACCTGTCCCTAATTTTGAAACACATAGCAATTCCCAGGATAACGTTATCACTATTTCCACCCAATGTGGGGAAAATTTCTAATCTAGCTTGAAGATTACTTGGTAACATGAAGTTTTCATTTTGGCATGATTACTCAATTATAGAGAGAAAAAAAACTAAACTAGGAAGTCACCACTGCAAATCAGCATATTAAAGAAAATTCTTCCAAAGCTGAAAGACTTTAATATGCAATTGTTATTAGAGTTATTTATAAATTCAAATGTCTCCAAACTGCTCTGTCATCCTTTCCATCTCTACTTATATTGAAGCACATCAACTCAGTTAGTTGATGTTACTTCTCTCTTTTTCTCCCCTCCCCTCCCCAAACCCCAAACCCACCTTCATCTTATCTGAATAGCTACAATAAACATGGCAATGATAACAAGTACAGCAGCTTGGAATGAATGGCACCTTCCTTCTAAATTTCTTTTTGGGTGGAAGGGGTTGGTGGGGAAAGAGCACAGATTGTCGCTTCATTTTTAGTTACTGTGAACTATGCATCAAACCTGTTCTATGGACTTTGTCACCCTACTAGAAAAAGTTGAGTTGTCTTTCTCCAGAAATTATCCTAACATTTCCGGGGTCACTTCAAATCACATCTCAATTCACTAATCATTAATTTAACTATGAGAATTTAACATTTGTAATAAATAGTTTTTTAAAATTTCTAGGTATGGAGTGATATTCCTGAACGCATATGTGTGTGTGTATGTACATGTGTGCAATTTCCATTTTCTTCTTGAGAAATTATAATTCTTTGAATTGTTTTCTAAATAATCTCTTAAAAAGCATTGATTTTCAGGTTATATCAGTCCTTGATGAATAGCAATGTAAAAAGTAGGGAGTACAATTTCTAAGCCTTTCAGTATCACCTATTGCCTTTGTGACCATTTTGTCTCAGCTTTTCCATATAGGCTGCATTGGATTGTATGACCTCTCAAGTTTCTTCCAAATATAAATCCTGTCCTCTATCATCTTCATTCTCTAGGGTAATAGAAATTGCAATTACATAATGTCTGGATTTATATTTAAGAAGCCTTGTATTTTTTTTACAATAGTCTTATAAGCAAGATATGAAGATATCATATGGACAATAAGGTAGTATAAATAATTGGGTTCAGAACTGGTTAATTAACAAGGTCCAAAGAGCACCAATTAATAGAACCTGGAAATGGGTCTTTTATAGATTGCCACATAGAATGATCTTTCATTTGCTTTATTCTGTTCAACATTTTTATCAACTACATAAATGTCATGTTTATTACATATGCAGATAGCACAAAGCTAGGAAGAATACATATTATAACATGTAACAAAATTCAAAAGTATAAACATTTGACCAAGATGTAACAGTAATCCAGAATGAATTAAATTTAGTATAGGTAGATGTAAAATCTTCCAATAAGTTCAAAAAATCAATTTCCTAAGTAAAGTTCAAGAAAGCTATTTGTATGGAAAAAGACTTGGGGGTTGACTCAGTAGAAGTCAGTAGTGAGACATGTACAAAAGATTATCCAAATGAAGCTTATACACTGCTTCAAGTGTTGCATTCCTTCTGGAGTTACTCCTCAATGCATAAGTTTTCAGAAAATAGCTGCTACCTTAGAATTTAGAAGGATTTAAGAGTAATGCTATGGGTGGCTATTCTTTTACTGTGACGCACAAGCCCCAACAGTTACCTTTCAATAGCAATTAGCTAATAGATTGAATTAGTTTTTATCAGAGATGTTTAATAAGTTGATATAGCATGAACAGTAGCTACAAGGAAAAGAAATCCCCCCTTAAGTCCAGGACACATCCTTCAACAAATATACATAGCACCCAGGAGAATCATGGCCTCAAACTTCTTTTTCTTATCTTGCTATATGGTATTAGGGTGGGTCTACGCCTAGTTTCTGCCATACTAGTTTCCAATTTTCCCAGCAGTTTTTGTCAAATAGTGAATTCTTACCCCCAAAACTGGAGTCTTTGGGTTTGTCAAATACTAGATTGATCTAGTCATTGAAAGAAGAAGAAGAAGAAGAAGAAGAAGAAGAAGAAGAAGAAGAAGAAGAAGAAGAAGAAGAAGAAGAAAAAGACAGAGAGAGAAAGAAAGACAGAAAGAAAGAAAGAAAGAGAAAGAGAAGGAGGAGGAGGAGGAGAAGGAGATTCTTGTAGATTCCTCCCATAGATTCTCCACCAGGCGGAGTTTGTACCACCCCACAGAGTCTGCACTGCCCTGGGACTCTGTACTGTCTGCATTGGCGTCTTTGCTCAACCTGCTTGCAACCTTCTCATTTCCAATTGAAACAGATCTTTTCTGGTGATCTTCAAAATTATCTTCTGCTGGTAATTTGTTACACTCCCAATATTTGAGAATTCTGCTGGTCCAGAGCTAATTCAGAGGCTGGATTTGTTAATTAGTTTGAAGGTGTAGGAGAAGGTCAAAAAGAACCGTGTGTCCTCTCTGCCATCTTGGCTCCGCCCCCCGGAAGTCCTCCTTAAATTCTGTCTTAACATAGGGAAATAATGCCTCAAGCCTCTTGTCCTTCTTAAAATTATTTTATGAAATTTGTTCCAAGGCTCAATTTGGTTCTCCTCTCCTTTCCTAAGCCAAGGCAAGAGTACTCAGTAATGCTGAATTGCATATGATCTTACTCCCTGTAGTTCCTCTGGTGACTGCAGACTACATTTGTCTTCTCTTCCCTGCAACTAACAATAACTGTGCTCCTCTTGGTTCTCACAACCAGTAGGGTGCCCATCCCTCTGCTACTTCACTCAATAGATATATGCTAGATCCTTCTCTCCCATAGAGGCAACCCAGCCTTGGATGAGTCTGGTTAGCACAACTGTGCTTAGCATCCCTCAGACCATGCTAATTTCTTCATTCTTTTTCTTAGTATCAGACTCCCACAATGTCCTGAAAGTTTCTAAGGCTGAGGCTGTCGCCTAACTCCAGCAACCTCCAGGATTTGTTTATTGATCCTTCAGAGTTGGCTTATAAATGTTTGCACTTCACTGAAGCTGAACCTTTGGAGGTCAGGAACCTAGTGTTTTAGATTCACTAGGAAAACAACTACTTTACTTTGACTTTTGTTTATTTCCTCTGCTCTGTGTTCCCTCTGAGGCAGCATTCTGTATCTTTCTATGGAGAAAATTTGGAGAGCTGAAAATTTTCTGACCTACTCTGTCATTTTCCCTGAATCCTCACTTGTCATTTCTTATGGTACAATAATATTCCATTATAATCATATACCACATCTGCATTAGTTGTTCCTTAATTTGATTGGCATCCTTTTGATTTCCAGTTCTTAGCCACAACAAGAAATCATGCTTTCTTTTAATGAAAACTTGTTAACAAAAATTTTCCCATTGTATTTTATTTTTGTTTATTAACATCATTGTATTATTAAACTATTAAATTATTTATTAATTTTGTTATTATCATTATTATGTAGGGGTGGAGGATGAGGCAGGAACCATAATACAGATAAAAGCAAGTTAACTGAGGAATTAGGAAGAATGATATACATGATACACACACAAAAGTGAAATGTGTGAAATGGTTACTGAAAAATGTCTAAACTCAGATTAAATTCAAGGCCTATTCTTTTCTCAATGCAATTCAACAAGCCTATATTTCCAGAGTTTTTTTTTTTAAAGGAAGCCCATTTCTGTCCTCTAGAGAGTATGGCAATATAGATGTGGAATGGTTCAAATGTTTTTATTTAAATGCTTTTCTTTATTATAAAGGATGTTTCAAACCTTGCATTTGGGAAGCAGATATATAATAGATAAAGTACCAGACCTGGAGTCAGGAGTGACTGAGTTCAAATTCAGCCTTAGACACTTTCTAGGTATGTGACCCTGGAGAAGTAGTATCTAACCTCTAACCTCTAAGGCTATTTCAGTTTGACTAGTTATAATTTCATTTTATTGAGATGAAATATATATTTTTTGCAATTAAGTTATTAAGGTCAGATCTTTTCTTCATCACAAGGTCATTGGAACTGGCCTAAATCCTCTCATTGTTGATAAGAATGATGTCCATCAGAAATAATCATCTTATAATCTTGCTTTTGGTATTATAATGTTCTACTGGTTCTCATCATTTCACTTAGCATCAGTTCATGTAAGTCTCTCCAGGCCTCTCTGAAATAATTCTGTCGATCATTTCTTATAAAACTATTAAATTTCATATTTATATATCATAACTTATTCAGCCATTACCCAACTAATAGACATCCACTCATTGAAAACTTCTTTTCTTCAGGCTAGTGAACTTCAGTTTCTTCAAAAGATTCTCAAAGTTCCAGTCCTCTCACTAAACTAGTTATCCTCTTCTGAATATATTCATTTTCCTTCCTAAACTGTCATGCTTGTAACTGAACTCAACATTTCAAAGTGACCCATTGAAAAAGGAATGTAATGGATCTATCACCTTCTTCATTCTGGATTCTACACCTTTGTGAACATATCTTAAAATACTAATAGTTATGTTTTTTTTTAACTGACATAGCAAACTGTAAGCTAATATTGAGTTCAATATTTTTATGAATGATTTCATAACTTTCATGGTAAAAAGTGTTCCCCTATCCTACGTAGGTGCAGTTGATATTTTGAATACAAATGTAGCATTTTTCACTTTTTCCTCCTAGATTTTATCTTAATAGATTCAACTTATGATCCATACTATATTATCATTTTTAATCTTGTCATTCAACATGTTATGTTTTTTCCTAGTTCTATATCATTTGAAATATTGATAAGTATATCATAAAAATGTGAGATAGAACAGGATTATATTCAGCTCCCTAGTGCTTCACAAGATTCCTCTTTTCAGGTATCATTCAGTTATTGATCATTATTCTTTGGATACATTTATCTAACCAGGTCCAAAATCAATATCTATATTACATTTTTTGTATTTCTCTCTCTCTAAGGAACAGCATTTTTATACTCAAATGTTTATTGAATCCCATTATACTATGTCTAAGAGAGTCTACTCACCCATTTAGTAAAGGAAGTATGCTTGTTTTTTTGGTTTCCCTTTTACTCTCCCAAGCATTCCTTCTTGACTTTTTTTGCTGGTTCTTTATTCATGTCACACATATCAAGTATAAGTTTCCTATAGAGCTCTTCTCTTTTTACTTTATACCACTATATCAGCTGCATAAGTTCAATTATCACCTCTATTCAGATGATCCCCAGATCTATCAATCCAACACTAGTTTCTCTTGTGAGCTATAGACATATCTTAAAATGAATATTACATAGACATCTCAAATTCATTATGTTCAAAACAAAATCAATTTGTATCCAATATCTTCTTGCTTCTATAATTCTGTTATTGTTGAGAATACTACCATCCTCTCAATCATCAATGCAATCATAGCATTATCCTCACTTTCTCATTCTTGTTTATTTTCTAATAGTCAATTCTTTGCCAAATTCTGTCATTTCTACCTTCATAGGTAATATTTTTTTTTTTAACTTTTTATACAGATCCTATCAGTCTCCATGCTCATAATCTCTTTCCTAAAGTATTTCAACCCATTCTCTATTAAGCTGCCAAGGTATATTTTTCCCCTTAAGTTTAGTTTTGTCCATGTTAACAAATTTCAGGATCTTCCTATTACTTCCTAGATCAAATATAATTTGGCTCCATTTGTTTTTTTAAAACTGTCCACAACTAGACCCACTTCCTAATTTCCAGGTAAGCAAGTAAACTACATTATGGTTAAAAATAGCATCAGTAATGAAATGATATCAGCAAAAAATACAAATGCTTTGAATTGTACAATATATATGAACTTAGAGATAAAGCTAATTGATAGACAGCAAAATAGAAGATTTTTAAAAGTTACCTAATATGTCCCATTCAGATAAAAACAAATCTTAAAAAATGATACAAAAAATGTTACAAGTTTTAATAAAATATTAGAAAAATATATGTTTGCAATTACTGAATCAAAAATATATGACCTATATATATTTCTAGGTTTTGAATGTGATTTTTAAAAATTGACAATATGGTATAAAATTTTTAAAAAGGCAAATTTGGAAAAATAAACATATTAAATACATCTTTTGCTTTTCAAAAATGATACCTAAATGAGGGAGATATAAAGAAGAGAAATAAAGGCAATGATTCTAATGACTATCAATTTAAAATATTAAACAAAATATAAGTAGTTCAGATTTATAACATGAATGCTGTTGATTTAGCATTAAGAAAACTATGAGCATAAGATTAATCATTATACGAAAACATAAAATCATGCAATTTTGTAATTGTAATAAGCTTACCACTAAGCACAATATTCACTTATTTCAAAAATACTAAAAATTATAGAAAGTAATGGACTATATTGTAAATATTATCAACTCCATCTAAAACCAAGAGCCAGATTTATCTAGAATAGAGCAATAATAATAAAAAATGACCTCTCAAATAGCATCATAAGTAAGACTAGGACTTCCTTTGTCACCACTATTATTTTAAATAATTCTACAAAATGTAAGGGCTATGATAATAAGAACTAGAAATACTGAGGAAGTAAGTACAGGCAAAGGAGATACAAAAATTATAACTAGTTGGATATCACTTATTTATTTAGAAAACAAAAGATATTTGAATAAAATTAGTTGACAATAGTTTCATTAAAGTAACAAAATATAAAATAATACCTTTATATATTATTAATAAAAATATAGCATGAATAAATAGAAAGAGGAATTACATTTAAAAATAACTACCGAATGTATAAAATATTTGGGTTTCTACAATGAAGACAAATTAGAGAGCAGAACCAAGATGGTGGAGAATAGAGAAATCTTTTTCTGAGCTCTTCCTGGCTTCCCTCAGATCAATGATTTTGGCTTGCAACTAAAAAGGCTAGAAAAAAACCAAATTAAAATACACCAATTATATGCCAAATTTGAAATTCTAACAATAAAGGGGGAGATTAATAAAATTGAAAGTAAAAAAATCTATTGCATTAATAAATAAGACTAAGATTTGGCTTTATGAAAAACCAACAAGATAGATAAACATCTAGTTAATTTGATTAGAAAAGGGAAAAAATCAAATTGTAAGTATCAAAAATGAAAAGGGAGGATTGTCCACCAAGGAAGAGGAAATTAGAGCAATAATTAGGAGTTATTTTGCCAAATTTATGTCAATAAATTTGATAATCTAAATGAAATGGAGTAATACCTACAAAACTATTGATTGCCCAGGTTAACAGAAAAGGAAAGAAAAATTACTTAAGTATTCCCATTTTAGGAAAAAGAAATAGAACAAGCAACTCCCTAAGAAAAAATCTCCAGAGCCAGATGGATTTATATGTGAATTCTACAAACATTTAAAAAACAATTAATTATAATACTGTGCAAAGTATTTGAAAAATTAGGGAAAGAAGGACTCCTATATAATTCCTTTTATGACACCGACACTGTACTGATACAGTAGGATGAAAACAGAGAAAGAAAATTATAGACTAGCTTCCCTAATGAATATTGAGGCAAAAATCTTAAATAAAATATTAACAAAGTGATTACAGAAAGTCATCCTCAGGATAATACACCATGACCAAGTAGAATTTATACCAGGAATGCAGAGCTGGTTCAGTATTAAGAAAACTATTAGCATAATTAACTATATCAAAAACCAAATTAACAAAAAAACATATGGTTATCTCAATAGATGCAGAAAAAAGCATTTGATAAAATCCAACACCCATTCCTATTAAAAACACTAGAGAGTATAGGAATAAATGGGCTTTTCTTTAAAATAGTCAGTAGCATTTATTCAAAACCATCAGTAAGCATATGTAATGGGGATAAACTGGAACCATTCACAATAAGATCAGGAGTGAAACAAGGTTGCCTATTATCACCATTACTAGTCAATATTGTATTAGAAATTCTAACTTTGACAATAAGATTGCATTTATTTAAAATCATCAGCAAGCATCAAATGTAATAGGAACAAACTAGAACCATTCGCAATAAGATCAGAGATGAAACAAAGTTACCCACTATCACCATTATTATTTAATATTGTATTAGAAATGTTAATTTGGCAGTAAGAGAAGAAAAAGAGATTAAAGGAATTAGAATAGGTAATGAAGAAACCAAATTATCACTCATTGAAGATGATATGATGGTACACTTAGAGAACCCTGAGAATCAACTAAAAAACTACTAGAAAGAATCAGCAACTTTAGTAAAGTTGCAGGATACAAAATAAATCCACATAAATCATCAGCATTTTTATATATTACCAACAAAGTTCAGCAGTAAGAAATACAAAGAGAAATTCTATTTAAAATAACTGCTGATATTACAAAATATTTGGGAGTCTACCTGTCAAGGCGAAGTGAGGAACTGTATGAACACAACCACAAAACACTGTTCACACATATAAAGTCAGATTTAAACAAGTGGAAAATTATCAAGTGCTCTTCTGTAGGCCAAGCATATATAATAAAAATGATAATACTACCTAAATTAATCTACTTATTTAGTGCCAAATCAATCAAAGGACCAAGAAATTATTTTACAGATCTAGAAAAATAATAACAAAGTTCATCTGGAAGAACAAAAGGCCAAGAATTTCAAAGGAATTGATGAAAAAAATACAAATGAATGTGGCCTAGCTGTGCAAGATCTAAAACTATATTATATAGGAGTGGTCATCAAAACCATTTGGAAATGGCTAAGAAATAGAGTAGTTGATCAGTGGAACAAAGAGTAAGCTGATAGGACAAAATGGTCGATGACTATAGTAATATAATATTTGACAAAACCAAAGACCCCAGGTTTTGTGATAAGAACTCACCATTTGACAAAAACTGCTGGGAAAATTGGAAACTAATATGGCAGAATCTAGGTATTGACCCACACCTAATACCATATACCAAGATACCAAAATGGGTTCATGATCTAGACATAAAGAGTAATATTATAAACAATTTAGAAGATATATAATTTATCTCTCAGATTTGTTGAGGAGGAAGGAATCTGTGACCAAAGAAGAACTGGAGATCATTATTGATCAAAGCATAGATTATTTAGATTATATTAAGTTAAAAAGTTTTTGTATAAACAAAGCTAATGCAGAGAAATTAGAAGGAAAGCAATAAACTGGGAAACCATTTTTACATTGGAGGGTTCAGATAAAGACCTCACTTCTAACGTGTATAGAGAATTGACTCAAATTTATAAGAATTCAAGCCATTCTCCAATTGCTAAATGGTTAATGCATATAAACAGACAATTTTCAGATGAACTTGAAACCATTTCTAGTCTTATGAAAAGATGGTCTAAATCTCCATTGATCAGAGAAGTGCAATTAAGATAACTCTGAGATACCACTACCTACCTTTCAGATTGGCTAAGATGATAGGAAAAGACAATGACAAATGCTGGAGGGAATGCAGGAAAACTGGGACATTAATTATTGGTAGACTTGTGAACAGATCCAATCATGCTGGAGGGCAATTTGGAACTATGCCCAAAGAATTATCAAACTGTTCATATCCTTTGATTCAGTAGTGTTTCTACTGGGCTTATATCCCAAAGAGATCTTTAAGGTAGGAAACAGAACTACACGTGCAAAAATGTTTGTGGCAACCCTTTTTGTTGTGGCAAGAAACTGGAAACTGAGTTGGATGCGCATCAGTTGGAGAATGGTTGAATAAGTAATGTATATGAATGTTATGGAATATTATTGTTTTCTAGGAAGCAATGAGCAGGATCAATTCAGAGAAGCCTGGAAAGTTTTACATGAACTGATGCTAAGTGAAATGAGTGCAACCAGGAGATCGGGCAACAAAACGGTTATATGATGTACAGTTCTGACGGATATGGCTCTCTTCAACAATTAGATGATTCAGATTAGTTCTAATGACCTTTTGATAAAGTGAGCCATCCACACCCAGAGAAAGGACTGTGGGAACTGAGTGTGGTTCACAACATAGCATTTTTACTCGTTTTCTTGTTGTTTGCTTGCATTTTATTTTCTTTCTCATTTTTTTCCTGTTTGATTTGATTTTTTGGTGCAGCAAGATAATTATATAAATATGTGTATATATATATATATATATATATATATTAGATTTAATATATATTTCTACCATGTTTAACATATATTGGATTACTTGCTATCTAGGAGAGGGGGTAGGAGAAGGGAGTAAATTAGAACATAAGGTTTTGCAAGGGTTAATGGTGAAATATCCTGCTAATGTTTTGAAAATAAGAAGCTTTAATTTAAAAATAGAAACAACAAACAAACGGAAAAAAAAAGATTATACAATGATTGGTTGTGATGGATGTGGCTCTTTTCAACAATGAGATGATTCAGGCCAATTCCCATTGGTCTTGTGATGGGGAAAACAATCTATATCTAGAGAAAGGATTGTGGGAATTGAGTGTGGATAACAACATAGTTTTTATTCCACTTTTTTGTTTTTGTTTGCTTGCATTATGTTTTCTTTCTCTTTTTTTCCTTTTTGATCTGATTTTTCTTGTGCAACATGATAATCGTGGAAATATGTACAAAAGAATTGCACATATTTAGCATATATTAGATTATTTGCAGTCTAGGGGATGGGGTAGGAGTAAGGGAGGGAAAAAATTTGAAACACTAGGTTTTATAAGGTTGAATGTTGAAAATTATCTATGCATATGTTTTGAAAATAAAAAGCTTTAAAAATACAAACAGAATTAATGACTACAATTATCAAACTTTACAGAGCTAAAGGAAGAATTGAATAATTGGAGAGAAATTAGTCATGATTGGGTCATACCAATACAATAAAATAATGAAACTACCTAAATTAATGCAGAAATTTAGTTTTATATGTATTAAATTATCAATGAATCATTTGATAGAGATGACAGACAGTTAGATAGGAAACACATTTATTAAACAGTTATTATGTGCTAGACACTGGAATGCAAATAAGGGCAAAAAGAGAATCACTACTTGTTGGAATCTTTACAAATTGTTAAGCCATTAGAGTTGATAGAGACAATAATTATCTAATTTGGCATGGTTCAATGATTGATTTGATCTTGGAAGGAGATGTTTTGGTTTGGAACTTGAAACAAGGTACTAAGTACAACTGATAGACAATAATACTTGTGTTCACATCTCCCTTGAAGTTCTTAGGGCCAGAGAGCACTCTGGGAGATAACCCAGAATCCCATTCTCTCCAGAAGGAGGAGTTAACCTTTGGGAGATCATATATATAGAGGAAGCTCTTAAAGCTTGAAAGAATTTCTCCGGAACATTGAATGGGGTTGGAGAGGAGCACTCTGGGAAGAAGCCCACAAGCCCTATCTTCAAGGCAAGAGGGATTCATTGCATTTTCCACCTTGGTGCTGGCTGGAGGCTGAAGAAAGCAGAGGCAGAAGCCAAGGACAAAGCTACAAGAGCTCTTGGAACCAAGCAGAGAGATAGGCCTAAGTTAACTGGGCTATATTGAAAGACACAATAAAAGATTTGAACTTTTATCAGCTGGCTGCGATTTTGGAGTAATTATTTACTTGTAACTGAAACTAAGTCTGCTTCCAGAAAACCTCCCTGAGAAACCTGCTTTCTCCCAGAGAGAACTTTATATTTTAAAGAAGATCACCACAACTACTCATGAGATTACATTCTGGTGGGAGGGTGTGATGACCCCGTATTTTAAAATCAACCTGAGTCAGGAATTCAGGTTAAGGGTAAATCTTCAATCTTTATTCTTTGTGAAGGTGAAGGAGGATGGTGATAGGAATGTGAGCAGCTGTAACATGAACAGCCAGCAGTCTCTCTGCCTCTCTCTCCACCCCTCTCTCTCCACCCACCAAAATCGTCCCTACATCATTTCCTATATGATACATCAGAACCTGCACAAAGAGTGGGCGGGGACCATTGTTTCTCCAAGCATATATTAATAGAATATAGTCCAATTACTATTTAGTCTCATGTGCTTGGAACCTCAGTGCATCAACTTGAGCTTCAGCCCATTACATCTCCCACTTTCTTTTGTTTTAGAACACAGGTGGTCATGTCATCCCTGACTTCTCAGGGAGGTCAGAGCCCCCAAGGGGAGGGGATCACACCCTCCCTGACTTCTCAGGAAAGGAGGTAAAAGCCCTGAAAAGGAGGTGATCACACCCCCACCCCGACTTCTCAAGAAGGGAGGTGAAAGCACTAAAAAGGAGATAATCACACCCTCCCTGACATTTCAGGAAGGGAGATGAAAAGCACCAAAGGGAAGTGTGGGTTGCTAGTGGGTTTCTGGGTTGAAGGGTCTTATTAGAAACAGGTAGGCACAAACCCATCAGCATGGGAGGTATTACGAAAGCACATAGCAATAACACAGAGGCTATTAGTGATAACTC
Source organism: Sarcophilus harrisii (assembly GCF_902635505.1). NCBI lineage: Eukaryota > Metazoa > Chordata > Mammalia > Dasyuromorphia > Dasyuridae > Sarcophilus > Sarcophilus harrisii. Next base: position 86,537,547 of record NC_045430.1, on the reverse strand, counting down.
TCCCCACAGTCAGTGCAGGCTTGATGTGGTGTAACAAACATGAATTGTACATTTAAGTAGTGGTATGACAAACAATATAAATCAACATGCTGTTGTAAAAGATTTCCAAAAATCCTAGAAGGAGGGTATGTAAACAACAGACACATATGCCTTCTTCAGCAGCCAAGAGATAGTCCAAAACTAATCTATTGTCCATTGCTTCACATGTCAGGGAATCCAATGATTCCTCCCAAGTTTTTGAAATCCTGCAACAGTCCTTTTATGTGTCAGGGAATCCAACGATTCCAGCAGATTTTGAGGTCCTGCAACAGTCTTATCATTTCTCAGAAAATCCAATGATTCCTGAGGGCTTTCAAGTCCTACAACAATCTTATGTCTCAGAGAATCCAATGATTCCTGAGGACTTTCAAGTCCTACAACAATCTTATCATATCTCAGAGTATCCAATGATTCCTAAGGGTTTTGAAGTCCAACAATTTTCAATGTCCATGAGTCAAACGCCATAACTGCCATGCTCTTTCAGTGGTGAGCGCAATCAGCAACAGAACCACCCATTATTTCTTGGGTCTTCTCCTTTGTTTCAAGGATCTGCTCTGACTCTTTGTGATGGACAAGGCAAATACCACTCATTGGCACCCATCTGATTCCTTCTCCATCTGTAGAAATACAAGCAAACTCTCTCCCCCAAGCAGTTAGCCTGTCTGGTTCTTCCATTCACCATTTTCTGGTTCTCTCCACATCCTTGGCGATAATCTAATGATACTGGAGATGCTCGCACTGGACACTGCCCTTCCAGTGGGTTATAAAACCTATCTGCCAGAGCCAGTGCATCTTTGTCAAAAATCAAGAAGTTAATAGTATAAAGGGTTAGATTTAGAAGTTCTCTAGGGTTACTTGTGGCTTCCCTTTTCTTTTCTTTTTGGAGGAGCGTCTTAATGTCTCAGTTTCTCCTCTCTACTATTGCCTGTCCTTGAAAATTAAAAGGTATGCCAGTGGTGTGTAAAACCTGATACTGGTCACAAAAGTGTGCAAAATGTTTGGAAGTATATGTGGGACCATTGTCTGTTTTTATTAATTGTGGCACACCCATAATTGCAAATGCTTGTATGAGGAATTTAGTGACCACTCGGGCTGTCTCTTTTGCTGCTGATATTGCAAAAGTGAAGATTAACTTAACATTAGGAAAATATGGGTTTAAGCCCTGCTAGTCATTTAAACTTTTTTGTATCCACAGGTACTTCTTTAAGAATAGAAGCTACAGATGAGGTATGACTATGTATCAATAACTTAGTAAACATTTACTAAGTGTCTCTTATGTGCTACACATTGTACTAAATTTTGGGAATGTAGAGAAAAGCAAAAGATAGTCCCTACTTTGAAGAGTTCACAGTGTATTGAGGAAGTCAATTATATACAAACAAGATATATGCAAGATAAATTGGAAACCATCAAAGCAGAGTTTGTAAACCATGGAATTCCCTAAATTTAATAAATCCTTAATCCATATCAAAAAGAATATTAAAGAAGTCAACTTTTTAATTTTATTTTTTATTTTTATTTATTCAATATTTATTTTTATATTCATTCATTCATATTCAAATATATTTACCATATACCATTGCACTTATTTGCAATATCATCTTGAATTATACTATCAAACTAAGAAGGAAAATTCTACAAATAAATCACTTTTCCTAAAAATCATTCATTTATCTATTTAAAAAAATCATTCTTCTTATTAGAGGACAAGATTTTGGTAGCTTACTATAAAAGTTTTAAGTAAATACTTTTCCTGAAACAAACAAAACATAGAAATCCCCAAATGTGTGAAGTCATTCTTTCATTTTTCCCAGAGAGAAATAAAAGAAGTGAAGAATCTTCCTTTCTAGTTATCTATAGGACTAACACTTGAACACAAATCAATCTTAAACTCATGGGTGCTTCTTTCCCCAAAAGTTTCAGATTGTATCTTTGTTAATCATTCCCACTGTGCCTTATTTGTAACTTCTAAATATTTATTCCTCTTAATGGTAGATATTTCTATTTCATTTAAAGTTACACTAATAATTAACAATAATGACTCTTAAAGATTGGTGTGTACATACAAAAGTGATTAGTCCTGCTCAGAGATTAATGTAATTAGATGGACACTTTCTGAATTTTATTTCATTTCCCAAAGTAATTGATAGAAAATGTCATTCTTCCAGCTCTTTATTATAATTTTTCATCACTCCCTGCCTTTAGCTTCTAAACATATGCAAAGCTCTCTCTACTTCATCTAACCAACCCTCAAGGATATTTCCCAGCTAAACTATTATTCTTGCTTTCTCTTTTTTCATTCTCTCTCATTCCCTTGCAATCTGGCTTTCATTTCTATATCCCAATAGTATGTACTACTTCTCAGGTCATCAATGACCTTTTTAATGCTACATCTTTTGTCTTTGCCTTTTTTACTCCTCCATCTTGACTTATCTGAAGCATTTGACCATGGCTATTCCTTTCATTTGGATACTCTTATTTCCCAGGTCTAATTGATCCTACTCAATCTCCTTTGTATAATTGAATTCAATGTCCCAACTCTTATGCATGGGCATTCCCAAATGGGTCTGCCTTCAGAAAATCTTGCAAATGTGTCTCCTTATCTTTACTTATACTACAACTGCCCGCAAGGCCCTTGTCACCTCTTGCCTAGACTATTATAATAGTATCCTTTTATATCTTCCTTTATCCAGGCTTTCCTTTCCAAAATCCATTCTTTATATAGCTTCCAAAAACATAGAGTAAACCATTTCACACTAGAAACTTAAATAATTTCCCCTTTTGTACAAACTGCTATAATTGGCATTTGAATGCCTTCATAGTATGGCTCTCTTATGCTCTTTGTACTAGATAAATAGGTGTAGTTGTTCTTCAGCATACTTAACATTTCCACCTCCATTCTTTACATAGACTGCCTTGGATGCTTGGAATACTCGCATCCTTATTTCTCCTTCTTTGAATATCTTGACACTTCAAAATTCAATCAATTTCCACCTCTTTGTAGAAGTGGTTCTAGATTTTGCCCAATACTATACCTTAAAGTTTCATTACATATACTTTGTATTTATTCTTTTTTATGCACAGTGGAATATTCCCTTCTTTAGGACATAAGTTTCCTGAAGATAAGGAATGTCAATTACAAGGTCTAGGGAAAAAAAGAAAAAGTAAAACTAGTCCTTATCCTCCAAAAGCTTACATTCTAATGGGAAAAACAGAAAGTATAAATGGATATAGACAAAATAAATACAAAGTGAACACAAAGTAATTTCATAAAACAAATAATACTATCATGAGGTGTGTGTGGGGAAACCAAAAAAGGCCTTTTACTCAGGGAAGTGTTTGAGCTTTGAAGGAAGTAAAGGACTTTTAAAGGCAAAGAGTAGGAGGGAGAGCATTTCTGTCATGGTTAGTTCCTCCCCATTTCCTGACAGCATAAGGATACCAGTGGCTACCTGCTTGTCTCCTCTTGCTCCCAGTATATGACTACTGTTTCATTTTTATCTTTGGTGCCTTCAATCAAACATTCATGAAGTAATGATGTTTTACTAGATACTGTGCTAAGTATTGGGGATAAAACTACAAAAACTGCCCTCAAAGAGCTTATATTTTAATGGGGGAGACAAAATGTGTCTATGTATAAAATATAGATATAAGTATATATAAAACACATAAAAACAAACTGCATAGGCTGGAATACATAGAGTACTTGGCACTTTTATTCTTATTATTTTCAAAAATTAAATTTCACATCCACTTCAGGATGATAATTGTGATATCTAACACTCACATGATACTACACACCAGACGCTCTTTTAAGTGCTTTACAAATGTCTCATTTGATCCTTATAACAACTCTGGTAAATATTATCATCCCCTTACAGATTTGGAAACCAAGATAAAAAGCAGTAAAATGTCTTGTCCAAGATCATATAGTTAGTAAGGGGCTGAATAATATTTGAACTTGGGTCTTCTTGACTCCAGGTTTGATGGTAATTCACTGAGCCACCTTGTTCTTTCCGTATCCTTTTTCTTCCCCCAATGAAAAAGAAATCCATTATAACAAATAATTTGAAAAGGAGAATAAAATAAAAAGAGGAAGAAGAAAAGAAATTCAGCCAAACTAATCAATACATTAGGGCATATGTGACCCTGGGCAAGTCACTAAATCCTGTTTGCCTCAGTTTCCTCATCTTTAAAATAACCTGGGAAAAGAAATGGCAACCATTCCATATCTTTGCCTAGAAAACATGAAATGCAGTCACAAAGAGTCAATCATGACTAAAATGACTAAACAGTAATACAATCAATACATTTTAAAATGTTCTGTACCAGATTTCTCTGTAAGAGGACTGTAAGTAGTCTTTTCTTACATTTTTCTGAATCTTTGCTTATCTTATTGATTGATTGATTAGTGATGTTAAATAAAAGTAGCTCTTTGAAATATATATCCTTCAAGGCTCTTTACTGACAACTACCAACTATTGGTTATTTTAAAAAAAGATTTCAGATAAGTTATAAGAGTTAGTCCATGATGCTTTAAATCATACTCTAAACCCCTATTTTTCCACAACATGAAACATGTCCCAAGGCCAATTTCTCTCCCTCCCTCTCCAACTCTATACATCACAAAATATATTAATAATGATATTATGGTTTTTTGGTGCACTATAGGTAAGATTATATTTACACACTAGAGTTGAATTGTTATTCAATTGATGTTCAGAATAAATTGAATTGGAAGAAAAAAGAATATTGCATTAAAACCATGTACTTCAGTATTGTATAGGACAATTTTTCGAATTCTTAGAAAACATCACTAATTGTATTATTGACATAGTATGGAAACTTTCCACATTTGGGTTTTGCCTTATAGTATCAAAAAGCAAAAAGGGCCATAGAACAGTTTGGCTTATATTTGTTTCAAAAATATGTTGAGTTCTAGCTTATTATCATCATTTCTCCCTCACAAAATGACTCATTTAGAATGTGTATGGTTAAGAAAGAAACATGTTTTCCAAGTGGTGGGACTTAACAAAATGATGTCATATTTATATATTTTGGATTTGGCAATTATTCATGTCTGTTTCCATGTCTTCATTTTATATAGTTATGTCCTTGATGAAAATACATTTCTTGCTTTCTAGTTTGTAGAATGTATATATATATATATATATATATATATATATATATATATATATGTATGTATATTTTCTCTTAAAGAATTGGTTATTCCATTGTTAGATTGAACATTCCAAGAATCAAAAATCATTATTAAGGACAATTGACAATTGTATGCTATACTAATATGAATTTAATATTATTTAATATCATGATAACCTAGAAATACTTAGAGAACAAGGAGCAAATTTTTGTCACCTGGCACAAATTATGCTGTAAAACACCGTTTGATTGGCCAAAGTTGACATTTGTGCTGATTATTTCTGTGATTATGGGAATTCACAATGATAATCCCTGAAAATCTGAACTGGGGAGTCAAGAGAACCTAAAAGTGGTCACTAAAGAGATATGGTAGTACATTTAGAAAAATTAAAACTCAGATAATGAAAGACCCAGGGGACTAGCAAATTTCTATATACATTCTGAGAATAAAGAAATAGTTTAATTGGTGTCAATCCTCTCTAATGGTCAGGGGATTATTTCCCTAAGTCACACAAGCCCTTAAATATGCTTAATAAATCAGAAGAGAAGTCTTTTAAAGCCTTAGTCCATAAAGGTAGGTCATGGATACATAACCAAGTGATTCCAATTTCAGCAAATATTTCTCAATTTGTTTTTGCTTTTATTTCTTCACTGCTCATCTGATCCAAAAAGATAATCATGGTTGACATTAATTTTTAGTCTGATTAAGTGTATTGCAATGTTTCCTTATGATTTCTATTTTTTTCTGTTTCCCTTCTTTAATGCTTTAATTGATTAACCAAATATTAAAGGAGCATAAAAGAGTATAGCACAAATATTTACCAGAAATCATTAAAGAAGAAAATAAGATCAAAACTCTAATCTCATTTTAAGAGTGATATTGATCTACTTTCCTTATTTTTTTTAAATGAAAAAGAAATGCAGCCTTTAAAATGTATCTAACTTAAACCACTATAACATGTAAGTATAGGGTAGGAAGAGGATTATTGCATGCTTTTTGTTGTTCAGTCATTCTCCAGTCATGTTTAACTTTTTGTGACCCCATTTGTAGTTTTCTTGGCAAAGATATGAAAGTGGTTTTCCATTTCCTTCTATGGGTCATTTTTAAAGATGAGGAAATTAAAGTAAATAACATTAAATGACTTGTCCAGAGTCACATAGCTACTAAATATCTGAGGGGGGATATGAATTCAGAAAGATATGAATTCAGACTCCAGGCCCAATACTCTATCCATTTGCCACCTAGCCATGAAAAACAAGATAAGAATCTTTTCCTGCCAAAGGTGCAGAAGTTTCATGTTTAAAATTGAAGTATGGGGCAGTTTGTTAAATAGGGAATATTAATATATACACATAGATTAGGTTAATATTCTATATACAATATATTAGAGATAGTATGGTATATATATCAAGGGCTTTGTTTGAAGTTAGGAAGTTCTAGATTAGAAATCCTTTTTACTGGCTATGTGACACTGAACAAGTCACTTACTCTTTTTGTATGCTTTAGGAAGTTCCCTAAAACTTCCTTACCAAGTTACAGATGGGTTGTCATAAGCTGAAAAAATCCACTTCATATTTTGCAAAATATTTTGCACATTCTATTTCATTTTATCACAACAACCCTACATGGGCCTTTCCCCAGTTTATTTTTCCAACCTCATTATTCTCTTTTTAAAATTTTATGGTTCAGGCAAAGTAGTCTTCGCTCTTTAATTTGCTTACAAAACTCCATCTTCTATGTCTGTGTCTTTGCACTGTGTTCCATGCTTGGAATGTGCTTCTTCTTTATCTTTACTTCATAGACTCTTTCCCTCCTTTACATACATTTCAGACTCTCTCATTTTCTTAAAGAGTCTTTTCAAACACTTCCTTTTATATGAATTCTTTCCTGATTTCCCTGCTAATGTTCTTCTTCCCTGTTTATGTTGGGTTTAACCACTCCAAAATTATTTTGTCTTTAATCAGTTAAAACTTATGTTCATGCTGTCTCCCCAATAAAATAATAAGATTCTTGAGAGGACAATTTCCATTTTTGCTTTTGCTTTCCCAGTAGTACAATAACTAGTAATTAGTCTATGCTTAATAAAGGCCTGATAATCAGTTGATTAATCTTCTATCTCTGTGCCTTTGCACATTATTCCTTATATCTTGAAAATACTCTTCCCTTATCTCTGCCCCTTAGAATCTCTCGTTTTCTTCAAAGTTCAGCTCAAACATTGTTTTCCATGTGAGGCTGTGGAAGAAGAGGACAAAAATCCTACCAGATAAACGACAGATATCGACATCAGTATTTAACTTCTTAAACTTCATTATTTTAAATTTAATTTAAGGACATGGCTGTAAAAGTTTGGGTCATTCAGGTCTTATTTTTATCTCTTAGCAGGAACCAAAAGACTTAGTTGCTGAAGGGGGAGGATTCTAGTCTGGGGACATTCTCTGTCTTGTAAAACAGGAAAAAAATTTTTTATTTAAATGAGACCAGTGATACTCAAATGATAAACTCCTTTACTATCTCCTATAGCTAATAATATGCATTTTCCTCCAAAAGTATTCTTTTGGCATGACTACCTATATTTTATGAATAACCATCTCCCTTTTCTTTGTTTCACACAGTGTTACACTGAAAAATATTTAGTTTATGAATGCTTGCTTAAAACAAATCTGTATATTAGGAAACTCATGTTACGCTTGGAAAAGATTATCATGTATCTTGATATTTTGGTACCCCAACCTCAAGAACCCCATTTGGTGAGTAATAAACCTCTTGGATCTTTAAATAATTCCATTACAAGGTCTTTTTCTTTTTGCTCTTGGTATTAGTGACTTCCCCCTTAAGTTACATTATTATTTATTTTCTATATATCTTTATTTATTTGCACATATTTTTTTCTCCAATAGAATGTAAACTACCTGAAGTTGAGAATGCGGTCAAGATTGCAGGGCACCTGGGTATATTTGTAGAGAGAGAGATTATAGATTCATGAGAGATTGGGGATGTTAAAAGGGACAATCTTCTAGGAAAGATGGAATGGAATGGGATCACTTGTGCATACAGAGGCATTTGCTTTGGCAAGAAAGTCCCCTTTTCACATAAGGCCAGAGTGAAAGAATAGAGTGGCAGAAAACATTTGACTGATGTAAGATGTGGAAAAAAGGAGAAAAATGACCTCTTTAAGTGAAGTATCTTTTAATTTTTCACAGGAAAAAAAAAGACATGATTCTCAACTAATAGGGGGCTAGGCATAGTGTGTTTGAGGAAGATTGAAAAGCTTTGGAAAAGCAACTGCTGTAAGTGGGATAATCAGTTGTTGAGGTTATATAAAATAAATTTGTCTTGTATGTAGTAAGAATTTCATGATTGTCTCCATTTAGTAACACAGGAGTGAGAGCAGTCAGCAGATGATGGGAAGTAATTCTAAGTTGAGGACATAACACAACAAAGAACTCTAAGGAAAATGTTTGTGTTGACTTGACCTTGTTCACCAAAGGCTCAAGAAGAGAGAGAGGAGATTTTGTTTAACCAGTTCAAGATGAAAACCTGGAAAAAAGCTCTGAGGTTTAAGGTTTAGAGGACATGATTGAGAGGAAGAACAAGGTATTAGGCAATATGAGGCAGAAGGAAAGGTAGCATGACTCCAGATTGTAAAGAACTTTAGAGTTCATGAAAGTAGAAACTTTTATGAGTGAAGGCAAAATGTGACCATTTTTTATGTACCTGGAATAGTGTAGAGTTTTAGGAATGAGTAAGTTAGAGAAAGTTAGAGCATTTGAAAGAATTTCAATAGGTATGTTGAAATACCTTAGTTTGAAGAGTTGGGGAAAAGAAAGTCTATGAGTTAGGAACTGAATTCAAAAAGGAAATAAAGAGACTGTCTTGTAGGTCAGTAGATAACCACTATCAGAATCTTGATTGAAAATCAAAATGGATTTCTTGAACCTCAGAGAAGGAAAGGTTATTGAGTATTGTTAAGGGGATAGTCTGGAATAGGTAATGGGGAGGGGCAAGACATGATCCAATGTCTCTATTTCAAGCAGAGAGTCAGAAATATGAATAAATGTGCAACTATTGCCAAAAAGGATGACCAAGGAATCTGTGTCATCAGAAGGAAATTTGATCTCAGTGAGTGCAAATTAAAAGGAATGAGAAAATAAAAAAAGTTTAAAATGGAAAAAAAAAAAAAAACATCTGTAGAGGAGGCTTTCCAAAGAGCACAGTGAAAGGGGTGGGTAATTCTAGGGTGAGACTTTGGGAGGGAGCAGTTGAGAAGGCTAGAAATAAGGGATCAGTTGGTAGATGAGGGACAATATATTTGAACAGTGACAGAAGAGAGTTCAGAATCAATGAAATTTGTAGGGTATGACTGGATGAGATTTGGTCAGTCTTTGAGAAATGAGTTTAGGTAAATTATTTTTCTTAGGGGTTTGCTCTCAAGGTGGAGTCCTTTTAGATTCAAACCAGAAGACTGGTAAAGATGAGGTTGTAGAAAAGAGAACATCACAGTCTCAGGCAAGAAAAATATCGCAGGCAGAGCTGAAGAAAGCTGAACAGAATTCTGGGAGGGAACACAATGAGATAGCTGGTCCAAAAGTGACACAAAAAAAAACACTTTTTCTTCCCTGGCCGTTACTTCCCTTAACAAAACATTGGGATCCCAGTGAATCTAATAAAATCACAACTCACATTTATTTATTGCTGTATGATTTTGCAAAATATTTTCTTCACATATAAGATAGGAGTAAAGGAAAAAAAAAGTGACAAAAATCTATTGAATGATGTGGTATGGGGGAAGGGGAAAAGGAGAAGAGAAAAGAAAATGTACTTAGTGAAAGGTCTCAATTTGGTATGTAATGTATTATCATTCCCATTTTATAGATGACAAAACTGAGGACAGTCTACTAATCAACTAATCAAAGTATTAATTAACTACTATTTCCCAAGCATTATACAAAGCATCAGGATATACGAAGACTAACAGGAAATAGTCCCTGGCCTCAAGTAGCTTACATTCAAATGGACAAGGCAAATACCGCCATGTGTATGTATACATATTTGTATATGTATGTATATACACACACATTCAGATTGTATATATGTATATAAATATTATATGAGATGCTCATATATAATTACAATATGTATAATTAGATTTCATGTAATATATTGTTATATATAACAAATATCATATATGTGTATTAATAACTATATAACTACAAACTCATATCTATGACTACATATAAATATATATAAAACTATATATAAGCATGTATAAATATATGTAAAATCATACATTTTAAATATATGTAAAACTATAAATAACTATAATTATAGCTCTGTCTCTGTCTTTCTCTTTCTCTCTCTCTATGTCTCTCTCTGTCTCTATCTCTCTTTCTTTGTGTCTCTCTCTGTCTCAATAAACATGCAAGGCAAATAAAAGTTAACCTTAGATGAAAATGTATTCGCATCTGGGGAACCAGGAAGGATTTCCTGAAGAAGATAGTAATTAATCTGAGTCATGAAGGAAATATAGAATTTTAAGATACAGAGGAGAGGAGAGAACATTCCAACCAATATAACGGCATTTGTAAAGAACAGCCAATATGGCTGGACCAAACAATATACAGAGAGAAGTAATACATAAGAAAATTAGAGACTTTGGAAGGTGCCAACTTGTGGAGAGTTTCAAATGCCAAATAGAAGTTACTATTTAGTTCTAAGAATAATAAAGAACCACTGTAATTTTTGAGCAGGGGAAGGACATGCTCAGGCCAGAGCTTTAGAGAAAAGACTTTGATGAGTAATAGAGTATAGAGGTTGTATTGAAGTGTAGACAGATTTTTGACAGGGGCACCAATCAAGAAAATAGAATCAAATCTTGTAGGTGATGAAGGCTTGAACTGATTGCTATATGAGTATAGATAAATCAGTGAATTAATTATGTGTGTAGGAAAAGGTTGGCCTTGGCAAGGAGAAAGACATCCTTTTTTTAGGAGACTAGAATAAAAGAGAAAACTGTGGGGGATGATACCAGGCGTTTGTGAAATGTGGAAGGGGAAGAGCTCATAGGTAAATTATCAAAATTTATAATGGCTACAGTATGGTTAAATAATTTTCTCCACTTGTGTTCTGCAGTATTTAAGTGAAAGAGATGTGTGAGTGAGTGTGTGTGTGTGTGTGTGTGTGTGTGTGTGTGTGTAGAATAAGCCAGGGTTGGAGTTTGGTAAATCATAAGCAGCAGTTGAACAAAGGCATATTGGTCATATAGTTCAGACCTCCTGATACTTAGTTCAGTACTTTTTCCATTACGTCACACTAGTATACCCCCTCCTATTGCTAATGATGCTTCCCAACACTTTGGGAGTTCTAGTGATGTAGGACCAAATAACAGGAATTATGGTTGGTTGATTTTGTTGAGGGTTATCTATAGTAGTAAACTGATATTGTATTGATATTGTGTAAAGCAAACTGATGGACAAATTAGATATGACTAAAATACTTCTGTAAGGCAAAATGAAATAAAAATAGGAAGGATTTTCTATCCCTCTAATATGCCCATTGTTTCATAAATATTGAAGAATAATCTGGATATTTAGGCATGGGTCCTCAGGGTTTTATATTTCTGCTTTTTGGAATAGAAAAATCTTGTAAACGTTTTGATTATAAAGTAAGCACATAGACTAATTTTTCCTTTGATGGAATCACAAAGTCACACTTAACAATGAAATATAATGATCCAATGGTGATTCAAGTTAAACAGATGATAATTAAAAAAAGAAAAAAATCTCCTTTGATCAACTCAAAAGGAAAATAATGATTAGCTGGAATTCTTTAAATTTTATGGGACTGGCTATTTTCTTTGTATGATAGAAGGAAATAGCAAGTTTGGGGTTTAGTTAAAGGAAAACATTCCATTTAGAAGATGGGCCTACAGAAAGTCCTTATAGACAAAGTACCCTAATCACAAATATGCTACACCAATGAAATTATGTATTGGAAGCAAAAAAAAAATCTGAACTTTTCCCTTGTTTAAAAAAAAAAAAAGATTACAGAGTAACTTTATAAAACTCAAATCCTTTGTGATGGGAAGAAAAAGGAGGAAATAGCCACTACCCTGCACTTAGTTGATATTTTCCAAACTATTTTATGCCTAATTTTCTAGAAAAGCAATTTCCTTCCTCCATGATCTTTGTAATATACAAAAACTTTAAGAATTTGATAATACATAGGAGAGAAAATTGGATTTGGTATCAAACAATAGGATTTTGCTACACAGTACCTGCCACATGACTTTGTTTAAGTCAAAGCTTTGGAACTGCCTGAAGTTTAAAATCTCTTCCAAGTCTGGATCCTATGAATAGTTTTACTTACTAAAATAGTGTCTACACTTCATTCTGCAATCTAGGGAAATACTAACTGAATGTGGTGTGATGATTATTTTTGTTTAACCATGTATTTTTTCTTATTTTTTTCAAGATTCAAATTTCTGATCACTTAGAATGACATTTCACTAGTGAGAGGGAAAAGGCCTTTACAGTCATCATATTTCCACCTTTCCTATTCATTCACTATTCTTCAACCAAATCTTTTCCAAGCAGTTCTACCATCTCCTCAGAGATGCAATATAATATGACTGTGAAGTGGAAGCAGGAATGATTCTTTGTTCCCTTTCTGTTCATATGTTTTATTTTTATTGCACCATGAAGAAAAGAAACAAGCATTTATTAAATGGCTACTATGTGCCAGGCACTGTGTTAAGCATTTTAAGATATGTTATGTCATTTGATCCTTATATCAAACTTGGAGAACCAGGACTATTATTATCTCCATTTTATAGTTGAAGAAATCAAGGCAGACAAGAGATTCCTAGGTCCACAAAACTAAATGTCCAAAATGGAATTTGAATTTGGGTCTTCTTGACTCTCAGTGCTCTATCCACTGTGTCTCCTAGTTGCCTCTAAGATATATGAAAAACAACTGTGAACTCTGACCATCTAGGTGAGACAAGACTGGGAAATGACTTGTGAAAATCAGACCAGAGTCACCGAGTTTTTACTTTTGGGGTTCACCAACAACCCTGAAATGCAAGTTTGCCTCTTTATTCTGTTTCTGATCATTTATTCAGTCACCCTGGTGGGCAACTTCCTCATTATCACAGTAACCAGCGTGGATCCTGCTCTTCAAACTCCTATGTATTTTTTCCTCCGTAACCTATCACTCTTAGAAGTCTGCTTCACTTTGGTGATGGTGCCCAAGATGCTGGTGGACCTGGTATCTACAAAGAAAAGCATCTCCTTCATAGGCTGTGGTACACAGATGTATTTCTTCTTTTTCTTTGGCAGCTCTGAATGCTTTCTTCTCTCCATGATGGCATATGACCGTTACGTAGCCATCTGTAACCCTCTCCGATACACACTCATCATGAATCAAGGCCTGTGCAACTTAATGGTCATAGGTTCTTGGCTCTCTGGTGTCCCTGTCTCTATGCTACAAACAGCTTGGATGATGGCCCTTCCATTCTGTGGACAAAATGCTATTGACCACTTCTTTTGTGATGGGCCACCTGTTTTGAAACTAGTGTCCCAGGACACAACCATGTATGAGATGCAGGCCTTGGCTTCTACCCTCCTCTTCATTATGTTCCCCTTCTCCCTTATTTTAGTTTCCTACACTCACATTATAACAACCATTCTGAAAATGCCCTCTGCTACTGGCCGCCAGAAAGCCTTCTCCACTTGTTCTTCCCATTTAATTGTGGTATCCCTCTTCTATGGGACTGCAAGCCTAACTTATTTGAGGCCAAAATCCACCCAATCCCCTGAGAGTAAGAAGATGGTATCATTGTCCTACACAGTCATCACTCCAATGTTAAACCCAATCATCTATAGCCTGAGGAACAATGACGTGAAAGGGGCTGTCAGGAGAACATTTTCTAGAGAGGTCTTCCAGAAGTTGGAGGTTTTTTGACATAAACAAAAAAGTGAACAAAAGATTCTTAATGCAAAATCATGTCTATTATAACAACAGATAAACTTAAAAAGAGAGTAAAAAATTAGTTCTAAGCTCAGCTATCCTTTAAGTAAAATTTTCAGATGTGACTGAGCAAATATCTTAATTTTCCTTTTTTCATTCACTCTCAAAATGAATTGAGCCAGAATGCTATGACAAGTTCTCTTCTTTAAAATTGTACTGGACTCATAAGACTTATTGGAACTTACCTTCTCTAATATTCTCCAAGAATCTAGCTTCTCTTCTATACAGCCTATCCATGTGGTTGCAAGTGATGACAGCAAAACATAACAAAAGTTTTTTTTAAACACATAAGTTTTTAATGTCAGAGCTTTTGTCATTGAATATTATTTATTTAGTGGATAGAGCACCAGACCTGAAGTTAGGAGGACCTGAGTTCAAATCTTATCTCAGACACTTAACATTTCCTAGCTGTGTGACTCTGGGCAAGTCACTTAACCTCAATTGTCTCAGCAAAAAAAAAAAAAAAAAAAAAAAAAAAATTATTTGATGATCCTGCCTTCCTGGACACTATGGAGTGCTAGCCAAGAAACCCAAACATGAAGTATCATGTTTATGTTTGCTTATAAAGTTCTACAAGGTTGTTTTCAATATGACATATATAAGAATGCACTGAATAGTATCTTAAGGTGCCCAGGTACTCTAAGGGTGAACCTCTAGGCTTGGACTGTCACCACTTCCATAATTTCTCTGCCATATTTATTCTTCAAAATAGTCGTGAGCAGTATCACTTGAAATAGACATTTTAGTTATTATAGCAGGAAAGGAATGTCCTTTCTATATCTATAATTTTCCTTAAGAAAAATAAAGTGATCATGCAAAGAAAGTTAATGACTCTATCATAAGCCAATTTGTCACCCCACATTGGAGTCTAGAAAAGAGAAAATAGTCAAAATCTTTGATTGAATTATTGAAATATAAAAGGATATATAAAAAGGATAAATAGAAATATAAATAGATTCAAATAAAATGGAACATACAGTATTTGTAATAAAAGCTGTGGATCATCAAGAAAGGGAAAGATTAATATTGGAAGGAACTAATGGAAAATATCATATTTAGAAGGTAGACCTGACATAATCCATGAAGGAACCAATAACAATTTTTTTTATTCTTTCCTTCTTTGGTTCCCTTGCTTTCACTCTTTGTTTTCCCTCCCCTTTCTACTTTCCCCTTCCATTCCTCACTTTATTGATGTCTTCTAACTTTAATATTATGGTAATTTCTGGGGAGGAAGAAATTCCTTTCCTGCTAACTTCAGAATAAATCTAAGACAAACAACAAAGCAAAAAAAAAAGTTTATATGATCAATGAACATATTATTTATTTTTAGATTCTTTTCTTTTCTCTGGATCAAAGGGTATCCACAGCTTTATAGATTATTGGACATAGTTCCAAATTGTTCTCCAGATTGGTTGGAATAGTTTACTATTTCACCAATAATTCATTAATGTACCTATTTTCCCCTCATTCCCTCTGTTATTTATCATTTTTGATAGGTTGTGGGGTGGTTACCTCAGAGTTGTTTTTAATTCGCCTTTAATAAATTTGGAGAATTTTTTCATACAATTAGAGATAGCCTTAATTTCTTCTTCTGAAAACTATTTGATAATATACTTTGCACATTTATCATTTTAGACTTTCATCATGGAAACATAATTTTATGTAATTTCCTTATTTATGGTACCTTTTAGCAAAATATACTTTCTATGATTATCCCTTTAATTAAGTTTATTTTGGTTTTGTTTTATTTGAGATCATGAATGCTACCTTTGCCTTTTTTTGTTGTTTGTTTAACTGGAGCATATTAGATTCTACTCTAACCCTTCATTTTAACAGTATGTTTATTTTTCTGTTTCAAGTATGTCTCTTGTAATTAGCATATTATTGAATTCTGGTTTCTAATCCATTCTGTTATCCACTTCAGTTTTATGGGTGAGTTCATTCCATTCACATTTTTATTAATAACTATTAATGTGTCCCCCATCCCATTTTTTCTTTCTTCTTTTCTCTCTTGTTCCATCCCAATACCTCCTCAAAAATTAATTTTGTTTCTAATCACTTCTAATCACTTAATTTGCCCTCCATTTCATCACGTTCTTCCCTTTCTCTTATCCTTTTCCTGTCCCATTTCTTTCTTGGGTAAATTCCATTCTTATACACACACACACACACACACACACACACATACACAAGCTTTCCTCTTTGAACCATTCTATTGAGGATGAAGATCAAGAATTGACCACTATCTCCCTCATTTTCCCTTCCACTGTGTATACCTTGTATACTTCTTTTATCTGAGAAAAATATTTCTCCATTCATTCCTTCCTCTTTCTCCTAGTCATCCATCTTTCTCATCCTTCCATTTTTTGTAGGTATTTCCAACATTATTGACTTTCATTCATATCCTCTGTTTATATAAAATTTAAGTACCTTAATAATAATGAAGTCCCTAAGAGTTACATATATCACCTTCTCATATAGGAATACAAGTGATTTTACTCAAGACCCTTATGATTAGTCTTTCATATTTACCTTTTTATGTTTCTCTTAAATTCTGTTTGAATGTCACATTTTCTATTCATGTATGGTCTTTTCATCAGGAATAGTTGAAAATCTTCTGTTTCATTAAATATCCATTTTCCCCCTTGAAGAATTATATTTGGTTTTGTTGGGTTGATTATTCTTGAAAATCTTAGCTCCTTTGTCTTTTGGAATATAATATTCTAAGCCCTCTGTTTCTTTAACATGGAAGTCAATATATCTTCTGTGATCATGACTATAGTTCCATGGTATTTAAATTGTTTTTTTCCCTTATTGCTTAATTTTTTTTTTCCTCATTGACCTGGGAACTCTGGAATTTGGCTAAAATATTCCTGGGAGTTTTTATTTGGGGATCTCTTTCAGGAGGTGATTGGTAGATTTTTTCAGTTTCTAAGATATCAGGATAGCTTTTCTCAATAATATTTTGAAATATTTTGAAATAGAATTCAAAAATAACTCTTTTTATTCTAAATCTCATTCCACTTTCACTGTAGCAGAAATTTTCACTATATCAATTCATTAAAAATCCCATTTCTCTGAGTTTCTTATATTTGCTATATCCCATTATTGTTTCTCTCTGTCTTTCTGCCTCTCAGTCTCTTTCTCTCTCCATACATAAATACATACCTATATATATATGTAAACACAGACATAAACACATGGAATTTATTTCTCCCTTTGACTTATTGGGACATATATTCAATGGGGAAGTTGCTGATCATGGACAGTTTAGTTTATTTTCTTGATTAATAATACATTGGTGTGCCTATCTTGCCATGATTTCTCCAACATTGATAGCTCCATTTATCCTCATATTTTTGAATTTCTAGAGTGGATGGTAAAACCCTGAGTGGTTTTGATTTGCATTTTTCTTACTCTAACAGATCTGAATTTTTTCCCCCTCTATACAATTAGGGGCAAATGACTTACCCAGGGTCACACAGCTAGGAAGTGTTAAGTGTCTGAGACCAGATTTGAATTTAGGTCTTCTTGACTTCAGGGCTGTGCTGTATCCATTGCACCACCTAGCTACCCCTCAAAATAGATATTTCTTACAATACAGGACTTAATAATTGCATAAGCTTTAAAGCAAGAAATGGTATTTTTAATATTATAAAAATACTAGATTTTCCTCAGTAGCAACGGTAGTAAACAAAGCATTATCTTTCCTCACTATTACATTTTTCTAGAAATGTTATCTATATTAGGACAGAAGAGCAAAATTAAAGATACAAAATCACCAAAAAGAGGACAGAATAATTCCTTTTTTATAACTAACATGAAAATATGAAATAATTATTAATTTCAGCAAGTTAACAGAATATAAAATAAGCTCATAAAATTATAAATATTCCTATGTAACATTAATATAATTCCAGATAAAATGAGAAAATTTCTATCAAAATATATATATATATATATATATATATAAATTTGTACAATAACTGACATTTAGTTTATAAAGATGAAACATGCATGATTTCTATACATAAACTGGAAAAATACTATTTACAAATAAAAGGAGGTAAATAATTAGAAAGATATTCAGTTGTTATGGTTAGGTTATGTCAATATAAGGAATACAATAGTATATAAATATATTCTATACATAAACAGGTGGATTTAATTTATCAATTAATCAAAGAGAATACTTTGTTTACTACCATTGCTACTGAGGAAATATCTAGTATTTTATAATATTAAAAATACCGTTTCTTGCTTTAAAGCTTGTGCTATTAATATTAAAAATGATTTCACATTTAGCTTTTTTGTATTTTAACATAAATGGACACAGCTTTTTTTCTTCTTTTTTTTGAAAAGGGAAATTTAATCATTTTATTAACAAAGGTAATAGGTCATTAAATTAAAAAGGATGATCATTTGGTCATCTCCTTTTGACCAAAGGAAAACACTTGAAAGGTTTCTGATATTATAAAGGGGAAACAATGTAAAAGGAAAAAGGGAAAAATGGATGGCGTTTGACAAAAATCAAAGGGGGCAATTTTCTTTGATAAATTGACAAAATCAAAGAGGACAATCCCCTTTGATAAGTAGACCTTACAGATAAAAGATGCAAAGGGAAAAAATGTAGATGTCCCTCTTCCTCTTGAAATATTTGATGCAGTTTTGTGGCTCTTGTTGATCTATCCTTCAGTTCAGGTCTCTATTAGAAGTTTCCTACAAAACTGGTCTCAAACAAACTTTCAATTCACTTTGCCCCCCCCCCAAAAAAACAGGTAAGATTATGAAAGTTGTCTCAAATCTTATATCTTTTTTCAAATTTAGAATATTGTATGTAGACTAGGGAATTCACAAGGTTATCTATTATCTATATCACCTATATCCATCTGCACATAGCTCTTTTAAAAGGATTTTTCTGTGTCTATTTAAAAAATTCTGTGGTTTTGGTTGGGTTGATATTTAATTAATTACATTCATTGTCTTTTTTTTAATGTTAAGCCATTCTTTTATTCCTGCCATGAATTAAAATGTACAACAGTAAATTATTTTCTGCACTGTTGTTCTATTATCCTCTTGTGAAGATGTTCTTTTAAACATTTTATCAATATTCTTTAGTGAGATTTGACTATAGTTGTCCTTCTCTGTCTTTTCTCTTTCCAGAGTGTGTAACAGGATCATTTTTATCTCACATAAAAGTTTCATAGAAAAGAATTCACTTGTAATTCTAGCTTCTTTGTTAACAAAAACATCACATGGCAGTGTGAGGGATGTAGAAGACCCTTACCCAAAATGACTATTCAGAGATCATTCAGTAAAAAGCAGAAAAGTTGTTTATTGAAAACCTCCGGAGGATGAGCCATCCTATCATGATATAAGAAAGAGAAAGCTCATGGTAGAAGGGCTAAAGAAATTGTAAAGACACCTAGCTTTTATACAAGAGATTACATCACAAGTAAGAGAGCATTGAGAAGGGGAGGAGGAAGCATCTAATTGGTTCTTGCTATTTGGAGAGATTGGAATGGAAGGTTTCTGTTTCCCCGAAATCTCCTGATTTCTAGGAAACAGAAAATCAGGCTTAATCAAGCAGATAGTTGTCAAGTGAATAGACTAAATATTGATAAATGTTAAATACTGATAAATGTCATCAGCTCAGGTTAAGTAAATACGTTTCTAGCTGGCCAAAGTTCAAGTAAATATGAACCTGCACATATTATGCAGGTTATAGGGGAAACACAGAAATAATGAAAATAAAATACAGAAAAAGAATTCATACATTCCTGTAAGTTCTTCACCTTATCTCTCTCTATTCCACATGGCAGTTTATACCATATTTGATTTTTTTAATGTTTGAATTAAAATAGCTATTTCATGTTTGGGTATTTTATACTTTCCTAGATATTTCTAATATTCCTTTGAATTCTTATTTTTATCATCATAGAATTTTATATAGTATTTTTAAAAAAATTCTTTTTTACATTTTCTTTACTGTGAATTTTCTTGTTCAGTTTTAATGTTGGCTGATTTTCCTTGATTGAATAAACTGATCGTTTCTTGCTTTTGTTACATTTTTAAAGCCTCAATTTTATATTTTTAAAATAATTATTCAACATTTTTTCCTATTTTATTCTAATGGTCTTCTGAACTTATTTTAGGATTGATTCTTAATTTAATTTTTATAATTGTAGGCTGAATTTATGGATCTTCTCTATTTCTATTCTGATAATATAAATACAACACAGAAATGGATTGGCCTATATAAAGAGATGGTCTTGGAGGGAGCCATTACACAGAATATATAAGAGGCTGAGCCTAACTCTTCTGGAAATTTCTGGTATCACATGTGCTCTGTTTCTCTGCCAAAGGATTTTTGCTTTAAGGTGATGTGACTATTTTTGTCCCTTATTCCCTTATTCCCAATGAATGCTAATTTATGAAGTCATCAGTAAAATGGAAAAGGATAGCAGAATGGATTAGAAAGTAGAATACATCAATAAATTATTTATAAGAAACACACAAAACATAAAAAATTCAGAAGGAGTTAAATAAATGTTTAGAAAGGAATCTATTATACCATAGGTGAATTCAGAGAGGAAGTAGAGACAATTATGATTTCAGAGAAGTATATAATAAAAATTAGATATGAAAAAGAGATTATCAGGGAAACTACATTTGGTTTCAATATCAATATTTAATATATATGTATAGATACTTAAAGGGAAAGTTCATTGAATTATAGAAAAAACTAATGGTGGGAGGCCTTCAAAAGCCATTTCTTAGAGCAAAAGGTAACAAAAATACAAATAATGAAGAAGTTAAAGATATGAAGAGAATTGTAGAAACAATGAGACAAAACTCTTCACCTACAGAATGGGAAGAAAAAAGTTTACATATATCTCAACATTTTGTGGCATTTTGCCAAAAGGTATCATTTACAGCACAAAAAATTCACAAATCAATTGAGAAGCAAAAATATGAAATCCACTCTTTAATGTTCAGAATCTCACACAAATAATATTAAAGAACCATTGAATAAAAGATTAAAAATAATTTGAAACTAAATAATTTAAGCCTAAATTATTGATAAGTCAAAAAATAAATCACAGTGATATTAGAATATTTGGATTAAACAATCTGTTTAGCCATTTCCCAATAGAAGGACATACCTTTAGTTTCCAATTTTTGGATACTATTAAAAAAGCAGATATTTTTGTATTTATACTTTTCCCAATGTTTGTTATTTGTTTAAAGTGTAGGCTTAGTAGTAATATAGAAGGGAAAAAATTTACATAGTTTAGTAACATTAGGGACACAGTTCCAAATGGTTTTCTAGAAAGACTAGTGGGACCATAGTCCCATCAAGAAAGTGTTTTAACATATCCATTTTTCATTTTTCTCTTTTGTTATCTTTGCCAATCTAATGAGTGTGATAGGAAACCTCAATGCTGCTATAATTTGCATTAGTGACTAAAAGCATTTTTTTTTTATGATTGTTGACAACTTTAATTTCTTTCATTGAAAACTAGGTAGGTGTTCATGTGCTTTTGACCATTTATCTACTGGGGAATGATTCTTATTTTTATAAATTTGAATTATTTATTTATCTTGAAAGCAAAAATCAGAGGTAATCAATATATTTTTTCTAGGTTATGTTTCCCCCCCTAATTTTTATTACATTAGATTTGTTTATGCAAAAACTTCCAATTTTACATAATTAAAAATTTCCATTTTATCTGTTGTGATTTTTTTAGCTTTTGTTTAGTCATAGAATAATCTCTCATAGAATGAAAAAGGTAATTTCTTATTTGTTTCTCTAATTTGGTTAAGATGTTTATCTTGGTTTATATCAAGAAATGGTATTAGAAACCTAATTTCTGCCAGATTACTGTCAAATTTTTCTAGCAGATCTTTTTCAAATAGTGAATTTTCCCCCTGGTAATTAGGGTCTTTGGGTTTATCAAACACTATATTACAAAATGAAAATTCTGAAAATCAAAAGAAAAAAAAAGAGTAACAGAAATAAAAATAAATATTGAATTTGTAAGTGAAGCTAGTAGCTGGATTAAAACAACTAACAAAAGAAAGTTAAGTAATCTAATTTTAATAGAAAACCAAATTTCTTTCACCAAAATAGAAAGAATTTACTAGAACTGATGACATGAAGAAAACTAAGAGAAATTACTTATATACCAACAAGTCTGATAATTTATACAACATGTAAATTTGAAAAGTAAAACTGGAAGTATTCATGCTTTCAACCAAAATACCCAGATTAACAAAAGAAGGACAAATAAGGGTCTTTCCTTAGGCAGACACAAATTTGGCTTGAAAGAGCTCAAAACTGGAAAACAAATTAAAATAGCATTGCAGGATATTGCTTAAACTTGCTGGAAGGAAATCAAACTCTCTCTTTCCTGCTCCTGCAGTCCTTATCAGGAGGCTTCTGAATCCCTTCCAGAACCCGACTTTATCTCTTTAACTCTCTTTCACTTGAACCAAATCCTGAGACTCCCAGCCTTTTTTCAACTCCTCAGGATACTGATTTTAACTTCTGCCTCCTGGGAAAAGCAGTAGATTCTCAGGGAGATTCAGACAGAGCAGAGGTGCCTCTTTCAATGTCAAATTTCTTCCAGACTAAGGAGAAACCTCGTCATTACACTGAGGACCCTACCCAGCCTTTTGAAGAGTCCAAGGCCATCTCTCTCCTTGATCTGTCCTGGAAAGTTGTTACTATTGAACAATCTGCCCTAGATATACGGAGGAAGTTGCAGAAGCCAGATTCGGGACCTCAAATTTCTCCCTTAAAAATAGCTGTTGGAGTCTTTAATGATAGGGATCTTAGGCTGCAGCAGAAGAGAGAGGCCACAGAATAAGGAAGTTTCAATCATATTTTGTAAAGGACAATAGAAGGGAGCTTCACTTCAGGCCAAGGGAAATAGGTCAGCAGATTCAGCTGCTAAAGCTGCTGCCCATCCACCCCTGATCATGGCATCTTTAATCCCTCAGCTCTCTGATTCTTATACCCCTTCCTATAGTTCACAGAAAAAATCTTGCAGAAGAAAGGGGTTACATGCTTTCTCCTTCTGCCTGGTTTCAAACACCCTCAAACCAATTCTTAATCCCAGAAGCAAGTCAGTAGAAACTGATCTTTGGTCTTCATCAGGCTGCCCACTTGGGAAGAAATACTCTCCAATCCCTGAGTTAACACTTTGTTGTAAGATTAAATCAATCATACTGAATTAGAGAACTATTAATCATCATGCTAAACTAGTTAACCATTGTATTATCAATTCCACTGAGTTAACACCTTGTTTCAGGTATACTTCTCTAGAGTTCTGGCTCTCTACATTTCTTGATTAGCATTCTATGCCCCTGCCAGCAAATAACTCCTTAGCATTCTTTGACCCCTGCCAGTAGTTAATTCTTTCTCAACCTTTCAGTTAGGGAATTCTATGGGCAGTGGTGGCTCATTCAGGATTGTTGAATGGGCCATCAGCATCCTTAAGGCAGCCCACAGATGGGAACCTGATGCATTTTTTGCAAAGGCCCTATTTCCAAATCATCTCTATCCTGGATGCTACCTTATTTTTAATCTGCTTCTGAGATTTGTTTCCTGTAGGCCTCAAGCTGTGAATTTTCAACTTCTCCTTCAGCCTGGAGATCATGGGATGACTGACTGGGACACACAACACTCCTTAGATGACGCTGCTCCTGTTTTCAGATTACATACTTCCTCTCCTGGCATGAACCCCCAGTGAATTTAGGGATATTTCTATGACCCTTGTTGGCTCGAAGAGATTACAGAAAAATGAGATCTTTGCTCCTTTATCCCAAATGAATGTGGCAGTGACTGCTTGAGGGGGGAAATGATGGGGTTGAAGCCTGAAACTGTCCCCCTTGACTTTTGGAGGGAAACAATGGGGGTGAACTCTGAAACTCTACTCTTCCAGAGACCCACCCTTCAGGGCAGGTAAGTGGTCTCATTCAGCTGGAAATATTGTCAGGGACTAGCTGCACCCTCTAATGAGTTGAAGATTAGCTCAGGACTACTCCCAGTAGCTCGAACTTAAGTGGTCTCATTCAGTTGGAGATCTTGACCTGATATTTCTATTGAGTGGCTTGAAACTCCAAGATAAGTACTTTCTTTTCAAATGGAAATGTAGGCCTGGGAATACTGACTCTCTTTTCAACTGGAACCTAGGCCCCCCACTGCCAATAAAAAGACAATTTTGAACTCCAAATCTTTGCAGAAGTCCAAAGAAGGATTATGCTTTGCCAAGGAACCTTTTTTCTTCTTGGCACAGCTGCCTGCAAGGATGCTTGACTGCTGTGAAGATACCCTCTTCTCAGTGACAATCTTTTGTTATTTCTCTGACAGGATCTTGCCATTGAGGAGTCTGTCTTCCTAATAAAGCTGGCTTCTCAGCCAATAAAAATCTCTTTTGCCATTTAGACTTTTCGGGTTCGCAAATGCTTTCATGTTGGATCTGTGCGCCCACCAGAGGGGATTCTCATACCTCAATTCTCTACTACTAGTACCACATCAAGACCACCGAGATGATGCGATGATACTCCAAAAGTATATTGGAGTTATGGGCTGGTGTTACAGGTTGTCTCAAAAGAATTTATTGGCTTAGACCTTCTTCAAATCAATGGAAAAAGATTTTATTATGCTGCCAAGAGTAGGATAAATCCATAAAGATTTTTAGCAAGGAAAAGGGTTTTTTTTGGTTTGTTTGTTTGTTTTTTAGCAATTAACAAGGGGAGAGACAAGTTCCCTATCAGTAACCAGGAGGGGAACATTTAAGGGGAAGAAGCAATGAGGTGGAACCTCACACCTAAACAATAATCTGCTGATTGATATTGTGGGCAGCTTAGATGGTAGTATGTTTGCAGGTGTAGAGGGCCAGTATTGAGTGGGTCCATGAATGGAGGAGTCTGGTCCAGGTATTGCTTGGGACTTGCTTTCTGTGAGGGCTCTGCTCGAAGCGTAGGCTCACCATCTCCTTAACAATGAATGAAAGACATACTTTAGAAAAATTTAGGATAATTTTGATGGAGAGTGAATATGACAGGAGCAAGACAGTACAGCTATTCTATTTACAACTCTCTTTTGCTATTGATAATTTCTGTTATTATTAATGTTATTATTATCACACCACATGACGATGATGTGAGATGATGAAAACCTGAATCAGGGATGTAACAATATTAGGTTACATAATAAAAGTTACATAATCACATAATAAAAATACAAAGAAATTAAAAAGGTATATGTGAGAAATGTTACAAACATAATTTAGACAAATCTTGACAATAGATTGGATGTGAGAGGTTGAGAGAAAGATATTATTCAACAAAAACTTCTGGAAAAACTGGAAAGTTATCATGTTCCAACTGGATGTTTGACTTAGAAATAAAGATGATATAAACAAATTATAGGTGTGAGCAAGAAATTACTTAAATGAAAAAAAAAGAATCAGAAAAGATAAAATGAGCAGTTTTGTTTATATATGAAGTTGTATAAAATTAAGGGAATGCCAAGTTATTAAATGGAAGAGAATAGTGGTTCAATTAGTGAAACATTTATCACAGATCACAAAAGTTTGCCATTTATTATATAAAATAGTTTATGGGTCCAACCAAATATAACCAAGCAAAGCAGGATCATATGAAATTAAGCAATATGTTTCCTGGTTCAGAATGTTTAAAGTCTCAGGCAAGAGGAGTAATAAGGGCAGGGTTCAAGAAGTAATGGGAGGATTTAGGAAAAAGCCAGGGAGGGGGTTGGGAGATATATGTTAGTAATCTTTGTAAAAAAAAATGTAGAAAATAATAACATACTTTGTTCTCTGCCTATTTGTCTGCCCACTCCTTTTTACTTCCCACTGCTGAATTTTCATGTAGGTCATGTACACTAATTGTAGGTGTCCCTCAAGGATCTTTTTTTTTTTTTTTTCTAGAGTATGTCTCTTAGTGATCTCATCAGTTCCCATTGATTCAGTTATCATTCCTTTGCAGATGATTTTCAGATCCTAAAAATTCCTAATGAACATGGCAATGGGCCTGGAGTCCTGAAGAACTGAGTTCAAATATGACCCTCAACACTTAACTAGCTGTATAACCCTAAATAGAACACTTAACTCTGTCTCAGTTGCCTTATTTGTAAAATGATTTGGAGATGGAAATGACAAATTACTCCAGTGTTTTTATCAAGATTCAAATTGAAACAATACCAATAGCAACAGCAAGAACAATCACCACCACTATCACCATCACTGCTTTTTATGATTGCCAATCTCACATTACTAATTGTGCATTGAGCATCTTAAATCAATATTTCCCAAATAAACTTCATTATCTCTCCTCCATGATCTTCTCTCCCCACTATTCTTCTCCTCCCCCTACTATTACTATTACGATTGTGGGTACTAATAATAGGAAACAGACTTTAGGGGAAATACAGCTGTAACCCTAAGGTCTCCTGATCTTAGAGTGTTATTGTGCTAATAATGTATCTATCAATGATTCTAAAGTCTTCTGACTTTAGGATAGTCCCACAAACATGACTGTCAGATAATCTGTTGGTCAATGATAACCAAATTGCTGACACAATAGTAAATAAACCATCTCTCAAACCTACCTGTAAGCCATAAAATTAGCAAATAAGTAACATGAAGCTATGGTGTCTCAACTTTGTCATATACATTTAACTTCTTTCTCCTGATTTTTTGCTAAATCCTTTTGGAAATTAGTCCATTTCACTTAGATTTATAAATACAATAAACTTTGCCCATTGACATGGAGATGAGTTGAAGCCTACAAGTTCTTTTGAGACACCTTGCAACACTGGTCTGTAATCCTAACCTTTTATAGTCTCCTTTTGAACCTCAACACTACCATCCTCCTAGGTCCCCAGGCTCACAACTTAAGTGTTATTTTCAAGTCTTCTCTCAAACTTAACCCCACATATCCAATCTGTTGCCAAATTTTATGTGGTACCAATCTCCTAATTCCCTTCTGAAAGGACTCAAAATATCACTTGGGGAAGTGTAGGGAAAGAAGATGTTAAATATAACTATTTTTGCTTCCCTATGATCCATATCTAAATAGAGCCATGTGGACATATTTAATAAACATTGATAGAACAAAGAGAGATCCAAACCTCTATACGAATTAATAGATGGTGTTTGAGAAATGCAAAGATCTCTTGTAATGAATCAGGTGACAATATTTTTATAAGTAAGCTGTGCTGGTCCTTTAATAAAAGATACACAATTTGAATCATTAATATTCATATAATGCTTAGATCAAGATTATATTTCCCAAGGAAAATAAATGTATAAGATATTTTGTAAATATTCCATATTTATGGCTGTTTTATCATTATGTTTTTGCTATTGTTGTTGTTACTTTCAGTCAGTTCCACTACATGTGGAGTATTTTTTTTTCATTATGAATGTTGCTGTTGTGACGAAGCACAGAGTTGTGAAGATTATCCTGGGAAGACTATCCTGGGAAAGTCACTTAATTTCTCAGTGCTGTAGGCAGTTTTCTAAACATTCCAATTGGTAGATGAATTTTACTCACATGGAAATACCCTGTATTGATGAAATCATAGGGTCAGTATATAATTCTATGCTATGTTTTTCAGAAGGCATTTATATGGAGAGAGTCATTCCAAACTTTGTGGAAGTTGCAAATACACACACATACACACACACACACAATTAAAAAAAAAAGAATGCTGACTGAAATTGATAAAAAAAAACCCTACAAGATAAGATAAAATATGACAAATGTGCGACCATCATATCTCATTTCTCAAAATTTCTTAGGGAGTTTTACAAGTAGTAAGTAAACTTCTTAAGGACAACTATTATTTTATTTTTTCTCTTTATAATTCTAGTAGCTGGCACAGGGCTTAACATATTATTACTGCAGGTATTTGTTTCATTTGTTGCATCTCACTCACTAGTCTCTGTGGATTTGATTCCTCTTGTTAAACACTTGAAATCTCTTCAAAAATCAGTTAGACTAGGGATTCATTAGTATCTTCTGAAAATAGATCCCCAAGGTCTCTTTTTTGTGTAACAATAAATCTTTCAGAGTCTCACAAAAATAATAAATAAAACGTGTCTAAATTTTATTGGTTTAAAATCTGCAAAGGAATTAATTTACTTTCTTAAAATAAGTACCATGATAGTATCTGATATTCTTAGGACAGTTTTGGTGGCATCTATTCCCATTTGATCAACATTTCCTTTCTCCCAAATTTCTAAAATTTTGAAAAAGGATATCCTATTGTTTTCTGCCTCAAGGATCTCATTTCTAAGAAGACATTTCAATATATAAAGAGAATATGGGCTAGTTCCCTCTCATTAGTATGGAGTAACTGCAACTTGGAGAGTAACATTACTTTGATGATTTCTATATCATCAAATATAAGATTTTGTGCATTTGTGAGGGTGCACTTTTACAGGGAATAGAGGTTTGTGGTTTTTATGAGCCCCAAAGTTAAACTGAATGTATATTAGCATTAACTTAATGTATCAAGACTGCAAAGATAAAGCTGGAAATAAGCTTATCAGAAGCATTATCAGAAAAGTGAGTATGGCCCTTATATATGAACTCTATTATTTAATTTTTCTCTGTTATGAAGCAACATAATATGATACAAATGTACCCTACATGAAAAGTATCTACACTATGTCAAAGTATCAACTGTGTAAGGATTTTTAAAAGGTAGGGATGGAGTGGGAAGCTATGTCATTAGGAAAGGAGAGGAGAGAAAAAGAATCTGAGAGTATCCTCTTTATTTTATTTTCTTTTGCTGAAGCAATTAGGGTTAAGTGACTTGCCCAGGGTCACACAGTTAGGAAGTGTTAAATATCTGAAACCAGATTTAAAGTCAGATCCCTCTATCCACTGCACTACATAAATGCCCCAGAGGGTCCTCTTTAAATGATTGCAAGAGAAAGAAAACTTTTTTTTTCAAATTTTGATCTTTTAACTCATTTGTATTTGATAATCTATTTGATACTATTACTGATCCTCTTTCAGAATGAAAGATGAGCAATCATTTGATACTATTAGATACTTTGTCTCCTTCACTCTGCCTCTTCTGCCCTCTCTCTCATTCCTTTCTACTGTTTCTTCCTGCCTCTCCTTCTTATTTCTTTCTTCCTCTTTCTTGTACTTCTTTCTTTTTTTTTTTTTTATTTAATAGCCTTTAATTTACAGGATATATACATGGGTAACTTTACAGCATTAACAATTGCCAAACCTCCCGTTCCAATTTTTCACCTCTTACCCCCCCCACCCCCTCCCCTAAATGGCAGGATGACCAGTAGATGTTAAACACATTAAAATATAACTTAGATACACAATAAGTATACATGACCAAAACATTATTCTGCTGTACAAAAAGAATCAGACTCTGAATTATTGTACAATTAGCTTGTGAAGGAAATCAAAAATGCAGGTGGGCATAAATATAGGGACTGGGAATTCAATGTAATGGTTTTCAGTCATCTCCCAGAGTTCTTTTTCTGGGTATAGCTAGTTCAGTTCATTACTGCTCCATTAGAAATGATTTGGTTGATCTCGTTGCTGATGATGGCCTGATCCATCAGGACTGGTCATCATCTAGTATTGTTGTTGAAGTATATAATGATCTCCTGGTCCTGCTCATTTCACTTAGCATCAGTTCGTGTAAGTCTCTCCAGGCCTTTCTGAAATCATCCTGTTGGTCATTTCTTACAGAACAGTAATATTCCATAATTTTCATATACCACAATTTATTCAGCCATTCTCCAACTGATGGACATCCATTCAGTTTCCAGTTTCTAGCCACTACAAAAAGGGCTGCCATCTTGTACTTCTTTCATCCCCTTACTCTCCTTCTCCCTCTTTTCATTTTGCCACTTATCACCTCAATTTAGCAAAACCACCCCTCTACATCTTTGCTGCTGGAGAGAGGAAAGGAGAAAATATTTTTATGCTAATGTTATTTCAGAGATGTTTTTCCTGCTTTCTTCATCCAATAACTAAAAGTCTCTCTCTTTCTCTCCCCTCCTCTCTCCGTCCCTTTCTCTCTTTTACCACCCCCCTTTTTCTGTCACACACACACACACACACACACTCACACACCACAGTGGGGGGAGAGAATGAGAGACACACATACAATTGAGAGAGAAGGAAAACACATGTCTTTGAAGAACAAATTTCTTTGTTCTTTGAAGAACTGAATTGATTCAGTGAGTCTTTGAAGAACAGATTCACCGAACCAGTTCAGTTCATAAGTGTCTCCTTGTCTCCTTGTTCTTGATCACTGCACCAGCCACCTCACCTTCAGCACTGCAGCAGCTATAGTTCTTCTCAGAGTCTTTCTGCATAAAGAAATAGGGACATCTCTGGCTACCAACTTCTTCACATATTTTCTCAATATAGGCATACCTGAATACTATGCGTTACCTCTTTTTCCTTCTTCTATTGTCTGTCTTTTTCAGATTTCTATGTAAATAATTTCCAAAGTTCACACACAGTTCATAGCTTCAGCATCAAATGAGAGCCCGAAATTTTGCATTGCCTTTAAAAAAATCAGCCCAATGTAGATGTGGAAATATATAGCATAAAAACAAATATCAACATGAAAAAGAAGTAAGAGTGATACTTTCAACATTATATAATATGTTACTTGCTTCCTTTTGTTTCTCAGAACTCTTTGTAACTGTCCAAAAAGCCTTGATATGTACACACACACACACACATACACACACACACACACACACACACATACACACACACACACATATCCCAAAGGTCAGAGGGATCCTGAAAAGGTATCTGCTTTTGAATAATGATTCCAAAATAGAGTCAAGAGTATTTTTCATCTCTTGTGGATAGCATATTATCTGAGTTATTTGAAGCATTCTTTTCCAAAGCCAAAAAGTAAATGCACCATATCAGTTGCATAACAGTGATACCTGATTGATCCCTTTGAATTAAATATTGTATCTTAAAATTTTTCTGTCATTTCCCACATTATCCTCCACTATCTGAAAAAATATCAGATAGTTCATGACACTCCCATTATTTCTTCTTTCCTGTGCCTGGCTGTACATTCAATGAGAACTAAAACTGTCCTTCTACATTGAAAGAGAAGTGACCTTTCCCTAGACTCAAGGGAATCTATGATTTTTGGGGGGCCCATTTTAAAAGCAAAATGAGTGCCTTTCAAAGATCATCAGGTACAAAATAAGATGACTTAATTTCCATTTTTCATTCCCTAAAATTCTCACTGTGACACTGGGCAAATCATTTCCTTTCTTTAGGCTCCCAGTTTTCCCATTTGTAAAATGAGATGCTTGGAAGAGATGATTGCAAAGGTCCCTTCCAGCTCTAACATTATATACATGTCTACATGTATGTATGTTGTATGTGAGGGTGCTGATTAATTTATATATTCATGTTAGTTTTTTTCTGACAACAGACTAGGTAGTGTCCCAAACATGAAATGAAGCTGGTATTACACAATGCCAAAAAACCGGGGAAAATTTAGCTAAATTAGTTCCTTGATGTCATTTAAAGTAAAAAATAGTTGTTTGATTGGTTTTCTTTTATTTGGAATGTATTGTTTTGAGGAAACCAATCTATAGAGGCCCTGCCCTCATATTTAAAAAAAATGGAGGAAATTATGAATGAGTTGTTAGGAAGGAGAAAAAAATAAATTAGACAAATAATAACATGCAGGATCTGAAAAAATATTTAATTTTAGAGGTGAAAACAAAATGTGTAAAATTAGCAGTGAGATAACAGTATAGGCTTGAATTATAAGCAGCTGATTAATTTGTAATATCTCAGATACATACTAAGTGCTTATAAATGCTGGTTGATTGACTAATAAGTTTCCTTTCTTTTCTTCCTATTTTGTTCTTTTTAAAATCTATTTTTCCTGAATTTTATCATTAAAGTAATTTAATTATTTTTTCTTTTTTCTTCCTTCCTTCCTTTCTTTCTTCTTCCCTCCCTCCCTCTCTCCCTTTCTTCCTCCCTCCCTCCCTCTGTGTTTTTTTCCTTCCTTCCTTCCTTCCTTCCTTCCTTCCTTCCTTCCTTCCTTCTTTCTTTCTTTTTTTCTTTCTTTCTTTCTTTCTTTCTTTCTTTCTTTCTTTCTTTCTTTCTTTCTTTCTTTCTTTCTTTCTTTCTTTCTTCCAACTGAATTTAATAGGAATTCTGCATTATTTTTTCACCAAAATCTAGTCACTTTAGACAGAGAAGGCAAAAATTGTAGGGTACCCAAGTGGCCAATTAGAATCAGATTAATTTTTGTTTAAGGTCTGGTCCTTATGAAAGGAATCTAGCCAGTAAACCCCAAGATATCTTGGCAGGGTACAGAGGTACCCGTGGCCTTGAAACCAGCATAGAAAAGTGCAGGGAGATTCACTAGCAGAGAGGTTACCACCAATTGAATGATTGATAAATGTTTGTGGATTAATTTAATTATATATTTTAAAAAATTGGTCATAGAATCTTATGAATTTGTCTATAAATATTTATGATTCCTGACAGTAGAGTGATAGTATAATCAATTAAATCACACATCCTTAAGCAAAGCATAAAGAGAGAAAATACACATATAGATTACCTTGGGTATAGAGTAAATTTTTTTGTTTCAGTGGATTTATGAGATTCCCAACCTTTAAAGGTGCATAAATTCACCAGTCAATACTCAGGAATGCAAATCTATTTATTATTGTTATGAACAGTTTAATTAAGGAGGCAAAGCCATTAAAGAAACATATGATTTGAAGAGAAATACATAGATACTTTGCATAGTTTATGTGTATGTATAAACCTATTTTAAATGCTCTATGGAATGAAAATGACTATGCTCTTTTATGATCTGTTTAGATTTTTTTCTTTTCATATGTAGGCATAGTGGAAATTTGACATCAAGGATGGGAAATCACACAAGAGTGACAGTGTTTATTCTCCTAGGACTGACAGATGATCCTCAATGGAAGGTTGTACTTTTTCTTTTTCTGTTTCTCACCTACATATTAAGTATTGCTGGCAACTTGACCATCATCCTCCTCACCTTGTTGGATTCCCATCTCAAGACTCCCATGTACTTTTTCCTTCGGAATTTCTCTCTCCTAGAAATTTCCTATACAACTGTTTGCATCCCTAAATTTCTGGTTTGTATTGCAAGTGGGGACAAAACTATTACTTATAATTGTTGTGCTGCTCAATTATTTTTTGCCTTCCTTCTTGGGGCATCTGAATTTTATCTTCTGGCTGCCATGTCCTATGATCGTTATGTTGCCATTTGTAAACCCCTGCATTACACAACGATCATGAACAGCAAAGTCTGCACCCAGCTTGTACTTAGCTCTTGGATCTCTGGCTTTCTGATAATTTTCCCAGGCTTGATTCTAGGCCTTCAACTTGATTTCTGTGCTTCCAATGCAATTGACCATTTCTACTGTGACACTGGTCCCATGTTGCAGCTCTCTTGCACAGACACAGAGTTTCTTGAGCTACTCAGTTTTATTTTAGCTTTAGTGACACTTTTGGTTACTTTGGCATTAGTTATTCTGTCTTACACCTTTATTGCCTTGACAATTCTAAGAATTCCATCTGCTAGTCAGAGGAAAAAGGCTTTTTCCACCTGTTCCTCTCACATGATTGTTCTCTCCCTCTCTTATGGCAGCTGCATTTTCATGTACATTAAACCCTCAGCTAAGGAAAGAATAGCTTTAACCAAGGGAATATCCTTACTCAATACTTCAATTGCCCCTCTATTAAACCCCTTTATTTACACTTTAAGGAACCAGCAAGTGAAACAAGCCTTCAAGGATGCAATCCAGAGAGCAACTCCTTTTTCAAAGAAATGAGAATGTTTACTTCTGCTGACTGTATATGGTTAAATTAAACTTTCAGAAACAATCAAAAATTCTTTCTAAGGATTATCATCTTTTAGATATGTAACAAGGTCTTTGGGACACATTGTAAATTTATCATTACTTTAAATTCAAGATAGGCTTTTAGAAGAGAAAGATAGTAGTTGATAAGGAGGATGGTATCAGAAAATGAGATTTTAATTCCATATTCGGGTCTCAAATACAGACATGAGCTCTTTGAATTGGGTTTCAAGCATATAATGACAATTATTAGGGAAAATACCTAGAGATATTTATCTATGATCCACAAAGCTTAAAACAAACAAAAAAAACTTAAAAGTAAGATAATGCCTACCACATAAGTATATAAAGCTACAATACACTTTGTGTGATACAAGAGGAGTGTTGGCAGTGAAAATATCCAGGAATACAGGAAGGGAATGTTCTAAAAGTAGGGAATATCGACAGAAGGGAAATAAAAATATTTATAGCCTCAGATTTATGCACACAATTGTTCAAATATAGGCACCAAAATGAAGTATCTAACTTGAGCCAAAGAATATAAAATGTGACCATATTCATAAAGGATACTTGGAGAGATATGTCACAGTATGACATAGAAAATGTATGCGTTTTTTCCTCAAAAGGATTATCTTACATTAAAGGTCTGTTGAAATAGCAATGTATCATAATCCATTATAAAATCTTTTGTGTGTATTTATATGATGATTTTTATTATTTTTATGAGCATAATATGCATACACAGCGTATAATAATTCAATGATAATTAATTAAGGAAACTTTTCATGAATTTGTGAAAGAGTGAGTCTAATTGGAGCATTTCATAATTATCTCCAACCAGAGAAAGTGTAAATGCGTTTGCTGGCATTTTGTTAAGATCAAAGACAACTCCTAATTAGTTTTCAGTGACTTTTACTTCTCTTAACTAAACTTTTAGAATGATTAGTTTGGGTCAAAAGAGGCACTTCTTTGATTATCCAGGAAAGAGAACCAAATTTGGGGCCTCTTTTTATTTCTTCTTTTGCTTTTCTCTTCAAGCACAGTGTTAAAGGGATGGGGAAGGAATTTATCCCTGTCTCACCCTACCAAAACCATTAATGGATATTTGAGGGTGGCACATGGAAATTTCAAAAAAAACTATAGATATAGTTTTTTTCCCCACATATTCAGCCTAAAAAGAGAACCGCAGAGATGAAATTTCCTAGTCTAAGAGACAGTAATGGTCAGAACAGTAGCAGAGTATCCTGGAGAAACACACAGCTGCTTCATTTGCTCATCCATATGAAGTAGGAGAATTTGCAGATAGTATGCCAGCACCTCATTATCTTTTTAGAGTAATTGAAGATTTGAAGAATTTCAAGGATTTCCCAGGCACCATGCTCCTACAACCAAGAAATATAAAAGAAATTGAGATTTCTTGGGCTTTACCAGTATTTAATGTTGCCACAATAGCAATCACAAAAACAAGCATTTCAAATTATGATGTTTTAGCACAAAAAGGGAATTCCTTAGAATCATGCCTCTTGCGAAGAGGATCATCCATGTGGCTAATGAAAATAAGAGATAAGTAAAGGACTTTTATCACATTATTATCCTGCTTTTCATACCTCTTCTCCCAAGTCTTTTATCCTTCCTTAATTTTCACCAGATTTATCCTTCTCTCTATACTCTTAGCTAAGTACCTTCTCTCTTATTGTATTAAAAAAAAATGAAGCCATTCACCCAGAGTTTTCTTTTCTTTTTTACATCTTATCACTCAGATGAAGAGTTGGCCAGACTCCTTGCTAAGTGAAACCTGTCTACCTGAACAAATAATTTGATTTCATCTTATCTGTTCCAACAGATTACCCAATAGATCCCCTTCTACAAATCTTCTATTCCTCAGTCAAAACACTCTTAGTTCCTTCATTTGATTACCCTATTATATAGTATCAGAGGCTTTTAACATTCGGATTCCTCTCCCTTGAATACTATCTAGTCTATTGATTTTCTTCTTAAAACATTATGCCTAGAACTAAACACTGTATTCCAGAGATGATCTGATCAGGGCAAAGTATAACATTTTTTATTTCTAGAACTTGTCCTCTTCTACCAAAACTCCTTTAGGATATATTTTGTATTAAGATTTATCTTCCTATCTTCAGGGCACAAGATCTCATCTTAACATACAACAGATATCTAAATAAATGTTTATGAAATTAAATTAAATTCTTGTACGGTACCTTATTGTCTCTGTGTTCTAACACAAATTAAAATAACTATTATCATTATATGTCTGTCTTCAGAATAAACATTCTACCTTTTGCCTCAGTTGCTCTGGTAAGGCTGAGTCCCAGTGGATCTACCAAACCTTTAGGCTACTAGTTAGGGGAAGCTGGATTTGTCTCCTTCCCTGCCACTATCTTCAGAGTAGAGAGGAAATAAAAGTTAAAGGATAGGAAACTCATGCAAAATAGGACAAATAAATATTCTGGCACATAATAACAACAATATCTAGTATTTATATAGCACTTACTATGTATCAGGTATTCCATTAAGTGCTTTAGAAGCATTTCATTTAATCCTCACAACATCCTGAGAGTAGATGCTATCATCCCCATTTTACAATTGTGAAATCTGAGGCAAATAACTATGGCTTGCCCAGCATAATACAGCTATTTAAGTTCTGAGTCAGATTTGAATTCTGGTTTTCTTTACTATATCTATCCATTCTCAATAACAAAGATAGAAGAATTTCCACATTTAGATGCCAAGATTTCAATGCACATCGTGCAATGAAATTCAAATGGAACTTTAGATAATCAAATTAGGAACAACAATTGTATATGATCAAATACATAAGAAAGAAATTTGTGTTAGAGATCACACAATATCAAAAACTTTTGGGAATAAAATTTTAAGGGCAGATAGGTTGTGCAGTGGATAGAAACACCAGCCCTGAGGTCAGGAGAATGAGTTCAAATCTGGTCTACCTGTGAGATCCTGGGCAAGTCATTTAACCCCAATTGCCTCAGCAAAAAAAAAAAAAAAAAAAAAAAAAAAAAAAAAAAAAAGAAAGAAAAAGAAAAAGGTGGGGGGGAATAATTTTTAAAAAGCAATCTCAAAGAGGTAGAAAGATACTTTGAAAAGTTTGTGTACAGTAATTTTATCAAAGTGATGTACAATACATTTATATTCAATACCTATTCCTACTTTCTTGAGATAAGAAGAATCTTATAAGAATCATCTATGCAAGCATTGTAGCTAATCCTTGATGAAAATAGGCTTGAAATTGCATTAAAAGTGTTGAGTCAAGAGTGAACAGGTTCAAATTCTAAGTTTGTTATTTATTCCTTTGGCTTTGAGTAGGGTTATATGTAGAAAATGCACCTGAGACACAGTATATACAGTGAGCTTGCAGTATGAGTTTTTAGTGCCTTGGGCTCAGAAGAATCATGAGATGATGTTCAAGCATCTAAAAGTTCTTCCAGTGACCATCATGAACATAGAATATTCATACTTGATTTGTCAAGGAAACAAGTACTCTCTCTAAGAAAGTCAGAGTGGAAAAGTCATCATTTGTAACTCTAGCCTTAGTGACTTTGGTGTTAGAGAAATATCTAGCTCTCCTCTAAAATCTTCTCCTGGACAAGTGTTATTCT
This sequence comes from Sarcophilus harrisii, assembly GCF_902635505.1. Classification (NCBI taxonomy): domain Eukaryota; kingdom Metazoa; phylum Chordata; class Mammalia; order Dasyuromorphia; family Dasyuridae; genus Sarcophilus; species Sarcophilus harrisii. Next base: position 86,499,754 of record NC_045430.1, on the reverse strand, counting down.
ATGGTGCAAGGAAGGTTAAGAGCCAAGTCCTAATAGCAACAACTGCTTCTACTATAGAAACAGATTTTGTTTGTTCAGTTCTTTGGATCATATGAAACTGGAAAGTACCATTTCATCACAGGGACTGTAGATTCACAGTTTAAAAGAATATTTTGTAGCTTTAGATATAGACATGGCTATAGATTCACACATATATGCATGTATATTTATAAGAATATCATTCCACAGATGAGGAATCTCAAACCCAGAAGACTCATGTCACTTCTTTAAGGTCACAATGTAATAACAGAAGTAGGATTGCATTTAATCTCCACTAATGCAAAACAAAGAAAGCATTCTTGCCCACTGCACCATGCTGGAAGAAAGAATCTTGATAAGGTGGGGACAGAATTATTTTGAGGATTTTAGGATAAAGTTATAATAATTTTTTATATTTCCATCTAAAAATTATTATTTTGCTGCTTGCATGTTGTCTGTCCTTTCAGACTATTAGCTACTTGACAGCAAAAACATTTTAGCTCTCTATCCATCTGTCCATCCATCCATCTATCCATCTATCTAACTATTTATATTTCTATCTATCTAAACTGTCTATTTATTTAGCCTTTTTAGGAAGTTTAACTATGCCTTCTTGCTGCTAAACCTATCTTTAGGAGTCATTGAGATCTAGTGCGATGTTCGTTCGTCTTAACATTAACAAGTGCCTGTAATATGGAAGCAGATTTACTTTGTTCAGTTCTTTGGATTATATGAAATAGGAGAGTTTCATTTCATCAAAGGGACTTTAGATTCGCAGTTTGAAAGGGCCTTTTATATGTATGAATATCATCATTCTATAGATAAGGAACCTGAATTCCAGAAGATTCATGTTACTTTTTTAAGGTCATAATGTAGTAAAAGAGTCAGAATTCCATTTAATTTCCACTGATTCAAAACACAGAAAGCATTCTTTCCCACTGCACCATGCTGGAAGAAAGAATCTTGATAAGGTGGGGACAGAATTATTTTGAAGACTTTAGGAGATAATTTGTAATAATTTTTATATATCCATCTCAAAAATTTTTACATTGTTGCTTGCATGTTGTCTGTCCTTTTAGATTGTTAGCTATTTGAGAGTACATGTATTTTATCTGTCTATCTATCTATGAGTCCATCCATCCATCCATCTACCTACCTATCTATGTAACTATATACCTATCTATCTATCTATCTACCTTCCTATCTATCTATAATAAACTGTCTATTTAGTTAGCTTTTTGTGGGGTTTAATTTTGCCTTCTTGTTGTTAAATCTACCTTCAGTAGACATTGAGATCCAGACCAATGTTCGTTCCACAATCCTTCAAATACTATCTAGTGACTCCTATTTTCTCTTCTCCAAGTGAGTATATTCTTATGTGGAATGGTTCCTAGTCATTTCACCAACTATTATTATCTCTTCTGGACTAGAGTCAGGTGCTTAATATCTTTTTGAAGATGTGGCAATAAGAAGTAAAGTCAGGACTCCAGATTTGGTCTAAACAGATTAATACAGAAAGGCTATTATCATCTGTCTCATTCTGGATACGATGCCTCTATTATAACTAAAAGTTTGAATTATCATTTAGGGGAATATTATTTATGTTCCCCTAAAACCACAGCTGAATAATACTTTTTTGTATGTAGAAATTAGTCATTGAACAAAAATAACCGGTATAAGGCACTCCCCAAGAGGATGATCTGGGGTACATAATCTGGATTTTATTTGTTTAGACACCTGCAATAGAGGAGCCTCTACAGAAAGCATATGAGAATTCAATGTCTGTCCTTCTCAGACTCTACATAATGAATTCAGAGGCTCATTTAACTAGTTATTGATAAGGCAGAGGAAGATTCATTCTCAATAAAGAATCACATGATAGCCATGGGTACTTGACTCTATAACATCAGAATGAATCAAGTCCTATTTAGAAAAAAACAAGTCTTTAGGAATTATGTGGTTTACTAATGCAGCCTCACTGCTATAAAATGAGAGATGAGAAAAGGGTGCTAGGTAAAACTTAGATTCAGTGAGTATCAGTTCATGCACTTTTTGGGGGAAGGGAGAGTTGCTTTTTTTGAATCTTCTATATTCTAAACCATGAAGAGAGCTAATGTTGCTTTATTTTTGGTGCATAATTTCTTTTTTGGAGAGGTCATATAGATCAGAAAAAATGTTTAGTCCTCCATTTTATAACATACATGATCTAGAAATTCTTTGACATATACCTTGTTGAAGAAATTTCCTTAGCAATTTTGTTAAAAAATGTTATTCTAATACAATTGATTCTTGACAAACCCAATTATACTTGATCATTAGTGAGTGAATAAAAATTATTTATTATATGTGGAACAATGTGCTACATTCCAGGACTACCAAGAACAAAAAGCAAGATAGTCTCTCTTTCAAGGCATTTAATAGTACTAGATATGTACTTTGAATAGTACTAGATAAGACATGTAGGAGATTTCAGATGAAAATCTGATGCCAAGACATAGTGGTCTTTTGTGTTAATGATAATAATAATAATAATAGGCAGAATTTATACAGCACTTTAAAATTTGTATATCTGTTTTAGTGAGAACCTGATTTAGTATATATAACTATAAATGATATAATATATTAAATAAAAGATAAAGTAACTAGGAAATATATAATAAGTAATATAATAATATGCATATAAATGAGAAGTTTAGTTGTTATCCCCATTTTACAGATGGGAAAACTGAGACAGAGAGGAGTGACCTGACCTGAACAAGATCACACATACCTAGTAAATATTTCAAGTCTTCCTGATTCCAGAGTTACTTCATTATCCATTGTACCAACTCAATGTCTCTCTCTGAATAAAAACTGGTAATTATATGTTCAAATTATTCCCTTAACTTCCTCTAATATGTAAGACTCATCTTACTTTTCTTAAGATATAAGAATATATATGTGTATATGCATGTATGTATATATACACACACACACATATATATACATATCTATATATCACATATATTTTTCCATAAAGATAAGAACACCATTGATTCCTTCAAAGAATAGTCATTTACATATTTATATGTTATATTTAAAGTGTTCATAACTTATATCACTTTAAAAATCTAAAAAGAGTGTAAGATAATGATGTAGTATATAGAAAGCACCCCCCAAAAAAACCTAATATACCAAAAAAGTCCCAGAAGTATAAAAAAGATATACTGTTTATTGATATAATTGGTATTGTCCATACAATATTGATATTATTGATACAGTAATTATTCATTTGCCAAAGACTTTGTAATACTTTTATTGGTTTTCTTAAAGCAATTCACTCATTCCCATATTTCTGTCTAATTCTTGTTCTATAAATATATTAAAAAGAATAAAAAACATTAGAGTGTTTGTCGTCTACCTGGAAAACTTTCCTTTTTAAAACATGACACCAAAACAATAATATCAAGAATAATTTATATAACATAAGGTGGTTTTTTTTAAGGAAGTTAGAGTCTATTATTGTTCCTAAATAGAACTAGATATAACTTGCAATGAAAAAGGAAGTAGAATTGAAATGTCTTTTTAATTATTGATATATATGGGTGATATCAAGCTATATGGTTCTACCGAAAACAAAAACAATGATACTATTTCATCTCACAGAAATTTTCTCCAGTGATATCAAAATGTCATTTGATGTTGATAAGTCTAAAATTCTTAATACATTGCTAGAAAAGAGACTGAAGATTTCAAATTGAAATATGGAGGTCACATTAAACCAGTAGAAAGAGATGCCACTTAGAAACATTTTAGTCTCCTCCAAGAAAAACACATCAAACATAAAATCATACTTTTGAATACTTACTTGGTATTCTAAAACCCAAGCTTAATGGCAAGAACATATTTAAAACAATTAACCTTCATACAACAGCAGACTGTACATACTTTATTTAACTTAAATTGAATATATATTTATCCATCTGTGCAACAAAATGTAAAAAAAAAACTTTGTATGTGAATAATATGAGAAATATATCAACATAAGCCACTGTTAGTTGGGCAAAAATTGAAATAAGCCATTGTTATGAAACCGTATGGTTTTCAAGAGGATGATAAGATGTTCCTACAAGATAGACTATATGCATGGAAACGATTTCTGCAACCTGAATTTTCCCCCAAATCATAGGTATTTGGGGCAGTGGTTATTTTGTATTCTTTGTTCTAATCACCTTCTATTTTACAATTACTTTTATACATTTGGAATCTTATTTCCTAGGTACAGAATGTATAAGAATTTCAGCCAAACTTAACTTGCCCCATAGCATTCACAATTTTAGACTTGGATTACTTGGATAATGCACATAATGGCTACATGAAGGAAAAAGCAAATCATATGAAAGCAAATAATTCTTGAGTTACTCATATCTCTGAGGACTCCACTCCCTCAGTTCCAAATCTGAAATTTTCACAAAAGTCAATTGGATTGGGGATTCATTAGCTACTTCTGAACATAGATCCCTAGGGCTGCTGTTTGTTCACCATATTTACATTACATTATAAAAGCACTAGTTAAAACATGTTTACATTTTATGGGTTCATGAATTTTTTAGAGAAAAATGCAAATCTTCCTCTAAAGAAGAAGTTGTATAACTATATATTATATAACTTATTATAAATATATATATAGTTATATAACTATAATTCTATTATAGTTATGGTGCTGTGACATCTCTCATAGGTATATTATGCCTTCCTTCTATGTTTCTAAGGTCCAGAAAATTATGTCCCACTGTTATAACAAGCACAATTTCTCAAGATAATCACATTTGGGACCATGTTTCCATGTACAAAATGCCATTTACAGGCTTAGAAGAGATGAATGATTTTCTATTTTGATTACGCCTATGAATATGGACATGCATTTGTGAGAGTGGACATGCAAGAGACAGAGGTATGTGGGTTCCTCAAGTTCAAGATAATCCCATTACATTTCATTGGTAAAAGTTAAACCTCTGAATTAAACCATCAGAAGAGCTGTCAGATAAGTATGTTCTCTATGTACCATCTCCTTATGAATGGGAGAAATGTGAAAATATTGACATAGGAATCTCTTGTAATTGCTATCATCTTTATGAAGCCTGAGTTAACAAATGTCTTTGGCAGAACTAATAAGAAAAAATTTCTGTACTATGTATATATTCATAATTTAGACAAAAAATGATCAATTCAGAACTCCATTGGTTAGAAATGCATTGCAGATACATGGAGAACAGAATTAATTAGAAAAATAACGAGTGTTTTTCAAAGGTTTTTTTTTTTTTTTTAATAGAGAGAAGTCAATGACTAGAGAATTGAGGACAAAAAGAAAGGACAGAAAGAGAGTGAGAGAGAGTGTTTGTGTTTGTGAAATTTCTAAATAGCTTTTTCTTGGAATTTGGCTGAGAAATTGAGAACATACTTTGAGCAAGTAGTAGGGTCTAGAAAAGTTTTTTTGTTTGTTTGTTTAAAGTAGGGGGGCGATTTGAACATATTTGTGGGCAGCGGAAAATAAACCAGTAGTTAAAGAGACATTGAAGTTTAGATAGAGACGCTGAGAAATGGGAGCAATCTCTGGGAAGAGATCAGAGGAAATGTGATCAGGGGTACATATTAAAATAATTAAACAAACAAACAAAAAAACAATTGCTTACATTTGTATCCTGTTTTAAGGTTTCATACACGATAAGAATAGTTTCTCATAATATTTTCCTCTAATGTCTTGCCATTTATCAGCGTGGACCTTATTTTTCCAAGGTTATACAAGAAGAATGTTGTCTCTGGCTATTACTAGTAAGTCAGAAAGATATTAAAAATGAACCTGGTGATAGATTGTATTCTAAATTCTGATTGAAATAAGAGCTAAATACAACCATATCATAATATTATTTTGGCAACCAAATAATTTTTTATTTTTTTGGCCACAGTAACTTATGAAACTTTTTATTAAGATATAAATAAAAGTGATATAATGAAATAATGGATTTTGATATCTGAAGGGAGAAAAAACTTGTCCCCAAGTTATATCTATCCCACTTATAAAAATACAAGTTAACCTTGAATTTCTACTAAGAGATTATTCATTTTGTAAATTTCACACATTAATTTGCTAAATTAATTTTTAACCATTCAGCTGATTTGTGAAAGACCCTCTTTTTCCTATTTATTGCATGTTCTGAGTGAATGGAAACTTAGTTTAAGGTTTGGATTGAACATAATAATAAAAAAAGAAAATCTGCCAATGCAATACTAGATAAAAAGAATAAGATTTTTTTTTGCAATACAGAATTCATTTTTTTCAATACTGCATGCTCCCCCCATTAGAATTAATAACCAGTAATGACCAGCCTTTTGTCTTGATTATCTTCAGTTTGGATTTTTCTTATTTTCACATCTAGGCATGGTAGAAATCTGAAGTCAATAATGGGAAATTGCACAACAGTGACAGTGTTTATTCTGCTAGGATTGACAGATGATCCACAATGGAAGATTTTACTTTTTCTTTTTCTACTTCTCACCTACATATTAAGTGTTACTGGAAACTTGACCATCATCCTCCTCACCTTGTTGGACTCCCACCTCAAGACTCCCATGTACTTCTTCCTTCGAAATTTCTCCCTCTTAGAAATTTCCTATACATCTGTTTGTATTCCTAAATTTCTAGTTAATATTGCAAGTGGAGACAAAACCATTACTTATAATTGTTGTGCTGCTCAGTTTTTTTTTTTTTTTTTTTTTTTTTTTTGCTTTCCTTCTTGGAACTTCTGAATTTTACCTTCTGGCTGCCATGTCCTATGATCATTATGTTGCCATTTGCAAGCCCCTGCATTACACAACGATCATGAACAGCAAAGTCTGCTTCCTGCTTGTTTTTAGCTCTTGGTTCTCTAGTTTCCTGTTTGTCTTGACAGGTCTGATTCTAGGTCTCCAACTGGATTTCTGTGACTCCAATATTATTGACCATTTCTATTGTGATCTTGATCCCATAATGCAGCTCTCCTGTACAGACACACATTTTCATGAGCTTCTCAGTTTCATTGTAGCTTTAATGACACTCTCAGCTAATTTAACATTAGTGATTCTATCTTATTCCTACATTGCTTTGACAATTCTAAAAATTCCATCAGCTAGTCAGAGGAAAAAGGCCTTTTCCACATGTTCCTCTCACATGATTGTTCTCTCCATCTCTTATGGTAGCTGCATTTTCATGTATATCAAAACCTCAGCTAAGGAGAGAATATCTTTAATCAAGGGAGTATCCTTACTCAATACTTCAATTGCCCCTCTATTAAACCCTTTCATTTATACTTTAAGGAACCAGCAAGTGAAACAAGCATTAAAGGATGTAATCCAGAGAACATCTCTCTTCTCAAAGAAATAGAATGTGGTTTATCACGTAAACGAATGAAAATCTAAATGTAAAATTAAAGGATGTAATCCAGAGAACAGCTCTCTTCTCAAAGAAATAGAATGTGGTTTATCACGTAAACAAATGAAAATCTAAATGTAAAATTATTTCTTAGTTTAAATGTTTTTATAGGTCATGTTCTTCCTTCTAGGTATAATATATTTTTAACTTCTCTATTTTTATTTCCACTCTTTCCTAAGCAACCCACTTTGTTTCCTTCTTCTCTCAGAGATTTACTCAGATCCTACCTCCTACTCTGGATTTCTGAATGAAATGAAACTCCAGGCAGAGATACATTAATGTTTATATTTTTAGTACATTAGTTTGCCAGAATCAGTCATTGTTTAGTAATTAGTATTATTTGTAATTCATAGATTGCTGTACATTTGGAGTGGTGACTTTTAATGAATTCTGAAGATCTCACTTTCATCACAACTCTTCTGTACATTTTTATCATTTTGTAGACATGTAAAAGTGAATATTCTACAAATAAAGAATAAATATTTCTCTGGGTAAGACAACAAAAGTAATGGAAAACAAAATAATAACTTATCCTCTTGTAGAATAGCAAAGTATAAATCCAAAGAAAATGTTTTTCAAGAATTTGCATTAGGCTTTTAGCAGTGAGTAAAAGATGCTTATATCACAGTGTAAAAGAAAGTATGAAAAAGTTCATGTTTGCCATTTAATCAGCTCTTTCTTTGCTTCAGAATTAATTACAATGCTCTTTAATGTTGTTTTTTTTTTAATCTCTAAAAGAAGAATGGTCAATCAGTTTAACTAGGGGTATTTCTTGAGCTACTTGGAATTATATAAATGAGTTTAAGAATAAAAATGGCAAAGTTAATCAGTGAATGAATGAATGAATATATGAAATGTTAATTCTGTGGATTCAAGGAACTTAAAAATTAAGAGTCTTGATCACTTGGTCCTACCCATTTCAATGGCTTAATTTGTCTCTGTGAGTGAGTGACTGTAGAAATCCAGGTATCTTCACTAGGAAGGGAACAAGAAAACCCATGATTCCAAAGGAGATTTATTAAAGGGTTTTTTTCATTTCATTTCATTTCATCTTATTTTTACATCTGCCTGTAGTTAGGGATGGGATGCTACAGGCTTCCAAATTTGCATTAAGATCGGTGTATTCCCCAGATAGCCCAGCTTTTTTTCTTTTTGCACAGGAAAAGGCTTATCTTCAACCCCTGTAGTATTCCAATCTTTTTTTTTTTTAATATTTTAGGATTATAATTGGTGGAGCAAGATGTTATCTATTACTTCTAATTCTATATTTATTTTTTAAAACCCTTGAATTAATAACTGGTTGAGGGCAATGAGAACATAATATAATATTCATTAGTTTACCCAAGGCTAGCTAATAAAATTTATTTCAAGAGTCTTATTTGTGAGACCTTGTAATATGAAAACATTTAGATTCATGGATCTATATCTTTATCTATAGTGATATAGATACCTATAAAGTGATACCTTATTCCACATATAAAGATCTTTACAAGGGAGAGAGTTCTTGTTTGTTAATGCAACTCTGTAATAAATGTTTGAATGACCATAGTGTGTTCTAAAGTGCTAATAACTTAAAACTTGCATTAAAATTTTTGGGACATGCTGTATATCCCAAAGTTATCCCTTCCTTGGAATGAAGAATAGCTCTTGTAATGACTGAATTCTAAGTAAAATACACATAGTAATGCAGGGACACAAAATTAAAGAGAAGAAACATTTTAGCAACCATTGCCATTTCAGCAAGCAGTACAAGATTTTTTAAATCCTGCTAAAGGACCTCAATAGAAAAAGTGACTCAGAGTTTTCTCAATATTGGAGAGACAACATATATATGAGATTTCAGCTGCAAGACAGATGGAAAGCCCCAGTTATCATTAGAGTACAATGCTGGGATACATGTCAAGGCCTCAGAGATGCTCAGGATTATCAGAAGGGCAGGTAAAACATTTATTGGATTCAAATCATATAAACAGTCCCATACTATTAGGGAAACAAAGCACAAGGCCTTTCCTCTTAAGATGACTTAAATATCATTGATGATAGTATAGAAAGAAAAATAATTATAAAATATGTAAATGGATTTATTGTATAGTACTAACTGTAATAAGCAACCTTCAAGAAACTAAAATATAGCATATAGATTATTAGAGCAGTATGGTTAGAACAGCATGGGAATAATCAGGGAAATTTGAATAGTTAGTCTTACCCCTTATCCTAGTGTGGCCATAATTATTAGGGGGCTGATCTTAAAGCTTAGATTGACCTATCTGTGAATGCTATCTGTGTTATCCTGGTTATCAGGATATTAAGTGGTATCAATAAACTTCTCAATGAAGCATGTGCTGGTAAATACTTAAAAATGGACTATGACACATTTTAAACTTTAATCTGCATTAACATTTTCAATATCACTTTCTTAAGTCTAGACAATAAAGAAAATAATAAATCAAATCCTGCTTTTTAGTGTTTGTCAATTTCTAAAGTCTAAAACATACTCATATGAAAAATTTGATAATCCTCTCTCCCTAGCTAATGCACATGGGTTTCAGCACATTGCTGCTCTCAGTGTTTTAAGGAAGTGTGCTTAAATTTGGACTAATTTGTAATCACAAAAGCATCATTTTGGGAGAAGTTAAGTAGCCCACTTCCCAAGGTCATAAAAGTATGAAATGACTGAGACTAAATATCAAATATCAAATTTTTTAATAGATAGTGGCTAGAAACTGGAAACTGAATGGATGTCCATCAGTTCGAGAATGGCTGAATAAATTGTGGTATATGAATATTATGGAATATTACTGTTCTGTAAGAAATGACCAACAGGATGATTTCAGAAAGGCCTGGAGAGACTTACAAGAACTGATGCTGAGTGAAATGAGCAGGACCAGGAGATCATTATATACTTCAACAACAATATTATATGATGACCAGTTCTGATGGACCTGGCCATCCTCAGCAACGAGATCAACCAAATCATTTCCAATGGAGCAGTAATGAACTGAACCAGCTACACCCAGAGAAAGAACTCTGGGAGATGACTAAAAACCATTACATTGAATTCCCAATCCCTATATTTATGCCCACCTGCATTTTTGATTTCCTTCACAAGCTAATTGTACAATATTTCAAAGTCTGATTCTTTTTGTATAGCAAAATAACGTTTTGGTCATGTATACTTTGTGTATCTAATTTATATTTTAATGTATTTAACATCTACTGGTCATCCTGCCATCTAGGGGAGGGGGTGGGTGGGGTAAGAGGTGAAAAATTGGAACAAGAGGTTTGGCAATTGTTAATGCTGTAAAGTTACCTATGCATATAACCTGTAAATAAAAGGCTATTAAATTAAAAAAAAAAGTTTTTTTATAGAGAAAATTGAGGATCTCAGCAATTAAAGGGAGTGAAAGAGGGTGCTTGGGTGACCTGTAGAGATTGTAATATATTGGTGTTTCCTTCAGAGACAATCCATAAATACTTAGGTAGAGAATGGATTTATCTTAAGATGCAGAAGTCTTTTGTGTTTTTTTCCACAAGAGATTAAATCCTAAACAAAAAACTGCAAACTTGTGATACACTGGTTGTGGAACTTTTATAACATTTTTATCCCAGACAGGGATTTGAAAGAGAAAGAAGAACATAGAAAGTGAATAACTGAGTTTTGGGTCATGTGAGCAACATGATGGAGGACTACATGTTTTGTCTGATCTCTGTCATCTATAAAACCTCTCCATAGGCAGCTAGATGGCCCAGTGGATAGAACACCAACTCTGTAGCCAGGAGGACCTGAGTTCAAATCTGGCCTCAGATACTTAATACTTCCTAGCTGTGTGACCCTGGGTAAGTCACTTAACTCCAATTACCTCAGCAAAAAACCCAAAAAAGCCAAATACCTCTCTAAAACAGAAATTATGGAACAAAGAAACATCAACTTCATCTATTGCCATTGTCTAGGACAAAGATTCTTAAACTGTATTATTAATGATTCTTTATGGTGTTATGTAACAATATGGAGATTATGAAATGATGATTTAGTATTAGTTAATGTTAGATTTGTTCACCTATTTCACATTCCTAAATACCCAGGCCTGTGTAAAAAAATTGATGAAAAGTAGTCACAGGTGGAAAAATTTTAAGACACTCTGTTTTAGGACATCCAGAATCCACAATAAAACAAAACAAACAATGAACTGGCACTCACTGACCATAAGCTCACTCAGCACCCCTCCCCCATTTCTTGTACTATAAGAAGCAGTGTTAAGCTGACAGACTCAAAGACAAACACACAAATTGGAACTTACAAGACAACCTAACCCTGTTGCTCAGTCCTTCCTCCCTTTTTCAAGAGCTATGAAGGCACCTGTACAGTCTGGAAAAATTTACTTGAGCAGTAAGATCCAGCCAATTCAGCAGATAGCAGCTCTTTTGAAGTAAAAGCCTGCTGGAGTACATTTTCCCACCACATCAGGAGTGCAAAGATTTAAATTGCCAATGCCAGTGTGGACCACCCCATAACAGTGTGGCAGCTCTCTGAAGTGCCAGGAGAAAGAGCCAAGGAAGAGAGGGAAAAGAACAGGGCATCAAGATAAGACACTGTCTATATATGTTTTTGGGTGGAGGTAGTTGTACAATACTATCCAAAGTCTGAGGGAAAGAGTACAATATACAAACAGGGTCAGCTTCAATGACCCCAAAATCACTTGAGACAGGATTTGTAATTGTGAATTTATAGATGAATTCTGAATTTTGGTTAACTGTTAGTTTTCCAATATGGAAGGAGTCCAAGATGCTTTGAAAACCTAGCCCCAGAGGGAAACTACTTTCAGTGAGGACAGAATGATAAAGTGAATATGGGGAAATCAGGGTAAAAGACTGAAATTACCCAAAGATCTTAATTAAAAAACCTCAATGACATCAAACATAAGCAGATAAATTAAAAAAGGAAAAACAGTAACCAGGAAGTAGATGTGGTCTACAGATCTAGAAAATTCAAACATCTAAGAACAAATACTAATAAAAAAAGAAAAAAAAGAAAATGATTAAGTAATGAGATAGAGGAGTCATATATAAGAATATAGGATTATAATACACTGTTCTTTAGAGGTTCAAAGGAGAAATGAGAATGATGAGAGCAGAATGTATGTTCTGCACAGCAAAAATAATGAGCAAAATAGAAAAAACTGGAATGTGCAAAGACAACTCTCAACAAGGAAACAAAAGGGAGAGCAATAGATTGGGAAAGCAATTATTCAAAATTGATGACTGTATTGATGAAGTGGGAAAAGGATGATGTATGAAAAAGAGGGAGAAAGAAATTCCATGCTTTGCAACTGATTTCATATATAGGATGAAAAAATGTAAAGAATTACCAGTAACACAAAGGTTGCACATGAGTTACTGGAAGAATGATGGCACCCTTAGAAGTTTCAAGAACTTTCAGAAGAAAATTATATTTAGACAGAAAGATTATCAGTTCTGCTTTGGCCATATTGAGTTTGAGATGTTCAGAGCATAATCAATTAAAAAATGTCCTGAAGAAAATTGGTGATATATTACTGGAATTCTGGTGAGACATTGAAGCTACATGTGTAGATCTGGGAATTATCTCCATTAGAGATGACAATTGAAGTAATCATCAAGGAAAAGAGTAGAGAGATCAAGCTGACCTAGAACAGAACTTTGAAGCATCCTAAGTTAGTGAGTAAGATTCTGAAGAACCAGCAGAAGAAATTGAAAAAGAACAGGCAGACAGATAAGAGAAAAAGTGAAAGAATAATGACAGAAATCCACAGAGGACACAGTATAGTTTCAAATGCTACAAAGAGGTCAAGAAGAATGAAAACAGAAAAAAAGTTAACAATGAATAAAACATTGATGACTTTGAAGAGAACAGTTTTAATTGACAAGATTAGAAGCTAGATTGCATGAAAAAAAGGTGAAGGAGAGCAAATGTCATCTACAGTGGAATTGCTCTAAACCTAGCAAATGTTACAAATCAAATGCTAAGATTATAGTGCTAAACTGAAATATTAAATGTCTTGTAAAACTGATAATACTTGTTCTTCCAATCAATGTTAGCACTGATAAAAGTTGTTATTAAATACTGTTCATTGTATTAATTATTTTAATGTATTCTGTGATTTTTACATGTCTAGAATTACTGCCTATGTTTGGACAAGGAATATTTACTTTTTCCTTTGGGGGGATATCTAATTTTTCCAGCCATATTTTTTCCTATTTTTCTTGTGATTAATATCACCTCAAGATGTTGGGCTTGTTGATGAGCCAATAAATATCAAAATTGAGAGTCTAATGCTTCTAATTAGAGATTGGGCTTCCCCAAAATTGTACCTCCCTCTATCAGAACCTGTCAACCCAAAAAGACTGTGTATGGGCTTGGGACTGGTAAATGACCCAGCACAGTCAAGTAGTCTTTTAAGGCTAGCTGAAGGAATACAAAGTGTAAAAATCCTGCAAGAATAGTCTGAAAAGTTAGTTCCCTGACCACCACCAAAAAACACATGATTGGTCTCTGGGGAACAAATGATGAATGAAAAACTTTCCCAGATATACATATCTTTATTCAAGTCCTTTCAGTTGGATTATTTTAATGTTATTTCATATAATTGTAATTTTTCTATTTTCAGCTCCCACCCATCATTCATTTCCCTTTTCACTAGATCCTCCCACTCCAAAATATTGCTGCTGCTTCTTCTTTTAAAATTAAAAAAAAATCTCATCATCATCTATATTTTCTGAATGAAATGAAAGTGAGGATCAACTCAGACTATAAAGCTTTTAGAGGACAAGAATCCTGTGGCTATTACAACCATGCCCTTGATATTATTATGTGATAGAAATGAGAGAGGGAAAGATAGGTTTTGCTGGTTGGAAAGGAAACCTTGGGGTCAAGTTGATCTAAACATAGAAAAAAGACTGTGTGTCTTCCCACTTCCTTCCATTTCTCTTTTGGGTAGGAAGAAAACATTTTGAGAAGCAAGCAAGAATTATTGTTTTTAGGTTTGTGCTGAGAGAAGAATAAAGGGGAGGTTTAGTAGAGAAAATTATATCACATGAAGAGATACAAAAGACCCATTACCATAGATAGAAAAAGTGAGGAGAATGAGCATTGCTTGAATCTTAACTTAATTATATTTGGCTCAACTTAATTGGGTAGGAAATTAGCCTATCTAACAGAGAAGTAGAAGAGGAAAAGGGAAAGAAAAGGAAAGAGGGAAGGCTGATGGAAAAGAGGGCAGGAATAAAAGAAAAAGAGGCAAGAAAGAGGGGCAGGTTGATAGAAGGAAGTGTAGAAAGAGGGAGGTGGGTCTTGCTCAGAAGCAAAACATTAGTTGAGGAGGAAAAGGGTGAAAAGAAAGAGAAAAATATAAATGAAGAAAATTGAATGGAGGAAAATATAGAGCTAATAATTATTATTGTGAATGGTATGAACTGTTCCACAAAACAGAAGTAAATAGCAGAATTTATTAAAAGCCAGAACCCTACAATACATTGTTTACAAGATACATATTTGAAGCAGAGATACACAAAAAATAAAGTTGGAGCAGAAAATATTGTGTTCTGCTAATGTAACAAAAGCACCTGTGGTAATCCTGATCTAAGATAAAGCAAAGACAAAAACAGAGCTAATTAAAAGACATGAGGAAACTTCATTTTGCTAAAGTATAGCATAGATAAAGAAGTATTATCAATACTAAGTATATATGCTCCTATAGCATCCAAATTGTTAGAGAGGAAATTATTTGAGTTGCAAAAAGAAGTAGGCAACAAACCTATACTAATAGGGGGATCTCAACCTCCCTCTATCAGAACTAAATAAATCTAAGCACAAAATAAACAAGAAAGAATTAAGGAAGTGAATAGAATTTTAGAAAAGTTAGGCATAATGAACTTCTGGAGAAAATTGAATGGACACATAAAAGAAGTTACATTTTCCTTTTCTTTTCTTTTCCGTGTTCTAAAGCAGTCATTTCTTTCTTTCTTTCTTTCTTTTTTAAATTTGTAAAACATATGCATGGGTAATTTTTCAACATTGACCCTTGCAAAATCTTTGGTTCCAACTAGAGGTTACAATTTTCTTAGCAGTACATGAAGCCTATACAAATAAGGGCAAAAAACCACAAATCAAATGCAGAAAAGTAGAAAAAGAAATATTAAATACATCCTTTTTGGATCATTATACAAAAAAAATAAACAATAAACGATCAAGCTAAAATAAACCAAAATCAATTTGAAACAAAATAATCTAATCCTAAAGAAAGATGGATAAAACAATAAATAATATAAACTGTCAATAATTTCATCCAAGAGAGTAATGATGAGACAATATACCAAAACTTATGGGATACAGACAAAGCAGTTATTAGGGGAAATTTTATATCTCTTTACAAATTAAAATCCCCCAATTAAATACAAATGGAGACCATGTTTCAAGTATTGTATTAAGGGCTTTAGAAACATTATCTCATTTAATCTTCACAACATCCCTGAGAGTAGGTGCTATTATCTGCAATTTTGCAGTTGGAGAAGTTGAGACAAATGACTTTATGACTTGCTCAGCATGATACAGCTAGTTAGGTTCTGAGTCAGATTTGAGCTCTGGCTTTCTTCACTATTACTATCCACTCTCAATAACAAAGATAGAGGAATTTCCACATTTAGATGCCAAGATTTTAGTGTTCAGTACACTGTGCAATGAAATGCAAATGAGACTATAGATAATTAAATTAGAAACAACAATTGTATCTGACCAAATACATAAGAAAGGAATTTGTGCTAGAGATCACACAATGTCAACAACATTTAGGAATAATTAAAAAAAAAAATAACCTCAAAGAGGTTACCATAAGAAAGAATTTTTAAAAATTGTATACAGTGATTTTGCCTAATTGATGGGCAATATGTTACCAATATTTACATCTAATAATTTCTTGAGATAAGAAGAATTTTATGAGAATTTTATGCATCTGGGCAAGCATTGTAGTTAATCCTTGATGAAAATAGGTTTGAATAGAAAAGCATGCAGTTGCATTAAAGTCTTGAATCAAGAGTGACCAGCTTCAAATCCTGGACTTGTTATTTATTCCTTCTTTGGCTTTGGATAGGGTTACATGCAGAAAATGTACCTGAGACACAGTACATACAGTGAGTTTGCAGTGTGAGTTTTTAGTGCTTTGGGCTTAGAAGAAGCATGGGATGATGTTAAAGCACCTAAAAGTTCTTCCAGTGACCATAATGAACAAAGAATATTCACACTTGATTTGTCGAGGAGACAGGTGCTCTCTCTAAGAAAGTCAGAGTGGAAAACTCATCATTTGCAATTATAGACTTAGTGACTTCAGTGTTAGAAAAATATCCAGCTCTCCTCTAAAAACTTCTCCTGCATAAGCGTGATTCCACAGTGCAAGTAAGGTTAAGAGCCAAGTCCTAACAGCAACAACTGCCTCTGCTATGGAAACAGATTTACTTTGTTCAGTTCTTTGGATCATATTAATTTGGAGAGTATCATTTCATCATGTGGCATCATAGATTCACAGTTGAAAGGATATTTTATAGACATAGATATAGATTCATACATATATGCATACACATATGTATATATATATATATATATATATATTCATACTTATATCATTCTACAGATGAGGAACTTGAATCCCAGAAGACTCATGTCTCTTCTTTAAGGTCACAATACAGTAACAGAGTCAGTATTGCATTTAATTTCCACTGATTCAAAACACAGAAAGGATTCTTTCCCACTGTACCATATTGGAAACAATAATCTTGAGAAGGTGAGGAAAGGATTATTTTGAGGATTTTAGGAAATAAGTAATTTTTAATTTTTTCCAGCTTATTTTTTATATAATTTTTTATTTCCAGCTTAAAAATTTTACATTGCTGCTTACATGTTGTCTCTTCTTTTAGACTGTTAGCTACTTGAGAGCAAAAACATTTTGGCTCTCTATCCATCTATCCATCCATCCATCTATCCATCTATCCATCTATCCATCTATCCATCTATCTATCTATATTTCTATTTATCTATCTAAACCATCTATTTATTTAGCTTTTTGGGGGGGTTAACTCTGCCTTCTTGCTGCTAAATCTGTCTTTAGGAGTCATTGAGATCTAGTGCAATGTTAATTCCACATCACAATCCTTCAAATACTATCATGTAACTTTTATGTTTTCTCTTTTCCTGGTCACTTATCCTAGTCCTTTCAGTCTATCCTTATATGTATTGGTTCTCAGTCATTTCACCAACTATTACTATCTCTTCTGGACTAGATTCAGTTGCTTAATATCTTTTTGAAGACGTGGCAATAAGAAGTAAAGCCAGGACTCCAGATTTGTTCTAAACAGATTATTACAGCAGGACTATTATCATCATCGTGCCTATATTATAATTAAAATATTGAATTATCTTTGGAGTCTATGTTCCCCTAAAACCATAGTTGAATAATACTTTTTTGTATGCATAAATTACTCATTGAAGAAATATAACTGGCATAAGGTACTGAAGGTTTTCCCCCAAGAGAATGATCTGGAGTGCAGACTCTGGATTTTATTTGAATGTACACCTGCAATAGAGGAGCCTCTACAGAAAGCATATGAGAATTCAAAGTTTGTCTTTCAGAGCACACCTCAGTCTCTAGCTAATGAATGCAGAGGTTCATTTAATTAGTAATTGATGAAGTAGAGGAAGGTTCATCTTCAATAAAGCATCACATGATAGGCATAGATATTTAACTATCACATCAGAATGAATCAAGTCCTATTTAGAAAAAAAACAAAAAAACAAGTCTTTAGGAATTATTTGCTTTACTAATGTAGTGTCACTGCCCATAGAATGAGAGATGAGAGAAGGGTGCTAGGTGAACTTAGATTCAGTGAATGCCAGTTCAAGCATTTTTTGAGGGGAGAGGGAGAGTTGCCTTTTTTGGATCTTGCATATCCTAGACCATGGAAAGAGCTAATGTTAGGAGAGAACAAATGCTGCTTTATCTTTGGTGCATAATTTCTCTTTTAGAGAAGTCATACAGATCAGAGAAAATGTTAATCCTTCATTTTGTAACATAGGTGACTTGGAAGTTCTTTGATATATATCTTGTTGATGGAATTTCTTTTGTAATTTTGTTAAAAAAAAAAGAAATTGTTCTAATGTAACTGGTTCTTGACAAACAATTATACTTGATCATTAGCGAATTAATGAAAAATTATTCATTATTTGCCAAATAATGTGCTACATTCTAGGACTTCCAGAAAAAAATTAAGATAGTCCCTCTCTCAAGGCTTTCACATTCTAATAGTACTAGATAAGACATGTAGGAGATTCCAGGTGAAAACCTTATTCCAAGACAGTTATCTTTTGTGTTAATAATAATAATAATAATAATGATAGCCAACATTTATACAACACTACAATTTGTAAAGCTTTTTTATCTGTGTTTAGGTTAGCACTTTATTTAGTATGACAATTATATGTAACATATAAAAATAATAGGATAAACTATGCAATATATAATAAGTAATATAATAATATAATATATGCATGAATAAAAAGTTTAGTTGTTATCACCACTTTACAGGTAGGAAAACTGAGAAACAGAAGTGATATGACTTGACTAAGATCACACACTTAGTAAATATTTCAAGTCTTCCTGACTGCAGAATTACTTCTTTATCCATTATGCCAACTCAATGTCTCTTTGGATTAAAATCCATAATTATGTATTCAAATGATTCACTATGGAATATGAATTTCTAGAAGATAACTTTATTAGCTTCCTCTACTATGTAAGACTGATCTCACTTTTCTTATGACATAAGAATATATATATGTATGAAAGTATAGATACACACAAATATACATATACTGTATATCACATATATTTTCCCCCAAAGATAAGAATACATGTATTTTCCCCCAAAGAACAGTAATTCCTTCAAACAATAGCCAATTACATATTCATATATTATATTTAAAGTGTTCACAATTTATATCACTTAAAAAAATCTAAAAAACAGTTGTAAGATAATGATGTATTGACTGGAAAAAAAATCCAAAGAAAACAGGATGCCAAAAAAATCCCAGAATGTAGAGGCCCAGGATTGAATAAATCCATGTACAGGAAGAGTCTGGTCAAGGATTACTTGAGACCTCCTCTCTGTAAAGGTGTGCAGTGCAAAGTATTGGTTCACTGTCTTCCCTGACAGTGATGAGAGACATGCTTGAGATTAATTTATGGTATCTTGGTGGGTGATGCATGTTTATGACTTTGTTAGATAAGTAGTTTGTTACTGCTAGTTGCTACAGTCTATGACTGTTAGACGAGTAAACTGTTACTACTAATTACTCCAATTTTTGACTCTGTGAGATAAGTAGATTATTACTGCTAGTTACTATTTAATGGTAATGTCAAACTGGAATGTTGGAAATAATGCATACTCACTATGGAACATACAATAAGTATCCTAAAAAAAGTTTAATATTATTGCAATATTAGTTTAGAGAGTATATAAATATTGGCTCTCAGATGTAAACAGAATGTTTGACAGAATCCCGCCGGGTTTATGGAAATTCATAACCACACTCTTCTCATTCATTGGAGCTGGATTCCAACAGTTGGCCCCCAAATAGGGATTTGAAAGCCCCAGCAGAGGAGAGCAACCTCTTGGTGAGCACAAGAATTAAAAAAAAAGGTAGGAAAGAGGTTTATCAGCAGGTTAACATGAGGATTAAGATATAATATATGAGATATAAGATTAAAATATAAGAAATAAGATTCTTCTCCAGCTGATATCAATATAGTGCACATATTGAATTGTAATAGGGCAAAATCAATCAGATGGCAAGGACAGAGGGACTTTCTAGAAAAAAAAATAATGCAAGGACCCAATGAGACCTTTGCTGACTTTGTCAGTCACTAAAGGGCAATTTAGCATTCTAGCAATGATGGGGAGGCAGCTCAAATTTTATTGAGACAACTTGCCCTTGAAAATGCTAATAAATTGCTAATAAATATTTGACTTTATGTCCAAAATGCAGAAAGGGCAGACACTGGGATTCTGAATGTTGCTCTCAGAATGACAAGGAAGGTCATCTGATATTGGGTAACTATTTCCAAGGTCAGCTGTGGCCCTGTCAAACAAGGAGAGATGCACTTTTCCTGATTCCTCCAAACAGTGCCTTTATCCAGTACCTTAAATCAGACTTATTTACAGGACAAGATTTAATGCATACTACCCTGGGAAGTGCTGGGCTTGATTTGTCCTCCTCTGTCACACTGAATTACTGGCAATATGGGATTATGTTCTCTCTCCATTGGAGTCCTCTTCCTTCTGATCTCATTTTATGACATAATTCACAATCATTGCTAGGGTTTATGGTTGTGCCTGGAGTAATGGATTCTGATTTTTAAGGGGAAATATATAATTTTGCTATGCCACTCCTTATCAGGATATTTCAATAAAAAAGGAGGAGAGAATAACAGTCACTAATAATATATTATAAAAGAATATTAAAAAATTAGAGTAGTAAATGTTTCGGGAGTATAGGAAAAGAGGCATTCTGGATATAACTGATAACTGATTCTAGGCCAATTTTAAAATAGAAATTAGAAGAAATAATCAATTACTCTAATAATTATCAGAAATTATTGGGGGATTTAATTGGATATTAATTGGATGTTTGAATTTGTGAATGCATGAATTGACAAAATTATTCAAAATTTTATGAGGAGTTTCTAATCCCAATTCAAAAAGAAGTCTGACTAAGGAAGCTGAGGATCAGCTGCAAGCAGTAAATGGTATTTACAGGTGCTATTAATAAATGATTAGCCTCTTTATATATTTAATTTATTGCTAAATATGTTTTTAACAGCCCATTTGAATCTACATAGCAGAAATGAGTTATATGCAATTATTACTGTATTGTATACTATATACAAAAATACTCAACACTTTTTCAGAAAGCAAATATGCTATTTATGTGGTTAATAGTATAGAAACAACCTCTGTCCTAGATCCTCTGCTGGTTAAATGAGATTCCTTTAACATTAATTATTTCTAGTGTTTAAAAGAATGGTTTATGTTCACACAATGTTAATAACTTAGTAGTTGTTTTTATTTTTCAAGTTTATGGATTTCAGCAATGACGGGACATGCCTTTTCCATGTCATTTTTGTTTGTGCCTGTCTGTGTCTCTGTGTAGCATTTATGTTTCAGGTTTGTTCTGTAAGCTAGATTTTGTTATCTGGAAATATTTCTTAATATCCTTGACTCCCACCTTAAAAAAGGGGAAAAGCTTGACTTTTTGTTGTGGATCCAGTTCTGGTTAAACTAGAGGCTACAGAAATAAAGTCAGCTAATTAAAATTATGGAATTGCTAAAATAATATCTTAGCAGATTTTCACGATTTTGAAAGAAATGATCAAGAAGTTTGGCAACTAGTCATTCTAAGACTGAAAAAAAATTAGGTAAATAACAACTTTTTGGTAACACTTCTTTGACTTCTATCTTATCTGGAGTTTCTTTCTGTTCAATTGGGAAAGCACCCCAGAAGGTATTAAGGGACTCTCCACAGTCCTGCTCACTCAGCATACTCCACTCCTTGGAGTCCTGAATGCATCTCAGTTGTGGCTTTGCTAACACGATCCATATAACCCAAATCCCTCTGCCTCCTAACCCTTTTCATATCAGATACCATTAGGAAAAGAGAATGCTGAAGAACTTTAAGGAAACTCAAATTTCATCTCACCTGTAGAAATGGGGGAAGCAGCAATAGCCACAGGGATCCCAAACAACCCTGCCCAAATACCTCCCCAACCTATCTTGGAGGAGTGGGAATGGAAGGAGGATAGAGTGGTGATCAGGCCCCATAGTCAGCATTCTCTGAGCCCTGGCACCTGAAACTACCATCAAAGGGAAATTTTGATATCAGTTTACCCTAGCCTTCAGTAGTTCTCTCCAGTAAGTGCCTGGGAAAAATCTGGGTGCCCTGGCTTCACCTAGCATGGCAGTATGATGTGAGAAACCCAGTCAGCCTCTGTTTTTGGTAAGCCCACCATTCTCTGTTTCAGCTAGAGAAATGTATCAGTTACATAATTTATGGGAAGTTATTTTATATCTGCCCAGTTTTCTGATTTGAAAAGAGAAATAATAATAATAATTATTATTATTATTGTGAAGATTACATGATTGCTAAGATGCTTAGCATAAAACAAATGCTATATGGCTATCAGCTTCTTTTTTGGATATAATTACTTCATATTCGATAACTTTTCGTGGGTTTTTAGATTTAACCATCATACAATGCTAATGTTGAGATAAATGATGTGTGTGTGTGTGTGTGTGTGTGTGTGTGTGAACTAAATTAAGCAAATTCCACTAAATAAGGTCTCCCTGGGACTAGGAGGATAGTGCATAGAGGAAATATAGCCTCTCTCTCTCTCTTCCCGCTTCCCTCTTTCCCTGACTGAATACACCAATGAAGGGGTGAGGAGAGAAAGATAATATACCTAGTACAGTAAAATTTGTTATTTGAGATATGGTAGTTTTAAAGGAACTCTAATCAAAGCTCACTAAAGGGATATATAAATTGTAATCTATTTGCATTGACTGTTAATTTAAGAGTTTAAGGGTTAGAGAACTTTAAGAAAACAGAAAAGCAGTTCACTGATACTTTAACTCTGGCAACAACCTGCTTTTGACTTATCAAGAGTCAGGCTTCTGAGGGCCCAATACATAAAAACTGGCACCTTAACCCTTTCCTGCTCACAGAAGAGAAATTATTTGTGTGAATTATACACAAGTATACAAATGGCAATTCAGTTTGGAACATTTAGTTAATATTTAGGAAATCTCATGAACTAAAGTTAAGTGAATTTTAAAATCTGTTCTGTCTCAATTAAAAAAAATGTTTTGTTTGGTTATCAAACCTTGCATGCCCTTTGATCCAGCAGCATTTCTACTGGGCTTATATCTCAAAGATATCTTTAAAAAGGGAAAGGGACCTGTATGTGCCAAAATGTTCATGGCAGCCTTTTTTTGTAGAATGGCAAGAAACTGAAAACAGAATGAATGCCCATCAGTTGGAGAATGGCTGAATAAGTTATAGTATATGAATGTTATGGAATATTATTGTTCTATAAGAAATGATCAGCAGAATGATTTCAAAGTCCTGGAGAGACTTATATGAATTGATATTATATGAAATGAGAAAAACTAGGAGATCATTATACATGGCAACAATAAGACTATTCAATGATGAGTTCTGATGGACATCACTCTTTTCATCAATGACATGATTCAGACCTGTTACAATGATCTTGTGATGATGAAAGCTATCTACACACAGAGAAAGGACTGTGGGAACTGAGTGTGGATCACAACATAGCATTTCACTCTTTTTGTTTTGGTTTGCTTGAATTTTATTTTCTTTTAACTTTTTGATCTGATTTTTCTTGTGCAGCAAGATAATTGTATAAATATGTATGCCTATTTTGGATTTAACATATATTTTTACCATGTTTAACATATATTGAATTACATGCCATCTAGGGGAGGGATTGAACAAAAAGGGTGAGGTGAAAGTCTTATCACTTACCTTCAAGTTTGAGGATATGCAGCATCTTTTTCCCTCTTCACAGAGTTGGGGGAGGTATCAAACAATATAGCCCACAAAAACACTAAGAATGGTTGGGATGGGCAATAACAAGTCCGGCCCCTTACCTATGGTCTCTGTCAAGTCCCCTTAATTTGTAAGCTTACCAGTTTTCTTGAAACCATCAGGGTAAGCAAGGTTATCAGCTCTGAGAAATGAACCTATTTAGTATATATAGTTCCTAAACAAGGAATGTGTTCATATAAGCTTATTTAATGATTAATCCTTTGTACCAAGATGAGTTTAAATATAAAAAATAAATTAAACAAAGTCTCCTATGTGTTTAAGTCCTGGTAAACTTTTTTTTTTCCCTGAAGCAATTGGGGTTAAGTGACTTGCCCAAGGTCACTAGGAATTTTTAAGTGTTAGAGATCAGATTTGAACTCAGATCCTCCTGACTTCAGGATTGGTGCTCTATCCACTGAACCAACTGGCTTACTCTCTGTTAAATTTAAAAAAAGAAAAGATTTATCTAGTCTTAAACTGCGATTAGTAGAATTTACTATTAGCGATACAATCTCTTGAAACTGTAACTGATATTCTTTCGAGTTTTAAATTTTATTGCCTGATCATTGTCAGTAATGAAATGCCATAAGCTACTCAGAGAAATGTGACTAGCACAACACAAATGAGCTAGTGGTGGCTGACAATAAGGAGATGAGGTTGTTGATAATTCAACAGAGCTGTTTATTGAGAGAATTCATGCTGAGTTAAACCATAGGTTTATCATGAAAAGCATTATTCTGTGACCAACCCTGGTTCCTGTTTTCTCTAATCTGATTCTTTGAAGCATGTTGTTAGTTTCTGGAGACTCTATCTTGTGTAAAGTTCACAATGTCCCAGTAAATGTGCCAAGACCTAATGTTTTCTCATGATTTCAAGCTTAAATGAACCCTTGATTTATCTTAGGAGGAAGGGAACATCCCAGCTATAGAAATCTGTAGCATTCTGTGAGTACTTTACACTGAATTGTTATAGGTGTAGGGCTGTATCTGGATAAGAGTTGGGAGGACAACTTTGACCTCCACTCGAGGTGAGAGCATTCTGACTCAGTTTCCCCATTTTGCCTCCTTGAAGAATCCACCTCATTATTCCTGAGTCTGGCTATAAGGTGGAATTGTTATAATTGGTTATCAAATTTCTATTCTGTCATGTGTATGCTCCCAGGCTGAGGTCTGAAGAATCAGTTTTGATAGTATTATAATCATACTCCTGTTTTATTCCTTTTAAAGCAAATTTCTGTAATCAGAACAAATGGTCAGTACAAGCCATGAGCACTATTCAATTATACAATATCTTGCTGTTTTCAATTTGAAATTGATATTCACTTCAATTCATTCATAAATGAATGAATATTTGGACAAGTCATCTATCTGTAACTAGATGTTTATTTCTGTATGAAATAAGGTCCTTAAAGGTTTCCAAAATAATTTAAGAATAAAATGATACCAACAAATAATGTTAAGAATAATTTATAAAATAGAGGGTGTTTTTATAAAAAAGAAGTCAGAGTATTGTCCCTAAATAGAAGTGGATATGACTTTCAATGAAAAATGAGATAGCATCAAAAATTATCTTTTTAATTCTTGATATAAATGGGTGCTATCCAACTATATAATTCTACCCAAAACAAAAAAAAAATTTAATTTATGTCCATATACAGGAAAAAATGTTGTTGTTGTTGTTTTTTAATTTTCTCTCATAGAATCTTTCTCCAATGATATCAAAATGTTATTTGATATTGGACATTGGTAAGTCTAAAATTCTTAGCACATTCCTAGAAAAAAGAAACTGAAGATTTCAACTTGAAATAGTTAGGTCACATTTAACTAGTAAAAAGAGATATCACTTATAAATACCTTGGTCTCCTCCAGGCAAAACACATCATAAAGCCATGAGGAAAAGCTGTCACTGAGTTCTTTCAGACACTTATTTGGTATCCTGAAATCCAAGTTTAATGGTAAGAATATATTTAAAATAATCCACATACAAGAACAATCTTCACATATTTTATTTAATTTAAAATGAATATATTTTACCCATCTGTGCAACAAAATGAAAAAATATCTATAAAAGAATAATATGAGAAATATCAAAATAAGCCACTGTCTGTTATTGAAGATGCAAAAACTGAGAAAAAGCCTTTGTTTAAGTAAGAAGCTTACATTCTTCAAGAGGATGATAAGAAGTTCCCATAAGATAGAATATATTCATGGAAATTTCTCCAACTTGAAATTTTCCAGAAACATGGGTATTTGGGGAAGAGGAGTTTGTTTTGTCTTCTTTGTCTCAATCACCTTCTATTTTCCATTATAATTATTTTATACATGTGGGATCTTATTTCCTAAGTACAGAACATACAAAAATTTCAGCCAAAGTTAACTTGTCCCTTAACATTCACAATTACTTGGAAAATGCACATAATTGTCACAACAAGGAAAGCTTGTCACAACTAAAGCAAGTAACTCTTGAATCAGTCAGATCTCTGAGGACTCCATTATCTCAGTTCCAAATCTTAAATTTTCACAAAAGTCAATTGGACTGGGGAATTCATTAGTTACTTCTGAACATAGATCCCTAGGGTTGCTGTTTGCTTCATATTTACATTACATTATAATAGCACCGATTAAGACATGTTTACTTTTTATTGGTTCACGGTTTTTAAAAGAAACCTGAAAATCCTCCTCCAACAAGGAATTTGTTTTATCTTATAATCCTATCAGAGTTATGGTGCTATAGCATCTCCCATTACACATATCATGCCTCCCTTCTGTGTTTCTAAGGGTCAGAAAATTATGTCCCACAGTTCTAACAAGTACAATTTTCCAAGATTTCAGATCTGGGACCATGTTTCAATGGACAAAATACCATTTACAAACTTAGAGGAGATAAATTATTTCCTATTTTGATGATGCCTATAAATATGGACATATAGTTGTGAGAGTGGACATGCAAGAGACAGAGGTATGTGGGATTTATAAATGATTTGATTTTCCTCAAGTTCAAGATTATCCCATTCATATCATTGATAAAAGTTAAAGCTCTGAACTAAACCATAAAAAAAGAATTGCCAGGAAAATATGTCCTCAGTGTACCTTTTCCTTATGAATGGGAGAAATGTGAAAATATTAACTTAGGAATCTCTTGAAATTGCTATCATTTTTATGAAGCCTTGGCTAATGAATGTGATTGTCAGAATTAGTAAGATAAAGAATCTCTGTACTATGTATATATTCATAATTTAGATAAAAAGGATCAATTCAGATCTCCACTGATTGTAAATGCATTGCAGCAAATGTAGAGCAGAAAGGATTAGAAAGATGACTGTTTTTCTAAGTCTTTTTATAGAGAGAAGTGAGAGCACATATGTATATGTGTATGTATGTTTGTGTGTGTGTGTGTTTGTGTGTGTGAAACATGTATCTAGCTATAAGGATTGATATACTTTAAGAGTAATTTTCTGATAACATTTTCCTCTAAAGTCCCTTCCATGGTGTGGATGTGAACCTGATTTCTTCAAGGTTATACAGGGAGAATGCGGGCTCTGGTATTTGCTAGCAAGCCAGAAAGATATTAAACATGAACCAAGTGGTAGATTATATTCTAGAGTCTGATTAAAATAGGAGCTAAATACAACTATATCATAATATTATTTTGATAACCAAGTAATTATTTTACTTTTTGACCTCAGTAACTTAATGAAGCTTTTCATCAAGGTATAAATAAAAAGTGACATTATGAAATAATGGATTTTGATATCTGAAGGAAAAAAAAATACTTGTCTCAAAGTTATGTATATCCCACTCATAAAAATACAAGTTACCTTTGAATTTCCAACAACAGATTATCCACCTAGGGAGTATCACACATTGATTTCCTAATTAATTTGTAAACATTCACCTGATTTGTGAAAGACCCACTCTACTATTTACTGTATGTTGTAAGTGAATGGGAATTTATTTTAAGGTTGGCCTGAACATAATAATAGAAAAGGCAAAAATCTACCAAAGAAACATTAGTTAAAAAGATAAATGGGAATTATGTTGTAATCCTGAATGCATTTTTTTTCAATACTGAATGCTACCCCCTTTAGAATTGATAACCAATAAAGACCATACTCTTTTGTCTTTGTTATCTTCAGTATGAATTTTTCTTATTTTCACATCTAGGCATGGTAGAAATCTGAAGTCAATAATGGGAAATCGCACAACAGTGACAGTGTTTATTCTGCTAGGATTGACAGATGACCCACAATGGAATATTGTACTTTTTCTTTTTCTGTTCCTCACCTACATATTAAGTGTTACTGGAAATTTGACCATCATTCTCCTCACTTTATTGGACTCCCACCTCAAGACTCCCATGTACTTTTTCCTTCGAAATTTCTCCTTCCTAGAAATTTCCTTTACATCTGTTTGTATCCCTAAATTTCTAGTTAGTATTGCAAGTGGGGACAAAACCATTACCTATAATTGTTGTGCTGTTCAATTTTTTTTTGTCTTCCTTCTTGGAACATCTGAATTTTTCCTTCTGGCTGCCATGTCCTATGATCGTTATGTTGCCATTTGCAAGCCCCTGCATTACACAACGATCATGAACAACAAAGTCTGCATCTTGCTTGTTTTTAGCTCTTGGTTCTCTAGTTTCCTGTTTGTCTTTGCAGGCCTGCTTCTAGGTCTCCAACTGGATTTTTGTGACTCCAATATCATTGACCATTTCTATTGTGACCTTGATCCCATAATGCAGCTCTCCTGTACAGACACACATTTTCATGAGCTTCTTAGTTTCAGCCTAGCTTTAGTAATATTGTTAGTCACTTTAACATTAGTAATTCTATCTTATTCCTATATTGTCTTGACAATTTTGAAAATTCCATCAGCTAGTCAGAGGAAAAAGGCCTTTTCCACCTGTTCCTCTCATATGATTGTTCTCTCTATCTCTTATGGCACCTGCATTTTCCTGTACATTAAAACCTCAGTTAAGGATAGAATATCTTTAACCAAGGGAATAGCCTTACTCAATACTTCAGTTGCTCCTCTATTAAACCCCTTTATTTATACTTTAAGGAACCAGCAAGTGAAGCAAGCATTTAAGGATGCAATCCTGAGAAAAGCTCTTTTCTCAGAGAAATAGAATGTGGTTTATCAATGTAAAGATTAGTAATGAATGAAAATCTAAATACAAAATTATGTCTTGGTTTGCTTTCATGGATCATGTTCTTTCTTCTGGGTACAATATAAATTTAACTTTTCTATTTTTATCTTCACTCTTTCCCAATTTGCCCACTTTTTTTTTCCCTTCTTGTCTCAGAGACTTACTCAAGTCCTACCTCCTTCTCTGGGTTATTGAATTAAGTGGAACACCAGGCGGAGATCTTTTTAGTGTATTAGTTTGCCAGAATCAATTGCTGTTTAATAATTAAAATTATTTGTAATTCATTGCAATATATGTGAAGTGGTGACTTTTAATGAACTCTGAAGACCCCACTTTCATCACTTGATTGTTCTGTACATTTTTATCATTCTGTAGACATGTAAAAGTGAATATTCTATTAATAATGCATAAATGTTTGTCTAGGTAAGACAACAAAAATAATGGAAAACAAAATAATAACTTGCCCTTTTAGCAGAACAGCAAAGTACAAATCCAAAGAAAGTGTTTTTTAAGAATTTGTATTAGGCTTTTAGCAGTGAGTAAAAGATGCTTATATAATAGTGTGAGGGAAGCAATGAAAAAGTGAATGTTTGCCACTTAACCAGTTCTTTGTTTGTTTTAGAATTAATTACAGTACTCCTTAATTTTTTTCAGCTGTAAAAGAAGAATGGTCAGTCAATTTAACTTTGGTTATTTCTTAAGCTACTTGGAATTATAGAAATGAGTGTAAAAATAAAAAGGGCAAAGTTAATTCAGTGAATAAATTAATGTATGAAATGATAATTCCTTGTACTTAAGAAATTTAAAAATTAAGAGCCTTGATCACTTGGTCCTATCAATTTTAATTGCTTCATTTGGCTCTGTGAGTGAGTGATTCAGTAGAAATTTTGGCATTTTCACTAGGCAGGGGATAGGAAAACCCATGTTAATCTGTATTAACATTTTCAATATCACTTTCTTAAGTCTAGAGAGTAAAGAAAACAATAAATCAAGCCCTGCTTTTGAGTGTTTGTCAATTTCTGAAATTTAAAAAATACTCACATGAAAAATTTAATTCTCTCTCATTAACCCAGGACATATGAGTTTTAGCACACTGCTGCTCTCAGTGCTTTAAGCAAGGGAAGTTAAATCTGGTTTAATTTGCTTACTTAATTAAGTATCATTCTGAGCAATGTTAAGTAACCCCCTTGTCAAGGTCATAAAGACATGAAATGATGAAGGCTAAGTAACAAGTTCTTTATAGAAAATATTGGGGATCTCTTTTCTAAAATATATGGAGAATTGACTCAAATTTATAATAGTTGAAGCCATTCTTCAATTGATAAATGGTCAAAGATGACAATCTTTCAGATGAAGAAATTGAAAGTATTTGTAGTCATATGAAAAGATGTTCCAAATCACTATTGGTTAGAGAAATGAAAATTACGACAACTCTGAGATACCACTACATACCTGTCAGATTGGCTAAAATAACAGGAAAAGATAATGACCAATGTTGGAGGGGATGTGGGAAAACTAGGACACTGATACATTGTGGAATGGATCCAACCATTCTGGAGAACAATTTGGAACTACGCTCAAAAACTTATCAAACTGTGCATACCCTTTGACATAGCAGTGTTACCACTGGGCTTATATCCAAAGGGATCTTAAAGGAGGGAAAGGGACCCACATGTGCAAAAATGTTTGTGGCAACCCTTTTTGTAGTGGCAAGAAACTGGAAACTGAGTGGATGCTCATCAAATGGAGAATGGCTGAATAAGTTATAGCACATGAATATTTTGGAATATTATTGTTCTAGAAGAAATGACCAACAGGATGATTTCAGAGAGGCCTGGAGAGACTTACATGAACTGATGTTAAATGAAATATGCAGAACCAGGAGATAAGTATACATAGCAACAACAAAACTGTATGGCCAATTCTAATGGACGTGACTCTTTTCAACAATGAGATGATTCAAAAGAATTCCAATTGTTAAATGATGAAAATAAACATTTACACCCAGAGAGAGGACTGTGAGAACTGAGTGTAGACCAAAACATAGCACCCTCACTTTCTCTATTGTTTGCTTGCATTTTGTTTTCTTTCTCAGTTTTTTCTTCCTTCTTGATCTGATTTTTCTTGTGCAGCAAGATAAATGTCTGAATATGTATGCACATATTGGATTTAACATTTATTTTAACACATTTTATATGTATAGGACTACCTGACAACTAGGGGAGAGGATGGGGGAAGGAAGGGAAAATTTGGAATATATGTTTTTTTCAGGGGTCAATGTTGAAAAATTATCCATGCATATGTTTTGTAAATAAAAAGCTTTAATAAAAAAATAAGAACAAAAAAAAAGAATATTGAGGATCTCAGCAATTAAAGAGGGTGTTTGTGTGACTTGTAGAGATTGTATTATATTGGTGTTTCCTCAGAGACAATCCACAAATATTTAGGTATGGAATGAATTTATCTTAAGATGCAGAAGTTCCTTATGATTCAATGAATAATAAAGATGATTTCAGAGAACATTAGTAATGATTACAAAAAGAATATTAAAATCTTGATATTTGGTAGATTCTCAGTAAGTGGAAGAAATACAGAGAAGGACAAGCATTATATAGTGCTTGGTATCTGCCAGATACCATGCTAAGCCCATGCAGAAGGAATTGCCAAGTTGCATCTCTATAGAAATTTCTACCCTGGATAATGGTTGTACCATTTTTATAAATTTTCATACAAAACAGGGATTTGAAAGAGAAAGAAGAAAACAGGAAGTGAATAACTGTGAATTTTGGATCATGTGAGCAACATAATGGAGGACTAGATGTTTTCTCTGATCCCTGTGACCTATAGAATCTCTCCATAACAGAAATTATTGACAAAAGAAAAAGCAACTTCATCTGTCATCATTGTTGAGGACAAAAGTTCTTAAAGTGTATCCTTTATAAAAATATGGCAGCTCTCTGAAATGTCATGACAGAAAACTGAGGAAGAAAGATAATAGGATAAAATAGCAAAATGAGACACTGTGTATATGTGTTTTTGGTTGTACAGCACTGTTTGAGGAAAGCCTAGGGAAAATAGAACAGCACAACAATTAGGGCCAGTTTTAATGATTCAAAAGTCACCTGACTCAAAAGCCCAGTGACCTGGGCTGATGTGTTACCTGTGACTGAATTCACAATTAAATACCAAATTCTGGTGAATCATGAATTGTCCAATATGGAAGGAGCACAAGATGCTTTGAAATCCTATCCCCATAGGGAAAGTACTGTCAAAGACAGAATCAGAAAATGAATATGAGGAAATCAGGGTAAAAAATAGACTGAAATTTCCCAAAGATCTCAAGAAAAACATATCAAAGACATCAAACATAAGCAATTAAATTAAAAAGGATAAAGTAATAAAATAAATAAATGTGGTCTCCAGATTTAGAAAATTCAGATATGTAGGGACAAATATTACTTAAAAAAAGGAAAAAAAAGATGATCCAATACTTGATGAGGTAGAGGGCCCTATGAAATATAAGAACATGGGATTAAAGGACATATTTTAAGGAAATACAATGGTTCCTTAGAATTTCAAAAGAGAAATAAGAATGATAGGTGAGAGCAGAATATTTGACCAGCAATAGCAATAAAAAAAAAAAAATCAGAACAGGAAAAAAAAAAAAACTGGAATCTGCAATGGCAAATCTCACCAAGAAAAAAAAAGGGAGAACAATAGATTGGGAATACAAATAACACACAAGTGATAACTCTAGTGAGGGAGTGAAAAAAGGGTGATGTATAAAAAATGGGGAGAAAGAAATTCCATGGTTTGCAACTGATTTCATTTACAAAATGAACAAATGTAAAGAATGAATAGTGATGCAAAAGGTGCACACTTGAGTTACTAGAAGGATGATGATGCCTTTAGCAATTTTAAGAGCTTTCAGAAAAAAATTATATTTAGAGAGAAATAATATCAATTCTCTTTGGCCATATTGAGTTTGAGATGTTCAGAGGACAAGAAGTTCAAAATATCCTGAAGAAAATTGGTGCCATATGACTGAAACTCTGGTGAGACATTGAAGCTGAGAATTATCTCTATAGAAAAGAAAATTGAAGCAGTGGGGGCTATTGAAATCACCAAGGGGAAGATTATAGAGAGAAAGCTAATTCAGAACAGAACTTGGAAACATTTGAAGTTACATTTGAAGATTATGAAAAGGCAACAGAGGAAATTGAAAAGGAGCAGGAAGAGAGAGAGCAGAATAAAGTTAGAGAATAGTCACAAAAACCCATGGAGCACATAGTATACAACTGGATGAAGTGATTGAAATTTCAAATGCTACAGAGAGATAAAGAAGGATGAAAATGGAGAAAAGTGTTAAAACACTGATGACTTTGAAGGAAACAGTTTCAGTTGACTTATGAGAGTAGAAGCCAGATTGTATGAGATTAAGAAAAGAGGAGGAGGAGAGGAAATGTCATCTACAAGAGAATTGCTCTAAACCTAGTAAATGTCATCATAAGTCAAATGCCAAGATTGTTAGGACAGTGCAGTCCTGAGTTTAAATATATATTTAAAAAAAACCTGATGATATTGGTTCTCCCATTAATGTAAGTAGAGATAAAAGTTGTTATTGAATACTTTTGATGATATTAATTAATTTAATGCATGCTATGGTTTTTCCATGTCTAGCATTCTGGTCTGTTCTAGCTCTCTCATTTAAACAGAGATAAAAGTTGCTATTAAATAATGTTCATGGTTTTAATTATTTTAATGTATGCTGTGATTTTTTTTCATGTCTAGCATTCCTGCCAATTCTACTTCTCTTGAGTTTGGACAAGGAATACTTACTTTTACCTTTGAGGGAAAGTGTAATTTTTTCAGTCATACCTTTTTCCTATAATAAGCATCATTCCACGGGATCCATTTTGAGATATGTTAATGAACCAATAAATATCAAAAGTGATAGTCTAATTCTTCTAATTAGAGATATTTAAAACATTTTGAGAAGCAAGCAAGGAATGAAAAGGATCAAGGTCCAATAGTATGCTGAGCTTTTCTCTCCTCCTGATTCTCTGCCTCCTTATTCTTCTTCTTCAAGTTCAGTAGGTATGTCACTACTTCATTCTTCTATTCACAAATCAGCTACATAACTGATGAACAACTAAGTTCCATTCACTCTTATAATTAGGACAAAGTTACTTTAAGGTTCCCCAATTTACTGATCGATTGCAGAGAGCAACTTGGAACTATTACCAAATGTTTATAAAATTGTGCAAACCCTTTTATCCAGTAATACCACCGGCAGGTCTATGTCCCAAAGACAAAAAAAAAAAAAAAAAAAAGTGAGGAAAAAGACCTATTTGTACAATTTTTTTTTTCTTTCCTTCATTTTTTTTAAAATTTGTCTTCTTCTACAAAATGACAAGATAGAAATATTTTACAGGATTGTAAAAAACAGAGGTGTCCCAGCATTCTGAATTATCTCTTTTCATAGAAGCAGTTTCTTAAATGGTGTTTTGAGTTCTACCTCAATTTAACCTTTAATATAACTGATAAAAATAAGTTTATGGGAAAAACTTATTTCTGAGGAAAAATATCTATATAAAATATTTGAACATTATAGGGTCACAGGAATGTGTGTGTTATGTATTTGATCATATACAATTGTTGTTCCTAATTTGATTATCTAAAGTTCCATTTGAATTTCATTGCACGATGTGCATTGAAATCTTGGCATCTAAATGTGGAAATTCTTCTATCTTTGTTATTGAGAATGGATAGATATAGTAAAGAAAACCAGAATTCAAATCTGACTCAGAACTTAAATAGCTGTATTATTCTGGGCAAGCCATAGTTATTTGCCTCAGGTTCCACAATTGTAAAATGGGGATGATAGCATCTACTCTCAGGATGTTGTGAGGATTAAATGAGATGCTTCTAAAGCACTTAATGGAATACCTGATACATAGTAAGTGCTATATAAATACGAGCTATTGTTGTTATTATGTGCCAGAATATTTATTTGTTCTATTTTGCATGAGTTTCCTATCCTTTAACTTTTATTTCCTCTCTACTCTGAAGATAGTGGCAGGGAAGGAGACAAATCCAGCTTCCCCACCCCCACCGAAAATGAGTAAGTCCCTTCTAAGAAATATTTAATAAACAAAATATGTATTAGGTATAGAACAGCTATTTTTCTCTACCACAGAAATAAATGCTTAAAATAAGCAAAAATAAATAAATAACTTGTGATCATACACTAAGACATATAGAAGCATGACAAAAAACAGTCACACATGTTATATCTCATGATCTCTCATTAAATGAACTCCTAAACTCTTTGGGAAAGTCATCATCCT
This sequence comes from Sarcophilus harrisii, assembly GCF_902635505.1. Classification (NCBI taxonomy): domain Eukaryota; kingdom Metazoa; phylum Chordata; class Mammalia; order Dasyuromorphia; family Dasyuridae; genus Sarcophilus; species Sarcophilus harrisii. The sequence continues at coordinate 86,464,104 of NC_045430.1, read as the reverse complement.
GCAAGATTATATCCAACCTGAAAAACACACTTGATGTCCCTTCCTCACTCCCTTTGATTATAGAGTATAGAAAGTAGATAGTGAAGAGCTTCTTTCAGATCTTCCACTTAAGGAAGGAACATAAAATAGCTATCTCATAATTTCTTACCTGGCTGCCCTTTTGACTTTGCCATGTCTCCCCTTTCACTTTTTAAAAACCTTCTTTTAAGGTTTTGACTTTTAAGGATATTGACTTCCTGAATTAGACTATGAGTTTTTTGAAGTTAGGGGTTCTCTGTCCTTGGCATTTAACACATTGATTTGCACAGAATAGCTTTATTGACTTACTGAAAGTGTCCTCTTGTAGAAAGAAAGCTTATTGGTTATAATTTACAGAAGAAATCAACAACATTTTATTTCAATATACTCACAAGTCAAGGCAGGGAGAAGCATTACTTCTCTCTTAGAAAAGAGAAGGTTATTTGAATTAAGCAGGCTTCTAAATATAAGCTTATTCCCACTGGTACTTATAGTAAACTGAAAAAAGAGGGGCAAAGCCCACAAAAACAAACATAACCCAGTATAGAGAGTGGCAAATTTTTTTTTATTAAGGCTTTTTATTTTCCAAACATATACATGTACAATTTTTCAATATTGACCCTTGCAAAAGCTTGTTTTCCAATTTCCTGCCTTCCCTCCATTCCATTCCCCAGATGGCAAGTAATCCAATATATGTTAAAACATGGTAAAAATATGTTAAATCCAATATTTATTTCTGATACATATTTATATATACATCCATATATACAATTATGTTTACATTTATCTTGTATACATATTATCTTGCTGCACAAGAAAAATAAGAACAAAAAGGAAAAAAAATAAGAAAACAAAATGTAAGCAAACAACAGCAAAAAGAGTGAGAATAGTATACTGTGATCCACACTTACTTCCCACAGTCCTCTCTCTGGGTGTAGATGGCTTTCTTCATCACAAGATCATTGGAACTAGCCTCAATCAACTCATAATTTAAAAGAGATATGTTCATCAGAATTTCTCATCGTACAATCTTCTTGTTACCATATACAATGATCTCCTGATATTGCTCATTTCTCTTAGCATCAGTTCATGTAAGTCTCTCCAGGCTTCTCTAAAATCATCCTGCTGGTCATTTCTTATAGAACAATATTTCATAACATTCATACATCATAACGTATTCAACCATTCTCCAATTGATGGGCATCCATTCAATTTCCATTTTCTTGCCACTACAAAAAAGGCTGCCACAAGCATTTTTGCACATGTGGGTCCTTTTACCTCCTTTAAGATCTCTTTGGGATATAAACCCAGTCAAAACACTACTGAGTCAAAGGGTAATAGTTTGGTAATAGTTCCAAATTTCTCTTCAAAATGTTTCACAATTCCACCAACAATGTATTAGTGTCCCTGTTTTCCCACATCATCTCCAACATTGGTCATTATAGTTTTCTGTCATCTTAAGCAATCTGAGAGGTGTGTAGAGATACCTCAGAGTTGTCTTAATTTGTATTTCTCTCATCAATAGTGATTTGGAGCACCTTTTCATATGATTAGAAATGATTTCAATTTTTTATCTGAAAATTGTCTGTTCATATATTTTGACCATTTATCAATTGGAGATTGGCTTGAATTCTTATAAATTTGAATCAATTCTCTATATATTTTAGAAATGAGGCCTTTATCAGAATCTTTGAATATAAAATTTCCCCCCAGTTTATTGTTTCCTTTCTAATCTTGTCTGCATTAGTTTTGTTTGTACAAAACCCTTTTAACTTAATATAATAAAATTATCTATTTTGTGTTCAATAATGAATAGCAGTTTTTCTTTGGCCACAAATTTCTTCCTCCTCCATTGATCTGGGAGGTAAACTATCCTATGTTCTTCTAATTTGCTTATAATATTATTCTATGTCTAAATCATGAATCCATTTGACCTTATCTTGGTATACAGTATTAGGTATGGGTTAGTGTCTAGTTTCTTCCATACTGGTTTCCAATTTTCCCAGCAGTTTTCATCAAATAGTGAGTCCTTTTCCCCAAAACTGGGGTCTTTGGGTTAGTCAAACACTAGTATAATATAGTTATTGACTATTTTGTCCTGTGAACCTATACTATTCCATTGATAGACTACTCTATTTCTTAGTGGTGACAGATTTTTAAACATTAAAGACAATTATACAAATAAGGCCAATTAATTAAAAATATAATTAACCATGATACAAAATTAGGTATTCTGATTTCTAATTTGAGGAAAGTTTAGGGATTTTCCAAGTTGGGAAGAAGAGAACAAACAGGTGCAATCCTCTGAAATCAGAAAAAGAGGTGCCCCACTTCCCTCAATTGATTCTATTAAATAAAAAAAAATATGGAAGTAACAAATGATTAATCAGAAAGGATTAATCAGGAATAGGATTAATTGCTATTATACATATAGGTTGCTTGAAGTTTATAATTGTGAGAAAACTCTTTGCATCAGTCTTCATATTTTATCTTTTTTTTGTCAGTATAACCTATACTCTTAATTAAGGATTCCTAAGTACCTGATAGAGGTAGTCCAGCTTTCTAATCACACAAAAATAGATTTAAACAATTCAATAAGACTTTTTTTTATTTCATTTCCGGTTCCTGTAATTCTAATTTTCATTCAATTCCCTAATAGAATAAAGTTCTTTTTTTCACAAGATCAAAATTAGACTATACAAATAAGTGAATAAATAAAAAGGAAAATGGACTAGCTCCAGCATTTTTTATAAGATGGAGTCAGATGTGGTTCATTCATTTGTCTTAATTCTTTGGTAGTCAACTTTTAGCTCAGGTTTCAAATCCAGACATTTTTATTTTTTTATGCTGTTTCTAACTAATTCAATTTCATAGGATAATAAAGAAGTCCATCTATATGAGTAAGGGAACTGAGAAACTTCTGAATTTAACATACTTCTTTCAAAAATTAGAAAACCAAAGCCCAGACATTTTAAATGATTTACCCAAGAATAACATTTGATCTAGATAAAGCTGATTCTTGAACTCAGATGTATCTAAATATGCTGCTGACAACTTCTTGAAAGAACATACTTTCCTCAGGCATGTTAGGAACTTTACTTTGAACCCACTGCTAATGCCTTAGGTACAAGTTAAAAAAAGAGAAGAAATTTCATGAAGGAAATAGCAGGAACTCCTTAAGAAAAAAAAACCCAGGATCAAATGGATTCACAAGTAAATTCTAACCAATATTTGAAGAATAATTAATTCCAGTACTATAAAAATTATTTAGAAATAAAAGTAAAGAAGGAGTCCTACCAAATTCCTTTTACAACAAAATATGCTGTTGACACTTAAATCAGGAATAGCAAAAACAAGGGAAAATAATAACTATAGATCAATTTCCTTAATGAATATTGATGCAAACATTTTGAATAAAATAATAGCAAAGAGATTATACCAATATATCACAAAAATCAAATACTATGTCCAGGGGGAATTTATATCAAAATGCAAGTCTGGTTCAATATTAAGAAAACTATCAGCATAATTGTTCTTATCAAGAACAAAACAAATAAAATCATATAATTATCTCAATAGATATAGCAAAAGCTTTTGATAAAATACAACATTAATTGCCATTTGAAACACTACAAAGCATTGCAATAAGTGAAATTTTCCTTAAACTAATATGTAATTCCTACCTAAGATTATCAGCAAGAAATATTTGGAACTGGGATAAACTAAAACCTTTTTCAATAATATCAAAGATGAAATGAAGATGTCCATTATCACAACTATTATTGAGTATTATTTTAGAAATGGCAAGTAAAGCAATAAGACAAGAAAAAGAAATCAAAGGTATTAGAATAGGCAATAAAGAAATAAAATTATTTGTATTTCTAGATGGTATTCTTACAGAATCCTAGAAAATCTGTTGGAAAACTATTTAAAATAATTAACAATTTCAGCAAAGTCCAGAATGAAAAATAGGCCAACATAAGTCATCAGCATTTCTATCTTTTACAAACAAAATCCAGCAAGAAGTGATAGAGAATTTCCATTTAAAATAATTTCAGACAATACAAAATACTTGGGAGTCTACCTGCCAAGACAAATCCCAAAACTATATGAACAGAAATATAATTTTCCCCCCATGCAAATAAAATTAGATCTAAATAATTGGTGAAAAAATAAGAATTTCTCATGGCTAAGCCTATCCAGTCTAATAAAAATGACAATTTTGCTTAAACTAATTTACTTATTCAATACTATTCCAATTAAACTACCAAAAAACTGTGATAAAGCTTTTTAAAAAATCATAATAAAATTCATCTGGAAGAACAAAATTGTCAAGAATATCAAAGGTAAAAGATGAAAGTAGTTTAGCAGTAGCAGATCTCAAATTGCATTGCATAGCAGTCATCATCAAAATAGTGTGATACTGGCTAAAAAAAAAAGGAGGGAGAATTCTGAGATGTCAGAAAATTCCAAACTCTCCATATTACCCCTATAAACAAGACAAAATTGTGCTTTAGGGGAAACATAGACCAGTGAAAAGAAATAAGACTTGGGGAAGAACAGGGTCCTCCTGGGACAACCTAAGAAGACCTGGAGAAACACTGAAGATTGAAGTTAAACCTGCATGAAGGGTAAATACCTCCAGGATAGTTCCTCAGAAAGAGCAAATAGGGAGCTTTGGTGTCACTGGGTTTAGAGGTAGCTTCAGTTCAAACCATAGGAACTTTCAGCTCCCAGACATGGGGAACTGGTGGTCTGATTCTCGGAAGACAGAACACCCTGGGAAGTTCATAAGCACTGGGGCAAGGACTGCTGGTTGGGAGCATTTGCAGAAGTTCTGATTTGGGATTCCAAATCAAAAGAAAAGCTAGAAGCACCATACCTCCTACCCCCAGATTATTAGTGCTTCAATATATGTTCCCTATTTAATCCATTCCTCATGTGAGCAGGTTTTTAGAACTACCTGCCCTCCTCCCCCCATCTGATGCCTCTGTGGATTCTTACTTGTTTAACAATTACTATTTTTATCTTTTCCTAACAGTTTTAATTTTGAGAGTCAGATTATACTCAGCTCTGCCCCAATGTTTCTTTTAAACTACCCAATTAGTGTTTTTAATCTTTTTTTTAAATAAAGCTTTTTATTTTCAAAACATATGCATAGATAATTTGACAACATTGACCCTTGTATAACCTTGTGTTTAAGATTCTCTCCTTCTTCCCCCCCCCCATCCCCTTCCCTAGATGGCAAGCAATTCAATATATGTTAAGCATGTTAAAATATATGTTAAAATATGTTAAATACAAATAAACATGTAAAATATATGCATAAATATATTTATACAATTCTCTTGCTGCACAAGAGAAGTCAGATCAAAAAAGAAAGTAAATGAGTGCAAGAAAAAATGCAAGCAAACAAAAACAAAAAGAGTGAGAATGTTATGTTGGTTATGTTGTGATCCATTCAGTTCTTACAGTCCTCTCTCTGGATGTAGGCTCTTTTCATCATATGATCATTGGAACTAGCTTCAATCATCTCATTTGAAAGAATAACATTCATCAGAATTGATCATCATGTAATATTGTTGTTGCCATGTACAATGATCTCTTGATTCTGCTCATTTTACTTACCATTAGTTCATGTAAGTCTCTCCAGGCATTTCTAAAATCATCCTCCTGATCGTTTCTTATAGAACAATAATATTACATAACATTCATACACCATAACTTATTCAGTCATTCTCCAACTGATGGGAATTCACCCAATTTCCAGGTTTTTGCCACTATGAAAAGGGCTGCCACAAATATTTTTGCACATGTGGATCCCTTTAAGATCTTTTTGGGATATAGGCCAAATAGAAACATTGCTGGGTCAAAGGGTATTCTCAGTTTGATAACTTTCTGAACATAGTTCCAAATTACTCTCCAGAATGGCTGGATTCATTTACAACTCCACCAACAATGTATTAGTGTCCCAGTTTTCCACATCCCCTCCAATATTCCTACTTGTTTTTTCCTGTCATTTTAGCTAATCCAAGAAGTGTGTGGCAGTATCTCAGAGTTGTCTTAATTTGCACTTGTCTAATCAATAGTGATTTAGAGCCTTCTCATATGATTAGAAATAGTTTTAATTTCTTCATCTGAAAATTGTCTGTTTATATCCTTTGACCATTTATCAATTGGAGAATGGCTTGGATTCTTATAAATTTGAGTCAATTCTCTATATGTTATAGAAATGAGGTCTTTAAGTAATATTAATCTTAAACAAATGGTCACATTTCCATGTAAAAATGCATAAAGAATTTCCATAGTGAGTCATTGGTGAGTTCCTTGAAATTAATTTTGATATTGGCTCTCAAATATTAAATTTTCTTTTGAACTCGGGTTTTGTGGGGACAAAGTATTGAAAATCTGCAAGTTTATTAGATGTCAATTTTTTCTTTCAATATTAAGGTTAATTATGTTGAATATGATAGTTTTTTCCCATCCTAGTTATTTTCATTGTCAATATATATCTATACTCACATCTCTCTATCTCTCTCTATATAATATCAGTACTTGTGGTTTTTTTTATTGTATATGCTGATAAGTTCTGTACAATTCTAATTGTAGATTCAGCATATTAAAATTATTTTTGTTTGTTTTGTTCTTTGATTTGGTGGTTTTGAAATTTGGCAATAATATTTTATGTGTTTTCCATGAAAGGTCTCTTTGAGGTGGTGATCAGTGAATTTTTTAAAAAAAAATTTTCTACTTTCTTCTACTATTCTATCACTCCAGGACAATTTTCTTGAATTATTTATTACATTATTATGTCAAGTTCTTTGTTTGATCACAGCTTTCAGGTAGTCTAATAATTGTATATTTTCTCTTCTTGATCTGTTCTTTGGATTTGTTGTTTTTCTCATTTTTCACATTATGTCCTATTTTTTCATTTTTATATTGTGTTTTGTTATTTTTTAATCTATTATGCACCTCTATCAGCTTCCCCTTGACTAATTCTAATGTTCAAAGAATTATTTTCTCTTTTAAAACTCTGTATCTCTGACTTTTAGGGATGGAGCCAAGATGGTAAAGTCAGGAAGCTGATTGAGCTCTTCCAGTTTTCCTCAAAAACCACATGAAACCAAGCCTCTGAACAGAGTCTGATGGAATAAAACCATTCTCCAGCCCAAGATAGACTGAAAAAATGTAAAGAAAGGTCAGTCTCACTGAAAAGAGTTTTCAGCCCAACTCAGACAGACTCTGGGAAATCCAGTGAGAGAGTCTTAATCATAGCAAATCAGCAACTAATAAATTTAGCCCAGGTTCAATAAAAGAGCAAATCAGTGGGGCAGCTTACAGTTCCTGCTCAAGGCAAACTCTGGGAAACCACTCTGTTTCCTGAAAAAAGTATGCAAAGATAACCCTGCAAACACAAAGGGTTTCTGTGTTCAAAGCCAAGACTCACAGCTGCATAGGAAGCTTGGAACAGCGCTTCCTTTACCAGCAGCAGAGCTCAACACATAAAAGTAAAAAAAAAAAAAAAAAAAAAAAAAAAAAAAAAAGGAAATAGCAAAAGAAAAGGAAAGAAGATAAGCAAGAAACAGAAAAGACCCTTGACCATAGAAAGCTACTATGGGGACAGAACCAATCAAAACACAAACTCAGATGAGGACAGAATGTCCACAGAAGAAATCTTAAAGAGTGAAATGAATAGGTCTCAAGCCCAAAGAGGCTTCTTGAAAGGACTCCTAAAATAGCTTAAAAGGCAAATAAGAGAAGTAGAAGAAAAAATGAGAAAGGAAATGAGAGGTTTGCATGACAAAGCCATCAGCTTGGAAAAGGAGGAAAAAATTATCTGAAGAAAGCAACTCATTAAAATTAGAATTACTCAACTGGAAAAAGAGATGCAAAAACAAATGGAAACTAATGACTCAGTGAGACAGCAAGAATCAGTTAAACAAACTAAAAAGAAAGAAAAATTGGAAGAAATGTGAAATACCTCATTGCAAAAACAGCCAACTTAGAAAATAGATCCAGAAAAGACAATTTAAAAATTATTGGCCTACTTGAAGGCCATGACCAAAAAAGAGCCTGGATAACATGCTTCAAGAGATTCTCAAGGGAAACTGCACGCATAGAAACTAGGGGGAAATAGTCATTGAAAAGAATCCTTTGATCACCTCCAGAAAGAGATCCCAGAAGAAAAATCCCAAGAAACATTGTTGCAAAACTTCAGAATGACAATCTCAAGGGAAAAAAAATATATTACAAGCTTCCAGATGCAAAAGATTCAAATATCAAGGAGCAACAGTTAGGATTATGCAGGATCTAACAGCTTCTACAATAAAGGATCAGGGGACCTGGAATACTATATTCCTGATTGCAAAGAACCTAGATTTACAATAAAGAATTAACTACCCATCAAGACTCAGCATCATCTTTCAGGAGAAGCAATGGAACTTCAATGAAGTAAGAGACTTTCAATCATTTCTCTTAAAAAAAAAACAGAACTAAGCAGAAAATTCAATCTACAAACACAGAACTCAAGAGAAACATGGAAAGGTAAACAGGAAAAAAATATATATATATATTATTTAAAGTTTAAAGTGGTTAATATTCCTAGATAGGAAAATGATATCTGTAACTCTTAAGAATTATGTCACTGTGGTAGACATGGATATCTACCATATCGCATGGATTGAGAATGTGGGTGTGAATGGGCTCTGATATGATTACATCAAGAAAAAAGACATAAAAGAGTGAAAAAAAGGTCTGTACTGGAAAAAGAGGAAAGGGGAGGTATAATGGGGCAATTAGTTCACATAAAGAGGTGCAAAAAACCTCTTTCAATCTAGGGAAAGAAGGGATGGGAATGAGCATGGTCTAAAATTTGATTTCTTCAGTTTAGGTTCTAAGAAGGAATAACTTAATCATTCAGTTGGGCATAGACATTTATTTATCCCTATAAAGAAATTGGAGGAGAAAGAGGAAAGAAAAGGGACAGCATAGTAAAGAGAGCAGAAACACTAGGGAAAAAGGTAAGAAAAAAAGGGAAGGGGAGATAGAAGGTAAGGTAGTGGGTGGAGTGGGTTAAAAAAAACACTACTAAGAGAAAGGGGAGGGCTGATAAAAGATAGGTAATAGTTGGGGTGATAGTAATGTAGGTAAAAAATACCTAAGGATAGGATGGAAAAAGAGAACAAAATCATATACAGAGGAGAAAACAGGATGGAGGGAAATACAGAGTGAATGTGAACAGGATGAACTCTCCCATAAAATGGAAGAGAATAGCAGCATAGATTAAAAAAAAGAATCCTACAATTATGTTGTTTACAAGAAACACATTTGACACAGAGAAACTCATGCAGAGACACTCTTCTTTCTTTTGTGCCCAGTACAATATTTTGAGCAGAGTAAAGATTTAGTAAATGTATATTCAGTTGCATTTTTATTTAATAAATCACAAAAACATAATTAAAAAATAAAACAGTGATTCTCTAAAAAAAATGGTGTATTCCATATACTTTCTTTTCTCATTCTCTCATTTTAAGTAATTCAGTTCCTTTCACATACAGAGTCTTTGTGCCTTCTGCTTGCTGTTTTTGGAAATTCTACTAGTTTTAGGGATGGAAAGTAGCTGTCTTCTGTGAAATCTCCATAGCACTCAGGATGTGATAACCATTTAACAAATACTTTAAAAAAATACATTCTATATAGGGAATAACTAGTTTTATAGTCATTAAATATAACTTAATGCTCAATTTTCTTTAATTTTATACTCCCTATAAAGAATTGCCCAATTAACATAAGGAACTCTTTTTACATTCAACTTGTATTCATAGAACAAATATTCCCGGGTTTCAAAGACTGCTTCCATGTAGTCACATAATTTAAAGTGATATGAAAGTCTGATGTATAGAATAAATAGAATGGAGTAATTGTAAAATGTTGTGACATCTCTAAGAATTCTTCCATCCATGTTATTCTTTTGTCAACTTCGTGCTTCAGTAGAAACTTGTGCCACATTGTTAAGATCTATGCAAATGATTTTTCAGACTTCTTCATGCTTAGAAGAATTATCTCTTCCTTTTAAGGAAAGAAAAAAGGAAAAAAAGGAAGGAAGGAAGGAAGAAAGAAAAAAAAGGAATGGAGGGGGAAAGAATCATTTTCTAGCTCTAGTTTTATAGTTGGAAACACATTTTAAGAATGCTCTCCTGGAAGAAGTGGGAATTAATAACCTGGGATGAATAGGTGGAATTTGAGGTGATGGCAACAGTGAAGAATGAGATAAGTGATGTCTAAAAAGCATAGGAGTGCTCTGAAAGACTAAAATCAATCCCTGACCTTTCAGGTTCCAATAGTGTACCTCTCTTCCCTAATTATATAACAATAGTCTAACAAGATGTAATTTTCTTCTTTATCTCTTAAATTAGATCTATTTTTACTTTTGCTTTATCTGAGATCAGAATTGTTACCCGTTTTTTTTTCTTCAACTGAAGAATAATAAGTTCTGCTCCAGCCTTTTACCTTTCCTATGTATGTATCTCTCAATGTGTTTCTTGTCAACAATCTATAATAGGATTTTGTTTTTTAATCCATTCTGCTATTTGCTTCCATTTCATGGGAGAGTTCATCCCACTCACATTCACAGTTATAATTACAACTATGTATTTTTCTCCACCCTATTTTCTCCCCTGTATATATTTTGATCTCTCTTTCCACCCTGTCAATCCCTAGTAGTGTTTTGGTTTTAATCCACTTCAACCTGTATCTGTCCTTCCTTCTCTCACCCTCCCCCCTTCTCTCACTTTTTCTCCTTGTGTTTCTGCACTCTCTTTGTCTGGTCTCATCCTTTTCTTTCCTCTTTCTTCTCCTACTTTTTATAGGATAAGATAAATTTCTATACTCAACTGAAAGGAGAAAAATAAAGTCATATCTAAACAATTGGAAAAATATCAATTACTCATAAATAGGCTATGCTATTATAATAAAAATGACAATTCAGCCTAAATTCATCTATTTGTTCAGTGCCATAGAGATCAAACAACCAAAAATTATTTTACAGAACTGGAAAAATTAGTAACAAAATTCATCTGGAAGAACAAAAGGTCAAGAATATCAAGACAAATAATGAAAAAAATTACAAAGGATGGTGGCTTAACAGTATCAAATCTAAACTATATTATAAGGTAGCAGTCATCAGAACCATTTGGTTTGGGGTAAGAGAGAAAGTAGTGGATCATTGGAATAGATAATATTCAGATGATACATAATCAAGGGGTATACTAATCTAATATTTAACAATCCCTCAAACTCCAATTTCTGGAATAGAAAATCACTACTTGACAAAAATTTCTGGGAAAACTGGAAAATAATATGTCAGAAACTCATCATTGAACTACATCTCACATCCCATAACAAAATAAAATCTAAATGGGTATATAATATTATAAACAAAGAGAACAAGGAATAATTTACTCATAACATTTTTGGAGAAGAGAGGAATTCATGATGAAAGAAGAACTAGAAAACATTGTTAAAGGCAAAATGGACAATTTTGATTACATTAAATTAAAAAAGTTTTTGCACAAAGAAAACTAATAGAAACAAGATTAAAAGGGAAGTACACAGTTGGGGAAAATTTTACGGGCAGTATTTACGATAAAATTCTTGTTTCTAAAATGTATAAAGAACTGTGTCAAATTTATAAGAAAACAAGTCATTCCCCAATTGATAAATGGTCAAAGAATATGAACAATTTTCAGAAATAAAATTAAAGCCACCTACAGTTATATGAGAACATATTTTAAATGAGTAGTAAATTGCAAATTAAAACAACTCTGAAGTACCACCTCACACATCCAAGATTGGTTAAGATGACAGGAAAAGATAATGATAAATGTTGGAGGGAATGTGGGAAAAATGGGACACTAATTCAGTAGTGAAGATGTGAAATGATCAAACTCATTTGGAGAGCAATTTGCAACTATGCACAGAGGGCTATCAAACTGTGCATATCCTTTGATCCAACAGCACCAGTACTGGGTCTGTATCCTAAGTAAATTATAAAAGAGGGCAAAGGATCCACTTGTGCAAAAATGTTTGTAGCAGCTCTTTTTGTGGTAGCAAAGAACTGGAAATGACAATGTCCATCAATTGGAAAATGGCTGAGCAAGTTGTGGTATATATTTTTCAATTGTCTCTCTTGGATTTACAAATAAGAAAATAAAAATAAGTTAAAGGAATTAGAACAGGTAATGAGGAAATAAAATTATCACTCTTTGTGGATGATATGATGATACAGAATCCTAGAAAATCATCCCCAAACTCACTGGAAACAAATAACAGCTTTGGCAAAATTGCAGGTTATAAAATAAACCCACACAACTCAACAGTATTTCTTTACATTACTGACAAAGCCCATTAGTAAGAGATAGAAAGGGAAATTCTATTTAAAATAACTATAGACAAATAAAATATTTGGGGGTCTACCTGACAAGACAAAAACAAGAATTATATGGACAAAATTACAAATCATTTCTCTTACAAATAAAATCAGATCTAAACAATTGGAAAAATATCAATTGTTCATGGATAGGTCAAGCTAAAAAGACAATTTTACCAAAATTGGTTGCTTTGTTCAGTGCCATACTAATCAAACTGTTAAAAAAATATTTAATAGAACTAGAAAAAATAATAGCAAAATTATCTGGAAGAACAAAAGGTGAAGGATATCAACAAAATCAATGAAATAAAAACATAAAAAATGGTGGCTTAGTAGTACCAAACCTAAAAATACATTCTAAAGCAGCAGTTATTAAAACCATTTGGTGCTAGTTAACAAATAGAGTGACAGATCAATGGACTATTTTAAATACACATGATACAATAATACAATAATTACTATAGAAATTGAGTATTTGATAAATCACCAAATTCCAACTTTTGGAATTAGAACTCACTTTTTGACAAAAATATCTGGGAAAACTGGAAAATAATGTCAGAAAGTTGGCATAGCCAACCATATACCAAAATAAGGATGAAATGAGTATAAGATTTTGGCATAAAGTATGATACCATAAACAAATTAGGAGAGCAAGAGATAATTTACTTGTCAGATGTTTGAAGAAGGGAGGAATTTATGACCAAAGAAGAACTAGAGAACATTATGAAAGGCAAAATGGACAACTTTGATTATATTAAATTAAAAATTTTTTTGCAGAAACAAAATCAAAGGGATTTTGATTTGATTTGATAAGATTAAAAGGGAAGTACAAAGCTGGGAAAAATATTTTCATCCAGTGTTTCTGATAAAGGTCTTTTTTAAAAAAATATATAAAAACTGTGTCAAATTTATAAGAATACAAGTCATTTCCCAATTGATAAATGGTAAAAGGATATGCACAAATAATTTTCAGATGACAAAATTCAAGGCATCTACAATCATATGAAAAAATGCTCTAAATCACGATTAGAAAAATAACTCTGAAAATGACATAAAAAGATAATGACAAATGTTTGTGTGGATGTGGGAAAACTGAGACACTAATGCATTGTTGGTGAAGTTGTGAAATGATATAACCATTTTTGGCAGCAATCTGGAACTATGCCCAAAGGACTATTAAACTGTGCATACCCTTTGAACCAGAAGTGTCACTACTGAGTCTGTATCCCAAGGAAATCATAAAGGAGGGAAAAGAACCCACAAATGTAAAATGCCCCAAACATGGGCAGCTCTTTTTTCTGTTAGCAAAGAATTGGAAAATTACTAAATGCCTATCAACTGGGGAATGGCTGAACAAGTTGTGGTATAAGAAGGTAATGGAATATTATTATTCTATTAAAAATGATGAACAATCTTTTTTTTTTAGAAAGTCAGGAAGATTTACATGAACTGATGCTGAATGAAACAAACAGAACTAAGAATACTTCATACCAAATAAAAGCAAAAATGTGTGAGGCTCAATGATGAAAAATTTGGTTCTTCTCAGTAGTTCAGTGATCCAAAGCAATCCCAATAGACTTTGGACAGAAAAATGCCATCTGCATCCAGAAAAAGAACTAAGGAGAATGAATGTAAGTCAACATGTGCTATTTTACTTCTTTTTTTCTGTTTTGTTTTTATCTCTCCCATACTTTTTCCTTTTTGCTTTGATTTTTCTCTCTCAATGTGATTCACAAAGCAATGAATATTAAAAACAAAAAAAAAAATTACTAGAAAACAAACAAACAAAAAAAAACTATCTCCTTTTCTAGTTTGCTAACTTCCCCTCCACCCATAATCTTCTTTGTTTTTTTTTTTGGGGGGGGGGTGCTTTTGTTTTCTTTTTTCTCAATCTCTTTTATTTATTTTTTAAAGTATTTTTTGAATTCTATAAATTCTTTCTGGGTAGGTCCCTCTTTAAGGTTACTCCAATACAGTCTGGGCCCAAGAAACCAGGAATAGGCCATGGAACCTTTAAATTGATGGCAGTGGCTTTGATTTCCAGATCTTTCAGCCCAAAGAGGCCTAAGACAGCTCATCAGGAAAGATTTGGCCTACTAGGATGGCCCCAAATCAGGGCCAGTTGGCAGTCATTGAATCAATCACAGTGACAATAAGACTACAGTAGTAGCAGTGATTTTGACAACCACAACTACCATCACAGTGGCAACTGCTGAGATCTCAACACATGTGTGTGTGTGTGTGTGTGTGTGTGAGCAGAACAGCTGATCAGAGGGAGGGGTGGGGGCCTTTTTGCTGGCACTGTGGCAGAACTGTTGATTGCCCTTACTCAGATCAAGGTAGTAGTGCTGGTTCACAATAGAGATCCCAAGAAGGATCTCTGAAAACAACCTGCACCATAATTGGTGTAGACCATAATTATAAGGTCTTTTCCTCTGGCTTTAGCCCTTACTGAACTCTGGCTAACTTCCAGCCCTTTTTATTGATACTAATCCCCCGTCCCATCAATTTTTTTTCCTGATGTGACTAAAAATCCACAGTAAAATCATAATCAATATATTTTCTATCTATTTCAGTGATCCAAGATAGAAGGATTTTTCCCTGTGAGTACTAATACCTATGTCTCTTAACTCATCTCAGCTTTTTAATATTGAAACTTCTGACATTCTGTAAGACGCTACAACTTGGTTATCAGACATACCAAGAAATACTTTATGAACTAAAGGTAATTGAAAAATCAAACAGATTCAGGAGCCTGACTACTGTCTCTCTCCCCTCCAAAAATTCATAATTTGTGGGGAAAGTCCATTTATTTTTTTAATTTAATTTTTTGTTATCTTTTATATTTATAGTATTGTATTTGCTGATATTCAGCCCCACTACTACAGCCATCTCGAATAATAAAAAAGGCAACAAAAACTCAATAAAACTGACCTACACATCAATCAAGTCTGACACAACATGCAATATTTCATTTCCAAAGTCCTCAGTTTTTTCAGAAAAAAGAAGAAAGTGTTTTCTCATATTTCTTCTTTGAGGTCAAACTTGGTCATTATAATGTTATAGCATTCACTTGAAATTATTTTATTGTTGTTCTTTCTAATTACATTGTATTCATTGTTAATGCTATTTTCCTTGTTTTATTTATTTTGCTTTGCTTCAATTCATATAAGTATTCCTATAGTTTTCCTATATTCCTCATGCTCAATTTTTCTTACAATATCTCATTATAGCCATGTACCACTATTTGTTTAATAACTCCCCAATTAATGGATATTAACTTTGTTTATAATTCTTTTCTACTTTAAAAGTAGAGCTAGCAATATTTTGATATTAGAGGAGTCTTTTATCTTGGATCTCCGTGGGGCAACTAATAATGGAATCAAAGTGTATCAATATTTTAATCATTTTCTTGTATTAGGTTTCAATTGTTTTTAAATTTATACCTTTATCAACAGTATATTAGTGTGTTAACATAAATAAGTCCTTGCACATGAACTTTTCTCATCTTTGTTGATTTGCCCATTGAATTGGATGTTCAAAAATTGTCTTGATATGTGTTTCTTTTCTTATTGAGAATTTTGAGCAATCTTTCATTTTGTTATTAATTTGCAATTCTTCTTGTGATAAGGAACTGTATTTTCCTTCTTTTTTCTCTCCAGAATTTAGAGTAGTACCTGGCACATAGTAAGTCCTTAATAAATGTTTAAGGATTAATTGATTGAAAACTGTTTTCTTTCCTCTTTAAAAGCATTATCTATTAAAAATGGAATTAAACCATACATATAATTTTTCCATATATTCATAGGCATTCTTGCATAATAGACCCTTATTAAAGATATTTGATATGAAACATTTACCTCCAGTCAACTGCTTCTTTACTTTACTTTCTTACTTTAGTTGCATTTATGTTATACAAAGAGATTTTCCATTTAGCATTTTCTTATTCAAACAATTGTGAATACACTGTGTTTCTTGACTGATTTTCTTTTTTGAATTAATTTTTGTGGAATCCATAATTTCCTAAAGTAATTGACAATAAATATTAAGCATGGGAATGAATCCCAGGGGTCAGTTTTCCACTTTAGACCCTTTGGGCCTCCATCATATAGCTTTATTTGGAAAAACTATTAAAGAAAAATCTTCATGTTTAAAATGCTTTTTTTTCTTGGCAGAAGTTAATTGTGCTAAACATCATTAGTATAGTCAAATAAAGATCTCCTGGGAAAGTTTTCTTGTTCATTCAGTTAATCCCTTTGAGCCTGTAAAAAACACAATGCATAAAACAATTATTTATTTTATAAATGAAAACTCTTCCCACAAATTTGCCTTATTTTCCAGAAAGATCACGGACATTTCAAAGTGGTATTCCTAAAATTTTATTTTCTTTAGAAACATTTTCATCCTGTATATAGCATAAGGGAATATATTCTGCATGAAAAGTGGGTTCAAACGTGTTTCCTTATTTTATTTTATTTTTGGAGAAGGGGGGAGTAAACTTTGTAGGAAGAGAAAGAATCAAGAGAGTATTCCTTGTCTTTCATAGGACAAGGATTCTGAGAGTTTCATAAGTCCTGTTTCTTATTGCAAGTATCCAGACTGTAGTATGAAAAAACAAGGTATACATGCAAGTTTAAAAGGCACAAAAAGTTTAGAAATACCAAGAACCACCAAGCAATCCATCTCTGCTGTGACACTCACTAAGGAGGACATTAAGAATTGACCAGTAAAGCCACTAAAGTTTGATCAAAAAGTGAGTATATCAATCATGTATTACTTCGTTATATTTTTTCTGTGTATTTTGATGAGAGAGATAGAGAAAGAAATAGCGGAGACATCCCTATATATATTCTCCTAAGTTAAAAACTTGAGGCCAAAGTCATTAAAAATAAGAAATTTCTAATTATCATGAGACCCAAAAGTAATACCTGAGCTGGGAAACTTTAATCTTTCTTTTTAGTGGGAAAGAAGTTGGTCCTCCAGAACCATGACTTCTGGGAGGCCACAGATGCTGCTCATCACTGAATGGTTTGATATTTTGGAATAAAAACCTTCTTCAGTAGGATCTGAAAAGAGCTGATTATTTGTAACTGATTTTTTTCTCTCTTCTAACACAAAAACTGTATTTTTTGACATGGATTGTGAATATGATCAAAAATGAAACTGTATAGACTGGAGGAAAGGATAAGAAATAGCATTTTTTTTTTACATTTAATGGAAATACCTGCTAACACTTTCATTTGTATACAGTAAAAAACAGAATGAGGACACTTTGCATAAAATTTAATTGTGGCCCCTGAAAATATGTCTTTTCAGTCATCTCAAAAGCAGAAATCCCCAGGGATAAGAAAAACAGGTAAAAATTATATGAGCAACAGCAGATAATGACAACAAAGATATTTTTGAACCCAACAATTGATTACTGATTTATAAAGAAATGAATTATAGAATGAAACTTTAGCCTTTGATCTTTTTGACATAATTGCTTTTTATTTTTCAAAATATATGCAAAAATAGTTTTCAACATTCAAGAGTGAATGTTGTAAACTCCTGTGTAAAACGTTGTTTTCCAAATTTTTCCCTCCCTAGTTCCCTCCTGTCCCCTCAACTAATCCATAAACAATTCTTCTAAACATATTTCCACATTTTTCATGCTGAATAAGAAAAAATCAGAGCAAAAAGGAAATAATATGAGAAAAAACAAGCAAACAAACAACAACAACAAAAGTTGAAAATACTACGTTGTGATCTGCATTTATTTCCATAGTCCTCTCTCTGAATGTGGATTAGCCTTTAATATTAAAAAAAATCACAATAATGTGATTAAATGTGAATCAATTCAGTACAATGATTTGAATATGGAGCACTTTAAAACATCATCAACAAAAGAGGAAGGCAAGAACAGGAAAGAACAGGATAATAGTACATTTACAAATCATATTTTAGAGTTATAAAACACTTATGTATAGTATCTTATTTGATTTTTATGGTAATCTTAAAAAGCACATCTAGCAGAAGATAAATGGCTTTCCCACAGACACAGTTATGACATAGAAGAGTTAATAACCTCTTGACGTGCCAAAGTCATAATTTTATCCTTGGTCTGGTGGACGAGTCAACCAGGGGAAATTCTGTTCTGAATCTGATTCACCCTAACACTGACAGTGGAAATAGTAATAGTAATCTTGACAGAAAGTGGCCACTCCAACCTTGAGAATGTAATAGTATGACATTTATCCTAGATTTGGAAAACACAAATTTCAATAGATTCAGAGAAAAAATAAGAAGGATCCTATAGATTAAAATGTTATGGAGGAAGATGGCTCAGAAGGGCTGGGAAATGGTCAAGAATTAAATACTGAAAACCTGGAGAGAAAATGTCTAATGAAGAGGAAAAAGAAATAGTGTCTGAAAATATTGAGGTGAATAGACAGGATACTCACTATACAATATAGATTTTATAAAGAAATTTATAGAAGTTTGAAAAAATTAAGAACTCTGAGCAACATAATGACCAATCATTATTCCAGACAATTCATGCTGCTACCTACTTGACAGAGAAGGAATGAATATACAGAATGAGACATGCATTTTTTGACATAGTTAAAGTGGAAAATTTGCTTTTCTTGATTATGCATATTTATTATGAGACTATGATGGGAGCAAAGGTCAGATAGTAAAAGGTGACTATGAGTGTGATATAGTTCTATCAAAATTGCAATAGGATAAATCCATAAGGATCCAAGGCTGGTAAAGGAAGATAAAGACAACAAAAGTACTTATAAAGTTATACAGATAGGAAAAGGTAGAAGACCTTTTTCTGGGATGATGATAACTAGCAGCAGAAATGTGACTATCCTGGCTCATTCTTAGTTCATTTCTGTTTCCTTTGCAAAGAATGACTATTACAGTGGAAACTAACAAAAATTATTAACAGGGAGTTGATAATCAAAGTAAATAAAGTAATCATAAGAGAGAGCTTAATTGCCCTTGATTAATTCTAGTTACCTGTCCTTGGTTCTGAAAGATCTAGCAGATATGACTCCACAGCTATCATCAATGATGTTTGAAAGTTTCTGCAAAATTAGAAACATACTTCCAGATTAGAAAAGGGAAGCTATCCTTTATTTCAGAAATAAAAGAGAAAATAATAGTTAGCAAAGTGTAAGCCAATGAACTTGTCTTTGATTCTTGTAAAAAATTCTTGAAAAGCCCATTAAAATGATGTTTGGCAAATGTATAAAAAGGGAAGTAGGGATTTTAGTGGGACTTTTAGTAGGAACTTTAAATTCGCACCTTTATCATGCTGAAAAGCAACATTATAAATTCCAGTAAATGATGACAATAACCTTTAGGAAATAAGTGAGCATTCTCCCTTTTCCTTATACAGAACAGCTCAGCATATAAAACAACCAAAACAACCACAAGTCCCTTCTTGTCATTTTTCTCCTTTGGGAAAGAGCAAGAATGATTCTTTTTTTAAAATAATTTTTTATTGACAGAACCCATGCCAGGGTAATTTTTTACAACATTATCCCTTGCACTCACTTCTGTTCCGATTTTTCCCCTCCCTCCTTCCACCCCCTCTACTCCCTCCCCCATATGGCAAGCAGTCCTATACATGTTAAATAGGTTACAGTAGATCTTGGATACAATATATGTGTGCAGAACCGAACAGTTCTCTTGTTGCTCAGGGAGAATTGGATTTAGAAGGTATAAATAACCCGGGAAGAAGAACAAAAATGCAAGCAGTTTACATTCATTTCCTAGTGTTCTTTCTTTGGGTGTAGCTGCTTCTGTCCATCCTTGATCAATTGAAACTAAGTTAGATCTTCTCTTTGTCGAAGAAATCCACTTCCATCAGAATACATCCTCATACAGTATCATTGTTGAGGTATATAATGATCTCCTGGTTCTGCTCATTTCACTCAGCATCAGTTCATGTAAGTCTCGCCAATCCTCTCTGTATTCATCCTGCTGGTCGTTTCTTACAGAACAATAATATTCCATAACATTCATATACCACAATTTACTCAACCATTCTCCAATTGATGGGCATCCATTCATTTTCCAGCTTCTAGCCACTACAAACAGGGCTGCCACAAACATTTTGGCACATACAGGTCCCTTTCCCTTCTTTAGTATCTCTTTGGGGTATAAACCCAATAGAAACACTGCTGGATCAAAGGGTATGCACAGTTTGATAACTTTTTGAGCATAGTTACAAATGAGCAAGAATGATTCTGAACCTTCATGGAGACATAAAATTTATCTACCTCAGGAGCAGTGTCTGGATGAGGTCTGGCTTCACAGAAGTCCTCTTGCATTAGAACGTCAAATACAGAGTATAAACTCTAGACCAAGCTTGAAAAAAAAAACAGTTACAACATAGAGCGGGACCATGCAAGAATACTGCACTGATAATCCCAGACATGAGTGGTCAGTCTGATGCAGCAGCCCCAAAAGTTTATGCCACTTTGGGCTATGTTGATAGGGATACACTTTCCAAGTACAAGGAGATGATAATACCATTAAACTCTGCCTTTGTCAAACCTAAATGAGACTTTGTGTTCAACTCTAAGAATTATAGTTTAAGAAGATAATTGATAAGCTGGAAAAGGCCTAGAGGAGAGTAACCATGAAAGTGAAGGGCCTCAGGTTTGTGATATATGAAAATCAGTTGAAGAAACTTTGTTTATCCTGAAGGAGAGAAAATTCAGAAACTGCATGACTAAGTCTCTTCTATAAATCAGTGGACATTTATTGAGTACACATATGAGTAAGCAATTCAAATATTTGAAGGTCCATCATGTGACTAAGGGACTGTTTGTCCCAAAAAGGCAGAATTAGGGGTCATTGTTGAAAATTACAGAAAAGACAATTTAGGGTTAATGAGTGAAAATGCTTCTAAACAATTAGCATTATCCAAAAGTAAATGAGCTGCTTCCAGGTGTGGGTTCCCCCTCCTTGGAGGTCTTCAAACTCAGGCTGAATTACTTCTTGTCAAGTATGCTGTAATTGGGATTCATTTTGTGTTTGAATTGGACGAGGTAGTCCCTGAAGTCCCTTCCAATTTGGAAATGGGGTGACTCTCTTAAGTTGCACAAAGAGGACTCAAACAAAATTCTTTTCAATACCTTTTAACCATTAGGATAGGATAACCATTTAGAAGGAAGCTCCTTCAAATATCATTTCAGTTCTTTAAGTGCTTCTGCTGATCCAAGGCATACTTTAGGAAAACATATTCTTAAGGATATAAATATGTATTTATATTATATTATTAACGTGTGTTATATTTATGTAATATATATGTATACATATGTGGATATATGTATGTATAAGCATATATATCACATTTATACAGCACTTCAAGGTTTTTCAAATACTCTATAAACATCACATCCTATTCTCACAAAAATTTGGAAAATAAGTACATTTTTTTAAACCGATGAAGATACTGAGGCAAACAAGTTAAGTGACAGTTAAACCTGGGGTCACACAGCTGTCAAAAATTTAAAGCTAGATTTGAGCTTAAATTCTTGACTTCACATCTAGCTTCCTTAGAGATATAGTTATATCTATGTATAACTCTGCGTGTATGTGTACACATACATATAAAAACTATTACATATTTATAATATAATATAAAAACTATTATATATTTATAGAGATGAAATAGAGGTAATATATTTATAATATAATATAAAAACTCATATATTTATAGAGATGAAATAGAGGTAAAGATATACATCATTCAGAGCCAAATATATGAAGGGAAATAAACAAGAGAGGAAAAATGCTGAAATATCTTGCGTCCCAGATTTGAAAAACAAGAGAAAAAATATGGAGCAGTTTCAAGAGCCATGTTTCTTCATTACAAGAATCTTACTTATTTGCATGCTATTCCCTTGTTTGGCAGATGTTTTGCTGTAAAAACTAAAAGTGAATAATTATGTAGATTAATTTTTCTAAACTTATACTACTGATGGGGTTTAGAGAAGAGGTTATAGCAAATCCTATATTTTATTTTGTCTTCTTCATTTCTGACCCTTTAAAATTTTTATTTGCACAGAAACCAGCTATGAGAAATCATACAACAGTGACAACTTTCATCCTCTTGGGACTGACTGATGATCCAGAATTACAAGTTGTAGTTTTTCTCCTTCTGTTTTTTACCTATTTGTTGAGTGTCACTGGAAACTTGACCATCATTAGCCTCACACTCCTGGATTCACATCTGAAAACCCCCATGTATTACTTTCTCCAGAATTTCTCATTCCTAGAAATTTCTTTTACATCTGTCTGTATCCCTAGATTTCTAGTCAGCATGATAACTGGTGACAGGACAATTTCTTACAATAGCTGTGCAGCCCAATTATTTTTTACTATCCTCCTTGGAGCAACTGAATTTTTCCTTCTAGCTGCCATGTCCTATGATCGCTATGTCGCCATCTGCAAACCATTACACTACACAACCATCATGAACAACAGAGTCTGCACCATGCTTGTACTCTCTTCCTGGCTCGCTGGGTTCCTTGTTATTTTTCCTCCAGTCATTATGGGTCTACAGTTAGATTTCTGTGCTGCTAACACTATAGATCATTTCTTCTGTGATGTTTCTCCTCTTCTGCAGCTTTCTTGTACAGATACACAGTTACTAGAACTATTGACTTTGATTTTAGCTATTTTGACACTTTTGGTCACACTAGTGCTAGTGATTCTCTCTTACATGAACATCATCAGGACAATTCTGAGAATCCCCTCCTCCCAGCAGAGAAAAAAGGCTTTTTCCACTTGCTCCTCCCACATGGTGGTTGTCTCTATCTCATATGGTAGTTGTATCTTCATGTATGTCAAACCTTCTGCAAAGGAAAGAGTGGCTCTAAACAAAGGGGTGGCTGTGCTAAGTACTTCAGTAGCCCCCATGTTGAATCCTTTCATCTATACCCTAAGAAACAAACAAGTAAAAGAAGCCTTTAAAAATATGGCCAAAAAGATTGAAGTTTTCTCAGTTAAATAAGGTAACGGTGAATGATGGAATGAAAAACTTGACTGAATAAAAAAAGGACTTCATCTCCTTATTCAGATGAATATCTCCTGCTTATGATTTCTAGCTCAATTGACTAAATCTAGTCATTTAAATCATCCTCCATGAAACTGAACCCTAGCTTTTTTTATTCTATATCTAGATGTCTGGCATTTTTGAAAAAAATTTCCTAATCAATATCATCCCCCTTTATTCTAATGTAATTTCTTTGGGAAAAGCTTCTTGGATGAAATCAAAATGAAAGTTAAATTTTCTTTTCTATCTTTTCTTCTTGTTTAAGTTTCTGAACCACAGATATTTTATTTGTTATATATTTGATAGAAATCTTAATCAGAGGTTGTTGTAGGTTTTGCTACTTAAAAAAACCAGAACTAAAAAATTTGCCTTGGTCAAAATCCAATTAACCATATACCCATCTGTTAGGTCCTTTTTTAATAACATGCTTTTGTATAAAATGTATTTTCTACCACACAGAAATGGAATCTTCTCTCTAAAACAGATGAAAATGTGATAGCGAAGTTTTATCAACTATGCATCTGTACTGACATACTATTTCATTTCCAGATGAAGCACACATTTTATTGTGTATACATCTATTGCAAAAGAATAAGAACATCTCTCAAAATTGAAATTGTTTTTGAATTAGAGTTGCTTTTCCCTTAATAAGATGTTGAGCTAATTCCTTTTAAATGTAGAAAATTTTACTCATTTAGATTCAGGGGTTCTATGAAGTCTATAAACTTGTTTTATATAACTTGCAGATGTTGTACCAATATTTGTTGCAAATAATAAATGTAAAAATTTTATGAAGAATTTGATGAAACTTTATACATTTAAAAATATTAGAAAATGTCATGATTTCAAGGAGATCATAGCCATAAGGGAGGATAATGAAGTAAAAGTTGGAAGATGTGGACTAAAAAATTATGAATTAGAAACAAAAAAAAGCATTCTAATGAGGAACACAACACAAAGGGAAGGTTTTAGTTCTAAGTTACACAGAAAGATCCCATGGTCCTTAGTGTACAGCAGAAAGATATTAATACATTTTCTTTAATATCATTTCTATGTGTAAAATCACTTAAATTTCTGAAGTTGAGTTCTTTAATTAGTGTCAAAGATTTTGGTGACAAAAACATTCTTTGTGAGTTTTCAACAGCTGAATTCAAAACCGAATTCAGCAATGGTTGTTCTGTTGTATCTCCACAAAGATTGCTTTCCAGGGTGATAGCTGAGGAGCACTGGAATGAAAGCATTGGGTTGGGGTTCTTGGGTTATGGGATGTTTCTCTGAAAATTTTGGAGAAGATGGTGGTCAAAGTAATGTTGCTGGTTTGACTTATATGGCACATGCTGCCTTCCAGGAAGATCTCAAGGTGTCTTATTGCATAAGCTATACAGAACAAAATTGGAAACAAAAGATATAATGTTCTGTTGAAGCAACTCCTTCCTAATCAATTTAAAAAAGGCTTTGATCCTGGAAAATTGGAAATTTTAAAAAGGTCTATCAACATTTTCTAAGGAAGCTTATTTGATGTAAATTGATTTTCATGGTGAGACCAAAAGAGGCTCCAAAAGTTTGAAACATTAAACATCATTTCTTTGCCAAGAGGAGAGACAATGGAGGACAAACCAGTTTTTACTTCAAATTGATTTATAAAAATCTATCAGTGGATGTCAGTGAAAAATCATGAGCAGTACTACTTCATAAAAGATTGAAAAGCAGTAGAAAAAAGAATATGTTTCCAAAAAAGTTTGGCAAGTAACCTAATCCATATTATTATCTCCCAGAGCATTTAAGTAAAAAACTTAAAAAAGAACAACTAGAAGATGAAAATCAGAGAAGATCTCTCAGTATTTCTCTAGAAGATTCTTTTCTCCATCAAGGACATTGAACCCAATATATTTAGACTGACATCTGAATATTTTATGTTTTGTATAAGAAGGAGAAAGGATACTAAAGAAAATAAAGATGGTAATGGAAGTATGGATGATAAAATATAGAGGGAAGGTCCATGAAAATAAAATGCTGAAGGAGCACAAGGCTCAATTCCCCTTTTTTTCCTTCCTTCCTTCCTTCCTTCTTTCCTTCTTTCCATCCTTCCTTCTGTCCTTATTTCCTTGTTTCCTTCCTTGTTTCCTTGTTTCCTTCCTTCTTCCTTCCTTGTTTGCTTCCTTTTATTTTCCTTTCCTACATCCTTCTGTTCCTCCCTCCCTTGCTTTCTTCCTCCCCACATCTCCTCTCACTTTTATCCCCTTTTTATATTTATTTATTTACTTTGCCCAAAAACCTCAATAGAAAAATTTTATGTAATTGATGTACATGCCAACTTTTCAATCTCTACAACATTCTTTTAAAAAGAATTACATTGAGGGCATTCTTGGTGAAAGTATGAGAAGGGAATAGGCAGACTTTTACAAATGGAACATAATTCCATTTTATTTTTATTTTTTGTTAAAGCTTTTTATTTTCAAAACATATGCATAATTTTCAACATTCACCCTTGCAAACCTCATGTTTCAAGTTTGTTTCCCTCCTTTTCCCCCATCCTCTCCCCTTTACTGAAAGTAATCCAAGATATGTTAAACATGTACAATTCTTCTATACATATTTCTACAATTATCATGCTGCACAAGAAAAATCAACCAAAAAAATGAGAAAGAAAACAAAATACTAGCAACACAACAAAAAAAGTGAAAATATGATGTTGTGATTCACACTCAGTCCCACAGTCCTCTGTCTAGGTGCAGATGGCTCTCTTCATCAGAAGACCATTGGAACTGATCTGAATCAGTTCACTATTGAAAAGAGCCATGTCCACCAGAATTGATCATTGTATCGCTGTGTACAGTGTTCTCTTGGAACTACTCACTTCACTTACCATCAGTTTATGTAATTCTCTCCAGACCTCTCTGAAATCATCCTGCTGATAATTTCTCTGAGAAAAATAATATTTCATAACATTCATATACCATAACTTATTCAGCCCTTCTCCAATTAATGGGTATCCATTCAGTTTCCAATTACTTGTCGCTACAGAAAAGGCTGCTACAAACATTTTTGCACCCGTGAATCCATTTCCCTTTTTTGTGATTTCTTTAGAATACTCGCCCAGTAGAGATACTGCTGGAACAAAGGGTTTGGGCATAATTCTAAATTGCTCTCCAGAATGGTTGGTTTACACCAACAATGCACCAGAATCCCAATTTTCCCACATCCCCTAAAACATTTGTCATTTTCTTTTCCTGTCATCTTTGTCAATCTGAGAGATGTGTAGCGATATCTCAGAGTTATCTTAATTTGTATTTCTCTGATCAATAGTGATTTAAAGCATTGTTTCACATGACTAGAAATGGTTTTAATTTCTTCATTTGAAAATTATCTGTTCATATCCTTTGACCATTTATCAATTGGAGAACGGCTTGAATTCTTATAAATATGTGACAATTCTCTTTATATTTTAGAAATAAGGCCTTTATCAAGACCCTTGAATGTAAAATATTTTCCCTAGTTTATTGCCTCCATTCTAATCTTGCCTGCATTGGTTTTGTTTGTATAAGTACTTTTTAACTGAATATAATCAAAATTATCAATTTTGCATTTCCATAATGTACTCTAGTTCTTTGGCCACAAATTCCTTCCTTCTCCACAGACCTGAGAGGTAGACTATCCTTTCTTCTAATTTGCTTATAGCATTACTCTTTATGTTGAAATCATGAACCCATTTTGACCTTATCTTTGTATAATATGTTAGGTATGAGTCAATGCCAAGTTTCTGCGATACTAATTTTCAATTTTCCAACCAATTTTTATCAAATAGTGAGTTCTTATCCCAAAAGCTGGGGTCTTTCTTTAGCTTTATTAAACACTATAATTACTATTGTCATAGAATATTGTGTTTTGTGAATCTAATTTATCCATTGACTCTTTTTCTTAGTACCAAATGGTTTTGATGACCACTGTTTTATAATACAGTTTTAGATCTGGTACTGGTAGGTCACCTTCCTTTGCATTTTTTTCCATTAAATTCTTTAAAATCCTTGACCTTTTGTTCTTCCAGATGAACTTTTTAATTACTTTTTCTAGCTCTGTAAAATAATTTATTGTCAGTTTGATTGGTATGGCATTTAGGTAGTATTTTCATTTATTATATTAGTTCTGCCTACCCATGAGCTCTTGATATTCTCCCAATTGATTTGATCTGTCTTTATTTGTGTGGAAAATGTTTTGTAATTGTTTTTTTTAATAGTTCCTGACTTTACCTTGACAGGTAGATACCCAAATATTTTATGTTATACAGTTATCTTAAATGGAATTTCTTTTTGTATCTCTTGCTTCTGGATGATTTATGTGGATTTATTTTGTATTCTGCAACTTTGTTAAAGTTGCGAATTGTTTCTGTAGGTTTTTACTTGATTCTCTAAGAATACCATCATATTATCTGCAAAGAGTGATAATTTGGTTGCCTTATTATCTGCTCTAATTCCTTTAATTTCTTTTTCTTCTCTTATTACTAAAGCTAACGTTTCCAATATGATATAAAATAGTAATGGTCATAGTGGGCAACCTTGTTTCTCTCCTGAACTTATTGGGAATGGTTGCAATTTATCCCCATTACATAAGATACTTGTTGATGATTTTAAATAGCTACTACTGAGCCTCATAAGGAAAATCCATTAATTTCCATATTCTCTTGTGTATTTTTATAGGAATGAGTTTTGGATTTTGTCAAATGCTTTTTCTTTACATATTGAAATAATCATTTGACTTTTGTAAGTTTGGTTATTGACAGAAACAATTAGGCTAATAGTTTTCCTAATATTGAACTAGCCTTGCATTCCTGGTATAAATCCTACTTGATCATGTGTATTATCCTGGAAATAATTTGCTGTTTTTGATATGTTATTTCATTATTGTCATTCTCTTCAATGATATTATTGATTGTGTCTATGAGTTGTTGTTTTACCCAATCATTCTTTAGAATTAGATTATTTGTTTCCAATTAATTTTGGTCTATTTTCTTCTGCTCCTTTATTACATGCATTTTTTTATTTCGTCATGATGTGGAAAAAATTCATTTACTATTTCTGCTTTTCTGCATTTGATTTTAAGTTTTTTATGCTCTAATATATGGTCAATTTTTGTATAGGTTCCATGTACTGCCGAGAAAAAGTATATTTCTTTTTGTTGTCATTCAATTTTATCCAAAGGACTATCATGCCTAACTTTTTCTAAAATTCTATTTACCTCCTTAACTTCTTTCCTATTTATTTTGTGGTTCTATTTATCTAATTCTGAGAAAGCAAAGTTGAGATCCCCCAGTAGTATAGTTTTGTTATCTATTTTTTCTTACATGTCTCTTAACTTCTCTAGGAATTTGGATGCTATACCACTTGGTGCATATATGTTTAATATTGATATGACTTCATTATTCATGGTGCCCTTTAGCAAGATGTAGTTTCCTTCCTTATCTCTTTTAATTACTTCTATTTTTGCTTTTGTTTGATCTGAGATCAGGGCCCTATCTCTGCTTTTTTTTTTTTTTTTTTTTTTTTTTTTTTTTTACTTCAGCTGAAGCATAATACATTCCTCTCTAGCCTTTTATCTTTACTCTGAATATATCATTCTGCTTCAAGTGTGTTTCTTGTAAATAGAGTTTTGTAGGATTCTGGCTGTTAATCTACTCTGCTGTCTGATTCAACTTTATGGGAGAATTCATCCCATTCAGAATTCACAGTTAAACTGACTAACTCTGTATTTTTCACCATCTTATTTTCCCCAAGTTATATTTTTTCCTTTCCCCCTTTCCCTTTTCCCTTATGATCATCACCTCCCTCAAATAGCCTCCCCCTTTACAGTCCCTCCCCATTTCTTATCCCTTTCCCCTTCTGTTTTAGTTCTCCCTTCTATTAGACTCCTCCTTTTGTTTGTCATTTTCTCTCCTACTTACCTATAGGGTGAGAGAAGTTTTTCTGTGAAGTTAAATATGGTTGACATTCTCTCTTTTCTGAGTCTACTTGAGATTAGAAAAAAAATTATAGCTCATTGGTCATCATAGTTGAGAAATTTACTTCAGTTTTGTTCAATGTGTTGAGTAGCAATGAGGAGAGAGATAGTGGAAATAATTCTCTGTAAACTCTGAACTCATACTTAGACACAATATAACTGTTCTCAAACAGCATCTTAATATATAAATATGTGGAGCTAGAAGTTACTAATTGCTCGTGATTTTTGTTCTCTTTTCTTTTGAAACATTGGCAGAAACCAGAAGATGTTTATTTTGTTTTATGTATTAATTAACTTATTTTTAATACACATTGCTTTATGAATCATGTTGGGAGAGAAAATTCAGAGCAAAAGGGAAAAGCTATAAGAGAAAAAAAAAAGAAAAAAGAAGTGAACACAGCATATATGGATTTACATTCAATCACTATCATACTTTTTCTGGATGCAGACGGCATTTTCTGTTCAAAGTCTATTGGGATTGCTTTGGATCACAATGCCTGGGAAGAACCAAGTCCTTCACAGCTGATCATCACACATCCTTGCTGTTATTGTGTACAATGTATTCCTGGTTTTGTTTCTTTAATTCAGCATCAGTTCGTGTAAATCTTTCCAAGCCTTTCTAAAACCAGATGGTTCATCATTTTTATAGAAAAATAATATTCCATTATCTTCATATACCACAATTTATTCAGCCATTACCCAATTGATAGATATTTACTCATTTTCCAATTCTTCGTTAATACAAAAAGAGCTGCTACAAACATTTTTGCACATTTGGGTCTTTTTCCATTCTTTATGATTTCCTTGAAATACAGGCCTTGTAGTGCCATTTCTAGGTCAAAAGATATTCACAGTTTGATAACCCTTTGGGCATAGTTCCAGATTGCTCTGCAGAATGGTTGTATCTTTTCACAACTCCAAAAACAATATATTAGTGTCCCAGTTTTCCCACATCTCCTCTAACATTTATCATTATTTTTTCCTGTCATCTTAGCCAATCTGAGAGATGTGAGTGAGGTGATACCTCAGAGTTATCTTAATTTGAATTTCTATAATAAATAATAATTTACAGTACTTTTTCTTATGAGTATAAATGGTTTTGTTTTCATTATCTGAAAATTGTCTGTTCATATCCTTTGACCATTTATCAATTGGGAATGACTTCCATTCTTAAAATTTGACACAATTCTTGATATATTTTGGAAATGAGACGTTTATCAGAGACATTGGCTGTAAAGATTTTTTCCAGTTTTGTTTTCCTTTTAATCTTATTTCTGTTGCTTTTGTTCATTCAAACCTTTTTGAATTTAATGTACTTAAACTTGCCCATTTTACCTTTTATAATATTCATCAGCTGTTCTTTGGTTATGACCAAAGATTTTGGTTATGACCAAAGATCCCTTTTCTAAAGATCTGATAGTTAAATTATCCCTTTGTCTCCTAATTTGCAGTATTATTCTTTATACCCAAATCATGCATCTTTTTAATCTTATTTTGGTATGGGGTATGAGACATAGATCTATAACAAGTTTCTGACATATTATTTTCTAGTTTTCCCAGCAATTTTTGTCAAATAGTAGGTTCTTATTCTTGAAGCTGGAGTTTAGGGGTGTATCAAATACTGGATTATTATGGGCCTTAATTTTTGTGTCATGTATCTAATCTATTCCACTGATCCACCACTCTTATTTCTTAGCCAGTACCAAATAGTTTTGATGACTGCTGCTTTATAATATAGTCCTAAGTTTGGTACTGCTAAACCACTATCCATTGTATTTTTTCCCATTAATTCCCTTGATATTTTTGATCTTATTTTTCTTCCAGAAGAATTTTGTTATTATTTTTTCTAGTTGTATAAAATAATTTTTTTGGCAGTTTGATTGGCAGATTGATTGGCAGATTGATTGATCAAATAGAACAATTTAGGCAAAATTTTCATTTTTATTTTATTAGCTTAGTGTACCCATGAACAATTGATATTTTTCCAATTGTCGAGATCTGATTTTATTTGTGGAGAAGTGTTTAGTAATTATTTTCATATAGTTCTTGGCTTTATGTTTGGCAGGTAGATCCCCAAGTATTTTATTTAGTCTACAGTTTTTTTTATTTTATTTTATTTAATAGCCTTTTATTTACAGGATATATGCATGGGTAACTTTACAGCATTAACAATTGCCAAACCTCTTGTTCCAATTTTTCACCTCTTACCCCCCCACCCCCTCCCCTAGATGGCAGGATGACCAGTAGATGTTAAATATATTAAAATATAAATTAGATACACAATAAGTATACATGACCAAAACGTTATTTTGCTGTACAAAAAGAATCAGACTCTGAAATATTGTACAATTAGCTTGTGAAGGAAATGAAAAATGCAGTGTGCATAAATATAGGGATTAGAATTCAATGTAATGGTTTTAGTCATCACCCAGAGTTCTTTTTCTGGGCATAGCTGGTTCAGTTCATTACTGCTCCATTGGAAATGATTTAGTTGATCTCGTTGCTGAGGATGGCCTGGTCCATCAGAACTGGTGATCACATAGTATTGTTGTTGAAGTATATAATGATCTCCTGGTCCTGCTCATTTCACTCAGCATCAGTTTGTGTAAGTCTCTCCAGGCCTTTCTGAATTATCCTGTTGGTCATTTCTTACAGAACAGTAATATTCCATAATATTCATATACCACAATTTATTCAGCCATTCTCCAACTGATGGACATCCATTCAGTATCCAGTTTTTAGCCACTACAAAAAGGGCTGCCACAAACATTCGTGCACATACAGGTCCTTTCCTTC
Source organism: Sarcophilus harrisii (assembly GCF_902635505.1). Lineage (NCBI taxonomy): Eukaryota > Metazoa > Chordata > Mammalia > Dasyuromorphia > Dasyuridae > Sarcophilus > Sarcophilus harrisii. The sequence continues at coordinate 86,431,810 of NC_045430.1, read as the reverse complement.
TTTATAATCTCTTTGGGATATAATCCCGTAGTAACACTGCTGGATCAAGAGGTATGCACAGTTTGATAACTTTTTGAGCATAGTTCCAAACGACTCTCCAAAATGGTTGGATTCGTTCACAACTCCGCCAACAATGCATCAATGTCCCAGTTTTCCTGCATCCTCAACAATCATCATTATTTTTCCTGTCATCTTAGCCAATCGACAGGTGTGTAGTGGTATCTTAGAGTTGTCTTAATTTGCATTTCTCTGATTAATAATGACTTGGGAGCATCTTTTCATATGACTAGAAATAGTTTCAATTTCTTCATCTGAGGAATTGTCTGTTCATATCCTTTGACCATTTTTCAATTGGAGATGAAACGATTTTTATAAATTAGAGTTAATTCTCTATATATTTTGGAAATGAGGCCTTTATCAGAACCTGACTGTAAAATATTTTCCCAGTTTATTGCTTCCCTTCTAATCTTGTCTGCATTAGTTTTGTTTGTACAAAACTTTTCAGTTTGGTATAATCGAAATTTTCTATTTTGTGATCAGTAATGATCTCTAGTTCTGCTTTGGTCATAAAGACCTTCCCTTCCACAGGTCTGAGAGGTAAACTATCCTGTGTTCCTCTAATTTATTAATAATTTCATTCTTTATGCCTAGGTCATGAACCCATTTTGACCTTATCTTGGTGTATGGCGTTAAGTATGGATAAATGCCTAGTTTCTGCCATATTAGTTTCCAATTTTCCCAGAAATTTTTGTCAAACAGTAAGTTCTTATCCCAAAAGCTGGGATCTTTGGGTTTGTCAAAGACTAGGTTGCTATATTTGTTGACTGTTTTATCCCTTGAACCTAATCTATTCCACTGATCAATTAATCTGTTCCTTAGCCAATACCAATACCAATACGGGGGGGGGTGAAGAATACAACCCCAAACAGCTGGAGTTCCTTGAGACCGGCCACCTCTCCCCCACAGTGTGTCAGCATGCTCTCAGAGTCTCAGAGCACAGGCACAGCACAGTCCTGCTAGTGCCTCGCTGCTGCCCCCTCAGTCTGTAGAGGAAACTTGTTAATGCCACCCAGCCCCTCCCCCAAAAAAGCATATTCTATTTGGGGTTTTTTTCCTTTTTTTTCTTTGCTAGTTTGTCTCTGATTCTTCTCTGACAAAATGAGCAAAAAGTTAAAAAGGACTTTAACGATTGACAGCTTTTATACAGACAGAGAACAGACTCTAAACCCTGAGGAGACTAAAAACAGATTATCTCCAGGTGAATCCCCACCGGAGGAGATCATCTGTTCCTCAGCACAGATAAATCTCATAGAAGAAATTAAAAAGGCTCTCACAAGAGAGCTAGAAGAAAAATGGGAAAAGGAGAGGGAGGTTTGACAAGAGAGACTGGAGAAGTCATTGATTCATTTAAAGACAGAGTGGATAAAGAAAACAAATCCTTGAAAAATAGGATTAGTGGACTGGAAACAGAAAATAGCTCTCTAAAGAATAAAATTGGTGAAATGGAAACACATTCCATAGAACAAATTGGACAATGAGAAAAAGATATAAAAAAGTGAGTGAAGAAAACACTTCATTGAAAATCAGAATAGAACAAATGGAATTGAATGACTTGAGGAACAAGAAGAATCAGTCAAGCAAAAAAAGCCAAAAACCAAACAATGGAAAAAATGAGGAAATACCTTTAGGAAAACAACAGACCTTGGAAAACGGTCTGGAGAACAATCTGAGGTTTTGGACTCCCAGAAAAAATACAATGAAAAAAGAGCCTGGACCTATTTTCCAGGAAATTATCAAAGAACTGCCCAAATCCCATAGAAACAGAGGGTAAAATAACATTGAAAAGGTTCAATAATCACCCACTGAAAGGGATCTTAAAATCAAAACACCAAAAAAATATAGTGGCCAAATGTCAGAACCCTCAAACAAAGGAAAAAAATACTCCCCAAAACCCAATTCAAATATAGAGGAGCCACAATAAGGATCACCCAAGATCTAGCAATCCAATTAAAAGATTGAAGGGCCTGGAATATGATATTCCGAAAGGCTAAGGAACTCGGTATGAAAAAATAACACCCAGCCAGAATGAGCATCTTTTCAGGAAGAATATGGTCATTCAACGAAATAAAATTAATTTCCCTATTTTTGGTGAAAAAAAGAACTTAACAAGGTTTGATCTGCAAATATAGAACTCAAGAAAAACCTAAAAAGGTAAAAATAAATCTTGGGAACTATTTTCCTGTGTAAAAGATAAAAAATATGTGTATACCTTGTTCCTAGAAATTAGGAGTGGAAAGGACATTGTATCAGAAAAAGGGGTAAAGTGGGGGTATATATCTCACAAAGAGGCAAAGGCCTAATTATTATCTGAGAGGAAAGAATGGAGGGATGAATTTGGGTATTTTACCCATAAAATTGACTTTTTTTAATTTCCCATAGCCTTTTTATTTACAGGTTATATGCATGGGTAACTTTCAACATTAACAATTTTAAACCTTGTTCCAATTTTCCCCCTCTTACCCCCCCCCCCCCCCAGATGGCAGGATGACCAGTAGATGTTAAATAAAAAAATAAACCATACAAATAAGTATACATGACCAAACCGTTATTTTGCTGTACAAAAGGAGTCAGACTCTGAAATATTGGACAATTAAACTTGAAGGAAATCAAAAAATGCAGGTGGGAAATAAATATAGGGATTGGGAGTTCAATTAATGGTTTTAGTCATCACCCAGGCTCTTTCTCTTGGGTGTATTAGTTCAATTCAATTTCCCATTAAAATGATTTGGTTGAGCTCCCTTGCTGAGGATGGCCAGGTCCATCAGAACTGGTAATCATAAGTATTGTTTTGAAATAAATAGTGATTGGTCCTTCTCATTTCCTCCAGCATCAGTTTGTTAAGTCTCTCCAGGCCTTTCTGGAAATCATCCTGTTGGTCATTTTCTTACAGAACAATAATAATTTCCTTTTCATATACCACAATTTATTCAGCCATTCTCCAACTGATGGACATCCATTTCAGTTTCAGTTTCTAGCCACCTACAAAGAGGGCTGCCACAAACATTCGTCACTTTAAGGTCCCTTTCCCTTCTTTATAATCTCTTTGGGATATAATCCCAGTAAGAACCACTGCTGGATCAAAGGGTATGCACAGTTTGATAACTTTTGGGAATAGTTCCAAACTACTCTCCAAAAATGGTTGGATTCATTCACAACTCCACCAACAATGCATCAATGTCCCAGTTTTCCCACATCCCCTCAACAATCATCCATTATTTTTTCCTGTCATCTTAACCAATATATAGGTGTATAGTGAAGTATCTTACAGTTGTCTTAATTTGCATTTCTTGATTAATTGACTTGGAGCATCTTTTTCCTTAGTTTAGAAATAGTTTCCAATTTCTTCATCTTGAGGTTGTCTTTCATATCCTTTGACCATTTTTCAATTTGGAGAATGGCGATTTTTTTATAAATTAGAGTTAATTCTCATATATTTTGGAAAAGGGCCTTTATAAACCTTTGACTGTAAAAATATTTTCCCAGTTTATTTCTTCCCTTTAATCTTGTCTGCATTAGTTTTTGTTTTTAAAAACTTTTCAGTTTAGTATAATCGGAAATTTTCTATTTTTGTGATCAGTAATGATCTCTGGTTCTTCCTTTGGTCATAAAGGTCCTTCCCTTTCCACAGGTCCAAGAGGTAAACTATCCTGTGTTCCTCTAATTTATTAATAATTTCATTCTTTATTCCTACTCTTGAACCCATTTTGACCCTAATCTTGGTTTAAATTGTTAAGGTGTGGATCAATGCCCTATTTTCTGCCATATTAGTTTTCCAAAATTTTTCCCTGAATTTTATCAAACAGTAAAAGTTCCTTATCCCAAAAGCTTGGGGTCTTTGGGTTTTGTCAAAAGAAACTTGGTTGCTATATTTGTTGACTGTTTTTCCCTTGAACCTAACCTATTTACTGATCCAACTAATATATTCCTTAGCCAATACCAAATGGTTTTGGTAACTGCTGCTTTCTATAATATAGTTTTAAGATCTGGTACAGCTAAGCACCTTCATTTGATTTTTTCATTAATTTCCTTGAAAATTCTTGATCTTTTTTTTTTTCATGTGAATTTTGTTTTTTTTCTAGGTCATTAAAATTAGTTTTTTGGGAATCTGATTGGTATAAGCACTAAATAAATAGATTAGTTTAGGTAATATTGTCAATCTTTTATTATTTTGCTCGCCCTATCCAAGGCATTTTAATATTTTCAATTGGTTAGATCAGACTTAATTTGTGTGAAAAGTGGGTCTTAATTTTTTGCTCCATAAAAGTTTTCCAATTTTCCCTTGGCAAGATAGATTCCTCAATTATTTTTATATTATCAATGGTTTAACTTTAAATGGAATTTCTCTTTGTAACTCTGACTGTTGGATTTTGGTAGTGATATATAAGAATTTGGTGACTTATGTGGGTTTTATTTTAATAACCAACTTTGCTAAAGGTTGTGGATTATTTCTAAAACTTTTTAGTAGAATCTTGGGGTTCTCTAAGTATACCAATCATATCTTCGGCAAAAGAGTGATAGTTTGGTTTCCTCATTGCCTATTCTTATTCCTTTAATTCTTTTTGGCTCTTTATTGGCCAAAATGGCGTTTCTAAGACAATGTTAAATAGTAAAAGGTATAGTGGGCAACCTTGTTTCCTCCATATCTTATTGGGAATGGTTTGCGGTTTTCTCCATTACATATGATGCTTACTGGTGGTTTAAATAGATGCTGCTGATTATTTTAAGGAAAAATCCATTTATTCCTATACTCTCAAGTGTTTTTAATGGAATGGATGTTGGATTTTGTCAAATGTTTTCTGCATCTATTGAGATGATCCTTATGTTTTTTTTTAATTTGGTTATTAACATGGCCAATTATATTTGATAGTTTTCTAATATTGAACCAACCCTGCATTCCGGTATAAATACTACTTGATCATAGTGTATTATCCTGGGAGATGATTTTCTTAGTCTTTTTGCTAATATCTTGGGATTTTAGCATCAATATTCATTAGGGAGATTGGTCTATAATTTTTCTTTCTCCTGTTTTCAACCTAACCTGGTTTGGGTATCAGTACCCATGTCTGTGTCATAGAAGGAATTTGGTGGGACTCCTTCAATTCCTTTTTTATCAAATAATTTATATAACATTGGGGGCCAATTGGGTCTTTTAAATGTTTGGTAAAAATTCCATGTAAATCCATCTGGTCCTGGGGATTTTTCTTAGGGGTTTTTTTGCCTGTTCTATTTCTTTTTCTGAAATGGGATATTCAAACCTTTCCCTCCTCTTTGAATTAGGAAGTCTATATTTTTGGGGTAGTCATCCATTTCCTTAAGGTTATCAAATTTATTGGCATAAAAGTTGAGGCAAAATAACCTTATTATTTCTTTTCCTCTTCATTGGTGGAAAGTTCTCCTTTTTCATTTTAAGATTCTTAATTTCATTTTCCTCCCTCCTTTTTTAAAATCAGATTTAAAAACATCTATTTTATTTGGCTTTTTCATAGAACCAACTCTTGGTTTTTATTAATTGGTTCAATAGTTTTTTTTTAATATTTTAATTTCTCCTTTTAATTTTAAATTTAAATTTAGTATTTGATTCTGGGTTTTTAATTTGGACTTTTTTAGTTTTTTTAGTTTAAAGCCCAATTTATTAAATCTTTTCTTCTCTGTTTTTTCAAAATAAGCCTCTAAGGATATAAAATTCCCTCTTATTACTTCTTTGGCGCCATCCCAAAATTTTTTAAACTTCATCATTTCATTATCTTGGTGAAATTATTAATTGTATCTATAATTTTCTTCACCCAATCATTCTTTAAAGATGAGATTGTTTAGTTTCAATTCTTTTTGGTCTTTTCCCTAACTTTTTGTTGAATGTAGTTTTTTTTGCCTCTTGATCTAAAAAAGCATTTCTTCCTTTCTTGCATTTAATTTTAAAGGTCTTTATGTCCTAATATAGGTCAATTTTTGGGAATGGGTTCCATGAACTGCTGGAGAAAAAAGTATATTCCTTTCTATCTCCATTTTCTTTTCTCCAAAAGATCTAACATACCTAATTTTTTCCTAATATTCTATTTACTTCTTTAATTTCTTTCTTATTTGTTTTTGGTTTGGTTTGTCTAATTGTGAGGAGTGCAAGGGTGGGGGTCCTCCCACCCATTAAGTTTTGTTGTCCTATTTCTTCTTGAAATCTCTTAACTTCTCCTTTGGGAAGTTGGATCCATACGCTTTTTTAAGATGGAATATTTGATATTGCTTCATTTTATGCTACCCTTTGGCAGGATGTAGTTTCCTTCCTTATCTCTTTAATTAGATCAATTTTTTGCTTTTTGTTGATCCGGGGTAAGGATGGCTACCCCTTTTTTTGAACTTCACCTGACATAATAGATTTTGCTCCAGCCTTTTATTTTCCTCTATATGTATCTCCTGCTTTAAATTGGTTTTCTTTAAACAACATTTGTAGGGTTCTGACTTTTGATCCAGTCTGCATTGCCTTCCCTTTAGGGAAGTTCATCCATTTACATTTCAGTTAGAATTACTAAAATCTTTATTTCCTTGATCCTAATAACCCCAGAATGCCAACTTATTCTTGCCTCCCCCAACCCTCTTTCCCCTTTTTGAACTTTGTACCCCAGTTGTATCACGATGCTTACCCTCTTTAGGGTTCCCTCCCCCCCTTTGAATCTTTTCCCCTTCCCTTCCCTTATTACTCTTTTCTTTTCCCTTTTCCCTCTCCCCTTTTTTTAATGAGGCGGAGAGAGAATTTTCTCTAAAACAAATGTCAATTATTTTTTCTTTGAGCCAACTCTGATGAGAGTAAGATTCATACAATGTTCCTCCCCCTCTCTAAATTCCTTCAAATATGATGTTTCCTATGTTTCTTTGTTGGATGTGACTTCCCTCTTTTTATCCCTCCTTCCCACCTTATTCTACCATCATTCCTTTTCCATATCTACTTCCTTTTTTATGTTATATCAGTAAAATAAAATTATACATATATTCTTTTTGTATATTCACAACAGAAATACAATTCTCAAGAGTTATTTTTACCTTTTCTGCATCTCTTGAGTTCTATGGTTGGAATCAAAATTTTTTGTTTAGTTCTTTTTTCCCTTATAAAACAAAATGGAATTCATTTGTTTCTTTTTCCCATCTTCTTCCCTGAAAGAAAATGTAACAAGCTGGGTAGTTTATTCTTGGCTGCATCCCAAGTTCCCTTTTTTCGGAATATCAGATTCCAGGCCCTTGGTTCCTTTAATTGAGGCAGCCAGATCTTGGGTAATCCCTTATTGTGGCACCTCAGTTTTAATTTTTTTTGGCTGCTTGTAAAATTTTTCCCTTAATCGATAGTTCCCTGAAATTTGGCCACAATATTCCTTGGGGTTTTTATTTTAGGGTTTCTTTCAGAAGGTGTTCCATAAATTCTTTCAATTTCTATTTTTTTCTTACTATTACATCCTGGGCAATTCCTTTGATGATTTCTTTGTAAAATAATTTAGGCTCTTTTTTTTCATCATAGTTTTCAAAAAAGTCCAATAATCCTCCAGATTATTCTCCTAGATCTATTTTCCAAGTCTGTCGTTTTTGCAAGTAGATAATTTATGGTTTTCCAGTTTGTCATTTTTGTTTTGCTTGACTGGTTCTTGCTGTCTCCAATTGAATCATTAGTTTCCTATTTGTTCAGTTCTAATTTTTTAAAGTTGTACCTTCATTAGCTTATTTTTACTTCTTTCTGTATATGTTGAAAGGTTTTTAAATGTATTGTTTTTGGTCTGTGGAATTTTTTTTCCATTTCACAATTTCTTTTTTAGTGAATTATTTTTTTTTCAATTCACAAATCCTCTTTCTAGTAAATTCTTTATTTTTTCAATTCCACAATTCTTCTTTCCTGAAGTTTTTTTTTTCCAATTCATATTTCAGGAAGTTGTTGCTCTCTTTAAAGGCTTCTCTTTTTTCCCTTTTCCCATTTATCTTCTAACTCACTTTTGAGACTTTTTAATGGTCTCTTCTATGGGAAGCATCATATAAAGGAGGACAGTCGATGCATTTTTTATTTGGGGGTCTCTTCAGGTTTTGACCTGCTCTTTTTCTGCCAAAGCTGTTAATCGTTCTTTTTCATCTTTTTATTCCATGTTTATTAAAGCCTTTAGGGTTGTCTCTAGGCAAGGGGGTTTTCTTCCTCTGCAGAACAGGGAGATGTAAACCGTTTCCGGCTCCAGGTTGGGTCTCTGGTGGGAGTTTTCCCTTCCCCCAACAGGAAGTGCATTCAGCACTGGCCGAGCTATCAAACTGCTTAGTAGGGCTGAGTGGGTTAGCGATTGCCCTCAGCTAGAGACTAAGGGGTGAAAGTGTCACTGCCCCAGGCCGGAGCCTCTTGTGGGGCTGTGGGTATTAGCAGCTGACCGCAGACTGCAGACCGCTGCAAACTCTGCCCAGCGTCTCTGCCTGATGCAAATCGGCCCTGGGAAAGCTCTATGGCCCCAAGCCAAGCTCCCCACTGCGCAGATTAGAGGCTAACCTGGGCTGTGCCCTCCTGCCGTGCAGGTTCCCAACTGCCCCAAGGAAAAGCCCCTTATTGTGGGTTGGGGCTGCAAGCTTGTGCTGAGATCTGTGCTTTCACTTTTGGTTTGAGGCTCTCCTCGGAACCTAATTTCTCTCCCAGTCTACGCTGATCTCCCCTGTAGCCCCAGAACAAACCTTTTTTGGCGAGACTGCAGATTTTCTTCGGCTGGTGACTTGTTCTACTTCTTATCTTTACGAATTGTAGCAGTCAAGACTATTTTTGAGGCTCGATATAATATTGATAAAGAGGGTAAGAGAAGAGCTTAGAAAGTCACCTGTGTCTTCTCCGCCATCTTGGCTCCGCCCCTAGTCTACAGTTTTTTAATGTAATTTCTCTTTCTATCTCTTGCTGATGGGCTTTGTAAATAATACATACATATATGTGTGTGTGTGTGTGTGTGTGTGTGTGTGTGTATAATTTTTATCTCTTGCAATTTTGCTAAAGCTGTGAATTGTTTCTAGTAGGTTTTTAAATGATTTTCTAGGATTCATTAAGTATATCATTATATCTGCAAAGAGTGATAGTTTTATTTCCTCATTGCCTATTTTAATTCCTTTAGCTTCTCTTTCTTTTCTTATTTATAAAACCAACATTTTTAGTGCAATATTGAGTAATAGTGGTGATAATGGGCATCCTTGTTTCACCCCTCATCTTATTGGGAATGTGTCCAACTTCTCTCCATTACAAATAATGTTTGCTGTCAATTTTAGATCGATACTGCTTATTATTTTAAGGAAAATGCTCTTTACCTTATAGTCTCCAGTATTTTTAATAGAATTGGTGTGCTTTATTTGGTGATTTTTTCAAAAACTTTTTCTGCATTTATTGAGATTATCATATGATTTCTGTTGGTTTTATGAAGAACTCAAAAGACATTAAGGAATAACTATATAGCACTCATGAAGTTCATCATCCTGATCTCATTTTCATTTATCTATTTATCACCTACATGTTGACCTTGAGTGGTGTTATCACCTGTTAGGATTCTTACAAGGTGCTAACTCGGTGGAATTGATGAGATAATGATCCTCTAATTTACATGTACTTTGTACTTACTATAATTCCACAAGATTCACGTCTTGAAGAGAGCATATATAAGGAGGAGCTATCAGGGCCAAAAAGGACAAGCCCACTAAAGGACAAGCCTATTGAAACAGAAGCCCACTAGAAATTCTCAGAGCCTCAGCCAGGATTCAGTAGAGGAGATTCACAAGCCAGAGAAGGCAGCTTAAGCTCTCAGAACCGAGGAGAGCGATAGGCCTTTATTAAAGCTAACCAGGCCCCAGGAAAAGAGACAAGACTTTGAAAGAGAAAATAAAGGATTTGGACTTTAATTCCTGGCTGCATTTGGGGTGATTACACTGAACTGAAACGAAGGCTGCTCTCAGAAGCCCCCCAAGAAACCTGTTCCCAGAGAAATTTTTAGAGAAGCATATTACAATCACCCTCACTTTGCTGGATTCCTCCCTTAAAATTTTAAAGTATCTTTATCTGAATAATTTCCCTATTATATATATATATATATATATATATATATATATTTTTATTTGAATTCATCTGTAAATATTTTCTCGTCACATTTAAAATAATTTTTTCACATTTGTTTTTAATTTTTTTGAATTTTTAGACTCTCTCCCTTATCCTTGCCCACAATAAAGAAGCCACATGTGATGTCTGCAAAATATTTTCATAAAAGTCAAGATGTGAAAGAAATATAAATCTCTCACCCTAATGAAAATTTAAAAAAGAGAGACAGAAAGAGAAAGAAACAATACTTCAATTTATATTCAGACAAAATCAGTTCCTTCTTTGGGTATGGATAAGATTTTTCATCATAAGTCCTTCAGAGTAGTCATAGATCATTGTGTTGCTGACAATAGCATAGTTATATATAGCTGGTCATCCCAGAACATTGCTATTACTTTGTATACATTTCATGATTTCTATTGCTAACTATGTTTTATTCCATTTAATCTCTTTCTCCTTTCACCCTGTTCCTCCTCCAAAGTGTTTTGCTACTTGACCACTCCCTCCCTCAATATACCCACTTCTAAAATCCTCCCCACTTTCCTGTATCCCACTCTTCTAATTTCCTGCAGGGTAAGATAGATTTCTGTACCGATATTGAGCATGTATGTTATTTCCTCTTTAAGCCAATTCTGATGAGAATAAGGCTCACTCACTTCTCCTCTCCTCCCTCTCTTAACTTTCACTGTAAAAGCTTTTTCTTGCGTCTTTTTTTGGGCAAATAATTTTGACCATTCCACTTCTCTCTTTCCCTTTCTACCAGTGCATTTTTCTCTCATCTTATATTTTCATCATTTAAAAAAAAGCTATTCCTTTATATTCAACTCACATTTGTGCCCTCTGTCTATATATACTACTTTTTAACTGTCATAACAATGAGAAAGTTCTAAGTTAAAACTAATCATCCGCACATGTAGAAATGTAAACAGATAAACTTTATTAAGATCCTAATGATATGACTTTGTTGATTACCTCCTTATGCTTCTCCAGAGACCTGTAGTTAAAAATCAAATTTTCCATTCAACTCTAGTCTTTTCATCATAATTGCTTTTAAAACCCTTTATTTCATGCTACCATGTCTCTACTGAACAAATTTCTACTTTAGATAAAACTTTTATAGGCCCTTCAATTTATTATTACATAACATGGTTTGATCCTTCTCCATTCTGATTTACCTCCTCTATATGTATTCCAGCCTGACATATATTAAGGGGATTCTGGTAGAATAATTATCAAGTATGAGCAGGCATATGGAGTCAATTTAAACAGGCCAATAAGAACTGATTATTAAATTTTCAGTGTTAGCATTTATACCTTGGAAATTGGCAAATGCGGCAAATCAAGGCTTGATATATTTTTTGTTGATTGTTTAGGCTTAAGAAAGTGTTAGAAACATATTAATATTTCTGATTAAATGTAAAAGTATGTCATGTGTGTATTATATGTATAAAACTATGTATATATATGTATGTACATATGTATACACACACACACACACACACACACACACACATATATATATATACACACTTGCATGCGTATTTTAGTCTAGGACGAGAGGCACAGCTAGGGTCAGGGCTGTGTTGGTCCTGCCTGTATTGGGATTGCATGCTCAGCTCCCTCCCTGGTTCCACAGACCTTTTCTGCTGACCTTTCAAATTCTCTTTGTTATCTCTGGGCTAAACTGCTGATTCAAAGTTCTTGCTCAGCTGAAACCAGGGCTGGGGCTGGTTTCCAGCACCAAAACTGCATGCTGGACTCCTACCCTGTTGTCACATACATTTTCTGCTGACCTTCTAACTTGTTTTCAGCTAGAAGATGTTCTATTGCATCTTTGGGGCATATTTTGATGCTCTAAAATTGTTTTAGAGTCATCATTTAAAGGGATTTGGAGTGCTTTGGGGTCTGGTGAATTTCTACCTTTACTTTGCCTTCTTAGCTTTGTCTTCTCCATATAATTCTTAGAATTATTATTATTATATTAGTAGTAGTAATAGAAATTGTATTCACAACTATATGTATTCCAAGATTCCTAATCAGCATCATAATCAAGGATAAAATCATTTCTTACATGAACTGCTTAAACCAGGTTTTTTTTTCCATTCTTCTTGGGAGGGTGACTAAATTTTTGTCTTCTAACCATCATGGCCTATGCTTGCTATGTTGACACTTGTAAACTGCTGCACTAAACAATCATCATAAACAACAAACCTTGTCATGAGTTCGTGCTCAGTTGTTGGATAACCAGTTTCCTAATTATCTTTCTGCCAGTAATGATGGAACTTAACTGGAATTCTGTGCTTCAATTGCCATTGATTATTTCATCTGTAACTCCTCTCCCATCCTACAGATCTTCTGTTCAGATGCACATCTTCCAGTTAATATCTTTTAGTTGTGGTGATACTAATGGTTTTAGTGATTTTCTCTTATGCATACATGATTAAGATAATTCTGAAAGTCCCCTCTGCCCAACAGAGAACAAAGGCTTTTTCTCCCTGTTTTTCTAACATGACTGTTGTCTCAGTTTTTTTACGACATCTGCATGTTCATGTATATCGAGCTTTCCACAAATGAAAGGGTGGCATTAATCATAAGAATAGCTGTGCTCAATACTTCAGTTGCCCCTTTGTTGAATCTTTTCATTTATATCCTAAGAAACCAGCAAGTGAAACAAGCCTTCAAAGATATGATCAAAAGGGTTATGTATGCTATCAAAAATTATAAGGGAATCTGTTGACATAAGTAACAAAAATCATAAAAAAGGTTGAAAGAAAAATTCTAGATAATCTGTTCCATGTTACCTTTCAACATTTTACTTTGTTAAATTATTTCATGTCATTTTGGTCATTTCATTTAGCCCCCAAATGTCTTCAATACTGTTCATTCAAGCTACAACTTTTGATGCTATGAAAACTAGTAAGTGTACCACCTTCTTTCCATTAGAATTTGAAATTTCACTTTTTTTCATAAAGCATTGTGGATGAAGATTGTGACAGTTTTAATTATAACATATAATTACATATTTAATTTTATCTATGTATAAATTTATAAATATATAATAATTATATTTTTTCATTATGATTAAAATAATGTGATTGATTATACTAAAATAAAAATTAAATATATTAGTGAAACTGTCACTACCCATTATCAGGAGGATAATACAGTATGACCAAGTTGGATTTATACCAGGTTCTATATCAGAAAAACTGTAACAATAATTGACGATATCAGTAAAAAAAACTCACAGAAATCATATGATATTCTATAATATATGCTGAAAAAACTTTTGCCAAAATAAAGCATCTATTCCTATTAAAAACACAAAAGAGCATAGGGATAAAAGGAGCTTTCCCTAAAATAATAAGAAGCATCTATCAAAAACCAGCAACAAGCATTATTTGTAATGGAGAGAAGTTGGACACATTCCTAGTAAGATCAGGGGTGAAACAAGGATGCCCATTATCACCACTTTTATTCAACATCTCACTAGAAATCTTTGCTTTAGCAATAAGAAAAAAAAAGAAATTGAAGAAAGTAAATTAGACAATGAGGATATAATCTTTGCAGATGATATAATGATATACTTAAAGAATCCTAGAAAATCATCCAAAAACCTACTAGAAATAATTCACAGCTTTAGGAAAGGAGCAGGATATAAAATAAATCCTCACAAATCATCAGAATTTCTATGTATTACTGAAATATACCACCAGCAAGAGATAGAAAGAGAAATTACATTTAAAATTACTGAAAACAAAATAAAATACTTGAGTGTTTACCTGCAAAGAGAAACCGAAGAAATATAAAACCACAATTACCAAACCCTTCTCACACACATCTAGACAATTGGAAAAATATCAATTGCTCATGGGTAGACTGAACTAATATAATAAAAATGATAATTCTGCCTAAATTGGTCCACTTGTTTAGTGACATACCAATTAAACCAACAAAACATTATTTCATAGAACTAGAAAAAAAATCAAAACAACAAAATTCATCTGGAAGAAAAATGAGTAAAGAATCTTAAGAGAATTAATGAAAAAAAATAAAAAGGATGATGGCTTAGCAGTATCAAACCTAAAGCTATATTATAAAGCATCAGTCATCTTTGATACTGGCTAAGAAATAGAGAGGTGGGTCAATGAAACAGGTTAAATACATGACATAATAATCACTATAATTTAGTATTTGATAAACCTCCAAACACCAGCTTCAAGAATAAGAGCCCACTAGTTGACAAAAATTCCTGAGAAAACTGGAAAATAATATGAGAAACTCAGCATAGATCTACATCTCATACCCCATACCAAAATAAGGTAAAAATGGATATGTGATTTGGAAATAAAGGATAATTACATAAGCAAATAAGGAAAACAAAGGGTAATTTACCTATCAGATCTTTGAAGAAAGGAGAAATTTATGAGCAAAGACCAACTAGAGAAATCACGAAAGGCAAAACGGACAACTTTGTTAAATTAACTTTTTTGCACAAACTAAACCAACAGAAACAAGATTAAAAGGGAAGTACAAAGCTGGGAAAGAATCTATATAGCTATTGTTTCTGATAAAGTTCTCATTTCTTTATTTCTTTTTTTAAAGCTTTTTGTTTTCAAAACATATGCATGGATAATTTTTCAACATTGACCCTTACATAGCCTTGTGTTTCAGATTTTCCCTTCCTTCCCTCCACCTCCTATTCTAGATGGAAAACAGTCCAATGTATGTTATACAATTTAAAAATATATGTTAAATCCAATATGTGTAAATATATTGCTGCACAAGAAAAATCAGATCAAAAAGGAAAGCAAAGGAGTAAGAAAATAAAATGTAAGCAAACAACAACAAAAAGAGTGAGAATTTGAAAGGTCAGCAGCTGTAATTCACATTCAATTCCTACAATCCTCTCTCTTGGTGTAGTTGGCTCTCTTCATCACAAGATCATTGGAACTGATATCATTCATGTCATTGTTGGAAAGAGTCACGTTCATCAGAATTGATCATATTATGGCAGAAACTAGGCATTGATCTACACTTAACACCATACACCAAGATAAGGTCAAAATGGGTTCATGACCTAGGCATAAAGAATGAAATTATTAATTAAATTAGAGGAACACAGGATAGTTTACCTCTCAGACCTGTGGAAGGGGAAGGACTTTAAGACCAAAGAAGAACTAGAAATCATTACTGATCACAAAATACAAAATTTCGATTATACCAAACTGAAAAGTTTTTGTACAAACAAAACTAATGCAGACTAGATTAGAAGGGAAGCAATAAACTGGGAAAATATTTTTACAGTCAAAGGTTCTGATAAAGGCCTCATTTCCAAAATATATAGAGAATTAACTCTAATTTATAAAAAAATCAAGCCATTCTCCAATTGAAAAATGGTCAAAGGATATGAACAGACAATTCTCAGATGAAGAAATTGAAACTATTTCTAGTCATATGAAAAGATGCTCCAAGTCATTATTAATCAGAGAAATGCAAATTAAGACAACTCTAAGATACCACTACACACCTGTCAGATTGGCTAAGATGACAGGAAAAAATGATGATGATTGTTGGTGGGGATGCGGGAAAACTGGGACATTGATGCCTTCATTGTTGGTGGAATTGTGAATGAATCCAACCATTCTGGAGAGTAGTTTGGAACTATGCTCAAAAAGTTATCAAACTGTGTATACCCTTTGATCCAGCAGTGTTACTACTGGGTCTATATCCCAAAGAGATTATAAAGAAGGAAAAGGGACCTGTATGTGCACGAATGTTTGTGGCAGCCCTTTTTGTACTGGCTAAAAACTGGAAACTGAATGGATGCCCATCAGTTGGAGAATGGCTGAATAAATTGTGGTATATGAATATTATGGAATATTATTGTTCTGTAAGAAATGACCAACAGGATGATTTCAGAAAGGCCTGGAGAGACTTACACAAACTGATGCTGAGTGAAATGAGCAGGACCAGGAGATCATTATATACTTCAACAACAATACTATATGATGACCAGTTCTGATGGACCAGGCCATCCTCAGCAACGAGATCAACTAAATCATTTCCAATGGAGCAGTAATGAACTGAACCAGCTATGCCCAGAGAAAGAACTCTGGGTGATGACTAAAAACCATTACATTGAATTCCCAATCCCTATATTTATGCCCACCTGCATTTTTGATTTCCTTCACAAGCTAATCGTGCAATATTTCAGAGTCTGATTCTTTTTGTACAGCAAAATAACGGTTTGGTCATGTATACTTATCGTGTATCTAATTTATATTTTAATATATTTAACATCTACTGGTCATCCTGCCATCTGGGGGAGGGGGGTGGGGGGTAAGAGGTGAAAAATTGGAACAAGAGGTTTGGCAATTGTTAATGCTGTAAAGTTACCCATGCATATAACCTGTAAATAAAAGGCTATTAAATAAAAAAAAATTACAAAAAAAGAATTGATCATACTATAATACTGATGTTGCTGTGTACAATGATCTTCTGGTTCTTCTCATTTCACTTAACATCAGTTCATATAAGTCTCTCCTGGTCTCTCTAAAATCATCCTCTTGATCATTTCTTATAGAGGAATAATATTCCATAACATTCATATACCATAAGTTATTCAGCTATTCTTCAACTGATGGGCATCCACTCAGTTGCCAGTTTCTAGCCATTATGAAAAGAGCTGCCACAAACATTTTTGCACGGGTAGATCCCTTTCCTTCCCTTGAGAGCTTTTTGTGATAAAGGCTCAGTAGAAACATTGCTGGATCAAAGGGTATGCAGGCACAATTTGATAACTTTTTGAACATAGTTCCAAAATGCTCTCCAGAATGGCTAGATTCCTTCACAGTTCCACCAGCAATGTATTAGTGTCCCAGTTTTCCCACATACCCTCCAACATTCATCATTATCTTTTTCTGTCATCTTAGACAATCTGAGAGGTGTATTGTGGTATCTCAGAGTTGTCTTAATTTGCATTTCTGTGATCAATAACACTTTAGAGTATCTTCTCATATGATTAGAAATAGTTTTAATTTCTCCATCTGAAAATTATTGATGTCCTTTGACTACTCATCATTTGGAGAATGGCTTGGATTCTTATAAATTTGAATCAATTATATATTTTAGAAATGAAGCCTTTATCAGAACACTTAAATGTAAAAATGATTTCCCAATTTATTGCTTCCTTTGTGATCTTGTCTGCATTAGTTTTGTTTGTACCACTTTTTTTTTAATTTAATATAATCAAAATTATCTATCTGGTGTTTAAATATAAGTTCCAATTTGTAACGACCATGCTAGCACCCCAGATACCTCAGAATCAGCCAGAGTCAGGGTAAGGAAAAGTCCTCAGTCTTTATTATTGGTCTTAGACTCAGGGTTGAACATGATAGAAGCAGATTCTCCACAACCGCCTTCTCCTTGTCTACTGCTAATTTTCTCCACCCCCTAGTCCCTCCTACAGTCCTCTATACACCAATCATTGAGCCAGTATGGATAGTGGAAAGAACCTTTTCCAAGCATATGCCCTTAGAATATCGTCCAATCAGAAGTTAACCTCAAGCGCTCAGCAGTCCTGACCTCAGTGCATCAGCCCAATAGTTTCCCCTTTCTACACAATTCTTCTTTTGACACAAATTCCTTCCTTCTCCACAGATTTGAGATAAAATTATCCTATATTCCTCTAATTTGTTTATAATATCACTATTTGTGATAGACATAACATTTTAATACACATATAGAAATTCCCTATATATTCTTGGATAGATCTGAAACATTTTTGCCCTTTCAACTGTTTCTTTTTTTATTCCAGTTGCATTTATGCTATACAAAAGTTTTTTTCCAATTCATGCAATCTTACCTATTTTATCTTTTGAAATAGCCTCCATCCCTTGTTCAGTTAGAAATTCTCTCTCTAACTATAGTGATGAAGAGTTTTAGGTCTGGTTCTCTTTAAATTTTAGAATGATATTAATTTTAATAATTAACTCATAAATTAATTTAAGCTTATTTAAACTTATGCTGTTGACCTAAATTTAATTTTGCCAAACTGATTTTTCAGTTTTCTATGCAATTCTTTTTTATAATACTGAATAAATATGTTAATTTTGGCAGTATTATTACTTTTATTATATTGGATCAGCCTGTGTGTAGACAATTAATATTTCAATTAATTTTAACTCTGTTCTCTGGTGTTCTTTAAGTAAATCATCAAATCATTTTTATTAAAAATTAGTAACTCAAAAAAGCAGTGGAGAAGTTCATGGTAAGTTAAAGTTAACTACAACATATTGAAGAATTTCAGAGAAGAAAAGAAGTAAAAGACATCCTTGAGGGAATATATGGCAGAAAATGAGAAAGTGAAGAAGGCTTTCAGCATGGTGAACAGACTTCCTGTGATGAATTTATTTATTTATTTATTTTAGTCTTGAAGAATTTCTTTTTTTTTCTTTTAATATTAATTGATGCACATGTTTAACATATATTGCATTACTTGTTTTCTATGTCAGGGGAATGGGAATGGAAGGGAGAAAAACTTGGAACACAAGACTTTGCAAAGATGAATGTTGAAAACTGTCTTTGCATGTATTTTGGAAGTTAAAAGCTATTATTAAAATATATTAATTGAACAGTTATTATGGATTTAGCATTCTATATTAATATCCATCACTAAAGGTTTTTCATTATAGTTTTTTATTGACAAAACATATGCATGGGTAATTTTTCAAACCTGACCCTTGCAAAAACTTCTGTTCCAACTCTTCCTGTTCTAACTCTTCCTCTCCTTCCCTCTACCTCTTACCCTAGATGGCAGGTAGTCCCATACATGTTAAATATGTTAAAATATATGTTAAATACAATAAATGTATACATATTTATGCAGTTGAATTGCTACACAAGAAAAATCGGATTTAGAAAGAAGGTAAAAATAACCTGGGAAGAAAAACAAAAATGCAAACCAACAATAACAAAAAGAGTGTAAATGTTATGTTGTGGTCCACACTCATTTCCCAGTGTTCTTTCTCTGGGTATAGCTGGTTCTGTTCATTACTGATCAATAGCTGCTTCCATCAGATAGATACTGCCATCAGAATTGATCCTCATGTAGTATTGTTGTTGAAGTATATAATGATCTCCTGGTTCTGCTCATTTCACTTAGCATCAATTCATGTAAGTCTCTCCAAGCCTCTCTGTATTCATCCTGCTGGTCGTTTCTTACAGAACAATAATATTCCATAACATTCACATACCACAATTTACTCAGCCATTCTCCAGTTGGTGGGCAGCAATTCAATTTCCAGTTTCTGGCCACTACAAAAAGGGGCAGGTCCCTTTCCCTTCTTTAATATCTCTTTGGGATATAAGCCCAGTAGTAACACTGTTGGCTCAAAAGGTATGCACGGTTTGACAACTTTTTGAGTATGGTTCCAAATTGCTCTCCAGAATGGTTGGATCCATTCCACCAAAAATACATCAGTGTCCCATTTTTCCCACATCCCTTCCAACATTTGTCATTATCTTTTCCTGTCATCTTAACCAATCTGAGAGGTGTGTAGTGGTACTCTGATGAATTTGTTGAAGAAAATCATGATAAAAAGCCCTGGAGAGGTTATTCTCTACATCTGTGAAGGGGACTTCCACAAGGATGAGATAATAAGTTTATTTGACTATTGAACTTTTCAAGTATGTTTTATTAACCCCCCCATACATCAGAAGACTATAAAGCCTTTAAGCAAGCAAGTAGATGGTTAGTGGATGTTTGTTGAGATGAATTAAATGAATTACCATAACCATTTTAACATTCTCTTAACAAAGAAGATAGACTTTTTTCAGTTGTTCTTCTCATATAGTCAATTTTTTCATATATTATATCAAATGTATCCTATTCATAAAAACTATTTAAATTGAATTGTGTTCAGTATTTAACTTACAACATGACTGAACTTTTTAAAGTTACCTCTGGTGATACCTTAAACTCATATGGTCAGTGTCATCATTTCCATACTGACTCCACCTCATTTTTTTTTCTTTTTAAGTTTAAAAACTTGTCTTAAAAACTTAAGGCAGTTATACGAAGTAGATAGAGCATTAAACCCAGAGTGAAAAAGAGTTCAGATCCAACTGTTTTTTGAAAACAGTACCTTTTAATTTTCAAAATAAATGCAAAGATAGTTTTCCACACACACCCTTGCAGAACTTAGTGTTCTAAATTTTTCTCCCTACCTCCTCCCATTCCCTCCCTTAGACAGCAAGTAATTCAATATGTTAACCATGTACAATTCTTCTATACATATTTCCACATTTATCATACTGCACAAAAAATCAGATCAAAAAGAAAAAAATGAGGACAAAAAGCAAAAGCAAGCAAACAACAACAAAAAACCTGGAAAAATTACGTTGTGTGATCCACATTCAGTTCTAACAATACTCTTTCTGGATGCAGATGGCATTTTCTGTTCAAAGTTTGTTGGGATTGGTTTGAATCACCTCATTGTTGAAAAGAGCCACTTCCAAATTGAAACTAATTCTAGTCATATGAAAAGATGCTCCAAGTCATTATTAATCAGAGAAATGCAAATTAAGACAACTCTAAGATACCACTACACACCTGTCAGATTGGCTAAGATGACAGGAAAAAATAATGATGATTGTTGGAGGGGATGCGGGAAAACTGGGACATTGATGCATTGTTGGTGGAGTTGTGAACGAATCCAACCATTTTGGAGAGTACTTTGGAACTATGCCCAAAAAGTTATCAAACTGTGCATACCCTTTGATCCAGCAGTGTTACTACTGGGATTATATCCCAAAGAGATTATAAAGAAGGGAAAGGGACCTGTATGTGCACGAATGTTTGTGGCAGCCCTTTTTGTAGTGGCTAAAAACTGGAAACTGAATGGATGTCCATCAGTTGGAGAATGGCTGAATAAATTGTGGTATATGAATATTATGGAATATTACTGTTCTGTAAGAAATGACCAACAGGATGATTTCAGAAAGGCCTGGAGAGACTTACACGAACTGATGCTGAGTGAAATGAGCAGGACCAGGAGATCATTATATACTTCAACAATACTATATGATGACCAGTTCTGATGGACCAGGCCATCCTCAGCAACGAGATCAACCAAATCATTTCTAATGGAGCAGTAATGAACTGAACTAGCTATACCCAGAAAAAGAACTCTGGGAGATGACTAAAAACCATTACATTGAATTCCCAATCCCTATATTTATGCACACCTGCATTTTTGATTTCCTTCACAAGCTAATTGTACAATATTTCAGAGTCTGATTCTTTTTGTACAGCAAAATAACGTTTTGGTCATGTATACTTATTGTGTATCTAATTTATATTTTAATATATTTAACATCTACTGGTCATCCTGCCATCTAGGGAAGGGGGGTGGGGGGTAAGAGGTGAAAAATTGGAACAAGAGGTTTGGCAATTGTTAATGCTGTAAAGTTACCCATGTATATATCCTGTAAATAAAAGGCTATTAAATTAAAAAAAAAAAAAAAAAAAAAAAAGAAAAGAGCCACTTCCATCAGAATTGATCATTATATAATCTTGGGTGCAATGTTCTTTTGGTTCTATTCACTTCATTTAGCATATTTCATGTAAGTCTCTCCAGGCCTTTGTGAAATCATCCTGCTGATCATTTTTTATAGAACAATAATATTTCATGATATTCATATATCATAACTTATTTGACCATTTCCCAACTGATGGACCTTCAGTCAGTTTCCAGTTTCTTGCCACTACAAAAAGGGCTGCTATAAACATTTTTGCACATGTGGGCACTTTTCATGATCTCTTTGGGATATATGACCAGTAAAGATACTGCTGGATCAAAGGGAATGCACATTTTGATAGACTTTTGGGCATAATTCCAGATTGCTTTCCAGAATAGTTGGATAAATTTACAACTTCACATGCATTAATGTTCCAGTTTTCCCACATCTCCTCCACCATTTATCATTATCTTTTCTTGTCAACTTAAACAAGAGCTATATCTGATATCTCAGAGTTATTTTAGTTTGCATTTTTCTAAATCAATACTGATTTAAAGTATTTTTCATATGACTATAAATTATTTTAATTTACAAATCCAACTTTCAATGCTTATTATTTAGAAAGTGCTTTGGAAAGCTTTATCTAAACGGCAGCTATTATGATGGAACCCTCCTCCTTTTTTTTTTTTTCTTTTTGTATCTCTGTTCTCTATGTGCCTTGCACATACTCAGATCTAGTGGATGGTGAAACCATGAAGGTCATGTAGTTCAATTTCACCATTTTACAGGTGAGTAAACTGAGTCCTATAGCATTTAAGTGATTAGTTTAAGTTACAAACATAGGAAACACTAGAGTTAGAATTGGATCCTGGTCCTCTGACTTCAGATCATTGGGATAATAAACAGGATACTGGACTTCTAGTCAGTAAGATCTGATTTCAAGTTTTCTCTCTGATATTTGCTAGCTGTGTAATACTAGGAAAATCCCTTAACCTCAGTCTGTCTCTATATCATTATCTATAAAATAAAGATGAAAGCACCTACTGCACAAGATTGAAAAATTCAGACAAAATTACCTAATATATGTATATTTGTGTACACACACACAAGATTTGGCACAACTATAGGGTCTGATTTTAAAGAATTTTGATTACTATATACCATGAGGCAATAGATGTAGAAGAACATAACTGGTTGACACTATAAATCAACAAAGAAAGGTAAGAAGTTTACAAATATTTATTTGTATTCTCTGCTTCAAGATCTTTGCAGAACCACTTATTTTGTTTCAAATTCTTTTAATACTTGTCTTTATTAATCGGGAGAGACTCCCACCTATTGCCAATCATTGGACTTCCCTAATGCTCATTAAGCAGCTGCCTGTTGAGTCTCTTAGATGTTGTCGTTCCAGTCTCTTCTGATATTCCACTTACCCATTCTAGTGTCTTCCCATTATCCAGTGTTGGACCTTATCTAGACTGTTTCTTGGCCTCTGCTTTGTTTATGAGGTCTCCCTACATCAAGGGTTCTTAACTTTTGTGCATGTATACTATTTTTATTTCAGGGAATTCTTGAACACAGTATAAGTAAAAATGTATATGTATCTATGTATATGTCTTATCTGTATCAATAATCAATCAATCTATCTATCTTTTTACTGACCTCTAAATGATATATAAAATTTACTTCAATTATGAATGTACTCCACAAACACTATTCTGAAAAAAAGATCTGTAGGCTTCACCAGAGAGTCAATGAGGTATCTTACTCAAAAAAGTTTAAGGACCCCATCTTACATAAAAAAAATTCTGATCTGTTACATTTAGTCTCTTTCATTTTAGCCTCAGAACTATATTATAATTCTCCTCTCCTTCAGGGTCCTTTAGAAATTGTTTTCTCTCTTCTCCACAGAAGCAAAAAATATAAATAAAATGTAAATACTGCTCATCTGAGACTCTATATCCCCTGAGGTTACAGTAATTAGGTCCCAACCCATTTTTCCAGTTTAGAAAAATAATTATATAGATAATACAAGAAGAATCAAAATCAAAGGAAACTGGTCTCCATATTTCTACCTACATTGCCTTTCTGTTTGTACAGTTTCATGGCTCTCAGACATCCCTTGATACAATCTTTACGTTTGTTTTCCCTCCTCACACCAAGAAAATTACTCTTCTTTGATGTATAAAGTATTGTTTAATAAGCATTTTTGGTAAATGAAACCCCAGGGACCTAGTAGTTATTTTCTGGATTAATTCCTTTCTGTAGCAAATCAACAGATAAAGCAAATCTCCATTTGGAACCAAACCCATTTTCCACTTGATGAGCCTTTAGAAGTAACTGAACTAACAACAGTTTCAGAAATGGCTATTTCTAATTAGATCAATAGTTTTTCCTAGTAAAAGAATTAAAGTGAGCTAGATATTAGATTTTTTTTTTGTTAGAGATTGATGTGCTTGCAGATAGCTTTTGAAATAGCAAGAATTAATGATCTGGAAGCCCTTTACCATGAATAGATTTTGGGTACTGGTATAAATATAGTCTTGTATAAGAGAATTCTGTAAAGTTGGGGCTAGGAAGTACCAATTTTTAAAAATTATAGTATTACAACTTATCTTTCTTCTGTGAGTCATAATAAAGAGGGTACTTAATTTTAAGCATCATTGTTTGCTAAACAGCAAAGAGAATTAAAGCACCAAGCTAATTTTTGGTAGAGTCCAACCATGTTAAATCATTTCAAAATTACAAGAAACCATTAAGGATTGTCAGAAAAGTAAGTATGTTCATCATTCGTTATATCTAATTAATTTTCTGAAATCATGAAAAGAGGAAAATTTTTATATTTTCTCTAATACACATAGACACATATACATGTTCATACATACATACACGCACATACAGAGAAATACTTACATTTATATATACACATGTATACCTATATTCTATTGAATGAATGCACACATAAGCAATAAAAAGATGAAAATCATGATGAAATTTTATTAGAAGAACATGAAGTCATGTATAAATCAGTCCAAATATGTAAATAATATGATCTCTGCCTATTTTCCAATGATAATCTTAATATAAAAGTAAAAAAAAAATTAAAAACCAAAGTCCATCAATTTGTGTTTTTTCCCAGGTTTCAAGGATGGTACTTGGAAAGAAATAATATTGAAGGTACACATAGAATAAGTTAGAATTTGATTAGTCCTTTAATAAAAGGGAATACATGAAAAGATGGAGACATAACCAGAAGTACAGGGAGTGAATATAATGGATAAAGTAACAGAATTTCTAGTTGAAGAAAAATTTTAAATTAATTTCAGGTAATCAGAAAAGAATGTGCAATAGCATCTGGATATCAATAGAAAGCATTGTTGGATAACCTCTTTTAACTGGCTCTCCTGAACCAATCTTATGACTATTATAATCATCTTTTAATTTTATGATTTATTTTATTTTGTTGACAGAAGTTAAAGAATCGAAGATCCTTCACTATTGAATTTCAATGTTGGTTCAATTTTACATTTCTGTTTTTAGATATTTCCTTTGAAACTGTGCTCTTTCTCTGATTGGCTGTGTGTGTGACCTCACAGACCCTTTTTAAGCCCACTGTAAGCATCAGGAAGTGGCTCTCTTTATCCGGGGGGTAGCTGAGCCGGGTGGATGGATAGCCAAGAGAGGTAAGGAGCTTGATAGTGAACAAGTGGGTTTTCAGACCAGGTGTTTACTAGGAAGTTAACAAGTCAGGGCATTATGTGAGCATGTATAATAAAGGCTTTAAGTCTGCACATGACTGTTCTTGAGCATGCTATCGGTTATTAAACTACGATTCAAGAAATCATGGCCAGAGGCCTCTGAAGGCCTCAGAGGCAGTGAGCTAGGTAGAATTAGTTGACACCGCAAAAGTCAGTGGCCAGAGATACCCTGATGCC
The DNA here is from genome assembly GCF_902635505.1 of Sarcophilus harrisii. Classification (NCBI taxonomy): domain Eukaryota; kingdom Metazoa; phylum Chordata; class Mammalia; order Dasyuromorphia; family Dasyuridae; genus Sarcophilus; species Sarcophilus harrisii. The sequence goes on along the minus strand of NC_045430.1, from coordinate 86,406,223 downwards.
CTGGGAATTAAAAGAGACTGCAATATAAAATATCAAGGTTATGTAATAAAACAATATTTTACATTAAGAAGTCATCCTGTCCATTTCTTTATTTTGTACATGAGAAACCTGAGGCCCTAGAAGGATGAACTTTTTATTGTTCAGTCATTTCAGTTATGTCCCATTACCGAATTCTTTGTCTCCTAATTTGAAGTTTTCTTGGCCCTTTAAAATTAAGTAAATTAAGTAAGCAAAAAGTTCAGGTCAATATTTTAGAATCTGAAAGCTAGGCAGAGAAATATAATAAATAAGACAGATTCATAGATAGAAGTTTGCCAAGGGTCATAGAATAAAATTGTACAATCTTAAAGATGGAAGGAAATTTCAAGATTTTCTAGTCCAACCTTTCTTGGACTGCTGGATGGCTTAATGAATAAGAACCTTGTTCTTAAAACCATCATGTATTTAGCTTAAAAATTTGTTGTAGAGAGTAGATTTAATGAGATTGATTATGAGACTATGGCTTGTTGGGAATGGTGGTGAGGATGATTGGACATTCCAGTCATTCATTAGGATAGTCTGACAAAAGTTCCTATTATTTTATTGTGCAGGTATTGTGGATGGTGTGGGATGAGGTCCAGAAGTGGGATAAGTTTGGAGTCTCCAGAGATTAAGATTGGTCTACTAGAATCTCTGGGACGTTTTTCAAGAGGATAAGAGCACTGTTCATTTCACTATTTCATGGTTATTGCTCATTTCTATTGAGAAGTCAGTTGTTGAATTGATTAGAGTCAGACTCAGTAAGTCAGAATTAACTGTGTCAGAGGACAGATTGAATAATTGTCCAATGACCCATTGGAATGTAGGGGAGGGCTCATATTGAAGAATGATGCAGTCTTGATCCCAATTTAGTTCATCGTACCTTAGTGCTGAGTGTGAGAATAGCTCCAGCAGCTGTGATATCCACCATTGGTTTTCCACTTTTCTCAATCCAGTTTTCAGTCAGTCTTTGAAGGATCTAGGAAGTGTAAAAATACAAACTTTTAGTAATGTGGACATTTATTTTCTTGTGGACTCTGCATTGATTCAGGTGCTTTTCCATGAGGAGGAACCAGGACAGTTTCATCTGTCGATTTGTATTTTTCCTGAATATATATATATATATATATATATATATATATATATATATATATATATATGTAGTAAAAATTGTGTTTGTTTTTCTTCTTCTTTCTTCTTTTTCGAAGTTTCCTTCATAGACAAGATAATTAGACATATGGGAGCTAGTGAAATCATTGAGAATGTTAAGAGAGACAAGAAAAGAGGACTCATATGGTTAAAAAGCAAGATATAGTTAATAAATCAGCAAAGGAGACCAAGGAGTAATTAGGTGGAACCAGAAGAATGTAATATCATGAAAAACAGGAAAAGAGAAATCTTCTGGGAGGAGAAATACAACAATTAGAGGTTAAATGTTTCAGAGAGATCAAGAAGAAGCCCTTAAAAATAACAATTAGAATATTACTGGTAATTTTAAAGACAGCAATTTCAATGGAATGTTGAATTTGGAAGTCACATTGCAGGAATTTAAGAAGAGGAGGAAGGGAAGAGGAATAAGCAAGGTTAGAGAGTGAGGGTTAGGATTATTAAGCATTTACCATATGGCACACACTTTGGTAAGCACTTTAAAAAATATCTATTTTGTTCCTTACAACCACCTTTGGAGGTAGATACTATCATTAACCCAATTTTCTAGGTGAGCAAGTACAGTTATTGCACAGCCTGAAGACAAACAGGCAGACAGAGGTTAAGTGACTTACCCAGGATCAACAGCCATTAAGTTTATATTTAAACTTGAAGTGTACTGACTTTAGGTCCAGCTCTCTATCCATGATACCATCCATTTTGGAGAGTGAGATAGAGACCCAATTAGGGAAAGAGGACAATTGTTTTATATAATGACGGTCTGGTTGAAATTAGGTAAAAATTTTATGGTACACTGATCATCATAGTTGAGAGATTTATTTCAGTTTTGTTCAATGGTGCATTGAGTAGCAGTGGAGGAGAGGGATGATGCAGGTAATTCTCCATAGATCTGAACTCATACTTTCATCTTAATATATAAATCTGTGGAGGTAAAAGTTATTATTTGCTCATTCTGATTTTTGTTCTCTTTTCTTCTGAAGCATTGACAGAACTCAGAAGATATCAATGAATAATTATACAACACTCACCGAGTTCATCCTGCTAGGGCTGACAGATGACCCACTGTTCCTTGTTTTAATTTTCATTTTTTTGTTTCTGACCTACTTGTTAAGCATGAGTGGAAACATAACTATCATTACTCTCACTTTGCTGGATTCTCGCCTTTGGACTCCAATGTATTTCTTCCTGAGGAATTTTTCATTCCTAGAAATCTTATTTACAACTGTATGTATTCCAAGATTTTTGGTCAGCATCATAACCAAGGATAAAACCATTTCTTACGTGGGCTGCTTGATTCAATTGTTTTTTTTTTTTCATCTTCTTGGGGGTGACTGAATTTTATCTTCTGGCTGCCATGTCCTATGATCGCTATGTTGCCATTTGCAAACCTCTGCACTACACAACCATCATGAGCAACCGAGTTTGTTATCAGCTTGTACTCAGTTCTTGGATAACCAGCTTTCTTATTATCTTTCCACCACTGATCATGGGACTTAAACTGGAATTCTGTGCTTCCAATGTCATTGATCATTTCATCTGTGACTCTTCTCCCATCCTGCAAATCTCTTGCTCAGACACACATTTTTTAGAGCTAATGCCTTTTACCCTAGCTGTGGTAACACTAATGGTCACATTGGTACTAGTGATTCTCTCCTATACATACATCATTAGGACAATTCTGAAATTCCCTTCTGCTCAACAGAGGAAAAAGGCTTTTTCCACCTGTTCTTCTCACATGATTGTTGTCTCAATTTCTTATGGAAGCTGCATCTTAATGTACATTAAGCCCTCTGCAAATGAAAGGGTGGCATTAAGCAAAGGAATAGCTGTGCTCAATACGTCAGTTGTCCCTTTGCTGAATCCTTTTATTTATACCCGAAGAAACCAGCAAGTGAAACAAGCCTTCAAAGATATGATCCAAAAGATTATGTTTGCTATCAAAAATTATAAAGGTATACGTTGATATAAGTAGCAAAAATCATGAAGAAAAATCGTTGGAAAAAAATTCCAGATAGTCTATTCTGTGTTACCTTTCAAAATTTTACTTTGTTAAATTATTTCATGCCATTTTAATCAATTCCTTCTGCTTCAAAACAGCTTCAATACTGTGCATTCAAGCTACAATTTTTAATGCCATAAAAACTAGTAAGTATACTACCTTCTTATCATCATAATTTGAAATTTATTTTTTCATAAAGCATTGTGGATGAATATTGTAGCAGTTTAAATAATAATATATAATAAAAATTTTAAATAATGTGATTATACTAAAATAATAATTAAATATATCATTGAAACTGCCACTACTTTTGTCCAGAATGCATTTTGAAGAAAATGAAATTTCAGGACAGAGCCAACATGCTGAATAACAGGATAACATCTCACCAAATTCTCCCAACATTCCCATCCAAACAACTTTAAAACAACTCCTGAAATCAAATTTTATACTGGCAGAGCCAACAAAATGTCCAAGTGAGACATTTTATAATTTCATCAGGAAAAGTCTATGCCATGAGAGTGGTGCAGAAAAAGCAGCAGCGGTGGAACTAGAAGTGTTCATGTGGCATTGGCAGCAGGTGTAGCAGTTTCAGGAGCTTTGTGGAAAGAAACTCTAACGGAATTGAACAGCTGATAAGAAAAAGATTATACGGGACCCTTTGCTGGCACTGGGTATTGTTGGTGCTGTTTGGAAATTCTTTTTATCAATAAGCAGTTCTGGGTCAGAATTGTAGTGCAGAGAGGAAAGCTTGTGGTTAGTCATGAAGAGGTAGGAGCCATGCAATTTCAAGGCAAAGAGAAGTATTAGTAATTGTGGATGAAGGAAAGCAAATTCAGAAGACAACAATTTGAAAACAGCAAATAAAAGCTCAAAGAGAAATGCTAATTGTACCCAAGCCCAATAAAACTCTTAGAATAGTTTAAGGAAAAGAGTAATAGAGGAATGATTGGGGAAGGAATCAAGCTATTATGAAAAGGGAATTAATAGCTTAGTAAAAACAATTTACAAAAAACCATTAAAGAAAATAACACCTTGAAAAACAGAATTGGTGTAATGGTAAAACAGACACAAAAATTCATTGAAGAAAAAGAGTTTAAAAAGCAAAATTGGCCAAATAGAAAAAGGAAAAACAAATTTTCAGTGAAAATAAAACAATTCCCTAAAAATTAGGATTGGGCAAGAGGAAGATAATGACACCATGAGACAACAAGAAAATGTGAAATATCTCATAAGAAAACAATTGACCTAGAAAATAGATCAAATAAAATAAAGAATTTAGACTACTTGAAAGCCATGATCAAAAAAAGAGCATAAATATTATGATTTTTTTTACTTGTTTGCTTTTTAGTTTGCAGGGACTCTGTGTGTGTGTGAGTGTGTGTGTGTGTGTGTGTATGTGCACGCATGTGTATGTATGTATCTTTGTGTATAAATAGTTTTCCAAAGAATACAATCACTTTTATTTTCTATTTTGTGCATATATACACTTATGGAAAATTGTATGTGAATTGAATTTTTATTCTTTAAAATTTCATGGGGAGACACTAAAGGAAGCATCCTAGTGCCATAGTGAAATAATTCTGGACATCAGCTTCGAATACCTGAGTTAAAATCTTGCCCCAGACACTATGAGTTCTGTCACCTTTACCTAGTGATCCTACCTCCATTACTTTTAATTTTTTTTCATTTATAAAAGAGCAATAATAATTGCCTTAACTTCACTGGGCTACTACAAGGATCAAATAAGATATCATGTCGAGTATTTTGCAAACATCAAATAATTAAAAGTTATTTATTATTATTATTATTGTGATTATTAAAGGCATCTTTACAAGTAAACTCTTTGGCAAAATAGAATTTTTTTAGAATATAAAAAGACTGCATGTGTATGGAAAAATAAACAGAATGTTCTGCAAAGGTAGCATCTTTCTTGATTGTGACCAAAACTTTTTCAGTAGGAACAGAGTTGCTCCCTTCTTTCTACCAACATACTCCAGGTCCTTACTATCCATTACTTATTACTTCAGGTGTTGTGATGGTTTCCTACTTGTCTCCATGACCTAAGCTTCTCTCTTCAATCTCATTTCTAGACAAATACTAAAGATTTTCCTAAAGGAGAAATCTGACTGTGACAACTGCATTCAATGAAAGTTAATAGTTTTAAATTCACAATAAAATAGAAACTTCCTTGTTTGGCATTTAGAGCTCTTCACAACTTGGCTCCATCCTATCTTTACACAATATTCTTAATATTACTTTCCTCTGTGGATTCAGCAGTCTAGGAATATTGTCTTACTTGCTTTTTCTCATTTATCACACTCTAGTTCACATTTCCATACTTTTTTCATTAGCTGTCTCTATGACCAGAATGTTCTCCTTCATCACCTCTGTCTTTTGAATTTCTACTTGATGTGCCACATTCTACACATGGCATTTTCTGGTCCCCCACTTGCTAATTTCTTCCCCATCAAGATACCTTATAGTTGCTTTATATTTCTTTTTGATCTATATACTTATGTTAATATTTTTATGGTATTTGCCTCTAAATTTTTGTATTTTTTTGCTGCATACGCCTATAAATGTTTTGAATGTACCTACAAATGTTCATTTTACCTTTTTCATGAGACAATGAGTTTTTGTATGGAAGAGACTATTTTTTTAAAATTAAAATTTTTAGTATCAGACACAGAAAATTTTCAGATGATGAAATTGAAACCATTTCCATTCATATGAAAGAGTGTTACAAATCACTATTGATCAGAGAAATGGAAATTAAGACAACTCTGAGATACCACTACACACCTGTCAGATTGGCTAAGATGACAGGAAAAAAGAATGATGAATGTAGGAGGGGATGTGGGAAAACTGGGACATGGATGCATTGTTGGTGGAGTTGTGAACGAATCTAACCATTCTGGAGAACAATCTGGAATGATGCCCCAAAAGTTACCAAACTATGCATACCCTTTGATCCAGCAGTGCTACTACTGGGCTTATATCCCAAAGAAATACTAAAGAAGGGAAAGGGACCTGTATGTGCCAAAATGTTTGTGGCAGCCCTTTCTGTAGTGGCTAGAAACTGGAAAATTAATGAATGCCCATCAATTGGAGAATGGTTGGGTAAATTGTGGTATGTAAATATTATGGAATATTATTGTTCTGTAAGAACTGACCAGCAGGATGAATACAGAGAGGCTTGGAGAGACTTACATGAACTGATGCTGAGTGAAATGAGTAGAACCAGATCATTATATACTTCAACAAGTGGATATCTTTGATAAAGAGAAGATCTAACTCAGTTTCAATTGATCAATGATGGATAGAAGCAGCTACACCCAAAGAAAGCACACTGGGAAATGACTATAAACTGTTTGCATTTTTGTTTATCTTTTCATGTTATTTTTACCTTTTGAATTCAATTCTCTCTGTGCAACAAGAGAACTGTTTGGTTCTGCACACATATATTGTTTCTAGGATATACGGAAACATATTTAACATGTATAAGACTGCTTGCCATCTAGGGCAGGGGGTGGAGGGAAGGAAGGGAAAAGTCAGAACAGAAATGAGTACAAGGGATAATGTTAAAAATTACCCAGGCATATGTTCTGTCAATAAAAAGTTATTAAAAAAAAATTCGTCTTGGTGGGGAGGAAGGTAAAGTAAATGCTTAACAAGCAGGTACTTAAGGAAGTGCCCAGTCCTGGAAGGTCCCTGAGGGTGTAAACTCTTCCCACAGTTTTCGAAACACTCCTTGAAGGCCTGTTCCTAGTTCCAAAATATATTATAAAGCAGCAGTCATCAAAACCATTGGGTACTGGCTAAAAAATAGACTAGTTGATCAGTGGAATAGGTTAGATTCCACTGATATCATATCCAATAGCAGAACCAGATCATTATATCTGGAGGAGATGTGGGAAAAATGGGACACTGATACATTGGTCAATGTTGAAAGAGGAGGAGAAGGAGGAAGAGGAGAAGAAGGAAGAAGAGAAGGAGGGGAAGGAGGAAGAGGAGGATGTGAAGGAAGAGGAAGTGGAGGAGGAGGAGGAGGTGGTGGAGCATATAAAGCAGGGTTCTGCCTGCCGGCTATTCATTCCTTCACTGCACCAAGTTAGGTGGCAGACGTGTACTCTCGGTCTGCGTTTCCCTGAAGAGACCCGTGATTTCCTGGAAAGAGTGGACTTGGAGTTCACTGCACCAGGTGGGTGAGGGACGTGTTCTCTCCGTCTCCATTTCCTTGGGGGATCTGTGATTTTCTGGGAACAGTGGACTTAGACTTCACTGCAGCAGTTACCAAACCGACAGGTGAAGAGTGATCTGTAACTATGGAACCAAACCAAACCAAACAACTTCTCCTGAAGATTGTGGAATCAGCTCAGCAGCTGGACGTCCTGCTGGCAAGAAGTTTTCCAGGCCCACAATTCGGCCCTAAGGAGCCAACTTGAACAATTTGCCTTTGGACTCATCCTGCTGAGCCCAGGGGATTATGGTATGGCCACAGAAGAGCTTCTGTGGAGGAAAGTGTACTATGATCTCAACACCCTAAGGAAGGGTGTTGACCAAGGGAAGCACATGTGGATTGTTGGAGCCCAGAAAGTGCTTACCGGGAGTACTTCAAAAATGGAATTCATGTCTACCATTGCATTTTCTTTTCTGTGCAAGCACAGTTTGAGCTAAATTTGGAAAACTACAACTACTGGCTTTCAAGCCAGCCTGTGAGTCAAGCGAGGAGGGCAGGCTCTCCCTCTGTGGAAGAAATGGACTGGGCCAGGAAGTTCTGTCATCGTTGTCTACTTCGAATTGGAGACTTGTACAACTATTTGAAGGAGTTCATGGACTCCGGAGAGAAGCAAACTAAACGATATTACTAGAGAGCTCTGTCTCTAATTCCCGAGATGGGCTTGCCCTTCATGCACCCAGCAACTCTGTCTGGAGCTAAATTTTATTATGTCGAGGCTACGTGTTTTTATCAGTGTTGCCTCTATTCAAAAGTACCCCACACTGGAGCCATCTTGGGTCTTGAGGAAATCTCTCTGAATATTGAGGATGAATACAGACAGCTTCCACATGGTGTGCTAGGGAAACTAGGTCCAGAGTAGATGGGGCGTGAAGATGTGAAAAGGTTGCTGATCAGCTTTGTGTATCTCCAGACACTCCTGAAGCCCAATGGCAGAAGGCAGCTGGAACTGGAGAGACTGTGTGAGAGGGTCCTGGAGGACTTTCAGCTGTGTCTCTCCTACCTGTCCATCAAAGACAGCCAAGGGTGTGTCAGGGGACTGGGAGCAGAGCAGAAGCATGGCTTGCTCTTGCCAAATCAACTTGTCTTCCAAATGGTCATCCTCTGCCTCTTTTATTTTTAATAGCCTTTTATTTACAGATTATATGTATGGGTAACTTTACAGCACTGACAAATGCCAAACCTCTTGTTCTAATTTTTCCCCTCCATCCCCCCACCCCCTCCCCCAGATGGCAGGATGACCAGTAGATGTTAAATATATTAAAATATAAATTAGATACACAATAAGTGTACATGACCAAAGCGTTATTTTGCTGTACAAAAAGAATCAGACTCTGAAATATTGTACAGTTAGCCTGTGAAGGAAATCCAAAATGCAGGTGGGCAAAAATATAATGTAATGTAATGGTTTTTAGTCATCTCCCAGAATTCTTTCGCTAGGCGTAGCTGGTTCAGTTCATTACTGCTCCATTGGAACTGATTTGGTTCATCTCGTTGCTGAGGATGGCCAGGTCCATCAGAACTGGTCATCATATAGTATTGTTGTTGAAGTATATAATGATCTCTTGGCCCTGCTCGTTTCACTCAGCATCAGTTCGTGTAAGTCTCTCCAGGCCTTTCTGAAATCATCCTGTTGGTCATTTCTTACAGAACAATAATATTCCATAATATTCATATACCACAGTTTATTCAGCCATTCTCCAATTGATGGACATCCACTCAGTTTCCAGTTTCTAGCCACTACGAAGAGGACTGCCACAAACACTCGTGCACATACAGGTCCCTTTCCCTTCTTTATGATCTCTTTGGGATATAATAAGCCCAGTAGTAACACTGCTGGATCAAAGGGTATGCACAGTTTGGTAACTTTTTGAGCATAGTTCCAAATTGCTCTCCAGAATGGTTGGATGTATTCACAATTCCACCAACAATGTATTAGTGTCCCTGTTTTCCCACATCCCCTCCAACATTCCGCATTATCTTTCCCTGTCATTCTAGCCAGTCTGATAGGTGTGTAGTGGTATCTCAGAGTTGTCTTAATTTGCATTTCTCTGATTAATAATGACTTGGAGCATCTTTTCATATGGCTAGAAATAGTTTCAATTTCTTCATCTGAGAATTGTCTGTTCATATCCTTTGACCATTTATCAATTGGAGAATGGCTTGATTTCTTATAAATATGAGTCAATTCTCTATATATTTTGGAAATGAGGCCTTTATCAGAACCTTTGACTGTAAAAATATTTTTGCAAGGGACAATGTTGTAAAAATTACCCATGCATATGTTCTGTCAATAAAAAGCTATAATAAAAAATTAATACAGAGTTTATTATTTTAGTTGTTTTTCTTTGTAAACCTATTAGCTAGCATAGGGCTTAGCATATTATTTCTTCATGTCTTTGTCCTTCATTTGTTGTATCTTGCTTACTGCCTCTGTGGATTTCATCCTTTGTGCTCAACATTTGAAATCCTGAAACAATCAGTTAAGCTAGGGATTCATTAGCATCTTCTAAAAATAGATCCCCAAGGTCTCTTGTTTGTTTAACAATAAAACTTTCAGAGTCTTACAAAAACAACAAATAATACATGTCTAAATTTTATTGGCTTAAAATCTGCAAAGGAATTAATTTACCATCTTAAGATAAGTACCATGATGGTACGTGATATTCTTAGGACAGTTTTGGTGGCATCTATTCCTATTTGATCAACATTTCCTTCCTCCCAAATTTCTAAGATTTAGAAAAAAAGATGTCAATATTTTCTGCCACAAGGATTTCAATCCTAAGACACCATTTCAATTTATAAGGAGAAAATGGGTTAGAAAATGTTCCCTCTGATTAATATGGAGTAGGTAAACTGGGAAATTAACTTATTACTTTGATGATGATTTCTACAAATATAAATGTGAATTTGGGAGAGTACACCTTTAGGAGAAATATAGGTTTGTCATTTTTATATGTCCCCAAGGACTAACTGAATATATTTCAGCATTAGATTAACATCTCAAGATTGCAAAGACAAAGCTGGAAAGAAACTATCCCAAGCATTATCAGGAAAGTGAGTATGGTCCATATATATCAACTCGAATATTTCTTTTTTTCTCTATCTTTTGGAGCAACATAATGTAATACGTATGTACTTCACGTATAATAGTACTTTATACTATGTTACAATTGTGATAGGATAAAAAATGGGAGAGAGAGGAGAAAAGACCAACTCAGTAGTATCCTCCTTAAAATAATTGCAAGAGAATAAATACTTTTTTCAAGTTTTGGCCTTCTAACTCATTTCTATTTGATATAATTACTGATCCTATTTGAGAACAAAAGATGAATAATAACAATTTGATACAATTTTAGACTCTGTCTCTCTTCCTTTCCCTTTCTCTTCCTCACTCTTTTCCTCCTTCTCTCCTCTCCCTACCTCCTTTCATCCCTCCCCTCTGTCTCCCTGTCTCTTTCCCTCTCTCCCTCTCTCTGTCTCTATCTCTGTCTCTTCCTCCCCTCTTCCATCACTCTCCCTCATTCTTTTTACTGTTTTTCACCTTGGGTTGACTGAAGAAAACTACCTCAAGCAAATCCATACCTCTTTATCTTTTTTCTGGAAAGAAAAAAAAAAAGAATATATTAATATGCAAATGTTATTTCACAGGTACCTTTACCATTTTCTTCACTCAATAACACACACACACACACACACACACACACACACACACACAAACAAAAAATAGACAGCATAGCACAGTGAAAAGAAGGGAAACAAAAAAGAGTGGGAAAGGGTGACAGAAAGAGAGAGACAGAGACAGAGAGAAGAAGAAGACAGAGACAGAGAGGAGGAGAAGACAGAAAGAGATAGAGAGGAGGAGAAAGAGCAGAAAGAGGAGGAGGAAGAAGAGAAGGAGGAGGAAGAGGGAAAAGGAGGAGAAATAAGAGTTTGTTTTCCTTTATTTAAATCTTATCAGTGGGGTATCTATTAGCAAAAAGGATATGGGCAGAAGGCAAGAAGGGAGAAGGAAGGCTGGCCATTACAGTTCATTGAAAAAATCCATAATGCAAATCCATGCAAAATATTTCTGACTGAAAGGAAATTACTATTTTTCCCCTACTTGGACATCAGAGAGTTGCAGATATAAGGGCTTTCTCCATGACTTAATTTTTTTTTTTAATCGTAACTTTTTATTGACAGTACATATGCATGGGTGAGTTTTTACATTATCCCTTGTACTCACATCTGTTCTGAGTTTTCCCTTCCCTTCCTCCACTCCCTCCCTTAGATGGCAGGCAGTCTTATACATGTTAAATATGTTATAGTATATCCTACTATATTATCCTAAATACAATATACGTGTGCAGAACCGAACAGTTCCCTTGTTGCACAGGAAGAATTGGATTCAGAAGGTAAAAATAACCTGGGAAGAAAAACAAAAAATGCAAACAGTTTACACTCATTTCTTTCTTTGGTTGTTCTTTCTTTGGGTGTAACTGCTTCTGTCCATCATTGATCAACTGGAACTGAATTAGATCTTCTCTTTGCATGACTTTAAATTGAGAGAAGGAAAACACAATTCTGAAGATTAGAATCACTAAGCCAGTTCTGTTCATCATAGTAGCGTCTCCTTGATCACTGCACCAGCCATAGCACTTTCAACATTTCAGCAGCAAAAGTTCCTTCTCATGGTTTCTCTGAATAAAGAAATCAGAGTACACTTGGCTACCAACTTCTCCACATATGTTCCCAAATGGGTATATCTGAATACTGTTCATTGCCTCTTCTTTCTTTTTCTTATGTCTATCTTTCTCAGATTTGTCTATAAACAATCCCCAAACCCTTCACACACAGTTCATGACCTTAGCATCTAAATGAGAGCCTAAGAAAGCATCTATATTTGAGTGGTTACCCTGAGGCAGGGCTAGATTCCCACACATTCCTTCCTATGTCCTGAAATTTTGCAATGTCTTTCAAAAATTAGCCCGTGTAGTTGTGGAAATTGTTAATTACATAGCATAAAAACAAATATCAACACTTAAAAAGGGTGATAACTCTCAACATGATATAATATGTTACCTCCTTCTGTCTCTCAGAACTGTGTATAACAACTCTAGAAATCTTCACATGCACATATATACATACACATACACACACAATCAAAGGTCAGTGGGATCCTGGAAAAGTATCTACATTTGCATAGTAATTCCAAAATAAGGCCAAGTAATTTTCATCTTTTGTTAGTAGCATATTATCTGAGTTATTTGAAGCATTTGATTCTAAAGCCAGGAAGTAAACCAATCATCATAGAAATTATACAGCAGTGATTCCTGATTGAACCCTTTGAATTCGATGCTATACCTTTAAGTCGTGTCATTTTCCACAAGATCCTTACCTAACTGTCAAAATATCAATAATTTATGACACTGGAGTCATTGCTTCTTTCTATTACCACTTCTAAATGCTCTGTCTCTCTGGCTTTCTAGGTAGAAAGTGAAGTCCTAGACTTTAGGACACCTTATTATAAGATTGTTTGTTGGGCCCATTTTAAAAACAGCTAGTGCCTTTCATAGACCATTGGACATACAGTCAGAGGATTGCTTTTCATTTCTGCCTCTCTCTCTCTCTCTCTCTCTCTCTCTCTCTCTCTCTCTCTCTCTCTCTCTCTTTCTGTCTTTCTATGTGTCTCCCCTTCCCTCCATCTATCTTTGTCTCTTTCTATCTCTCTCTGTTTGGTTTTTATTCTCTTTGTCTCTCTGCCACTATCTATGTCTCTTTCATCCTCCCTCCCTCCCTTCTCTCTCTCTCTTCATCCCCTCAGGTTTTTGTATTGCTTAGACAGTTTCAGAACAATTTGAAGGAATCTCCAATCCTAGAACATGTATTCTGCTTCTTTTTTCTTTCCTTGATCCTTGTCCTACCTCCCTTAATTCCATCCTCTCTCCTAGTTTCCCTTTCTTCTTTTTCCTTCTCTTTGCACCTTGTTTTCTCATATTTCTTGGTACTAAGTTACTCCAGCCAAAGAATTCTGAAAACATTACATTTTGACAGAATGGTCAGACTGAATTTTGTAAGGGTCCTAAATTATGTTTTTCCCCCTAAAATCTAGTCACTTTAGACAGAGAAGGCAAACATCAGAGGTTGATTCCTAAGTGATTTTGTTTTCTTTTGCTGAGGTAATTGAGGTTGAGTGACTTGCCCAAAGTCCCACAACTAGGAAGTGTTATGTGTTTGAGGCAGGATTTGAACTCAAGTCCTCCTGACTTCAGGGTCAGTGCTCTATCCACTGTGTCATCTAGCTACCCACCCAAATGAATTTTAAAAATAAAGAAAATGGTACATGATAAATGAGTAGAGGAGAGATATATTGCTGGAATAGCAGATCCTGGGAATCAAATTAGAGTGGATCTGTGCTTGAAATCCTTGTGGGTACTTTAAGGATAATATTAATCTTTAGTTTAATCTATAATACATTTTTTAAACTTTTGCAGATCAAAAATATCTTCTGTTAAAGAATTATTTTTAATGACTCATCATGGAATGGATGTTATTCTTAGAGAATTCTGGCTTTATTGGATGTTAACAAGCAAGAAAGAAATAACAGATCAGTTTGGTGAAGACTATATGCCTGTAGTCCTGAAACCAGGATACAGAAATACAAGGAGAATCATTACCAAAGAGTAGATCACCAATTGATTGTTTCTTTTATAAATGTATTTGCTGATTTATTTGATGAGATAATTAAATTATTTTGGTTGTAGAGCCTTATGAGATTGTCTACAGAGGTATGGAGTTTTTATGATCCATGACGATACAAGGAATAGTCAAATCAGTTAAATCATGTATTCTTAGGCATGAGGAAAGAGAGGAAAATGCACATATGGATTATCTAGGATATCAAATAAATTTCATATTTCAGTGGATTTATGAAAGGTCTTTATCCTTTAGAGGTTCATATAAGAATCAGACTATTCTTATGGAATACAAATTTATTTAATATTAACATAAACAGCTTAATTAAGGAGGCAAACTTAATAAAGAAACATATGACTTAAAGGGAAATACATATATACTTTATACAGTACATATGTATGAATATGCTTATTTTCAATGCTCTATGAAATGAGGATGACAATGCTGTTTTGTGGTTTTCCATTTAGATATTTCTTATTTTCATATCTAGGGATAGTGGCAATTTGAAGTCAATCATGGGAAATCATACAACAGTGACAGTGTTTATTCTCCTAGGACTGACAGATGATCCACAATTGAAGATTGTACTTTTTCTTTTTCTGTTCCTCACATACATATTAAGTATTGCTGGCAACTTGACCATCATCCTCCTCACCTTGTTGGACTCCCACCTCAAGACTCCCATGTATTTCTTCCTTCGGAATTTCTCTCTCCTAGAAATTTCCTATACATCTGTCTGCATCCCTAAGTTTCTTGTTAGTATTGCAAGTGGGGACAAAACCATTACCTATAATTGCTGTCTTACCCAGTTGTTTTTTGCCTTCCTTCTTGGGGCATCTGAATTTTATCTTCTGGCTGTTATGTCCTATGATCGTTATGTTGCCATTTGTAAGCCCCTGTATTACACAACGATCATGAGCAGCAAAGTCTGCACCCAGCTTGTTCTTAGTTCTTGGATCTCTGGCTTCCTGATCATCTTTCCAGGTTTAATTGTGGGACTTCAACTGGATTTTTGTGCCTCTAATGCCATTGACCATTTTTACTGTGACACCGGTCCCATGTTGCAACTCTCTTGTACAGACACACAGTTTCTCGAGTTGCTTAGTTTCATTTTAGCTTTAGTGACACTTTTGGTTACTTTGGCATTAGTTATTCTGTCTTATACCTTTATTGCCTTGACAATTCTGAGAATCCCATCTGCTAGTCAGAAGAAAAAGGCTTTTTCCACCTGTTCTTCTCACATGATTGTTCTCTCCCTCTCTTATGGCAGCTGCATTTTCATGTACATTAAACCCTCAGTTAAGGAAAGAATATCTTTAACCAAGGGAATATCCTTACTCAATACTTCAGTTGCCCCTTTATTGAATCCCTTTATTTATACTCTAAGGAACCAGCAAGTGAAACAAGCCTTCAAGGATGCAATCCAGAGAAGAGCTCCTTTCTCAAAGAAATAATAATGTTGTCTTCTACTGAACCTATATGGTTATATTAAACTACTAGAAATAACCTATAAATTATTTCTAAGGATTTTCAGATTCTAAATAGGTAACAAAGTCTTTGAGACACAACTTATATTTTTATCACTGCTTTTGGTTCAAGGTAGGCTTTTGAAAAGTAGCAGTTAGTTCATAAAGAGGGCAATATCAAATAAGGAGATTCTAATTCTTTTTTAAATATCAGATGCAGGAATGAGTTCTTTGAATTGGTTTTCAGGTACATAGTGAGAATTAATGGGAAATGCCTAGAGACAGTTAGCTATAAACAACAAAGCTTAAAAGAAAACAAATTAAAGGAAACATAATGTCCACATCAGTATATAAAGCTACAATACACTTTCTATACTAGAGAAATAACAGCAGTTGAGATCTCCAGCAATAAACAAAAGGAATGTCCTGAAAATAGATAATAGCTTTAGATTTATGCACAGAATTGTATCAAGTATAAACAACAAAATGAAGTATCTAACTTGAACCAAAGAATATAATATATGATAAGTATAAATGGAACTTGGTGAGATGTTATTCATAACTGAAGTAGAGCAAGTTAGATGCATGCCTTTTTCTTTATCCTTTTTTTTTGTCAAAGCACAGCTTAAAAGTCTGATGAAATAACTGTGTATAATAATTCAAGAATAGTTAATTAAGGGGAATTCCCTTGATCAATTTTGAAAGGGTGAGTTTTTATTTGGATCATTTCATAATCCTCTCCTCATATAGAGATTAGGGATATGCCTTCTGGCATTTTGTTAAGACAAAAACCAACTCCTGACTGGTTTTCAGTGACTGTGGCTACTTTTAAGATGCTTTTGTTGGCTAGACTTTTTAAGAGATTAACTTGGGTCAAAGGAGCCACCTCTTTGGTTAGCCAAAAAAAGATATGCAATAGACAGATTTGGAGGCTTTTTTGTATTACTACTTGTGCTTTTCTTCTAAAGCACAGTGTTAAAAGAAAGGGGAAGAGATTTATAACTGCCTTGCCCTACCAAAAACCATTAATGACTATTTTGGTGCAGGACAGTGGAATTTGATGTGTTTGTCTACATGTTTCTCACATTATCAGTCTAAAAGGAGAACTACAAAAAATGGAATTTCCTAGTACAAGAGGTTTTAATGGTCAGATTAATGAAAGAATATTTGGAGAAGCACATTGTTTCAGCACTTATACAAACACGTGAACTACAAGGAGAATTCAGACTCTTTCATAGAGTGCCAGAAACTTTTTTTTTTTTTTTAGAAAAGGGAAAGATTAGAAGGATTTCAACCATTTCCCATACTGTATGGCCAAACCTTCTAAAGAAATAAGTGAGTTCTTGGATTATACTGGAATTTAAAGTTGATTAAATAACAAATCACAAAAATAAACATTTGGATATTTGACATTCTAGAACAAAAATGGGAATTCCTTAGAATAATAAATACATCTTGGGGAAAGAAGAGGATCATTCATGTGGATAATGAAGATAAAGGATAAGTAAAGAACTTTATCAACTCAGTATCCTGCTTTCCATACCTCTTCTTCCATTTTTTTTCATTTTTCCTCTATTTTTCTATGATTTTCCCTCTCAGCTAATAATGTTGCCTCATATTGTATTAAAAAAAAGTCATTTATCAAGAGTTTCTTTTTTTTTTTGTCTTTCTGTCTCAACTTATATCCCTCAGATGCTTTCTAGCACTATCATCTCCTTCATTTCGGTCTCACAAGAAGAGTTGGACAGATTCCTTGCTAATTCAAACCTGTCTACCCACATAAACAGCTTCCTTCCATTTTATGTCCTCCAAAAGATTATGTAAAATGTCCCCTTCTCTAAGTCTTCTCTTCAAGTCAAAACACCCTGAGTTCCTTCAAATGTTTACCATATTTCATGGTATAAGGACCTTTTACCAGTCTGATTCCTCTCCCTTAAACACTGTCTAGCCTAATAATTTTCTTCTTCAAATATTGTACTTATGGCTAAACACTGTTGCAGAGATGATATGAAAAGGGTAGAGTACTAGGGAGACTAAAGCATTTTTATTACTAGAAATTGTGTTCCTTTCTGAACAATAACTCCTTGAGGATAGAGGTTTTTTTTTTAATCACTATTCATTTTTGTATGTTTAGGGCAGAAGAAAGTGTCAATCTTCAAGAGATACTTAAATAAATGTTTATGTAATTAAATTGAATTCTTACACTATAGCTCGCTCTCTATGAATTTTTAAACAAATGAAAATAATTATTTTCTTTCTATCTTTGACTTCAGAATAAACAACTTATCTTTTGCTATTTTGCCATAGAATGCTAATTCACATGTAAATGTGATGTTTACATTCACATGTAAAATGTAATGTAATGTTTCACATGTAAAATATCTATATGTGAAGTTTAGGGTTTTTTTTCTATTGATAAGTAGAAATGAGCAAGTATTTTTCAAATCATGAGTAATCCTATAGAGTTTTAAATAAAGCATCTGTGTGATCATTATCATAAAAATACTAGCTGCTTTTATAATTATAGTATAATCATATAAGTTAGAAATTTCTTCAGACCAACTTAAAAAAAAAAAAACCTCGAGGATCAATGCACAAGTCATCTTTCAGCCAGTCCAGTTCTTTAACCTTAACTACATCATACTGTTTCAGTCAGGTTCCCATTTAGGACAACATTCCATTCACACATAGCCAGGAAAACTTCATTCACATGGTTGTAGTATTCAGATCTGCTGTCCTAGCAACCATTACTGTGATGATGCTGGCAATCCCAGTTTTGGCTTCAAACTCAAGCACAGTGAAACTTTTGTATAGGTCACTTTGGAACAAGATGTAGTCAGCTAGAAACAACACACCTATTTACCAATATCTTCTAAAGGTGGCTATGGTGTGCTCTATTTTAACCATATCATGATAGATATTTTCTTTCTTTTCTACACTGAAGTTTTATTATCCCTTATTTAAAATTTTAGGATGAATCATTTATCTTGAAAGCTCTTTTTGGTTTATCTCAAAGAAAGTCCATGCTCTTTTTACCACTTCAAAGTCACCATCATTATCCAAGAGAGTAAGTTTGAGTTTCATTTTTGTTCAGACAACCAATATCATGGCTATATTTGTCACAAAATTCCTGAATTCTTCTGTCACTATGCACGATATTTTCTATTTGAATGTTTTTGTCCTTAACTTGAGGAACTTTTAAAGTTTGAATTGTGACAGAAAAATAGATCAGCCCACAGCATTCAGGCATACAATGAGGTGTCTTTTGTTTGGGAAATATAGACAATCAATCAGCATCAGAGGGTCACTTTTAAATGTAATTTCATCCATATTTTCCTCCTCTGTTTGGGTCTACCATCCTGCAGTGTTGTTATTAATCTGAATAACAACATCCTGCTAATGAGATAAAACTGAGTGTGAGTGGATTGGCCAACCTTCAAGCACACCAGTTGGGGGAAGCTTGAGAAGCTTGAGCTGCCTGCTCCCCTTGACTATGTTTGGAGTGCAGAGAAAATAAAAGTTAAAGTGAAAGAACAATAATCCCATTCAAAATGGGATCACAAGCAAAATGGGACAAATAAATATGCAACTAATGTTTATATAAAACCAACTATATGTCAGCCATTGCATTACATGCTTTACATACATTATCTCATTTAATCCTTACAACATTACAGTAGATGCTATTACCTCCATCTTACAGTTTAGGAAGCTGAGATAAAATGTTAATGCTTGCCTAACATGATGCATGTAGTTAGGGTCTGAATCAGATTTGAACTAAGATCTTTACAATACTGATCTACTCTCAATAGCAAAAAGAGAGGACCTCTTTTTGACCTTCCTCATTTGGACCTCAAGACTTCAGTGTTCAACATACTATGAAATAAAATGCTAATGGAAATTAAAATAATTAAATTAACAAAGCAATCATACCTCACCAAACATATAAGAAAGGAATTTGTGCTAGATATCACACAATGTCATTTAAAAAAAAAAGATATTTCAAAGAGGTGGGAAGATACCACAAGAAAGGAAAAAAAAATATGTACAATGTCTTTATCAAAAATGATGGCCAATACATTACCAATACTGACATTCAATACTGGTTCCTATTTTCTTGAGATGAGAAAAAAAATTATGAGAATGATTTATGCAAACATTGTAAAGTAGCCTTGATGAAAATAGGCTTGAACAGAAAGGTGGTATGGGATTGTGGTAAGAGTGGTAAATCAAGAGTTAACAGGTTAAAATCCTGTTTGTAACTCATTCCTTCTTTGGCTTTGGGTAAAGTTCCTTGCTATATAATAATCATGTCTGGATGAGCCAAAAGGAGGAAGTGCAGAAAATGCACTGAGACAACACAGGCAATGAGCCTGCAATGTGAGTTTCTAGTGCTTTGGGCTCAGAAGAAGAATGAAATGATATTCAAGCACTGGAAAGACTCTGCAGTGACCATTACAAACAAAGAATATCCAAACTAAAATTTAAGGGAGAGAGGTGCTCTCTCTACAAAAGTCAGAGTGGAAAAATCATCATTTGACACTATACCATGAGTGACTTTGGTGTTGGAAGAATAGCTAACAGTCTTCCTTTAAGAATTTCCTCTGGACAAGCCTGATTCCATGACGAAAGCAAGGTTAAGAACAAAGTCCTATTGATGCATTGTTGGTGGAGTTGTGAACGAATCCAACCATTTTGGAGAGTAGTTTGGAACTATGCTCAAAAAGTTATCAAGCTGTGCATACCCTTTGATCCAGCAGTGTTACTACTGGGCTTATATCCCAAAGAGATTATAAAGAAGGGAAAGGGACCTGTATGTGCACGAATGTTTGTGGCAGCCCTTTTTGTAGTGGCTAGAAACTGGAAACTGAATGGATGTCCATCAGTTGGAGAATGGCTGAATAAATTGTGGTATATGAATATTATGGAATATTATTGTTCTGTAAGAAATGACCAACAGGATGATTTCAGAAAGGCCTGGAGAGACTTACACAAACTGATGCTGAGTGAAATGAGCAGGACCAGGAGATCATTATATATTTCAACAACAATACTATATGATGACCAGTTCTGATGGACCTGGCCATCCTCAGCAACGAGATCATCCAAATCATTTCCAATGGAGCAATAATGAACTGAACCAGCTATGCCCAGAGAAAGAACTCTGGGAGATGACTAAAAACCATTACATTGAATTCCCAATCCCTATATTTATGCCCACCTGCATTTTTGATTTCCTTCACAAGCTAATTGTACAATATTTCAGAGTCTAATTCTTTTTGTACAGCAAAATAACGTTTTGGTCATGTATACTTATTGTGTATCTAATTTATATTTTAATGTATTTAACATCTACTGGTCATCCTGCCATCTAGGGGAGGGGGTGGAGGGTAAGAGGTGAAAAATTGGAACAAGAGGTTTGGCAATTGCTAATGGTGTAAAGTTACCCATGCATATAACCTGTAAATAAAAGGCTATTAAATTAAAAAAAAAAAAAAAGAACAAAGTCCTAACAACAATAGTTAACCTCTCTGCTATGGAAACAGATTTTCTTTTTTTTTTCAGTCCTTTGGATCATATAAAATTGGAGAGTACCATTTCATCATAGGGATTATAGACTCACAGTTTGAAAGGACCTTCCAAATAGATTAATATCAGGATTGCATTTCATATCCTCTACTTTAAAATACTGAAAACATTCTTTCCACTGTACCATGCTGGAGGTGAACGTTTTATTAACTTGATGATAGGGTCCACAAGCAGGAGAAGTTACTTATTAAAAAAATTAAGTAGATACTTCAACTGTTTGGGCTTTAGTATGAGAACCTCATATTACTTTTCATGGAAATTGTTAATTATCATCTATTGAGCTTCTGTACCTTGATTTTATTGTTTAGGAAAAAGAGAAGAGGGTGAGTTCCTGGAACTATTCGAAATCTTCTAAGTTTTCTTTTGTAATTATGGAATGATGAGAGGAAGTAGAAAATGAAATATTCAGTACATTCAGTGTCACACAGAAAAAAGACAGAAATATAATAATAGTAAATATACCACAAAAAATAGTCAGTTTTGCCCTCACAAAAAAATCACTTTTAGAAATATGATTAATATTAGTCTTCCTCTTTTGTTGAGAGATTAACTACAGAATTTTTTATCCCTTTAATATTCATTTATGGATTTGATAGGAGTACAGCACCAGATCCCTTGTCCCTTATTTCTCCTTCCATTCTAGCAGCTTTCTCTCTTAAAAGATGTGAATTTACTTTTGGGGATCTAGAGATTAATCATTGACTGGTAAATTCAATTCTGGTATTTTAAATTCCCATTAAATCTTTAGCCTCTTAAGGTCTTTTTGTACCTTTATAATTGCTCTTTGTTTTTCTTTTAACCTTTAGAGAATTTTTTTCCTTAAAAAAAAAACAACACATAAACAAAAAGAAATAATAGGATTCTCTGTCCCATCACTGCCATTGCCATTGCTGTATCCCAAATAGTACTGAACCCCCATCCATCAGTCTGCCATAACTTCAGACAGAATATATTCCATAATGGTGAAGTCTGAGCTAGCTTCCTGGAGGCCAGCCAGAGTCAGGATAAGCAAAAGTCCTTGGTCTTTAGGGGGAAGAGTGAAGGAGATGGACAAAACTGCCAGGAGTTTTGCCAAGGATCTAGAATTCAGATTTTCCACACTTTTCTCCTCTCCATCTTGTGGCCAAGTGCTTCTGGCTTGTCTCACTCCACCCTCTAATCTCTCCTATGATTATCTGTATACACCAAAAGATCAAGCCAGAACAGAATAGTGAGAAGGGCCATTTTTCCAAACATATGCTAATAGAGTTATTATCCAATAGATAATTAGCCTTAGGTGCTTGGTTGTCTGATTCAAGAACACCTTTTAAGTGTTTCAGCCCTTTACATATCATGAATAAAAATGAACTGGTGTAGAAGGTCACATTCTCTAAGGAAAGTGAAAGATATGACATGGCTGCCTCAAGAAATTTGTAACTAAGCAAGATGCTAAATTAACTGATGATGAAAGTAATCTTCTCTCTTTTCCTCACAAAAATGACATGTGGGCCCAAAGGTCATCTTGGAGTTTGGGCCTGGCCTTCAACTTTTCTGTGATCTATTATGAGATATGAAGTCTGCAGAAAGCTTATTCCCTTGAAAAGACTGATTTTGGTGAAGCCATTTCTGAACTTGATATTTTAAAGGAAGAATCATGTAAAAACAGCACACTAATAATGAAATTACTGAGGGACAACTTAACATTATGGACATTCAAATAAGGTAGCCAGTATAGGGAAGAAGGTTTTGCAAGGGTCATTGTTGAAAAATTACCCATGCATATGTTTTGTATATTAAAAGCTATAATAAAAAAATAAAATAAAATAAAATCTCTGTAAAAAATTATGTCCTATGAGTATAATTTTTATTATATTGTGGTCTGAAAAGCATATATTTATAAAATATATTTTTCTGCATTTGTTTATGAGGCTTTAATGCCTTAATACATAGCCAAATTTTGTAAAGGTACTATGTAAGCTGAGAAAAAAGATATATTCTTTTCTATTTTCATTTAATTTTCACCAGAGGTCTATTACATTTAACTTATTTAAAATTCTATTCATCTCCATATCTTTAGTTTCTTTCTTATTTATTTTTTTGACTAAATTTATTTAATTCCAGAAGGGGAAAGTTGAGGTCTTTCATTAGCATAGTTTTAATCATAGTTTTAAATTTCTTCCTTTACCTCACTGAACATTTTCTTTAAGAAAATGAATGTCAAGGCATTTCGTTCATATATATCTAGTAATGATTTTACTTCATTATCTGTGGCACCAGTTAGCAAAATTACCTGGTGTAGTAATTTCCCTGCTTATTTGTTTTAATTAGGTTTTTTTTTGATTATAGTTGTTACCTCTGCCTTTTTTTAAACTCAGCTGAAACATTATAAATTCTGCACCTGCTCCTTATTTTCACTTTCTCTATGTCTCCCTGTTTCAAATATGTTTCTTGAAAATAACTTATTGCTAGGTTCTGATTTGGAGGAGTTCATTCCATTCACAATTCACATAAAAATTATAATTACGATTACTAATTATTGATTAATTCCAACTTTTCATCTGTTTGTCATTTGCTTTTCTATTTATCTCTTACCTCCTCTAAAATTTGTTTTGCTTTGAATCACTGCTTTTTTTTTTTCTTTTGGAAATCTGTTCACTCTTTTATCACCTTCTCCACCTTTGTCTTATCCTCTTTCTCTTTTCTTACACTGTTGAGTAATACAGATTTTTATTAAACTTTCTGTTTTCATATAAATTTCCCTATTTAACAAGGCTTACATGGAAGATTGTATAAAGAATCTTAAAAGAGAATTAGAAGAAAAATGGGGTAATGAAATGAAATCAGTCCAAAAAGGAAGGGAAAAACATATATTGCCCTACAAAAGAGATATGAAAAAGACAACAACTCACTGAAAAGCAAAATTTGTGAAATGAAAAAAGAAGGCAATGAACAAAAAAATCCAATTGGCCAATTACAAAAGGAGCTAAAAAATACACTAAAAAATAGAATTGAACAAATGAAAGTA
Source organism: Sarcophilus harrisii (assembly GCF_902635505.1). Classification (NCBI taxonomy): domain Eukaryota; kingdom Metazoa; phylum Chordata; class Mammalia; order Dasyuromorphia; family Dasyuridae; genus Sarcophilus; species Sarcophilus harrisii. The sequence goes on along the minus strand of NC_045430.1, from coordinate 86,382,065 downwards.
AATGACTCAATAAGACTTCAATAATCAAGCAAATAAAAACAAAAAAAAGAAAAAACTAGAAGAAAATATGAAATTTCTCCTAGGAAAAACAACTGACCGGGAAAATAGATCTTGAAAAGACAATCTAAGGATTATTGGACTTCCTGAAAGCCATGATGAAAAAAAAATAATTTAGACATTATCTTACAAAAAATCATAAAATAGTCATCAAAAGAATTCACCGATCACCTCCTGAAAGAGACCCCAAAATTAAATCCCCAAGGAATATTGTAGCTAAATTTCAGAATTATTGAACTAAGGAAAAGATATTGCAAGCAGCCAGAAAGAAACAATTTAAATACCAAGGAACCACAGTTGGGTTTATCTAAGACTTAGCAGTTTCTACCTTAAAATATCGAAGGGCCTGGAATCAGATATTCTGAAAGTCAAAGGAAATTGGATCATAGCCAAGAATAAGCTATCCGGCTAAAATAAGTATTATCTTTCAGAGAAGAAGATGGGCATTCAATGATATAGGTAAATTTCACCTATTTCTAATGAAAGGCCCAGAAATGAACAAAAATTTTGATCTCCAAACACTAAACTCAGGAGAAGCATAAAAAGATAAAAAGGAAAGAAATCCTGAGAACTATATTTCTATACAGATATACATAGTGAATGCAGGTAAAATTTGATTTTATTGTGATAATATGAAAAAGAAACTAGAGATGGAAAGATATTGGAAATGTTTTGAGATTTTGGGGATGAGGGAGGATGTTAATCTGTCTGGCTGTTTATTAAGATAATTCAATTTCATTTTACTTGGATGAAATTTCTCTTTGTGGCCATGATAGCCATATTGTTTTATTCAAAGTGCATCTAGGAAGGATTTACTGACTTGGCATAGAGTTGCAGGTTTGAAACTATGGCAGTTTTGTTTGTTTTTTATTGCTATTTTTATTTGTAAAAATCAGTGGTATAATTGATTGAATGACTGAGGAATATACTGATTCTTCCTCCGTTTGAGAAATAAAACTCAAGGTGGAAAGTACTGAAAAAAGTGGGAAAAGGAGGCAAAATAAGGGAAAATACATCTCATGAAGAACCTATTATAATGGAAGGAAAGAAGGGAGGGGAATGAGCTTTCTGTGAATCTTATTCACATCAGATTTAGCTCTAAGAGAGAATATCAGATGTATGTAGTTTCACAGAGAAACTTCTGCCACCTTATATGAAAGTAGGAGGGAAAGGGGGAAAAGAAAAGGAAAAACTAATAGACGGGGAAACAGAAGTATTAAAAGAAAGGTATAAGAAAGGGGGAGGGGCTATAAAGGGGAGGACTGTTTGAGGGAGGTGACTATGAAAAGTAAAATACTAAGGAGGAGGGAAGGGTGAAAGAAAAGAGAAAAGAGTGATAACTTAGGGTAAATAAGATGGCTGGAAATACAGAATTAGTTACTTTAATTGTGAATGCGATCTCATTGCTACTATTTTATTTAAGATTTTTGCATCAATACTCATTAGGGAAATTGGGCTATAATTTCCTTTCTCTGTTTTCACCCTATCTGATTTAGCTATCAGCACTATATCTGTGTCATAAAAGGAATTTGATAGGACACCTTCTTTCCCTATTTTTTCAAATAGTTTATATAGTATTGGAATTAATTGTTCTTTGAATGTTTGGGAGAATTCACATGTAAATCCATATGGCCCTGGAAATTTTTTCTTAGGGAGATGATTAATAGCTTGTTCTGTTTCTTTTTCTGAAATGGAACTATTTAAGCAATTTCTTTCTCAGGTTTTTTTCTCCTTTATCCAACTTTTCTTGTGCCACAAGATAACTGTCTAAATAAGTATACATAAATATTGAATTTAACATATTTTTAACATATTTAACATGAATTAAACTACCTGTCATCTAGGGGAGGGGTTGAGGGGAAGTAGGGAAAAATTTGAAACAGAAAGTTATGCAAAGGTCAATGATGAAAAATTATCCATGCATATGTTTTGTAAATAAAAAGCTTTAATAAAAATGTGGATGATACTTTTATAATGAGAATGAGCATTATAATGAGTGTCTTGGGGAGTATATGACCTGGATCATCCAAGCATTGGTAAAAGAGACTTATAAATATACATATCAAAGACAGAATCTACTTCTATCCTAGGTCAAACACAATAAACAGGAATCTACCCATTTATCTAACCTTAGAATTTTTTACAATCTCTTATCCTGGGTAAAACTTTGCCCAAGATTTCCTTTCTAGATGAGGAAGAGGAAAAGGTAAAAAAAAAAAAAATTGGTACTAAATCAATAATAAGGAATTAATACAAGAGAGAATTAATAATTTTTTTTCTAATTTTCTTTGCCTTCCTTTCTTTACCTAGTTTTTCCTCAACTACTCATTTGATTCTGAAAATATCTTTTTAGCTTTTCCAGAAACTCTTACTTTGCTACTTCCAATTTACATTTCTTTTTCTTTGAGGATTTGCTTGCAGCTGTTTTAACTTTTTTGTCTTCTGAATTTATATCTTAACATTCTCTATCTCCAAAATAAGTTCTTTTTATTTTTTTTCACTATTTGGTCATTTCTTTTAGCCTATTTCTCAATTTGGAACCTTATAATAGTGCTGGGTTCTGGGGAGATGGGTGGCATACCAACTCAAGCTTCAGGCTTTTTGCATTATTATTTTCAGAGCTAGTTCAGAGTTTGGAAATTTTCAGGGCTTCTAAAGTGATATGATCTGGGCAGACCTGTGGTTACTGTTCTCTTTGTTTGCATTATGGCCTTAACTCAGGAAAATCCCTGATTTTTTGGTATTGAAATTGATATTCTTTTTTAGAACCTTCTTCTCTTGATACCAGAAGTATAACTTCCTCTCAAGGTAGAGGCATTGGAATTGCCAATGAGCTTGATACTCCATTGAATGCTATCACAGGGGTATCCTGTCATCTCTTTTTGATTAGTTGCCATATTCTCTTACACCTTGAACTTGAGACTCCTACAGCTGCTGTTTCTTCTATTACTACCACCTAACCTTACTTTTGATGTTTAATCCAGGTGGGCCCTAGTCTAGCCTCCTTTTCCATATTACAAATCTCTGTTTCCAACCTCCTATGTTGTCTTAGCAAGAAGAATTCCCATGGACCTTGTGTTTTCTCTGCCACTCTAGAATTCATTTTGAGCCATACTTTTAAAGTTTTTCCAAGGAGAATATTGAGAGAGTTCAACTGAGTGCTTTCTTTATTCTGTCATCTTTGCTCTCTCCCATGACGTTCCAGAAGTTGTGCTTCTTGAATTAGCTTCAAAGAAAATTCAAAAGTGAGCAAATCGTTTCCTTAATCTAAAGACCAGCTATCTATTTTTAAAATGGAATCATACTTGGAATAAAATAATTAAAGCATTTAAATTCACACACCAAAGGAGGCATAAAGGCAGGGACTCTCAAACCATTCCAAATTCCTTTAAATAATAAATAAATTTTAGCGCATCAGAACTTACAAAAAGATGAAGTATTTTCCAGACAAAGACAACTTAGAAAGTTAGCAGTAAAGATCTGTGGTATCAGTTTAGGAGTCTAGTGCACAGTCCCAGCACAGGCCATGCCAGCATAGCTCCAACCCTGACCCCAGATCCAGCTCCAGCAAAGCAAGAATAGGCCCTGAATACCTGAATCAGTGGAAGTATTGGTGGTTTCTAGACACTTCAGCCCAGTGACAACAAAGACAACTTGGATGGTCAACAGGAAAGGTTTGCTGGTAGAGTGAGAGGGCCTTGGGAAACCAACAAATCAGGAATGGGGAAAGGGAATGCTGTCAGCAGGGCCTTCTAGATGCCTCAGCTCATAGGAAGTATCTTTACTAACTCTGAGGAAGGACTCTGCCTTTTTAGCACACCAGAATTTACATCCACAGTGGAGAAGGGATATTTTTCATATTTCCAGGGCAGAAAACAATGCTTGTAGTCAGTTCTCTAGGAGGATCTCTGAATATGGCTTGAGACAGTGTACCCTCCAACCTGGAAATGGAGCCCTTCTTTAACAAGGCATTAAAAGTCAAGTAATAGACTGGAAAAAATGAGCAGACAATAGAAAAAGATTCTGACAATAGAAAGTTATTATTGTGACAAGAAAAATCAAAGCATACACTCAGAAGAATATAGCAAAGTAAAAAAATCCTACATCCAAAGCCTCCAAGGAAAATAAGAAATGGTTTCAGGCCATGTAAAGCTCAAAAGAGATTTTGAAACTCAAGTAAGAGATATAAAACAAAAAAATGGAAAGAGAACTAAGAGTGGTTTAAAAGAAAATATAAAAAGCAAATAAGGTGAAGCATGCCTTAAAAAGCAAAACCAATCAAATGAGAAAGGAGATAAAAAATGTTCATTGAAGAAAATAATTCCTTGAAAATTATAATTGACCAAATGGAAGCTAATGACTTTATGAGAAACCAAGATACTATAAAACAAAACCAAAAGAATGAAAAAAAATTGAAGATGTGAAATATTTCTTTGGAAAAACAAATGACCTGAAAAATATATTCAAAAGCAATAATTTTTAAAATGTCAGTCTACCTGAACAACATGATTAAACAATAGCATAGGCATTATCTTTTAAGAAATTATCAAGAAAATTTTTTGATATTTTAGTGCCAGACAGTAAAATAGAAATTGAAAGAATCCATCAATCACTTCCTCGAAGAGAACCAAGGATGAAAATTCTAAGAAATATTATAGACAAATTATAGAAGTCCCAAGTCAAGGAATACATATTATAATCATCTAGGAAGAAACAATTAAAGTATATTTTTCTATATTAAAGGATCAGAGAATATAGAATATGATATTCTGAAGAACAATGGATCTAAGATTATATCCACGAATCACCTATCTAACAAAACTGAGCATTTTTTCAGGGGGAAAGTGGATATTCAATGAAATAAAATACTTTCAAGCATTTACAATGAAAAGACCAGAGTTAAATAGAAATTTTGATTTTCAAATATAGGACTCAGGAGAAGAATAAGAACAATCAGAATAGAGATATCAGAAGAGGGTTAACAATGTTTATTTGTTTACATTCATGGATGGGAGGATAATACTTGTAACTCAGAATTTTCTCATTATTATGGCAGTTACAAAGAGTATATATAGACAGAGGGCATATGTGTGAGTTGAATATTAAGGGATCATATCTAAAATTTAAGGGGTAAGAGAGGAATGTACTAGAAGAAAAGGACTGGTGTAAATTATCTTCCATAAAAGAAGCAAGAAAGAAACTTTTACAATGAAGGGGGAGTGGGGAAAGGGAAGAAGAGTGAGTAAATTTTACTTTGATCAGAATTGGCTCAAAGAGGAAAAACATACACACGCAGAGTGGGTATAGAAGTTCATCTTGCCATGCAGGAAAGTGGGAAGGGAAACATATATGGAAGGGGGGAGGATGATAGAAAAGAGGGCATATTTGGAAAGGGGGTGATGAGTAGTAAAACACTTTTGAAGAAGGTCAGGTTGAAAGAATAGAAGGAATAGATTAAACAAGCACAATACTGTTAGCAATAGTAATTGGTAAAATAGTTTTGAAACAAGTTCCTCTGATAAAAGCTTTATTTCTCAAATGTATAGGGAACTTAGTAAAAACAAAAACAAAAACAAAAACAAAACAAGGATCATTCCCCAAATGAGAAATGATCTAAATATATGGACTATGCCCAAATGGCTGAAATCATGCATATACTTTGACTCAGCAATACCACCACTAGGCATGAATCCCAAAACAAAATATAAAGAAAAAAAGAAATGGACCTTTTTGCACCAAAAAAAATATTCATAGTAGTTCTTTTTTTAGAACAAAGAAATGAACATTGAGGGGATGGGAATAACTGAATAATTTGTGATTTGAGTTTATGATGGAAAATTATTGTTCTATGGGAAATGATGACCAGGAGAGTCTCAGAAAAATCTGTAAAGTCCTCCATACACACAAGCAATGTGATATATACTGTACACAAAGTAATAGTTATGTTGTGGGATAATCAGCTGTGAATAACTTTGCTATTCTAAGCAATTCAATGATACAAGGCTATTACTATTCTGAACCACTTGTGATGAAAAAAATACTATCCACACCCAGAGGAAGAACTAATTATGTCTGAATACAAATTAAAACTTGATTTTTTTAAACTTCATTTTTAAGGAGTTTGAGAATGTTATTTTACAACATGACTTTTATGGAATCATTTTGCATAACTTCACTTAAGGTTTCTTAAAAAGGGGTGGAGATGGGAGTGGAGAGAAAGGGAGAGAATCTGGAACTCGAAGTTTTAAAAACAAATTTTTTTGTTTTTAATGTAAAACAATTTTTTACATGCATCTTGAAAATTTTTTAAAAAATAAATATGAAAATAAAATAAAAAAACTTTAAAAATCAATAAACAAATAAATTCACTCCCTTCTCAGGTATAGAGATAACTAACATATGCATATAAAACAAGAATTAATGAGATATAAAATCCTTAAAGGTAAGAATTATTCCATTTTTTTCTTGCTGTTCTCAACACTTAACTTCCTTGTTTAAAGAAAGTTAGAATCTTCAACAATGGGATGAACCAAATCAGTTCCAATGGAGCAGTAATGAACTGAACCAGCTATGCCCATCGTAAGAAATCTGGGAGATAACTAAGAACCATTACGTTGAATTCCCAATCCCTATATTTTTGCCTGCCTGCATTTTGGATTTCCTTCACAGGCTAATTGTACAATATTTCAGAGTCCGATTCTTTTTGTTCAGCAAAATAATGGCTTGGTCATGTATACTTAGGGTGTAACTAATTTATACTTTAATATATTTAACATTTACTGGTCATCCTGCCATCTAGGGGAGGGGGTGGGGGGAAGGAGGGGAAAAATTAGAACAAAAGATTTGGCACTTGTCAATGCTGTAAAATTACCCATACATATAACTTGTAAATAAAAAGTTGTTATTAAATAAAAAAATAAAAAATAAAAAGCAAAAACAAAATAAAATAAAGAAAGTTAGTCTTCATTTTTTTCCAAGGATAAACAAAGAGAGTTTCCCAGAAGTTGTCTTCTGTAGCTAATGATTACAACAGAGATAACACATGTTATTTTTATTTAATGTTATGAGAATATATTTGCTGTTCTTAAATAATATGTAAATATGTAAACCATTGGAATAATGTGAAACTATTTGAATATACAAGTTTGAACAGGTACATAAAAACTATTTGTGTAAAAGATTGGGAAGGAGCAAATGGATGTAAAAATAGGGAGCGAATCCAAGTATTCTTTCATTCTTTAATGAGTTTAATGAGTAGGTTCCATTATAGAAGATGGAATGAGATGCTGTGATACCAAAGGACATTCCAATACCATTTCATTTTGTTAAATAGTAGAACTCTCTTCTGGAATTGGTCTATCTCTAGGGAGTTCAGAATACAGTTTCCTTTGAGTTTAGGTAAAATGTTATCTAGAAAATAAGGGAGATAGCCCAAACTGGAAACCCAGCTTCTTCATCAATCACCCTTCCTAATAATTTCATTCCTTTACAGGGTCTTTCTCAGTTATTTCTATGATCAATAATTCCTTAAACTTTCTGATCAAAATTATATATGAAAGAGGACTTTGTCATGGTTTCATTCATAACTTGTGTATGTATTTCTCCCTGACAACCTTTGTAATTTGCTGAATGAATCCCTCAGAGCCCATAACAAATAGAATTAATTAAAATAAATTCAGCTGTGGGTAATAAAAAATGATACTTAGCTAGAAAGTTTGAAAGCATCTTGTCTTCTTTTTCTTGATGGCAGGAGTTTCTTGTTGTCTTTAAACTTGATTTTAAAAATATTTTGTAACTATTTCAATTTACTTCATTTGCTCTGTAATCCTATATTTTATTATTTTATGCATTTAATCTTTTTTCTTAGAAGGATTTCATAAACTTTGCCAGAGTGCCAAAGGTTATGGAATATATTTAACGACACACAAAAGTTAAAACTACATTAGAGTAACATTTAAAAAAAAATCTGTCTAGATTTCTTGCAGACTATTTCTTAGAGTTTCAATATATCAATCCAGGGATTTTTTTGGTGGATAGTAACAAAATGAACTGGAAAGTATCCCTTTGTCTGGCATGGAACAAGGATAACAAGGAGTGTTCTTTATTATCTAAAAATGCAACATTTGTTTCTGTGGGATATATATGTGAAAGATGAGATAGAAATGAGCTATGTGAAAGTTTAAAAACAATGCCTGTTTTCAGAGTAATATTATACCACATTTAGGTTTTTAAGTAAGTCATACAGAAAATTCAGGACTCGACTTTTGACTGAACTCATCAAAAACTTTACAAAAGTGAGTAGTATTCGTCAATGAGAATTGTTATTTAATTTTCTTCATTCTTAGCAGGAATGATCCTTGGGTTTTTGACTGACACTTTCAAAACTTAAGTACATAGAAATCAACTCAATGTGAAAAACAACTCTGAGTTGTTACTTTGAATTTTTAGAATAACATTTTATCCTTTGAGAAGATATGTGTTTTTTAATATGATTTTTTTATAAGTTGATGATTTATATATGATCTAGTCTTGCATTATCTGAGAGGATTTACAAGCAATCAGATCATTCTGAAAAATTATGTTGTTTTTCCCATATTGGGAGCACTAGATACTAAAGTCTGGGAGAGTGAGTGCTTACCTTTCATTTTTTTTCTTCTACCTTTCTTATTGGCTTTTTTAAGTCTTTTAGGAGCACTTTTAAGAAGCCTCTTTGGGCTTGAGATCAATTCATATCACTCTTTGATATTTCCTCTATCGATATTTTGTCTTCCCTGTCATCATAATAGCTTTCTATAGTCAAGGTTCTTTTCTGTTTCTTGCTCATTTGGTTTCCTTTTATTTTTGTATTCTCTCTCTTTCTCTCTCTCTCTCTCACTTTTATAGTCGAACTCTGCTCTTATGATAAAGGGGGCACTGTCTCAAGCTTCCTGAGCAGCTCTGAACCTTGACTTTAAACACAAGGGTCCCTTGTGTTTGCAGGGGATACTTTGCCTGCTCTTTCCAGGAAACAGCCTGTTTTCCCAAAATTTGCTTTCTGAGCCAGGACTGGAGTTTGCTCCACTACTGAGTCCAATTAATAATTATTTCTCATTTCTTCATCATGATCCTTGGAACTTGAATATGATTTGCACTATGACATGAGAAAAGGAAATTATTAACTTTTAACATAATAATTGTCCTTCATATATTTTCATATATAAAGAATAGCTTCTTATTGAACTCAATTGTAGGGAATTCAGTTATGCCATAAGAATAACTTGTTTTGCTTAATCTTTTTATAAACTAGTGAAAAAGACCAAACTATTAGTGCTAGATTCTGTTAATCACTCATCTATAAAATAAGGTTAACCTTTTACCACCTAATTCAGAGATCTGTTATGCAGAAAATGCTTGAATATTAAAATGGAAATAGTTTCTATTGCTAATGTGATACAAAAAATTAAGATCCAGAAAGATGTTAACAAGTTTGAATATGGGGTCCAGTTTTTAATGAAATATAAATTTAATAAGGAGCAGTTTATCTCAAAATGAGGAATAGAAATGGGATAGTGAATTATAAACACAACTTGTGATAGAATTGTGACATAGCTAAAAAAACAAAAAAAAAAAACAAAAACAAACAAACAAACAAAAAAACCTTAATGTTACCTTAGACTTTATTAAGAGTATCTTATGGTCCAGAACCAGGAAGATGATAAACTTACTGTACTCTTTACTGTTTAGGATACCTTGTATTGCTGTTTTTAATTCAGTGTTAAAGAATTTGAGTTGTACAACTTTTTATTTACATATTGGTGACCAAGTCACATAACTAGAGGAGTATGACTAGGATAATGAAAGGTTTTAAGTCATGGCATATGACTGTTGGTTGAAGTAAACAGGCACATGATAATCCTCTACAAGTATTTGAAGAATGTTTATGTGGAAGAGAAATAGTCGTATTTTTTTTTTTTTTTACTTTGCAGAAGTCCAGAGAAGAAGGAGGCTACTTAGGAACAAAGATGGAAATTTCAGATGCTTTTATACTGGAAAGAATTACTGATAATTAAGAACCATCCAAAATTTAAATGACTCACCTGGTTTGTAGTGGGTTATTTGCTAGACTTATTGACATGTAGGTTAAATGTCCACATTTGTTAGCCTGTAGAATGTATTCTTGCCCAGAAATGGGTTGGATTTAGTGACTGTTGTGGTCCTTCTTCTAACCCAGAGAGTTTTAAATTCTGTAATAGGGGGTTTAATTTTTTTATTTTAATAGTTGGTTTTGTAGTAGGTAAATCTTTCACCTACACTTGTACTCATTCTGCTTTCTAATTTTCACTAGCAGGTCTTGTATTTGGGGAATGAAATAAAAATGAGAAACCACACAGTGATCAAAGAGTTCATCCTCCTGGGACTTTCTGATGACCCTAAACTGAAAGTTGTGATTTTTCTTTTTCTGCTTATCACCTATATCTTAAGTATTACTGGGAACCTCACCATTATCACCCTTACCCTGCTGGATTCCCATCTTCAGACACCCATGTATTTTTTCCTCCGGAATTTTGCCTTCCTAGAAGTTTCTTTCACAACTGTTTGTATTCCTCGATTCCTGAGCACCATTATCACTGGAAACAAAACCATTTCTTTTAACTGTTGTGCAGCTCAATTATTCTTTTTCATTTTTATGGGGGTAACTGAATTTTACCTACTTACAGCTATGTCCTATGATCGTTATGTTGCTATCTGCAAGCCCCTGCATTATACAACCATCATGAACAACAAAGTCTGCACCTGGCTTGTCTTCTGTGCTTGGCTAGGAGGATTCCTTATCATTTTCCCACCACTTATGCTTATTGTACAGCTTGATTATTGTGGGTCCAATGTCATCGATCACTTTGCCTGTGACTATTTTCCCCTTTTACAGCTTTCTTGCTCAGACACACACATCTTAGAAGTGATTGGTTTTTACTGTGCTTTGGTGACTCTGTTATTTACTTTAGCATTAGTAATTCTGTCCTATATGTATATCATTAGGACAATTTTGAGGATCCCTTCTGCTAGTCAAAGGAAAAAAGCCTTTTCCACTTGTTCCTCTCACATGATTGTCATTTCTATCTCTTACGGCAGCTGCATCTTTATGTATGTGAATCCCTCAGCAAAAGAAAGAGCATCATTAACCAAAGGAGTAGCTATTCTCAATACTTCAGTTGCTCCCATGCTGAACCCTTTCATTTACACCCTAAGGAACCAACAAGTAAAACAAGCCTTCAAAGATGTTTTTCAAAGGGTAGTGCTTTTCTCAAGAAGGTAAAATGCTATATTGACATCAGTAAGTCATGAATTCATTGTCATGGAGTTCTGGTACTCATCATATTTTGTCCAGGTGTGTTATATTTCTTGCAAATCACTATTTCTTTTCATAAAAGTTGATTTGTTCACCTTTTTTCACACTTCTATCAATTCATGTCACAAAGTAAGTGCATAATAAATATTTGCTCTTTTTCCTTGTTGCCTTGCCTTTCTTCTTGTCTCAATGTTTTTGTATTAATGTTCTATATCTGTAATATACTTTATCTGTACTTTCAACTCATAGAATTTTAGCTTCTTTCAAAACATGATTCAAATATTGTCTATGCAAGACTTTTCTTGATGCCTATGTATACCTTTTTCTGATTATATATATATATATATATATATATATATACACACACATGATATATTCTGAATAAGGCTTCAAAGACAAAAAATTCAACAAACCCTATTTTCTGTTCTACTGGGAGACAGAGTATATACATATATAAGTAATACCAAATAAACACAAAACATGTGTAAGGTGATTAAATTTAAAGTAGTTAGAAATGGAGGGTGCCAGTAATCAGTGGAAAAATAAAATCTTTTGTGCATTTAGTTAACATCTTTTGGCTCATTATTTTACTGGCCTTTTCTACTTTGGTGGATTATAATTATCTTTTTTAGCCTGCTCTTGGATGAAGCTCCAACTTTTTATGTTCTCCCAACTGTAGTTATCAATTTAGCATTCCAGTTTCCAGCTATGATTAAAACAAGTACAAAAGTATAAATACCCCCCCACACACCCACACACATGCACACACATCTCTCAGGGTATACTTTTAGCACAATTTCAAAATAGCATCAATCCTATAAAGTTCACTTCCAGATTAGGCATGAGCAGTTGATAAATTTTCATCTCAGCTAATGCTTCCTGGGTTCTAAAGGTTGTTGCTTGCTTCTCAGAGCATTGATGTTGAATTGGTGGTTTACAATTTGGATACTGAGTTGATAGGACTTCAGGATATTGCTCTCCTTTCATTTCAAAGAAAACAAATGCTGAGGGAGACAAATAACTTGTGATTATATTCCTAGGGCTAGATGGCACTAAGACTCAAGGTCTCTTTCCTCAAGATAGAATTATCTCTAAATCTTTTGAGAGTGAATGAATGAGAAAGAGAATTGGACTGGAGATTTGAATCTTATGTCTTTTTTTGAATGCCTCTGAAGAAAATCAAAGAGCTTTCTAGAAGCTACATGACTTATCAACAGAACATGGTTGTGCAAGGCACTCCTATACAGGATCAGAACCCTTCTGAAATCAGGTTATTTAGTTTGTTTAACTAATTCTTGATGTATAATAGAGTCAGCTTCCATTTTCTCCATTCTAAAGTTTTTAATGGGTGATTTCCTTCAGTTAGATTTTGTATCTCTTTTTCCATTTAGTTAATTCTACTTTTGAAGGTGTTTTTTTCTTCTGTAGATTTTTTTTTTCATATTTGACCAACTATATTTTTTAAGGATTTGTCTTTCTTTTCCAAGCTGTTGACTCTCTCTTGCATACCTCTAATTTCTTTTCTCATTTTTTTCCTTCTACCTCTCTTACTGGCCTTTTAAAGTTTTTTATGAGCATTTCCAAGAAACCTCTTTGGGCTTGAGACAAATTCATATCACTCTTTGATATTTCCTCTATATACATTTTGTCCTAATCTAAGTTGGTGTTTTGGTCTTCCCTGTCACCATAGTAGCTTTCTATGGTCAAGGTTCTTTTCTATTTCTTGCTTGTTTTGTTTCCTTTCCTTTTTTGTATTTTCTCTCTCTCTCTCTCTCTCTCTCTCTCTCTCTGTTTTTTAACTTTTATGGCCGAACTCTGCTCTTGGGGTAAAGAGGGCGTTGTCCCAAGCTTCCTGTGTATCTCTGAACCTTGGCTTTAAGCACGAGGTCCCTTGTGTTTGCAGGGGATAGTGCTCCTTGCTCTTTCTAGGAAACAGCCTGGTTTCCCAGAATTTGCCTTCTAAACTAGGAATGGGGTTTGCTCCACTAGGAGCTAGGACCAAGGGTCTAAGTTGCTGATCTGCTGTGATTAAGAATCTCCCATTTGCTTTCCTAGACTCTAAGCTAGATTGAACACTCTTTTCAGCCTGACCTTCCCTGAAGTTTCCCAGCCTATCTTGAGCTGGAAAGTAGTTTCATTTCATCAGAGTTTGTTCAGAGGTGGTTTCATGTGGTTTTTGAGGAAAACTAGGAGAGCTCAAGAAGAGAAGCAGGCAATTTAGTCTCTCTCTGCAAGTAAATCTCATTAGGTATTCCACAAATGTGCCAGAGTTCCAATTCATATAAAAATTGGTGCTTTAGCTATGTGTAGATGGAAGTGAATTAGAGTTAGTAATGAAATTAATTTTAAACAGGAGAATAGTAAGAGGACACTGCAGAAATAAATAATTTTATTTGAGAAAATAAAAGACTACTTTGACTATATTGTATAGTATGGGAAAAGAATTATGTTTAAAGAATACAGAAAGATATGTAAAAACCAGTTTGGAAGGAGCCAAAATGAAATTTATATTTTGTCCCACAAGGAGCCACTAATATTTATCGAGTAGAACATGACTGATTTGTGCCAAAGAAAAGTCACTTTGGAATCTGTGTGATGATTTCTAGGTGGAGAGAAATAAGGCAGTGATATCAATTAGGAAGTCATTTAAAAGAATGGGTGAGCATTGGGCATTCTCTCCCTACTGAAATTATTTTATATTTATTTATTTGCATACATCTATTTCCGCAGCACAAAATGAACTACTTCAGGGCAGGATTACTTTTATTTTTAGCTCCCTAGTTTATAGTGCAGCAATTGGAGACATGATTGGTTCTGTAAAAATGTTTGCTGAATTTAATTGTATATATTTCCATAGTGATTAAAGTTTTTAAATATCTAAATACATTAAATAAGAAGACAGAATTTTGCAACCAAGGAACAACTATTAATTAGCATGAGATCCTGAACTCACAATTATCCAGTAGAAAGAAAACATTCCCATCCTGAAGTGGAAGTAAGTCATTGATTGAGGTTAGATTCATAGAGGAGTTTAGTAGACTAATCCCAGAATTAGCTGTAGTAAGAGGAAAGATGCCCAAAAAGGCATTATAAAGGACAAAGAGTAACCTCATAGTGGGCTTAGTGCTGAAAAAAAATATCAAAGATCTTCATTATAAGCAGATCTTTTTATAGGGGAAAGTCTTGGGAGTTCTCTGGGAAATCAGGGAAGGAAAGATGGGAACTTGGAGGGAAAATCAAAAAGCCACATGGAATGCACCTGGCAAATAGAATCCCAGACCTGTTTAAAGATTGTTAATCAATTGTTTTAAGAATGTACAGAGGTTAGGGGATAGATATAGAGGTTGATAAAGAGTTCCATTTTCACAATCACTGAATACAAACAGGATAGTCTAAGAATTGGTTATATTTGATAATAACTAGATAGGCTTTTTCTGACAGGGGAAAATAGGCAGTTCAATATCAATTCAATAGATATTCTACTTGCCCTGCTTAACATCAAAAAAAGAGGAAGGGTAGAGCAGAAAAAGGAGTGAAGCAGCATGAAAACAAATTCATTCAGGCAGCTGCACTAGGAGGGAGACTAGAAGATCAGCTACAGCAAATCTTATAGCACCAAGAGATAATTCAGGACAAGGACCCAGACTAGGAAATCCTATCTAGGTCAACACAAGGTGGCTGAGATAACTTTAAAGCCTAGTTCAGTAATCTAAACACCCAGTAAAGAAGAGGTGAACCAAAATATGTGACATAAGGAAAATAATGAAACACTAATGACATCCAGAGAAAAAATTTTAATAATAGCCTGGTACCTTAGCAGGTAAACCAGAAAAAGGATTCTTAAACGGGAGGAAATCTGAATAAATTACAATTAGAAATCATAATAAGCTTAATAAATAACTTCTAGGAACCCTTTTCATCTTTAGTTCCATGGTTCTGTGACAATATTATTTTAGAATAAATATTATAATATCAGGGAAAGTGAACTAATAAAACCTGTGTAAATCAATATTCATGAAACAATAGCAAGAAAACTCAGAATCATTTAAAGAAATAAATTCAATAAAATAAAATAAAAATAGGAATGAATTTAGGTCAGAAATTAGAGCTTTAGTTGGAAAAATCAGAACTCTCAAGGCAAATTGGTGGTGGTGAATCACAATATGCAGAGTAAATGGAAAAAAAAATCAAGAATCCATGAGGAAGATGTTAAAACAATGAAGAAAGAGAGACAGAGACAAAGACAGAGACAGTGAGATTGAGAGAGGTGAAGGGTGAGAAATACAACAATATTGAAATATAAAGATATTGAAGTGAAAAAAACTAGTAGGAAAGAAGAAAAGACAAGATTAGACGGGAAGCAATAAACTGGAAAAACATTTTTACAGTCAAAGGTTCTGATAAAGGCTTCCTTTCCAAAATATATAGAGAACTGACTCTAATTTATAAGAAATCAAGCCATCCTCCAATTGATAAATGGTCAAAGGATATGAACAGACAATTCTCAGATGAAAAAATTGAACCTATTTCTAGCCAAATGAAAAGATACTCCAAGTCATTATTAATCACAGAAATGCTGAGAACAACTACACCCCTGTCAGATTGGCTAGAATGACAGGAAAAGATAATACGAATTGTTGGAAGGGATGTGGGAAAAGTGGGATACTAATACATTGTTGGTGGAATTGTGAATACATCCAGCCATTCTGGAGAGCAATTTGGAACTATGCTCAAAAAGTTATCAAACTATGCATACTCTTTGATCCAGCAGTGCTACTACTGGGCTTATATCCCAAAGAGATTTTAAAGAAAGCAAAAGGACCTGTATGTATAAGAATAATTGTGGCAGCCCTCTTTGTAGTGGCGAGAAACTGGAAACTGAGTGGATGCCCATCAATTGGAGAATGGCTGAATAAATTGTGGTATATGAAGATTATGGAATATTATTGTTCTGTAAGAAATGACCAGTAGCATGATTTCAGAAAGGCCTGGAGAGACTTACATGAAGTGATGCTTAGTTAAATGAGCAGGACCAGGAGATCATTATATACTTCAACAACAATACTATATGATGACCAGTTCTGATGGACCAGGCCATCCTCAGCAATGAGATCAACCAAATCATTTCCAATGGAGCAGTAATGAACTGAACCAGCTATGCCCAGAAAAAGAACTCTGGGAGATGACTAAAAACCATTACATTGAATTCCCAATCCCTATATTTATGCCCACATGCATTTGTGATTTCTCACAAGCTAATTGTACAATATTTCAGAGTCTGATTCTTTTTGTACAGCAAAATAACGTTTTGGTCATGTATACTTATTGTGTATCTAATTTATATTTTAATGTACTTAACATCTACTGGTCATCCTGCCATCTGGGGGAGGGAGTGGGGGGTAAGAGGTGAAAAAATGGAACAAGAGGTTTGGCAATTGTTAATGCTGTAAAGTTACCCATGCATATATCCTGTAAATAAAAGTCTATTAAATAAAACAAAAACAAAAACAAAAACAATACTATATGATGATCAATTCTGATGGATGTGGCCCTATTCAACAATGAGATGAACCTAATCAGTTCCAATCAGTGAAAGAACTCTGGGAGATGACTATGAACCACTACATAGAATTCCCAATCCCTCTATTTATGTTCACCTGCATTTTTGATTTCCTTCCTACACTATTTCAAAGTCCAATTCTTTTTGTACAGCAAAACAACTGTTTGGACATGTATACATATATTGTATTTAACTTATACTTTAACATATTCAACATTATTGGTCAACCTGCCATCTTGGGGAAGGGGGTGGGGGAAAGGAGGGGAAAAGTTGGAACAAAAGGTTTTGCAATTGTCAATGCTGAAAAATTACCTGTGCATATATCTTGTAAATAAAAAGCTATAATAAAAAAAAACGTTAAAAATGTAATATAATCAAAATTATTTATTTTGAAACTATTATCTAGTTCTTCTTTGGCCATCACTTCCTCCTTTCTCCACAAATCTGACAGGCAAACTATCAGTTGGCTCTCCAAATTTGCATGTTATATATATATATATATATATATATATATATATATATACATATTATATATATATATATATATATATATATATATATATATAAATCACTCGGTCTAAAATGCATTTTGGCCTTGGTATAGGATATGAAATGTTGCTCAGTGCTTAGTTTCTATCATACTGTTTTCTAATTTTCCCAGGAATTTATGCCAAATAGTGTGAAAAGGTGCTTTTAAAAACAGACATCTGTAGTCAGATAAAAATGCTCAAAGTCACAATTGATTAGAATAATTTATTCAGCCATTCTCCTATTGATGGGCATCCACTCAGTTCCACTTTCTTGCCACTATGAAAAGGGCTGCCACAAACATTTTTGCAAATGTGGGTCCTTTTCCTTCCTTTAAAATCTCTTCAGAATATAAGACTAGTAATAAAACTGCTGGATCAAAGGGTATGCATGATTTGATAACTTTTTGAGCATAGTTCCAAATTGCTCTCCAGAATGTTTGGATCCATTCACAACTCCACCAACAATGTATATGTCCCCAGTTTTCCCACTTCCTCTCCAACATTTGTCATTATCTTTTCCTGCCATATTAGTCAATCTGAGAGGAGTGTAGTGATATCTCAAAGTTGTTTTAATTTGCATTTTTCTGATCAATAGTGATTTAAAACATCTTTTCATATGAATAGAAATAGTTTTAATTTCTTCATCTGAAAATTGTTCATATCCTTTGATTATCTATTAAGTGGAGAATGGCTTGAATTCTTATAAATATATATTACTATATACATAATATATAGTATATATTAGTATATAGTATACAGTATATATAATATATAGTATATATGTATATATAGTAATATATATATAAATATATATTAAATATAAATATATATTATAATAATATAAATATATTATTAGAGATTAATGGGAAAGTAATAAAGAGCAAAGGAAAGGGTGGGAGGAGAAAATAAGGGAAGAATCCATGACAGGGCAAGGGTGCCAAGGAAGCTAAGTAATAGGCAAATTCACAGGTAGAAGTAAAGTAGAAGAGTTAACAAGGAGAAGAATAAAAGAAATACACAAACATAGCAACAGTGATAAAGATTATAATTTATTTTTTTAAGTAGGCATAGCAATTATTCATCTCAGTCAAAATCAAACTTTAAAAAAATTTCAATCAAGAAATCTACATTTTGTATCAGGCATATAAATATTATTTTAAATGGGGAAAAAAATAAAGTACAAAGAACATAGCAGAGAACAAAAGAAAACTCAAAAGGAAGCAAAGAGAAGATGGACAATTGTGAATACAATGTCTTCTATTATTATATATGCTTTCTTGAAATGGAAATTTAATGCTGTGAATCCTTCCTGATGTTCTTCTGGACCACAGGTCAATGTTTTTTCTTTTTCTTTTTTTTTTTTTTGTTTGTTTGATTGTTTTGTTTTTTCTTTTTCTGTTTTTTTCTTATTTTGCATTTAAGTTTTAAATAAATAAATACATTAAAATTTTAAAAGAGAATGATCATGCACAAGCCTAGTGTAAGAAACATGAAGAAGTAAAAAATGGATATTAAAATAGGAATTATGAGAGAACTCCCCTTCATTCACAATTCAATGAGAAAGATCCACTATAGAATATAGGAGATTAGACGCTGGAAAGCAAAGGACATTCCAGTATCCCCTCATGGGGTAAAATTGGATGTGACCTGTCCCCAAAGAGTTCAGTTCATATTTTCCCTTGAGATCAAAGAAAATATTATTTGAACCATATGGCAAATAACTCACATTGGAAAGTCAGCCTCTTGATCAATCATTCTGACTGATATTTTTATACTTTTATAATATCTTTCTAAGTTGTTTCTATTCTCTAACACTTCTAATCAAAATTTAATACTAAGAGGACCTCATCATAGATTTTTTTCATATTATATATGTCTCGTTGTGATATACTTTGAGAGATTTCCTGAAAATAGAATAGATTAAAATGAACCTGTACCTAAAAATGTGAATTGCTCATTGCCCAGAAAAGTGGGAAGAAATTTATGTTCTATTTCCTAAAGACATCTTTAAGAAATCTATCTAGACTTTAGTAGAATATATCTAAGAATTTCAATGAGTAAATTTTAAAATGCTGTGAAATCCAGAATAGCATTTGGGTAGATATCAACTTCTTTGTCTGACATGGGATGGAAATAAGGGGAAGTTCTTTTTTTGATTCTAAAATATCTACATATATGACTGATATCCCTAAGGAAAATGAGATAGAAGTGAGTTGTGTGAAAGTGAAATGTTTGCTTTTATAGAGGACTGGATTTCATCTCAGTTTGAAAGAAAATTATTCAGAATGTTCAGTATTCCACTTTCAGCTGAAGTCATAAAAAACTGTCAAAAGTGAGTAATATTTGCCAATGAAGATTCCAATTATTCTTTTTTGCTATTTAGTCATTTTTATTTTTTTCCTATAATTTCTTAATATATATGATTAATGAGTTCTGGACCCAATCTTTTCCTAACTTGCATGTTAAATGTGACAAACCACTTTAAGCCCTGAACTGTCACTTTGATTCTCTAGTTTAATATTTTGCTCTTTGAACGGATATATGGTTATTACTAATATAATCCTACAATATCTGAGACTTTTAAGCAATTTGGATTGTAGGAATATTTTGATTGTAGCTCCTTTCTTAAGTGATTCTATTTATGCAGGTTGAGAATAAGGAGGTCCTGTGTGAAAATTAATACTGCTGATCTTGGAAAGAGAAAGTTTATATTTCTATAGATTCAAGTTTAATACTTTTCTAGATTTTTTTTTTTAAAAAAAGCATTTGAAAGCAACTAAATTAAAATTATTCATATAAAAGCTAATAAGTTTCCTAGGGAAGTGATTTTCATTGTCATGAGAGTCAGAAAATTAATTTTGGTTAGGAATATTGTTCAGATTTATCATCAAGAAAACACAATGATAAGAGGAGTTTATTCTAAGAAAAAGAATTATTTTTGGAAAAAGAAGTAAATGGTAGGAAAAATAATTCTGGTGCCCGTGTGTCCATCTTTAGTTTTTTTGTCATCATTTATTGAGCTATTCTAGGAAAGTAACACTGCCCCCCACCCCCACAATCTTTACATAAGAAATCCTTGAGTACCCTTGCTGAATAAAAAGTCAGGAAAATGACAAAATTTGATCACCTGTAAATGAGAATTTTATGTTTTAGACATCAATGCTATCAGATCTGAAATTACAAATTTAAAAAAAGTCCATTGGTATTGCTGCAGTTATATCGAATTATATTTTGTAATATCTATGATTAATGTAATTACCAATACTTTTAGACCGTTACTACTATCACAGAGAGGAAGAGTACTTTTCAGACAACAAGTGCATAATTGATTCAAGGAGTATATTTAACTCAACTTTAGCTTTTCACGTAATTATACATTCAGGAATATTCAAAGATTGAAAGATAAATAAAATATTGTTAATGTTCCAAATTAAGTGAGAGGTCTAAGATTGAAGAGAAGGTATATGTGCTTATAAAAGAAAGTCTGAATTGTAGGTTTTGTAGCACTTTTCCAGTTTATTTAAGAAAGAAGATATTTTTCCATGCATCAGTTATGAATGTTAAATGAATTTTCTGCTGATTCTTCAAGAATTATTTATTTCATCATTATGAACTTTATAGCTTGTATATAATATTTTGTTTGCATTGGCAAAATTACATTGTTAAATTTCAAGATGATTATTGCTCTTTCTATTTATAGATATAAAGAATTATAGCTTCTTATATTTTACAAAGAAAAAATTTTAGTCACAAAAATAATAAGCAAGGAGATATGAGAATGATTTATTCAATGAAGATAAGTTTGCCCATAAATTTATGGAAAGACCTAATATTTGAGTCCTAGACTCTTGTAATCACTAGTGCTGTGATCCTTAGTATTTTATTTATTTTTGTGAGCCTCAGTTTCCTCACCTGTAAAATGAGGCTAGAAAGACTTGGGCTACCCAACTTAAAATGTTGTTATGGACAAAATATTTGAACTTCAAGCTGACATACTTTAAAAAATATATACAAAGATCTGACAAGTTGTAACTCTCAGATCTCTTTATAAAAATTAAAATTTATAGAGATTAAATTAGAATCTTACATTTGAAAGGGAATAGACATTTTAAAATTATCTATTGTGAGTTATATACTACATAAAAAACTTCACAAAAATCAGCTTTAGAAATTTGAAAAAGAGGTGTGACCAGACATGAGATTTTTGTTGTTGTTTTTGCTTTGTTTGCTTCTGAAAACAATGGATTTTGTTGGGCATGGGATAGAGAATGACATATTCAAATTGTGAGTTTCTGATATAGCAGCCAAGAAAAGTTCATGTGGTTTTAGGCTTTATTAAGAGTGGCATATAAATCTAAGACCAAGGAGATAGTAGACCAGATTTGGATTATTGTGCTTACTTCTGTGCATGACACTTTAGAATTTGTAAACTTGTGACTGTTATATGAAAAGTTTTGAGATCATGTCATATGAAGACTACTAAAGGAAATAATCACATTTAGTCTCAATAATGGCAGACCTAGTGAGGAAAGGATAGTTGTCTTTATTTGCAAAAATGTCATGTGGGCAACCAAGTGATACAGTGAATAGAGCTCCAGACGGGGAGTCAGGAAGTCCAGCATTTGAATCTAGCCTCAGAGACTAACTGTGTGACTCTGGGAAAATCAGTTAATATTCTTTGCCTCAGTTTCCTCTTCTGTAAAGTGGACTGGAGAAGGAAATGACAAACCACTTCAGTATCTTTATCCAAAAACCCCAAATGGGGGAACAAAGACTTGGACATAACTAAGCAACATGAAACTTGCTTGGTATGTGTCATGGGAAGAGGGCAGTGACCTTGGAACAGGAATAAAAATTGCAGAAAGACTGATTTTTCATACCAGGAAGAATTTCATAACAATCAAGAACTGTCTAAAATTGGAACTGACTTATTTGTTATATAGTGGGTTCTTATTCACTACAATGATCAAAACACAGAGAAAGTTCCTTTGCCTTATGAAATGGATTCTTGATGAAATATTGGTTGATGATTATTGCTGTGGTCCCTCTTCTAGCTCAGAAATTTTTTTCATTCTGTGATTTTATAAGTGGTTCTGTTGTAACTAAATCTTTCACTTTCACTTGTCCTTATTCTGCTTTTTTATTTTCACTAGCAGGTCTTATATTTGGGTAATGAAACAAAAATGAGAAACCACACAGTCGTCACAGAGTTCATCCTCCTGGGACTTTCTGATGACCCCAAACTGCAGGTTGTGATTTTTCTTTTTCTGCTTATTACCTATATCTTAAGTATTACTGGGAACCTCACCATCATCACCCTTACCCTGCTGGATTCCCACCTTCAGACACCCATGTATTTTTTCCTCAGGAATTTTGCCTTCCTAGAAGTCTCTTTTACTACTGTTTGTATTCCTCGATTCCTGAGCACCATTATTACTGGAAACAAAATCATTTCTTTTAACTGCTGTGCAGCTCAACTATTCTTTTTCATTTTTATGGGGGTTACTGAATTCTACTTACTTACAGCCATGTCCTATGATCGTTACGTTGCCATCTGCAAGCCCCTGCATTATACAACCATTATGAGCAATAAAGTCTGCATCTTGCTTGTCCTCTGTGCTTGGCTGGGTGGATTCCTGACCATTTTCCCACCCCTCATGCTTCTTCTGCAGCTTGATTATTGTGGGTCCAATGTTATTGATCATTTTTCCTGTGACTTTTTCCCCCTCTTACAACTGTCTTGTTCAGATACACAATTCTTAGAAATAATTGGTTTTTATTTTGCTTTGGTGACTTTGCTGTTTACATTGGGATTAGTGATTCTGTCCTATATGTATATCATTAGGACAATTTTGAGAATCCCTTCTGCTAGCCAGAGAAAAAAAGCCTTTTCCACTTGTTCATCTCACATGATTGTCATTTCCATCTCCTATGGTAGCTGCATTTTTATGTATGTGAATCCCTCGGCTAAAGAAAGAGCATCATTGACCAAAGGAGTAGCTATTCTCAATACTTCAGTTGCTCCCATGCTGAACCCTTTCATTTACACCCTAAGGAACCAACAAGTAAAACAAGCCTTCAAGGATGTTATTCAAAAGGTAATGCCATTCTCAAGAAAGTAAAATGTTATATTGTTATCAGTGAGAGAAAAATTTGAAGTTTAGGAATATTTAATAGTACATCTAAATCTTAATTGAATATTGCAAATCACTACTCCCTCACATTACACTTAATTTCATCTTTTCCATCTTCTTATTTGCATTTCCATTAGTGCAACTTTTACTATTCAGCATTCCTTGACTAAGACCTATTTGTGGCAACCCTGGAAAGCCAGGCTCCTCCTATAAACTTTTCCCCCATATCTAACCTATCCATCTCATAGAGATTGAACCTCTCATAGAGGTTGAATGAAAAGTAGAGTTTGGATTTTATCCACAAATGAAAATACTGTTCTTTGATTGAATATTTTATATGGTGTTTAATGTACTTTGTAATTTAATGTCCAGGATCAAGTGAAAAGTACTGATGCTGATGGACTTATTGAAGTGGAAAAGAAATACTTTATTGTTCCTGTTGGATAGTACTACTAATAAAAATAACCCATTTATATAACACTTTAAATTTTGGAAGCAATTTACATAAATTAACTTATTTTATTCTTATCACCATCTTTGAAGCTATGTTCTATTATTTTCCTTATTTTATAGATGAGGACAATGAGGCTGAAAAAGATTAAGTGACTTGCCTAAAGTCACATACCTAATTAATATGTTAGGCAGCATTCAAACTCAGTATCCCTAAATCTAGGTCCTATGCTTTGTCTGTTGCCTCTCCTATCTTTCTTCTTATATTCTTTGAAACATTAGAATATCAACTACTTGAGGACAGAGTTTGAATCTTTCCCTTGTTGGAAAGAAATTAATTAATGTTGCTAACAATATTTCTAAGCAATTAATATTAAATACATCCCATAAATATATTCCCTCTTCTCTAATTATTCAGTGTCTCTCAGTTCATTTCCTTATCATTTCCTGCTTGGATTACTGTAATTAATTGGTCTCCCTACATCCAGGTCCTTGGTTCTTCAATTCATCTCCCATAAAGCTTCTAAATTGATATTATTAAAACACATATCTAATAAAATGACTTGGCAATCTTCAATGAATTTCTGTTGTCTCTAGATAAAAAAAGAAAAATTCTTATTTGATCTCCACTTACAATACCTTGTCAGTTTTATTTCATATTGATCTTCATTCTACTAGCTATTTCCCTATACAACATTCCATCATTTGCAATAATGCTTTTGTATAAATATTCTCCCATATTTGGAATCTCCTTCATCTATACTTTTATCTTATCAATTTTCTAACTTTGGTTATATAATAACTCTGATACTACTTATACAAGACCTTTCTTGATTACCTAGGTTATGAATCAGTCAATAATCAGTCAGAAAGCATTTATTATGTGTCAGGCAAATATTTAGGTCACATAATGAGAAGAACAGACTCGATGGAAAACACCCTAAAGTTGAAAAAAAAATTGAAGGCAAAAGGTAAAGAGGACAGTAGAAGATAAGATGAATAGACAGTGTCATGGAAGCAATCAATATGAAGGAAATCATGATAAATAGGGTAATTTATACAATGTAATATTGTTTACCTGCTCCTTGATTTCCCTCATTAAATGAAATTTCTAATTATGATGGATGGCAGGAAAATACAAAAATGAGACAAGATTTATAAAGTATATAGCATAGGAGTCACATATTAAAGGAAGGGAAAGTCAGGTGCTTCAGAAATTTTAAACTTATGAGAACAAGGGAGGAACAATGAAAAACAAGTAAGAATACAGTTGAAGCACCAGAAAATAAAATTTGCAATAGACAAAAAAAAAGAGAGAAATAGTGATAAGAATAAATCAGTAGCTCTTGGAAGAAATGAGAGTACCAAAGATGACTCATTAGCTTTCACTTTTTATTCAGAAAAGACTCTGTATTTGTAATATTCTTCTGATGTTTCAGTTTTCAGTTTCTTAAGGATTTTAGGTAATGATAAGCTAAATGCCAAGTCAGGGACAGGGTTAAAATATTCATTCCCTTTATTTCCACTCATATGTCAACAAGAAAATTTAAAAAACAGAATTGTATCAAAGGATTTGAGCTTTAGAAAGAGATCTCAACAGCTATAAATCCCATAAAAGAATCCTTGTTCTAAAACTGCTAATAGTGGTCAATCATCCTCTGTTTGAAGACTTCCAAGGAGAGCTTCCTTTTCTAGGAAGCCCATTATTTAATTTTTTTATAACATTCATTTTTAGGAATATTTTCCCAACATCAAACTTAAATTTTCACTTTTTTCAAATTTCTATAACTTAGTTCTCTACTGTGGGGTCAGAGAGAACAAGTCTAACCTCTCCTCCAAATGACAGCTATCATGTCTTTTATAAATGTTCTCTTCTTTTGGCCAAACATGCCTAGTTTCTCCCATAGGTCAAATGGCATTGATTTAAGATCTTTCAACTTCCTGCTTGTGCTCCTGTGAAAGCTGTATAACTTAACAGAGTTTTTAAAACTGTGGTACCATAATGAAGCACAATACTCCAGATAAGAAACTGTTGAGGTCTAAACCATTGAAAGAGTGCCAACTTCTTGTTTCTGGAAATTATTTTTCTCTTACTGAGGGCAAAATAATTTTAATAACAGTGTTAACACTAACTCATCTTGAATTTGTAGTCTCCTAAACCTCCCCCTACCACCAATCTTTTTTTGGAATAACAACTCTATAACGTTATGTCTCCCCTCTTCAGTACTTGTCAAGTTGTTTTTTCTACCCAAATGTAGAGTAGGAAACTCATTTATTATTTCAAAATAAATTCTGTTCACTTCTCTAACCTGTAAATTATTTTTACATGTTTTCATTTAGTCTATTTAATCTAATATATTCTATGTCACCGCAAATTCTATTGACATGCATGTCTGTTTTTATGCTGTCATCAATAAAAATAACATTATCAAAGAGTTATGCATAGATTCTTAGGATATTACACTAGAGACCTCTTATCATGTTGATATTAAACACTGTCCTTGAAATCCAAATATCTATCTAATCTACTTAGTTATATTATTAATATATCACTTTTATTCTTTTCCACAAGAATTGTATTTAATGATTTATGAAATACTTTGTTAAAATTTGGATAAAGTACATATGAGTACTTCAATAATTCACCGGTTCAACTTCCTTATCAACAGGATCTCTTCTTAGTGAAATCATGCTGACTTTTTGTGGTACTACCTCTCTTTCTGGATCTTCTTCAATCATTTTGTCACTGTTTTGTTTTAGAACTTTCCCCAATATTTTAAGTTAATTTCAGTGCCTTAAAATTTGCAGATTCTTACATTAAAAAAAAATTTAGTACAGTATATGCCTTTCTTTATAATGTACATATATGTATACATACATACATATATATATGTATATATATATATATATATATATATATATATATATATATATATAGTTTATTTGTTTATTTTACCCATAATAGTGAGGATCAAATGGGAAAATATTGATAAGGACTGAATAATTTCCTTAGCACACAGTAAGTGACATTTATTAATGCTTCTTTCCTTGTTTCCTTTCTTTCTTGAGTTCTGGAGGAAAAAAAAACTCTGTTTTTCAGGATATTTAGGCTATTAGTAACTCTGCAATCATATCATTAGCATGGCTACTATCCAAAAGTAATGTTTATTAAAGCCAGATGACTTGAGTCCATCAAAAGTAGCACATTGAATGGTTCAAGGAAAGAAGGATAGATTAGCAATCAGAAGATCTGGGATCAAATTATGAGTCTGCCACTAACTCTCTGTATTTGGGGGGTGGGAGGGAATATGACCAGTAATCATTAATCTTAGACAAAATCATACTTAAAGATTCAAAATATCAGACATACTAATATTGTTTTAGATGCACGTTTACATATGAGTAAATGTTTAAGTGTATATAAATATGTTTGCATGTTCCTCTATGTGTGTGGGTATATAGTTATACGTATTTGTGTGTGGGTCTATAGGTTGATGTGAATACCTATGTATTTGTGTGTGTATGTGTGTGTGTGTGTACTTAACTATAGCCTGCTTGGGTCAGGTAGGGGAATGAAAATGGTCAAAAAAGAATGAAGTAACAAAGGTGTGCAGCAGAGAACAAAAGAACAAGCTATGAAGAAGCAAAGAAATGATGGACACTAAAAAATATAATTTCTTCTACTATTATATATTCTTTTTTGAACTGGAAATTTATTGGTAAATATTTTGAATCTTCCCTGATGTTCTGCTGAGGACATGACAATATTCTGTTTTGTTTTGTT
Organism: Sarcophilus harrisii; assembly: GCF_902635505.1. Classification (NCBI taxonomy): domain Eukaryota; kingdom Metazoa; phylum Chordata; class Mammalia; order Dasyuromorphia; family Dasyuridae; genus Sarcophilus; species Sarcophilus harrisii. The sequence continues at coordinate 86,354,224 of NC_045430.1, read as the reverse complement.
TTCCTTTATGTCTTCCTTTTTTCTATTCTGTTTTTAATAAACTAAATTTTAAAACTAGCCAAAAATATTAAATAATATATCATAATCTGATGTTATATGAAATTTTCCATATATTCAAAGAAGTGGACTCAATTGACTTCTCATATATTTTCTTTTGGGTCAAACTTGATCATAATAATTTTTCTCAGCATTTTGTTTCAATTGCTTTATTGTTATCCTTCCCATTTCTATTCTGGTTGTGTATTGTTTTCCTAATTCTTATTACTTGCCTTTCCATTCATTCAAAGATTTTTCTCATGATTATCAATCAAGCATCATTTCTTAGAGCATAGTAATATTCCCTTACATCTGTGTATCATGATTTGTTTAGCCATTACCAATGTGCATTTACTTCATTTCTGGATCTTGACAACTACGAAAAGGGAAGCTATAAATATTTTGTAGCATATATGACCTTTATTTTTGTCATTTGTTATGTGCAAATTGGTGGAATTGGTGGTAGAGTGTGGGCATTTTAATCATTTTATTAGCATAATTCCAGTGCACAGATAAATAAAAGTGTTTTGATGCTTATGAGAATGAACTGAAAGTAGAATGTGGTTTGCTTTTGCAAATGTAACAGGAATGTGGGCTAGTTTCTTTCAAATTACTTTCCAGATTATAGTATGGCAAGTGAAATATGATATCACTGAAGAAACAAGGGTTTGCCTTTCTGAGGATATCAATTTGTTTAAAAATGTATATAAATTGCCCAAAACACTGGGATCAGGTCTCTTCTGCTTCAACACTGGATCCCAAATAGAGGTGTGATAGATATTTAGACACTAAAAAATATTAATCAAATAAGACTGATAGATTAAAAGAAAAAATTAACCATGATGCAAAATTATATATTTTGAGTTATAATTGAGGAAAGGTTAGGGACTTTCCAAGTTAGGAAGAAGAGAGCAAACAGGTATAATTCCCTAAAATCAACTTCCCTCAACTGGTTCTATTCAATCAAAACAAACTGAAAACAACAGTTCTAGTTCTCATTCAATACCAATATTTTTCACACAAATTTTCACACAAGGCCAAAATTAGACTACATTAAAAATTGAATAAAAAAGGAACTAAGTTAGCTGTAGAATTTTGTTACATTATGGTGTCAGGTGTGGTTCCAAGAATTGCCTTAATTTCCTCTTTAGCAGCTCTTAGCTCAGTTTTCAAACCCAGTCATTTTCCTTCTTTTTATTCTACTTTTAATGAATTATTTCAATTTTATAGGATTAAAAGAAAGTACATCTAGAGGAGGAAAGGGAGTAAGATAACTCTGGGTCTAACATTCATTTAACTAATGAGGAAATCAAGGCCCAGAAATTTTGAATGATTTGCCCAGGAATAATACATGAATTAGACCCAGCTGATTCTTGGCCACAGATGTATCTGAATATGATTGCTGATGACTTCTAGAAAGAACATACTCCCCTAAGCATGTGGGCATGCTTCATTTTAAGTTGTCTTTGGCTGGAAAGTATTTATGTCTATTAATCCATGTTTATGGGTATTCTAATGTTCTAAAATTGCTTTAGAGTCATTATTTAAAGGAATTTGCATTAGTTCAGGAGAGGTTGGGCAGGTTCCTACCTGTACTCTTCCATTTTGAGTCTGTCTCCCTCCTCGCTACTAATTCAATGACTCAAAGTAGGAAGAATTTTTTTCCCCCTGTGAATAATAATACCTATCTCTTTTGCTTTATCTCAGCCCTCTAGTAACCAAACTTCTGACATCTAGAATACCACAACTGTCATCAGAAAGGCCCAAAAGTAATTTTAAATATATGAAATAAAGGTAATTGAAGAATCAGTCAAATTCAGGAGCCTGACTATTGTCCCTCTCCTTTATAAAACCCATATTTGTGGGAAAGAGTTTTTGATTTTTTATCTTAAATATCATTGTTATCTATTAGATTTATAGCATTTTATCTGACAATATGCAACCTCAACTTTACAACCATCTCTTATTGTAAAGAATAAAAAGGAGGGAGGAAAATTCAGCAAATCATATCAACCATGTATCATATAGTTGCATATCAACCACAACTGACATTACATGCAATGTTTCATTCCCATAGTCTTCAACCTCTTCAGAAAAAAAGAAGAAAGTGACTTCTCACTATAATTAGGTTGGTCAGTATAATGATGGAAATTATTTTGTTGTTGCTTTAATCCATATAAGTCTTTTTATGGTTTTCTATATTCTTTGATGAGGTCCTGAATGGCTGAATGTGCTTGGCAGAGAAAGACTAAAGCATTACCCTGAGGCAAAGGGTAAGGGAAGGACACTGATTGGTACCAGTTTAACCTTAAAGCCCCACCTTGTTGTGTCCAACCAAGAAATCCAAATTATATCCCTGGGGCCCACCCTTTAAGAAGGTTGTGGGCAGCCCAGCTATGTCCTATCAGAAATCCCAGTAATTTCCCTGAGATTAAATTTCCCCTACAAAATCTGTTTATGGCTCACACCATCTTTGCTGAACCTCTTGGATCAGTTTATCATGGCACTCTGCCTTGTAGTGTCTTTCCCTTTACATCTCTCCTATTCTACATGATGTATTTTCCTCTCATCCTCCCACTATGCTCTCCTTTCAACCTTCATTATGCTTTATGGTGTCTTTCTTCTCCTTATAGCTAACTAACTTTTTTGGGGAGCTAGCCTGCCAACTAAAGGAATGCCTTAACTTGGTTAATGGCAGGTTGCATTGGTTCTTTACATCATTAATTGTTAAAAACATTTTTAGTTATAACAACATCCTTTCCCAATCTATTTCATATTTCATAATAGATGCATTATTGCATCCCTTCATTTTGTCTGTAATCTCTTCTCCTAAATAAACCTACTTTTTGCCAAAGAGAATGGCCATTGTGAATTGTTTATATGACTAAACCCGCACATTTGATACTTCTCTTAAAGCACATCATCTGTTGCCACATCATTTCCTTTATCAGCCACATCATTCTTAATGTTCAAGTTTTCTTACAATATTCTGTTACATTCATGTTACTCTATTTGTGTAATCATTCCTCAATTAATGGACATCACCTTTGTCATTTTTTTTTCTACATCAGAAAGGACTAACAAGTATTTTTGGTGTTAGAGAGGTATTTCTTTTATCATGGATCTCCTTGGGATAGGTGTATAACAGTGGAATTTCTAGATCAAAATTTATGATTATTTTAATCACTTGCTGTTCCTATGGTCTCTCAATTGATTTAAGAATAGCTAGATCAATTCACAGTTTTATCAACAGTGTAATAATGTGTTTATCTTTCCATAAGCCCTTGCACAGTAACTATTCTCATTTTTGTTGTCTTGCCAGTTGAAGTGGCAGATCAGGAGTTGTTTTGATATCAATTTTTCTTATTAGTGATGATTAAGAGGAAGCTTCCATTTGGTTGTTAGTAATTTATGATTCTTCTTAGCTTCTTGTGATAAGTCTGTCTTTTCCCTATTTCCCTCCCTACTCCCAGCACTCAGCATTGTGCCTGGCCTGGAGTAGGTGCTTAATAAATGTATAATGGTTAATTGACTGGGAACTATTTCTTTCTTTCCTTAAATCCTTTGTGTATTGGACATAGCATTTTAATACACATAAGGAAGTTCCCATTTATTCTTGGATAGATCTGAAACAATTTTGCCCAATAAACTGTTGTTTTTTTTTTGTCAAAGTTGCATTTATGTTTTGCAAAAAGTGTTTCCACTTTATGCAATCTTATCTATTTTATCTTTTGAAATAGTCTTCATCCCTTGTTCAGTTAGAAATTCTTTCCCTAACTATACTGGTGAAGAGTTTTAGGTTTGGTTTTCATTAAATTTTAGAATAATATTACTTTTAACAATTAGATCACAAATTAATTTCAGCTTATGTAAGCTTATGATGTTGACCTAAATTTAATTTTACCAAACTGATTTTCAGTTTTCTATAACAATTCTTTTATTGGATTTCCTGACTGGACACAGCAAGGTGGTGCTTTAAGGTTAAACTGGTACCCATTAGGGTCCTTCCCTGTTTGCCTCAGGGCAATGCTTCAGTATTTCTTTGTCAAACACACTCAATCATTCAGGACCTCATCAAAAGAGACAGAAAACTATAAAAAGACTTATATGAATTGAAGCAACAAAATAATTTCAAACATTAGAATGACCAACCTAATTGTAATGAGAAGTCACTTTCTTCCTTTTTTCTGAAAAGGTTGAGAAGTATGGGAATGAAACATTGAATTGAATAAATATGTTAATTTTGGCAGTATTATCATTTTTATTATATTGGCTCAGATTATTGTGGACAATTGATATTTCAATTAATTTTAAGTTGATTTTCTGGGATTCTTTAAGAAAATCATCAAATTATTTGTAAAATAATTAAAGATTAATAACACAATAAAAGGCAATGAAGAAATCTATGGCAAGTTTGAGTTAGCTACAACATGCTGAAGAACTTCTGAGAAGAAAAGGAATAAAAGATATCCTTGAGGGAATACATGACAGAAAATTAAGATGTGTTGACAGGAACAGCATTTTATTGCATGCTTATGATGAGAAAGTGAAGGCTTCCAGCATGTTGAATAGACTTCCTGTGATGACTTTGTTGAAGAAAATCATTATAAGCAGTCATTCTCTTTATATTTGGAGGGGACTTCCATAGGGATGAGGTTTATATGACTATTGGACTATTCAAGTATATTTTGTAAACCACTCCCCCCACATCCGATCACTACAAGGTCTTTCAGGGAGCAAGTAGATGGTTAATGAATGTTTGTTGAGATGAACTCAGTGCATTATCATAACAATCATTTTAACCATCTCTGAAGAACAAAGAACATAAAGACTTTTCAGTTGTTCCCATTATACAGTCAATTTTTCATATATTATGTCAGATGTATCATATTTATAAAAGCAATTTAAATAGAATTGTGTTCAGTATTTTACTTACAACATGACCGAACCTTTTAAAGTTACATCTTGGTGATACCTGAGACTCATATGGCCAGTGTCATCATTTTCATAGTGACTCTACTTCATTCTTCAATCCTTAACTTTCAAAACCTTTCTTACAAACTTCAGGCTGTTTTAAACCCAGAGTCAAAAAGAGTTCAAATCCAACTTTCTTTTTTAAAAAACAGTAGTTTTTAATTTTCAAAGTAAATGCAAAGATAGTTTTCAACACTCACCCTTGCAAAACTTTGTGTTCCAAATTTTTCTCCCTACTTCCTTCCATCCCCTCCCCCAGACAGCAAGTAATTCAATATATGTTAAACATATACAATTTTTCTATACATATTTCTACATTTATCATGCTGCACAAGAAAAATCAAATCAAAAAGAAAAAAGAGAAAAAACAAAAAGCAAGTAAACAACAAAAAAAGGTGAAAAATTATGTTGTAATCTAAAGGTCTGAAACTCTGAGTAGGTGCACTGGAATCGGACAATTGAGCACTTAAGGCTAATTATCTATTGGACAATACTCTATTAGCATATGCTTGGAAAATGGCCCTTTCCACTATTCTGGGCTGGCTCCATCTTTTAGTGTATATAGATAATTGTAGGAGTGTTGGTGTTTCTTTTTCCAAAACACAGTCAGGTGATAAAAGTTCAAATCTTTTATTGTTTTCTTCAATATAACCCAGTTAGCTCAGACCTATCTCTCCACTTGGTTCTAAGAGCTCCACCCAAATGTCTCCAAATCCAAAGGTTTGTCCTTCCGACTCCAGCCAGCACCAAGGTAGAAGATACAATGAATCTCTCTTGCCTCGAAGATAGGGCTTGTAGGCTTTCTTGCAGAGTGCTCCTCTCCAACTCCTGGGAATGCTCCGAAGTAACTCTCTAGTAAACTCTCTCCAGAAACTCCCCCAAGCTCCCAGAGCTCCCTGTATATATGTGATCTCCCAAAGGTTAACTCGGCCTTCTGGAGGGAGAGGGATTCTGGGCTATCTTCCAGAGGGCTCTCTGGCCCTAAGGGAGGTGTGAATTCAGATATCTCTTTCTAAACCCTGAACTCTCCCAAACGTGTGAACTCCATTGAGGACTTAGATACTTATGAGCTCTCTAAAGGTGTGAACACAAGCATTGTTTCCATCATTTGTACTTAGTACCTTGTTTCAAGTTCTGGCCCAAAATATCTCCTTCTAAGATCAAATCAATCATATTGAAGCATGCCAAATTAGATAATTATTGTCTCTATCAACTCTAATGGCTTAACAGTTTGTAAAGATTCCAACATAGAAGGGATTAGGGGTTGGAATAAGACAAGCCAGGGTCACTTTGGCTGTGGACAAGGAGAAGGGAGGTCATGGAGAGCCTGTGTCCATTCCCTTCACGTCTCCCCATAAAGACCAAGGATTTCTGCTTATCCTGACTCTGGCTGATTCTAAGTCATCCAGGGTGCTAACTCAGTCTTCACATTGTAATCCACATTCGGTCCCAACAGTCCTCTTTCTGGATGCAGATGACTTTCTCCATCATAAGTCTATTAGTAGTGGCTTGAATCACCTCATTGTTGAAAAGAGCCAATTCCATCAGAATTGGTCATCACATAATCTTGTTGTTGTATACAATGTTCTCTTGGTTTTACTCTATTCATTTAGCATTACTGTTCCTGTAAGCCTCTCCAGGTCTTTCTGGAATCATCCTGCTGATCATTTCTTATAGAACAATAATATTTCAAAACATTTATATACCATAACTTACTCAGCCATTCCTCAACTGATGGGCCTCCACTTAGTTTCCAATTTCTTGCCACTACAAAAAGGGCTCCTACAAACATTTTTGCACATGTAGGTTCTTTTTCCTTTTTTATGATCTTTTTGGGATACAGGCCCAGTACAGATACTGTTGGATCAAAGACTATGTAGAGTTTAATAGCACTTTGGGCATAGTTCCAGATTGCTTTCCAGAATAGTTGGATGAGTTCATAACTTCACCAACAATGTCCCAGTTTTCCCACATCTCCTTCAACATTTCTCATTATCGTTTCTTGTCATCTTAATCAATCTGAAAGGTATGTAATGATACCTCAGAGTTGTCTTGATTTGCTTTTCTCTAATCGATACTGATTTAGAGCATTTTTTGATGTGATTATAAATGATTTTAATTTACAAATCCAACTTTCAATGTTTATATTTAGAAAGTGCTTGAGAAAGCTTTATCTAAATGGCAGCTCTTATGATGGAACCTTCCTTCCATCCCCCCTTTTTTTTCTCTTTATATTTCTATTCTCTAACACTGTGCCTTGCACATACTTATATCTACTAGTAGCTGGGATTATGAAGGTCATGTGATCTAATTTCACCATTTTGCAGATGAGTAAACTGAGTCCTGTAGCATTCAAGTGATCAGTTTAAGTCACAAAGATAGCAAATACTAGAGTTAGAATTGGAATCCTGTCTTCTGATTCCAAATCAATGGCATAAAGGACAGAATATTGGACTTTTAGTCAGTCAGCTCTTATTTCAAATCTTCTCTCTAATATTTACTAGCTGTGTCCTAGGCAAATCCCTCAATCTCTCTCTCTCTTTCTCTCTCTCTCTCTCTCTCTCTCTCTCTCTCTCTCTATATATATATATATATATAATTATCTGTAAAATGAAGATGAAAGCACCTACTGCATGAGATTGAAATAATCAGATAATATTTGGCATAATAATAGTTTCTGACTTTTAAAGGGTTTTCATTACTATATATTATGAGGCAGTGGTTGTAGAGGAAGATATCTAGTTGACACTATAAATCAATATAGAAAGCTATAAAGTTTACAAATATTTGTTTTTATTCTTTGCTTTAAGATCTTCACAGAACCAAGTATTTTACTTTAAATTCTTCTAATGCTTGTCTTTACTAGCCTGGAGAGACATCCATCTGTTGCCAATCACTGGACTTCCCTAATGCTTATTAAGCAAATGACTGTTGGGTCTCTTATATGTTAACTCCTTCCAGAATCTTCACATATTCCACATACCCATTCGAGTGTCTTCCTATTGTCCAGTTTTGGACCTTATCTAGACTGTTTCTTGGCCTCTGCTTTGTTTATGAAATCTTCTTACATCAGGGGTTCTTAATTTTGGTGTATGCACCCTATTTTTATTTCAGAGAATTCTTGAACATAGATAAAAAATAAAAATATATATGTATCTATGTATATATCATATCTATCTGTGTATATATCTATGCATATGTCATGTCTGCATCTATCTATCTAAATATATAAATATCTTTTTACTGACCTCTAATTAATGTTTAGAATTTTATTCAATTATGAATGTAGGACACAAATACTATTCTGAACAAAAATCTGTAGGTTTTACCAGACAATCACTGAGATCCCTGCCTCAAAAAAGTTTAAGAAAGCTCATATTACATTAAAAAAAAATTCTGATCTGTTACATTTAGTCTCTTCCATTTTAGACTCAGATAACTGACAATTACATTTTTCCTCTCCTTCAGGGTCCTTTAGAAATCATTTTCTCTTTCATCCACAGAAGCAAATAAAATATAAGTATTATTCATCTGAGTCTCTATATCCCCTCATGTCAGGGTAATTAGGTCCCAACCCATTTCTCTAGTTTAGAAAAAGAATTATATGGATAATACATGGAAAATCAAAATAAAGGAAACTGGTCTCCATATTTCTATCTACATTGCCTTTCTGTTTATACAGTTGCTTGTCTCTTAGATACTATCCCTTGATACTATCTTTCAGTTTGTTTTCTCTCCTCACACTAAGAAAATTACTCCTCTTTGAAGTATAAAGTATTGTTTAATAAGCATTTTTTTTGGGTAAATGAAGCCCCAGGGGCCTAGTAATTGTTTTCTGGATCAATTCCTTTCTGTAGTAAGTCACCAGATAAAGCAAATCTTCATTTTGAATCAAAACCATTTTGCACTTCAAGATACTTTAGAAATAACTGAACTAACAACAGTTTCAGAAATGTTTTTCTAATTAGATCAATATTTTCTTACTATTACAAGAATTGAAGTGAGCTAGATAATAGCTTTTTGGTTTTTGTATTGCTAGAAATTGTTGTATTGGCAGATAGCTTTTGAAATAACAAGAATTAGTGATCTGAAAGTCTCTTACAATGAATAAACTTTGGGTATTAGTGTAAATATACTTTTGTGTAAGAGAATGCTGAAAAGTTTGAGTTAGGAAGTATCAATTTTTAAACATCATAGTATCCCATCTTATCTTTCTCCTGTAAGTCATATTAAATAGGGTACAGAATTTTATTTTAAGCATCATTGTTTTCTAATCAACCAACAGAATTAAAGTACCAGAGTAATTCCTGGTAAGGTACACCTATGTTACATCATTTCAAAATTAGAAGAAATCATTAAGGATTGTCAGAAAAGTAAGTATGTTAACCATTCTTTAGAAAAGAATCATCCTATTAATATTTCTGTAATCATGAAAAGAGGAAAATGTTTATATTTTCTCTGTTACACATTCATACATATGCATGCACATACATGCATGCATATTTACACTTATATGTGCCCCTACAGATATATACATACATTTATATATCTATATATACATAGTTATGTATATGTTCTATTGAATGAAGTCACATATAAGCAATAAAAAGATGAAAAGGCATGTTAAAATTCTATTAGAACAAAGTTTTTTTAATAAAAATATGTAAAAATCAGTCCAAATATGTATATAATATAGTCTCTGCCAATTTCTAATGATAACATTTATATAAAAATAAAAAAATAAATAAAAACCAAAGTCCATCAGATTTGAGGTGCTTTTTTTTTTTCATGTTTCAAGAATGATACCTGGAAAGAAATAATATTGAAATAATAAAATTTGGGAGAATACATGAAAAGATGGAGACATAGAAGTAGAAGGAGTGAATATCCTGGGAAAAATAATAATTTCTAGTTGATGAAAAACTTGAAATGAATTTCAAGTAATCAGAAAATAATGTGCAATAGCATCTGGATATCAAGAGAAAGAAATGTTGGATAACCTCATTTAACTGGCTCTCCTGAACCAATGTTATGGCCATTATACTCATCTTTTAATATTATGATACTTTATTTTATTTTGCTGAGAGAAATTAAAGAACTGAAGATCCTATTCTCTTGAATTTTAATGCTGATATAATCTTACATCTTCTATTCTTAGATATTTCCTATAAAACTTTGCTCTTTTGGTTTATATCTTGTCTCTTTGTTCTTTGTTTTCTTTCCTGTATCATCTTTCTTAAACAAAGGTTTTTTCCCCAAAGATTCTGACCCCTTTAGATTTCCAGTGATCCTGCACCCATAGGTTTAATTTGTCATCTCTGTGCAGATAACTCCCAAATATGTATCCAGCCTTCCTTCTCTCTTGAACTCTAATACTACCTGTGTGGCCACTGAGAAGCCACCTAATCTCTCAGTTTCCTTACTGTGAAATGAAGAATTTGGACTATATGACTTTTAATGACTTTTCCAACTCTAATAAACAATGGAATTTCTACTCTTGTAATACCAACTTCTACTAGACATCTCTATTTTTACATACTCAAATTTATCATGTTCAAAGAAAATTCATTGTTCTCTCTCTTAATAAGTTCATTTTGCAAACTCATGTTGATAGTGTCACCTTTTCCCCCCAAATCTAGACTTAAACTCTCAGAGTTAATTTCACCTCTTCATTTCCCCCTCACTATCAAACTCTCTTTCCCAACTATATATAGTGAAGTTTTTCCCTTTTTACTTCTACAATGTCTCTAGCATGTGATCTCTTCTTCCATGATTAGCATCCTCTTGCTTAGATTATTGTAACAGTTTCCCAATCCATCTACGTCCTTCCAACATCTCCCTTCTCCAGTCTGTCCTCCTATATGGCCATGCCTGACCATATTAACCCCCTTCTTAAAAAGCAGTGCACACTATTCCTGAGTGAAGGGCTATATTTAGTTTCAGGCAATATATTTTACTGGGGAAGTTAACATCTTGGAGCATGTCCTGAAGAGGGTGGCCAGGATGATGTGGGCATTGAAAATTATGTTGTGTGAGAATTGTTTAAAGAAAATGAGCTAATTAAACCTGAAAAGTTTAGTAATAAATCAAATTTTAAATGCTCAAAAAGAATTATTTTTTGTCAGTGAAGGCGTTCTAAGGATTTAGACTTCAGTTCATTCTAAAGAAGTACTTTCTAACCAAATGATCCCAAAATACATTAAACTCCCTCTTAACATAGTGAATTTACTATCATTGTTGCAATTAAAGAAAATATTAGATGAGGTCCACTAGCAATGTTGTGCAGATTTGCCCTCTATTATCTATTCTGGTCCTAGGATATTTAGTATTAAACTAGTAAATATTATCTTTGACATTCAGAAAAAGTAATACTTGCAGGTTTCCTGATCTTTCTTGTTGATGGATATACAATGTAGAAAAATTTTAAGGCAACAGATGAACTTCTTTTGAAAAAAAAAATACTGATATCCATTATGCGATGAGAGAATATGAGGAAATAGGACAAGTAGAAAAATAAAATGGTACCACTTGAGAATAAAAAAAAAATTAATGTATTCAAAGGAGATACTAAAATTCAGAGCTGGTAGAAAGCAGAAGAACATGTAGAAAGCAAAAATTCTCTTCATATACAATACTATTCACATGATCAGTGAAGCTATCAAGATATTTGGCTAGGAATCAAAATGATACCTTGATAAAGATAGAAATGTATCCAAACCCTTTAAATTCAAGAAAGCAGGAGAAATAAATTGTGAATCATGAAAACAAGAAAGAAGCAGATATGACTGGTTTTGCTGAAAAAGTTCTGTAGTCTTTAAACTTTAAAGTCACACTTTGTTTGCATTTATAGTATTTCAAAAGAAAAAAAGACACATAGCTTTTGCTGATTGAGGTGATACTGGTCTTTTGTAATTTTTTCTAATCAGGTTATAAGAGAGGCAGATGGTATGATCAAAGAATTAGAGTTTTAAAAGAACCTTAAGAAGTTATCCAGTCCATCTCTTTATTTTTCACATGAGAAAACTGAGGTCCTAGAAGGATGAATTTTTTATTGTTTAGTCTTTTTAGTCATGTCTCATGACTGAATGCTTCATCACCTAATTTGAGGTTTTCTTAGCTTTTTAAAACACTAATGCTATACAAATAATTTCAGGTCAATATTTTAAGACTCAAAGGCTGGACAGAAAATATAATAAGACAGAATCATAGATAGAAGTTTGCAAGGAGTCATAAAATAAAATCACAGTAGAGATGGAAGGAAATTTCAAGATTTTCTAGACCAAACTTCCTGGAGCTTCTAGGTGGCATAGTGAATAGTGTGCCAGGTCTGAAGTCAGGAAAATATCTTTCTGAATTCAAATTTGGCCTTATTACATTTGTGATCCTAAGCAGGTCACCTCAACCTGTTTGCCTCTATTTCCTCATCTGTAAAATGTGCTAGAGTTAAAATTGGCAAATCAACTTAGTATCTTTCCTAGAAAATCTCAAATGGTCAGGTGTTATGAGCCAGAATCTGAACTGGAAACAAGGATTCTTTCAAGGTGCTAACTCAGGGCAATTGATAAAGACAATGGTTATCTAGTTTAGCATGATGATTAATAGTTCTCTAAGTTCAGTATGATTGATTAAATCTTACAACAAATAATGGTTTCCTAGTGATATAATGATTGATTTATACTCAGTGTAGAGCATATAAGCTAGAAGCCTCAGTCAGGTAAATTTAGAGATTCACAGAGCCAGAGAAGACAAGCAGACAGAAGGCTAGAGGCTGGAGCACAAGCCCTTGGACCCAGATTCATTCCATCTCACACCACCTTGGTGGCAGGCTCTCCTCCTTAGTTTCTCCACTGAAATCAGGATTCTTGAAGGTCTCTAAGAAAGGTGCCCAGCTCCAAGCAAAGAGATTATAAAGGATTTGGACTTTTAACAACTGGCTGTTCTTGTGGTGACTACTGAACTGAAAAGAAGGCTGCTTCTAGGAGCCCCCTGAGAAACCTGAACCAGAACATTATAGTCAGGTATCTTAGGAATCATATCATCTATTCAGAAATAAAAAGGTTTGCAATATACATGTATATATATATGCATATATATACATAATATATTAATGTACATTGTTTATATTTATGTTTTTTATATATACATATATATATTTATTGAATATATTTAGCATGTTTGCCTCATTTTATTTTAATTATTTTCTTCGCTGTACCAGTGTCTTTAAATCTTGACCTTATTCTTAGATTTTAATGATACTGACTATGAGATCATGGCTTGCTGGGAATGGTGGTGAGGATGGTTTGACATTCTAGTCAGTTATTAGGATAGTATGACAAAAGTTCCAATTATTTGATGATGCAGGAATTGACTGTGAGGGATGAAATCCAGCAGTGGGATAAATTTGGAGTCTCCAGAGATTAAGATTGGTCTACTATATTTTCTGGGAGATTGTTTAAGAGGATAAAAGCACTGTTCATTGCACTATTTCATGGTTATTGTTAATTTCTATTGAGAAATTAATTGTTGAACTGATGAGAGTCAGACTCAGTAAGTCTGAATTAACTAAGCAAGAGGGCAGATTGAATAACTGTCCAATGATCCATTTGAAAGTAGGGTAGGGCTCATGTTGAGAAATGATGCAGTCTTGATCCCAATTTGGTTCATCTTGTCTTAGTGTCAGGGGTGAGAAGAGCTCTATCAGCTGTGATATCCACTACTGGTCTACCTCTTTCCTCAATTCAATTTTCAGTCTGTCTTGAAGGTCAGAGGAGGTAGACAAAAATTTTAGTAACATGGACATTACATACTTTTATGGTATGTAAGGTTTCCCTGTGCAAAGGGGAGAGAGAGAGAACAAGTACAGGTATCCTTTCCACATTGTAGGGCTTAGGAGTGCAAGTCTGGAAAAAAGGCCCTCCCTTCATACCAGAAAAGTCTGAATTTTTTGTTTTTCTTTTGTGTGGTGTTTACAATTCCTTATAATAAAATTTGGGATTGTTTGGTCTTAGACTCTGTAACAGTCGCTGGGCTTCATGTATCATCTTTAGCCTTGTAAAATTCCCTTTTAATTTCTTGTGCCAGCCCATCATATATTGAAACCATGACTGGTAGAGTCCTCATGTGGAGAATGTTGGGACCTCATTGATTCTTTGGGAGGTTGGAATTGCCTGCTTAGGCTATTAAGGGAACCCACTTTTGAGGGCAGCATAATTGAAGGAACTTTGTCAAGGTGAACCATTGCTTACATATTTAAAGTTCACCAGCACGCAGATACTTTTGTTACTGAATGAAATGATTTTGTGAATAGATTTCTTCTTTATGGCTATTTGGCCTTCATTTCATCTGATTGTGGGACCTACTTTTCAAATTTCAAAACTGTGGACTGCATAAAATACCAGAACAGCTGATGTTTTCATTTCCTTTCTTACCCTCTGACAAGACAGCAAATTAAATTTCAAGATGTTATTCCTCCCAAAGCCTAGTTTTGGGCTATTGACTCTAGCCTTTGTTCAATGGTCTGATTTCCTTAATGAAAAATACTGTATTTCCTCAGTCAGTAGCAAATAAGTCAAAGTGATGATTCTCTTATTTTTAATTATTTGTTATTGTAATTATAGGAACAATAAGATGTATAATAGTGAAAGTGCATTGTTGTTTACAAAAACCACACAATATCAGATAAGATTTTTCATCCCCACTCTGGTTACATTGATAGTTTCATGTCTGATACTGCAAACAGTGCCTGAAGCTACTTCATTCTGGGGTCACTGAGGAATATTCACCTCAATCCTATGTTTACTGTTGCTACCATCCTTTCAAAATGGTTTGGGCTTTCATCCTAAAACATGATGAAGGGCTTGACAGGTGAAGAATAGTGAACCATGATAAGTACAGGTAAGTACAGCTTGGAGAAGGAAGTTAAGAGATGGGAAAATGTAAGGATCAATTGATATATTTGTCCCTCCCATGGGTAAGAATAAGAGAGTGAATATGAACTCTGGAGAAATTTGGTAATCTTTATACTCTGTACTATGAGATTTATATTCACTTTCCTACAAGTGTATTCTTAAATGAGGGGCAACTGATAGCTTATGGACTGGGAAATATAGAATGAATGGCCTCTCACTTGTAAAAAAGGGAAGTATTCTAGAAACTAAAATCCTACATGCAGATACAATTTTCCAGCTATATTGAAAAACAAATGTCTTTTTCTTTAAGCCATTTAATTCTGGTGGCTGGCTTTCTATTTTTGGTCACTTTTAATTTGGTACTTTTTTCAATGGCCCTACAGTTCCATTGTGTCCTTCAAACAAAATTTGTTGTTTGGTTTGTTTTTTGCCACACCATTGCAATTCTGACTTTTGGGGGCTTAAAATATTACAATAGTAATAGTATATATAACATAAATATTAAAATATTTACTATGATTAATTTTTTATTTTCATTTTCTTTGTTTGGAGTGTGTCTATGTAATGTACTTGAGAGTTTTAGTAATTAGAAATGAAGCATAAAAAAACTTGATGTGATTCTCGATATAGTCAGGCCAGGATCAATATCAAGAATTTTTATATATTATTCATTTTCTTCAGGCCTTGGAATCTAAGGAACTGACCTCATTGGCTTTAGTAATTTAATATTTGCAAAGCATTTAGCACAATTTTGGGTACATAACAAGTTTTATCTAAATACTAGATATTAATATAATTATTCCTTAGTTTTGGATAGCTAATTTGAAGATAGGCAAACATACTAAGGTCCACCTTGTGGTGAATACTGTACAAACCAAAATAATTCTTTGGGCTTGATGGTCTTTTTATTTTCTTGTGGCTTCTGCATTGATTCAGGTGCTTTTTCATGAGAATGAAACAGCATAGCTTCACCTGTCAATTTGTATTCTTGCTAAGTATATGTATTTAGTAAAGATTGTGCTTCTTTTTTCTCCTTTTTCTTGTTATTCTTTGGTGTTTTCTGCATAAAGAAAATAATTAAAGTCATGGGATCTAATGAAGCCATTGAGAATGTAGAGAGACAGAAAAGAGGACTCACATGGTTAAAAGGCAAAATATACACGGTGAATCAACAAGGGAGACCAAGGAGTAATTAGATGGGTAGAAACAAAAAAATGCAATATCATGAAGAATAGACAAAGATAGATCTTTTGGGAGAAGTACAACAGTTAAATAGAGATCATATGTTTCAGACAGATCAAGGAGAAACCCTTAAAATTGACGATTAGAATTCTACTGGTAATTTTAATGACAGTAATTTTAATTGAATGTTGACTTTGGAAGTCACATTGCAGGAATTTAAAGACAGGGAAGGAAAGAAGAATAAGCAAGGTTAGAGAATGAGAGTTAGGGTTATTAAGCATTTACCATATGGCATATACTGGTAAACACTTTACAACTATCTATTTTGATCCTTACAACCATGGTAGATACTATCATTAATCCCATTGTCTAGGTGAGCATTTACAGTGACTCTACACAGCCTGAAGACACATAGGCAGACAGAGATTAAGTGACTTATCCAGGGTTTATTCACAAAGTTTAGGAGGCTACATTAAAACTTAAGGTGTCCTGACCTCAGGTCCAGCTTTCTATCCATGATATTATTTATTTTGAATAATGGAATTGAGATCCCATTAGGGAAAAGGAATAACAATAGTTTTATATAATGAGAAACTGATTGAAATTAGATAAAAATTTTGTAGTGCACTGGTCATCATAGTTGAGAGATTTATTTCAGTTTTGTTCAATGATGTGTTGAATAGAACTGAAGAAGAGGGATGGTGGCCATAATTTCCTGTAGATCTGAACTCATACTTGCTAAAGTTGAAAGTTATTACTTGCTCATTCTGATTTTTGTTCTCTTTTCTTCTGAAGCATTGGCAGAAGTCAGAAGATGTCAATGAATAACTATACAACACTCAGCGAGTTCATCCTGCTAGGGCTGACAGATGACCCACTGTTCCTGGTTTTAATTTTCCTTTTTCTCTTTTTGACCTACATGTTAAGCATTAGTGGAAACATAATTATCATTACTCTCACCTTGCTGGATTCTCGCCTTAAAACTCCAATGTATTTCTTCCTAAGGAATTTCTCATTCCTAGAAATCTTATTCACAACTGTATGTATTCCAAGATTTTTGGTCAGCATCATAACCAAGGATAAAACCATTTCTTACATGGGCTGCTTCATTCAGTTATTTTTTTTCATCTTCTTGGGGGTGACTGAATTTTATCTTCTGGCTGCCATGTCCTATGATCGCTATGTTGCCATTTGCAAACCTCTGCACTATACAACCATCATGAACAACCGAGTTTGTAATCAGCTTGTACTCAGTTCTTGGATGACCAGCTTCCTTATTATCTTTCCACCAGTGATCATGGGGCTTAAACTGGAATTCTGTGCTTCCAATGTCATTGATCATTTCATCTGTGACTCTTCTCCCATCCTGCAAATCTCTTGCTCAGACACACATTTTTTAGAACTAATGTCTTTTACCCTAGCTGTGGTAACACTAATGGTCACATTGGTACTAGTGATTCTCTCCTATACATACATCATTAGGACAATTCTGAAATTCCCCTCTGCTCAGCAGAGGAAAAAGGCTTTTTCCACCTGTTCTTCTCACATGATTGTTGTCTCAATTTCTTATGGAAGCTGCATCTTCATGTACATCAAACCATCTGCAAATGAAAGGGTGGCATTAAGCAAAGGAATAGCTGTGCTCAATACCTCAGTTGCCCCTTTGCTGAATCCCTTTATTTATACCCTAAGAAACCAGCAAGTGAAACAAGCCTTCAAAGAAATGATCCAAAAAAATAAGTTTGCTATCAAAAAATTATAAGTGAATCTGTTGACATCAGTAACAAAAAGGAAAGGAAAAATGTTGAAAGAAAAAAAATTGAGATAATTTGTTCCATGTTATCTCTCAACATTTTATTTTGTTAAAATATTTCATGTCATTATGATCACTTATTTCAGCTCCAAAAGTTCTTGAATACTGTCCATTCAAACTACAACTTTTAATGTCATAAAATAGCTAGTAAGTTTACTACTTTCTTCTCACCAGAATTTGAAATTTCATTTTTTTCCATAAACTATTGTGGATAAATATTGTGGCAGTTTTAATTATAATATGTAATTATATATTTAATTTTATATGTGCGTGCATTTATAATTAAATACATACTTAATATATAATAATTATATATAATTTCATTTGTTATTAAAATAATGTGATTATAATAAAATAATAATAAAATATATCATTGAAACTGACACTACTTTTATCCAGAATGAATTTTTAGGAAAATGAAATTTCAGTGTAGAGCTAACATGGTGGACTACAAAATAACATCCCACCAAATTTGTCTAATATTCCCATCCAAACAACTTTTAAATAACTCCTCAAATAAAATTTTATAGTGGCAAAGCCAACAAAATGTCCAAGAGAGACGTTTTAGAATGTCATCAGGAAAAGTCTGTGTAAAGGAAGTGGTGCAGAAAAAGCAGCAGTAGTGGATCTCAGGAGCAATATTCAAGTGGCTTTGCCAGAAGTTGTAGCAGTTTCAGAAGCTTTGAGGAAAGGGATTGTAAAGACATTGAACAGCTGATCAGAATAAGGTTATAGGGGATTCCTTGCTGGCACTGTTTATTGTTGGTGCTGACTGGAAACTCTTTCATCAAAGTACTTCTGAGTCACAATTCCTGTGCAGAGAGTAAAGCTTGTGGTTGGTCACAAAGAAGCAGGAGCCCTGAAATTTCAAAGTCAAAAGAAGTATTAGTACTTGTGGATGCAGGAAAGCAAAAGATCTGGTCACAGTTACAAAGTCAATAGGAGAAGTAATGTAGTTGCATGGAAATAAAAGCTTTTCATGGTAAAGACCAGAGCACAGAACTAGAAGAGCAATAACCACAGTCCTCCTATACTAACAGTACCTTGAAAGCACCAAAAAGTTGCAGACCCCAGAACTAACTCTAAAAAAAATAATTCAAAATAGTCTTCAACTTGGAATATTATTTTCCTGCCCTAAGATGATTGAAGCCTAAGTTCACCATAATGTTCAAAGTCAAAGAAATAAAAGAGCAAACATCAAAAAAAAAAAAAAAATGACATAAAATTACCATGGTTGAAGAAAAGACCAAGACATAAATTCAGAAGAAGACAACAATTTGAAGACAGCAAGTAAAAGCTTAAAGAGAAATGATAATTTTACTCAAGCCCAATAAAAACTCTTGGAATAGTTAAAGAAAGAGAAAAGTGGTAGAGGAATGATTAGGAAAAGAATCAAGCAATTATGAAAAGAGAATTAACAGGTTGGTTAAAAAAAAAGAAGCACAAAAAACATTAAAGAAAATAACATCTTGAAAAACAGAATTTATATGTAATGGTAGAACAAGCACAAAAATTCATTGAAAAACTTAAAAAGCAAACTTGGCCAAATAGATAAAAAAAAAAACAAAATTTCAATGAAAATAAAATAATTTCCAAAAAATTAGGATTGGGCAAGTGGAAGCTAATGATACTATTAGACATCAAGAAAAAAATAAAACCAAGTCAGGAGAATAAAAAAGTAGAGGAAAATGTGAATTATCTCATGAGTAAACAACTGAACTAGAAAATAGATCAAATAAATTTAAGAATTTAGACTACTTGAAAGTCATGATCAAAGAAAGCACACACATGTTTTTGTTTGTGTTTGTTTTTTAATGTGGTGGGACTCTCAGTGTGTGCATGTACATGTATATATTTGTGTCTAAATCATAGGTTCTCATACAATACAATCATTTTTATTTACTATTTTGTGCATCTATAAAAAATTCAATTCACATACAATTTTATACCTTGTGGAAAATTGTATGTGAATTGAATTTTTTATTCTGTAAAATCTTATGGAGAGACGCTAAAGGTAGTATCCTGGTACCATAGTGAAATTGTGCTGGACATGGGCTTGGGGTATCTGTTAAAATCCTGCCCCAGACACTTTTGAGTTTTGTCACCCTTGCCTAATGATCCCACTTCCATTGATCTTAGTTTTTTTTCATTTGTAAAATAGCAACAATAATTGCTCTAACTCCACAGGACTATTAAAAGGATTAAATAAGAAAATATGCAGAACATTTTGCAAACATCACATCACTAAATAAAAGTTATTGGTTGTTATTATTATTATTACTGTTATTGTTAAAGGCATTTTGCAAGTAAACTCTTTGGAAAAATAGAAGATGTTTTTAGAGTACAAATAGACTGCATGTCTATGAACAAATAAACAGAATGTTCTGCAAAGATGTAATGGGCTGAAACTGAGCAGATGCACTGAGATTTGGACAAGCAAGCACTTAAGGCTAATTACCAATTGGACAATACTCTATTTGCATTTGTTTAGAAAATGGCTCACCCCACCATTTTGTGATGGCTCAATCTGTTGGTGTATAAAGAGATTGGGAGGAGGGATTCGAGGGTGGAGTGAGAAAGCCAGAGTGACTCCTGGTCAGACTTATGTCTCCATTCTTCTCACATCCACAAAGAATAAAGATCAAGGACTTTTGCTTATCCTGACTCCAGCTGATTCTAAAGTATCTAGGGTGCTAATGCGGTCATCACAAAAGGTAGCATCTTTCTTGATTGTGACCAAAAATTTTCATTAGCAACAAGAGTTTCCCTCTTCTTTCCACCAACATAGTCCAGGACCTTACTATCCATCACCTCAGATGTGATTATTTCCTACTTGTCTCCATGACTTAAGCTTCTCTCTTCAATCTCTCCTCTAGACAGATACTAAAGATTTTCCTAAAGGAGTCACAACTGCATTCAATGAATGTCAGTCAGTGGTCCCCTATTAACTTCATGATAAAATAGAAATGCATTTGCTAGCATTTAGAGCTCTTCACAACTTGGCCCCATCCTATTTTCCCACAATATTCTTAATGTTACTTTCTTCTGAGGGTTCAGCAGTCCAGAAATATTGTCTAACTTGCTGTTTCTCACCTATCATACTCTAGTTCATATTTCCATAATTTTCCATAAACTGTCTCCAAGACCAGAACATTCTCCTTTGTCTCCTCTATTTTTTTTTTTTTTTTGAATTTCTAGCTTTATCACTTTATTTGCACCTTCTATGCAGGATGTTTTCTGATCCCCCAGTTGGTAGTTCTTTCCCCATCAATATGCTTTATAATTGCTTTGTATTTCTTTTTGCTCTATATGATTATGTTAATATTTTATGGCATTTGCCTCTAAATGTTTATATTTATTTTTGGGGTATATGCCCATGAATGTTTTGAATTTACCTATAAATGTTCATCTTGTTTTTTCCATGAGAATATGAGCTCTTAAATGGAAGGGACTATTTTTAAAAATTACATTTACAGTATCAGACACATAGTAGGCACTTAATATATGCTTGTTTGTTTGATTAATTGTATCAAAAAGTGTAGTGCAAATGCATGAGAAAATATAATCAATATGCAATTACAACCTTAATTCATCTATCAGCACCTAAGATTTATGCCAGCTAGTTTATATGATTTCCATATAAAAAGTGTGTATACTAAATCATATTTATAAATGATTTTATGCAACTATTATTGAAATTATTATTTTCTGTAATTTTGTGAACTCAAATGTGCTGATAGTAAATAGTAATGTCAAAATGGTAATATCTTAATGTAAAATCACTTTTATTATATTGATGAATATGTTAGTGACTAAGTATAAATTAGAACCTGCTAATGATTAAGTTCATTCTACAATGATTTCTATTTAAAGCTTGGGGTTTGCTCTCTTACATGATTTCAGTCTGTGTACTAAAACCTGGAATATTTTCTTTTTATATCTTATAAAAAACAAAGCTGCAAACACAGATCTCACTTCACATTCTATGTACAAATCATTTAGAATAAAAAGAAAGCATTAAAAGAGATAAGGAAGGAAAGTACATCTTGATAAAGGGTACTGTAAACAATGAAATAGTAATAATATTAAACAATTAAGTAGTAATAATACTAAATGTGCATGCATTAAGTGAGAAAGCATACAAATTCCTAGAGAAGATATAAGCCAGTTACAGGAAGAAATAGATAGCAACACTATACTAGTGGGGGATCTTAACTTTCCCCTCTCAGAATCAGACAAATCTAACCACAAAATAAAGAAGAAAAAAACTTGGGAGGTTAATAGACTCCTAGAAAACCTAGATATGATAGATCTCTGAAGAAAACTGGATAGGGACTGAGAGGAATATACCTTTTTCTAAGCAGTACATAGCACCTACACAAAAATTAAATTAGGGCACAAAAACCTCACAATTAAATGCAGAAAGGCAGAAATAGTGAATGATTCCTTTTCAGACAACAATGCAATAAAAATTATATTCAAGAAAGGAGCAGGAAAAGATCAGCTAAATACTAACTGGGCATTAAATAATATAATTCTAAATAATGAGTGAGTGAGTCAAACAACAAATCACAGAAATAATCCATAATTTCATTCAAGAGACTGACAACAATGAGACAAAATGTATTACTCACAAAGGCACTTCATTGCAATTCAACTGATAAACCTTGACTTTAAGTCCACTTCCTTCTAGTATGCTAGCTCTCATTTTAGGCTATAGTTTACAAGCATAGCTAAGATTTAAGGTTATGCCTGGAGTAGTAAATTCAGAATTTTTGGCAAAATATGCATTTTTTGCTATGCCACTGCTCACCATGATATTTTTTAAAAGGGGAGAGGATAGCACTGTTATTAATAATACCTTACAAAAAATTGGAAAAGCATAAAAATAATAAAAAGTAATTATATATATATAAAACAAAAATTCAGGGTAGTAAAGATTTTGGAGGTACAGGAAAAGAGGTGTTCTGGATGGACTCTATCTTTGATTCTAGACCAATTTTAAAATAGAAATTAAAAGGGATAATTTAGTTACTCCAATTATCAAAAATTGGCGAGGGATATTAATTGGCTAAAAATGTATTTGAAATTACAAACATGTGAATTGACAAACTTATTCAAAATTTTAAGAGGAGATTCTAACCCGAATTCAAAAAGAAATCTGAGGATCACCTGCAAGGACTAGTTGGTATTTATAGATGGTACTAATAAACATACATTCTCTTTATATATATATATATTCCCCCTATTAATAAATATGTTTTTAACATCCTGTTTTAATATACACAGAAGAGTTACATGCATTTTTTACTGCACTGTATATTGCTCAAGAATCTCTTAATATTTTTCAGATAACAAATTTGCTGTTTATGAAACATCCCTAGCCCTGGACATCCTGTCAGTTAAAATGAGATTCCTTTAATAGTAATTATTTCTTTTGTGTAAGAGAATGATTTACACTTACACTGTTAATAACTAAATAATGGTTTTTATTTTTCAAGTTCATGGCGTTTGGCAAAGCTGAAGCAGTCTTCTTCCATGTCAATTTTGTCTGTGGTATCTGTGTTTCTGTATAGAATGTCTGTATTATATTTGTTTTGTGATCTAATTTTTTTTACCTGGGAAGATTTAAAAGGCAACCAGCAAGAAAACACCTCTAAGCTGTAGTTACAATGGTGGAAGAATTTCTTTTCTGTGAACTTCAGCTCTGGCCAAGCTGGGGGCTATACAAAAAAAATTAGCTAATTAAAATTAAAATAACATATTTGCAGATTCTCAAAAGTTTTGAGGGCAAAATATCTTATCAAATTTTCAAAATTTTGAGACAAATTGATTAAGGAATTTGGCAACTTGTCAAGAGAACAATTAGGAAAATAGCAATGCTTTGACTTCTATCTTGTCTGGAGTCTCCTTTTACTACATTGGGATTAGGGAAAAACCCTCATAAAGATTTCTAACAAGATTGATATAGCCTGAATCTCTCTATTTGCTAACCCCTGCCTCTCTTCTCAGATCAGATTAAAACTCAAATTATGTCTCACCTGTAGAAATAGGAGAAGCAGGCTCTGGGGACCCCACAAAACCTTGCCCCAAAATACTTCCCCAAATCAGCTTGGGATCCTGGGGATGGAGTGAGAGTCAATTTCCATAATCAGCTTTCCCTGAGCTCTGGTACCTGAAACAACCCTTTTGGCACCTGTCACCCCCCCCACCCCCCCCCACCCCCACCCCCGCCTTCATCAGATTCTGTCCAGCAACTGCTTGCAAAGAATCTGGATGCTCCTGGCAATACCCTGCATGGCAGCATAAAGTGAAAAAGACACTCAGCCTCTGGTTTCAGTAAATTTGTCATTCTATATGCTAAATGAATGTTAACTGCTTTATTGAATAAAATTGCTGCATATTTGATAACTTTAGGGCAGAGGTCCTCAAACTTTTTAAATAGGGGGCCAGTTCACTGTCCCTCAGACTGTTGGAGAGCTGGACTATAGTACAAACAAAAACTTTGTTTTGTGGGCCTCTAAATAAAGAAACTTCATAGCCCTGGGTGAGGGGGATAAATGTCCTCAGCTGCTGCATCTAGCCCCCGGGTTGTAGTTTGAGGACTCCTGGAGGGTTTTTAGATGCAATCAAAATATAATACCAATGTTCAGATAAATAATTTTTGCATGTGTGTAAATTAAATGAAGCAAATTCATCTAAATTAAGGCATCACCAGTCCTAGAAGGATAGTGCATAAAGTCTTTTTCCTTCTTCTTCCTTCCCTCCTTCCCTGACTGGAAGAAGGGGCAAGAGGGAGAGAGCTGCGCTAATCCTGTTTTATATTATTTTGTAAATGTAATTTAGGTAATTAGGTATTTTCACTGTTGCTAGAAAATTAAAAGGAGATTCCAACTAAGATTCCAACTAATTTAGTTATTATTTAGGAAAAATCTAAGTTATTTGGAGCTATTGTCATCATATTAAAAATAAATCTGATAATTACTCTATACAGTACAGACCATAAAAAGACTAAGAATGGTGAGCATTGGGCAACAAACAACTCAACTCCTTCCCTGGGGCCAATGTCAACTTTTAATTTGTAAGATTGACAGTTTTAACCTTCAGGATAAGTAAGGTCATCAGCTCTGAGAGATGAGTCTGTTTAGGAAATATAGTAATAAATTCAGGATAAGTAAGGTCATCAGCTCTGAGAGATGAATCTGCTTAGGAGATATAGTAATACATACATACATATATATATATATATATATATATATATATATATATATATATATAACAAGCAAAGTATCTACTAAAAATCTATAAGCTCATTTAATGATTAATCCTTTGCATCAGAATGAGTTTTAACATATAAAACAAATTAAACAATCTCTTACATTTCTAAGTTTTGGTAAATTAAAAAATAATAATAATTTATCTAGCCTTAAACGTTAAAATCTGGATGATAGACCATAGCCCTAACAGACAATTTTCAAATGAAGAAATTGAAACTATCTCTACTCATATGAAAAGGTATTCTAAATCATTATTGATCAGAGAAATGAAAATGAAGATAACTCTAAGATACCACTACACACTTCTCAGATTGGCTAAGATGACAGGAAAAGATAATGATGAAGGTTGGAGGGAATGTGGGAAAACTGGGACACTAAAAATAGGGACCAAACAGAAGCAGAGGAAGAAGACCACAGGGTCAGAGCAAGAAACAAAGAACAGGCTCAAACTTTGGCTGCTCCCATATGCAGGAACCATAGGGGTTCATTCTTCAGTTGTAATCAACAGGGCTACTGGGCTCACAACTGTCCTTGGAGGAAATCTCTGGGTCCTTACTCCAAGTGCAATCAGGAGATGAGATGGAAAAGAGACTGTCCACATTTGAGGGGTAGAGCCTCAGCTCCCCAATGCCCTGACCTTCAGTTTCCTCAAGATCAGGAATGAGAACCTGGGGTTTGGCCAGGCTTGCCCTTGCTCTATCAGGACAGCTGAATCCAGGGTGACTTTGCATGTGGTAGGTAAAACCATTGAATTCTTTTTGTTAAGAAGCCTCTTTTTCTATCTTACTCACACACTCTGATTTCACTCATCCCTCCCCCTCATAGGATAATGGGGATCAAAGGGAAACTTAAGAACTGTTTTGAGACACTCCTTTTTTTATTATTTCCTCCTGTCCTGCTCCCTTATTGGGGCATGCTTTAATGATGAAATTGGGAACCCAGTTTTCCTTTCTCAGATCTCCACATGACCTTTTTGTACTTCTTTTAAAGCCCTCCTATATTGTCCCTGAAATCTGGGAGAAAATAGATTCCTCTGTCTGGGACCAAGGAATCCCTGCGCAAGTTTCTCATGCTGTCCCAGCGTTCATATGGCTATGGAACCCCAGTCTCCATAAACACCATGCCCAATAAAGCCAGAAGCTAGGTAGGGATTGCAGCCCCTGATTGAGAAACTTCTTAAGCACAAATTTTTAGTTCCCTTGAAGCCTCCCAGCAATACTCCAATTCTCCCTATTAAAAAAACTGAATGGGGAATTTCGTACAATGCAGGACTTCAGAGCAGTTAATGAGGCAGTCATTCTGATTTACCCCATTCTGCTCAATCCTTACACTATCCTTATGCAGATCCCGGGGAACACAAAGTGGTTTTCCACTGTACATCTTAAAGATGCCTTCTTTTGTATACCTTTGCATGAAGACTCACAATTTTTGCTTTCGAAAGGGCCAAACTAGGGGAACATCCCCACCAATTAACTTGGATAGTTTTTCCTCAGGACTTCAGAGACAATCCACACATATTCAGACAGGCACCAACTAAAGATTTAAGGGATCTGAAGCTGCTTAACAGCAGTCTTATCCAATATATGGATGATATTTTGATCTGCAGCCCCACCCGAGAGGCTTCTATAGATACAGCCATAAAAACTCTTAATTTTCTGGTCTCTTGGGGCTACAGGGTCTATCCAAAGCCCACATCACCTGCCAGTCTGTCAAATATTTGGGCTATGAATTAATGCTCATCTCCTTCTCTCACAGGAGAGAAAGCAGCCATCTTAGTTCTCCTGGAACCTGCTTCAAAGAAACACCTATGCACTGATTTCTGAGTGCTGATTTCTGCAGAATTTGGAAACCTCATTTTGGGATTATGTTAAACCCCTTTATGATTCTATTCAAGGCCTTGACTGAGGCCCCAATCAGGCCAAAGTTTTTAAGACTCTGAAAGCAAAATTGATTTCTGCCCCTACCCTGGCACTGCCTAACTTAAAAGAAACCTTTCACTCTTTATGTGGATGAAAGAAGGGACCTGGCTTTGGAGTTCTTAACTCAGGCACTTGGATCTGATCCCAGACCTCTTGCCTACTTCTCAAGAAAAAAATGGACTCAGTTTCTCTAGAATGGCCCTTGTGCCTTAGAGTAGTGGCTGCTATAGCCCTTCTAATTGAAGAAGCCTCAAAACTCACTCTAGGGCAGCCACTGGAGATTTTTAACCCCCACCAGGTTCAGAGCATTTTAGAAGTCAAAGGACATCAGTGGCTTACTAGTAGACATTTTACTAGGTGTCAGGCTTTCCTGATAGACATTTCCAACTTAACTCTTCATGTGTATCACACTCTTAACCTTGCCACCCTGCTCCCTGGCACCACCCAGGGAGACATCATTCATAATTGTGAGGAAGCTTTAGATTCTGTCTACTCCAGTCAACCTGACTTTAGGGACATTTCTCTTGACAACCCAGATGATGAATGGTTTACAGATGGGTTGAATTTCTTTTCTCTCTCTCCTTTTTTATTAAAGCTTTTTATTTTTCAAAAACATATGCCCAGAAAATTCTTATCTAGCCCTTGCAAAATCTTATGTTCTAATTCCCTCCCTTCCTCTATCCTCTCACTTAGATGGCAAGTAGTCCAATATAGGTTAAATCTGGTAGAAATATATGTTAAACCCAATATATGTAAACATTTATATAATTATCTTGCCACACAAGAAAAATCAAAAATCAGAAAAAAAAAGAGAAGCAAAATAAAATGCAAGCAAACAACAATAAAAAGAGTGAAACTGCTATCTTTTGAATCACACTCAGTTCCCATAGTCTTCTCTCTGGGTATAGATGGCTTTCTTCATCACTAAATACTTGGAAATGG
Organism: Sarcophilus harrisii; assembly: GCF_902635505.1. Classification (NCBI taxonomy): domain Eukaryota; kingdom Metazoa; phylum Chordata; class Mammalia; order Dasyuromorphia; family Dasyuridae; genus Sarcophilus; species Sarcophilus harrisii. The sequence continues at coordinate 86,326,173 of NC_045430.1, read as the reverse complement.
TCTGAATCATCTCATTTTTGAAGAGAGCCATGTCCATAAGAATTGATCATCATATGATCTTGCCATTGCTGTTTACAATGATCTCCTGGTTCTGCTTATTTCATTTAGCATCAGTTCCTGTAAGTCTCTCCAGACCTCTCTGAAATCATCTTCCTGACTGTTTCTTATAGAACAATAATATTACATAACATTCATATATCATAATATTCAACCATTCTCCAACTGATGGACATCCACTCATTTTCCACTTTCTTGCCACTATGAAAAGGACTGTCACAAATATTTTTGAACATGTGGGTCCCTTTACCTCCTTTAAGATTTCTTTGGGATATCAGTAGAAACACTTCTGGATCAAAGGTATGCACAGTTTGATAGCTTGGACATAGTTTCAAATTGTTCTCCAGAATGGTTGGATCTGTGCTCAACTCCACCAACAATACATCAGTATCCCAGTTTTCTCACATCTCCTTCAATGTTTGTCCTTATCTTTTTCAGTCATCTTAGCCAATCTGAGAGGTGTGTAGTGGTATCTCAGAGTTGTCTTAATTTGCATTTCTCTGATCAATGATTTGGAACACTTTTTCATATGACTAGAAATAATTTAAATTTCTTCATCTGAAAATTGTGTGTTCATATCCTTTGTGGGTCTAGTTTTCTTGAAAATGGGGAAAGAAAGGCAAGTTATTTTGTGGTGATCCTTGATAGCACCCTGTAGGTTAAGCCACTCTCTACTGGGACAATTTCTGCCCTGAAACCTGAACCCATTGCTCTAACTAGAGCTTTGAAACTGGGGAAGGAATGAGAGTGAACATCTATAAAGACTCCAAATATGCTTTTCATATTTTGCATGCTCATAGGGCTATATGGAAAGAAAGAGAACTTTTCACAGCAAAAAAATTTATCCTGTTAAATATACAGGGGAAATTCTACAACTATTGCAAACTGTTTATGAAATTTAAAATGTTTCTGTCATATTTTGTAAAGGACATCAGAAGGGAGATTCACTTCAGGCAAAGTGAAATATGTTTGCAGATTCAGCTGCTAATACTGCTACCCATTTGTCCCTGACTATGCACCTTTGATCTCCCTGCTCCCTGATTCTTACACCCCTTCATATAGCTCACAAAAACAAACCATGGCAGAAGTTCTGGCTGGTTTCAAACACCCTCAGGCCAACTTTTAATCCCAGAGGCATGTCAGTAGAAACTTATTTTTGGCCTACACCAAGCTACCCATTTGGGAAGAAATGAAATTCAGTCCCTTGTGAAATGAATTTTTACTGATCACAAGCTAGAACAAGTGATCAGGCAGGTTTGCCAGTCTTGCCCAGTTTGTGCCCAAGTAAATCCTGAAGGAGCTGTTAAACTTCCCCCTCTCCTGAAGACTGTTCAGAGAAGGGGCAGAGACCTAGAGGAAGACTAGCAAATAGATTTGACAAATATGCCCCCTTGAAGAGTTTTCAAATTGCTTTTGGTCTTTGTTGACACCTTTGCTAATTGGGTAGAAGCTTTTTCCTGCAGGAGTGAGAAAATTCAGGAGGTAAAAGAAATCATACCTTGCTTTGGACTACCTAGCTCTTTACAGACTCAAAGATAAAGACCTTTGGGGTGGCTGTCCTGTCTCCTTCACTTCTCCACTAAGACCAAGGCTCATCTAAAGGTGAGCCCAGAAAGCTAGTCTGGCTCCAGGTGAAAGAGACAGACTGTGAAGGAGATAATAAGAACTTTGGACTTTATTCCTGATTATTCTTGTGCTGATCATTCTGCTGAAACCAAGGCCTATTTGGAGGGGCTCTAGAGAGGTAGCCAGAAAATTACACTCAGGCTTCTGGGAAGGTGGAGAAAATGAATCACACCCTCAAGTGAGTCCTTACTAAATTGTGCTTAAAGACTCAGAGGACTGGGTGAAGAATCTCCCATTAGGGCTTCTTAGAGTCCACATTGCACACTGGGAGAACATTAAGTTGAACCCCTTTGAACTTCTGTATGTAATGCTGGAGAAACTGAGTAAGATAGAGATTAGAGAACAATTTACTAATTTATTTAAAAGGGAGAGATTTACTGGGACTAAATGGCTCCATGTTTGGTCCCAGGGCTGAATGGTCTCAAAGAATCCAGCCGCAAATGTCAGATACAAAATTCTTTTATAAGGGGATGACATAATGGGGGAGGTACCTGGGATGACATAATGGGAGGTACTGGAAAGGGTCCTGATATTCTAATGATGTCTAAAATGGATAAAGACCTTTATCCCATCAAACATTAAGAAGGAATGATCATAGCCTAAGATCTAAGATATAAGACCTTTATCCTAACATTAAGAGGGAATGGTTATAACCTGAGGCATCCCCATTTTTGTAGATCCAGAACAGCATCTGGTCACTCAGTTTGCCACACATTTTGGTGCAGTCCAGAAGGCCCTTTCTGAATATGCAAATAAGTATCTCCCTAAACCTAAGTTTCCTGTAAATCCAGGGGATATGGCATACTTGAAATCTTGGAAGCCTCAAGGTGCTGATCCTCTAGGTGTAAAGTGAAAAGAACCATATAAGGTCATTCTGACTACTCATCAGTCACACTGGAAGGGTTCCTTAGCTGGACTCCCCAGACATGGACACAGGATTAAAGGTGCTGCTTCTCCCTCAGATATTTCAGAATATTCCTGTGAATCCATAGAGGATCGAAGCTACACTTCTGCAGGATCCCTGAAAATACTCTTGGAGAAAGAAGGGTAAAATTATTTATGTCTTTCTTTCTCTCACCCTAGTCTTCTTTCTTGCTATTTTCTGAGGATGAGAACTTTGCTCCTAGTATTCTCTTTCCATCTCCCTTGGTGTCATTCTGTGGTTTCTGCCAGTAGGGGAAATAACTCCTTAGTTTTAGTCAGGCTAGGGAGCTTTGTGGGCTGTGGGGGGCATTCAGGATTGTTGGGTGGGCTATCAGTATCCTCAAGGCAGTCCACAGATGGGACTCGATGCATTTTTTGCAAAGATCCCGTTCCCAAACGTCTCCATCTCCACCTTGGATACTACCCCACTTTTAACCTGCTTGTGAGATTTGTTTCCCCCAGCCTCCAAGCTATGAACTTCCAGCTACTTGTTCATTCAGTCTGGAAATTGTGGGACAACTGACTTGGACACTCAATATCCCCTAGATGTTGCTGCTGCCCTCCAAATCAGGCACTTCCCCTCCTGGCCTGAATCCCTATTGAAATAGGGGCAACTCTGTGGCTCTTGTCAGCCTGAAGCAGCTCCAGAAAATGAGACCTCTGTCCCTTTGTCCCAGATGAATTTGTGGATGACTGCTTGAGAAAAAAAATGATGTAATAGGATTCTTTCGTCCCCTGATTTTTAGGGGTCTTCTATTTTGGCGTGGGTCAGGAAATCCTAAATCTTCTGGCTTCCAAGTCTGTCTCAGGAAACTCTCTTGATTCTGATCACTCCCTTAGTTAGATAGCTTTTAATCTCAGGAAATTCCCATGATAATCAAATTTCAGAGACCACTCTTAATTTGTCTGGAGATAACTCCTTTAGCCCACCACCCTCCACCCTTAATTCATGTGGAGATTACTCCTTAGCTTCAGATCATAGAGACATGTACTCCTTAGTCTTAGGCTATAGAAGACTAGATAAAGCTGTTCTCTGTCTTTCAATGCTTTGTTATTTCCAATCTAGAATTTAGCCTGTTGAATTCTCCGTGTCAAATAAACTCTTTTTGACAACTTGGAGACTGGGACTATGAATTCTTTCATAATACCTGTGACACCAACCTGAGGACCCCCAAAGTTTGTTAGGGTGTCTCATCCCTCAACAATCTCATATCAAACCACACATTTCAAATGGTTAAGAAATTCATGATTAAGTATCACAAAGATTTGATTCTTCTCAGTGGTTCAGTAGTTCAAGGCAATATCACACCTATCAGTACCCAGAAAAAGGACTCTGGAGATTGAATGTAAATCAACACATGCTATGTTCATTTTTTTCTTTTCTTTTCTTTTTTTTTTCTGTTTTTTTCTCTCATGTTTCTTTTTTCTCTTTTGTTCTGATTTTTCTCTCCCAATATGATTCATAAAGAAATGTGTTTTTAAAAATTAATGTACAACATTAGATTTAACATATATTTCTACCATGTTTAACATATATTGGACTACTTGCCATCTAGGGGAGGGCATGGGGGAAGGAAGGGAAAAGAGGAACACAAGTTTTTCCATGTAATGTTGAAGAATGCATATGTTTTAAAAAATAAAAAGCTTTAATAAGAAAAAAAATAATGTACAACATTAGATTTAACATATATTTCTACCATGTTTAACATATATTGGACTACTTGCCATCTAGGGGAGGGCATGGGGGAAGGAAGGGAAAATAGGAACACAAGTTTTTCCATGTAATGTTGAAGAATGCATATGTTTTAAAAAATAAAAAGCTTTAATAATAAAAAAAAATGTACATGTATAACCAGAAAAAAGAATAAAGTAAATTTTTCAGAAAGAAAATAATCTGAAAGAGAGGATTAAATATTCCTTAGAGTCTTAGGAACTTGCCTTATTCAAAGTCCATTGAAAATTTATGGGAAGGATTATGACAATAAGATGATTGTTGTTAGGAACTAGAAAAGTGCAGGTCCTCCAATCACCAATAAAGGTCTAAAAATTCACCAATAAAAAAAATGAAAGAGAACCACATATAAGAATGTCAGAGTAATATAAAAACACTGAATGGATAAAGTAGCCTGAATTCAAAGGCAGAACAGCCCTGAATTTGGCTGCAAAAAGAAAAAAATAAATCCTAAGTAATCTTAAAGCCCTGCCACAGCAGGAGCAAAAACCTAATAAGAAGTTGATCCAAGGCCCAAACAGGGAGGTGAAACATCTTGAGTTGAGCCTAGTATGTGGATATCCTAGGGCTCTGCCATACTAAAGAAAGGCTGCAACAGCAGGATGATCTTCGAACTTTGATTAATGCAGAATAACCATCATCCCATCAACACATAAGCAGCTTATGTTCAACTGAGCATCAAGACTACACCTGATTCCAACAGATTTGTAATAGAGAGAGCCATCAGCATCCAGAGAGAGGATTATGGGGACTAATATGGATCACATTCACATTTTGTGGTTTTACCTTTTTTGTTATTGTTTTTACTTACTTGCTTTTTTTCTTTTTAATTTTTTGCTTTTGATATGATTTTTCTTGTGCAGCATGATAAATATGGAAATGAATTTAGAAGAATTGCATTTGTTTAACCTATATTGGATTATATGCTGTCTAGAGGAGAGCAGTAGGGGAGAGGGAGAGAGAAAACATTTGGAGCACAAGGTTTTTCAAGGATGAATGTTGAAAACTATATTTGCATGTATTTTGAAAAATAAAAACCTATTATTATTATAAAAAAAAGACTATCTTGGCCTGATCTACGCAACAAGTATTAAGGCCAAACACTTCCTGCAGAAGTTAAAGCCTAATGTTAGATACGACATTCAGGAAACTTGCTTACATCATTCAAAAGTAAAAAAAAAAAATCAAAATACAAGTCTTCAATCCAGACATTGAAGTAGGTGATATGAGCAGCTTTTTACCTGCCTCCTTACACCTAACTCAGTCCAAATAGAATATAAAAACACTGGAAGAAGAAATATCCAAGTGTTAAAACTATAAGAAGAGTTTTTCATGTAGAGGAGAGATAATCTAAAATTCATCACATTACCTGAAAATCAATAAAGAGAACAAAAAAAGCAAAAAGCTAGAATATTTCAAAATTCATAAATTGCACAAATTTCTTAGAACCTGAAGGCAAAGGAGAAATAAAAAAAAACTGATGATTAAAAGAAACCTCCAAATAAATAATTGTAGAAACATCATAATAAAAAATTCAGAATCTCCAGGTCAAAGGGGAAAAAAATGCTCTTTGCATTCAGCAAAAAAGAAAGATTTCAATGACTAGGAGCCACAATCAGGATCACATAAGACTTGTTAAATTCTACAGCAACAGATAAGAGAGCTTACAATATGATATTTCAAATGACAAAAGACAAAGACAGTTATTCTTATTTGTTATTATTATTATTTTTTGTTTGTTATTATTATTATAATCCTATAGAAGAAAATAGTTCTTTGATATAATAGAGGATTTCCAAATATGTTTGATGAAAGGACCAGAATTTAGTACTCATTTTGACATGAAAAAGCAATCAAAAGAAACATAGACTGGTATTTATATTTATTCAAATGGAAGGAATAATTAGGGATTAAATTGGGAATGAATTCATTTATATGCTAATGAGAACAAGGAACAATATATTCTTAGGATTTTAATATCTTCAAGGATCACAGAGAAAGGCAAATATCACAGAGGGCTTGGAAGTATAGTCCTGATGGTTATGTAAAGGCAGAAGTAAGAATGATAGGGAGCTATACAGGGGAAGAAAAGAAAGGAAGGATATCTTTTTTCATATAATAATGTTAAATATAGGGGCTGAACCCCCAAAATATTGGCATTGAGGCCATGTCACAAGGTATTTCAAAAGAATCTGTAGGTTTAGGCCATCTCCAAATCAAGAGGAAAATATTTTATTATTATTATGCCATTGATGGTGGACTAAGTTCCAAAAGAGAGTTCAAGAAAAAGAGTGGTGAAAAGGGGAAGATAAATATGTACTTTTATAGGAAAAATTAACCAAGTGCTTTATGTCCCCGACTTTAGAGGTTTTTAGGGCATGTTAGATTAGACATTTAATTATATTATTCATTAGCTCTAGGATGTCACTCATATGCTAATTTTATTGCTTAGAGGTCCAGTTGGGTAGTGGTTAGGTTAGGCATTTCACTTCAAGCACCCCATCAAAATTTGCCATGAAATGTAAACTAAAACAAGATAATCTAAAGACAGAGATACAGTATTCTTAAGATAGATGACTTGAAGCCTATACCATTTGATCACTAAGGGCTACATTTCTAAAGTCATTTCCCAGGTCAGGTACCCAGTGGTTACAATCACATTATTAGGAATGCATACAGTGAAGAATATTCAAAAATGGAGGAAGGGCTAGAGGGATCAGGTAGCTTATAAACCTCACTTTAATATGAACCTGATTAAAAAGAAAAAGACAATACAATTACATACCCACAAATATTGCCTCAGCAATTTTAACTTAACCCCAATTGCCTCATCAAAAAAATAAAATAAAGAGGGATGAAAGGAGCAAGAGTAATGACCTGGGGAATACTAATATGAAAAGTTTAGCTCTTGGGTGGTTAATCAATAGGATTATCTACAATAGATTAAAAAAAAATCATAAAAGAGCAATTTCAGGAAACCCCAAAGAAGAGAAGAAATAAGGATTTTAAAAGTTAGAATTTTATGCAAATGTAAAATATGATTTATATATATATATATATATATATATATATATATATATACATATACATGAACATGAATAATTCTCTTTATTCTGGAATAACTGGAAACTCCCTCTGCCAACCTAATTTTGGCTTTCTAATTGAGTACTAGGTAGCTTCCTGAAGCACAAATAGAAGGATTCAGAGCTGAGCCTAGATACATCTCTAACCTATATTAGAAAGAGTTTGAGTCTACACATTCCTAATGCTGGTCCAGTCCTACTACTCTAAATGTTTTTATTATTGCTATTATGGAGTGTATAGGAGATTCAAGGAGAGCTAGCATTTCTAGTTAGAGGTTTTGTCAAGCTTTTTGTAAGAGTTGCTCATTTGTCTTTGGCATCCACCTGTCATCTGTTACTGCAAGAAGCTCTAGCATCCACTGTGACTAGACCATGGTAAAACTGATGGGCTAAACCAAGTTAAGGGTAATTAAAAAGCTTCAAATATATCTGAGTTAGGAGAAAATGAAGTATGTGAAGATTTCCCCTGGTGGAATGGGTAGATGAGAACAATGTCCCAGTGAGCACGAAGAAGCAGCTACAGTTTGGTCAAACATGAAACTTTCAAGGTCCTACTACATCCTGGCCCCCACAGGGGCCCATGTTGTTGCATGGTCTTGCAACTGCATGGTAATGACTCTGGAAGAGAGAGTAAGGCTGACAACTTTGTGCACCTCTGCCTCTCTTATATCTAATTCACAAAAAGTCAAGTCATCACCTAGTACTGTTATTGGCCCTCTTTGAAAAATGAATGACCAACAACGTTGACATCATTATTGTCACACTGATTCATCAGTTCAGTCTTTTTTACTCATTTCTGTGAGATTTTTGACTACTCAGTAAAATAAAACAAAAGAGAAAGAATGGAAAGAAGAAAAATGTAGGGAAGGATATATGGAGTTTCCCTTTGGAACTAGAATCAAATTTTTTTTTATTTGCCATGAAAGAGTTTTTTTTTGGGGGGGAATGAACATTATGAAATGGGATTCTTGTGAACTTATAGCTTTTCTGGTGATAAAAAACAGTAGAATTTGTCCTCATTGTTAAGTAGCTCTAGAGAATTCCAGACAGGTAACTAATCCCATAAGATTGCATAATTAATCAGTTAAATAGTTTTGCAAATGACTATAGTTAGATTCCCATTTAGTTACTTTCCTTACCTTTCTTAAGTATTTAGTTTGCCAAGGATTTGTTTTTGGGGGGTCTCTTTAGGCACTGTCCCCTAAGTTTCTATTTCCAGTATGTCTTAAAATGGATTAGGTTTTATATTCTTTAGTGCCTTCTTAACCTGCTTCTCCATGACACCTTTGCCTTGTTTAGTGAATTAATCCTCCTGAGTAGGTAGATGGCAGATAAGACACTTTTTGTATTTCTAGAAAGATGTAATCAGCATGGAAATTTGTGAAGAATCTCATCCTCTATAGAACTGAGATATTTCACAGAGCTAAAATCAGTAGAATGTCCCAGAGTCTAAAAATCAAGGTCATATTTAAATGGGTAAGAAGAAAATAGTTACAGAGATGCCTCATTGGCTGATAATAAGTAGAAACTTTGAAGAATAATTGAGGAACCATGCATTTGTGTGAGAGATAGTGAACAAGCTTAGCCACACTACCAGTATTAACTCATTATCTCTCAGTTTTGAGGTCAGACTATGTAGGATATTTTGGTTAATTTTTCACAAGTAGCCTATCAAGGATTGTGGAGGAAAAGTAAGTATTTTTAAAAATATATCCATTTTCTTATTTCCACTGATATTATAGTAGAACTTAGTATGTGTATATGGTTACATGTGTCTTTCTTAAATGTGAACACTCATAATGACATATCTTCAGGAATACAATTTTATTCATGGAAATCACAGAATAAAGATTAATTATGGTATCCAATTTGTCATTGCTCATTCATTAATTCTGGCCTATGTGGGAAAAGTATTAGAAATTGTTCATTAGTTTTTAATACATGGAATCATAGATTTCAAACTACATATCTCTCAGAAGAAATCAGGTTCAATCCTCAGTAATTTAGTTGAGAAAACTGAAAAATCAGAGAGGTTAAATTACTTTCCTAAGGTCAGACAGGTATTCAGTGGCAAAGCCAATTCTGGGTGAAAGTCCCTTGACTCCCAATACAGCATTCTTACCACTATTAAGCTTCTGCTTAAAAATGAAGCATTATATATGTTTTAAATAAAAGATTAATAACATGATTAGATCACTGTATGCACCCTGCCATATTTCAGTTGAGAGAGAGATAATGCAGATTTAGAATAAGAAGTCCTGGCACTAAGTCCTGTCTCTGCTACTTATGAGTCAGATGATGAAGGATGAATGACTTCGCCTCTCCAGAACTATATCTTAATATTTGAAATGAGGGAAATGGAATAAAAAATGATTTCAAAGTTCTATTTCAGCTCTAAATTCTAGATTCCATTAACTGAATTTAAATAAAATGTAAATGTATTAGAAACTAACAATCCTCATCTTGTTAGGAAGAAAGAGAAAGTAAATTTCTTAGTGAACTGAGGAGAAGTAAGAATGTTATAGAAAAACCTAGCAAAAATGTTTCAAATAAAATTTCATTTTAATTTCCTTGGAACTTTTTTTTTCCATTGGATGAATAATAATAGATAAAAAATTTTAAAGTGGTTATTGCTATCATCAGTCTGAGATATCTACTGTCCAAATATAGAGATAAATCTCTGCCCTCAACATTGACAAAATATGTCTATATCTCTATCACTTCTCTAATAACCATAATACATACCTAATGTTTATTTAATTGAAATGGAATATGAGGGATATTATGAAAGAAAAGAAAGGAAATGACAAGGAGAAGCAACCACTGAATCTTGCATATTTGTTTGGTCTTCATTTTATTTTCAAATATTTTCCAAAGAGTCACCATCGAAGAGAATCTTAACTATATTATGATATATGAGAGAGGTGGAGGAAATGGAGGAAATCAGTTGATTTCACAAGAGTAAGTGAGCCTGCAGAGAAAAGCCAGAAAAATTAAAAGATTTACACCAAATTAAGTATAAGACCAGTTCAGAATTCATTGAAGGGAACTATATAATCATAAATTTAGAAATAGAAGGGAATGCAGGGTAATCTAGTCCAATTCCCTCCTTTTACAAATAAGGAAAGTGATAAACAGAGGGATTACGTGAATTGCCCAAAATCACAGAGGCAACATAAAACTAAAATTATGTGATTTGAGCAAGCATGGCTCAAGATGATCGGTTTCCTGCACAATATCTCCTCCAATCATCCATTACATGTAATCTGTAAAATGGGAATAAGTTTAGTACCTACCTCCCAGAATTGTCAGGTATATTATAAAGTATTCTGCATGCTTTAAAACATTATGCAAATGATTATTGTCATTTCTATCTTTCTGCATGAACAAAGTTCCTCCTAACATTCTTCTTTCTCTTCATGACTACCTATCATAAAATCACAGATTAAAAGATGAAACAGATTAGTAATTAGTAATCATTTAGTTCACAGCTTCACATAATATTCTTTCATGTTATCATCAATGTTCACTCTTATAATTAATAAATAACAATATGTTTCTTGGATAACATTATTATTATTGCATTAGAAGTGGCTTTCTGGAAATAACACTCTTGTTGCTCTGCAATTCAAAGAAGTAATTCTGGAGGAGGGAAATTAAGAGCACATATATAAAGAAAAAAGCAATGCTAAAATGTATGATTGGAGGAGATATTGTGCAGGACAACATTCATCTTGAGCCTTGCTTGTTTAAATCACTTCTATTCCAACTTCACAATCTGAGTCCTATAGATAATTAAGTCAATTCCACCTGCTTTTTATTCTCTTATTCCTTGAGCCTCTGTGCTACATTCCAACTTAGAAGAAAAATAGTGGAAGTCATGAAAATGAGAAAGACATGAATGAACTGGTAAATCTAAGAAACACTCTCTCTGAGTGAGACTAAGTAGAAGAGAAGAGTAGGCCATAGAATTTAAAATGATTGAGGAACTGGAATATATATTAAGGAGTTCAAACTGTGTACACATGTATATAATAATTTATAAATACCAATGTACTAGTATCTCTGATAAAGTTAAAAATATTATTTAATCAACTTGAAGCCCTAAATTTTCAGCCTTAAATAGAGCATGCATGATATTGCAGCCTAGATCTTGCACACTTAGTAAAGATACATACAAGACAAGGAAAAGGAAAGAAATAAGCTTTGAAATAATAATTATTATGTGCCAGGCATTGTGCTAAGCACTTTTTACAAGTATTCTTTCATTTGAGACTCACAACAGTCTTGCAAGGTAGATACCATTATTGTCATCATTTTGCAGTTGAGGAGACCAAGATTAAAGTTTTTGCCTAGGGTCACACATCTAGTAATTGTCTTTAGTGGCATTTGAAGTAAAATTTTACTAATCCCAGCTCCAGTAAAGTAACAGTGGCTTCTTAGAGAGTGAATAAAAAAAGTAAATACATCTATTTTAAGGAAAGGAATAAACATCAGTTAGTTCTGAAGATGCAAGTGTGGAGTAATCCAATGCAGGTATATATCCCAGAGATTAGTGGCAGAGCAAAAGAAGGTGGTAAAAAGGTTCTAGTGTTGTTTCTATATTTTCACAGCTATTAGAATGAGTTACTTGAGGTCAGGAACTGTGTTTTCAGCATTCTATATTTAGCATTAAGCACAGTGCCTGGCAGAGAGTGAGCAATTAACAAATGATAGAGAAAGAGAAAGGAAGAGATAGATATAAACACACAGACAGATAGATAGATAGATAGATAGATGGATACATAGATAGATGGAAAAAAAACTAATTGATAGTAGAAGCAGAAGGTTAGAAGGTTACAGAAGCAGAGTGTTATAGTAGAAACAGACCAAGATTTGGATAAAAAAGAGCTATAATCACAAGTTATGCTCCTTATTACCTCAGTGACTTAGAGCAAATCCCTTCACCTTTCTACTCACTTTTCTCATCTGTCAAGTGAGGCCTGAACCAAGCTCTTTCCTACTTTAACTTATGTTATTTAACATCCCAAACCAACAAACATTTTAATTTTTTATAGAATTTCAATAGAAAGTATTAGAAATGTCCCCTCCCCTTCCCCTTCCTTCTCTCACATAGAATTATAGTTGTGATGTTTAATATAAATTATTAGAAAAATATACTCCCTTAATAGAAATATATATATATATATATATATATATATATATATATATGCATTGCATTTAAAACAATTAGTAACTTGGGGGGGAAATGATAACAGTATTAGAAATCAAGAAAGTTGTTCCTAATGCAAGCTTCAGAATATTTTGTGAAGGCTCCAATAAAAATTCAATTTTCTTTACAAATAGCTTGGCCAGGTTTCCTAAAGCTTACCAAAACCTTTACTTTTAGTTTTCTTATCCCTCTTTTTTATAGTTCTGGGAAATAGAAGATAGGGATAAGAGGAGATTAAAAGTATAGATAACAGGAGAACATGTTCTTAATCTCATTTAGTAGAGGTAAATGTCTAGTAGAGGTAGATGGCACATAAACAACTGTGAAATTCATTATTATACATGATATCATCAAAGATAGACAAACTATCCTAAGGAAAGTCAATTACTAAGATTAGAGGAATATTATTGTCACCATTATATAGACAAGGAAACTGAGACAGGCTTATTAAATTGGATATTGTGGAATGGGTTGGTTTGGATAGAATGGAGAAACCAAAGAAGAATAGTATATTTCACACCTAAGGAAGGGGGATTGTGAGAAAAGTGCAAAGTTTATGGCATATGCTGAAGTATAAACTAAGGTAATCTAAGATTGAATGGAGATTCCATGTATAAAAGATATTATTATAGGGGTACCTAGATGGTGAAGTGAATAGAGTACTAACTCTGGAATCAGGAGGACCTGAGTTCTCCAGACATTTAACAATTCATACTTGTATGACCATGGGAAAGTCACTAAGCCCAATTGCCTGGCAATAAAAAAAAAATATATTAAAACATAACGGGGAAAATATATAAATTCCTTCATTTAGCCAATAAGCTATAATTAAGCAATAGATGGTTTTATAAGGGAAGCCTAAAAAAATAGATTTGTGGACATATTCAGATGATTTTAAATAATAAGTTTAAGGAGAAAAGGGAAGTTCTTATCTCCTAGAGGCATATGGTACTTAACTGGTTACTATTTTATATTTTATTGGGATATATGCATTCCCAATTATGTTAAACTCCTTAAACCTGATGATTCTTGTGTTATTTATCTTTGAAAATTCCTTCATATTTACTATAATAATCTAACAATGATTTAACAAATATTCGAATGATTGAATGAATTAATTCTAATTGTTTATCCCTCCATCATTTCAAGCCATCTGTGTTTTCTGTTGCTTTATATTTTTAGTTTACTTTCCTTTTTTTTTTTTTTAAACTATAGATTTATTAAAAAAGAGAGAAAACAAACATGAAAAATCACACACAGGTAACCGAATTCATCCTCCTGGGATTGTCAGATGATCCAGAGCTTCAAATGGTCATTTTCTTCTTCCTTTTATTGGCATACATTCTCAGCATTGCTGGCAATGTGACTGTAATCATTCTCACCCTACAGGATTCTCATCTACAGACCCCAATGTATTTCTTCCTCCGGAATTTCTCCTTCTTAGAAATTTCATTTACAACTGCTTGTATTCCCAGATTCTTGGGCACAATTATTACTGAGGACAAGACTATTTCCTACAATCACTGCATGGTTCAGTTGTTTTTCTTCATTCTCTTGGGAGTAACTGAATTTTACCTTCTAGCGGCCATGTCCTATGATCGCTATGTTGCCATCTGCAAACCCCTACATTACACAACCATCATGAGCAACAGAGTCTGTACATTGCTTGTCTTCTGCTCATGGTTTATTTCATTCATGATCATCTTCCCATTAATCATTCTGATGCAGCAGCTTGATTATTGTGCTGATAATATCATTGACCATTTTACCTGTGACTATTCTCCCCTCTTACAACTATCCTGCACAGATACACAATTCTTAGAGACAATGGGTATTTCTTGGGCTGTGGTGACTCTTATGTTTACACTGGCATTAATCATCCTCTCCTACATATACATCATCAGAACAATTCTACGGATCCCCTCAGTCAGTCAGAGGAAAAAGGCCTTCTCCACTTGTTCTTCTCACATGATTGTCATCTCCATGTCTTATGGCAGCTGCATTTTTATGTACATCAAACCCTCAGCAAAAGGTAGAGTATCTTTGAGCAAGGGAGTTGCTGTGCTCAATACATCAGTTGCTCCCATGTTGAATCCCTTCATTTATAGTTTAAGGAATGAGCAAGTGAAACAAGCCTTCATGGACATGATAAGGAAGATTTTATTTTCTTCAAACAAAGCAAAAGATTTGTTGAACTGACTAAAAAGATGCAATGAGCAGTAGAGATTTCTTACTGGCAGCTCAGTTTTATCAGCTCCCTCATATCTCTTTATCTTTATATTTCTGATGTATCAATATTAAAAGGTTTTTAAATTTACAGATTAAATTCACCCATCAAATTCTCTTGTATTTAATTTGCATACTATACGTTTGTTTATGTTCTCTCTCAAGAGAATGGGAGCTACTTGAGGATAGGGATTACTTTATTTTCTGTCATATTTCCCCAGCTACAGCACAGTGCTTTTTGTTTGTTTGTTTGTTTTTGCTGAGATAGTTGGGATTAAGTGACTTGCCTAGGGTCACACAGCTAGAAAATGTTAAGTGTCAGATTTGAAGTGTTAAGATAGATTTGAACTCAGGTCCTCCTGATTTTGGGGCTGGTGCTCTATCCACTGCACCACCTAGCTGGCCCTAGCCGATTGTTTCTTACAAAAACGGAAGTCTGTAAATTCTTCTTGGTTGATTGGCTTTTAGAAGTGAATATTTTCTATATAAATTTATATCAAGATACAAAAAATCTATAATTTCTTCCAAAAGATGACGAAAATAAGAAAACATACCAAAATCTATGGGATACAGCCAAAGGAATTCATAGGGGAAATTTTATATTTCTAAATAGCTACATGAATAAAATAGAGAAAAAGGAGATCAATGATTTGGACATGGAAGTAAAAAAACTAGAAAAAGAACACATTAAAAAAATCTCAATTTATTTCTAAATTACAAATTCTAAAATTCCAAAGAGAGTGTAATCAAATTGAAATTAAGAAAATTATTGAACAAATACATAAAACTAAGATTTGGTTTTATGAAAAATCAACAAAATAGATAAACCTTTAGTTAATTTGATTAAAAAAGAAAAGAAAAACAAAAAAACCTGAATCAAAAATGAAAAAAAATGAACATATGACCAATGAAAAAGAAATTAAAGCTATTATTAGAAGCTATTTTGACCAACTGTATGTCAGCAAATTTGAAAATCTAACCAAAATGGATGGATATTTACAAAACATAAATTGCTCAGATTAACAGAAGGGGAAATAAATTACTTAAATAGTTCTATTTTAGAAAAAGAAATTGAACAAGCCATTAATAAATTCCCTAAGAAAAAAATTTCAGGGCCAGATGATTTCACAAATGAAGTCGACTTTTAAAGAACAATTAATTCCAATACTATGCAAACTATTTGGAAAAGAGGCAAAAAAAAAAAGTTCTGTCAAATTCCTTTTATGACACAAATATGGTACTGATACCTAATTCAGGAAGAGCCAAAACAGAGAAAGAAAATTACAGATCAATCTCAATAATAAATACTGATGCAAACATTTTAAATAAAATATTAGCAAATAGCTTATTGTAATTTATCAGCATGATAATATACTATGACCAAGTAGGATTTATTCCAGGAATGTAAAACTTGTTCAGTGCCAGGAAAACTATATCATAGTCAACCATGTCAATAACAAAACCAACAGAAAGCATATAATAATTTCAATAGAGATAGAAAAAGCTTTTGACAAAGTACATCATCCATTCTTATTAAAAACATGAAAGAGTATATATATAAATTAATGGGGTTTTCCTTTAAATAAAATATTTCCTTTAAATAAATAATAATATTTAAAACCAACAATCAGCGTTATTTGTAATGGAGTGAAGCTGGGTGCATCATCAGTAAGAACAGGGCTGAAACAAGGATGACTATTATCACCACTATTATTCAATGTTGTACTATAAATGTTGGCAATAAGAAAAGAAAAAGAAATTAATAAATTAGAATAGGCAATGAGGAAATAAAACTTGTTCTTTATGGATGATATGATGATATACTTGGAGAAACCTAGAAAATCATCCAAAAACTTACGTGAAACATAAGCTTTGGCAAAGTTGAATAATATAAAATAAATCCACACAACTTGTCAGCATTTTTATACATCATTGCCCAAGCCCATCAGCAAGATATAGGAAGAGAAATTCCTTTTATAATAACTGTAGAAAAAATAAAACATTTGGGGATCTACCTATCAAGGCAAACCCAAGAACTATATGATTACAATTATAAAACACTTCTCCCACAAAGTAATGGGACACAAATTGGATGCTAAAAAATTGGAAAAATATCAATTGCTCATGGATAGTCAAAGCTAATATAATAAAAATAAAAATTCTGCTTAAATTGGTCTGCTTGTTCAGTGCAATACTAATTATATTGCCAAAATTATTTAATAGAACTAGAAAAAAAATAATAAAATGCATCTCAAAAAACAAAAGGTCAAGAATATCAAGGAAATTAATGGAAAAATTACAAAAGGTGGTGATTTAGCAATAGGAAACCTAAAACTATACTATAAAGCAGCAGTCATCAGAATCTTTTGGTACTGGCTAAGAAAGAGAGTGGTGGATCAGTGGAACAGATTAGATATACACAATACAATAATAAAGACTTATAGTAATCTATTATTTAATAAACCCCCAAAACTCCAGGTTCTGGAATAGGGATTCACTATTTGACAAAAATTGTTGGGAAAACTGGAAAATAGTGTCAGAAACTTGGCACAGTCCTCCATCTCACACCCTATACCAAAATAAGGTCCAAATGGTACTTGATTTGAGTATAAAGGATGATACCATAAAGACCCAGTAAAGAAATAAAGAAATTACGAATGCAAGCGATAATTTACTTATCAGATCTATGAGAAAGGGAGGATTGTATGATCAAAGAAGAACTAGAGAACATTATGAAAGCCAAAATGGACAACTTTGATGACATTACGTTAAGAAGATTTTGCACAAACAAAATCAACAGAAACAAGCTTAAGAGGGAAGAACAAAGCTAGGAAAATAGCTTTAAGGCTAGCATTTCTGATAAATGTCTTATTTCTAAACTATATAAAGAACTAGGTTGAATTTGGAAGAATACAAATCATTCTCCAATTGATAAATGGTCAAAAGCTATGAACAGACAATTTTCAGATGTTGAAATTAAAGCCATCTGTGGTCATATGAAAAAAAAATGCTCTAAAACACTCTTCATTAGAAAAATGAACATTGAAACAACTCTGAGATGCTACCTCATACCTCTCAGATTGACTAAAATGACAGGAAATAATAATAATAATAACTATTTGGGGGAATGTGGGAAAATCAGGACAATAATGCATTGTTGGTCAAGTTGTGAAATAATGTAATCATTCTATAGAGGAATCTGGAATTATGCCCAAAGGATAATCAAACTTTGCATACTTTTTGATCCAGTAAGAAAGTCCTAGAAAAATGTACATGAACTTATGCTGAGCAAAATAAGAAGAACCAGCAATACATTTTACAAAATAAGATTAAGAATGTGTGAAGATCAGCTTTGAAATATTTGGTTCTTCTCAGTGATTCAGTGATCCACAGAAATACCAATAAACATTGAACAGAAAATGCTTTCTGCATCCAGAAAAAGATCTGTGGAGATTGAATGTAAATCAGTACATGCTATGTTCACTTCTTTTTTCTGTTTTTTTTTCTCTCCCCTGATTCTTCCTTTTTCCTCTGCTTTCTCTCCCAACATGATTCATAAATCAATTTATATTAAAAAGAAATACAACTTTTAAAAAAGAAAAAAAAAGAAAAGAAAACAGGTGTCATTGAATTATTATTATTTTTTTTAATTTTTAGGCTAGAATAGAAATAAAGCCAAAAAGAAAAACAAATGAAACCAGGAGCTTAAGATTTTTAAAAATAAATAAATAAATAATCTTTCAAGTAATAAAGCTTTGCAGTTTTGTGTGCAATCCTTTTTTCTTTGTCAACCTTATAAGTTTGTTTCTTTTTGCTGTTTGTTAATTATCTATTTTTTTAAAAAAAAAGGTAAAAAATAAAGAGAAAAGGGAAGAAAGAAGCAAAGGCAAAGACTTGGAATATACTAATATACAAATTTCATTACTTGGATGATTATTCAATAGCATTATTTACAAAAGAAATCAATAAGATTATTGCAACAGAAAGAAAGAAATCATAAAAGAAAAATTTCAGGAAACTCCAAGAGAGGAAATGAGGATTTGAAAAGTTACAATTCAATGCAAATACAAAACATTATTATCCTTATGTGAACACGAATAATTCTCATTATGCTGGAATAAGTGGAAACTCCCTCTACCAATTTTTTTGGCTTTGTAATTAAGTTCTACCTGAGGCACAAAAAGAAGGGTTTGGAGTTGAGCTCAGTCACACCCCTCACCTTTTTCAGAAAGAGTTTGAGTCCACACATTCCTAACTCCAATTCAATCCCACTCTCCATTATTTCTTGGTGTTTCTATTACTGCTATTTGTGAGGATATAGGAGTTCAAGGAGAGTTAGCACCTTTAGTTAGAGGTTTTGCTAAGATTTTAGTAAGAACTGTTCATTCATCTTTGGTGTCTACCTGTCATCTATTACTGCAAGAAGCTCTAGCATCCACTGTGGCCAAATCATGGTAAAACTATTCAGAAAATGGACTAAAACAAATTAAGAATGGTTATCTGTGAGCCAGGAGAGTGTGAAACATGTGAAGGTTTCCTCTGGTTAAAGGAGTGGATGAGAACAACATGTTCCAGTGATCATATTGGTTAAACATGAAAGATTTCAAGGCTCATAGCCAGTCCCTTGTTCTTTGTCTTGCCTCTGCATAGTGATAACTCTGGAAGAGAGAGTAAGGCTGACAATTTTGTGCAGCTCTGCCTCACTTAAATCTAATTCACGTCACCTAGTCGATATCACCTAGTGTTTTCATTGGTCTTCTTTGAAAAATGAAGGACTAACAACATTGATATCATTATTGTCACACTGATTTATCAGTTCTATTACTTCTAACTAAATACTTCTCTAGAATAATTGCAGTTTAAAGAGATTTATCTTTAAAAATTATCTAAATTTATCTAAATTTTGAATTATGACATCTTATTCATTGTAGAGAGATTTTTGACTACTTGCTAAAATAAAGTAAAAGAGAAAGAATGGAGAGAACAAAAATGTAGGGAAGGATTTGTAGAGTTTCCCTTAGGAACTAGAATCAAATTCATTTGTCATAAAAGAGGGTTTTTGGATTTGTGGGGACAGAGCCAATATGGCTGAGAGCAGACAGGACTTTCTGTGACTTCCTCTGATCTATGCTCACATCAACAGCAGATTAAGCCTTTAAATTGATTTTGAAATCAAAGAATCCACAAATATTTAGAGTACAACACATTCCCAGAAGGATATACCTTGGAAGAATTTTAGAACAAATCTGTTTCAAATGGGCAGGAGGACAGTCTTCCAAGCCCAGACAACAGCACAGGGAGCCTGGGACAAGAAGCTGGGGACTAAGGAGTCAGAAGAACACTGTAGCTTCCACACACCTGGGAATCTTCTGTGAGTCTCTTAGGCTACTCTGTCCTGGTTGCAAGCAGATAGTTTGACAGATTTGCTACAAAAGGTAAATTGTAAACCACTGAGCCCTGGAAGTATGCTGGACCTAGCCACAATTACCTAGCATTGGAAATCAATCAGCAGAACTGCCCCAGGGCAAATTAAAACAGCTGTCATTGCTTTAAATAGACCTCAAGCTTTAAAAAACGAATAAAAAAACCCAAAAAGAACTCTCACCATAGAGAGCTTTTCTGGAGAGAGAGAGAAAAATAGACCTCAAATCCTGAAATTACTAAAGGCAAAGCAACTCCAGATGAAGCCCCAAGGGAGATATGAGCTGGTCCCCATTTTACAAGGCTTTCTGGGAAGACTGCATAAATGATCTTAAAAGAGAGAAGAAAAATGGGGAAATAAAATGAGTTCATTGCAAAAAAATGGAAAAAGCATATAATGCCCTGCAAAATACATATGAAAAAGACACCACTTCACTGAAAAACACAATTTGTGAAATGGAAAAAGAATTCAATGAACAAAAAATTCAATTGGTGAATTACAAAGGGAGCTAAAAAAGGTAACAAGAAAATGATATACTAAAAATTAGAATTGAACAAATGGAAGTGAATGACTCAATAAGATAGTCAAACAAAAACAACAACAACAAAAAAAGAAAAAATAGAAGAAAATATGAAATATCTCCTAGGAAAAACAACTGACCTGGAAAATAGATCTACCAAGAGACAATCTAAGGATTATTGGACTTCCTCAAAGCTATGATGAAAAAAAAAAAAAGAACCTAGACCTTATCTTACAGGAAATCACAAAAGAATATTGCCCTGATATTTTAGAACCAGAAGGTAAAATAGCCATTGAAAGAATTCACAGATCACCTCTTGAAAGAGATCCCAAAATTAAATCCCCAAGGAATATCATGGCTATATTTCAGAATTACTACACCAAGGAAAAGATATTGCAAGCAGCCAGAAAGAAACAGTTTAAATACTGAGCACCCACAATCCACCTTAAAGGATTGAAGGGCCTGGAATCTGATATTCAAAAAGGCAAAGAACTTGGATTACAACTAAGAATAAACTATCCAGCTAAAATGAGCATTAGCTTTCAGGAAAGAAGATGGACATTCAATGATATAGGTGAACTCACCTATTTTTAATGAAAAAACCAGAACTGAACAAAAAATTTGATCTCCAAACATAGAACTCAAGAGAAACACAAAAAGGAAAAAAGGAAAGAACTCTTGAGAACTATATATCTGTTATGGGTATATTTAGAGAATGCAGGTATAATTTGATTTTATTATGATAAAATGAAAAAGAAACTAGTGGTGGAAAGGAGATCATACTGGAAAAAGAAGAAAAAGGAAGTAAAATAAGGGAAATTCAACTCACAAAAAGGCAAAGAAAACATTATAACTGAGGAAAAGAAGGGGGGATACACATTGTATGAATCTCACTTTCATAAGAGCTGGCTCTAAGAGACACTATCAGAGATAAACTTGTCTCACCTTATAGGGAAGTGGGAGGGAAAAGGGGAAAAGAAAGGGAAAGATTAATAGAAAGAAAAACAGAAGTACTAGGGGAAAAGTGTAAAGAAGGGGAAGGGGATGTAAAGGACAAGGACTATTTGAAGGAGGTAGTCATCAAAAGCAAAATACTGAGGAGAAGGGAAAAGGAAAGGGAAGAGAAAAGCATAACAGGATAAATAAGATGCTAGGAAATACAAAATTAGTTATTTTAACTGTACACATGCATAAAAATGTAGTGACAAGAAAGTGGGAACTGAGTCGATGCCCATCGGTAAGGGAATGGCTGAATAAGTTGTGGTATATGAATGTTATAGAATATTATTGTTCTGTAAAAAAAAAAATCAGCAGGATGATTTCAGAGAGGCCTGGAAAGACTTACATGAACTTATTCTAAGTGAAATGAGCAGAGCCAAGAAATCATTGTACATGGCAACATCAATATTATGGGACAATCAATTCTGATGAATGTGACTCTTTTCCACAAGGAAATGATTGATGCCAGTTCCAATGATCTTGTAATAAAGAAAGTCATCTGTACTCAGGGAGAGTTCGCTTGCATTTTGTTTTCTTACTCATTTACTTTCATTTTTAAATCTGATTTTTCTTGTGCAGCAAGAGAATTGTATAAATATATTTGTACATATTAGATTTAATATATATTTTAACATGTTTAACATAAAAAAGAAGTTTTGGGGGGAATGAGCATTATGGGAAATAGGAAATGGGATTCTTGTGAATCTTGTGAATGCCTTAAAGTATTA
The DNA here is from genome assembly GCF_902635505.1 of Sarcophilus harrisii. Classification (NCBI taxonomy): domain Eukaryota; kingdom Metazoa; phylum Chordata; class Mammalia; order Dasyuromorphia; family Dasyuridae; genus Sarcophilus; species Sarcophilus harrisii. The sequence goes on along the minus strand of NC_045430.1, from coordinate 86,303,644 downwards.
TAGGAATAATAGATTTTCTCCTCAGAGTTAAGTAGTTCTAGATAATTCTGAACATGTATCTAGTCCCATAAGATTACATAATTAACAAGTTGGATAGTTTTGCAAATGACTATAGATTCCCATTTGGTTACCTGCCTTATCTTTCCTCAGGTATTTAGCTTGGGAAGGATTTTTTTTTTTTTTTTCTTTTTTTGGTCTCTTTGGGCACTGTCCCCTAAGCTTCTGTTTCCAACTTGTATTAAAGTGGATTAGGTTTTATATTCCGTAGTGCTTTCTAAACCTGCCTCTTCATGATGCCTTTAGCTTCTTCAGTGAATTAATCTTCCTAAGTAGGTATCAATCATAGCAGATAAAATACCTTTTATATTTCTAGAAAGGTATAATCAACATAGAAATTTGTAAAGAATTTTCCATTCTATATAAAACTGAGATATTTTATATAGTTAAAATCAGTAAAATATCTCAGATTTAAAAAAAAAAAAACCAAGGTCATATTTAAATGGCTAGGGAGAAAATAGTTACAGACAGGTTCCATTGGCTGATAATAAGCAGGAGTCTCAGAGAGTATCGGAGGAAACATGTACTTGTTGGAGAGGTAGTGAGCAAGCCTGGCTACATGATTAGCATTAGCTCATTAATTCTCAGGTTTGGAGTCAAACTATGTAGGATATTTTGGTTAATTTTTCATAAATATCCTATCAAGGATTGTGGGGGAAAAGTAAGTACTTTTTAAAATACCTATTTTTCTTCATTCTATTGGTATTATAGTAGAACTCAGCATGTATATGTCTGTGTGTGTTCTGAAATATTAACATACACAATGACATTCTCATGAATCCAATTTTATACATAGCGATCACAGAACAAAGATTATTTTGGTATCTAATTTATCATTTCTTATTAATTCTGGCCTATGTGGGAATAATGTTGGAAATTGTTCATTGTCTTTTAATACATAGGATCATAGATTTCAAACTAGAGATCTTTCAGAAGCCATCAGATTCAATTCTCTTAGATAATTTAGTTGAGAAAAGTGAAAAATCAGAGAGGTTAAATTAGATTTCTAAGATCAGACAAGTATTCAGTGACAAAGCCAATTTTGAATGAAAGTCCCTTGACACCCAATACAACATTCTTTTCACTGTTGACTCTCTGCTTCAAAATGAAGTATATATATTTAAAACAAAAGCTTATTAGTATGACTAGATTTCTGTATGCACCCTGCCCTATGTCTGCTGAGATGGAGGTAATGCATATTTTAGAATTAAAAATTTTGGCATTAAATCCTCCTTGTGCCACTTAATAGTGTCATTCAACAACGAATGACTTCACCTCCCCAAAAATGTATCTTAATGTCTGAAATGAGGGAAATGGACAAAATGATCTCAAAGTTCTATTTCAGCTTTAAATTCCAGATTGCCTTAGCTGAATTTAAATAAAATGTACATGTACTGTAAGCTAAAAATCCACATCTTGATAGGAAGAAAGAGAAAGAGAATTTCTCAGAGGACTAAGGAAAAGGAACTCTTTGAAATAATAATGTAGAATATTTTAAAAACAACAAAGTAAAAATCAATCAAATAAAATTTCATTAGAATTTCCTGAGAACTTTTCTTTTCCTCAGATGAATCATAACAAACATCTTAAAATAGTTACTGCTATCATCAACCTTAGATAGCTACTGTCTATAAGGTCTGTATATCTATTACTTCTCTAATGACCATAATACATACTTAATTATTATTTATTGAAATGAAATTGAACATGAGGGATATCATGAAAGAAAAGAAAGGAAATGGCAAGGAAGAGCACAGAAAGTTTCACATTTATTTGGTCTTCATTTTTTTTTTCTGGTATTTTCTAGAGAAGCACCATAGAAGAGAATCGGCTATATTATGCTATATGAGAAGGGTGGAAATCTAACATTCAAAATAATTATGGAAATTGTAAGAGATTAAAAGATTTTTAAGCTTAGCATAAAGCATGACTAAGATAAATGAAACCAGTGAAGGTCCAAGAAATGGAGGAAATCAGTTGATTTCACAAGAGTAAGTGAACATTCAGAGAAAAGTCAGAAAAGCTAAAGGAATTACAACAACTTAAATATAAGACCAGTTCAAAATTCATTCAATGGAATTGTATAATCAAAGACTTAAAACTAGAAGGGAATGCAGGGTAATCTAGTCCCGTCCCCAACTTTTACAGATAAAGAAAGTGATACCTGGAAGGTTCAAATGAGTTGCCCAAAATCACAGAGGCAACATAAGGATACAGTATATGATTTGAACAAGCAAAGCTCAAGATGATTGAGCACAATATGTCTTTCAGTCTTTCATTTTAACATTATTCTTCTCTTTATATATGTGCTCTTAATTTCCATCCCCCAGAGTCACGGCTTTGAATTGCAGAACAAAAGTGTTATTATTTCCAGAAAGTCACTATTAATATAATAATAATAATGTTATCTAGGAAACATACCTTGCTACTTATTAACAATAAGAATGAAAAATAGATGAGAATATGAAAGTATATCATGTGAAGTTGTGAACAAAATGGTCTCTAGTCTCTTTCATCTCTTCATCTGTGATCTGATGATTGGCAGTCATGATGAAAAAGAAGAATGTTAGGAAGAATAAGGCATACAGAAAGAAAGAAATGACAATAATATTATTTGTATTTTGTTTCAAAGCATATAGAGTACTTCATAATATATTCATAATTCTGGGAGGTAGGTGCTATTATTATTCTTATTTTACAGATGGGATACTGAAGCAAATTTACTCAGTGATTAAAAATTATTTTTTATCCAAAGCCACAAAAGTAGGAAGTTTCTGAGGTCAAATTTGACTACAGGTCCAGAATTCTATCCATTGAACCACATCAGTTTCTCAATTATAAAAAGGGTAGTGTGACCAGATAGAGGAATATAAGAGTTTTTGACCATAGAAGAGAAATAATTTTGAGTAGATGATGAAATCTCATCATCTTGACTGCTAAATATCTCCACCCCTCACACCTTTCAAAGACTTTTATTTCCATTCTAACTTCACTTTCCTTCCTTCACAATTTGAGTCCTATAGATAATTAATTCCATTGAATCCTATCTTTTACTCTCATATTCCTTGAGCCTTTGACCTACATTCCAGCTTGGCTCCTGTAGAAGAAAGCTGGTTGAAGTCATGAAAGTGAGTTGCTGGTAAGATCTACGAAATACTTTCCCTGTGTGATACTAAGTAGAAGAGGACAATAAGCCATAGGATTTAAAATGATTGAGGAACAGCAATATATATATTAAGGAGTTTAACCTGTATATATATATGTAGGTAATGATTTATGAAAACCAAAGTGCTAGTATCTCTAATAAAGTTGAAAATATTATTTCATAAAACTTGAAACCTTAATTTTCAGCCTTAAATAGAACATGTATGATATTGCAGTCTAGATCTAGTACACTGAGTAAAGATACACACAAGACAAGGAAAAGGAAAGAAATAAGCTTTGAAATAATAATTATTATGTGCCAGGCACTATGCTAAGCAATTTTTACATTTTTTTTTTTCATTTGAGATTCACAAGGGTCACAAGGCTATAAATAATTGTTGTCACCATTTTGCACTTAAGGAAACTAAGGTTAAAGTTTTTGCTTAGGATCACATATCTAGTAATTGTCTTTAGTGACATTTGAAGTAAAGTTTTATTAATCCCAGCCCCAGTGCTGTATCCAGTGATGCTTCCATAACAGTGGCTTCTTAGAGACTGAGTTACTTAAAGGAAGGAACTATGTCTTCAACTTTTTATGCTTAGCATTAAATACAGTGTCTAGCAGAGAATATGCACTTAAGAAATGATTGGTAGAAAGAGAAACAAAAGATAGACTGCCATAGATAGATGGATAATAATAAGAAAAAGTAATTGATAGTAGAAGTAAAGGCTACAGAAGGGGCATATTATAGTAGAAATAGACCAAGATTTGGATAAAAAAGAGCTATACCCATCACTGATGACACTTATTATCTTGGTGACTTTGACCAAAGCCTTTCACCTTTCTGATCACTTTCCTCATCGATAAAGTGAGAATTGAACCAGGCTCTTCCTTATTTTAAGTTCTATTATGTAATACCCCACAATAACAAACATCTTAATTCCTTTTATATAAAATTTCAACAGAAACTATTAGAAATTTGCCCTCCTTTCTTTGCTTCTCTTATATAGAATTGCAGTTTTGATGTTTAACATAAATTATTAGAAAAATAGACTCCATTAATAGAAATGTATATGTCATTACAGAAAAAATTCCTGTACCACATATTTTCTATGTAAAAAATTTAGTAACTTGGGAAAAATGATAATAGTGATTAAAAGTCAAGTTGGCTTTTCCTAATAAAAGTTTTAAGACTTCTGTCAAAACTCCAATAAATACTCAATTCCCTTTATACATAGCTTGACCAAGTTTCCTAAAGCTTACCCAGGATCTATCTTTTGGTTTTCTTAACCCTCTTTTTTCATCATTCCTGGAAATAGAAGATGCAGGGTGATAAGAGGAGATTAAAAGTATAGATGACAAGAAAGCATATCTTTAATCTTATGGTAAAAGTCTACTAGAAGTATATGACACATAAGCAATTGTGACAATCTTTGTTATATATGATAACATCAAAGATGCACAAAGTATCTTTAGGAAAGTCAGTTAGTAAGATTAGAGGAGTATTATTATCACCAACATAAAGACAGGGAAACTGAAGCAGGCTTAAATGGGACATTGTGGATGGATAGAATAGAGAATCAAAAGAAGAATAGCATATTTCACATTTAAAAAGGGGGGATTCTGAGAAAAGTGCATAATTTGAGGCATATACTAAAGTATATTCTAACTTGTTCTAAGATTGGATGTAGAATACAATTTATAAAAGATATTATTATGGGGGCACCTATAGGATGAAGTGAATAGAGTACAAACTCTGGAGTTAGGAAGACCTGAATTCAAATTTGATCTCCAGGCATTTAACAATTCCTAGTTGTGTGACCATGGGCAAGTCACTTAACCCCAGTTGCTTGTCAAAAGAAAAAAAAAAGATATTGAATCATAATGGGGAAATATGTAAATTTCTTCAATTGACCAAAAAGCAATAATTAATCAAAAGATAGTATTATAAGAAAAGCCTAAAAATATTGATTAGTGGACATTTACAGATGACTTTAAATAATAAGTTTAAAGAGAAAAGGGAAGGTCTTATATCTTAGAGGCATATGTACTTAACTGGATGCTAATTTGTATTTTTTGGGGGACATATCTTCCCAATTATGTAAAACTCCTTAAACCCTGTGTTCTTTGTCTTTTAAAACCTCTTCATATCTACTATAGTGACACAACAGTGATGTAACAAATATGTGCATAACTGAATGAGTTAATTCTAATTATTTCTCCTTCCATCATTTCAAATATAGCCCATGAATGTTTTCTGTTGTTGTTGTTTTTTTTAATTCTATTTCCTTTTATTTTTATTATAAATCTATTAAAAAAGGAGAAAACAAATATGAAAAATCACACACGGGTAACCGAATTCATCCTACTGGGATTGTCAGATGACCCAGAGCTTCAAATGGTCATTTTTTGTTTCCTTTTATTGGCCTACATTCTCAGCATTGCTGGCAATGTGACTATCATCATCCTCACCTTGCTGGATTCTCACCTCCAAACCCCAATGTATTTCTTCCTCCGGAATTTCTCCTTCTTAGAAATTTCATTTACAACTGCTTGTATTCCCAGATTCTTGGGCACAATTATTACTAAGGACAAGACTATTTCCTACAATAACTGCATGGCTCAGTTGTTTTTCTTCATTGTCTTGGGAGTAACTGAATTTTACCTTCTAGCAGCCATGTCCTATGATCGCTATGTTGCCATCTGCAAACCCCTACATTATACAACCATCATGAGCAACAGAGTCTGTACATTGCTTGTCTTCTGTTCATGGCTGGTTTCAATCATGGTCTTCTTTCCAGCAATCATTTTGATGCAGCAGCTTGATTATTGTGCTGATAATATCATTGACCATTTTACCTGTGACTATTCTCCCCTCTTCCAATTATCCTGTACAGATACACAATTCTTAGAGACAATGGGTTTTACCTGGGCTGTGTTTACTCTTATGTTTACATTGGCATTAATCATCCTCTCCTACATATATATCATTAAGACAATTCTACAGATCCCCTCAGTCAATCAGAGGAAAAAGGCCTTCTCCACTTGTTCTTCTCACATGATTGTCATCTCCATTTCTTATGGCAGCTGCATCTTTATGTACATCAAACCCTCAGCAAAAAACAGAGTCTCTTTAAACAAGGGAGTTGCTGTACTTAATACATCAGTAGCCCCCATGTTGAATCCCTTCATTTATAGCTTAAGGAATCAACAAGTGAAACAAGCCTTCATGGACATGATAAGGAAGATTTTATTTTCTTTAAACAAAGGAAAAGTTTTGTTTAACTGATTAAAAAGATATAATGAGTAGATTTCTTACTGATTGTTCAAAGTTTTGTCGTCTCCCTCATATATCTTTATCTTTATATTTCTGATGTCAAAATTAAATGATTTTTTAATTTACAAATTAAATTCACCCATCACATTCTCTTGTATTATTTTTGTATACACTTTTTTATGTACATGTTATCTCCTTCAAGGGAATGCATGCTCCTTTAGTATAGGAACGCCTTAATTTTCTGTCATTATATTTTCCTACCTATAGCAGAGAGCCTCACAAAAAGAATATAGTTTGTAAATTCTTCTTGATTGATTGGCTTTTGGACATGGATATTTCCCGAATAAATTTATATGAAAATATTTCCATGCTGGAAGAAATGAACTTTGAATTGCTGTAGCCCCTTCCAAGAATTGATCCTTACTTTGTGTTTTTTTTTTTTTAATTTAATAGCCTTTTATTTACAGGATTTATACATGGGTAACTTTACAGCATTAACAATTGCCAAACCTCTTGTTCCAATTTTTCACCTCTTACCCCCCCCACCCCCTCCCCTAGATGGCAGGATGACCAGTAGATGTTAAATATATTAAAATATAACTTAGATACACAATAAGTATACATGACCAAAACATTATTTTGCTGTACAAAAAGAATCAGACTCTGAATTATTGTACAATTAGCTTGTGAAGGAAATCAAAAATGCAGGTGTGCATAAATATAGGGATTGGGAATTCAATGTAATGGTTTTTAGTCATCTCCCAGAGTTCTTTTTCTGGGTATAGCTAGTTCAGTTCATTACTGCTCCATTAGAAATGATTTGGTTGATCTCGTTGCTGAGGATGGCCTGATCCATCAGAACTGGTCATCATCTAGTATTGTTGTTGAAGTATATAATGATCTCCTGGACCTGCTCATTTCACTCAGCATCAGTTCGTGTAAGTCTCTCCAGGCCTTTCTGAAATCATCCTGTTGGTCATTTCTTACAAAACAGTAATATTCCATAATTTTCATATACCACAATTTATTCAGCCATTCTCCAACTGATGGACATCCATTCAGTTTCCAGTTTCTAGCCACTACAAAAAGGGCTGCCACAAACATTCGTGCACATACAGGTCCCTTTCCCTTCTTTATAATCTCTTTGGGATATAATCCCAGTAACACTGCTGGATCAAAGGGTATGCACAGTTTGATAACTTTTTGAGCATAGTTCCAAACTACTCTCCAAAATGGTTGGATTCGTTCACAACTCCACCAACAATGCATCAATGTCCCAGTTTTCCCGCATCCCCTCCAACAATCATCATTATTTTTTCCTGTCATCTTAGCCAATCTGACAGGTGTGAGTGGACTAGAGTTGTCTTAATTTGCATTTCTCTGATTAATAATGACTTGAGCATCTTTTCATATGACTAGAAATAGTTTCAATTTCTTCATCTGAGAATTGTCTGTTCATATCCTTTGACCATTTTTTCAATTGGAGAATGGCTTGATTTTTATAAATTAGGTTAATTTCTATATATTTTGGAAATGAGGCCTTTATCAGAACCTTTGACTGTAAAAATATTTTCCCAGTTTATTGCTTCCCTTCTAATCTTGTCTATTAGTTTTGTTTGTACAAAACTTTTCAGTTTGGTATAATCGAAATTTTTCTTTTGTGATCAGTAATGATCTCTAGTTCTGCTTTGGTCATAAAGACCTTCCCGTCCACAGGTCTGAGAGGAAACATCCTATGTTCCTCTAATTATTAATAATTATTCTTTATGCCTAGGTCATGAACCCATTTTGACCTTTATCTTGGTGTACGTTAAGTATGGATCAATGCTAGTTTCTGCCATATTAGTTTCCAATTTTCCCAAGAATTTTTATCAAACAGTAAGTTCTTATCCCAAAGCTGGGATCTCTGTTGGTCAAAGACTAGGTTGCTATATTTTTGACTGTTTTGTCCTTGAACCTAATCTATTCCACTGATCAACTAATCTATTCCTTAGCCAATACCAAATAGTTTTGGTAACTGCTGCCTATAATATAATTTTAGATCTGGTACAGCTAAGCCACCATCATTTGATTTTTTTTCATTAATTCCCTTGAAATTTTGACCTTTGTTTTCCATAATGAACTTTTTGTTATTTTTCTAGGTCATTAAAATAGTTTTTGGGAGTCTAATTGGTATAGCGCTAAATAAATAGATTAGTTTAGGTAATATTGTCATCTTTATTATATTTGCTCGCCCTATCCAAGAGCATTTAAATTTTTCCAATTGGTTAGATCGACTTAATTTGTGTGAAAAGTGGTCTGTAGTTTTGCTCATAAAGTTTCTGATTTCCTGGCAGATAGATTCCTAAATATTTTATATACAGTAGTTACTTTAAATGGAATTTTGAACTCTGACTGTTGGATTTGTTATGATATATAAGAATGCTGATGACTTATGTGGGTTTATTTATAACCAGCAACTTTAAGTAAAGGGATTATTTCTAATAACTTTAGCAGAATCTCTGGGGTTCTCTAAGATCCATCATGTCATCGGCAAAGAGTGATAATTTGGCTTCCTCATTCCTATTCTTATTCCTTTAATCTTTTCTCAGCTCTATTGCTATAGCTAGTGTTTCTAATACAATATTAAATAGTAACGGTGATAGTGGGCAACCTTGTTTCACCCAGATCTTATTGGGAATGGTGCAGTTTGTCTCCATTACATATGATGTTACTGATGGTTTTAAATAGATTGCTGATTATTTTAAGGAAAAGTCAATTTATTCCTATACCTCAAGTGTTTTTAATAGGAATGGATGTGGATTTTATCAAATGCTTTTTCTGCATCTATTGGAGATGATCATTGGTTTTTGTTAATTTGGTTATTAACATGGCCAATTATATTGATAGTTTCCTAATATTGAACCACCCGCATTCCTGGTATAAATCCTACTTGATCATAATGTATTATCTTGGAGATGATTTTCCTGTAGTCTTTTTGCTAATATCTTATTTAAGATTTTAGCATCAATATTCATTAGGGAGATTGGTGTATAATTTTCTTTCTGTTTTCAGCCTACCTGGTTTAGGTATCAGTACCATCCGGTCATAGAAGGAATTTGGTAGGACTCCTTCATTCTATTTTATCTAATTTATATAGCATTGGGCCAATTGTTCTTAAATGTTTGGTAAAATTACATGTAAATCCATCTTCCTGGGATTTTTTCTTAGGGAGTTGTTTAATTGCCTGTTCTATTTCTTTTTCTGAAATGGGACTATTCCAATTCTTCCTCCTCTTAGTCTGGGAAGTCTGTATTTTGGAGGTAGTCATCCATTTCACTTAGGTTATCAAATTTATTAATAAAGTTGAGCAAAATAACTCCTTATTATTTCTAATTTCCTCTTCCTTGGTGGAAAGTTCTCCTCATTTTTAAGACTACTAATTATTTTCCTCCCTCCTTTTCTAATCAGATTTACTAAAGGGCTTATCTTATTTTATTGGCTTTTCATAGAACCAACTCTTAGTTTTATTAATTAGTTCAATAGTTTTTTACTTTCAATATTTTTAATTTCTCCTTTAATTTTAGAATTTCAATTTAGTATTTGATTGGGGTTTTTAATTTGGTCTTTTAGCTTTTTTTAGTTGCAAGCCCAATTCATTAATCTTTTCTTTCTTGTTTTATTCAAGTGTTTCTAAGGATATAAAATTCTCTTATTACTGCTTTGGCTGCATCCCACAAATTTTGGTATGATGTCTCATCATTGTCATTATCTTGAGAAATTATTAATTGTATCTATAATTTGCTGCTTCACCCAATCATTCTTTAAGATGAGATTGTTTAGTTTCCAATTACTTTTTGGTCTATTTCCCTAATTTTTTGTTGAATGTGTTTTATTTGCATCATGATCTGAAAAGAAAGCATTACTATTTCTGCTTTCTTGCATTTAATTTGAGTCTTTATGTCCTAAATATGGTCAGTTTTTGAATGGGTTCCATGAACTGCTGAGAAGAAAGTATATTCTTTTATCTCCATTCAATTTCTCCAAAGATCCAACATACCTAATTTTTCTAATATTCTATTTACCTTTAATTTTCTTTTTATGTTTTGTGGTTTGATTTGTTATTCTGAGAGTGCAAGGTGAGATCTCCCATTAAGTTTTGTTGTCTATTTTTCTGCAACTCTCTTTAACTTCCTTTAGGAACTGAGTGCCATCCACTTTGGCATAATGTTTAATATTGATATTGCTTTGTTTTTATTTTTCTTTAGAGGTGGTAGTTCCTTCCTTATCTCTTAATTTAGATATTTTTACTTTTGTTTGATCTGAGATAAGATGCTACCCCGCTTTTTTGACTTTACTAAGCATTTTGATTTTGCTCCAGCCTTTACCTTATCTGTATCCCCCGCTTTAAATTGTTTTTGTAAACAACATATTGTAGGGTTCTGACTTTGATCCAGTCTGCATCTGTCCTCTTATGGGAGTTCATCCCATTCCATTTACGGTTAGGAATTCTAAATCTGTATTTCCTGCCATCCCAATAACCCAGATTGTGTATTATTCTTGCCTCCTCAACCCTCTTTTCCTTATAAACTTATGTAACCTCTTGTTCAGATACATTATCCTCTTATAATCCCTCCCTCCCCTTTGATTCTTTCCCCTTCCTTCCTATTACTCCTTTCTTTTCCCTTTCCTCCCCATTTTTAATGAGGCGAGAGAGAATTTTCCTAAACAAATGTCAATTATTTTTTCTTGAGCTAACTCGATGAGAGTGATCCAACCAATGTTCCTCCCTCTCAAATTCCCAGTTTGATAAGTTTCCAGCCCTTGTGGATTGGTTCCTTTATCCCTCCTTCCACCTTATTCTGCCATATCCTTCCATATCTACTCTTTTATGTTATAAGCAATCAATTTACATGTATTTTTGTATATCCACAAAGAAACCTCAAGAGTTATTTACTTTCTGCATCTCTTGAGTTTATCTTGAGGTCAAAGTTAATTTTTTTTCAGAAACAAATGGAATTCATTTGTCATTAAGTCCATCTTCTTCCTTGTCAGCTTATTGGAGTTTATTCTGGTGATCCCAAGTCTGTCCTTTGGAAATATCAATTCAGGCCCTTTCCTTAATGTAGAGGCAGATTGGGTGATCCTTATTGTGACCTTTTAAATGGTTTTTTTTTGGCTGTTGAAATTTTTCCTTAATCGATAGTTCAAATTTCCACAATATTCCTGGTTTATTTAGGGTTTCTTCAGAAGGTGTTGATGAATTCTTTAATGCCTATTTACCTTTGATTCTATTACATCTGGAGTTCCTTGATGATTTCTTAAATAGATCTAGGCTCTTTTTCATCATAGTTTTCGGAAAGTCCAATAATCCCAGATTATCTCCAGATTATTTTCCAAGTCTGTCGTTTTAAAGAGATAATCATGGTTTTTCCATTTTTTTTTGTTTTGTGACTGATTCTTGCTGTCTCAATGCACTTAGTTTCAATTTGTTCATTTTAAGAATTATTTTCTTCATTAGCTTTTTTTCTTTTCTGTATATGTCCATGAGTTTTTGAATGTATTTTTTGGTCTGTGGAATTTTTTCCATTTCATAATTTTTTTCTTTAGTGAATTATTTTCTTTTCCAATTCAAGATCCTACTTTCTTGCGGTGTCTTTTGTCTTTTCCAATTCATGATCCTACTTTCTTGCGAGTTCCTTTGTCTTTTCCAATTCACAAATCCTACTTCTTCTTAGTGAATTTTTATTTTTCCAATTACAATTCTTACTTTCCCGAGATTTTTACTTTTTCCAATTCGTATTTCAGGAAGTTGTTGCCTCTTGTAGGGCTTCTCTTTCCTTTCCCATTTATCTTCTAACTCTTGAGACTTTTAATGGTCTCTTCTAGAACATTATGTAAAGGAGGACAGTCTGATGCATTTTTTTGCTGTTTGAGGTCCTTCAGGTTTTGGACCTCTTTTTCTGCATAGAAGCTGGATCGTTCTTTTCTTCTTTTTTATTCATGTTTTAAAGCCTTTAGGTGGTTCCTAGGCAAGGGTTACCAGTTCCTCTGCAGAGCAGGGAAAGATTTAAACCGATTTCGGCTCCAGGTATGGGAGTTTCTGGGGAGAGTTTTCCTTCCCCAACAGGAAGTGGATTCCAGCACTGGCGGAGCTATCAAACGGCTTAGTAGGGCTGAGTGGATTAGCGATTGCCCGGGCTAGAGACTGGGGTGGAAGTGTCACTGCCCCAGGCCGGAGCCTCTTGTGGGACTGTGGAGAAGGCTGACCGCGAGACCGCAGACCGCAGACCGCAGGACCGCAGACCCAGACCGCAGACCGCCTGGAACTCTGCCCCCGTGTCCCTCGCCCAATGCAAATCGGCCCTGGAAAGTTTATGGCCCCGCCGAGCTCCCCCACTGCTCAGATTGGAGGCTAACCCGGCTGCGTCCTGCTGTGCAGGATCACAACTGCCCCAAGGAGAAGCCCGTACTGCGGGTTGGGGCGCGCTTGTGCTGGATTTCTTTCACCCTCGGTTTGAGACTCTCCTCGGAACCCAATTTCTCCCTGTCTTTGCGATCTCCCCTGGCCCGGAACCAACCTTTTGGCGAGACTGCAGTTTTCTTCGGCCGGTGAGTTGTTCTACTTTATCTTTACGTTGTAGCAGTCAAGACTATTTTTGAGGCTCGATATAATATTGATAAAGAGGGTAAGAGAAGAGCTTAGAAAGTCGCGTGTGTCTTCTCCGCCATCTTGGCTCCGCCCCCTTGATCCTTACTTTGTACATAGCTTACAGTTGATAAACCTGTTCATTGTAAAGACAAATTGCTGATTTTAATAGGACCTGGAGTCATAGAACAATTCTTTCAGAACTTATGTTACACTACCATAGCATTCAAGATGCCAAAGTCAGCTCCATGTACAGATAAAAATTGTTTGCTTTAGTGAAAGATTGTTATTGTTACTCAAATGCTCAAATGAATTTGTAATCTCACCAATTTGGGAGCTTATGCCAGTGATATAGAGTGCCATCCATCCAAACCTCCCCATTTTGTGTGATTCTTGAACATATTCTCCCAAAGGTTTTATATATATATATATATATATATATATATATATATATATGCTGGATTTCCTCCTAGTTTACTCATGAAATCACTAAGGCATGATTAGAGCACACTGAACATCCATAGATATCTTTTGCTTTTGCTATATTACTAATTCCTTTTCTACTTATACAACAACATTTCTTAAGAGGATCATTTATTCATATATATGTATGTATACATGTATATATTTACATATATATATAAAATTGAGAGTCCCTTTTTGATTACATCTTGCAACTTTCTTATATCTACCTTGTATCTTTTTTCTCCTTTTGTGACTTCCATATAACAATATTCCATATAGTGTCACCCAATATCTTTCTTTTCACTCTACTAGTTTCTAAATTAATGGAAAATTCAGGCCCTTCCTGCCTCTCTGCACAGCAGCTCTTGGAGCCTATGAACTTTCCTACCTATCTGCCACCAATTATTGACCCTATGACTTCTATTCTGTCTGTTATGATAAACACAGGATGTGGATACTTAAAATAAATATGTTCCTTTGTGGGAAACTGGCAATTTCATATTACTTCATCCCCATTTTCCTCAGTCCTATCTCATTTATGTCCCAATTCAATTTTGGCCACTTTGCTACTGTGTTTTCTGCAGTTCCCCTTCCATAGTCAACACACTTCTGTTCATATTGCACCTATTTTCTTATATAGTTGCCATCTCTTAACATTCAGGAAAACCAAGTTTCCCTTGATTATTTTGGGCAGCCCTGGTTTACCTTTATTCTCCCTACTCCCTCATTCATTCAATTAAAGTTTCAAATTGAATTTAATTATATGATTCCATGGATTTAAAGTTATGGTAATTGTAGAATATCAGTTCCCAGGTCATCCTTGACTCCTTTCTGAAGAAATTTAACATGGCTCATCATTTTCCTCTTTTGCCCAGCTCCATTTACTTGAAGATTTTAATATCCAGGTATGTTCTTTCTCAGGCTCCCTAAACTGCCATTCTTTTGAATCTCCTTAAGCCCCATCACCTATTCCTGTAACCTCCCCTCCCCAGCATACATATACCATAGGTAAAGGTGGTCACCCATTAGATTTTGCAATTAATGCATTACTCTAATTAGAAACCTGATATTCCCTTAATTATTACCCTCTATCCATATGTTCATTTTTTACTTCTCCTTTTTCTTTCCTCTGGAATTCCCTCAAATTCCTCATTGTGATCTTAATCCCATTACCATTCAGTATTTCTCAGGCTCTTATCCACATTCTACTTTTACTTTACTTCCTTTAAAGTCTCAAGGTAAGAGTTAGCCCTTTCAACTTCATAATATTTTGATCCCTCTAATTCCTTGTCAAACCTTATCCCAAGATAACTTCAATTATAAGTCTCTTTTGCTCCTTCTGTGCTACTGAATGAAATTGGAAGAAAATCTTAAAAGTATATAAAAAGGGCACATTACAAAATTTGGTTATCCAACTTGAACTTAGCCTTCACTCCAGCAAGGCAATAAATACTATTATTCCTACCTAAATGATTCTATGTCCAGGAGCTCTTTCTTTCTCCATTCTTCCTCAAGTACTCCACATCCTCTCTTTTCCATATCTCATATGAAAATCTTGCTTTTTTTCTTGGGCAAAACTATGAACACTCAATGAGAATTTTTTTTTCCTTTTCTCTTTATCAGTGAGTTGAGTAACTGATTCATCATTTTTCTTTCCTTTCCAATTCTCAACTGAAACTAGTGGATTTCAGCATACATACTGATAATCCCTCAATCTCCTCAATGCTGTAATTAATTCATTTTCTGTTTTGATAGTTTTTTTTCCTCCTGTAATCTTGTTTGTTGAATTATTTATAATTGTTTTATTTTTTTTGGTTATACATATATATCTATTAAATTTTTAATATACATTTTTTAAGAATCATTTTTGGAAGAGAAAAATAAAAACAAAAGGGAAAATTAGAAGAGAAAAAACACAAAAAGTAAACATATTATGTGTTGATTTATATTCAATGCCCATAATTCTTTCTGGATGCAGAGGGCATTTTTCTATCCAAAGTTTATTGGAATTGCCTTGGATCACTAAACTGTTGAGAAGAACCAAGACTTTCTTAGTTGATCATCACATAATCTTGCTGTTACTATGTACAATGTATTCCTAGTTCTGCTTGTTTCACTCAGCATCAATTCATGCAATTCTTTCTGAGTTATTTTAAATTCAGCTTGTTCAGCATTTTTTATTGAACAATAATATTCCATTATCTTCATATACCATAAGCTGTTCCACCATTCCCCAAATGATAGGCATCTTCTCAGTTTCTAATTTTTTTGCCACCAAAAAAATGCTGCTACAAACAATTTTGTTCATGTAGGTCTTTTCCCCTTCATGACTTCCTTCAGGATACAGTCCCAGTGCAGTGATGAAGTTAGTGGCAGGTTCCAGATTCAGGGAACCAAATGAAGATGTTTGGCTCCCCTAGAATTCCCCTTTAGGAGTCATGCAAGGTAGGGAGTTGTGGGAACCCCTTCTGGCGGTGCAGAAATCCTTTATAAAGGAATTTATGAACCCAAAAAGGAAGACTGGTTAATAAAAAAGTTTATTATAGGCACTGAGAAGTCAGCTTTTTCTATGCATGAATAGAAAGACTGAATTCCTTGGTGGTAAGGTCCTGACAGAGAAATAAAGTTTTTAGCAGAGAAATCCTGACAGAGGGGTATAAAGTCTTGTTAGGGAAATAAGTAAAGATAAAGAGAAGGTAACACTGAAAGAGAATATCATTTCAGTGGGCAGAGAGTTTCCGCTCCGCCAGAGAGAGAGGTTCATTGGCATGGCATATTAGGTCCTCTGCAAAGAAATGACTTTAAAATGGCCATTTTTATAAAGAAATCTGAGACAAAGGTTTCAACTGAATGAGATTTCCTCAGTGATGTTATTGCCCCCAGGCCTAGATGAGACCACTTACTGGGAATGCTTTTGAGTCAACTATAGGGGTCAGTAGAAATCTAAATCTCCAGCTAAATGAGATTACTTCAATTAGTCTCACCAAGATAAACCACTTTATCTTGATTCATTGGAGGGATCTCTCACAGAGGCAGGATGCAAGGAGAATCTATCCTTCAAGTTACTTCTCAAGTGCTTTACCTCATGCCTCATCCCCAAAGTCAGAGAGAGAGAGAGAAAGAGAAAGAGTTTTGGGGCTCCCCTCGTTATTCCTTCCTCAAGCAGTCACTCTGTAATTCATTTGGGATAAAGGACAAAGATCTCTTCTTCTGTAACCACTTCAAGCTGTCAAGGGTCATAGAGATGTCCCTAGTTCATTTAGGGTTCATGCCAGGAGGGGAGATATAAGGTCCAAAAATAACAGCAGGGCATCTGATTGTGTGTTGTGTGTCCCAATCAGTCCCAGTCTGAAAGCTGGAGGGCAATTGAAAATTCATTGCTTGAAGCCTCAAGGAAACAAATTTCAGGAGCAGATTAAAAGTGGGGTGTCATCCAGGGTTGAGATGGTGACATTTGGGAATGGCACCTTTTTGCAGAAAATGCATCTGGTTCCATCTATGGGCTGTCTTTAAGAATGCTGGGTTAAACAATTTACTTATTTTCTATGGCAAAATCCTTCACTGGAAAAAAAAAAATTGATGCTCATACCTTGGATCTTGCCATCATTCATAAACTCACCATTTCCTTATTCACAAACTGTGAAATTCACTTATTTGATCATCATATATTAGCATTTTCCCTACTTTTCAGCTTTCCTGTACTAACTGTGCTTTTAATCTACACTTTGACATCTAATCCCTTCACTGCTAAATTTTGTTCTAGACCATCATATTTATAATTGTTATACTTGCCTTTTTTTTTTTTTCATTTTGAGCCTTTGATCAACTACATTGTTTACATTTTCCTCTTCTCTTGAATTTCTTGCTTCCTTTTCATATTATCAGTTTTGGGTCACTCTCACTACGCACTGTCTTTACTTGTTCATATACTACTGCAAGTAGAGAAAATCAAACTGCCAATCTAAGTAGACCCACAACAGATTTATGTTACATAACCTCAACTAGACCATCATTGCGTTAGGCAGTTCTTCTATATCTGCCTTATCAACTCCATATTCTCTTAAATATAATGACTTCCCTGAAACTTTTCATTCTTTGTCATACACAGATTAGTTACTTTACCACCTACATCTTGGCTTAGAACCTTGCCTAATATTATTCAAACACTGAAACTATGATCTTAGATCTCTCTCTTCCATATCATCAAGATGCCTTCTCCCATTTTCTCCTTTTTCACACTGTCTCACATTATATGAATCAGTCAAACTAAAGAATCAGTCAATCTAAAAAGACTGGGAAAATGGAAGACAATATAAAATACGTTATTACAAAACAGCCAATCTAAAAAAAAAATGATTCAGGAGATATAATTTAAAAATCATTGGTCTACCTGAAGAGTGTGATCAAAAAAAGATTCTGGATAGCATTCTTTTTTTTTTTTTTTCCAGGCCCTGGGTGAGAGAGTTTTTATGTATTAATTTATTGATTTAAAAAAAATTATAACTTTTTATTGACAGAATATATGCATGGGTAATTTTTTTTTTACATTATCACTTGCACTCACTTTTGTTCTGACTCTTCCCTTCCCTCCCTCCACTCCCTCCCCTAGATGGCAGGCAGTCTTATATATGTTTAATATGCTATAGTATATCCTAGATACAATATATGTATGCAGAACCATACAGTTCTCTTGTAGCACAAGAAGAAATGGATTCAGAAGGTAAAATTAACCTGGGAAAAAAACAAAAATTCAAGTAGTCCACATTCATTTCTCAGTGTTCCTTCTCTGGGTGTAGATGACTCTGTCCATCATTGATCAATTGGACTGAATTAGATCTCCTCTTTGTCGAAGATATCTACTTCCATCAGAATACATCCTTATATAGTATTATTATTGAAGTATATAATGATCTCCTGGTTCTGCTCATTTCACTCAGCATCAGGTCATGTAAGTTTTTCCAAGACTTTCTGTATTTACTGGATAGCATTCTTCAAGAGATCATCAAAGAAAACTGCCATGGTATTCTTGAAAAAAGGGGAAAATATTCATTTAAAGAATCTATCACTCACTTCCAGAAAAAGATCCCACAAGAAAAACCCAAGGAACATTGTTGCAAAACTCCAGAACTACAATGTCAAGGAAAAAAATGCTGCAAGCTTGCAGATAAAAGCAATTTATGTATCAGGAATCAATGGTCAAAATTACCCAGGTTCTAGCAGCATCAACAATAATGGATTGGCTGGCCTGGAACAATATATTCTTGAAGGCAAAGGACCTGGGTTACACCAAAAAATAACTACACAGTTAGAATGAGCACCATATTTTGGGAAGGATACAGATCTTCAATGAAGTAAGAGACTTTAAATCATTTCTGTTGGAAAAATGAGAACTAAATAGAAAACATAATCTTCAAACACAGGACTGAAGAGAAGACAAGAAAGGTAAATATATATTATTTAAAGATTAAATTGTTTATATCCCTAGTTAGGAAAATTATATCTGTAACTCTTAAGAACTGTTTTAGGGCACTTAGAGGAGGGCATCACATGAATATAGGGTTTGGATGTGAATGGACTCTGATGTGATGATATCAAAGAAAACCACATTAAGTTGTGAGAAAAAGACTGTTCTGGGAGAAGAGGAAAGCTAAAGTATAAGAGCACAAATTAGATCATATGAAGAAGCACAAAAGACAAAAGTATAAAAGGAAGAAAGTAGGACAGAGGGAAATACAGAATTGGTAATTATAACTAAATGACAATTGCATGAACTCTCATAAAATGGAAGTGAACAGCAGAGTGGATTAAAAAACAGTCCTACATCTTACATGAACTAATGATGAGTTAAATGAGCAGAACCAGGAGATCATTATATACTTCAACAACGATACTGTATGAAGATGTATCCTGATGGAAGTGGATTTCTTTGACAAAGAGACCTAACTCAGTTTCAATTGATCAATGATGGATAGAAGCAGCTACACCCAAAGAAAGAACACTGGGAAATGAATGGAAACTGTTTGCATTTTTGTTTTTCTTCCTGGGTTATTTCTACCTTCTGAATTCAATTCTCCCTGTGCAACAAGAGAACTGTTTGGTTGGTTCTGCACACATATATTGTAGGATATACTGCAACATATTTAACATATATAGGACTGCTTGCCATCTAGGGGAGAGGGTGGAGGGAAAGAGGGGAAAAATCAGAAAAGAAGTGAGTGTAAGGGATAATGTTATAAAAAATTACCCTGGCTTGGGTTCTGTCAATAAAAAGTTATAATAATAATAAAAAAAATTCCTACAATGTGTTGTTTACAAGAAACACATTAGATAACAGAGAGGTATTTATGGAGTAAAGGTAAAATATTGTAACAGAACTCATTAAGCTTAGGCTGAAGCAAAAAAAAAAAAAAAAGCAGGGATAACAATTCTAATCTCTAATAAAGCAAAAATAAAAAGAGATCTAAATGAAAAAGATAAGGAAGAAAAGTATATCTTGATAAAAGGTACCATAAACAATGAAGTAGTAATGATACTAAATATATATGCAACAAGTAGTAGATCATTCATATTACTAGAAAAGATAATAAGATAGTAACACAAAGAAACAGACAGCAAAACTATATTAATGAGGAAGCTCAAACTTCACTTCCCAGAATGAGAGAAATCTAACCTCAAAATAAATAGGAAATACACTAGGGAGGTAAACAGAATCCTAGAAAACCTAGATATGATAGACTTCTGGAAAAAAACTTAATAGAGACAGAAAGGAATATGCTTTTTCTCAACTGTACATAGCACCAACATAAAAATTGATGATGTATTAGGCTACAAAATCCTCACAATCAAATGCAGAAAGTTAGAAATAATAAATGCTTCATTTTCAGACTATGTTGCAATAAAAATTATATTCAATAAAGTGCTAAGGAAAGATTGGCTAAGAACCCATTGCAAATTTTTAATATCTAATTTTAAATAATGAGTGGATCAAACAACAAATCATAGAAACAACCCTTAATTTCTTCCAAGAGAATGACAATAATGAGATAACAGTAAAACCTTTGGGATGCAGCCAAAGAATTCGTAGGGGAAATGTGAGATCTCTAAACAGTTACATGAACAAAACAAAGAAAAGAGATCAATGTATTGAACATGCAAGTAAAATGTTAGAAAAGAACAAATTAAAAAACCACCAATTTAAGTACCAAATTAGAAATTCTGAAACTCAAAGGAGAGAGTAATAAAATTGAAACTAATAAAACTATTGAACTAATACACAAAACAAAGAGTTGATTTTATGATAAAACCAACAAAATAGATAAAACTTTTATTATTTTGATTAGAAGAAGGAAAGGAAAATAACCAAATCACCAGCATCAAAAATGAAAAGGGGAAATTTACTACCAATGAAAAAGAAATTAAAGCAATAATTAGGAGACATTTTGACCAACTGTATGTCAACAAATCTGACAATTTAACTGAAATGGCTGAATATTTAAAGAAATAGAAATTGCCCAGATAAATAGAAAAAGAAATAAATTACTTAACTATTCCTTTTTTAGAAAAAGAAGTTAAACAAGCCATTAATGACCTTCCTAAAAACAAATCTCCAGGGTCAGATAGATTCAAAAGTGAATTTTACTAAACATTTAAAGAATAATTAATTTCAAAACTATGTAAACTATTTGGAAAAAATACATAAATAAGGAGTCATGTCAAATTCCTTCTATGACACAACTATTGTATTGATACATAAACCAGGGAGACCCAAAACAAAGAAAGAAAATTACAGACCAATTTCCCTAATGAACAAATTAAATTTAAACAAATTTAAATTTAATATTATTAACTAGAGTACAGCAATTTCTCAGCAGAATAATATATAATGACAAAATGGAATTCAGACTAGGAATGGAGGGCTTGTTTAATATCAGAATAATTATTACCATAATTGGCCCTATGAACAACAAAACCAACAGAAATCATATGATACTCTCAATAGATTCAGAAAAAGTTTTTGATAAAATGCAGCACCCATTCCTATTAAAAACACTACAGAGCATGGGGATAAAATGAGTCTTCCTCATAATAATAAGCAGTATCTATCTAAAAACAACAGCAAACATTACTTGTAATAGAGAGAAGTTGGATGCATTCCCAATAAAATCTGGGGTGAAACAAGACTGACCATGTTCACCATTATTATTCAACATTGTACTAGAAATGTGAGCTTTAGCAATAAAAAGAAAAATTAATTAGAGGAATTTGAATAGTCAATAAGGGAACAAAACTATCACTCTTTGCAGATGATACGATGATTTATTTAGAGATTTCTAGAAAATCATCCAAAATCCTGGAAACAGCTTTAGGAAAGTTGCAGGATATAAAATAAACCCACAAAATTATTAGAATTTCTGTATATTATTGGCAAAGCCCATCAGCAAGAGTTATAAAAAGAAATTCCATTAAATTTAACCATAGATAAGATAAAACATTTGTGTGTCTACCTGACAAGAAAAACACAAGATTTATATGAAAAAAAAAAATAAAACATTTCTCATGCAAATAAAGTCAGATCTAAACAATTGGGAAAATATCTATTGTTCATAGGTAAGGTGAGTTATTATGATAAAAATGACAATTCTGCCTAAATTTGTCTACTTGTTTGGTGCCATACCAAAATGCCAAAAATTATTTTATAGACCTCTAAAAATAGCAGAAAAAATTCATCTGGATGAATAAAATTTCAAAATATCACAGGAATTAATCAGAAAAAAATATAAAGATTGGTGGCTTAGCAGTACCAAATTTAAAACAAAATTATAAAGCAGCAGTCATCAGAACCACTTAATACTAACTAAGAAATATAGTACTGGATCAGTGATCAATGGAACAGATTAGATACACATTACACAGTAATCAAGATCTATAGTAACCTACTATTTGATAAATCTCCAAATTCCAACTTCTGCAATAAGAACTCACTATTTGACAAAAATTGCTAGGAATACTGGAAAATAATGTTAGCAACGTGGCATAGATCTACATCTCATATACCATACCAAAATACAGTCAAAATGGGTACATTATTTGTGCATAAAAGATCATACCATAAACAAATTAAGAAAGCAAGATTTAACTATCATGTCCTTAGAGAAGGGATGAATTTTTGACCAAAGAAGAACTAGAGAATATTGTGAAAAACAAAATGGACAACTTTGATTACAAAAATTTAAAAGTTTTTGCACAAACAAAACCAAGATTAAAGGGGAAGTAGAAAGCTTGAGAAAAATTGTTTACATTCAGTGTTCCTGACAAAGGCCTCATCTTTAAAATATATAAAGAATATGTAAAATTTATAAGAATTCAAATCATTCCCCATTTGATATTGTCAAAAGATATGAACAGACAATTTTCAAATGCCAAAATTTAATCTATCTATTGTTATATGAAAAAATGTTCTTAATCCCTATTGATTAGAGAAATTCAAATTAAAACAACTTTGAGTATCATTTCTCACACTTCTCAGATGGGCTAAGATGAAAAAATAATGACAAATGTTGGAGGGGTTGTGGGAAACTGGGACACTAAGGTACTGTTGGAGTTGTGAAATGATCCAACCATTCTGGAAAGCAATCTGGAACTATGTTCAAAAGACTATAAAACTATGCATACCATTTAACCCAGAAGTGTCACTACTGATTCAGTATCCTAAGGAAATCATAAAGTAAGGAAAAGGACACACATGTGGAAAAATTTTTGTAGCGGCTCTTTTTAGGGTAACAAAGAATTAGAAAATGACCAATGGCCATCAATTGGGGAATGGCTGACTGAGCTATGGTATATGAAGATAATGAACATTATTAATCTATAAAAAAATGATGAACAAACTGACCTTAGATAGGCCTAAAAAGATTTACAGGAATGCTGAGCGAAAGAAGTAGAACTAGGAATACATTGTACAGAAGATCTGGAAGTTTGACTGGTGTACACATATAATATCAGTCTGTATTGTAATGTGTCAGCTAAAAAAAACAAAAAGAGCAACAACAAAAAACTAAACCTTCCAGCTTCTGTGAAAAGAATGAAAGACTCTCTAGACTATTTCAACAAGAGGATTTTGAATCCAAAGAGCAAATTAAAGTCTATAGATGGTGAATTGAATGGTTTTTCACTGTCCTTTTTTATATCCTTTTTAATAACTTAATAGAAATGTATTTTCTTAAATATTCTGCTTACTTTTCAACATTAGGTCTTTCAAGAATTTCTGTAATGTTCTCTTTGTTCAGTTTTCTTGGAGGTTTCTGGGGCAGCCTTCTTTTCAGTTCAATAATCACCACAAGAGTAGCCAGGTGTTAAACAGGTAGAATGGAAGAGAGAGAGGTAAGATAGGAAAAAAAAAATGGAGAGATAAAAGAAGGGAAAAGCTAAGAAGAAAGGGAAGGAAGGAGGAAGAAAGGAAATGAGGAAGAGAATAAATGAGAGAAAGGAAGGAAAAGAAGAAAAAGAAAAAAAAAAAAGAAGAGAAACACCTGGATCCCAGAAAAAGGTTTCCTTCCCATTTTGGTAGGAGGACTCTTTAAAATAACACTGGAGCATTCCATTAGAGAATAACATTAGAACAAAATAAGCACTCCACCAAAATAATTGTTTGGAACCTCCTGAAGAAAACACATTGTGAATAGGAAGATCAGAAGCCCTGAGGACTATTTGGACTAAATAGACAATTCTGTGCAATAATTCCAGATTGCAGAGGAAACAAATTTTGAACTTTCATATTCTACTCTTTGCCATGAGCTTTTTTTTTTTTTTCCCCACTATTCTCATCAAGATAAAGCAAGAGAGAAATAGAAGCAAGTGGATAGCTTAAGGGGAAAAATTTATAAAGTTTTCCTTGGGAATTGTCTTTAACAGCAGAGAGCAGTTTTATGGGGAATATATATTACGAGAAGTAGGCAAAAGGATTATTGTGAGTTTACATCATTGCTAATGATAGCCCTCATAAGTTAAGTAGATAAAGAATGATTACCTTCGTAGTTAAGTAGTTTAGAGAATTTTGAACATGGACCTTATCCCATAAGATAAGATAATTAATCAAGTGTATAATTTTGGAAATAATTACACATTCTCATTTGATTATCTGTCTTACCTTTTCCTAATTATTTAGCTTGACAAGGATTTTGTTTTGGTCTCTTTGGGTACTGTTTCCTAAATTTCTATTTCCAACTTGTGCTAAAGTGGACTAGGTTTCATATTTATTAGTGGCTTTTAAATTTACTTCTTCATGACACCTTTTCTTTATTCAATGACTTAATAATCCTTCTGAACTGATTTTTAGTCACACTAGATAAGACATCTTTTTAATTTCTAGAAAGATAGAGTCAGCATTAAGAGTTGTGAAGAAACTTACCTTCTCTATAATGTTTGTAAGGTATTTATGAGAGCTGTCATAGGATCTCAAAGGCAAGGTCCTATTTTAATGTCAAGGTAGAAAATGATTCTAGACATGCCCTATTGTTTGGCAATGAGCAAGCGTTTCAAAGAATGTATGAGAGAGCAATCAGTAGTGTGAGAGATAGTGGATAATCCTGGACAAATTGTCACTATGAAATTATTACTTCCCACTTTTTCACCAAACTACATAGAACATTTTGGCTAAATTTTCAGCAGTAAGCTGTCAAGGATTGAAAAATATAAGTGCATTTTTTTGTTGTTTTAGTAGGATTTTTTCTTTTTTACATTGATATTATTATAAAACTTTGTGTATGTTTCTTCTTAAAAATGATCACATATATTGTCATGTCTGAACAAAAGCATTTACATTCAACAGAACAAAAACAAAATATTAACAATAATTTGTTGGTTTATTTCCAACTGCTTATTTATTGATTCTGTCATATTTAAGGATGAGACTGAAAATGTTATTCTTTGTTCTTTAATCCATAGACTCATAGATTTGCTGTTGCAAAACCCTCAGAGGTCATCAGGTTCAATCCTTTTATTTGGTTGAGAAACATGAAGAACCAGAAAGATTAAATGACTTTCCTAAGATCAAACTGGCATTGACTAAGACAAGACTTGGGTGAAAGTCCCTTATGCCCAATACAGAATCCTTTCCACTATCTCATGTTGCTTTCTTTTTTTTTTTTATCAAAGCTTTTTATTTTCTTTCTTTCTCAATAGGATTTTTTATTAAACTTTTTTATTTACAAAACATATGCATGGGTAATTTTTCAACACTGGTCCTTGCAAAACCTTGTATTCTAAATTTTCCCCTCTTTCCCCTCATCCTCTCCCTTAATTGGGAAATAATCTAATATATGTTAAACATGGTAGAAATATATGTTAAGTCCAATATATGCATACATATTTATATAATTATCTTGCTGCACAAGAAAACTCAAATCAAGCTGGAAAAAAATGAAAAAGAAAATAAAATGCAAGCAAACAACCACAAAAAGAGTGAAAATGCTATGTTGTGGTCCACATTCATTTCCCACCATCCTCTCTCTGGGTATAGATGAATCTTTTTATCACAAGATTATTGAACTGGGTCTGAATAATCTCATTGTTGAAGAGAGACATTTCTATCAGAATTGATCGTTGTACAATATTGTTGTTGCCGTGTATAATGATTTCCTGGTTTTGCTCATTTCACTTAGCATCAGTTCATGTAGGTCTCTCGGACTTCTCTGAAATTATCCTAGTGATTGTTTCTTACAGAACAATAATATTTCATAGCATTTATATAGCATAACTTATTCAGCCATTCTCCAATTGATGGGCACCCACTCAGTTTCCAGGTTTTTGCCACTACAAAAGGATTGCCACAAATATTTTTGAACATATGGATCCCTTTCTCTTCTTTAAGATCTTTTTGGGATATAATAAATCCAGTAGAGACACTGTTGGATCAAAGGGTATGCACAGTTTGATAACTATTTGGGCATAGTTCCAAATTGCTCTTCAGAATGGTTGGATCCATGAACAATTCCCAGTTTTCCCATATCCCCTTCAACATTCATCATTATCTTTTCTTGTCATCTTTGCCAATCTGAGAGGTATGTAGTGGTATGTCTGAGTTGTATTAAATTGCATTTCTCTGATCAGTAACGATTTAGAGAACCTTTTTATATGACTGGAAATAGTTTCAATTTCTAAATCTTAAAACTGTATGTTCATATTCTTTGACCATGTATCAATTGGAGAATGGCTTGAATTCTTTTTATTTTTATTTTTTTTAATTAATAGCCTTTATTTATGGGATATATGCATGGGTAACTTTACAGCATTAACAATTGCCAAACCTCTTGTTCCAATTTTTCACCTCTTACCCCCCATCCCCTCCCCCAGATGGCAGGATGACCAGTAGATGTTAAATACATTAAAATATAAATTAGATACACAATAAGTATACATGACCAAAACGTTATTTTGCTGTACAAAAAGAATCAGACTCTGAAATATTGTACAATTAGCTTGTGAAGGAAATAAAAAATGAATGGCTTGAATTCTTATAAATTTGGGTCAGTTCTTTATATTTTAGAAATAAGGTCTTTATCTGACCCTTTGAAGGTAAAAATGTTTTCCTAGTTTATTGCTTCCCTTCTAATCTTGTCTACATTAGTTTTGTTTGTACAAAACTTTTTAATTTAATATAATCAAAATTATTTATTTTGTGATCAATAATAATCTCTAGTTCTTCTTTGGTCACAGATTTCTTCCTCCTCCACAGATTTGAAAGGTAAACTATCTTATGTTCTTCTAATTAGTATGTGATATCATTCTTTAAGTCCAGATCATGAACCCATTTCAATATTATCTTGGTATATGGTGTTAGGTATGAGTCATTGCCTAGTTTCTGCCATACTAGCTTCCAATTTTCCAAGCAGTTTTTGTCAAATAGTGAATTCTTATCCCAAAAAATTGGGGTCTTTGGGTTTGTCAAATACTAGATTACTATAGTCATTGACTACTTTGTCCTGTGAACCTAACCATTGATCAACAGCTTTATTTTTCAGTCAATACCAACTGGTTTTGGTGATAATATAGTTTTATTGCTTGATAATATAGTTTTAGATCTAGCACAGCAAGGCTACCTTCATTTGCATTTTTCCCATCAATTCTCTTGAAATTCTTGACCTTTTATTCTTCCATATGAAGTTTGATATTATTTTTCTAGATATATAAAATAATTTTAAGGAGTTTGATTGTTATAGCATTAAATAAGTAGATTAATTTAAACAATATTGTCATTTTAATTATATTTTCTCTGCCTATCCAAGAGCACTTGATATTTTTCCAATTGTTTAGTTTTGACTTAAGGGGTACATAAGTTTAAAAGGGGGAAAGAGGGTTGGGGGAGGCAAGAATAAGTAAAGCATAATCTGGGGTTATTAGGATGGCAGGAAATACAGATTTAGTAATTCTAACCGTAAATGTGAATGGGATGAACTCCCCCATAAAGAGGAGGCAGATAGCAGACTGGATCAAAAGTCAGAACCCTACAATATGTTGTTTACAAGAAACACATTTAAAGCAGGGGGATACATATAGAGTAAAGGTAAAAGGCTGGAACAAAATCTATTATGCTTCAGGTGAAGTCAAAAAAGCAGGGGTAGCTATCCTTATCTCAGATCAAGCAAAAGTAAAAATTGATCTAATTAAAAGAGATAAGGAAGGAAACTACATCCTGCTAAAGGGTAGCATAAACAACGAAGCAATATCAATATTAAACATATATGCACCAAGTGGTATGGCACTCAACTTCCTAAAGGAGAAGTTAAGAGAGTTGCAAGAAGAAATAGACAACAAAACTGTAATAGTAGGAGATCTCAACCTTGCACTCTCAGAATTAGACAAATCAAACCACAAAACAAATAAGAAAGAAATTAAAGAAGTAAATAGAATATTAGAAAAATTAGGTATGTTGGATCTTTGGAGAAAATTGAATGGAGATAGAAGGGAATATACTTTCTTCTCAGCAGTTCATGGAACCTATTCAAAAATTGACCATATATTAGGACATAAAGACCTCAAAATTAAATGCAAGAAAGCAGAAATAGTAAATGCTTTCTTTTCAGATCATGATGCAATAAAAACTACATTCAACAAAAAGTTAGGGGGAAATAGACCAAAAAGTAATTGGAAACTAAACAATCTCATCTTAAAGAATGATTGGATGAAGCAGCAAATTATAGATACAATTAATAATTTCACTCAAGATAATGACAATGATGAGACATCATACCAAAATTTGTGGGATGCAGCCAAAGCGGTAATAAGAGGGAATTTTATATCCTTAGAGGCTTACTTGAATAAAACAGAGAAAGAAAAGATTAATGAATTGGGCTTGCAACTAAAAAAACTAAAAAAAGACCAAATTAAAAACCCCCAATCAAATACTAAATTGGAAATTCTAAAATTAAAAGGAGAAATTAAAAATATTGAAAGTAAAAAAACTATTGAACTAATTAATAAAACTAAGAGTTGGTTCTATGAAAAAGCCAATAAAATAGATAAGCCTTTGGTAAATCTGATTAGAAAAAGGAGGGAGGAAAATGAAATTAGTAGTCTTAAAAATGAAAAGGGAGAACTTTCCACCAATGAAGAGGAAATTAGAGAAATAATAAGGAGTTATTTTGCTCAACTTTATGCCAATAAATTTGATAACCTAAGTGAAATGGATGACTACCTCCAAAAATATAGACTTCCCAGACTAACAGAGGAGGAAGTAAATTGCTTGAATAGTCCCATTTCAGAAAAAGAAATAGAACAGGCAATTAAACAACTCCCTAAGAAAAAATCCCCAGGACCAGATGGATTTACATGTGAATTTTACCAAACATTTAAAGAACAATTGGCCCCAATGCTATATAAATTATTTGATAAAATAGGGAATGAAGGAGTCCTACCAAATTCCTTCTATGACACAGACATGGTACTGATACCTAAACCAGGTAGGCTGAAAACAGAGAAAGAAAATTATAGACCAATCTCCCTAATGAATATTGATGCTAAAATCTTAAATAAGATATTTGCAAAAAGACTACAGAAAATCATCTCCAAGATAATACACTATGATCAAGTAGGATTTATACCAGGAATGCAGGGCTGGTTCAATATTAGGAAAACTATCAATATAATTGGCCATGTTAATAACCAAATTAACAAAAACCATATGATCATCTCAATAGATGCAGAAAAAGCATTTGATAAAATCCAACATCCATTCCTATTAAAAACACTTGAGAGTATAGGAATAAATGGACTTTTCCTTAAAATAATCAGCAGCATCTATTTAAAACCATCAGTAAGCATCATATGTAATGGAGACAAACTGCAACCATTCCCAATAAGATCTGGAGTGAAACAAGGTTGCCCACTATCACCGTTACTATTTAATATTGTATTAGAAACGCTAGCTATAGCAATAAGAGCTGAGAAAGAGATTAAAGGAATAAGAATAGGCAATGAGGAAGCCAAATTATCACTCTTTGCCGATGACATGATGGTATACTTAGAGAACCCCAGAGATTCTGCTAAAAAGTTATTAGAAATAATCCACAACTTTAGCAAAGTTGCTGGTTATAAAATAAACCCACATAAGTCATCAGCATTCTTATATATCACTAACAAAATCCAACAGTCAGAGTTACAAAGAGAAATTCCATTTAAAGTAACTACTGATAATATAAAATATTTAGGAATCTATCTGCCAAGGGAAAATCAGAAACTTTATGAGCAAAATTACAGACCACTTTTCACACAAATTAAGTCTGATCTAACCAATTGGAAAAATATTAAATGCTCTTGGATAGGGCGAGCAAATATAATAAAGATGACAATATTACCTAAACTAATCTATTTATTTAGCGCTATACCAATCAGACTCCCAAAAAACTATTTTAATGACCTAGAAAAAATAACAACAAAGTTCATATGGAAAAACAAAAGGTCAAGAATTTCAAGGGAATTAATGAAAAAAAAATCAAATGATGGTGGCTTAGCTGTACCAGATCTAAAATTATATTATAGAGCAGCAGTTACCAAAACTATTTGGTATTGGCTAAGGAATAGATTAGTTGATCAGTGGAATAGATTAGGTTCAAGGGATAAAACAGTCAACAAATATAGCAACCTAGTCTTTGACAAACCCAAAGATCCCAGCTTTTGGGATAAGAACTTACTGTTTGATAAAAATTGCTGGGAAAATTGGAAACTAATATGGCAGAAACTAGGCATTGATCCATACTTAACGCCGTACACCAAGATAAGGTCAAAATGGGTTCATGACCTAGGCATAAAGAATGAAATTATTAATAAATTAGAGGAACATAGGATAGTTTACCTCTCAGACCTGTGGAAGGGGAAGGTCTTTATGACCAAAGCAGAACTAGAGATCATTACTGATCACAAAATAGAAAATTTCGATTATACCAAACTGAAAAGTTTTTGTACAAACAAAACTAATGCAGACAAGATTAGAAGGGAAGCAATAAACTGGGAAAATATTTTTACAGTCAAAGGTTCTGATAAAGGCCTCATTTCCAAAATATATAGAGAATTAACTCTAATTTATAAAAAATCAAGCCATTCTCCAATTGAAAAATGGTCAAAGGATATGAACAGACAATTCTCAGATGAAGAAATTGAAACTATTTCTAGTCATATGAAAAGATGCTCCAAGTCATTATTAATCAGAGAAATGCAAATTAAGACAACTCTAAGATACCACTACACACCTGTCAGATTGGCTAAGATGACAGGAAAAAATAATGATGATTGTTGGAGGGGATGTGGGAAAACTGGGACATTGATTCATTGTTGGTGGAGTTGTGAACGAATCCAACCATTTTGGAGAGTAGTTTGGAACTATGCTCAAAAAGTTATCAAACTGTGCATACCCTTTGATCCAGCAGTGTTACTACTGGGATTATATCCCAAAGAGATTATAAAGAAGGGAAAGGGACCTGTATGTGCACGAATGTTTGTGGCAGCCCTTTTTGTAGTGGCTAGAAACTGGAAACTGAATGGATGTCCATCAGTTGGAGAATGGCTGAATAAATTGTGGTATATGAATATTATGGAATATTACTGTTCTGTAAGAAATGACCAACAGGATGATTTCAGAAAGGCCTGGAGAGACTTACACGAACTGATGCTGAGTGAAATGAGCAGGACCAGGAGATCATTATATACTTCAACAACAATACTATATGATGACCAGTTCTGATGGACCAGGCCATCCTCAGCAACGAGATCAACCAAATCATTTCTAATGGAGCAGTAATGAACTGAACTAGCTATGCCCAGAAAAAGAACTCTGGGAGATGACTAAAAACCATTACATTGAATTCCCAATCCCTATATTTATGCACACCTGCATTTTTGATTTCCTTCACAAGCTAATTGTACAATATTTCAGAGTCTGATTCTTTTTCTACAGCAAAATAACGTTTTGGTCAGGTATACTTATTGTGTATCTAGTTTATATTTTAATATATTTAACATCTACTGGTCATTCTGCCATCTAGGGGAGGGGGTAGGGGGAGGGTAAGAGGTGAAAAATTGGAAGAAGAGGTTTGGCAATTGTTAATGCTGTAAAGTTACCCATGTATATATCCTGTAAATAAAAGGCTATTAAATAAAATAAATAAATTAATTAATTAATTAATTTAAAAAAAACCCCACAAAACAAAACAAAACAAAACCAAAACAAACCTGCCCTTATATACTAGAACCAGAGTGCAAAATAGTCATTGAAAGAATCCATCAATGAACTTTTAAAAGAGATCCCTCAAGGAAAACTCCAAGAACTTTAGTTGCAAAACTCCAAATCTAGAATCTCAAGAAAAAAAATAATACTACAATATTCCAAAAACTCACAATTCAAGAAGCAAGGAGCCACAGTCAGAATTATGCAGAATTTGGGAATTTCTATAGTAAAGGACAATAGAGTATGAAATATCATATTCTGGAAGACATAGAATCTTGGATTATAATAAAGAATCAACTACCTAGTAAAACTGATCATCGTCTTTCAGGGGAAGAGAAAAATCTTCGATGAAGTAAGGTTTTTGCAACATTTTTATGAAAAGATCAGCACTAAAAAGGAAATTTGATCTTTAAGTAATAATGCAAGGTAAACGGAAAAGAAAAAAATAACATGTTATTTAAAAGATAATCTGTTTACATCCATATATAGGTAAACAATACTTGTAACACTTGAGATATGTATCTTTATTAAAGTAGTTAGAAGGGATATACAAAGATAGAGGCTATGGCTATAAGTTGACCTTGGGCAAATGATATTTTTTAAAAAGACATGAAGTGCAGAAAAAATATTACTGGGGGAAGAGAAAAGGAGAGGTAAAATAACATAAATTAGATTGCATGAAGTATGAAAGACCTATAGGAAAAGAAGGTAAGGGGGATGAAGCTTATTTAAAACTTCATCTTATCAAATTTGGTTCAAAGAAAGTATAACATAAAGAATCAGATGGATATAGAAATTTATCTTACCCTATAGCAAAATAGGAGGAGAAAGGCAAAAGAAAAGGAATGACCTGAATAGAAGGGAGAGAAGGTTGAATGAGAAGCTGGTCAGAAATCAAGCAGTGATATGAGGAATATGGTGTAAAGACAGAAAAAAATGTACAAACAAGGGAGAAATAGAGGGAAATACAAAACTGGCAATTATAATTGTGAATATGAATGAGATAAACTCCCATAAAATGGAAGCAGATAGCAAATTGAATTAAAAAACAGCATCCTACAATATGTTGTTCACAAGAAATATTCAAAAAAGAGAGATACAAAAAAGTGTATTAAAACCTGAAGCAAAAAAAAAAACAACACACACACACAAAAAAAAGAGCAGCAATTATGATCTCAGACAGAGCAAAAGCAAAAATAGAATTGATTAAAAGAGATAATGATTGAAGCACATTTTTAAAAAAGTATATCATACACAGTGAAGTCATATCAACACAACATATGGAACAAATGGTACGATATGCAGAATCCTAGAAAGTTAAACCAGTTAGAGAAACAAATAGACAGCAAAAATATGCTAATGAGAGACCTCAAGCTTGTTCTCCCAGAAATAGATATATCTAACCACAAAATTAATAAGAAAAAAAAGTAAAGAGATTAATAGATTCTTAGAAAACAGCTATGAGAGACCTCTGGGGGAAAATGCATAGGGATAGAAAAGACAGTATTTTCTTTTCAATGGTATGGTGGCATGGTATCTACACAAAAATTGATCATATATTAGGGCATATAAACCTCATAATCAAATACAGCAAAGCAGAAATAGTAAATGCATAGTATTCAAGTCATGATGCGAAAAAGGGCCCAAGGAAAGAGAGACTAAAACCAATTGCAAATTAAACAATCTAATTAATTCTAAAGAATTAGTGAATCAAAAAATAAATCATAGCAACAATCAATAATTTCATCTAAAAGAAGGACAATAATGAAACACCATATAAAAACTTATGGGATAGTCAAAGCTGGAAAAAGAATGAATTGAAACCACTCACTTCTGAAAATAAGGCAGCTAGACAGCATAATGGATAGAACACTGGCCTTAGAGTTAGAAGGGCCTGAATTTATATCTAGCCTCAGACACTTAACATTTACCAGCTGTGTAACCCTGGACAAGGCCCTTAACCCCAATTCCTAGCAAAAAAAAATAAAAAAAAAAAAAAATAAACAAACAAACATAAGACATTTTGAAAACCAAAGGAGAGAGTAATAACATTGAAAGTAAGGAAACTATTGAATTCATAAATAAAACTAGGAGTTGGTTTTATTTTTAAAAAATGAGTAAAATAGAAAAAATTTGTTTAATTTGATTAGAATTAAGAAAAAAAATTACTAGTATCAAAAATAAAAATGGTTAACTTACCACCAATGAATTAAAGCAATAATTAGGAGATGTTTTGCTCAATTTTGTGCCAACAAATCTGACTATATAATAGAAATGCACGCATCTTTTAAAAAGCATAAATAGCCCAGGTTAACAAATGAGGGCATAAAAGACAATACCATTTTAGAAAAAGAAATTGAGCAAGCTATCATTGAACTTCCTAAAAAAATAATCTCCATGGTCGAGTGGATTTACAAGTGAATGCTACCAAACATTTAAAGAACAATCAATTCCAATACTACACAAACTATTTGGGGAAAAAATGGAATACTGTGAAATTTCTTTTATGACTCAAATATGGTACTGATAGTTAAACCAGGAAGAGGCAAAACAAAGAAAGAAAATTATAGCCAATCTCAATGAATATTGATGAAAAATTTTTAAATAAAATATTACCAAAGAGATTACAACAACTTATCAGCAGGATAATTCATGATGACCATATGATTAGAAATGCAGCAATGCAGGCTTGGTTCAATATAAGAAGAGCTATTGGCATAATTGATCATATCAATAATAAAACTCACAAAAAAATCACATAATTATCTCAATGGATGCAGAAAAAGCTTTTGAAAAATGCAGCACCCATTCCCATTAAAAAGATTAGAGGATATAGGAATAAATATGAAAATTCTACCTGAATTAGTATACTTATTCAGTGTCATGCCAACAAATATTTTATAGATCTAGAAGAGTTAATAGAATTCATCTGAAAAAGGGAAAGGTCAAATATATCAAGGGAATGAATGAAAAAATCAAATCTTCCTAATGAATACTGATAGAAAAAATTTAAATAAAATATTAACAAAGAGATGACATCAAATATTTGGCAGAATGATACATTATGACAAAGTGGGATTTATACCAGGAATGTAGGTTGAATATCAGGAAAACTATTGCCATAATTGATAATTGACCATATCAATAACAAAACCAACAGAAATCATATGATAAGCTGAATAGATGCAGAAAAACGCTTTTGACAAAGTATAGCACCCATTCCTATTATAAACACTAGAGAGCATAGAAATAAATGGAGTTTTTTTTTTAATGATAAGCAGAATCTAATTAAAATCATCAGAAAGCATTATATGTAATGGGAAGAAGCTAGAAGCATTCCTAATTAGATCAGGGTGGGGGTGGCAGAACAAGGATATACATTATTACCACAATTCATTATTGTAGTAGAATTGTTAGCTTTATTAATAAGAAAAGGGAAAAAAATGACAAAATAAGAGTAAGCAATGAGATAACAAAAATATCACTCTTTCCAGATGATATAATGACACACTTAAGAGAATCTTAGAGAATCAACTAAAAAATAACATTGAAATAAAAATGTAAAGGAAGGTGACCTAACTATATCAAATCTGAAACTTTATTACAAAGTAACAGTCATCAGAATCATTTAGTATTGTCTAAGAAATAGAATGGTGGATCAGTAAAATAATTTAGTCCACAAAATATAATAATCAATGACTATAGGAATCTATTCTTTGATAAAACCAAAGACTCCAGCTTCTGGGATAAGAACTCACTATTTGACAAAAATTGCTTGGAAAACTAGAAAGTAGTATGGCAAAAACTAGAAACAGATCACCATTCACACCATGTACCAATATAAGGTTAAAATGGGTACATGATTTAGGCATAAGGGTGATGCTATAAACAAATTATGAGAGCTAGGGATAAATTACCTGTCAGATCTTTGGAGAAGGGGAAAATTTTTGATCAAATAAGAATTAGAGAACACTATGAAATATAAAATGGTAATTTTTATTACAATAATTTAAAAAAGGTTTTCTCCAAATAAAATCATTGAAGCCAAAATTAGAAGGGAATTAGAAAGTTTGGAAAATAATTTTACAGTCAGTATTTATGATAAAGGCCTCATTACTAACACACACACACACAAACACACACACACACAACGTAATTAATAAATGGTCAAAGAAAGTGAAGAGACAATTTTTAGATGAAGAAATTGAAACTCTAGTCATATGAAAAAAATGCTCTAAATCACCATTATAGAAATGTAGATTAAAACAACTCTGAGATATCACCTCACCTGTATCAGATTGGGTAATATAACAGGAAAACAAAATTATAAATATTAAGGGAAATATGGGAAAACCGAGACAATAATTATTGTTGCCAGTATTGTGAACTGATCCAAACATTCTGTAGAACAATTTCAAACTATGCTCAAAGGGCTATACAACTGTGCATAACTTTTCATCTACCAGTAATTCTGCATGGTCTGTATCGCAAAGAGATCATAAAAAAACAGGAAAAGGACCCACGTGTGCAAAATGAACTCTTTTTGTGGAGACAAGGAACTGGAAACTGAGTGGGTGCCCATCATTTGGGAAATGGCTGTATAAATTATCCTGTATGAATGTAATAAAACAGAAATGATGAGCAGTCTGGTTTCAGAAAAGGGAAAGATTTGCATGAACTGATCCTAAGTGAAGTAAGGAGAACCAGGAGATCACTGTACACAATAACAGCAAGACAGTGTGAGGAAAAACTGGAATAGATGTAGCTCTTTTCAGCAATCCAGCAACAGAATATAATTCTAATAAACCTTGGATGGAAAATGTTATCCACATCTAGAGAGAGAACTATGGAGACTGAATGCAAATTGAAGCATAATGTTTTCATCTTTTTTTCTGTTTTTTTTTTCTTGTGGAATTTCCCTCCAGTTTCAATTTTTCTATTCCAATATGATTCTTGGGAAATAAGTACAAATAAATTTATATTTATACCCTATTTTTTAAAATAACTTTTTTATTGCCAGAACCCATGCCAGGGTAATTTTTTACATTATCCCTTGCACTCACTTCTATTCCGATTTTTCCCCTCCATCCCTCCATCCCTCCCCCAGATGGCAAGGAGTCCTATACATGTTAAAGAAGTTACAATATATCTTAGATACAATATATGTGTAGAGAACCGAACAGTTCTCTTGTTGCTCAGGGAGAATTGGATTCAGAAGGTATAAATAACCTGGGAAGAAAAACAAAAATGCAAGCAGTTTACATGCATTTCCTAGTGTTCTTTCTTTGGCTGTAGCTGCTTCTGTCCATCCTTGATCAATTGAAACTGAGTTAGATCTTCTCTTTGTCGAAGAAATCCACTTCCATCAGAATACATCCTCATACAGTATCGTTATTGAGATATATAATGATCTCCTGGTTCTGCTCATTTCACTCAGCATCAGTTAATGTAAGTCTTGCCAATCCTCTCTGTATTCATCCTGCTGGTCATTTCTTACAGAACAATAATATTCCATGACATTCATATACCACAATTTACTCAACCATTCTCTAATTGATGGGCATTCATTCATTTTCCAGCTTCTAGCCAGTACAAACAGGGCTGCCACAGACATTTTGGCACATGCAGGTCCCTTTCCCTTCTTTAGTATCTCTTTGGGGTATAAGCCCAGTAGAAACACTGCTGGATCAAAGAGTATGCACAGTTTGATAACTTTTTGGGCATAGTTCCAAATTGCTCTCCAGAATGGCTGGATGTGTTCACAATTCCACCAATAATGTATCAGTGTCCCTGTTTTCTCACATCTCCTCCAACATTCTGCGTTATCTTTCCCTGTCATTCTAGCCAATCTGACAGGTGTGTAGTGGTATCTCAGAGTTATCTTAATTTGCATTTCTCTGATCAATAGTTATTTGGAACACTCTTTCATATGGCTAAAAATAGTTTTAATTTCTTCATCTGAGAATTGCCTGTTCATATCCTTTGACCATTTATCAATTGGAGAATGGCTTGATTTCTTATAAATTAGAGTCAATTCTCTCTATATTTTGGAAATGAGGCCTTTATCAGAACCTTTGATTGTAAAAATGTTTTCCCAGTTTATTGTTTCCCTTCTAATCTTGCCTGCATTAGTTTTGTTTGTACAAAAACTTTTCAATTTGATATAATTAAAATTTTCTATTTGTAGTCAATAGTGAT
The DNA here is from genome assembly GCF_902635505.1 of Sarcophilus harrisii. NCBI lineage: Eukaryota > Metazoa > Chordata > Mammalia > Dasyuromorphia > Dasyuridae > Sarcophilus > Sarcophilus harrisii. The sequence continues at coordinate 86,265,159 of NC_045430.1, read as the reverse complement.
CTCTAGTTCTTCTTTGGTCATAAATTCCTTCCTCTTCCACAGGTCTGAGAGGTAAACTATCCTATGCTCTTCCAATTTATTTATAATCTCATTCTTTATGTGTACGGTGTGCGTCAATGCCTAGTTTCTGCCATACTAATTTCCAATTTTCCCAGCAATTTTTGTCAAATAATGCATTCTTATCCCAAAAACTGGGGTCTTTGGGTTTGTCGAACACTAGATAATTCAAGTTATTGGCTGTTTTGTCCTCTGAACCTAACCTATTCCATTGATCAACTAGTCTATTTCTCAGCCAGTACCAGATGGTTTTAGTAATCACTGCTTTATAATATAACTTTAGATCTGGTACAGCTAGGCCACCTTCATTTGATGGTTTTTTTCATTAATTCCCTTGAAATTCTTGACCTTTTGTTTTTCCATATGAACTTTGTTGTTATTTTTTTTAGGTCATCAAAATAGTTTTTGAGAAGTCTGATTGGTATAGTGCTAAATAAATAGATTAGTTTAGGTAGTATTGTCATCTTTATTATATTTGCTTGCCCTATCCAAGAGCATTTAATATTTTTCCAGTTGGTTAGATCACACTTAATTTGTGTGGAAAGCATTTTGTAGTTTTGCTCATAAAGTTTCTGATTTTCCCTTGGCAGCTAGATTCCTAAATATTTTATACAATCAGTAGTTACTTTAAATGTAATTTCTTTTGTAACTCTGACTGTTGGATTTTGTTAGTGATATATAAGAATGCTGATGACTTATGCAGGTTTATTTTATAACCAGAAACTTTGCTAAAGTTGTGGATTATGTCTAATAACTTTTTAGTAGAATCTCTGAGATTCTCTAAGTATACCATCATATCATCAGCAAAGAGTAATAATTTGGTTTCCTCATTGCCTATTCTTATTTCTTTAATCTCTTTCTCAACTCTTATTGCCAAAGCTAGCATTTCTAATACAATATTAAATAGTAATGATGATAGTGGGCAACCTTGTTTCACTCCAGATCTTACTGGGAATGGTTGCAGTTTGTCCCCATTACATATGATGCTTACTGCTGGTTTTAAATAGATGCTACTGATTATTTTAAGGAAAAGTCCATTTATTCCTCTACTCTCAAGTGTTTTTAATAGGAATGGATGTTGGATTTTATCAAATGCTTTTTCTGCATCTATTGAAATGATCATATGGTTTTTGTTACTTTGGTTATTAATATGGCTAATTATACTGATAGTTTTCTTAATATTGAACCAGCCCTGCGTTCCTGGTATGAATCCTACTTGATTGGGTTGTATTATCCTGGGATGATTTTCTGTAGTCTTTTTGCTAATGTTTTATTTAAGATTTTAGCATCAATATTCATTAGGGAGATTGATCTATTTTCTTTCTCTGTTTTCAACCTACCTAGTTTGGGTATCAGTACCATGTCTGTGTCATAAAAGGAATTTGGTAGGACTCCTTTATTCCCTATTTTTTCAAATAGTTTATAAAGCATTGGGACTAATTGTTCTTTGAATGTTTGGTAGAATTCACATGTACATCCATCTGGTCCTGGGGATTTTTTTTTAGGGAGTTGATTAATAGCTTGTTCTATTTCTTTTTCTGAAATGGGACTATTTAAGCAATTTACTTCCTCCTCTGATAATCTGGGAAGCCTATATTTTTGGAGGTAGTCATCCATTTCACTTAGGTTATCAAATTTATTGGCATAAAGTTGGGTAAAGTAATCCCTTATTATTTCTTTAATTTATTCTTCATTGGTGGAAAGTTCTCCCTTTTCATTTTTAAGACTACTAATTTGATTTTCCTCTCTCCTTTTTCTAATCAGATTTACCAAAGGTTTGTCAATTTTATTGATTTTTTTCATAAAACCAACTCTTAGTTTTATTTATTATTTCAACAATTTTTTTTTTACTTTTAATATTATTAATTTCTTTTAATTTTAGAATTTCAAGTTTAGTAATTGATTGGGGGTTTTTAATTTGGTCTTTTTCTAGCTTTTTAAGTTGTAAGCCCAATTTATTGATCTTCTCTTTCTCTATTTTATTCAAGTAAGCCTCTAAGGATATAAAATTTCCCCTTATTACCACTTTGGCTGCATCCCACAAATTTTGGTATGATGTCTCACCATTGTCATTATCTTGAGTGAAGTTATTGTGTCTATAATTTGCTGTTTCACCCAATCATTCTTTAAGATGAGATTATTTAGTTTCCAATTACTTTTTGATTTGTTTACACCTAACTTTTTGTTGAATGTAGTTTTTATTGCATTGTGATCTGAAAAGAAAGCATTTACTATTTCTGCCTTCCTGCATTTAATTTTGAGGTCTTTATGTCCTAATATATGGTCAATTTTTATGTAGGTTCCATGAGCTGCTGAGAAGAAAGTATACTCCTTTCTATCACCATTCAGTTTTCTCCAGAGATCTTTCATACCTAGTCTTTCTAATATTCTATTTACCTCATTAATTTCTTTCTTATTTGTTTTGTGATTTGATTTATCTAGATCTGAGAGTGCAAGATTGAGGTCTCCCGCTATTATAGTTTTGCTGTCTATTTCTTCTCGTAACTCTCTTAACTTCTCCTTTAGGAAGTTAGATGCTATACTACTTGGTGCATTTTTGTTTAATACTGATATTGCTTCATTGTCTATAGTACCTTTTAGCAAGATATAGTTTCCTTTCTTATTATCTCTTTTAATTAGATCAATTTTTGCTTTTACTTGATCTGAGGTAAGGATGGCTACCCCTGCTTTTTTGACTTCACCTGAAGCATAATACATTCTGCTCCAGCCTTCTACCTTTACTCTGTATTTATCTCCCTGTTTTAAATGTGTTTCCTGTAAACAACATATTATAGGATTCTGACTTTTGATCCAGTCTGCTATCTGCCTCCTCTTTATGGGAGAGTTCATCCCATTCACATTTATGGTTAAAATCACTAATTCTGTATTTCCTGCCATCCTAATATCCCCAGATTATGCTTTTCTTTTTCTTGCCCTCCTTCCCCACTTCCCTAGTATTAAACTTATTGGTCCCACTTGCATCACCCAGCTCTCCCTCTTTAGTATCCCTCCCTTCTCCCTTTGAATTCCTTCCCCTTTCTTGCACCCTTCCCTTATTACTTTTCCTTTTCCCTTTTCTTCTCCCACTTTTTAATGAGGTGAGAGAAGATTCTCTGTAAAGCAAATATGCCAATTATTTCCTCTTTGAGTCAACTCTGATGAGAGTAAGATTCGCACAAAGTTCCTCCTCCTTTCTAAATTCCCTCAGATATGATAGGTTTCCTTTGCCTCATCATCACATGTAGTTTCCTTCTTTTTATCTCCCCTTTTCCCTTTTTCTGACACTATCCCCTTTCCATTTCTACTTCCCTTTTTTATGCTATATCAGTAAAATCAAATTATACATGTGGTTTTTATGTATATCCGCAACAGAAATACAGTTCTCAAGAGTTCCTTTTACCATTTACTACTTCTCTTGAGTCCTCTTGTTGGAGATCAATTTTTTTTGTTTAAGTCTGGTTTTTTCCTTAGAAACAGATGGAATTCCTCTGTATCATTAATTGTCCATCTTCTTCCATGGAAAAAAATGCTCAGCTTAACTGGGTAGTTTATTCTTGGCTGCATTCCAAGTTCTTTTGCTTTCAGAATATCAAATTCTAGGCTCTTGGATCCTTTAATGTTGAGCCAGCCAGATCTTGTGTGACTCTTATTGTGGCACCTTGGTATTTGAACTGTTTTTTCCTGGCTGCTTGTAAAATTTTTTCTTTAGTCTGGAAATTCTGAAGTTTGGCCACAGTATTCCTCGGAGTCTTTATTTTAGGGTCTTTTGCAGAAGGTGTTCAATGGATTCTTTCAATGCCAATTTTACCTTCCGGTTCTATTACTTCTTGACAGTTCTCTTTGATGATTTCCTGTAAAATAGTATCTAGGCTCTTTTTTTCATCATAATTTCTGGGTAGTCCGATGATCCTCAGATTATCTCTCCTAGATCTATTTTCCAGGTCTGTTGTTTTTCCAAGTAAATATTTGACATTTTTTCCCCCAATCTTTCATTTTTTTGGTTTTGCTTGACTGATTCTTCCTGTCTCAATGAATCAGTCATTGCCATTTCTATTTGTTCAGTTCTGATTTTTAATGAGTTATTTTCTTCATGAGCTTTTTTTACTTCTTTTTGTATATGTCCAATTGAGTTTTTAAATGAGTTATTTTGCTCTATGGAATTTTTTTCCATTTCAGTATTTTTTTTTTGTGAATTATTTCCTTTTTCCAGTTCACAAATTCTATTTCCCTGCACTTCTTAGGAATTTTTTTACCTTTTCCAATTCACATTTCAGGAAGTTGTTTTCTTTTTCCACTTTATCAAATTTTTCTTTTAGTGAGTTATATGTCTTTTCTGTACTCTCTTGCATAGCTTCTCTTTCCTTTCCCCATTTTTCTTCTAGTTCTCTTTTAAGGTTTTTAATAGTCTCTACTAGGAGAGCCTTTTGTATTGGGACCAACAATTGTCTGGAGACTTTCTGCTATTAGTCTCTTCAGGGTTGAAAAGCTGTTCTCTTTCTGTATAGAAACTATCAACCATCCTTTTGATTTTTTTACTCATTTTGTTAAAGCCTGTAGGGTCTGCCTTCAGGGCCAGGAGGTTACCAGCTTCCTCTGCAGAGCAGTGAAAGGTGTATGGATGGGTAGCTGTCCTGCCTGCTGGCTACAAAAAGCAGTGAGGTAGTAGAGTGCTCTGGGAAAGAGTTCCCCACCAGGAAGTAACTCAGGCCTGCAGGGCTGAGCTGGGAAAGTTCCCCGCAAAGAACCCCCACTGTGTGAGATAATGACTGCCCTGGGGCTAGACACTGAGCAGTGAGAGTTTCACTACCCCAAGGGAAAGCCCGCCCTGGGGCTATGGGTATTAGCAGTTGAGCAGTGAATGGATTTGCAGGGGCCAGAAGATTCTCTGCCCTGAGAAGCACAGTCCTGCTGGGGAAGTTCTATTGCCCCAGGCTGAGCTGCCCCACCCCCCCTTGCTGATTACAGGCTGCCCAGGCTGTGCCCTGCTGCCATGCAGGTTTGTAACTGCCCCCACAAAAGCCCCAAACTGCAGGATGTGACTGCAGGGCTGCGTTTCAGTTTGCCTGAATCACTTCCGGGTTTGAGTAATTACAGCCAGATCTTGTTAAGGTCTGGCATTTATTCGAGTACCCTCTGTTTTAGGCTTTGATTTCTCTGCCAGTTTACTGCTTTGTAATCAAGGCAAAGCAGTTAGCCTCTAGCAGAGTCGTCTTTATATCTTCTCTTGCCACAGAGATCACCCTGCCCCTGGTCTGCTCAGGATGCTAGTCTCTCGTTGCCTGTGCTAATCTGTTCCTGGCCCCTCAGGACAAACCTTTCCTGGCGATCTTCCAGATTGACTTCAACTGGTAAATTGTAGTGCTTCTGATCTTCATGAATTTAAGCAGTGAAGAGCTATTTTTTGAGGCTGAATTAAATAGTTGGTTAGGAGGGGAATGAGAGGAGCTTAGAAAGTCATGTGTGCCTTCTATCCCATCTTGGCTCCGCCCCCCTATAGCCTATTTTTTTCTCATCTTCCTTAGTTCAAATTTGACCACAGACACTTACATACTAGCTGTATAACCAGGGCAAATAATTTATCTTGGTTGCCTCAGTTTCTTCATCTATAAAATAATTTGGAGATGGAAATGGCAAACACCACCAGTATTTCTGGCAAAAAAAGTATGACCTACAAATTCACAAGGAGTCAGAAATGACTGAACAGCAGTGGAGAGAGTACCAAAGAAGATGTGGATTATCTTAAAAATAACTTCACGGTTCTTTAGAGATAATGATATCAAATTAGACTCCAAAATCTCTCAGCACCTAATTCTGGTACTCACAGATCATTAATTGAATCACAGAATATATAATTTGAAATTGAAAAAGACCTTAGTGGTCATCTAGTCCAGATGTGCCAAACATATGACACAACAACCCAAAGAGATTAAAATATAATTGATAAATAGTTAATTAAATAAATAAAAATTTAATATAACATAGAATAAACACTAAAAATAAAGAATAACTAAATCAATATGTAGTTTACAGGAATCCTTATGTCCAGTTTAGGGACCACAATAGAAATGCTAAGGAGCAGAAGCAGAATTTAAACCAATCAAGTTGTAAATGTACTACAATGAGAAAAAAAATCTCACCTCTATAGAAGTTCTGTCATGCTTCTTGAGAGTCATTTCTGCAGTCCAGAGTTATGAATTCAAATGTGACTTCAGAGATTCACTGGCTATGAGTCCTTAAGCAAGTTACATCACTCTCTGTGTCTCAGTTTTCTCTTCTGTAAAATGAGCTGGAGAAGGAAATGGCAAACTTCTCTAGTATCTTTATCAAAATAAACCTAATGGGCTTACAAAGAGTCAATTATGACTGAAAATGACTAAACAACAAAGCTATTCCTTGAATTTATAGATTATTACTCATGCTTTATACTCAACTTCTCTGCTTCCAAAGCTCTTCTCAATCATCTCCTTCTTTCTTCCTAGAGGGCAGTAGAGGCAGAAGAACCAGTTTACCTACGCCTCTGTTCTAATATGTGTTGATCTAAAATAATTCAGTAAAGAGAGCTGCATACCACATATTAAAGAATTACAAAATCTCATCATTGAAACTGTTCACAGAGATAATTTAGGTTCAATTTCTATCTGGATGTTAAATAATCACAAGGCAGGCACTTCCCTTTTAGGGAAGTTCTAATTTGTTAAGAAATGATACTGTCCATAGGAATCAATTCAGATCTGTCACACAGTCAACCTTTATTATGTCCTGATCCCATGCATACACATCCCACAAATTATCCAATGAAAAAGAATTATAATAACAAACCAAAGGAGCTTCTTATTGTCATTATTGCACCTGAAGTGTAATGTACCATCAAAGATGTGAAATCCCAGCATTCTTCACAATTCCCAGAAGGACTTTCTAAAATTTTAGACCATCTGACAGTTTAGTCAAATGTACCAGTTCTTAGATTTCAATGGCTTCAACTTCATCATCATCTATGTCCCCGAACAGTGCAATCTATGAATAGATTCACTATAGTAAATTCCCATTAGACACTCATTCTAACAATCACCTTAACAGGGTCATCTAAGGTACCATAATTTTAGCAGCAACCAACCTCCTCCCACATAGTTATTGGAGTTTCATCTAGAGAAATATATACAGGATATCTATATTCAGGTCTAGTTTTATGCCTATTTTCCAAATGAATACAATCCCCAAATTTGAAGGAGTAGGATTTCTATACCTCTTATTGAGGCATGATTCATTCTGGGGAATCTTGACAAAAAGTACTTGGATTTGCCATAGCAATTCCCAGAAGAACTACATGAGCCTAATTAAATTAATCAATAAATATGTATTAAGTATCATCTATGTTACAGGCACTGTGCTGGATGTTTGAGATACAAATACAGATAATGAAATAATGCCTATTCTTAAGAAGCTTATATTGTAATTGAAAAGATAATGAAAATATATATAAATATAATCAGAATAGATATCTAAATAAAGAAAGGAAAGTTTTTTAAGGCAATTAGGGATGAAGGCACTAGAAGATGAGGGAAATCAAGAAATGTTTAATGTAAAAGAAAGTATGTAAAGGAAGAAAGAAACTCTGAGAAGTGGAGATAAAGAAAGAGTGTATCCTACACATTGGGAAAAACCAAAATAAAGGAAGGAAGATAACAGATAGAGTATTTTATTTTAGGAAGATAGAGAAGGATATTTTGGTTGAAGCTCAGATACAAAAGAAAAGTTAGTATATAAAACACAAGTTGAGGAAAGTTGTAAAAGACATTAAATGCTAGGCAGACAAATTTATAATTTATTCTTGAGACAATATGGAGCCATTGGGGTTTTTTGAGTAGAGTAGCAATATTCTATCTACATTATTTAAGAAAAGTTATTTTGGTAACAACATTAAAGATAGACAAGAATGGAGAAAGACATATCTCTAAATATATATAAAATACCTTGTAAACCTCAAAGGATATATAAATATCAAATGTTATTCAATACCTTAAATAGAGTCTCCTGTGATTGGTACACAGGTGTGAGTGTGACTTGATGCTGAAAGGTGTCTCTGGTCCTTCATGAGTCCTGATAGGAAGTATATGAGCCTTATTGGTAAAAGGAGGATGAAATTTTTCTCCAAAGGAGAAAAATAAAGAATTTATGTATAGGTCCTAAGCCAAGGAAGCTTCCAAATAAAATATGTGAGAAGGGAAAAAATCCTAAGTTCCCACATGCAGTGATGGTAAAGAAAGGATAGTTACTTTAGAAGATTGATTAGTGTCAATTATGAGCTCCCCTTACAATTCTTTCCCCTTCCCACACACATACATACATACATATTCACTCGCTTCAATTTTTCTGATGTGGTGATATTTTCCTAGGAGTAGAGTTTTTGTTGTTTCTCCTTCATTCTTGAAGAGGACCTAGACATGCAAGTACATTGAATTATAGGTGAAGGAAGGTGACTTTGTAAAGTCACCAAGCTCATATTTTCCATTAGAATGATCTGGATCCAAAGGCAAGATATAGATCAGGATAATAATGAGTACTTATGTATATACTCGCACACATTCTCTTATATATTGTCATTTTATGACATGACATTGTCATTTTTATATATATTGTTTTATTATTTATTATTCTCATTACTTCACTGGTTTTCTCTTGCCCAATTCTAATGTTTTTTCACTTTTTGTTTTGTTTTTGCTATATTTTTAATTAAAGCTTTTTATTTTCAAAATATATGCATGACTCTTTTCAATATTCACCCTTGCAAAACCTTGTGATCCAAATAGTTTCCCTCCCTTCCTATCACCCCCTCCCCTAGATGATAAGTAATCCAATATATGATGGACATTTGCATGTGTTGAACATGTGCAATTCTTCTATACATATTTCTGCAATTATCATGCTGCACAAGAAAAATCAGATCAAAATGGGAAAAAATGAGAAAGAAAACAAAGTGCAAGCAAACAACAACAAAAAGAATGAAAATACTATGTTATGATCCACACTCAGTTCCCACAATCCTCTCTCTGGGTGCAGATGGCTCTTTTCATCACAAGACAATTGGAAGTGGCATGAATTTCCTCATTGTTGAAAAGAGTTTATCATGATATAACCTTCTTGTTATCATGTAAAATTATCTCCTGATTCTGCTCACTTCACTTAGCATCTGTTCATATAAGTCTCTCCAGGCCTCTCTGAAATAATCCTGCTAGTCATTTCTTATAGAACAATATATTCCATATCATTCATATACCATAACTTATTCAGCCTTTCTCCAACTGATGGGCATCCTCTTAGTTTCTAGTTTCTTACCACCACAAAAAGAGCTGCCACAAATATTTTTGCACATGTGGGTCCCTTTCCCGCTTTGATTTCTTTGGGATACAAACCCAGTAGAAATGCTGCTGAATCAAAGGGAATGTCCAATTTGATAGTCCTTTGGACATAGTTCCAAATTGCTCTGCATAATGGTTGAATCAATTCACAACTCTACCAACAATAGATTAATTAGTGTCCCAATTTTACCACATCCCCTCCAACATTCTTCATGATCTTCTTTTGTAATCTTAGCCAAACTGAGAGTGTATAGTGGTACCTCAGCATTGTTTTAATTTGAATTTGCTCTAATCAATAGTGATTAAGAGCATGTTTTCATATGACTAGAAATGGTTTCGATTTCTTCACCTGAAAATTATCTGTTCATATCCTTTGCCCATTTATCAATTGGAGAATGACTTGAATCCTTACAAATTTGAGTCAATTTTCTATGTATTTTAGAAATGAGGCCTTTATTAGAACACTTGAATGTAAAAATTCTTCTACAGTTTATTGCTTCCCTTCTAAACTTGTCTGCATTGGTTTTATTTGTACAAAACATTTTTTAATTTAATGTAATCAAATCAAAATTATGTATTTTGTATTCAATAATGTACTTCTTTGGCCACAAATCCTTTCCTTTTTCACAGATTTAAGACCAAAACTATCCTTTGTTCTCCTGATTTCCTTATAAAATCACTCTTTATATCCAAAACATGAACCCATTTCCACCTTATGTTAATACAGAATGTTAGTGTGGATGAATATCTAGTTCTATCACTCTCATTTCCAATTTTTCCAGTAGTTTTTGTCAAATAGTGAGGTCTTATCCCAAAAGCTAGGGTCTTTGGATTTGTCAAACACTAGATTACTATAGTCATTGACTATTCTGTCTTTTGAACCTAACCTATTTCATGGATCAACTACTCTATTTCTTAGCCAGTACCACATGATTTTGATGACCACTGCTTTATAATATAGTTTTAAGTTTGGTACAGCAAAGCCATCTTAATTTTCATTTTTTTTTCTTTTTTCTTTTCTTTTTTTTTTTTTTTTTATTACTTCCCTTGAAATTCTTGAACTTTTGTTCTTCCAGATAAACGTTGTTATTGTTTTTTCTAGATGTTTAAAATAATTAGGGTTTTAATTGGCATGGCACTGAATAAGTAAATTAATTTAGGTAGTATTGTCATTTTAAAAATATTAGCTCTGTCTACCATGAGCAGTTGACATTTTTCTAATTGATAGATCTGACTTTATTTGTGTGGAAAATGTTTTGTAACTATATTCATATAGTTCCTGACTTTGTCTTGACAGGGAGATTCCCAAATATTTTCTATTATCTACAATTATTTTAAATAGAATTTATCTTCGTATCTCTTACTGCTGGAGTTTGTTGGTAGTATATAAAAATTCTCATGATTTATGTGGATTTATTTTGTACCCTGTAATTCTGCCAAAGTTGTGAATATTTTCTAGTAGTTTTTTAGTTGATTGATAATTTAGTTTCCTCATTATCTACTCTAATTCCTTTTATTTCTTTTTGCTTAATGCTAAAACTAACGTTTATAATACAACATTAAATATAATGGTGATAGTGGGGTAACATGGTTTTATCCCTGATCTTACTGGGAATGGTTCACTGTTACCCCCATTACATATGATGCTTGCTGGTGGATTTAAATAGTAGGTACTGGTCATTTTTAGTAAAACTCAATTTATTCCTGTACTCTCTAGTATTTTTTAATAAGAATTGGTATTGGATTTTGTCAAATTCTTTTTCTACATCTATTGAGAAATCATATGATTTTTTGTTAGTTTGGTTATTGATATAATCAATTATGCTAATAGTTTTCTTAATATTGAAGCATCCCTGCATTCCTGGTATAAATCCTATTTGGTCATGGTGTATTTTCATGGGGATAACTTGCTATAATCTCTTTTATTAATATTTCATTTAAGATTTTTGCATCAATATTCATTAGGGAAATTGGTCTATAGTTATATTTCTCTGTTTTGACCCTACCTGCTTTAGGTATCACCACTGTATCTGTGTCACAAAAGGAATTTGATAGAACTCCTTCTTTCCCTATTTTCCCAAAGTGTTTGTGTACTATTGCAATTAATTGTTCTTTAAATGTTTCATAGAATTCACATGTAAATCGATCTGGTCCTGGAGATTTTTTCTTAAGGAGCTGATTAACAGCTTGATCATTTTTTTTCTAAGATAAAACTATTTAAGTAATTTATTTCCTCTTCTGTTAATCTGGGCAACCTATATTTTTATAAGTATTTCTGTATTTCATTTATACTGTCAGATTTATTGACATATAGTTGGGCAAAATAACTCCTATTTTTAAAATTTTCTCTTCATTAGTGGAAAGTTCTCCCTTTTTATTTTTGATACTAGCAAATTGATTTTCTTTTCTTTTTCAAATCAATTTAACTAAAGATTTTTATATTTTGTTTTTTTTTCATAAAAGCAACTCTTACATTTGTTTATTAATCCAATTGTAGTTTTTTTTTAACCTTCATGTTATTAATTTCCCCCTTTGTTTTCAGAATTTCAAATTTGATATTTAATTGGGGGGGGTTAATTTGTTCTTTTTTGTTGCATGCCCAGTTTATGGATCTTCTCTTTATCTATTTTATACAAGTAAGCATGTAGAGATAAGCCTATTCCCCTAAGAAATGTATTGGCTACATCCCTTAAATTTTGGTATGTTGCTTCATTATTGTTATTTTCTTGGATGAAATTATTGATTGTGTCCTTGATTTGATATTTCATGCACTCATTCTTTACAATTAAGTTATTTACTTTTCAAATAATTTTTCTTCTATTTTCTCCTGGCCTTTTGTTGCATGTAATTTGTCTTGTATCAAGATCTAGGAAAAAAAAATGAATTTACTATTTCTGTCTTTCTGCATTTGATTTTGAGGTTTTTATGTCCTAATGCATGGTTAATTCTTATATAAGTTCCATGAACTGCTAAAAAATGTATATTCCTTTCTGTCTCCAGCCAATTTTCTCCAAAGGTCTATCATACTTAACTTTTCTAGGATTATATTTACCTTCTTAACTTATTTCTTATTTATTTTGTGGTTCCATTTAATTAATTGTGAGAGATCAAGGTTGAGATCCCCCTTAATATAGTTTTGCTGTCTAATTCTTCTTGCAGCTCCCTTAATTTCTCTAAGAATTTGGATGCTATAGTCCTTGGTGCATATATGCTTTGTATGGATATGTGTACAATATATATCTTGTTCTGCTTATTTCACCCAGCATCAGTTCATACAAATCTTCCCAGGCCTTTCTAAAGTCAGCTTGTTTATGATTTTTTTAAAGAACAGTAGTATTCTATTACCTTCATGTACCACAACTTCTTCAGTCATTCTCCAATTGATTACCATCTACTCATTTTCCAATTCTTTTCTACTGCAAAAAGAGCTATTACAAACATCTTTTGCACTTGTGTGTCTTTATGTTCTTTAAAATTTACTTGGTATAAAGGCCCAGTAATGGTACTGTTGCATCAAAGAGTATGCACAGTTCAATAGGCTTTTCATCATACTCCAGAATGATTGGATCATTTCATAATTCCACAACAATGAATTAGTGTCTGAGTTTTCCCACATCCTTTCCAACATTTTTCATTATTTTCCTGGCATCTTAAGAAATTTGAGAGGTGTGAAGTGTTGCTTCAGAGTTGTTTTAATTTGCATGTCTCTAATCAATAGTGATTTTCTTTTCTTTTTTTTTTAATTTTATTTTAATAGCCTTTTATTTACAGGATATATGTATGGATAACTTTACAGCATTGACAATTGCCAAACCTCTTGTTCTGGTTTTTCCCCTCCTTCCCCCCCCCCCCAGATGGCTGGATGACCAGTAGATGTTAAATATATTAAAATATAAATTAGATACACAATAAGTATACATGATCAAACCGTTATTTTGTTGTACAAAAAGAATTGGACTCCTGAAATATTGTACAATTATCCTGTGAAGGAAATAAAAAATGCAGGTGGGCAAAAATATAGGGATTGGGAATTCAATGTAATGGTTCTTAGTCATCTCCCAGAATTCTTTTGCTGGGCGTAGCTGGTTCAGTTCATTATCAATAGTGTTTTCATATAACTATCAATGGTTTTAATTTTGTCCTCTGAAAATTAATTGTGTGTTCATATTCTTTCTCCATTTGGCAGTTAGGGAATGATTTTTATTCTTATAATTTCAACACAGTTCTTTACATATTTAAAATGTTTTAAAATGTATTTATAAATTTTAAAAATTACATATTAAAAATTCAAAAATAAAAAATATATTCCAAAATTATCAGAAATATAGTCTATAAAGATTTTCCCCAACTTTGTACTTCTCTTTTAAGCTTATTTCTGTTGGTTTTGTTTGTGCAAAAACTTTGCAGTTTTTGTAATCAAAGTTGTCCATTTGCTTTTTATAATATTCCCTAGTTCTTCTTTGGTCATAAATTCCTCCTTTCTCCAAAGATCTGATGCATAAATTACACCTTGTTGCCCTATATTGTTTATGGTATCATTCTTTATGCCCAAATCATGTATCCATTTGGTTCTTATTTTGGTATAGGTTGTGAGATGAGCTCCATGCTGAGTATGTAACATTATTTTCCAGTTTTCCCAGCAATTTTTGTCAAATAGTGAGTTTTTGTTCCAAAAGTTGGAATTTGTGGATTTATCTAATACTAGATTACTGTAAGGTATGATTATTGTGTCATGTGTAATTTAATCTATTTCACTAATCCACCATTCTTTTTCTTAGCCCGTACCAAATCGTTTTGATGACTTTATAATATAGTTTTAGGTTTGGTGCTGCTAAGCCACCAATCTTCATGTTTTTATTTTTCATTATTTTTCTTGATAGTCTTTTCCTTTTGTTCTTCCAAATTAATTTGTTGCTATTTTTCTAGTTCTATAAAATCATATTGCAATTTGATTGATATGGCACTAAACAAGTAGACCAAATTCAGACAGTTGTCATTTTTATTATATTAGTTCAGCCTACCCATGAACAATTGCTATTTTTCCAATTGTTTAGATCTGATTTTATTTTATTTTATTTTTTAATTAAATAACTTTTTATTGACAGAACCCATGCCAGGGTAATTTTTTACTTTATCCCTTGCACTCACTTCTGTTCCGATTTTTCCCCTCCCTCCCTCTACCCTCTCCCCAAGATGGCAAGCAGTCCTATACATGTTAAATAGATTACAGTAGATCTTGTATACAATATATGTGTGCAGAACCGAACAGTTTTCTTGTTGCTCAGGGAAAATTGGATTTAGAAGGTATAAATAACCTGGGAAGAAGAACAAAAATGCAAGCAGTTTACATTCATTTCCTAGTGTTCTTTCTTTGGCTGTAGCTGCTTCTGTCCATCCTTGATCAATTGAAACTAAGTTAGATCTTGTCTTTGTTGAAGAAATCCACTTCCATCAGAATACATCCTCATACAGTATCGCTGTTGAGGTATATAATGATTTCCTGGTTCTGCTTATTTCGCTCAGCATCAGTTCACATAAGTCTCGCCAATCCTCTCTATATTCGTCCTGCTGGTCATTTCTTACAGAACAATAATATTCCATAACATTCATATACCACAATTTACTCAACCATTCTCCAATTGATGGGCATCCATTCATTTTCCAGCTTCTGGCCACTACAAGCAGGGCTGCCACAAACATTTTGGCACATACAGGTCCCTTTCCCTTTTTTTTAGTATCTCTTTGGGGTATAAGCCCAGTAGAGACACTGCTGGATCAAAGGGTATGCACAGTTTGATAACTTTTTGGGCATAGTTCCAAATTGCTCTCCAGAATGGCTGGATGTGTTCACAATTCCACCAACAATGTCTGATTTTATTTGTGTGAGAAGTGTTTTGTAATTGTATTCCTATAGTGCTTGGGTTTGTCTTGGTAGGGAGGCCCCCAAGTATTTTATGTTGTCTACAATAATTTTAAAGAAATTTCTCTCTTGCTGATAGGCTTTGTTAGTAATGTATACAATATGGATGTGGGTATATTTTATATCCTAAAAATTTGCTAAAGCTGTGAAATGTTTTGCATAGACTTTTGGATGATTTTCTAGATTTCTCTAAGTATATCATTATATCATCTGCAAGAAGTGATAGATTTATTTCTTCATTGCCTATTGTAATTCATTTATTTTTCTTTTCATATTGCTAAAGGCAGTATTTTAATACAATGTTCAATAATAGTGGTGACAATAGGTATCCTTGTGTCATCCCTGATCTTATTGGGAATGAGTATAGCTTCTTTCTATTACAAATAATGATTGCTGTAGTTTTTAAATAGATATTGCTTATTATTTTAAGGAAAGCACACTTTATCACTCTGTTCTCTAGTGTTTTTAAGAGGAAAGGGTGCTGTATTTTATCAAAAGCTTTTTCTACATTTATTGAGACTATTATATGATTTCTGTTGGTTTTGTTATTGATATGGTCTATTATGCTACTGATTTTCCTAATATTGAACCAGCACTGCTTTCCTGGTATAAATCCCATTTGATCATAGTGAATCATCCTGCTGATAAGATGCTACAATCTCTTTGCTAATATTTTACTGAAAATTTTTGCATCAATAAACTGGGAAAAATTTACATTCAAGGGTTCTGATAAAGATCTCATTTCTAAAATATATAGAGAATTGACTCAAATTTATAAGAATTCAAGTCATTCTCCAATTGATAAATGATCTAATGAGATGAATAGACAATTTTCAGGTGAAGAAATTGAAACAATTTATAGTCATATAAAAAAGTGCTCACTATTGATCAGAAAAATGCAAATTAAGATAACTCTGAGGTACCACTGCATACCTCTCAGATTGTCTAAGATGACAAGAAAAGATAATAATAATTGTTGGAGGGGATGGAGGAAAACTGGGACACTAATGCATTGTTGGTGGAGTTGTGAATTGATCCAACCATTCTGGAGATCAATTTGGAACTATGCAGAAAGGACCATCAAAATGCATATATCCTTTGATCTAGCAGTGTTTCTACTGGGCTTATATCCTGAAGAGATCATAAAGGAGGGAAAGAGATGCACATGTACAAAACTGTTTGCGACAGCCCTTTTTGTACTGACAAGAAACTATGCCTAGGAAGTGATTGCCCAGAGAATGGCTGAATAAGTTACAGTATATGAATGATACAAAATATTATTGTTCAATAAGAAATAATCAGCAAGATGATTTCAGAGAGGCCTGGAGAGACATATATGAAGTGGTGCTGAGTGAAATGAGCAGAACCCAGGGGATCATTGTACATAGCAACAAGAAGATTATATGATGATAAATTCTGATGAACATAGTTCTTTTAACAATGATTATTGAGGTCAGTTCCAAAGATCTTGTGATGCAAAGAACCATCTATACCCAGAATGAGGACTGTGAGAACTGAGTGTGGATCACAACATAGCATTTTCACTCTTTTTGTTGTTGTTTGATAGCATTTTGTTTTCTTTCTCATTTGTTTGCCTTTTTGATCTGATTTTTTTTTTTTGTGTAGCAAGATAATTATATTTATATTCAATTTAACATATATTTTAACATGTTTAATATATATTAGATTACTTGCCCTCTAGGGGAGTGGTTGGAGGAAAGAGGAGAAATTTTGGGACATAAGATTTTGCAATGCTCAATGTTGAAAAATTATGCATTCATATGTTTTGAAAATAAAACCCTCCAATAAAAAAAAGAAAAAAAGAAAATTTTTGCATCAACATTAATTAGGTAGATTAGTCTGGAATTTTCTTTCTCTGTTTTGATTCTTTCTCAGTGCCATATTTGTGTCATGGAAGGAATTTGGCAGTTCTCCTTTATCTATTTTTTCAAATAGTTTACATAAAATGGGGATTAATTGCTCTTTAAATATTTGATGGGATCCACTTTTGAATATTTTCATTCATTCACTTGCACCCATTCCTAGTAAAAATACTAGAAAGTATAGAAATTAATGGAATATTCCTTAAAATAATAAGCAGCATCTCTCTAAAACCAACAGTAAGCATCATTTGCAATGGAGAGAAACTGGATACCAATAAAATCAGAGGTAAAACAACAATGCCCATTATCACTACTGTTTTTCAGCATTGTATAGAAATGTTGGCTTTAGCAATAAAAAAAGAAAGGAATGAAAGATATTCGAATAAACAAGGAGGAGATAAAGCTATTACTCTTTGTAGATGAGATAATGATATGCTCAGAGAATCCTGGAAAATCATCCAAAAAACTATTCAAAATATTTCACAACTTTAACAAAGATGCAGGTTATAAAATATATAAATTATATATGTATATATAAATATATATGTGAGGATATAAAACCCTCATATATCTTCAGCATTTTATATATGACTGACAAAGTCCATCAGTAAGAGATAGAAAAAGAAATTCCATTTGAAATAAATATAGAAAAATTAAAATATTTGGGGATCTACTTACCAAGACAAATACAAGAACTATATGAACACAATTATAAAACACATCACACAGATAAAATCAGATCTTAAAAAATTGAAAAAAATATCAATTGCTCATAGCTAGTTAAACTAATACAATAAAAATGAAAATTGTGCCCAAATTGGTCTGTTTTTTGCCATATAATACTAATCCATAACAAAATTCGTCTGGAAGAACAAAAGATCAAAAATATAAAAGAAATTAATGAAAAAAATACAAAAGGTGGTTGTTTAGCAATACAAACCTAAAACTATTTTTTAAAGCAGTAGTCATCAAAACCATTTGGTACTGACTAAAAAATAGAGTGGTGGATCAGTAAAATAGATTAGATATACACAACATAATAATCAAGGCCTATAGTAATTTACTATTTAATAAACCCCCAAAACTCCAACTTCTGGAATATTATCTCACTATTTGAAAAAAATTGCTGGTGAAACTGTAGAATATAATGTCAAAAAGTTCAGCGTAGTCCTCCATCTCCCACCTCATAGCAAAATAAGGTCAAAATAGGTACATGATTTGAGCATAAAAAATGATATCATAAATAAACTAGGACAACAAGGGATATTTTACCTATCAGATCTTTGGAGAAGATAAGAATTAATGACCAAAGGAAAAATAGAGAACATTATGAAAGACAAAATTGACACCATTGATTACAATAAGTTAAAAAAAAAACTTTTTGCATAAACAAAAACATAAGAAACTAGATTAAAAAGGGAAGTACTAATCTGGGAAAATATATTTACAGGCAGCATTTCTGATAAAGTTCTCATTTCTAAAGTATATTAAAAAAACACTATCAAATTTATAAGAATACAATTTTTGCCCAATTTATAAATGGTCAAAGAATATGAATAGACAATTATCAGATGATGAAATTAAAGCCATATATTTTCATATGAAAAAATGCTCTAACTGAAGAAAACAATTGAATTACTCAATGAGAATTGAAGAAACAGTCAAATAAAACCAAAAAAGAAAAAGAAAAAAAAAGAAAAAGTAAAATACCTCACTGGAAAAACAATTGACCTGGAAAATAGATCTAGGAAAGATAATCTAAGAATTATGGAACTTTCTGAAAACCATGATGAAAAAAAGAGCCTTGACATCATCTTTTAGGAAATCATCAACGAAAACTGCCCTGATTTCCTAGAACCAGAGGTTCTATTGAAATAATTCACCAATCATCTTCTGAAAGAAACCCCAAAATCCAAACTTCAAGGAACATCATAACTAAATTTCAGAATTATCAGATCAAGAAGAAAATATTACAAGTATCAAGAAAGAAATAATTCAAATATCAAGGAAACTCTATTTTAAAGGATATAAGGGTCTGGAATATGAAATTCTGAAAGGCAAAAGAACTTGGGATTGCAACCAAGAATAAAGTATCAAGCAAAATTATGTATTATCTTTCAATGAAAAAGATGGACATTCAATTAAACAGATTAATTTCACTCATTTTTGTTGAAAAGAACAGAAATGAACAGAAAATTTGTTCTTCAAATACAAAACTCAAGAGAAGCATAAAAAGGTAAAATAGGAAAGTAAAAAATTATTCTTTTTTAAAAGTTAAAAAAAAAAACACTTATACCCCTATATGGGAAAATGGTATGTTTAACTCTCAAGATCTTTATCTTTGTTATGAGTATACTTAGAAGGTGGAAGTAGAAATTGATTTAATTGTGATGATATAAAAAAGTAGATAAGGAAAGGAGATTCTACCAGAAGAGAAAAATGGGGTTAAAATGGGAAAAATTACATCTCATGAAGATGCAAAAAAGACCTATTACAATTAAGGGAAAGAAGGGAGAGAGTGGGCATTATGTGAATCTTACATTCATCAGAATTAGCTCAAAGAAAGAATATTAGAGATTTTTAGCTTCATAGAGAAACTTGTCTCCCTATAGAGAATTAGAAGAGGAAAGGGGAAAGGAAAGAGGAAGGCTAATAGAATGGAGAATAGAAGAAGAGGAAAGATTTAATAAAGGTGGAAGGGCTGTAAAAGGACAGGCCTATTTGAGGATAGTAGTAGTAAGAAGTAAAATACAGGGAAGGAAAAAAAAAAGGGGAAAGGAAAAAGAAAATTGTAACTTGGGGAAAACAAGATGACAGGAAATGTACTTAGTCATTTTAACTGTGAATGTGAATGTAATGAACTCTCCCATAAAACAGAAGTAGATAGCAGACTGGATTAAAAGCTATGTTTACAAGAAACATATTTAAATCAGAGTGATATATTTAGAGTAAGGTATAAGGCTGGAGTAGAATCTATTATGCTTCAGCTGAAGTAAAAAAAAAAAAAAAAACCCAGAGGCAGCAATTGTGATTTCAGATCAAGCAAAACCAAAAGTAGATCTAATTAAAAGAGATAAGGAAGGAAATTACATCCTCCTTAAAGGTACTATAGATAATGAAGAAATATCAATACTAAACATACATGCACCAAATGGCATAGCATCCAAAATGCTAGAAGGGAAAACTATACTAGTGTGTGATCTCAGCATTTCTCTTTCAGAACTAGATAAATGAAACCATAAAATAAATAACAAAGAAGTTAAGAAGGTAAATAGAATTTTTGAAAAGTTAAGTGTAATGGAACTTTGGAGAAAATTGGCTGGAGAAGGAAAAGGATATCCTTTTTTTCTCCCACAGTAACTGGAACCTATTCAAGAATTCACTATTGATTAGGGCATGAAATCCCTAAAATCAAATGAAGACAGGCAGAAATAGTAAATGCTTTTTTTTCAGATCATGATGCAATAGAAATTACATGCAATAAAAGGCCAGGGGGGAAAAGGTCAAAAATTGGAATTCTACTAATTGGAAACTACCTAATCTAATTTTAAAGAATGAGTGCATGAAAAAAAAAAAAACACACTTGATAATTTTGCCCAAGAAAATGACAATAATTAAAAAACATACCAAAATTTATGGATGCATGCAAAGCCTACAGGAAGTTTTAAATTTCTACATGCTTATTTGTATAAAATAGAAAGAAAGATCAATGAATTGGCTTGAAATTAAAAAAGCTAGGAAAGGAACAAATTAAAAACCCCCAATGAAAAATGGAATTTGAAATTCTGAAAGTAAAAGGGGAGATTAATAAAATTGAAAGTAAGAAATACTATTGAATTAATAAACATAAGAGTTGGTTTTATGAAAAAAAAAAACAAAAAATAGATAAAAATTTAGTTAATTTGATTGGAAAAAGGAAGGAAGAAAATCAAATTGTTAGTATCAAAAAGGAAAAGGGAGAACTTTCCACCAATGAAGTAGAAATTAGTCAATAATAAGGAGTTATTTTGCCCAACTATATGTCAATAAATGTGATAATCTAAGTGAAACAGAGGTATAATTATAAAAACATAGATTACCCAGATTAACAGAAAAAATAATTACTTAAATAGTCCCATTTTAGAAAAATAAATAGAACAAACTATTAATCAACTTCTTAGAAAAAACATCTTAGGAACAGATGTATTTAAATGTGCATTCTACCAAACATTTAAAGAACAAGTAATTCCAATACTATGCAAACTATTTGGAAAAGTAGGGGAAAAGGTATCCTACAAATTCAATTTAGGATACAGATATGGTGTTTATACCTAAATCAAAACAGAAAAAAATTATAGGACAATTTCTCTAATGAGTATTGATGCAGAATTTTTTTAAAAATAAAATATAAACAAAGAAATTATAGCAAGGTATCTTCAGGACAATACACCATGATTATGTAGGATTTACCCAGGAATGCAGGGCTTTTTCAATATTAGGAAAAATATTACCATAAATGACCATATCAATAACCAAACTAACAAAAATCATAGGATTATCTCAATAGATGCAAAAAAAATAAAAAAGCATTTCATAAAATCAAACTCCCATTTCTATTAAAAACACTTGAAAGTATAGGAATAAATGGAGTTTTCCATAAAATGATCAGTAACAGCTTTTTAAAACTGTCAGAAAGCATATATGTACTGGGGATAAACTAGATAAAAAATTCCAATCCCAATAAGATCAGGAGTGAAACAAGGTTGGCCACTATCACTATCCCTATTACTATTCAATATTGTATTAGAAATGTTAGTTATGGCAATAAGAAAACAAAAAGAGATTAAAGGAATTAGAGCTGGTAATGAGGAAATCAAATTATCTCTCTTTGTAAATGATTGGATGGTATACTTAGAAAATCCTAGAGAATCACCTAAAAAAAACCACTAAAAACAAATCAAATGCTAACAGATTTGCATAATACAAAATAAATCCACATAAATCATCAGCATTTTTATGTATTACCAACAAAGTCCAACAGCAAGAGATAGAGAAATTCCATTTAAAATAACTGTAGATAATAGAAAATATTTGGGAGTCTACCTGTCAAGGCAAAGACAAAAACTATATGAACATAATTACAAAACACTTCCCATACAAATGAAGTAAGAGATAATCAATTGGAAAAATTTCAAGTGCTCATGGGTAGGGTGGGGTAATATAATAAAAAAATGATAATACTATCAGACATAAAATTATATTATAAAGCAACAATCATCAAAATGATTTGGTATTGGCTGAGATATAGAGTAGTTGATCAATGTAATAGTCAGGTTCACCTGACAAAATAGTCAACAACTATAAAAATCTAGTGATATTTCCACAAATATCATGCTGCATAAGAAAACTAGATCAAAAAGGGGAAAAATGTAGAAAGGAAGGCTGAGATCTCAGATCAAGCAAAACCAAAAAAAGATCTAATTAAAAGAGATAAGGAAGGAAACTACATCCTCCTTAAAGGTACTATAGATAATGAAGAAATATCATTACTAAACATACATGCACCAAAAGGTATAGCATCCAAAATGTTAGAAGGGAAAACTATACTAGTGCGTGATCTCAGCATTTCTCCTTCAGAACTAGATAAATGAAACCATAAAATAAATAAGAAAGAAGTTAAGAAGGTAAATAGAATTTTTGAAAAGTTAAGTGTAATGGAACTTTGGAGAAAAAAAACCTTAGACCCCAGATTTTGGGATTAAAAACTCACTATGTAGCCAAAACTGCTGAGAAAATTGGAAATTAGTATGGGAGAAAGTAGGTATTGACCTACTTAGATAAGGTTGAAATGGGTTCAGGATTTAGATATAAAAATGATATAAGCTAACTAAAAGAACAAAGTATAGTTACTTCTCAGATCTCTGGAGAAGGAAGTAATTTGTGGCCAAAGAATTGGAGTACATTATTAAATATGAAATGGATAATTTTGATTATATTTAGTTAAAAAGTTTTTGCAGAAACAAAATCAATGCAGACAAGAGAAGGTAATTAATAAACCTGGAAAACATTTTTACATTCAAGTGTTCTGATAAAGGCCTCATTTTAAAAATATATTTATAATTAACTCAAATTTGTAAGAATTCAAGCCATTCTCCAACTGATAAATGGTTAAAGGATATGAAGAGAAAATTTTCAGATGAAGAAATTGAAACCATTTCTAGTCACATGAAAAGGTGGTCTAAATCACTATTGATTAGAGAAATGCAATTAAGACCACTCATACCACTCAGATTAGCTAAGATGACAGGAAAAGATCATAAAGAATGTTGAAAGGAATGTGGGAAAACTGGGACACTAATACATTGTTAGTGGAGTTGTGAACTGATTCAACTTTTCTGGAGAGCAATTTGGAACTATATCCAAAGGGCTATTAAACTGTGTACACCCTTTGATCCAGCACTGTTTCTAATAGGCTTGTATCCCAAATAGACTATAAAAGTTGGAAAGGGACCCATATGTGAAAAATGTTTGTAGCATCTGTTTGTAGTGGCAAGAAACTGGAGACTGAGTGGATGCCCCTCAGTTGGTAAATGATTGAATAAGTTATGATAAGTGAATGTTATGGAATATTATTGCTCTATAAGAGACAATCAGTAGGATGATTGCAGAGAGTCCTGGAGAAACTTATGTGAACAGATGCTAAGTGAAGTGAGTAGAACCAGGAGATCACTGCACATAGCAAAAATTATACGATGATCAATTCTGAAGAACTTGACTGTCTTCAACAGTGAGATGATTCAGACCAATTCCAATGGTCTTCTCATGAAGATAGCCACCTGCACCCAGAGGGAGGACTGTGGGAGTTGAGAGTAGATCACAACATATTATTTTCACCTTTTTTGTTGTTGTTTGCTTGCATTTTGTTTCCTTTCTACATTTTTCCCCTTTTTGATCTAGTTTTCTTATGCAGCATGATATTTCTGGAAATATATATAGAAGAATTACACATTTAACATATATTAGATTACTTGTGAAAAATTGAACATTTAACATATATTGCATTACTTGCCATTTATAGGCAGGAGTAGGAGGAAGGAAAGAGAAAAATTTTGGAATATAAATTTTTTCATGTGTGAATGTTGAAAATATCCCTGTGTATATTTTGAAAATAATAATAATAAAAAAACTTCAGTTAAGAAAGTAACCTTTCAGTCAGAAAAAAAGTAATTCTCTCATTTTGGAATAACTGGAAATTCCCTCTCCCAACCTATTTCGATTTTGTTATTGAGTTTTAGGGATCTGAGTCACAAAGCGAAGATTTCAGAGTCTAGCTTAGGTACATCCCTAACCTTTGTCAGAAAGAATTTGAGTCCACACATTCCTAACTCCCATCTAGTCCCACACTCCACTACTTCTTGATGCTTCTATTATTGCTAGTTTGGAGTTTATTGGGGTTCAAAGAGAGCTAGAATCTCTCATTAAAAGTTTTGCCAAGTTTTTTTTAAGAGCTTCTCATTCACTTTTGATGCCCATCTCTCACCTGTTATTTCAAGAAGTTCTAGAATTCACTGTGGCCAAATCAGGATAAAACTATTCAGAATATAAGCTAAAATAAGTTATGAGTAACTGAATGGCTTCAAATATAACTGTGAGTTAGAAGAATGTCAAGCATATGAAAATTTCTCCTGATGGAATGGATGGATGAGAACAACATGTTCCAATGATCATGTTGGTCAAACATGAAGGATTCAAAGGCTCATAGCCAGTCCCTTGTTGTTTGTCTTGCCACTGCATGGTGATGACTCTGGAAGAGAGAGTAAGTGACAAATTTGTGCAGTTCTTTCTCACTTAAATACAATCAAGACATCCCCCAGAGCTGTCATTAGTCCCCTTTGAAAAATGAAGGACTAACAACATTGATGTCATTATTGTCACACTGATTCAACAGTTCTGTCTTATTTATCTATTAAAAAAACTCTTCTAGAGTAATTTCATTTTGAAGAGAAGATACATTTTGATATTTATTTATTTTGTGGTTTGATTTATCTAATTCTGAGAGTGCAAGGTTGAGATCTCCCACTATTATAGTTTTGTTGCAGCTCTCTTAATTTCTCTTTTAAGAATTTAGATGCTACACCATTTGGTGCATATATGTTTAATATTGATATTGCTACACTATCTATGCTACCCTTTAACAAGATATAGTGCCCTTCCTTATCTCTTCTAATTAGATCAATTTTTGCTTTTGCTGATCTGAGATCAGGATAGCTACCCCTGCTTTTTTGACTTCACCTGAAGCATAGTAGATTCTACTCCAGCCTTTTACCTTTACTTTATATGTATCTCCCTGCTTTAAATGTGTTTCCTGTAAACAACATATTGTAAGATTTTGGCTTTTAATCCAGTCTGCTAACCACTTCCTCTTTATGGGGGAGGGTTCAAAGGCTTATAGCCAATCCCTTATTGTTTGTCTTGCCACTGCATGATGATGGCTCTAGAAGAGAGTATGTCTGACAGATTTGTCACTTAATGTCACAAATCCAATTCAACAAAAGTCAAGATATCCCCCAGAGCTGTTATTAGTCCTCTTTGAAAAATGAAGGACTAACAACATTGATGTCATTATTGTCACACTGATTCAATAGTTCTGTCTTACTTATCTCTTTTAAAAAAAAAAACCTCTTCTAGAGTAATTCCATTTTGAAAAGAAGATAAATTTTGATATTTTACTCATTGCAATGAGCTTTTTGACTAATCACTAAAATAAAGCAAAAGAGGAAGAATGGGGAGAAAAAATATAGGGAAGGATTTATGGAATTTCTCTTAGGAACTAAAATCAAACTATTTTGCATTGCCATAAAAGAGTTTTTGTGGGGAATGAGCATTATGGAAAGTAGGAAATGAAATTCTTGTGAACTTATAGTATTTCTGGTGATAAGGAATAGTAGATTTTGTCCTCATAGCTAAAAACTCTAGATAATTCTGAATATGTATCAGTCCCATAAGACTGCATAATTAATCAATTGGATAGTTTTGCAAATGACTAGAGATTCCCATTTGGTTACCTCCTTATCTTTCCTTAGGTATTTAGCTTGCCAAGGGTTTTTTTTTTTTTTTTTTTCTTGGTCTCTTTGGGTACTGTCCCCTAAGCTTCTATTTCCAACTTGTGCTAAGGTGGATTAGGATTTATATTCTGTAGTGCTTTCTGAACCTGTCTCTTCATGATGCCTTTGCCTTGTTCAGTGAATTAATCCTCTTGAGCAGGTACCAATGATGGCAGATAAGACATCTTTTGTATTTCTAGAAAGGCATAATCAGCATGGAAATTTGTGAAGAATCTTTCATTCTCTATAGAACTGAGACATTTCACAAAGCTAAAATCAGTAGAATGTCTCAGAGTTTTAAAAACAAGGTTACATTTAAGTGGCTAGGGAGAAAATAATTGCAGACATGCCCCATTGACTCAGAGAGTATTTGAGGAAGCATGAATTTGTGTGAGAGGCAGTGAGCAAGCCTGGCCACTTGATCAGTATTACATCATTAATTCTTGGTTTGGGAGGCAAATGATGTAGGATACTTTGGTTAATTTTTCATAAGTAGTCTATCAAGGATTGTGTAAGAAAAGTAAGTACTTTTTAAAATATCTATTTTGTCTTCTTCCCATTGCTAATATAGTAGAACTCAGTATATGTATATGTTTATGAGTGTTCTTAAATATGAACACACATAATGATATGTCCTCATGAACACAGTTTTATTCATGGGAATTACAGAAAAATTAATTATGATATCCAATTTCTTAATGCTCATTCATTAATTCTGGCCTATGAGGGAATAATATTGGAAATACTTTTAAGACACTGGGATGAAAATCCCTCGACCCCCAGTACATCATTCTTTCCACTGTTAATTCTCTGCTTCAAAATGAAGCATTAATGTTTGTGTACTGGAAACTAAAAATCTTCATCTTGATAAGAAGAAAGAGAAAGAAAAATTCTCGAAGGACTGAGGAAAAGGAACTCTGAAGTAATAATGTCCAATCTTATAAAAATTATAAAAACAACATAGTAAAAATCAATCAAATATAATTTTATTAGAATCTCCTGTTAAGTTTTCTTTCCATCAGATGAATCATAATAGATAAACATTTTAAAGTGGTTATTGTTCTCATCAACCTGAGATAGCTACTGTGTATAAGTCTATATCTCAATTACTTCTTTAAAGACCACAATACTTTCTTGATTATTGTTTGTAGAATTTAAATTGAACATGAGGAATATTATGAAAGAAAAGAAAGGAAATGACAAGGATGAGCAACCACAGAAACTTACACATTTATTTGGCCTTTTTTTCCCCTGATATTTTCTTAAAAAACACCATAGAAGAGAATCTTGGCTATATTATGATATATAAGAGGGGTAGAAATCTCAAATTCAAAATGATTATGGAAACTGTAAGAAATTCTCCTAAAGCTTAGCATAAAGCATGACTAACATAAATGAAACTTGTGAAGGTCCAAGAAATGGCAGAAATCAGTTGATTTTAGAAGGGTAAGTGAGTATTAGGAAAACTAAAGGAATTAAAACAATTTAAGTGTAAGACAAGTTCGGAATTCATTCAAATGAATTGTATTACCATAGACTTAAAAATAAAAGGGAGTGAAGGGTAATCTAATCCAATCCCCTTTTATTACAGATAAGGAAAGTCATACCTAGAGAGGATAAGTGAGTTTCCCAAAATCACAGAGGCAACATAAGGATACACTATGTGACTCAACATGATCAGTGTCCTGCACAGTATCTCCTCCAGTCTTCCATTTCTAATTTGTTCTTCTCCTTATATATGTGCTCTTAATTTCCCTCCCTCAGAGTCACTGCTTTAAATTGCAGAACAACAAAAATGTTATTATTTCCAGAAAATCAGGATTAAAATAATAATGTTATTCAGGAAAAAATATCTTGTTATTTATTAACTATAAGTATGAACAATTGATGATAACATGAAAATATATCATGTGAAGCTGTGAACTAAATGATCTCTAATGCTTTCATCTCTTAATCTGTGATATTATGACTGGGAAGCATGATGAGAACAAAGAATGTTAGTCAGAATAATGTATTGGGCCAGAACTCTGGAGAAATATACATGAGGCAAGGATTCTTACAACAAGGTATTGACTCAGTGGAACTGATAAGATAATGGATTTCTAGTTTAGCATGATTATTAATAGGTCTCTAGTTCAGTATGATTGAATTAATCGTACAACAAATAATGGTTTCTTAGTGATATAATGACTGGCTTATACTCAGTATGATGAATGGATTTAATTGTAATAGAGTATTTAAGAGGTCAGAGTCCGACCTAGAAACAGACTCAGAGATAAACCAGAGAAGACAGAGGACTGGATGCTGGAGGACAGAATCAAAGATGAAGACCCTTGTGGTGGCTGTCCTGTCTCCTTCACTTCTCCACTGAGACCAAGGCTCATCTGAATGTCCCCCAGAAAGCTATTCTGGCCACAGGCAAAGGAGACAGATTGTGAAGGTGATAATAAAGACTTTGGACTTTATTCCTGACTATTCTGCTGAAATTAACTAAGGCCCATTTGGAGGACCTCCAGAAAGCTAGCCAGAACATTACAGAATAAGGCATACAGAACAATAGAAATAACAATAATATCATGTGTATATTGTTTCAAAGCATGCAATGTATTTATTATATATTTTACAATCTTGGGAAATAAGTGGAATTATTATTCTCATTTTATAGATGGGAATAGTGAAGCAAATTTACTCATTGATTAAGTTTTTTTTTTTAATCTAATGTTACAAAACTAGGAAGTTTATGAGTTCAATTTGCCCACAAGTTTAGAGTCAGTTTCTCAATTACAAAAAGGGAAGTATGATCAGTTACAGGATAAAAGTTTTTGACCATAGAAGAAGAATGCTTTTGAGTGGATGACGGAATCTCATCATCATGACTGCCATTTACCTCCATCCTTCAGACCTTTCATACATCTTTACCTCTACTCTAACTTCACTTTCCCCCCATTCACAATCGAAGTCCTACTGATAACTATTTCCATTGTATCCTGTCTTTTACTCTTATATCCTTTGAGCCTTTGCCCTACAATCCAACTTGCCTCCATCAAAGAAAGCTGGTGGAAATCATGAAAGTGTGCTGCTGGCAAGATCTAAGAAACACTTTCCCCATGTGAGACTAAGTAGTGAAGAGTAGGTCATAGGATTTAAAATCATTTAGTAACTGGAATATATATTAAGGAGTTTAACCTGTTTATATATTTATGCAATAATTTATGAATACCAAAGTAGTAGTAACTGATAAAGTTGAAAATATTATTTTACAAAACTTGAAACCCTCAATTTTCAGGCTTAAATAGAGCTTGTATGATATTGCATTCTAGATCTAGCAGATAGTAAAGATACACACAAGACAAGGAAAGGAAAGAAATAAGTTTTGAAATTATATTTATTATGTTCCTGGTATTATGCCAAGAATTTTTTTTAGAAGTATTATTTCATTTGAGACTCACAAGAGTCCTGCAAGGTAGATATGATTATTGTTACCATTTTACACTTGAGAAAACTAAGATTAAAGTTTTTGCTTAGGGTCACACATCTAGTAATTGTTTTTAGTGGCATTTGAAGTAAAGGTTTTACTAATGCCAGCTCTAGTGCTGTATCCAGTGATGTATCCATAATAGTCGCTTCTTAGAGAGTGAAAGGAAAGAAAGTAAATACACCTGCTGTAAGAGAAGGACTAAACAAACATCAGTTACTTCTGAAGTAGAAAGTGTATAGTAATCCAGTGCTCAGGTATATATCCCAGAGATAGTTACTTTGTACCTGTTTTACAGCTGATAAGATATTATTTTGGGGGCAACTAGATGGTGA
Organism: Sarcophilus harrisii; assembly: GCF_902635505.1. Taxonomy (NCBI): domain Eukaryota; kingdom Metazoa; phylum Chordata; class Mammalia; order Dasyuromorphia; family Dasyuridae; genus Sarcophilus; species Sarcophilus harrisii. Next base: position 86,235,050 of record NC_045430.1, on the reverse strand, counting down.
AGTGGATAGAGTATTAGCCCTAGAGTCAGGAGGACCTGAATTCAAATTTGACCTCTATATATTTAACAAGTCCTAGCTATGTGACCATGGGAAAGTCACCTAACCCTAATTGACTGGCAAAAGGAAAAAAAAATGAAAACATAAAGGGGAAATATGTAAATGCCTTCATTTAACCAATAAGATATAATAATCAAAAGATGGTATTATAAGAAAAGCCTAAAAATGTAGATTGGTGGACATTTACATATCAATTTAAATAACAAGTTTAAGATAAAAGGGCTTCCCCTTTCTTATTTCTTAGTACTTAGGAAAAACTTATTTCAGTATAAATACCTTTATATAGGTACTTAACTATATGCTACCTTATATTCTATTTGGGTATATATCTTCCCAATTATGTTAAACCATTTTTTATGTTATTTATCTTTGAAAACCCCTTCATGCTTACTATAGTAACATAACATTGATTTAACAAGTATTTGAATGATTGAAAAAATTAATTTTAATTATTTGTCCCTGCATCATTTCAAGTATAACCCATCTGTGTTTTCTGATGCTTTATATTCTTAGTTCACTTTTCTTTTCTTTTTATTTTAGATGTACTGAAAAAGATAGAAAGCAAACATGAAAAATCACACACAGGTAACCGAATTCATCCTCCTGGGATTGTCAGATGATCCAGAGCTTCAAATGGTCATTTTCTTCTTCCTTGTATTGGCATACATTCTCAGCATTGCTGGCAATGTGACTATCATCATCCTCACCCTGCAGGATTCTCATCTACAGACCCCAATGTATTTCTTTCTCCGGAATTTCTCCTTCTTAGAAATTTCATTTACAACTGCTTGTATTCCCAGATTCTTGGGCACAATTATTACTGAGGACAAGACTATTTCCTACAGTGGCTGCATGGTTCAATTGTTTTTCTTCATTCTCTTGGGAGTAACTGAATTTTACCTTCTAGCAGCCATGTCTTATGATCGCTATGTTGCCATCTGCAAACCCCTACATTACACAACAATTATGAACAACAGAGTCTGTACATTGCTTGTCTTCTGCTCATGGTTTATTTCATTCATGATCATCTTTCCAGCAATCATTCTGATGCAGCAGCTTGATTATTGTGCTGATAATATTATTGACCATTTTACCTGTGACTATTCTCCCCTCTTACAACTATCCTGCACAGATACACAATTCTTAGAGACAATGGGTATTTCCTGGGCTGTGGTGACTCTTATGTTTACACTAGCATTAATCATCCTCTCCTACATATACATCATCAGAACTATTCTACGGATCCCTTCAGTCAGTCAGAGGAAAAAGGCCTTCTCCACTTGTTCTTCTCACATGATTGTCATCTCCATTTCTTATGGCAGCTGCATTTTTATGTACATCAAACCCTCAGCAAAGGACAGAGTCTCTTTAAGCAAGGGGGTTGCTGTGCTTAATACATCAGTAGCCCCCATGTTGAATCCCTTCATTTATAGCTTAAGGAATCAGCAAGTGAAACAAGCCTTCATGGACATGATAAGGAAGATTTTATTTTCTTCAAACAAAGGAAAAGATTTGTTGAACTGATTTAAAAGATGTAATGAAGAATAGAGATTTCTTACTGATTGCTCAATTTTTTTTATAGCTTTATATTTACAAGTTATATATATGGGTAATTTTACAGCATTGACAATTGCCAAACCTTTTGTTCCAACTTTTCCCCTCCTTCCCTCCATGCCCTCCTCATGAGGGCAGGTTGACCAATACATGTTAAGTATGTTAAAGCATATATGTCCTAACAGGTATTTTGCTGTACAAAAATAGTCAGAGTTTGAAATAGTGTATTATTAGCCTGTGAAGGAAATCAAAAATGCAGGCAGACAAAAATAGAGGGGTTGGGAATTCTATGTAATGGTTCATAGTCATCTCCCAGTGTTCTTTCACTGGGTGTAGCTAGTTCAGTTCATTTCTTCTCTATTGGAACTTATTTGGTTCATCTCATTACTGAAGATGTCCACATCCATCAGAATTGATCATCATATAGTATTGTTGTTGAAGTATATCATGATCTCCTGCTCCTGCTCATTTCACTCAGTGTGAAGATAGTGTATTTTTAAATCAGCAGGAGACAGGAATTCAGGTTAGGGGAAAATCGTCAGTCTTTATTCTCAGTGAAGAAGGATCGGAGGTGGAAGAGAATCAGCGATAGCAATGTATGCAGTTGAGTCAAGAAGCTAGCTCGACCAGCAGCCACACAACCAGCAGCTCAGAGTCTCGAACCCAGGCCTAATCTCTCCCAGCTTCTCTTCCTGTGTCCCTCTCTGCCTCCACCCACCAAAATCGTCATTTCCTATACAACACATCAGGACTTGCACAGAGAGTGGGCAGGGACCATTCTTTATCCAATCATGTATATTAATAGAGTATAGCCCAATTATTATTTAGCCTCACGTACTTGGGACCTCAGTGCATCAACTCAAACCTCAGCCCATTACAACTCAGCATCAGTTCATGTAAGTCTCTCCAAGCATTCCTGAAATCCTCCTGCTGGTCATTTCTTATAGAACAATAATATTCCATAACATTCATATAACATAATTTATTCAGCCATTCTCCAATTGATGGGCATCCACTCATTTTCCAGTTTCTGGCTACTATAAAGAGAACTGCCACAAACATTGGTGCACATATAGGTCCCTTTCCCTTCTTTAAGATTTCTTTGGGATATAAGCCCAGTAGAAACACTGCTGGATCAAAGGTTATGCACAGTTTGATAACTTTTTGACTGCTCAATATTTTGTCACCTTCCACATATTGCTTTGTCATTATATTTCTGATATATCAATGTTAAAAGATTTTTTAAATTTACAAATTAATTTCTGCCACCAAAATTTTCTTGTATTTTTATTTGTATACATTTGTTCATATACATGTTGTCTCTTCAAGGGAATGTAAGCTCTTTGAGGATAGAAACTACTTAATTTTCTGTCATTATATTTCTTGAACTACAGAGAATGTCTCACACAAACAAGGTAGTTTGTAAATTCTTATTGGTTCATTGGTTTTTGGATATAGATATTTCCTGTATAAATTTATTTCAAATTACTTCTATGCCTGAAGAAATGAACTTTTAGTTGCTGTGGCCCCTTCCAAAAATTAATAACTATTTTCTACCTGTTTTACAGCTGATAATATGTCCATTGTGAAGACTTTAATACAAATCATCCTGATTTTAATAGATCCTGGAATTATAGAACATAAACTCTGTCAGAACTTATGTTATACTACCATAGCATTCAAGATGGCAAAGTTACCTCCATATATAGATACAATTGTTTGTTTAGTGGAAGATTGCTATTCTTACTCAAATGCTCAAATGAATTTGTAATCTCAATTTGGACATTTCTGCCCATGATGCAGAGTGCCATCCATCCAAGCCTGCCCATTTTGTGTGATTCTTGCCCATATACTCCCAAAAGTTTTATAGGAACTTGATACAACATGCTGGATTTCCTCCTAGATCACTCATGAAATCACTAAGGCATGATTAAAGCACATTGCACATCTGATAGATATCTTTTGTTTTTCCTATATTACGAGTTTCTCATCTACTCATATAACATTTCTTTTTTTGTTGTTGTTTTTTTCACTGATCTTTAGGGCTTTATTTATTTTTTAAAATTTAATTTAATTTAATTTTATTATTTTTAAAATTTTTTTATTTAATAGCTTTTTATTTACAGGTTATATGTATGGGTAACTTTACAGCATTAACAATTGCCAAACCTCTTGTTCCAATTTTTCACCTCTTACCCCCCACCCTCTCCCCCAGATGGCAGGATGACCAGTAGATGTTAAATATATTAAAATATAAATTAGATACACAATAAGTATACATGACCAAACTGTTATTTTGCTGTACAAAAAGAATCAGACTCTGAAATATTGTACAATTAACTTGTGAAGGAAATCAAAAATGCAGGTGGCCATAAATATAGGGATTGGGAATTCAATATAATAGTTTTTAGTCATCTCCCAGAGTTCTTTCTCTGGGCGTAGCTGGTTCAGTTCATTACTGCTCCATTGGAAATTATTTGGTTGATCTCATTGCTGAGGATGGCCAGGTCCATCAGAACTGGTCATCATATAGTATTGTTGTTGAAGTATATAATGATCTCCTGGTCCTGCTCATTTCACTCAGCATTAGTTCATGTAAGTCTCTCCAGGCCTTTCTGAAATCATCCTGTTGGTCATTTCTTACAGAACAATAATATTCCATAATATTCATATACCACAATTTATTCAGCCATTCTCCAACTGATGGACATCCATTCAGTTTCCAGTTTCTAGCCACTACAAAGAGGGCTGCCACAAACATTCGTGCACATACAGGTCCCTTTCCCTTCTTTATAATCTCTTTGGGATATAATCCCAGTAGTAACACTGCTGGATCAAAGGGTATGCACAGTTTGATAACTTTTTGAGCATAGTTCCAAACTACTCTCCAAAATGGTTGGATTCGTTCACAACTCCACCAACAATGCATCAATGTCCCAGTTTTCCCGCATCCCCTCCAACAATCATCATTATTTTTTCCTGTCATCTTAGCCAATCTGACAGGTGTGTAGTGGTATCTTAGAGTTGTCTTAATTTGCATTTCTCTGATTAATAATGGCTTGGAGCATCTTTTCATATGACTAGAAATAGTTTCAATTTCTTCATCTGAGAATTGTCTGTTCATATCCTTTGACCATTTTTCAATTGGAGAATGGCTTGATTTTTTATATATTAGAGTTAATTCTCTATATATTTTGGAAATGAGGCCTTTATCAGAACCTTTGACTGTAAAAAATATTTTCCCAGTTTATTCCTTCCCTTCTAATCTTGTCTGCATTAGTTTTGTTTGTACAAAAACTTTTCAGTTTGGTATAGTCGAAATTTTCTATTTTGTGATCAGTAATGATCTCTAGTTCTTCTTTGGGTCATAAATTCCTTCCCCTTCCACAGGTCTGAGAGGTAAACTATCCTGTGTTCCTCTAATTTATTAATAATTTCATTCTTTATGCCTAGGTCATGAACCCATTTTGACCTTATCTTGGTGTATGGTGTTAAGTATGGATCAATGCCTAGTTTCTGCCATATTAGTTTCCAATTTTCCCAGCAATTTTTGTCAAACAGTAAGTTCTTATCCCAAAAGCTGGGGTCTTTGGGTTTGTCAAAGACTAGGTTGCTATTGTTGTTGACTATTTTGTCCCTAGAACCTAAGCTCTTCCACTGATCAACTAATTTATTCCTTAGCCAATACCAAATGGTTTTGGTAACTGCTGCTCTATAATATAATTTTAGATCTGGTACAGCTAAGCCACCTTCATTTGATTTTTTTTTTCCTTAATTCCCTTGAAATTCTTGACCTTTTGTTTTTCCATATGAATTTTGTTGTTATTTTTTTCTAGTTCATTAAAATAGTTTTTTGGGAATCTGATTGGTATAGCACTAAATAAATAGATTAGTTTAGGTAATATTGTCATCTTTATTATATTTGCTTGCCCTATCCAAGAGCATTTAATATTTTTCCAATTGGTTAGATCAGATTTAATTTGTGTGAAAAGTGGTCTGTAATTTTGCTCATAAAGTTTCTGATTTTCCCTTGGCAGATAGATTCCTAAATATTTTATATTATCAGTAGTTACTTTAAATGGAATTTCTCTTTGTAACTCTGACTGTTGGATTTTGTTAGTGATGTATAAGAATACTGATCACTTATGTGGGTTTATTTTATAACCAGCAACTTTGCTAGAGTTGTGGATTATTTCTAATAACTTTTTAGTAGAATCTCTAACACACACACACATATATATATATATATATATATGCATAGATGATGCTCTTAAGAAATGTTATATGATAATCATCTCAATCAATGCAGAAAAAGCATTTGACAAAATCCAACATCCATTCCTATTAAAAACACTGAGAGTATAGGAATAAATGGACTTTTCCTTAAAATAATCAGCAGCATCTATTTAAAACCATCAGTAAGCATCATATGTAATTGAGACAAACTGCAACCATTCCTAATAAGATCTGGAGTGAAACAAGGTTGCCCACTATCACCGTTACTATTTAATATTGTGGCAATTGTTAATGCTGTAAAGTTACTCTAAGTATATCATCATATTGTCGGCAAAGAGTGATAATTTGATTTCCTCATTGCCTATTTTTATTCCTTTAATCTCTTTCTCAGCTCTTATTGCCAAAGCTAGCATTTCTAATACAATATATAATATATATATATATATATATTTATCATTAGATATCATTAGAATCATTAGAAATCATTAGAATCTCTTTTTGATTACATCATGTAACATTTTCACATCTACCTTGCACCTATTTTTCTCCTTTAATGACTTTCACGTAACAATATTCCGTATAGCATCACCCAATATCTTTTTTTCTTTCCACTACATTAGTGTCTGTGTTAATGGAAAATGAAAGCCCTTTCTGCCTCTCTTCACAACAGCCCTTGGATGCTATGAACTTCCCTACCTATCAGCTATCAATTATTGATCCTATGGCTTCTATTCTGTTCTGTTGTAGTAAATACAACATATGAATTATTCAAATAAATAGCCAGTTTTCCACAAACTGGCTATTTCATATTCCTTCATCCCAATTTTCCTCAGGCCAATCTCATTCATGTCCCAATTTATGGTGTTCTTCTTCTTTTATATAATATATGATGGTTCTCTGGGAACAGGTTTTTTGGGGAGGTTTTCTGGAGGCAGCCTTAGTTTTGGCTCAAAGTAATAATCACCCCAAATACAGCCAGGGTGAAGCCAAATGATCTTCAGCCCCTAGCTCCCTCTGAATGTCTCCAGCCAGCACAAAAGTGGAATATCGAATGAATCTGTCTCCACCTCCGAGAGTGGGCTTCTGTGTCTGGCCCTGCGAGCTTCTTGCTTATATGCTGTACACTGAGTACACACCAATCATATCACTGGGAAACCATTATTTGTTATAGGATTAAATCAATTCTAAACTAGATTTAAACATTGTCTCCTCAATTCCACTTAGTACCTTGTTTCAAAATCTGGCCCATAACATCTCCTTGTAGGATCAGATCAATCATACTGAACCATGCTAAATTAGATAATTATTGTCTCTATCAATTCTAATGACTTAACACACTAAGGATTCCAACAGCAATTCAATTCTGGCCTTCCTTACCGCTGTGTCTTCTGCAATTCCCCTTCCATAGTAAACACACATCTGTTCATATGGCACCTATTTTCTCATATACTTGCCATCTTTTAGTATTCAGGGAAACCAAGCTTTCTTCTGACTACACTGAATCCTTGATTATCTTCTCCAGCACTGGTTTATGTTTATTCTCCCTATTCTCTCATTCATTCAATTAAAGTTTCAAATTGAATTTAATTATATGATTCTATGGAATTAAAATTATGATAATTGTAGCATATGAGCTCCCAGGTTATTCTTGATTCCTTTCTGAAGAAGTTTAACACTGGCTGACCATTTTCCTCTGGCCATTTACTTGAAGATTTTAATATCCATATGTGTTCTTTCTCAGGCTTCCTAAACTCCCATTGTTTGAATCCTCTTATCCCCATCATCTACTCCTTTATCCTCTCCTCCCCAACACACACATGTACATATTTAAGGGTGGTCACCCATTAGATTTTGCAATTAATTCATCATTACCCTAATTAGGAACCTGATATTCCCTTAATTATTACCCTCTATCCATATACTCCTTTTTCACTTCTCCTTTGTCTTCACTCTGGAATTATTCAAATTCCTCATTGTGACCTTAATCCAATTACCGTTCACTATTTCTCAGGCTCTTATCTACATTCTAATTTCACTTGACTCCCTTTAAAATCTCAACCAGAGAGTTAGCCCTTTCAACTTCACTTTGTACTTTGCCTTTGATCCCTTTCTCTTCATCAAGGTGTTGGGTACCTGACTCATAATTTTTTCTTCCTTCCTGGTTCCCACCCTGGGACTAGTGTATTTCAGCATCTATATTGATAATTCACCAATTTGTTTATTTTCGGCTATTTTGTGATTTTTTTTGTAGTCATTTTTTTTCTCCTGTCATTTTTTCATTTTTTTCATTTTTTTTTCTGGTTATATATGCAGATTCATTTTTTTTTTTTTTGATACACATTTTTCATGAAACATGTTGGGAGAGGAAAATAAGAACAAAAGGAAAAAGTTCAAGAGGAAAAAAAAAACAGAAAAAAAGTAAACATAGCACATGTTGATTTTCATTCAATCTCCATAGTTCTTTCTGGATGCAGAAGACATTTTCTATTCAAAGTTTGTTGGAACTGCCTTAGATGACTAAACTGTTGAGAAGAACCAAGGCTTTCATAGTTGATCATCACATAATCTTGATATTTTGGTGTACAATGGGGGTCCTCAAACTACAGCCTGTGGGCCAGATGCGGCCCACTGAGAAAGTTTATGTGACCTGCCAGGTTATGGAAAAATCAGACTGGAAGTGGTGTTAGACCTAAACTCAGGTTAGTAGCGCATACTTCCGGCACTGGGCTGAGGCGGCAGAGATAGACTGTGAGGAGATGCTGAGGTGAGGTGAGTTCCCAGGCCAGGGTGTGTAGTATGGGGAAGGAAGAGAGATTCAGAAAATGGAGAAATGACGGCCCGCAGCCTTGTATAGTAATGGCAGCCACCACAAAAGACAGGCGTGGGGGATGTACCATGATGCTGCGCATGTCACTGCCATTGCAGGGGGAATTTACTGCAGCAGTGAAGGGTGGAAGTGGGAACATGAAGAGTGGGAGAGAGTACAGGAAATGGAGGCATCACAGCACAGAGGCAGCTTGGAGAAAATTGGGCATTGCAGTCTTTATGTCTCTGTGTGGACAAAGTTATTGCTGGTATATTGTTTTTGTAGTGATATATATATATATATATATATATATTTTACTAATAGCAATTTGGAATCCCTAGGAAATAATGATGTTAAGAAAAAAGGAAAATTGACTTGGAGTGTAGGATATTCAAAGAACAGTGGACTTATGATTACTTTTTCATGCAGTATAAGGAAAGAGCTGTATGTCTGATATGCCAGACACTATATTCTGTGTTCAAAGAATATAATTTGCGTCAATACTATGAAACTCAACATAAAGATAAATGTGATTGTTTGATTGGAGAAGTGAGAAAAGATAAAATATTAAAACTGAAAAATAAATTGACAAGTCAGCAAAATACTTTTGGGAAGCAGAAGCAGCTAAATATTTCATCAATGCGAGCAAGTTTTCAAGTTGCCAAGCTAATAGCACACACTGGCAGACCATTTGTTGAGGGAGAATTTGTTAAAGAATGCCTTCTTTCTGTTGCCAAAGAGATGTGTCCAGAGAAGGCTGATTTATTTAGTACAGTGAGTCTTTCAGAACCTACAATTACACGGAACATTGAAGAAGTGGGAGACAATCTGCATCACCATTTGCAAAACTCCATAAAAAAATTTTCACATTTTTCCTTGGCACTCGAAAAAAGCAATGATGTTCGTGATTCTGCACAACTTCTAATTTTTATTTGTGGGATGAATGATTATTTTGAAGTCATAGAAGAGCTTAAGAACAGTTAATTGCAAATGCTATGTAAACTATTTGGAAACAAGGTAAAAAGTACTCCTGCCAAATTCCTTCTATGACACAAATATGGTACTGATACCTAATTCAAGAAAAGCCAAAATAGAGAAAGAAAATTACATACCAGTCTTCCTAATGAGTAGTGATACAAAAAAAAATGTTAAATATTAGCAATGATATTACAGCAGCATATAAGTAGAGTAATACACTATGAAAAAGTGGGATTTATATCAGTAATTCAGGGCAGTTTTAATATCAGGAAAAATTATTGCTATAATTGACCACATCAGTAGCAAAACAAACAGAAACCATATGACAATCTCAATAGTTGCAGAAAAAGCTTTTGTTGAAATACAGCACCCATTCCTATTCAATATCCTACAGAACATGAGAATAAAAGGAGTCTTCCTTAAAATAAGAACCAATATCTATCTAAAACCAACAGTAAGCATTATTTGCAATGGACAGAAGCTGGACTCATTTCCAGTAAGATTAGAGGTGAAACAAGAATGCCCATAATCACCATTATTATTCAACATTGTACTAAAAATGTGGGCTTTAGCAATAAAAAAAAAAAAGAAAAGAAAAGAAAAAGGAATTAGAATAGACAATAGGGGAATAAAATTATCACTTTGCAGATGAAATGATGATTTATTTAGAGACTTCTACAAAATCATCCAAAAACTTGGACACAATTGACAGCTTAAGGGAAGTTGGAGGATATAAAATAAACATACACAAATCATCAGCATTTCTTTATATTACTGACAAAGTCCAGCAGCAAGAGATAGAGAAATTCTATTAAAAATAACTAGAGACAAAATAAATTATTTGTGATCTACCTGATGACAAACTCACGAAATATATGAACACAGTCATGAAAAACTTCTCACACAAATAAAGTCAGATCTACACAGTTGGGAAAATATCTATTATTTGTGGCTAAGCTGAGCTAATACAATTAAAATTACAATTCTGTCTAAATTTGTCTATTTATTCAGTGCCATACCAATCAAACTGCCAAAAATAATTTTATAGAACTCTAAAAAATAATAAAATTCACCTGGATGAATAAAAGTTCAAAAATATTGAAGGAATTAATGGAAAAAAAAGATATAAAGATTGTTTGCTTAACAGTACCAAACCTAAAACTATATTATAAGGCAGCAACTATTTGATAATGGCTAAGAAATGGAGTGCTGAATCAGTGATCATGATCAGTGACATGACAATAATCGAGGCCTACTAGTCTAAAACTAAAATCTAGTCTAAACACTAAAATCTAGTGTTTGATAAATCTCCAAATTCCAGCTTCTGGAATAAACTCAGTATTTGACAAAAATTGGTAGGAAAACTAGAAAATAATATGTTAGAAACTTGGTGTATATCTATATCTTATATACCATTATAAAAATAAGATCAAAATGGGTACATTATTCATGCATAAAAATGATACCATGAACAAATTAGGAAAGCAAGGGATAATTAGCCTATCATGTTCTTAGAGAAAGGAAGAGAACATTATGAAAGGCAAAATGGACAACTTTGATTACAAAAATTAAAGAGTTTTTGCACAAAAAAAATCAACACAAACAAGATTAAAAGGGAAGTAGAAAGTTTGAGGAAAAATCTTTATGGTTAGTGTTCCTAACAACACTCTCATCTTTCAAATATATAAAGACTGTGTCAAATTTATAAGAATCCAGGTCATTTCCTAATTGATAAATGGTCAAATGATATGAACAATCTTCAGATGACAAAATTTAATCCATCTATAGTCATATAAAAATGTTCTTAATTACTATTTATTAGAGAAATGCAAATTAAAACTCTTAGGTACCTTTTCTCACACTTCTCAGATTGGCTAAGGTGACAGAAAAAAATAATGACAAATGTTGGAGGGGATGTGGGAAAACTGGGGACACTAATGCTTTCTTGGTGGAGTTGTGAAATAGAATCCAAAAATTCTGGAGAGCAATCTGGAACTAAGCCCAAAATGCTATAAAACTATGCATATCATTTGACCCAGCAGTGCCACTACTGAGTCTGTATTACAAGGAAATCATAAAGAGGGGAAACGGAATCACATGTGCAAAAATGTTGGTAGCAGCTCTTTTTATTGTAACAAAATATTGGAAAATGAGAGATGGCCATCAAGTGGGGAATGTCTGAATAAGCTATGGTATATGAAGGTAATGGAGCATTATTATTATATTAAAAATGATGAACAAACTGATTTTAGAAAGGCCTAAAAAATTTACAGGAACTGATCCTGGGCAAAACAAGCAGAACCAGGAATACACTGTATAGAATGATAGCAAGAATGTGCAATGGTCAACTGTGAAAAAGTTGGTTCTTCTCAGTCGCTCAGTGATCCACAGCAATTCCAATTGACTTTGGATAGAAGATGCCATCTGCATTCAGAAAAAGAGTTATAGAGATTGAATATAAATCAACAGATGTTATGTTCATTTCTTTTTTCTGTTTTTTTTTCCTCTCCCATGGTTTTTCCCTTTTACTCTAATTTTTCTTTCTCAATATGATTCATAAAGCATTGTGTATTAAAAAATAAATTAATTTTTAAATAATGATGAATGGGCTGATTTTAGAAATTTTATAGGAACTGATGCTGAGCAAAACAAGTAGACCCAGAAATACATTGTGCAAACTAACAGGAAGCTTGTGCCATGATCAACTCTGAAAAACTTGCTTCTTCTTAATGGTTCAATGATGCAATGTAACTCAAATAAGCTTTTGATAGAAAACACCATCTGCTTCCAGAAAGAGAACTATATACATTGAATGCAAATTAACATACGTTATATTTATTTGTTTGTTCACAAAAAAAAAAGAATGCTACCAATCAATTGCTCTACTGAATATTAATGCCAAAATTTTCAATAAAATACTAGCAAGGGGACTATATCAATATATCACAATAATTACATATGATGAACGTGGATATTAACAGTAATGGAAAGCAGATTCAATATTGGGAAAATTATAAATGTAATTGAACATGTAAATAAGAAAAACAAAGATAACATGATTATATTAATAGATGCAGAAAAAGCTTCTTGACAAAATGCAACATCCATTCTTTTTTCATACCAGAAAGCATGGGAATAGAAGTAGTTTTCTTATATTATAGATAGTATCCATAAAATCAAGAACTAGCATTATGTCTATTTGAGAAAATCTAGAAGTCTGTCCATAAGATCAAGACAGAAGCAAGGATGTTCATCATCACTATGATTATTCAATATTGTACTAGAAATGCTAGTTATAATAGTAAACTAAGAAAAAAATTGAATGAATAATTGGCAACATTGAAACAAAGTTGCCATTCTTTTTCTCAATTTATTCAATATTTTATTTTTCCCAGGGACACGTGCAAAATTTTTTAATATTAGTTTTTAAAATGTTAGCTTCCTAATTCTTTCTCTGCATCCCCCTACATCCACTGAGAAAGTGCATGTGAAATACACAAAACATTTCCATAAATAAAGCTGTCACTCTTTGCAGATAATATGATGCTTTATTTAAAGAAATCTAGAGAACCAACCTAGAGAATTTATTAAAAACTAGCTGAAACACTCAACAATTTCTAAAAAGTTACAATAATCCCATTCAAATTATCAGAATTTCTATATGTGACCACAATGTTTAACAGCCAGAGATGGAAAGAAAAATGTAATTAAAATAACCATAGGTGATATAACATATTCAGGAATCTATCTGCTAAAATTATAATAACACAATTATAGGACACTTCAGGTAAATAAATACATATATTAAAAACTGGAGAACTATTCAATAGTACATTGGCAGGCCAAGTCAATATAATAAAATTACAATTCTACTTAAGTTAATTTACCTTCTTTGCCACCCCAATCCCAAGAATTGTTTTCTAGAGCTGGGGAAAAAATCATAACAAAATTCATTTAGAAGGACCAAAGGTCAAGAATATCAAAGGAATCAATGAAAAGAAAAAGAAAGGTGGCTTAGCAGTACCTGATTTCACATTATATTACAAAGTAGTCCAAACAATATGGTACTGCATAAGAAATAGAAAGGTTGATCAGTGAAATAGGTTAGGCATAGAATATACAGCAGTAAATGACCATATATAATCTAGTGTTTGATAAACCCAAAGATGCAATCTTTGGAGAGCAAGTATGCAGTATTTAACAAAAAATATGGCAGAAACTACACCTGAGACAATATCTTATACCATAATCAAGATAAGGTGGGTACATGATTTCTACAATAAAGGGTGATATCACAAGGGAAATTATAGAGGTAGGAAACAAAAATACCACTCCTAATCTATAGATAAGTGAAGAATTTATGACTACATAAATGATAAAAAGCATTACAGGAAGTTAAGTGGATAATTTTGATTACATGATACTTTAAAGTTTTTGTGCAAGTAAAACTAATGCAATAAAATTAGAAAGAAATCAGAAATTCAGAAATATTTTGTATCAATTTCTTTCATGAAGCTTCATTTGTCAAACATATAAGACACATCCAAATTTATTTTAAAAATAAGGTGCACGCCCCAATTAATAAAAAGCCAAAGATATGAACAGGGCATTTTCAGAAGAAGAAAACAAAGTTATCTATACTCCTGAAAAAATGTTTCTAATTACTAATAATTAGATATGTACAAATTAAAAGACCTCTGAGGTGCTATCTCATGTATCTAAATTAGATTAGATAACATGACAGAAAAGGAAAATGACAAATGCTGGAGGGAGTATGGAAAAACAAGGACACTCATACATGATTGAAGGAGTTAAGAACAGATCCAACTATTTTGGAGAACAATTTCAAACTGTCTAAAGGAATATAAAACTATAGATAAACTTTGATCTAATATTACCACTAGTAGGTCTATTTCAAAAAGGGATCAAAAGAAAAGGAAAAGGACTATGTGTGCAAAATTATTGCTGGCACCTCTTTTTGGGATGGTAATAAATTGAAAAGTATGGGGATGTCCTTCAATTGGGGAATGGCTGAACAAGGCATGAGATATGATTGTAAAAGCATACTATTATGCAGTAAGAAATGATATGCAGGAGAGTTTCAGTTCAGCCTGAAAATAATAAAATGAACTAAAATAAGTGAAGTGAGCAAAACCAGAAGATCATTATACACAGTAACATCGATTTTATAATGATCATCAATTGTAAAAGAGTTAGTCTGATCAGTAAATATTATGGACAATTCCAAAAGACTCATGATGAAAAAAGGTATCTGCTTTTGAGAATTATGAACTCTGAAAGTAGAATGAAGCATTATGTTTTTTATTTTCTTTTTTGTTTTTTTGCCAATTGGGTAATATATAAATATATTTTGTGTGATATTCCCCATGTATAATAGGTATCACAGTTTAACTTATTAATGGATGAGATGTTGAATTAATAAACGAATTAATGGATAATTGGTGAAGGGAGAGAATTTGGAACTGAAAAAAATTAGTGAATATTTTAAACAACAAAACAAGAGTCCCCATAAAATTGGAGAAGAGTAAAATTTTCCGAGTTTGGTAAATATTGTCCTAGTTTTCAGAAAAACAGCACAGATTCTATTAAATATAAGCCAATGAACCTCATTTTGATTCCTGGGAAAATTCCGGAAGAGATCAATCATAAAAAAAAAAAAAATTGGGGGCAGGGCAAAAAGAAAAGAAATGTTTAGTAAGAAATTATTAGAAAGATAAGCAAGGATCACCTGCCAGACTAACTTTACTTTTATTGTTGGTTATTAAACTGATAGGTGAGAGGAATGTTATAGATATAATATACATACATTTCAAAAAAATTTGATCAATATATCATGCCTTTCTTGTGTAAATGGAAAAGAAGTATGGGAGAAACTAGATAGTGCAGTAGATAGATAAGTAGTCCTATTGTCAGAAGGACTTGAGTTTAACTGCAGCTTCAGCTATTTAACAGTTACTAGCTGTGTGTTCTGCCAGGTCACTTAACCTTAACTGTCTAACCAAAAGAAGAAAGAAAGAAAAGAAGTATGGATTAGGTGATAAAATATTTAGTTTCAGAATTAGTTTGATGGCCAAACTCAAAGCTCAGCCTCACTGTGGAAGAAAGTCTCCTGTGGTGTACCCTACAAACCTGTTTGTATTTGTATGTTTAAATTTTTATTAATGTCTTAGGTAATGCAATAGAATGATACTTATTAGAAAAGAAGATAGTAACAAGGTCATCAAGTTAGATAAAGAAACAGATATGGCAATAAACTAATTCATAAGAGATTGTTGCAGCTTTTTCCCTCACTCCCATTCAAAAACTACACTACAATTCAGAATATAGATAATGTAACCACAAAGCAAGGATTTGCCTTAAAATTTAAAAAAAAAAAGAGATCTGGAAGTTTGACTGGTGTATACATATCAGTCTGCATTGTGATGTGTCAGCTTTAAAAAAAAAAAAAAAAAAAAAAACCTAAACCTTCCAGCTTTTGTGAAAAGAATGAAAGATTCTTTAGACTATTTCAACAAGAGGATTTTGAAACCATAGAACAAATAAGTATTCTTGTCAAGCATTAGCTGATATTTTACAAGACATTTTAAAGTCTGTACTTAAAATAATTCCATATGAAATGTAGGATAAATATAATTATTTTCATTTTATAGAGGAAAGTTGCTGACATGAAAATAAAAAAAAGGAAATGAGTTCAAATTATGATCCCTACATTTGTTAATTGCTATGACAATTTCACTTGAACTTTCTAATCTCGATTTCCTTATAGGTAAACTAAAATTAACATTTGTCATTCCTTCTCCAGAGGGTCTGGATAAGGCTCCAATGAGAATGTGAAAGTGTTCTGCAAACTTTAAAACCGTATAGGAAGCCCTGGAAGGAAATTCAAGTACAAAGAATGAATGAATTTCTGTCCATGATGATCTTATTTTTTAAGCATGTAGTACTGGCTGACACCTTCTTTACAAATTTAAACTGATAAAGACTGTAAAAAGATAGCATCCAGAGAGGCAAAATGGCATTATCTATAATAACCCAAAAGTTTTTTAGCAGATCAGGGCTCAAATTAAAGTCTATTGATAAGTGAATTGAATGCCTTCCACTGCCCTTGCTAGATCCTTGGAAGAATGACAGAAAGTAAATCAAAGAGAAAAAAAAAAAATTGATGGGCACTGGAAACGATCATCATCCATTAAATCCCTTTTCTATAGCTTAATGGAAATATAGTTTCTAAATATTCTGCTTACTTTTCAACATTAGGTCTTTCAAGTGTTTCTAACTTTCTCAAAGTTCTTTGGGTTGCATGTTTAATAACATGGGGCTCTTCATTGAACTAAAATTGTCAATATTCTTCTGTTTAAGATCATGAAGTATTGCAATCTCTGAGCAAAGGAAATTATAAATTGCCCAAATAGCAATGTTAAAAGTGAATAGTAGATATATAGAAGGATACCCTGTCAAAACATGGATTGGTTATGATATGCACTGCTAGAAGAAGTATCCCCATTGATGACTTTACTGGTTAATTGAATATTCAGTTAAATAATGTATTGCCTTCCTCTCAATATGTATTGTAATAATATATATATTGTATATATATATATAGTATACTATCAGTTCCTTACTCCCCACTTGATAAAGTGTATTATAAATGATGGTGCTACTTAGACAAAATCTAATTAGATTTTGTGGATTTGGCTGCAGCTTCTTGTATTGATGCTAGTCTGAGTCCTTTGTGATAAGATCATGCCATTGTATTCACTTCAAATAATCTTGTATATTGGGGATATGAAATAAACATTGGAAATTTCATTCCCAACTATTTTTGAATGAAAGTAATTTATGTGTTTATAAGAGTTCTTTTTTATAATGGCAAGGAACTGGAAATTGAGTGGATACCCATTGTTGAAAATTGATTAAGTAAGTTATGATATGTGAATGTAATGAAATATTATTGTTCTATAAGAAATTATGAGTATACTGATTTCAGAAAATCCTGGAAAGTCTTACATGAACTGATGCTGAGTAAAGTGAGCAAAACCAAGAAAACATTGTAGATGTTAACAATAGGATTATGTGATGATCAAATGTGATGGACTTGGCTTTTTTCAACAAGGAAGTGATTTAAGGCAATTCCAATATAATTCCAATTTCCATATAAAAAAAATTAGTAACTTGGGGAAAATGATAATAGTGATTAGAAATCAAGTTGGCTTTTCCTAATACAAGTTTCAGGACATTCTGTCAAGACTCCAATAAATACTCAATTCCCTTTATATATAGCTTGACCAGGTTTCCCAAAGCTTACCCAGGATTTATCGTTTGGTTTTCTTAAGCCTCTTTTTTCATCATTCCTGGAAATAGAAGATACAGGGTGATAAGAGGAGATTAAAAGTATAGATGACAAGAAAGCATAGCCTTAATCTTATGGTAAAAGTCTAGTAGAAGTATATGACACTTAAACAATTGTGAAATTCACTGTTATATATGATAACACATCATATGTGTTAGATCACATAGGATGCACAAAATATCTTTAGGACAGTCAGTTACTAAGATTAGAGGAGTATTATTATCACCAGCACATAGACAGGGAAAGTGAGGCAGGCTTAAATGGGACATTGTGGAATGGGTTGTGATGGAAGGGAGAAACAAAAGAAGAATAGCATATTTCACATCTAAGAAAAGGGGATTGTGAGAAAAGTGCATAATTTGAGGTATATACTAAAGTATATTCCAAGTTTTTCTAAGACATAAAAGATATCATTATGGGGGAACCTATATGATGAAGTGAATAGAGTACCAACCCTGGAGTTAGGAGGACCCAGTTCAAATTTAGTCTCCAGACATTTAACAATTCCTAGTTCTATGACCATGGGCAAGTCACTTAACCCCAATTGCTTGTCAAAAGAAAAAGAACAGATATTGAATCATAATGGGGAAATATGTAAATTTCTTCAATTGACCAATAAGCAATAATTAACCAAAAGGTGGTATTATAAGAAAAGCCTTAAAATGTTGATTAATTGACATTTACAGATGACTTTAAACAATAAGTTAAAAGAGAAAAGGGAAGATCTTATTTCTTAGAGGCATAAGGTATTTAACTGGATGCTATTTTGTATTTTATTTGGGACATATCTTCCCAATTATGTAAAACTCTTTAAACCATCAACCCTGTGTTATTTGTCTTTTAAAACCTCTTCATATCTACTATAGTAACACAACAATAATGAAACAATTATGTGAATAATGAATGAGTTAATTCTACTTATTTCTCCCTCCATCATGTCAAATATAGCCCATGCATGTTTTCTGTTCCTTTATATTTTTAATTCTATTTCCTTTTATATTTATTATAGATCTATTAAAAAAGGAGAAAACAAATATGAAAAATCACACACGGGTAACAGAATTTATCTTCCTGGGATTGTCAGATGGCCCAGAGCTTCAAATAGTCATTTTCTTCTTCCTTTTATTGGCATACATTCTCAGCATTGCTGGCAATGTGTCTATCATCATCCTCACCTTGCTGGATTCTCACCTCCAAACCCCAATGTATTTCTTCCTCTGGAATTTCTCCTTCTTAGAAATTTCATTTACAACTGCTTGCATTCCCATATTCTTGGGCACACTTATTACTGAAGACAAGACTATTTCCTACAATGTCTGCATGCCTCAGTTGTTTTTCTTCATTGTCTTGGTAGGAACTGAATTTTACCTTCTAGCGGCCATGTCCTATGATTGCTATGTTGCCATCTGCAAACCCCTATATTATACAACCATCATGATCAACAGAGTCTGTACATTGCTTGTCTTCTGCTCATGGTTTATTTCATTCATGATTATCTTTCCAGCAATCATTCTGATGCAGCAGCTTGATTATTGTGCTGATAATATCATTGACCATTTTACCTGTGACTATTCTCCCCTCTTCCAATTATCCTGTACAGATACACAATTCTTAGAGACAATGGGTTTTACCTGGGCTGTGTTTACACTTATGTTTACATAAGCATTAATCATCCTCTCTTACATGCATATCATCAAGACCATTCTACCGATCCCCTCAGTCAGTCAGAGGCAAAAGGGCTTCTCCACTTGTTCTTCTCACATGATTGTCATCTCCATTTCTTATGGCAGCTGCATCTTTATGTACATCAAACCCTCAGCAAAGGACAGAGTCTCTTTAAACATGGGAGTTGTTGTGCTTAACACATCAGTAGCACCCAAGATGAATGCCTTCATTTATAGCTTAAGGAATCAATAAGTGAAACAAGCTTCATGGGCATGATAAGGAAGATTTTATTTTCTTCAAACAAAGGAAAAGATTTGTTGAACTGATTAAAAAAATATAATGAGTCGAGATTTCTTACTGATTGTTCAAAGTTTTGTCATCTCCTTCATACATCTTTATCTTTGTATTTCTTTATATTATCTTTTTATTTCTTTATATCTTTATATTTCTGATATGTCAATATTAAATGATTTTTTAATTTACAAATTAAAATCATCCACCAAATTTTCTTGTATTTTATTTATATACACATGTTAATGTGCATGTTATCTCCTTCAAGGGAATATAAGCTCCTTTAATATAGGGACTCCTTTATTTTTTGTCATTATATTTCCCCATCTAGAGCAGGGGGCCTCACAAAGAGAAGGTAGTTTGTAAATTCTTCTTGATTAATTGGCTTTTGGACATGGATATTTTCTGTATTAATTTATATGAAAATATTTCCAAGCTAGAAGAAGTGAACTTTGAATTTCTGTGACCCCTTCCAAAAATTAATCATTACTTTGTGCCTGGTTTACAGTTGATAAACCTGTCCATTATACCGACAAATCTTTCTAATTTTAATAGGATCTGGAATCACAGAACATAAGTTCTGTCAGAACTTATGCTACACTACCATAGCATTCAAAATGCCAAAGCCACCTGCATATATAGACACACTTGTTTGCTTAGTGGAAGATTGCTATTCTTATTCAAATACTCAAATGAATTGGTAATCTCACAAATTTGGGAATTTGTGCCAGTGATATACAGTGCCATCCAACCAAGCCTGCCCCTTTTATGTGATTTTTGAACATATTCTCCCAAAAGTTTTATAGAAACTTAATCCAACATCCTGGATTTCCTCCTTATTTACTGATGAAATCACTAAGGCATGATTAGAGCATCATTTATTATATATGTGTGTGTGTGTGTGTGTGTGTACACATACATATATGTATATATGTGTGTATGTACATATTTACATATATATATAGTCTTGAGAGTCACTTTTTGATTACATCTTGCAACTTTCTTATATCTACCTTGTATCTTTTTTCTCCTTTTGTGACTTCCATATAACAATATTCCATATAATGTCACCCAATAACTTTTTTTTTTACTCCACTAGTTTCTAAATTAATGGAAAATCAAGGCCCTTCCTGCCTCTCTGCACAGCAGCCGTTGGAGCCTATGAACTTCCCTACCTATCTGTCACCAGTTATTGACCCTATGATTTCTATACTGTTCTGTTATTGTAAACACAACACGTGGATACTTAAAGTAAATATGTTCCTTTGTGGGAAACTGGCTATTTCATATTCCTTCATGCCCATTTTCCTCAGTCCTATCTCATTTATGTCCCAATTCAATTCTGGCCACCTTGCCACTATGTTTTCTGCAATTCCCCTTGCATAGTCAACACACTTCTGTTCATATTGCAACCATTTTCTTATATAGTTGCCATCTTTTAACATTCAGGAAAACCAAGCTTCCCTTGATTATCTTGTGTAGCCCTGGTTTACCTTAATTCTCCCTACTCTCTCATTCTTTCAAGTGAAGTTTAAAATTAAATTTATATATGATTCCATGGAATTAAAATTATGTTAATTGTAGAATATCAGTTCCCAGGTCATTCTTGACTCCTTATCGACTTGGCTGACCATTTTCCTTTTTTGCCCAGCTCCATTTACTTGAAGATTTTAATATACAGGGTTGTTCTTTCTCAGGCTCCCTAAACTGCCATCCTTCTGAATCTTGTTAAGCCTCATTACCTATTCCTGTAACCTCCCCTCCCTAACATACACATACACATACTTAAGGATGGTCATCCATTAGATTTTGCAATTAATGCTTTATTACCCTAATTAGAAACCTGATACTCCCTTAATTCTTACCCTCTACCCATATATTCCTTTTTCACTTCTCCTTTGTCTTCCCTCTGGAATTCCCTGAAATTCTTCATTATGATCTTAATCCCATTGCCATTCAGTATTTCTCAGGCTCAAAGTGTCAACCTAAGAGTTAGCCCTTTCAGCTTCTTGTCTTTTGCTCTTGATCCCTCTAATTCCTTGTCAAATCTTATCCCAAGATAACTTCAATTATTAGTCTCTTCTGCTCCTCCTGGACTACTGAATGAAATTGGGAAGAAATCTTAAATTATATAAAGTTACAAAATTAGGTTATACAATTTCAAGTAGGCCTTCACTCCAGCAAGGCAAAAAATACTATTACTCCTACCTAAATGATTCTCTGTCCAGGAGCTCTTTCTTTCTCCATTTTTCTTCAAGTACTCCACATCCCCTGCTTTTCCACATCTCATATGAAAATCTTGCTTTTCTTCTTGGGTAAAACTATGGATACTCAATGTAAATTTCTTTTCCTTTTCTCTTTATCAGTGAGTTGAGTACCTGAGGATCTGGTACTCATAATTTTTCTTTCCTTTCCAATTCTTATCTGAGACTAGTGGATTTCACATACATTTTGATAATTCCTCAATCTCCTCAATGCTCTAATTCATTCATTTTCTGCTATTTTTTGTGATAGTTTTTTTTTTCTCCTGTAATCTTGTTTATTTAATTGTTTATAATTGTTTTATTTTATTTGGTTATATATATAATATATATGTTAACTTTTTTTAATATACATTTTTTATGAATCATTTTTGGGAGAGAAAAATAAGAACAAAAGGGAATATTAGAAGAGAAAAAAACACAAGAAAAAAGTAAACAAAATATGTGTTGATTTACATTCAATCTCTCCATAATTCTTTCTGGATGAAGAGGGCATTTTCTATCTAAAGTTTGTTGGAATTGCCTTGGATCACTAAACTACTGAGAAAAACCAAGGCTTTCTCAGTTGATCATCTCACAATCTTGCTGTTACTGGGTACAATGTATTTCTGATTCTGCTTGTTTCATTCAGCATCATTTTCTGCAATTTTTTCCAGGTCATTCTAAATTCAGTTTATTCAGCATTTTTTATTGAACCATAATATTCTATTACCTTCATATACCACAACTTGTTCAACCATTCACCAATTTATATGCATCTTCTCAGTTTCTAATTTTTTTGCTACCAAAAAAACTTCTGCTACAAACATTTTTGTTCATGTGGCTCTTTTCCCCTTCACGACTTCCTTCAGAATACAGTCCCAGTAGCACTAATGAGAATAGCAGCAGGTTTGGGATTCAAATGAAGAGGTTTGGCTCCCCTAGAATTCCCCTTTAGGATTCATGCAAGATAGGGAGTTGTGGGGACTCCCTTCTGGTGGTGCAGAAGTCCTTCATAAAGGAATTTACAAACCCCAAAAGATAGACTGGTTTAAAAAAAAAAGTTAATTATAGGCATTGAGAAGTCAACCTTTTTTATGCATGAATAGAAAGACTGAATTCCTTGGTGGCAAGGTCCTGACAGAGAAGTAAAGTCTCTGGTAGAGAAATCACGACAGAGAGGTATGAAGTCTTGTTAGGGAAACAGGTGAGAAAGATAAAGAGAGTTACTTAAAGAGAATACCATTTCAGCAGGCAGAGAATTTCTGTTATGCCAGAGAGAAAGAGGTTCCTTGGCATGGCATATTAGGTCCTCTGCAAAGAAATGACTTTAAAATGGCCATTTTTATAAGGAAATCTGAAACAGAAAATTCAAATTAATGAGATTCCCTCAGTGCTGTCACTGCCTCTAGGTCTAGAAGAGACTACTTACTGGGAGTGGTTTTGAGCCCACAATAGGGGTCAATAGAAATCTAAATCTCCAGCTAAATGAGATTACTTCAATTAGTCTCACCAAGATAAACCACTTTATCTTGATTCATTGGAGCTGATCTCTCACAGAGGCAGGATGAAAGGAGAATCTATCCTTCAAGTTACTTCTCAAGTGTTTTACCTCATGGCTCATCCCCAAAGTCAGAGAGAGAAAGAGAAATAGTTTTGGGGCTCCTCTTGTCATTCCCCTGTCAAACAGTCACTCCCAAATTCATTTGGGATAAAGGACAAAGGTCTCTTCTCTAACTGCTTCAAACTGTCAGGGATCATAGAGATGCCCCTAATTCATTTGGGGTTCATCCCAGGAGGGGAGATGTGAGGTCTGAAAATGACAGCAGGCCATCTGATTTTGTGTAGTCTGTCCCAATCAGTCCCAGTCTGCAGTCTGGAGGGCAATTGAAAATACATAGCTTGAAGCCTGGAGAAAATAGTCGTCAGGGCAGAATAAAAGTGTCATCTAGAATTGAGATAGTGATGTTTGGGAATGAGTCCTTTTTGCATAAAATGCAGCAGGTCCCATCTGTGGGCTGCATTTAAGAATGCTGGATTAAACAATTTACTTATTTTCTATGACAAAATCCTTCACCGAAAAAAATGATGTTCATACAGTGGATCTTGCCATCATCCATAAACTCATCATTTCCTTATTCACAAACTGTGAAATTCACTTCTCTAATCATAATGTATTATTATTTTCCCTACTTTTCAGCTTTCCTGTACTAACTATACTTTTAATCCACACTTTGACATCTAATCCCTTTACTGCTAAATTCTGTCCTAGACTATCATATTTATATTTGCAATACTCTCCTCTTTTTTTCTCCTCCATTTTGAGCCTTTGGTCAACTACATTGTGTATTGTCCTCTTTTGAATTTTTTGCTTCCTTTTCATATTACCAGCTTTAGGTCACTCTCACTACCCACTATCTTTACTTGTTCATACATACTACTGCAAGTAGAGAAAATCAAACAGCTAATCTAATCAGAACCACAACAGATTTATATTATATAACCTCAACAAGACCATCATTGCTGTATTGCAGTTCTTCTATATCTGCCTTATCAACTCCATATTCTCTTAAATATAATGACTTCCCTGAAACTTTTCATTCTTTGTCAAATACACACTAGTTACCTTACCACCTATCATCTTGGCTTAGAACCTTGCCTAATATTATTCAAACACTGAAAATATGATCTTAGATCTCCATCTTCCATATCATCGAGATGCCTTCTCCCATTTTCTCCTTTTTTACCCTGTCTCACATGATCTGCATCAGGCAAATTAAAGAATCAGTCAATCTAAAAAGACTGGAAAAATGGAAGACAATATAAAATACTTTATTACAAAATAGCCAATCTGAAAAAATTGATTCAGGAAATATAATTTAAAAATCATTGGTCTACCTGAAAACCATGACCCCAAAAAAAAGAAAAAAAAAAGATTCTGGATAACATTCTTCAAGAGATCATCATGGAAACTGCCATGGCGTGCTTGAAAAAAGGGGGAAATAATCATTTAAATAATCTATCACTCACCTCCAGAAAGAGATCCCACAAGGAAAACACAAGGAACATTGATGCAAAACTCCAGAACTACAATGTCAAGGAAAAAATACTGCAAGCTGGCAGATAAATGCAATTTATGTATAAGGAATCAGTGGTTAAGATTCCCCAGGTTCTAGCAGCATCAACAATAATGGATTGGCTGGCCTGGAACACCATATTCCTGAAGGCAAAGGATCTGGGTACACCAAGACATAACTATGCAGTTAGAATGAGCACCATATTTTGGGGAGGAGACAGATCTTCAATGAAATAAGAGACTTTCAATCATTTCTATTGAAAAAAAAAAAAGAACTAAATAGAAAACACAATCTTCAAACACAGGACTCAAGAGAAGACAAGAAAGGTAAATGGGGAAAATATTTATTATTTAAAGGTTAAACTATTTATATCCTTAGTTAGGAAAATTATATCTGTAACTCTTAAGAACTGCGTTAGGGCAGTTAGAGGGGGACAGCACATGAATATAGGGTTTAGATATGAATGAATTCTGATGTGATGATATCCAAGAAAATCACATTAAGTTGTGGGGAAAAGACTGTTCTGGAAGAAGAAGAAAGCTAAAGTATAAGAGCACAAATTAGATGATATAAGAAGCACAAAAGATATATTGTGATAGAGGGAAAGGAAAGAGGGGGATGAACATAATCTGAAGCTTGTTCTCATCACTTTTGGTTCTAAGAAGGAATAACTTAAGCATCTAGTTGGATATAGACATTTATCTTACCCTATAAAGAAATAGGAGGAGAGAGATGAAAAGTGAGGGACTGGATGGATAGAAAGGAGAGCAAAAACAGTAGGAGAAAGGGGTGAGGTATGATAGAAGATAGGGTGGGTAATGGGTGGGGTAGTTTAAAAACAAAATACTACTAAGGAAGGCTGGGGTAGAAAGAGAGGACAAAAGTATAAAAGGAAGAAAGTAAGACAGAGGGAAATACAGAATTGGTAATTATAACTGCAAATGTGAATTGAATGAACTCTCATAAAATGGAAGTGAACACTAGAGTGGATTAGAAAACAATTCTACAATATGCTGTTTACAAGAAACATGAGATACAGAGATATTTATGGAGTAAAGGTAAAAGCCTGGAGTAGTGCGCATATGATAATCTCAATAGATTCAGAATAAAACTTTTGATAAAATGCAGCACCCATTCTTATTAAAAACACTACAAAGCATGGGGATAAAATGAGTCTTCCTCATAATAATAAAATATCTATCTAAAACCAATAGCAAACATTACTTGTATTAGAGAGAAGTTGGATGCATTCCCAATAAAATCTGGGGTGAAACAAGATTAACCATGTTTGCCATTATTATTCAACATTGTATTAGGAATGTGAGATTTAGCAATAAAAAAGAAAATGAATTAGAGGAATTTGAATAGTCAATAAGAAAATAAAACTATCACTCATTGCATATGATACGATGATTTACTTAGAGATTTCTAAATAGTCAGTTCTCTGGAATAATTCCAGATTGCAGAGGACACAAATTTTGAACTTTCATATTCTACTCATTGCCATAAGCTTTTTTTTTTCAACATTCTCACCAAGATAAAGTAAGAGAGCAAGAATAGAGGCAAGTGGATACCTTATGGGGAAAAAAATTTATAAAGTTTTTCTTGGGAATTGTCTTTAACAGCAGAGATCAGTTTTTTAGGAGAATGTGTATTATGAGAAGTAGGTAAAAGAGATCTAAATGAAAAAGATAAGGAAGGAAATCACATCTTGATAAAAGGTATCACAAACAATGAAGTACTAATGACTAAATTTATATGCACTAGGTGGTAAAGCATTCAAATTCCTAGAAAGGATATAGTTACACAAAGAAATAGACAGCAAAACTATATTAATGAGGAAGGTCAAACTTCACTTCCCAGAATGAGAGAAATAACCTCAAAATAAACAGGAAAGACACTAGGGAGGTAAACAGAATCCTAGAAAACCTAAATATGATAGAACTCTGGGGGGAAAAAAAAACTGAATAGAGACAGAAAAGAATATGCTTTTTCTCAACTGTACATAGCACCAACATAAAAACTGATGATGTATTAGGCTATAAAATCCTCACAATCAAATGTAGAAAGACAGAAATAATAAATTCTTTATTTGTAGAACATAATGCAATAAAAATTATATTCAATAAAGGGCTGAGGAAAGATTGGCTAAGAACCCATTGAAGATTTTTAATAACCTAATTCTAAATAATGATTGGATCAAACAACAAATCACGGAAACAACCCTTAATTTCTTCCAAGAGAATGAAAATAATGAGATAACATAATAAAACCTTTGGGATGCAGCCAAAGAATTCTTAAGGGAAATTTGAGATCTCTAAACAGTTACATGAACAAAATAAAGAAAGAGATCATTGTATTGGACATGCAAGTAATAATGTTAGAAAAGAACAAATTAACAAACCACCAATTAAATACCAAATTAGAAATTCTGAAATTCAAAGGGGAAAGTAATAAATCTGAAACTAAGAAAATTATTGAACTAATAATACACAAAACAAAGAGTTGATTTTATGAAAAAAAAATAAACATTTTATTATTTTGATTAGAAGAAGGAAAGGAAAAAACCAAATCACCAGCTTCAAAAATGAAAAGGGTAAACTTACTACCAATGAAAAAGAAATTAAAGCAATAATTAGGAGACATTTTGACCAACTGTATGTCAGCAAATATGACAATATAACTGAAATTAATGAATATTTAAAGAAATATAAATTGTCCAGATTAATAGAAAAAGAAGTGAATTACTTAAGTATTCCTTTCTTTCTTAAGTATTTCTTTTTCTAAAAAAAAAGAAATTAAACAAGCCATTAATGAACTTCCTAAGAAAAAATCTCCAGGATCAGATTGATTCAAAAGTGAATTTTACTAAACATTTAAAGAATAATTAATTCCAAAACTATGTAAACTATTTGGAAAAATACATAAAGAATCAGTCCTGCCAAATTCCTCCTATGACACAAATATTGTACTGATGCATAAACCAGGAAAACCCAAAACAAAGAAAGAAAATTATAGATCAATCTCCCTAATGAACAAATTAAATTTGCACAAATTTAAAATTAATATTATTAACTAGATTACAGCAATTTCTCAGCAGAATAATATATAATGACAAAGTGGAATTCAGACTAGGAATGTAGGGCTTGTTTAATATCAGGAAAACTATTACCATAATTGACCCTATTAATAACAAAACCAACAGAAATCATTTGATACTCTCAATAGATTCAGAATAAAACTTTTGATAAAATGCAACACCCATTCTTATTAAAAACACTACAAAACATGGGGATAAAATGAGTCTTCCTCATAATGATAAAATATCTATCTAAAACCAATAGCAAACATTACTTGTAATAGAGAGAAGTTGGATACATTCCCAATAAAATCTGGGGTGAAACAAGATTAACCATGTTCGCCATTATTATTCAACATTGTATTAGGAATGTGAGCTTTAGCAATAAAAAAGAAAATGAATTAGAGGAATTTGAATAGTCAATAAGAGAATAAAACTATCACTCATTGCATATGATATGATGATTTTCTTAAGAGATTTCTAAATAGTCAGTTCTCTGGAATAATTCCAGATTGCAGAGGACACAAATTTTGAACTTTCATATTCTACTCATTGCCATAAGCTTTTTTTTTTTTTCAACATTCTCACCAAGATAGAGCAAGAGAGGAAGAATAGAGGCAAGTGGATAGCTTATGGGGGAAAAAATTTATAAAGTTTTTCTTGGGAATTGTCTTTAACAGCAGAGAACAGTTTTTTTGGGAGAATGTGTATTATGAGAAGTAGGTAAAAGATTCTTGTGGTTTTACATCATTCCTGGTGATGGCTCTCATAATTAAGTGGATAAAGAATAATTACCTTTGTAGTTAAGTAGTTCCAGAGAATTTTGAATGGGACCTTATCCCATAAAATTAGATAATTAATCAATTGTATAGTTTTGGAAATAATTGCATAGTCTCATTTGATTATCTGCCTTAGGATTTCCTAATTATTTAGCTTGACAAGAGACAATTTGGTCTCTTTGGGTACTGTTTCCTAAGCTTCTATTTCCAACTTGTGATAAAGTGGACCAGCTTTCATATTTATCAGTGGCTTTTAAATTTACTTCTTCATGACACCTTTTCTTTATTCAATGACTTAATCCTTCTGAACTGATTTTAATCATACTAGATAAGACAACTTTTGAATTTCTAGAAAGGTAGAGTCAACATTAAGAGTTGTGAGGAAACTTACATTCTCTAAAATGTTTTGTAAGTTTTGTAATACAATATTAAATAATAATGGTAATAGTGGACAACCTTGTTGCACTCCTGATCTTACTGGGGATGGTTCCAGTTTATCCCCATTACATATGATGTTTACTGATGATTTTAAATATATGCTCCTGACTATTTTAGGGAAAAGTCCATTTATTCTTATACTAGCAAGTGTTTTTATTAGGAATGGATGTTGGATTTTATCAAATGCTTTTTCTGCATCTATTGAAATGATCATATAGGTTTTGCTAATTTTGTTATTGATATAGTAAATTATGCTAATATTGAACCAGCCCTGCATTCCTGGCATAAACCCTACTTGGTCATAGTGCATTATCCTGGGGATGATTTTCTGTAATCTTTTTGCTAATATTTTATTTAAGATTTTAGCATCAATATTCATTAGGGAGATTGGTCTATAATTTTCTTTCTGTTATGTACCTACCTGGTTTAGGTATCATTACCATGTCTTTGTCATAAAAGGAATTTGGTAGGATTTCTTCAATCCCTATTTTTTCACATAGTTTATATAGCATTGGAGTTAATTGTTCTTTAAATGTTTGGTACAATTCACATGTGAATCCATCTGGTCCTGGGGATTTTTTCTTAGGGAGTTGATTAATAGCTAGTTCTATTTCTTTTTCTAAGATGGGACTATTTAACCAATTTACTTCTTCCTCTGTTAATCTGGGCAAGCTATGTTTTTTAAGGTATTCTTCCATTTCATTTAAGTTATCAAATTTATTGGCATAAAGCTGGACAAAGTAAGTCCTAATTATTGCTCTAATTTCCTCTTTATTATTGGCAAGTTCTTGCCTTTCATTTTTAAGACTAACAATTTGATTTTCCTCTTTCCTCTTTTTAGTCAGATTTACTAAGGTTTTATCTATTTTGTTGGTTTTTTTCATAGAACCAACTCTTTTTTGATTAATTCAATAGCTTTTTTACTTTCAATTTTATTAATCTGTCCTTTTATTTTTAGAATTTCAAATTTGGTGTTTGACTGGGGTTTTTTAAATTTGTTCCTTTTCTAGCATTTTTAGTTACAAGCCCAATTCATTGACCTTCTCTTTCTCTATTTTATGCAAGTAGGCCTGTAGAGATATAACATTTCCCCTTGTTACCACTTTGGCTGCATCCCACATATTTTGGTATGATGTCTCATTATTGTCATTTTCTTGGGTGAAGTTTGTAATTATGTCTATGATTTGCTGTTTCACCCAATCATTCTTTAGTATGAGATTATTTAGTTTTTAGTCTATTTTCCCCTGGCTTTTTATTGAATGTAATTTTCATTGCATCGTGGTCTGAAAAGGATGCATTTACTATTTCTGCCTTACTGCATTTGAGTTTGAGGTTTTTATGTCCTAATATGTGGTCAATTTTTGTATAGGTTCCATGAACTGCTGAGAAGAAAGTGTACTCCTTTCTGTCTCGATTTAGTTTTCTCCAAAGATCTATCTTATCTAATTTTTCTAGTATTCTATTTATCTCTTTGACTTCTTTCTTATTTATTTTGTGGTTTGATTTATCTCATTCTGAGAGTGCAAGGTTGAGATTTCCCACTATTATAGTTTTATTGTGTATTTCTTCTTGCAACTCTCTTAATTTCTCTTTTAAGAATTTAGATGCTACACCATTTGGTTCATATATGTTTAATATTGATATTGCTTCATTATCTATGCTACCCTTTAGTAAGATATAGTGCCCTTCCTTATCTCTTTTAATTAGATCAATTTTTGCTTTTGATTGATCTGAGATAAGGATGGCTATCCCTGCTTTTTTGACTTCACCTGAAGCATAGTAGATTCTGTTCCAGCCTCTTATCTTTACTCTGTATGTATCTCCCTGCTTTAAATGTGTTCCTGTAAACAGCATATTGTAACATTCTGGCTTTTAATCCAGTCTGCTAACCACTCCTCTTTATGGGGGTGGGGGTGGAGAGGGGGATTCAAAAGCTCATAGCCAGTCCCTTATTGTTTGTCTTGTCACTGCATGGTGATGGCTCTGGAAGAGAGAGTATGTCTGATAAATTTGTCACTTAATGTCACTTAAATCCAGTTCACACAAAAGTCAAGATATCCCCCAGAGCTGTTATTAATCCTCTTTGAAAAATGAAGGTCTAACAACATTGATATCATTGTCACACTGATTCAACAGTTCTGTCTTACTTATCTCTTTAAAAAAAACCCAAAAACTCTTCTAGAGTAATTTCAATTTGAAGAGAAGATAAATTTTGATATTTTACTCATTGCAGTGAGCTTTATGATTAATCACTAAAATAAAGCAAAAGAGGAAGAATGGGGAGAAAAAATTGTAGGGAAGGATTTATAGAATTTTCCTTAGGAATTAAAATCAAACTCTTTTGCATTTGACATAAAAGAGTTTTTGTGGGGAATGAGGATTATGGAAAGTAGGAAATGGAATTCTTGAGAATTTATAGCATTTCTGGTGATAAGGAATAGTAGAATTTGTCCTCATAGCTAAATAACTCTAGATACTTCTGAACATGTATCAATCCCATAAGATTGTATAATTAATCTGATGGATAGCTTTGTAAATGACTAGATATTCCCATTTGGTTACCTGCCTTAATTTTCCTTAGGTATATTGCCAAGGCGTTTTTTTTTTTTTTTTTTTTTTTTTTTTTGGTCTCTTAGGGAACTGTTCCCTAAGCTTCTATTTCCAACTTGTAGTAGGGTGGATTAGGATTTATATTCTGTAGTGCTTTCTGAACCTGTCTCTTCATGATGCCTTTGCCTTGTTTGGTGAATTAATCCTCCCGAGCAGGTATCAAGGATGGCATATTAGACATCTTTTGTATTTCTAGAAAGGTATAATCAGCATGGAAATTTGTGAAGAATCTTTCCTTCTCTATAGAACTGAGACATTTCACAAAGCTAAAATCAGTAGATGTCTCAGAGTTTTAAAAACAAGATTACATTTAAGTGGCTGGGGAGAAAATAATTACAGACATGCCCCATTGACTGATAATGAGCAAGAGCCTCAGAGAGTATTTGAGGAAGCATGAATTTGTGTGAGATGTAGTGAGCAAGCCTGGCACCTGATCAGTATTACCTCATTAATTCTCGGTTTGGGAGACAAATGATGTAGGATACTTTGATTAACTTTTCACAAGTAGTCTATGAAGGATTGTGTGGGAAAAGTAAGTACTTTTTAAAATATCTATTTTGTCTTCTTCCCATTGCTATTATAGTAGAACTCAGTATATGTATATGTTTTTGAGTGTTCATAAATAT
This sequence comes from Sarcophilus harrisii, assembly GCF_902635505.1. Taxonomy (NCBI): domain Eukaryota; kingdom Metazoa; phylum Chordata; class Mammalia; order Dasyuromorphia; family Dasyuridae; genus Sarcophilus; species Sarcophilus harrisii. The sequence goes on along the minus strand of NC_045430.1, from coordinate 86,202,243 downwards.
GAACACACATAATGATATGTCCTCATGAACACAATTTTATTCATGGGAATTACAGAACAAAAAATAATTATGATATCCAATTTGCTAATGCTCATTCATTAATTCGGGCCTATGAGGGAATAGTATTGGAAATACTTTTAAAATATTTGGATGAAAATTCCTCAACCCCCAGTACATCATTCTTTCCACTGTTAATTCTCTGCTTCAAAATGAAGCATTAATGTTTGTGTACTGTGAAGTAAAAATCCTCATCTTAAAAAGAAGAAAGAGAAAAAAATATTCTTGAAGGACTGAGGAAAAGGAACTCTGAAGTAATAATGTTGATCCTTATAAAAACTGTAAAGAATGAAATAGTAAAAATCAATAAAATACAATTTTATTAGAATTTTCTGGTAACTTTTCTTTCCATCAAATGAATCATAATAAACATTTTAAAGTGGTGATTGCTCTCATCAACCTCAGATAGCTACTGTCTATAAGTCTATATCTCAATTACTTCTCTAATGATCACAATATATACTTGATTATTGTTTGTAGAATTTAAATTGCACATGAGGAATAGTATGAAAGAAAAGAAAGGGAATGGCAAGGATGATCAACCACATAATCTTGCACATTTATTTGGTCTTTTATTTTCTGATATTTTCTAAAGAAGCACCATAGAAGAGAATCTTGACTATATTATGATTTATGAGAGGGGTGGAAATCTCAAATTCAAAATGATTATGGAAACTGTAAGAGATTCTCTTAAAGCTTAGCATCAAACATGACTAACATAAATGAATCTTGTGAAGGTCCAAAAAATGGAGGAAATCAGTTGATTTTAAAAGGGTAAGTGAGCATTAGGAAAACTAAAAGAATTAAAATAATTTAAGTGTAAGACCAGTTTGGAATTCATTCAAATGAATTGTATAACCATAGACTTAAAAATAGAAGGGAATGAAGGGTAATCTAGTCCAATCTGTTCTTATTACAGCTAAGGAAAGTTATATATAGAAAGGTATAACTTTCCTGATACCCAGAGAGGATAAGTGAGTTTCCCAAAATCACAGAGGCAATATAAGTATATACTATATGATGTGAACAAGCAAGACTCAAGATGACTGGTGTCCTGCACAATATCTTCTCCAGTCTTTCATTTCCACATTGTTCTTCTCCTTATATATATGCTCTTAATTTCACTCCCTCAGAGTCACTGCTTTAAATTGCAGAACAACAAAAATGTTATTATTTCCAGAAAATCAGGATTAAAATAATAATGTTATTCAGGAAAAAATATTTTGTTATTTATTAACTATACGTGTAAATAATTGATGATAACATGAAAATATATCATGTGAAGCTGTGAACTAAATGATCTCTAATGTCTTTCATCTCTTAATCTGTGATATTATGATTGGGAAGCATGATGAGGACAAAGAATGTCAGGAGGAATAATGTAATGGGTCAGAACTCTGGAGAAATATACTTGAGGCAAGGATTCTTACAACAAGGTGTTAACTCAGTGAAATTGATAAGACAATGGTTATCTAGTTTAGCATGATTATTAATAGTTCTCTAGTTCAGTATGATTGAATTAATCTTTACAACAAATAAGTTTCCTAGTGATATAATGATTGGCTTATACTCAGTATGATGAATGGATTAATTATAATAGAGTGTTTAAAAGGTCAGAGTCAGACCTAGAAACAGACTCAGAGATAAACCAGAGAAGACAGAGGACTAGAGGATGGAGGACAGAATCAAAGATAAAGAACGGCCCTGTCTCCTGTCTCCTTCACTTCTCCACTGAGGACAAGGCTCATCTGAATGTCCCCCAGAAAGCTATCCCTGCCACAGGAAAGGGAGACAGACTGTGAAGGTGATAATAAAGACTTTGGACTTTATTCCTGACTATTCTGCTGAAACCAAGGTCCATTCAGAGGACCTCCAGAAAGCTAGTCAGAACATTACAGAATATGGCATACAGAAGAATAGAAATAACAATAATATCATGTGTATACTGTTTCAAAGCATGCAGTGTATTTTGTTATATATTTTTCAATTTTGGGAAGTAGGTGGAATTTTTTTTTTTTAATCTAATGTTACAGAACTAGGAAGTTTACAAGGTCAAATTTGCCCACAAGTTTAGAGTTCTGTGAGTTGTACTACATCAGTTTCTCAATTACAAAAAGGGGAGTATGATCAGATACAGGATAAAATAGTTTTTGACCATAGAAGAAGAATGCTTTTGAGTGGGTGACGGAATCTCATCATCATGACTGCCATTTACCTCCACTCTTCAGACCTTTCATAGATCTTTACCTCTGCTCTACCTTCACTTTCCTCCATTCACAATCGAAGTCCTACTGATAACTATTTCCATCGTATCCTGTCTTTTACTCTTATATCCCTTGAGCCTTTGCCCTACAATCCAACTTGCCCCCATCAAAGAAAACTAGTGGAAATCATGAAAGTGTGCTGCTGGCAAGATCTAGGAAACACTTTCCCCATGTGAGACTAAGTAGTGAAGAGTAGGTTATAGGATTTAAAATCATTTAGCAACTGGAATATATATTAAGGAGTTTAACCTGTTTATATATTTATGCAATAATTTATGAATACCAAAGTAGTAGTAACTGATAAAGTTGAAAATATTATTTTACAAAACTTGAAACCCTCAATTTTCAGGCTTAAATAGAGCATGTATGATATTGCATTCTAGATCTAGTAGATGATAAAGATACACACAAGACAGGAAAGAAAAGAAATAAGCTTTGAAATTATATTTATTATGTGCCTGGCATTGTGCTAAGAATTTTTTACAAGTATTCTTTCATTTGCGACTCACAAGAATACTGCAAGGTAGATATTATTATCGTTACCATTTTACACTTGAGAAAACTAAGATTAAAGTTTTTGCTTAGAGTCACACACCTGGTAATTGTTTTTAGTGGCATTTGAAATAAAGGTTTTACTAATGCCAGCTCTAGTGCTGTATCCAGTGATGTATCCATAACAGTGGCTTCTTAAAGAGTGAAAGGAAAGATAGTAAATACACCTGTTGTAAGAGAAGGACTAAACATCAGTTACTTCTGAAGTAGAAAGTGTATAGTAATCCAGTGCTCAGGTATATATCCCAGAGATAGTTACTTTGTACCTGTTTTACAGCTGATAAGACATTATTATGGGGGCAACTAGATGGTGAAGTGGATAGAGTACTAGCCTTGGAATCAGGAGAGCTTGAATTCATATTTGACCCCTATGCATTTAACAATTCCTAGCCGTGTAACCATGGGAAAGTCACCTAACCCTAATTGACTGGCAAAAGGAAAAAATAGATTAAAATATAATGGGGAAATATGTAAATGCCTCCATTTAACGAGTAAGATATAATTAATCAAAAGATGGTATTATAAGAAAAGCCTAAAAATGTATGTAGATTGTGAACATTTACATATCAATTTAAATAATAAGTTTAAGATGAAAGGGGAAGTTCTTATTTCTCAGTATTTAGGAAAAACTTATTTTATATGGTACTTAACTATATGCTCCCTAATATTCTATTTGGGTACACATCTTCCCAATCATGTTAAACCATTTTTTGTTATTTATCTTTGAAAACCCCTTCCTGCTGACTATCGTAACATAACAGTGATTTAACAAGTATTTGAATGATTGAATGAATTAATTCTGATTATTTGTCCTTGCATCATTTCAAGTATAACCCATCTGTGTTTTCTGTTGCTTTATATTCTTAGTTCACTTTTCTTTTCTTTTTATTTTAGATCTACTGAAAAAGATAGAAAACAAACATGAAAAATCACACACAAGTAACAGAATTCATCCTTCTGGGATTGTCAGATGACCCAGTGCTTCAAATGGTCATTTTCTTCTTCCTTTTATTGGCATACATTCTCAGCATTGCTGGCAATGTGACTATCATCATCCTCACCTTGCTGGATTCTCATCTACAGACCCCAATGTATTTCTTCCTCCGGAATTTCTCTTTCTTAGAAATTTCATTTACAATTACTTGTATTCCCAGATTCTTGGGCACAATTATTACTGAGAACAATACTATTTCCTACAGTGGCTGCATGGTTCAATTGTTTTTCATAATTCTCTTAGGAGGAACTGAATTTTACCTTCTAGCAGCCATGTCTTATGATCGCTATGTTGCCATCTGCAAACCCCTACATTATACAACCATCATGAACAACAGAGTCTGTACATTGCTTGTCTTCTGCTCATGGTTTATTTCATTCATGATCATCTTTCCAGCAATCATTCTGATACAGCAGCTTGATTTTTGTGCTGATAATATCATTGACCATTTTACCTGTGACTTTTCTCCCCTCTTACAACTATCCTGCACAGATACACAATTCTTAGAGACAATGGGTATTTCCTGGGCTGTGGTGACTCTTATGTTTACATTAGCATTAATCATCCTTTCCTACATATACATCATCAGAACAATTCTACGGATCCCCTCAGTCAGTCAGAGGAAAAAGGCTTTCTCCACTTGTTCTTCTCACATGATTGTCATCTCTATTTCTTATGGCAGCTGCATCTTTATGTACATCAAACCCTCAGCAAAAGACAGAGTCTCTTTAAGCAAGGGAATTGCTGTGCTTAATACATCAGTAGCCCCCATGTTGAATCCCTTCATTTATAGCTTAAGGAATCAGCAAGTGAAACAAGCCTTCATGGACATGATAAGGAAGATTTTATTTTCTTCAAACAAAGGAAAAGATTTGTTGAACTGATTTGAAAAAATGTAATGAGGAGTGGAGATTTCTTACTGACTGCTCAATGTTTTGTCACCTTCCTCATATCACTTTGTCATTATATTTCGGATATGTCAATATTAAAAGATTTTTTAAATTTATAAATTAATTTCTCCCACCAAAATTTTCTTGCATTTTATTTGTATACATTTGTTTATATACATGTTGTCTCCTCAAGGGAATGTAAGCTCTTTGAGGATAGAATTTACTTAATTTTTTGTCATTATATTTCCTGAATTACAGCTGAATGTCTCACGCAAACAAGATAGTTTGTAAATTCTTATTGGTTCATTGGCTATTGCATATAGATATTTTCTGTATAAATTTATTTCAAACTACCTCTATGCCTAAAGAAATGAACTTTGAATTGCTATAGCCTCTTCCAAAAATTAATCATTACTTTCTATTTTACAGCTAATGAAGCTGTCTATTGTAAAGACCTTAATACAAATCATCCTGATTTTAATAGGACTTGGCATCATAGAACATAATTTGTGTCAGAAGTTATGCTACACTACCATAGCATTCAAGATGCCAAAATCACCTCCATATATAGTTACAGTTGTTTCCTTAGTGGAAGATTGCTATTCTTACTCAAATGTCCAAACTAATTTGTAATTTCAATTTGGGTGTTTTTGCCCTTGATGCAGAGTGCCATCCATCCAAGCCTGCCCATTTTGTGTGATTCTTGTCCATATTCTCCCAAAAGTTTTATAGGAACTTAATGCAAATTGCTGGATTTCCTCCTAGTTTACCCATGAAATCATTAAGGCATGATTAGAGCACATGAACATCCAATAAACATCTTTTATTTTAGCTATATTACTAGTTCCTCTTATGCTCATATAACAACATTTCTTAAGAGCATCATTTATTCATATATATATATATTTGTGTCTGTATATGTATTTATATATATATATATTTATAAATATACATGTATGTATATAAAATCATTAGAATCCCTTTTAGGTTACATCTTGCAACATTTTCATATATACCTTGCACCTTTTTTTCTCCTTTTGTGACTTTCACATAACAATATTCCATAGAGCATCACCCAATACTCTTTTTTTGTTTCCACTACACTAGTGTCTATGTTAATGGAAAATGCAAGCCCTTTCTGCTTCTCTTCACAACAGTCCTTGGAGGCTATGAACTTTCCTACCTATCTGCCACCAATTATTGACCCTATGGCTTCTATTCTGTTCTGCTGTAGTAAATCCAGCATATGAACTATTAAAATAAATATATTAATTTGTGGAAAACTGGCTATTTCCTATTCCTTCATCCTAATTTTCCTCAGTCTAATCTCACTTATGTCCCAATTCATTTCTGGCCTCCCTTCCCACTGTGTCTTCGGCAATTCCCCTTCCAGAGTAAACACAATTCTGTTCATCTTGCACCTATTTTCTCATATACTTGCCATCTTTTATTATTCAGGGAAACCAAGCTTTCTTCTGACTACATTGAATCCTTGATTATCTTCTCCAGCACTGGTTTATCTTTACTCTCCCTATTCTCTCATTCATTCAATTAAAGTTTCAAATTGAATTTAATTATAGGATTCCATGGAATTAACATTATTATAATTGTAGCATATCAGCTCCCAGGTTATTCTTGACTCTTTTCTGAAGAAGTTTAACACTGGCTGACCATTTTCCTCTCTTGCCCAACTCCATTTACTTGAAGATTTTAATATCCATATGTGTTCTTTCTCAGGCTCCCTAAACTGTCATTGTCTGAATCTCCTTAAGCCCCATCATCTACTCCTTTAACCTCCCCTCTCCAACACACACATGCACATACTTAAAGGTGGTCACCCATTAAATTTTGCAATTAATGCATCCCTAATGAGAAAATTGATATTCCCTTAATTATCACCCTCTGTCCATATTCTCCTTTTTCATTTCTCCTTTGTCTTCACTCTGGAATTTATTCAAATTCCTCATTGTAACCTAATCCCATCACCATTCAGTATTTCCCAGGCTCTTATCCACATTCTAATTTCACTCCCTTTAAAGTCTCAACCTAAGAGTTAGCCCTTTCAACTTCACATTGTTCTTTGCTCTTAATCCTTTTGTCTTCATCAAGGTGTTGAGTACCTGACTCATAATTTTTCTTTCTTTCCCGGTTCCCACCCTGGGACTAGTGGATTTCAGCATATATATTGATAATCCTTCAATCTCCTTAGTTTGCCAATTTATTTATTTTTGGCTATTTTGTGATTTTTTGTGGTCATTTTTTTCTCTTGTAATTTTATTTATTTATTTACAATTGTTTCATTTTTTTCTGGTTATATATGTAGATTCACTTTTTTAATATACATTTTTCATGAAACATGTTGGGAGAGGAAAATAAGAAGAAACGGAAAAACTGCAAGAGGAAAAAAAAACACAGGAAAAAAGTAAACGTATCATATGTTAATTTTCATTCAATCTCCATAGTTCTTTCTGGATGCAGAGGACATTTTCTATTTAAATTTTGATGGAATTGCCTTGGATGACTAAACTGTTGAGAAGAACCAAGGCTTTCATAGTTGATCATCACATACTCTTGATTTTATCGTGTACAATGTATTCCTGGTTCTGCTTAGTACCACTCAGCATTGGTTCATGTAATTCTTTCCAGGTCTTTCTAAATTCAGATTCTTCATCATTTTTATAGAACAATAATAATCCCTTACTTTCACATTTCACACCTTTTTCAATCACTCCCCAGTTGATAGGCATCTACTCATTTTTAAATTCTTTGCCACCACAAAAAGAGCTGGTACAAACATTTTTGCACATGTAGGTCTTTTTCTTTCCTTTATGATTTCCTTGGGATACAGACTCAGTTGTGGCCTTGCTGGGTCAAAGCAATTTACTTATTTCCACAAAATTTATATTACATCATTGAAAATTTATTATTATTATTATTAATATGTAAATATGTAATTATTATTAATACAATTAATGTGTAAAATTTAATTTATTTTCCACAAAATGCTTCACCAAAAATAATGATGCTCATACTTTAGATCTTGCTGTCATCTAAAAACTCACCACTTCCTTATTCATAAAATGTGAAATTCATTATCTGATCACAATGTACTAGCATTCTACCTATTTTTCAGCTTTCCAGTCCTAACAGTGCTCTGAATCCACTTTTTGATATCTAATCCCTTCACTGTTAAGTTGTCTCCTAGACCATTACATCTATATTTGCTGTACTCTCCCATTCTTTTTTTTTTTTTTCATTTTGAGTCTTTGATCCATTGTCCTCTTCTCTTGACTCTTTTGCTTCCTTTTCATATTACCAGCTTTGGGTCACTCTCACTATCCACTGTCTTTACTTGCTCATGCATGCTACTGAAAATAAAGAAAATCAAACAGCTTATCTAAATAGACTCACTACTGATTTATGTTACACAACCTCAGTGAAACCCAGTATTGCTGCTAGGCAATTGTTCTATATCTCCTTTATCAACTCAACACTCTTTTAAATATAATGACTTTTCCAAATCTTTTCATTATTCCTCAAACTTCCCCTATCTCTCCTACTACTTTCCATCTCAGTTTATAACCTTGCCTCTTAATATTGAAACACTGATATTATATTCCTAGAGCTCCCTCTTCCATTTCATTCAGATGCCTTCTCTCATTATTCCCTTTTTTTTACCCTGTCTTACATGATGAGGTAGTCTTTCTCCTTTGCAAGATAATCACCTATATGTGTGTTAACTTTGAAAATACAAAAGCCCACAGATATTGTGTATATCAACTGTCAGTTTTGATAGGGACTTCATGAATGAACCACAGAGGTTATAGCAAAAAGCTTTACACCAAATGTTAATTATAATTTTTTTTTTTAAAAGACTCCCTTATTCTTTTGGAGAAGGGAATTTAGATATGCATATCTTGGCTTCTTCTAGGACTGTGTATTATTTTCTTGAATAAGTTCCTTGAAGGTAGAAACTGAGGAAGGGGTTGCCTTTTTTGTTAGCCCTGTTGATTAGAATACTGTCTGACAATGTCAAGTGCTCAATAAGTTTTTATTGACTGACAAAAGAAACAGAAATTAGAAAGAGTTGTAGATGAAGTATGATACTCACCACTTGCCAAATAGATGATGGATTTTAAAAACAAAATGAGTATATATTCATAGACATGGCCAAGGAATAAACTTGCTCATTAGTCTATGCATATTTGTTTTGAATTTTTTTCTTTCTTTTATTCTTCATTTGGTGGGAAGAAAATGGAAAGGAGAAAAGACACATGCTTTTACTAATAATAATAACTATGAACTATAATCAAGAGCACACTTAGGAAAATGGACTGTTTTTCAAAGTATGCTTAATATCCTGTGTCATAAAAATGTAATTTTGTAATGGAGAATGAAGAATATGTATTGAAATCTTGCAAAAGTAATGGCAAATTATGAAAAATTATGAAAAGCCAAGGTATGCTATATCTCAAATATGTTTCAATGATGTAAAAATTATGATGTATTTATTTTATATCAATTTTTTTTTCCACAAGTAATGTATGTACTACAATATGGTCTTACAAATGACTATTCCATTCTTGCTAAGATTGATGTAATCTATGAAATAGTAATTTGGGAGGAAATACAGAAACATCTCAACAATTTATTATGTAAAGCAAATTGTGAAAACCTATGAATTGATTATTAATTATAACTATCACTAGCCCTATAAACTTGGGGGCTTAGCAAACTCTCACCCTACAGGAGACTCCTCTGCTTTAATCTCACAAACTTTGTGTCAGGATCTCAGTCCTAAAAAATGTCTATGAACTGTCACTCTTTGGTTTGTAGGCAATTCCAAAGTTATCTAAAGTCAACTGGAATCATAGAAAAAGAGATAGGAAGAAGCTGAACCTCTCTCTCTTAAATGTTCTATAAATCTTGATTTTTTTTTTTTTTTTTTGAGAATCAAACAATTTCTCAGATTGACATGACCAATCAAAATTTTTCCAAATAAGAATAATTTGTTACTGGTAAAGTAAATGCATCTGAATCTATAAACTAAGAAATCAAGGACCCTGAGGGCATAACAACCTAATGAGTTAGTAGCAGAAAAGGCTAATTCCTGTTTTCTAATACATTGACTTAAGAATCGCCTCCCCTTTCAGACCCCATCTCTGTCAGGCCCCACCTGCAAATGGCTCCATAATTTTTTTTTATTAAAGCTTTTTAATTTTCAAAAGATATATATGGATAAATTTTCAACATTAATCCTTTCAAAACACTATGTTCCAATTTCCCCCCTTCTCCTCATCCCCCTTTCCGTACATAGTAAGTAATCCAAAATATATTAAACATGGTAAAAATATATGTTTAAGATCAATATATGCATATGCATTTATAAAATTATTTTGCTACACAAGAAAAATAAAATGAAAAAGGAAAAATAATAATAAAGAAAATAAAATTCATTGCAAACAACAACAAAAAGAATGAGAATGCTATGTTGTGATCCATACTCAGTTGCCACAGTTCTTTCTCTGGGTGAGGATGGCTCTCTTAATAAGATTTTTGGAATTGATCTGAATCATCTCATTGTTGAGAAGTGCCACATCCATCTTGCTGTTGCCATGTACCATGATCTCCTGATTCTGCTCATTTCACTTAGCATTAGTTCATGTCTCTCCAAACCTCTCTGAAATCACGCTGCAGATCATTTCTCATAGAACAATAATATTCCATAACTTTCATGTGCCATAACTCATTTAGTCATTTTCCAGCTGATGAGCCTTCACTTTGTTTCCAGTTTCTTATCCCTATAAAAAGGGCTGCCACAAACATTGTTGCATTTGTGGGTCCTTTTCCCTCTTTTAAGATTTCTTTGGGATATTAGCCCAGTAGAGACACTGCTGGATCAAAGGATATGCACAGTTTTTTTTTTGTTTTTTTTTTTTAATAACTTTTTACTGACAGAACCCATGCTAGGGTAATTTTTTACAACATTATCCCTTGCACTCACTTCTGTTCCTATTTTTTCCCTCCCTCCCTCCACGCCCTCCACCTCCTCCCTCAGAGGGCAAGCAGTCCTATACATGTTAAATATGCCACAGTAGGATATGCACAGTTTGATAGCTCTTTAGGCATAGTTCCAAATTGCTTTCCAGAATGGTTGGATCCATTCACAGTTCAACCAGCAATGTATTGGTGTCCTACTTTTCCTACATCACCTCTAACATTCATCATTATCTTTTCCTGTCATCTTAGCCAATCTGACAGATGTGTAGTGGTACCTGAGAGTTGTCTTAATTTTCATTTCTCTTATCAATAGTGATTTAGAGCACCTTTTCATATGACAAGAAATGGTTTTAATTTCTTCACCTGAAAATTTTCTGTTCATATCCTTTGATTACTTATCAATTAGAGAATGGCTTGAATTATAAATGAGTCAATTCTCTATATATTTTGGAAGTGAGGCCTTTAGCAAAACCTTTGAATATTAAAAAAAATATATTTTTTTCCCAATTTATTGTTTCCCTTTTTATCTTGTTTGCATTAGTTTTGATTGTGCAAAAATTTTTAAACTTAATATAATCAAAATTATCTATTTTTTGTTCAATAATGATTTCTAGTTCTATTTTTTTTTGGCCACAAATTCATTGTTTCTCCACAGATCTGAGAAAGAAACTATATATTGTTGTTTTAATTTGTTTATAATATCACTCTTTATGTCTAAATTGTGAATCCATTTTGACCTTATCTTAGTATAGGTGTTAGGTGTGAGTTAATTCTTAGTTTCTGCCATACTAGCTTCCAATTTTCCCAGAAGTTCTATCAAATATAAAGTTTTTATCCCAAAAGCTGGGGATTTTGAGTTTGCCAAACAGTAATTACCACAGTCATTGACTTTTTTGTTCCTGTGACCCTAACTTATTCCACTGATCAACTATTCCATTTCTTAGCCAGTAACAAATGATTTTGATGACTGCTGCTTTGTAATATAGTTTTAGATCACAGCTAAGCCACCCTTATTTTCATTTTTCTCATTAATTCCCTTGAAATTCTTGATCTTTTGTTTTTGAGATGAATTTTGTTATTTGTAAGGATCAGGGAATGAGTCTCACATGGTGCAATAGGAAGTACAAAGGCCTTAAAATCTGAGATCCTCGGATGTGGTTTTCTGTGACCAGAAGGGACCACTTCATGAGTGGAAACTCTGGTCACATTGAGATCCACATCATCAATGGGAAGTATTTCCTTCTCTAATTGGCTGTAAGTGTGACCTCATAGATCCTATATAAGCTGTGGGGAACAGGAAATAGGTGGAGTTTACTACAAATTCATCAGGAGTTCACTATGAGTGAGCAGGAGGTCATTTAGGGCAGGATGTGAGCACATGGAATAAAGACCTTGAACTTGCATGCAGCTGTCCTTGGATGCTCTGTTAAACATAAGAACCACCGCTCAGTGAAGCTGTGACCAGATGTCTCTGAAGACCTCTGATTGAGGTAAGTTTGGCAAAGAAGCACCGTACTAGACAGTGGCCAGAGATTTTTCTGAAAGCCTGGAAATTAGATGTGACTGGTAATGGTAGTTTCTGGGTGAAATTACAGTTATTGATTTTTTGAGATATGTAAAACAATTTGTTGGGAGTTTCATTGGCATGACTCTGAATGAGTAAATTATTTAGACAGTACTGTGATTTTTATTATATTAGCTTGGCCCCATGAACACTTGATATTTTTCCAGTTTGATTAGATCTGACTTTATTTGTATGAATATTGTTTTGTAGTTGTGTTTATATAGTACCTGACTTTGCCTTGGCAGGTAGACTCCCAAATATTTAATGTTATCATCAGTTATTTTAAATGGAATTACTCTTTGTATATCTTACTGTTGGATTTTCTTAATAATATATAAAAATGTTGATGATTTATGTAGATTTATTCTGTATCCTGCAACTTTGCTGAAGTTGTGAATTATTTCTAGTAGTTTTTAGTAGTTCTCTAAGTATACCATCATATCATCTGCAAAGAGTGATAATTTGGTTCCATTACCTACCCCAATTCCTTTAATTTCTTTTTCTTCTCCTATTGCCAAAGCTAGCATTTCTAATATAATATTGAATAGTAATGATGAAAGTGGGCAACCTTATTTCACCCCTGATCTTATTGAAAATACTTCTAATTTATCTCCATTACACATGATGTTTGCTGATGGTTTAAATTGATGCTACTGATTATCTTAAAGAAAAGTCCATTTATCCCTATACCATCTAGCATTTTTAATATGAATGAATGTTGGATTTTATCAAATGCTTTTTATGATTTTATTGAGATAATCATAAGATTTTTGTTAGTTTGGTTATTGATATATTCAATTATGCTAATAGTTTTTTTTTTTTTTTAATATTGAACCAGCCCTATATTCCTGGTAGAAATTCTATTTGGTCACAGTGTATTATTCTGGAGATGACTTTCTGTAATCTGTTTACTAATATTTTATTTAAGATTTTTGCACCAGTATTCATTAGGGAAATTGGGCTATGATTTTCTTTCTCTCTTTTCACCCTACCTTGTTAGATATCAGCACCATATCTCTGTCAAAAAAGGAATTTTGGTAGTATTCCTTCTTTCCCTATTTGTTAAATAGGTTGTATAGTATTGGAGTTAATTGTTCTTTAAATGTTTGATAGGATTCACATGTGAATCCATCTGGCTTTTTTCTTTCTTTCTTTTTTTTTTATTATAATAACTTTTTTATTGACAGAACCCATGCCAGGGTAATTTTTTACAACATTATCCCTTGCAGTCACTTCTGTTCCGATTTTTCCCCTTTCCCTTGACCTCCTCCCCCAGATGGCAAGCAGTCCTATATATGTTGAATATATCATAGTATATCCTAGATACAATATATGTGTGTAGAACCAAACAGTTTTCTTGTTGCACAGAGAGAATTGGATTCAGAAGGTAAAAATAACCCAGGAAGAAAAACAAAAATTCAAACAGTTTATATTTATTTCCCAGTGTTCTTTCTTTGGGTGTAGCTGCTTCTGTCCATCACTGATCAATTGAAACTGAATTAGGTCTCTTTGTCAAAGAAATCCACTTCCATCAGAATACATCTTCATACAGTATCGTTGTTGACATATATAATGATCTCCTGGTTCTACTCATTTCACTTAGCATCAGTTCATGTAAGTCTCTCCAAGCCTCTCTGTATTCATCCTGCTGGTCATTTCTTCCAGAACAATAATATTCCATAACATTCATATACCACAATTTATCCAAGCATTCTCCATTCATTTTCCAGTTTCTAGCCACTACAAACAGGGCTGCCACAAACATTTTGGCACATATAGGTCCCTTTCCCTTCTTTAGTATTCCTTTGGGATATAAGCCCAATAGTAGCACTGTTGGATCAAAGGGTATGCACAGATACCTTTGGTATCTTTTTGGGCATAATTCCAGATTGCTCTTCAGAATGGTTGGATTCATTCACAATTCCACCAAAAATGCATCAATGTCCCAGTTTTCCCACACCCCCTCCAACATTCATCATTATTTTTTTCCTGTCATCTTAGCCAATCTGACAGATGTGTAGTAGTATCTCAGAAATTTGCATTTCTCTGATCAATAGTGATTCATATGAGTGGAAATAGTTTCAATTTCATCACCTGAAAATTGCCTGTTCATATCCTTTGACCATTTGTCAAATGGAGAATGATTTGATTTCTTATAAATTAGAGTCAATTCTCTATATATTTTGGAAATGAAACCCTTAACTGTAAAAATGTTTTCCCAGTTTGCTGTTTCCCTTCTAATTTTGTTTGCGTTAGTTTTGTTTGTACAAAGGCTTTTTAATTTGATGTAATCAAAGTTTTCTATTTTGTTATCAATAATGATCTCTAGTTCTTCTTTGGTCACAAACTCCTTCCTCCTCCACAAGTCTGACAGGTAAACTATCCTATGTTCTTCTAATTTATTTATGATCTCATTCTTTACTTTTCATGTATTTTGAAAAATAAAAAGGTATTATTAAAATTAAAAAAACTCACATTATGCAATTTCAACTTACCTTTCCCTCCAGTGAAGTAGTAAATGCCTTTATTCTTCCTTAAATGATTTCCTATTTCACTTCCAAGAGAAGCTAACTTGGAAGATGTCTTTTCCTCCATTTTTTTTTTTTCGAGTGTCTCACATCTGTTATTACCCGCCCACATCTCATATGAAAATCTTTTTTCTCTTCCTGGATAAAATTGTGGCCACTCATTTTGAACTTCTTTTCCTCAATGACTTCAGTACCTTACTCATAATTTTTCTGTCCTCCCCAATTAGTAAATTTCCTCAAAATAGTAAAATTCAGTATGCATATAATATCCTCTTCTCATCCTAACTCTTAATTTCTTCAATTTACTTATTTTCTATGACCCACTCTTCTACCAAAAACAAAAATGGTCTTATTTTGAATCTTGCCATCATCCATAAATGCACCACTTCCTTATTCATAAACTGTAAAATTCCTTTATCTGGTCACAAAGTATTGGCATTCCAACTCTTTCTCAGCTTTCTAATACCATCTCAGCTTTTAATGTACAATTTAATATCTAATCTCTTAACTGCTCAGTTCTCTCCCAAGTTATCACACCTACACTAACAAAACTCATTTCCTTTTGTAGCATTTTTACTATTTGTTCATCTAATTATGCTTTACATTGTTTTCTTTTCTTGACTATCTTTCTTCCTTATCAAATTATCAACATTCCCTGCCAAGCCTCAACTTTGGATCACACTCTCCATTCACTATCTTAACTCCTACATATATGCTACTGTTGATAAAGAAAATCAAAGGCAATTGTCAATGCTGTAAAATTATCCATGTATATAACTTGTAAATAAAAATCTATTAAAAAAAATAAAAAAACAAAATCAAAGATCCAAACTGATTAGACTCACCACAGATTTATGCTACACAACTTCAACTGGACCCCTATTGCTGCTAGGCAATTCTTCTATATATGCTTGGTTAACTCTCTAACCTCATAATGACTTTTCCCAAACTTTTCTTCTTTTCTCAAATATCACATATCTCCCCTTCCACCTACTCTTTCAGTCTCCTATTATTGAAAAGTGGAGACCTTTTGTCTAGAGTTCCCTCTTCCTCTTCTCCAACTCATCGCACATCATCCAGATGCCTTCTGTCACTATCTCTTTTTTCATTTTTGTATCACATGATGAGGCTGCTTTTCTCCTTTACAAAGTCACTCCTTCTGTATGTGTATTAACCCTGAAAATAACAAAGAACTCACAAAGATTATATACCAACTGTGAAATCTAAAACAGAAGAGAAATAAAATGCCAAAAACTCAGAGAGGTCATAAGCAAAAAGCTTTCTATATGCTATTGGAGGAAGCAAACAAGATATGCATAGTTGGGTCTCCTACTGTATTGAGGAAATGCAAGGCATTAAGGTTAAGCTTTGATATATATGCCTATAACTAGACAAAGACTCAAGCAGTGAGCTGTAATAACATTGGTGAAGCATGACAGCATAATGAGGCAAGGTTGCCTGGTGACAACAAGTCTATGTACAGCAGAGCTTCATGATTGGGGTTCTGTTCCTGTTTGTGCTTTTTGAGTTCAAGGACTACAAGTGCTGTAATTTAGCCTGCTGCAGAATTTATCTAGAGGGTGAGTATAGAAGACTGTTGTTTTCCTTGATTCAGGGCACTGCTTGTTTGCTGGACCTTGCTCTGGAAATAAATGTGTATCACAATAAGAAAAGAGAAGAGAGAGAAAAATGTGGTCTTGGGATGGGGATCCTGACATTCCCCTCATTTTTGCTAAGGGATGGATATTTCAAAGAATCTCTTCAATTCTGATGGGAAAAGGAAGGACAGATACAAGGCAAGATGTCACAAGAGGAATTATAGAAGAAGACACAATGGTGAGAGAGACAGACAGTCATAATTGTTGTAACATCAAAGATAGCTGCGAGGTTAGCAGAGAATTAGAAGCTAGAAAGAGAAGTCTTCCAGGTATCCAACTAAAGATGAAAAACTCAAAGGTAGTTTTGACAAGGGAGATCATAGTAGAAGGATTTCTGGTAGCCAAAATGGTGAAGAAAGCTCTAAATTCTCACAACTCTCCGATAGTCATTTTCAAAAAAAAAATATAAATAGTTTCCCTAAAAAACAAATCCTGAGACAAAAAATCCAATAAAAAGCCAGAACAAACCAATCTTTGAACCCAAGAAACTTGGAAGATCAACATGAAAGTTTTTTTCCTGACATGGGTGAAAGAGGGACTCTGTCCAGGACATGCAAGTTAAAAGAATGGTTAAAATGGTTTTAAAATGGTTAAAATGGGGACTGGGGGTGGAGTGGAGCCAAAATGGCAGAGTGAAGTAAAGAAGCTACTTGAGCTCTCCAAATTACCCTTGAAAACAACATGAAACCAAGCCTCTGAACAGACTCTGCTGAATATAAAACCATTCTCTAGATCAAGAAGAACCTCAAGAAAGGTTAGTCTCAGAGTGAAAGGGGTGTTCAGCCAAGCTCCGATGGTGCCTGGGAAATCCAGTGAGAGGGTCTTAATCACAGTAGATCAGCAAGTAAGTTCCCTCGGCCCTGGTTTAGTAGCACAGCCTACTATTGGATAATCCCAGAACCAGGCTGGATCAGAATTTATTATGCTTCTGCTGAAGCAAAAAAGCAGGGTTAGCAATTTGATCTCACATAAAACATAAGTAAATGGATTTCATGAAAAGGAATAAGGAAGCAAAGTATATCTTGTTAAACGGTATCATAAATAATGAATTAGTAATGATACTAAATTTATATGCAACAAGTGGTAGAGCATTCAAATTCCTAGAGAAGATATTAAGGCAATTACAGATAAGAAATAGACAGCAAAACAGTATTAATGTAGGACCTCAGTGAAGCCCTTTATTAGACAAATCTAATCACTAAATAAACAAGAAAGACATTCAGGAGGTTAATAGAATCTTAGAAAACCTAAATATTATTGGCCTCTGGAGAAAATTGAAAAGGAATACACCATTTTTATCAGCAGTACATGGCACCTATACAGAAACTGACCATGTATTAGAGCATAAAAACCTGATAATTAAATGCAGTAAGGCAGAAATAGTAAATGTGTCCTTTTCAAAGCACAATGCAATAAAAATTATATTCAATGAAGAGCTAGGAAAAGACAGGCTAAAAACCAACTGGACATTACATAATTGAATTCTAAATAATGAGTGGCTGAAACAACAAATCACAAAAACAATCAATGACCTCATGGGAGAGAAAGACAATAATGAAACAACATACCAAAACATAGGGGATGCAGTCAATGCTGTTCTTAGGCAAAATTTT
This sequence comes from Sarcophilus harrisii, assembly GCF_902635505.1. Lineage (NCBI taxonomy): Eukaryota > Metazoa > Chordata > Mammalia > Dasyuromorphia > Dasyuridae > Sarcophilus > Sarcophilus harrisii. The sequence goes on along the minus strand of NC_045430.1, from coordinate 86,184,123 downwards.
AGATCTCTAAATAATTACGTGAATAAAATAAAGAAGAGGTCAGTAAATAAAACATACAATTAAAGAGACCAGAAAAAGAACACATTTTAAAACCCCAATTAAATACCAAATTAGGAATTTTGAAACTCAAAGCAGAGATTAATAAAATTGAAACTAATAAAACTATTGAATTAATAAATAAAACAGAGCTGATTTTATGAAAAAAAAAACCCAAAATAGACACATCTTTCATTAATTTGATTAGAAAAAGGAAAGAAAAAAACAAATTACCATTATCAAAAATGAAAAGTATGCACTTACCACCAATGCAAAAGAAATTAAAGAAATAATTAAAAGCTATTTTGCCCAACAGTATAGCAGCAAATCTGATAATCTAATTGAAATGGATGAATATTTACTTAAAATATGAATTTCCCAGATTAACAGAAGATAGAATAAATTACTTAGTCTCATTAAAAAAAAATTCCTTTTTTTATTTTTTATTTTTTTATTTAATAGCCTTTTATTTATAGGTTATATGTATGGGTAACTTTACAGCATTAACAATTGCCAAACCTCTTGTTCCAATTTTTCACCTCTTACCCCTACCCTCTCCCCCAGATGGCAGGATGATGTTAAATATATTAAAATATAAATTAGATACACAATAAGTATACATGACCAAACCGTTATTTTGCTGTACAAAAAGAATCAGACTCTGAAATATTGTACAATTAGCTTGTGAAGGAAATAAAAAATGCAGGTGGGCATAAATATAGGGATTGGGAATTCAATGTAATGGTTTTTAGTCATCTCCCAGAGTTCTTTCTCTGGGCGTAGCTGGTTCAGTTCATTACTGCTCCATTGGAAATAATTTGGTTGATCTCGTTATAGCACCCATTCCTATTCAATACCCTACAGAACATGAGAATAAAGGGAGTCTTCCTTAAAATAAGAACCAATATCTATCTAAAACCAAGAGTAAGCATTATTTGGAATGGACAGAAACGAGACTCATTTCCACTAAGATTAGAGGTGAAACAAGAATGCCCATAATCACTATTATTATTCAACATTGTACTAAAAATGTGGGCTTTAGCAATAAAAAAAAAAAAAGAAATAGGAATTAGAATAGACAATAAGGGAATAAAATGATCACTTTGCAGATGACATGATGATTTGTTTAGAGACTTCTACAAAATCATCCAAAAACCTGGAAACAATTAACAGTTTTAGAGAAGTTGCAGAATATAAAATAAACCCACACAAATCATCAGCATTTCTATATATTATTGACAAAGCCCAGAAGCAAGAGATAGAGAAATTCTATTAAAAATAACTACAGACAAAATAAATTATTTGTGATCTACCTGTGGACAAACTTAAGAAATCTATGAACATAGTCATGAAAAACTTCTCACACAAATAAAGTCAGATCTAAACAATTGGGAAAATATCTCTTGTTCATGGCTAAGCTGAGCTAATATAATTAAAATTACAATTCTGTCTAAATTTGTCTATTTATTCAGTGCCATACCAATGAAACTGCCAAAAATGATAAAAATCATCGCACGTGTGTGTGTGTATACTAAAAATAACAAAATTATCTGGATGAATAAAAGTTCAAAAATATCAAGGGAATTAATGGGAAAAAAAATTGGTTGCTTAACAGTACCAAACCTAAAACTATATTATAAGGCAGCAATTATCAAAACCATTTGATACTGGCTAAGAAATAGAGTGCTAAGTCAGTGATCATTATCAGTGATGACAATAATCGAGGCCTACAATAATCTAGTGTTTGATAAATCTCTAAATTCCAGCTTCTGGAATAACTCAGTATTTGACAAAAATTGGTAGGAAAACTGGAAAATAATATGTTAGAAACTTGGTGTACATCTACATATACCATTATCAAAATAAGATCAAAATTGGATAAATTATTTATGCATAAAAATAATACCATGAACAAATTAGTAAAGCAAGGGATAATTAACTTATCATGTTCTTAGAGAAAGGAAGGAATTTTTGATGAATGAAGAACTAGAGAAAATTATGAAGGACAAAATGGACAACTTTGATTATGAAAATTAAAGAGTTTTTGCACTAACAAAATCAGCACAAACAAGATTAAAAGGGAAGTAGAAAGTTTGAGGAAAAATCTTTATGGTTAGTGTTCCCAACAAAGGAATATATCTTTCAAATATATATCTTTCAAATATATAAAAAATGTGTCAAATTTATAAGAATACAGGTCATTTCATAATTGATAAATGGTCATATGATATGAACAATCTTCAGTTGACAAAATTTAATCCATGTGTAGTCATATAAAAAATGTTCTTAATTACTATTTATTAGAGAAATGCAAATTAAAACTCTTAGGTACCTTTTCTCACACTTCTCAGATTGGCTAAGGTGACAGAAAAAAATAATGACAAATGTTTGGAGGAGATGTGGGAAAACTGGGGACACTAATGCATTGTTGTGTAATGCCAAAGAAACTGAGCAAGACAGAGATTAGAGACCAACTCAATAGCTTATTAAATGGAGAGAAATACTGGGACCAATGGATCCCAGGGCTAGACAAGACTATCATCTCAAAGAGTCTAGCCCCAAGTATCTGGACAGCAAGCCTTTTATGGAATAACAAGAACAATGACATAATACAGAGACTTAGGTGGGAATAGCCTCATAGATGGAGGTTACTGATATTCTAATGGCATTAAGGAATGTCTATAACACCTTTATTTCAACCATTAAGAGGGGATGGTCATAACCTTAAGGCAGAATACGAAATAGGACAAATGGAGGAACTGGTCACCCCATTAAAAGTGACCTTTGGCATTACAGTTGGTGGAGTTGTGAAATAGAATCCAAAAATTCTGGAGAGTACTCTGGAACTAAGCCCAAAACGCTATAAAACTATGCATATCATTTGACCCAGCAGTGCCGTTACTGAGTCTGTATTAAAAGGAAATCATAAAGAGGGGAAAGGGAACCATATGTGTAAAAATGTTTGTAGCAGCTCTTTTTATGGTAACAAATATTGGAAAATGAGTGATGGTCATCAATTGGGGAATGCCTGAATAAGCTATAGTATATGAAAGTAATGGAGCATTATTATTATATTAAAAATGATGAACAAACTGATTTTAGAAAGGCCTAAAAATTTACAGGAACTGATCCTGGGCAAAACAAGCAGAACCAGGAATACATTGTATAGAATGAAAGTAAGAATGTGCAATGGTCAACTGTGAAAAAGTTGGTTCTTCTCAGTAGGTCAGTAATCCACAGCAATTTCAATTACCTTTGGATAGAAGATGTCATCGGCATTTAGAAAAAGAGTTATAGAGATTGAATGTAAATCAACACATGTTATGTGCATTTCTTTTTTCTGTTTTTTTTTTCTCTCCCATGGTTTTCCCTTTTATTCTGATTTTTCTTTCCCAATATGATTCATAAAGCAATGTGTATTAAAAAACAAATTAATTTTTAAATAATGATGAATGAGCTGATTTTAGAAATTTTATAGGAACTGATGCTGAGCAAAACAAGTAGACCCAGAAATACATTGTGCAAACGAACAGCAAGCTTGTGCCAAGATCAGCTCTGAAAAATTTGCTTCTTCTCAATGATTCAATGATGCAATGTAACTCAAATAAGCTTTTGTTAGAAAAGACCATGTGCTTCCAGAAAGAGAACTATATACATTGAATGCAAATTAACGTAAGCTATAGTTATTTGTTTGTTCACAAAAAAAAAGAATGCTACAAATCAATTGCTCTACTGAATATTAATGCCAAAATTTTCAATAAAATACTAGCAAGGGGACTATATCAATATACCACAATAATTACACATGATGAACATGGATATTAACAGTAATGGAAAGCAGATTCAATATTGGGAAAATTATAAATGTAATTGAACATGTAAATAAGAAAAACAAAGATAACATGATTATATTGATAGATGCAGAAAAAGCTTCTTGACAAAATGCAACATCTATTCTTTTTTAATACCAGAAAGCATGGGAATAGAAGTAGTTTTCTTAAATTATACTATCTATAATAGTATCCATAAAATCAAGAACTAGCATTATGTCTATTTGAGAAAATCTAGAAGTTTGTCCAAAAGATCAAGACAGAAGCAAGGATGTTCATCATCACTATGATTATTCAATATTGTACTAGAAATGCTAGTTATAATAGTAAACTAAGAAAAAAATTGAATGAATAATTGGCAACATTGAAACAAAGTTGCCATTCTTTTTCTCAATTTATTCAATATTTTATTTTTCCCAGGGACACGTGCAAAATTTTTTAATATTAGTTTTTAAAATGTTAGCTTCCTAATTCTTTCTCTGCATCCCCCTACATCCACTGAGAAAGTGCATGTGAAATACACAAAACATTTCCATAAATAAAGCTGTCACTCTTTGCAGATAATATGATGCTTTATTTAAAGAAATCTAGAGAACCAACCTAGAGAATTTATTAAAAACTAGCTGAAACACTCAACAATTTCTAAAAAGTTACAATAATCCCATTCAAATTATCAGAATTTCTATATGTGACCACAATGTTTAGCAGCCAGAGATGGAAAGAAAAATGTAATTAAAATAACCATAGGTGATATAACATATTCAGGAATCTATCTGCTAAAATTATAATAACACAATTATAGGACACTTCAGGTAAATAAATACATATATTAAAAACTGGAGAATTATTCAATAGTTCATTGGCAGGCCAAGTCAATATAATAAAATTACAATTCTGCTTAAGTTAATTTACCTTCTTTGCCACCCCAATCCCAAGAATTGTTTTCTAGAGCTGAGGAAAAAATCATAACAAAATTCATTTAGAAGGACCAAAGGTCAAGAATATCAAAGGAATCAATGAAAAGAAAAAGAAAGGTGGCTTAGCAGTACCTGATTTCACATTATATTACAAAGTAGTCCAAACAATATGGTACTGCATAAGAAATAGAAAGGTTGATCAGTGAAATAGGTTAGGCATAGAATATACAGCAGTAAATGACCATGTATAATCTAGTGTTTGATAAACCCAAAGATTCAATCTTTGGAGAGCAAGTCTGCAGTATTTAACAAAAAATATGGCAGAAACTACTCCTGAGACAATATCTTATACCATAATCAAGATAAGGTGGGTACATGATTTCTACAATAAAGGGTGATATCACAAGGGAAATTATAGAGGTAGGAAACAAAAATACCACTCCTAATCTATAGATAAGTGAAGAATTTATGACTACATAAGTGATAAAAAGCATTACAGGAGGTTAAGTGGATAATTTTGATTACGGGATACTTTAAAGTTTTTGTGCAAGTAAAACTAATGCAATAAAATTAGAAAGAAATCAGAAATTCAGAAATATTTTGTATCAATTTCTTTCATGAAGCTTCATTTGTCAAACATATAAGACACATCCAAATTTATTTTAAAAATAAGATGCACGCCCCAATTAATAAAAAGCCAAAGATATGAACAAGGCATTTTCAGAAGAAGAAAACAAAGTTATCTATACTCATGAAAAAATGTTTCTAATTACTAATAATTAGATATGTACAAATTAAAAGACCTCTGAGGTGCTATCTCATGTATCTAAATTAGATTAGATAACATGACAGAAAAGGAAAATGACAAATGCTGGAGGGAGTGTGGAAAAACAAGTACACTCATACATGGTTGAAGGAGTTAAGAATAGATCCAACTATTTTGGAGAACAATTTCAAACTGTCTAATGTTACCACTAGTAGGTCTATTTTGAAAAGGGATCAAAAGAAAAGGAAAAGGACTATGTGTATAAAATTATTGCTGGCACCTCTTTTTATGATGGTAATAAATTGAAAATTATGGGGTTGTCCTTCAATTGGGGAATGGTTGAACAAGGTATGAGATATGATTGTAAGAGCATACTATTATGCAGTAAGAAATGATAAGCAGGAGAGTTTCAGTTCAGCCTGAAAATAAAAAAGTGAACTAAAGTAAAGTGAAGAGAACAAAACCAGAAGATCATTATATACAGGAACAGCAATTTTATAATGATCATCAGTTGTAAAAGACTTAGTTACTCTGATCAGTAAATAATGCAGAGAATTCCAAGAAACTCATGATGACAAAAGTATCTGCTTTTGAGAACCATGAATTAAATAACTCTGAAAGTAGAATGAAGCATATTGTTGTTTATTTTCTTTTTTGTTTTTTTGTCACATAGATAATATATAAATGTATTTTGTGTTATATTCTCCATGTATAATAGGTATCATACTGTTTAACTTATTAATGGATGAGGTGTTGAATTAATGAATAAATTAATGGATAATTGGTGAAGGGAGAGAATTTGGAACTGAAAAAAATTAGTGAATATTTTAAACAACAAAACAAGAGTCCCCACAAAATTGGAGAAGAGTAAAATTTTCTGAGTTTGGTAAATATTGTTCCAGTTTTCAGAAAAAAACAAAGCACAGATTCTATTAAGTTTAGGCCAATGAACTTCATTTTAATTCCTGGGGAAACTCCAGAAGAGATCAATCATAAAAGAAATGATTAGGGTGGGGAGAGAAAAAAGGAAATATTTAGTAAAATATTATTAGAAAGATAAGCAAGGATTACATATCTGCCAGACTAACTTTACTTTTATTGTTGGTTATTAAACTGATAGGTGAGAGGAATGTTATAATATACATACATTTCAAAAAATTTTGATCAATATGTTATGCCTTTCTTATGTAAATGGAAAAGAAGTATTGGAGAAACTAGATAGTGCAGTACACAGTGCACTGGTCCTGGTATCAGGAGGACCTGAGTTCAACTCCAGCCTCAGATATTTAACACTTAATAGCTGTGTGATCTGCCAGGTCTCTTAACTTTAATTGTCTAACCAAAAGAAGGAAGAAGGAAAAGAAGTATAGATTAGGTGATAAAATATTTAGAGTTTCAGAATTAGTTTGATGGCCAAACTCAAAGCTCAGCCTCACTGTGGAAGAAAGTCTCCAGTGGTGTACCCTACAAACCTGTTTGTATTTGTAATATTTAAATTTTTATTAATGTTTTAGGTTATGAAATAGAATGATACTTATTAGAAAAGAAGATAGTAACAAGCTCATCAAGTTAGATAAAGAGACAGATATGGCAATAAACTAATTCAAAAGAGATTGTTGCAGCTTTTTCCCTCACTCCCATTCAAAAACTACACTTCAACAGTTCAGAATATAGATAATGTAACCACAAAGCAAGGATTTGCCTTAAAATTAAAAAAAAAAAACGATCTGGAAGTTTGACTGGTGCATACATATAAATCTACACTGTGATGTATCAGGTATTAAAAACAAAAAACAAAACAAAACAAAAAAAAAACTAAACCTTCCAGCTTTTGTGAAAAGAATGAAAGATTCTTTAGACTATTTCAACAAGGGGATCTTGAAACCATAGCACAAATAAGTATCCTTGTCTAGCATGAGCTGACATTTTACAAGACATTTCAAAGTCTGTATTTAAAATAATTTCACATGAAATGTAGGATAAATATATTTATCTTCATTTTATAGAAGAAAGTTGCTGACATGAAAATAAAAAAATAAAAAAAGGAAATGCGTTCAAATTATGTTTCCTACATTTGTTAGTTGCTATGACAATTTCACTTGAACTTTCTAATCTCGATTTCCTTATAGGTAAACTAAAATTAACATTTTTCACTCCTTCTCCAGAGGGTCTGGATAAGGCTCAAATGAGAATGTGAAGTGCTCTGCAAACTTTAAAACACTATAGGAAGCCCTGGAAGGAAATTCAATACAAAGAATGAATCAATTTCTGTCTATGATGATCTTATTTTTTAAGCATGTAGTACTGGCTGACACCTTTACAAATTTAAACTGATAAAGACTATAAAAAGATAGCATCCAGAGAGGCAAAATGGCATTATCTATAATAACCCAAAAGTTTTTAGCAGATCAGGGTTCAAATTAAACTCTATAGATAAGTAGAATGCCTTCCACTGCCCTTGCTAGATCCTTGGAAGAATGATAGAAAGTAAATCAAAGGGCAAAAAAAAAAAAAAAAAAAAATGGTAGGCAGTGGAAACAATCATCATCCATTAAATCCCTTTTCTATAGCTTAAGGGAAGTATAGTTTCTAAATATTCTGCTTACTTTTCAGCATTAGGTCTTTCAAGTGTTTCTAATTTTCTCATGATTCTTTGGGTTGCTTGTTTAATAACATGGGACTCTTCATTGAACCAACATTGTCAAGATTCTTCTGTTTAAGATCACGAAATATTGAAATCTCCAAGCAATGGAAATTATAAATTGCCCAAATAGCAATTTTAACAGTGAATAGTAGATATAAATATGAGTAGACATAAATATGGTCAAGTCCTAAATAAAATCTTACCTTCTAAAAGAAGACTTCCCTAACCCCTCCTAAGCATAGTGCCTTCCCTCTGTTCATTATTTTCTATTTATCTCATATATAGTTTGCTTTGTATAGATTTGCTTGCAAGTTTTCTCCTTTTGTAAGTTCCTTGAGAGCAGGATCCATGTTTTGCCTTCTTTTGTATCACTAGTACTTGGCACAGTGCTTAGCTCATAGTAGGTATTTAATATATGTTTATTGATAGATTGACATTGTTCACATAAAGTAGTACAGAACAGAACAACAAAAAGCTTCTTTCAGAAAGAGGAGTGGGTAACAGTAAACAGCCCCTCAACTACATCTAAGTAGGCTTAAAAAATATAGAAGGGGCCCCTGCCAAAACATGGATGGGTTATGATATGTACTGCTGGAAGAAGTATCCCCATTGATGCTTTACTGGTTAATTGAATAGCTAATTGAATAATGAATTGCCTTCCTCTCAATATGTATTGTAATATGATATATTATCATCTCCCTACTACCCACTTGATAAAATGTATTATAAATGATTGTGCTACTTAGACAAAATCTAATTAGATTTTGTGGATTTGACTACAGCTTCTTGTACTGATGCTAGTCTGAGCTCCTTTGAGACAAGATCATGCCATTGTATTCACTTCAAATAATCTTGTATATTGTGGATATGAAACAAACATTGGAAATTTCATTCCAAACTATTTTTAATGAAAACAATTCATGTGTTTTTAGGAGTTCTTTTTTGTAATGGTAAGGAACTGGAAATTGAGTAGATACCCATTGTTGAAAATTAGTTAAGTAAGTTATGATATATGAATGTAATGACATATAAGAAATTCTGAGCATGTTGATTTCAGAAAATCCTGGAAAGACTTGTATGAACTGATGCTGAGTGAAGTGAGCAAAACCAAGAGAACATTGTAGATGGTAACAATAGGATTATGTGATGATCAAGTGTGATGGACTTGACTTTTTTCAACAAGGAGATGATTCAAGCAATTCCAATAGACTTGGGATGGAAAATACAATCCACATCCAGAGAGAGAACTATGGAGACTGAATGTGGATGTAAGCACATTATTTTCTCCTTTTGTTGATATTTGTTTACTTGCTTTTTTCTTTTTCATGACTTTTTCTTCTTTGATCTGATTTTTCTTGCATACCATGACAAATATGGAAATATATTTAAAAGAATTGCTCATGCTTAGCCTATATCAAATTGCTTGTGTCTTGGGGAGAGGGGCAATAAAAAAGGGATGGAGAAAAATTTGGAATACAAAGTTTTACAAAAATAAATGTTGAAAACTATCTCTACATGTGTTCTAAAATAATATAATTTATGAAACTGTCTACTATTAAAAATTATAGCTATGTGTATGTAGTGATTTCAAATGCCATTCCTGAGATTACACTTAGAAGCATAAATATGTACTAAGAAAGGAGAAAATGTCTTCTTTCAATCTAAGGAAAGAATTGTAATTTACTAAAGAAGATTCATACTTCCTCATCCTTTCTAGGGGATACCAACTTTCAGGGGAGTTGTTTCCCTTAGAGACCAAATAAACAGTAGGCTAGATATTCTTATCAAAATTTTCTAGAAGCTACTATGATATAATTTCTCCCCATACTTCCCCAGGGAATCCTAAATACTAGTTTCCTTTAGTTCAAAGCAATATACACTTGGTCTACAAAAGAAATAGTATGAATTTAAAATGTATATTTATTCCTCTATTATGGAATATTATTCTTATTCAGTGATACCCCATGTTATTTATTCCACAGCTTCTGGTATTCTTTGGGCACTTTCCCATACATTTCCTTTTCTAAGTTTTGTGCTAATGAAGATTGGATGTGTTGTCTTTTACTTAGTGCCTGGAGAATGTGGATCTCCACAGGCCCTTTTGTACTTATCCCTTGAGTTTTGGATTTAAAATGTACAGGAAAACATCTCTCATTGTCCAAAAACTTGAAAATACCTTGCATTCTCTTCCATTCTTTGCCTTGGCAAAACTCTCTTGCTACTAATTATCAAGAAAACATTTTCTAGAGCATTTCTGGTGAGATGAGTCAGGATCTCAGATCTGGAGAAGTGACTGAAGTGGGAGTGTAAAGGCCATTTGGTAAGTTTCCTACTCAATTTATTTTAGTATGTGGCTTTTGAGTATATTTCACAATTATGAAATTGTGAAATTTTTATAAGTTGAACATCAACTACTGACCTCAATTTATGCAAACCAAAGGGAATATTCAAGATTAAAACTAAAATTGATCAATCAAAGATTGTCTGGAAAATGTGATCCCTTCTTGTCATCTTACTTAAGTATTTTTTCTAACTTTCTGTGCAACAAAAACTCATTCCATATCTATTTTTCCCTTGTGTATATAAGTTATCTGATACTTCCTAAATTAGAAACTGAGTTTTTATTATAACATATACAGAATAGGAATTTTCTGTAGTTCCTATTTTATCAAATTGGTTTTTATCTTGCCTTGGGAACAGGGTTATATATTATCTTTTACAATATACTCTATTATGCTGGTATTGGCATTCTAGCTTAAGTCCAAATAGTTCCTGCTTATTTCTAATCCCACATATATTAGTGAATATACATGATACCAGCATAGTTAATTTAAAATGTTAAAAGCCTAGTCAATAAGTAGGAAATTTTGTAACTGACATTCTTAATTGAAAGGACTCTTATCCTTTCGGGTACATGTAATGGATCCATTTTAAAATCTAATGAAGTCTATGAACCTTCTCTCAGAATATTTTGATTATCTATATTTATCATTTAATGAAAATTAGCTGCTAACTTTTCTTTACAGGTTAATGGGGAAAATGACATAATGTTTTCCTATCCAAGATTATGACCTATCCAAACATTCCTTAAGAATTTATGGACTCCAGGTTAAGGACCACTATTTTAAATTACAGTAAGACTACTTTGACTTTGATTCTGTACATATGGCTCATATTGACCATTTTAATACTTAGGATTTAATTGCTTTATTTTGCTTGACCACACTTATTTTTGCAATGTAATTGGGAGTAATTGGGAAATGACAATGATGTAAAACAAACAAACAAAAAAGATAGCAAAGATAGGAAGGAAAGAAGGTAGGAATGAAGAAATGCTGGAAAAGTGGTAGGGAAAAAGAAGGAAAGAATGAGAATAGGTAAAAAGAATAAAGAAGGGAAGAAGGTAAAATGAAATAAAGGATGGAGAAAGAAAAGAAGGGAAAAGGGAAAAATAAGGGAGGGAGAAAGGAAGGAAGAAAATGAAAAAGAGATAGAATATGTTAAAGAAAGGAAGGAAAAGAAGAAAAAGGAAAATAAAAGAATGAGAGAAGCACCTTGATCTCAGAAAAAGGTTTCCTTCCCGTTTTGTTAGGAGAACTCTATAAAATAATGACATTAGAGCATTCCACCAAAATGATTGTTTGGAATCTCATGAGAAAAACACATTGTACATAGCAAGATCAGAAGCCCTGTGGATTATGAAGAATCTGGAAATCAAAATATAAGTTACAGATAAAGATTCAGGAAAATGATCTCAATAACATATAGACAGTCCTTTACTAGTAATTTTTTTTTCTGTGACCAAAAAGGCATCAGAAGGGGTTCCACAAGACTATAGAATTAGAATTATAAGGACCTTAGAGATCACCTAGTCGAAACATCTTAATGATACAGAGTATGAAATTGCATCCTGAAGAAGGTTAAGTGATTTCTCTAAATTCATATTGATAAGAAATAAGTAGCAGAATCAAGAATGAAAAATAAAATGTCTTTTCACAAAACTGTATTTTATTCTGACCTGTAAAAATGTATATTTTTTACAAGTAAGAAAGACAATGAAATTAGAGAAGGGCAATTAAAGTGTTTGATAGAATGAATAGAGATATATATAGATAGATTAGATATATGAAAACTAGTCTAGAAAGATATTCAGAATAAAATAGTATAAAATCTATAAACTTAAGAATGACAATTGAGTTAAATGTGGACTTATTTAGAAAATTCCAGAATATTTGCTCAGGGAATATATCTAGAATATTTTTAAAAGGTAAATTTATAAATAAAAGCACATTTTAAAAAAGTACATTAAATAAACAAGAATATTATTTTGCATATAAGTTAGCAAATCCAAAAAGTACTGCAGAATGAAAATAGAGTCTGAGAAATTTGTGTATGATTAATCCATGAGCAATTAATTGAAAGCAGAATTCTCACAGGAACATTCCTAACTCTTTAAGAGGTTATATGTGATCCCTTTTTTTCATGTTAAGTATTTATCCAGAGGATTTTTTTGTAGGAAAAAAAAAACGTAATTATCAATAATAAGATGAAATTTATTTCTATTAACTTCAATAGTATTTCCATCTCATATTATCTAAACCTTTTGTTTCTTTTTCTTCAATTGTCCAGGTGTTAGGAAGATAAAGCATGACCAAAGGAGAAAAAATAAAAATGAGAAACCATACATCAGTCACAGAGTTCATACTGCTGGGATTGACAGATGATCCACAGTGGCAATTGGTACTTTTTGTCTTCCTTCTTCTTATGTACATATTGAGTGTAACTGGGAATCTGACCATTATCACTTTGACATTGCTGGACTCCCACTTGCAGACCCCCATGTATTTCTTTCTCCGAAATTTTTCCTTCTTAGAAATTTCCTTCACATCTGTATGTATTCCTAGATTTCTAGTTACTGTTGTGACAGGGGATAAGACCATCTCCTATAGTAGTTGTGTGGCTCAGTTATTCTTTTTCATTTTCTTGGGGGTGACAGAATTTTATCTTCTTGCAGCCATGTCCTATGACCGCTATATTGCTATCTGCAAGCCATTGCACTACACAACCATTATGAACAGTAGGGTTTGTATATTGCTTGTCCTTAGCTCTTGGCTGGCTGGGTTCCTGATAATTTTTCCACCCATCATCCTGCTACTACAGCTAGATTTCTGTGCATCTAATGTCATTAATCATTTTATCTGTGACTCTTCTCCCATCCTGCAGTTGTCTTGCTCAAATACACGCTTCCTTGAGCTCATGGCATTTATTTTAGCTGTGGTAACACTCATGGTCACCTTGACCCTAGTGATTCTCTCTTATACATACATCATTCAGACAATACTGAAAATCCCTTCTTCAATTCAGAGAAAAAAGGCTTTTTCTACTTGTTCCTCTCATATGATTGTTGTCTCACTCTCTTATGGGAGCTGCATTTTCATGTACATTAAACCCTCAGCTAGGGAAAGAGTGTCTTTGAGCAAGGGAGTTGCTGTGCTCAATACCTCAGTTGCCCCTTTGTTAAATCCCTTCATTTACACTCTAAGGAATCAGCAAGTGAAACAAGCATTCAAAAATATGGTTCAGAGAATTATCTTTTCTTCTAATAAGTAAAAGTTTTTTTTTTTGTCATATGGAAACTTCAAAGGCAAAATTCAACAAAAATCAGAATTTCAACATTTTGCCCTATTTTCTTTCTCCTGCTATTTCCATTTCAATTAATAAAACATACAATTGATCCCTTTTATGTTTCTCCTAGTGCCAACCCTTTATACATCCATAAATAAATTTTTTTCAGAGCCTCACTGACATAATTATTTTTTTACATTTGAAATAAAGGCAGAATTTGAATCTACTCCATAAAATGTCAACTTTGAAAAACCAGCAATCCTATGATAGTACTTAGTAACTTGTTACTTACTGTGGATTCAATAAAAATAAATATGTGACTTTGTACAACTTCTGCATAAATGACATTTCTTTTACTGTTATTCTTCATAAAAACAATTATTTTAAATTATTTTTATTATCCACACCAAAGAAATGACTTTTCCATGTAGATTAGAAAAAGATGATGCTACTTTAAGCCATTCCTAAGCTCTCTTAATGCTGGTGGTTACACTCTGAGATTTCCTAACTATGCGTGTATGCACACACACTTAGGTATTTATGTATATATGCACAGCACACATATGTATAAATATATTTTTTTCATAACTGTATGTTGTTTCCCCTGTTTGATTGCAAATTCCCTCAGTTATCAAACTGTTACTTACTTCCAACATGTACAATTTATGGGTTTGGGATCTTGGATTTAGAGCTTAGAGATAATAGAGACTTTCCTTTTAAAACAAATAATTTATGGAATAAAACAAACATTTTCATAACAGTATAATAAAAAGAGTGAACAAAAAAATGAAAACCTACAAATACCTCTTCCTTTCAAATACACAACAAATTATCATGTAACTTTCTCCCCCACCTCTTGTTTTTCTTCCCTACATCTCCCAACAATTTAGAAGTGGTTGCCATTTAACTTAAATAAATATGTATATGTAGTTATCTATAAATACTTCTATTTATCAGTTGTTTTTCTGGAAGCAGATACTTTCTTTCTTCATATGTCCTTATGGTTAACTTAGGTGTTTATAATAGCGAAAGCCACTTATTCATTCCCAGTTGTTTAAATATATTGTTCTTACTGTATGCAATGCTCTTTTCTTTCTGCTCATTTTACTCTTCATTATTTCACTCAAACCTTTCTATGTTTTTCTAAGAAAAACGTAGCTCATCAATTTCAAATAATATTCCATCACAATCATCCAATCCCATCATGTTCAGCCATTCACCAAATGAAGTGAGTTCCCAATATTCCACTAGCAGGATATGACTGAACTAAAAAATTGAGCCAGTTTCTCCTGTTAAGTCCAAACTGGGCAAACTTTCTACCATACCATTTTTACCACAAGTGAAATTATACTGAAATTGCTTTCCCTCTTTAAATATTTGATTAAGTTCTATTTAAAATGTTGCTTTAGTATGTTTTGATCAAGACATGGTAGATAAGAATGAGAAGTGGTGAGATAATGAAAAAAATTGTATTTGGAGTTAGAAGACATATTCAAATCTTGACTATTAATTAAGTACCAGTGGTAATCCACATGCACATAATTTTTCTCATTTCTTAAATAAAGTAGTAACTGGATGAGGTTTTAATTACCTTTTTCTCTGTAACTGTTTTTACTGTTTTATTTTTTAAGTGCCAATTTATAACAAAGTGCTTGTTTTCTTGCTTAGCTAATTAAATAAAAGAAAGTTTATTTTGTTTTAGAGAAGTAAAGTGTTCTTTGTCAATCACATATAGAAACAGATTTTGTTATGTAATTTCATTTTTAAAACCAATGAAATATAATTGATTGTATGCTCAACCTTATGGTTATACTCCCAACCTCTGGATTCCATTTTTCTGATGATTGAATACATTGTGAAAGTGAACTATGTCGATTGAAGCTTGTCAAGTAACAAAATCAAATATCACAAAATAGTTGGAAAGGAAAGAGAAACATTCCAGCATGCTTTTTGGCTTAGGACAATCCTGATCCATGAAATTTGAAATAATTTTATCCCCCCTTGCTTTAGACCAAAAATAAGTAACTTTGTATTGGGAATTATTGAGATCAAGAAAAAGCAGAACCACTTAAGGCACATGGAATTTAGACTGAGTACCTGATCTAGAGCCCATATTCTAAAGATTCTTCTCCAACAGGAGACCATAGGGTTAATTCTCAGATCTGTGTCTTCCTCCTTTGGTATATAAAACCCTCTAAGAACGAAGGACTTGGTAATATGACTGATGTGACAATTTATTTCTGTCTCAATTCTACCAGTTAATAAACTAATGGAATAATCCTCTTTCCTTCCTCCATGCCTTCATAAGGATCTTTTGATTGAAAGGTCGTAGGAACATTAGAGACAGAGGTGTGTTAGGACCAATTCATATAGTCTCATAAAAAAAGTTTACTGTTCAATTTTCAGCATGAATATTTACATCTTGGAAATTAGCAAACACTACAAATAGGGGCTTGACATTCTTTTAATGGTTTAAATTCAAGAAAAAAATATTAAATAAGCAAATTAATTTTTTGTTATGCGTATATTTTCCCCTAGCAAGCTGGTTGTTTTTACCATCATACCATTGTTTCGAGGTCATCCTGAAAACAAAAGAGATTAAGTTATTCAGGGTCATAATTCTATGTTGTTAATAGCAGAGCTGAATTGTGGACATGGCAGAGAAAAGTTCTGGGAGATACATTGGAGGGTTGAAAAATTATAAACTCCAGGTCCAGTATTTATTGCATGTGTTAACTTGGGTTGATTTATAGAAAGGGATGGAGAGACCAACCCCCTCAATTTATAGCTTAGTAAATAAGGTCCAAACATTCATACAAATAGGTCTCTTTGACTTTAGCATCATTACTTTTTGCAGAATGCCATGATGCCATGTCTAGAGAACAAATTCTTCAGTTTAACAGTTTTGATCAAATAGAAATTTTAGATCAATTAAATGATTGTTTTTATGAATGTCATCTTCCATTTGTCCCCAGACTTAATTTTCCTCTTTATAGCTAATAGAAGAGAAGAAATATGTTCACCTCTCATGAAGATAAAATCTAATAATACATTCATGTCCCTATCCAGAGAAATCAAATCACCTGAATTTCTTAGATGATATAATTCCATGACTTAGCCTTATACAGTAAAATTTTCTTCCCTTAAAAAATTCAAGGAAATATTTCTAGGAGGGGAGCAAAAACTGGAATCTCAGAGAAAGAAATGTATAGTACTATTTGATGCTAAACAGGGGCATAGGAGAGTCCTTTTTAGCTTTGAAGACTGACATATCTACCTTTCATGAACAAAAGTGTATATATATATATATATGTCTATAATAGCATACATACTGCCCATCCCCTCAAATTTAGTATGAGCCTACTGCTTCTCATATTATAATCATGAACATTGGGAAATGTAGGCTCTACCTTTTAATTATAACTACATTAGAAACCTTAGAAACATAGGGGGCTTTCTCTTCAATGTAGTTATAATACTGCATATAATACAATAGGTTTGGAAACATTTCTTTTAGAAATCAAGTTAAAATTATGCAGCACCAAAAATGTTTGTGGCAGTACTTTTTGTAGTGTCAAGAAACTGGAAACTGAATGGATGCCCATTAATTGGAGAATGGCTGAATAAGTTGTGGTATATGAATGTTATAGAATATTATTGTTCTGTAAGAAACAACCAACAGGATGATTTCAAAGAGGCCTGGAGAGACCTACATGAACTGATGCTAATTGAAATAAGTAGAATCAGGAGATCATTATACACTGCAATGACAAGATTATATGATGATCAATTCTGATGGATGTGTCTCTCTTCAACAATGACATGATTCAAACCAGTTCTAATTGTTCAATAATGAAGATAGACATCTACACTCAAAGAGAGAACTGTAGGAGCTGAGTGTGGACCACAATATAGCACTCACTCTTTCTATTGTTTGTTTGCATTTTGTTTTCTTTAGCAGTTTTTTTCCTTTCTTGATCCGGTTTTTCTTGTGCAGCAAGATACCTGTGTGAATATGCATACATATATTGGATTTAACATATATTTTAACATATTTAGCATGTATTGGACTATCTACCATCAAGGGGAGAAGGTGGGGGGGGGAAGGAGAGAATAATTTGGAACAGAAGGCGTTGCAAGGGTCAATGTTGAAAAATTACTCATGCATATGTTTTGTAAATAAAAAGCTTTAATTTAAAAAAAAAAGAGAGAGAATTATGCAGCACCAGTAATATTAGAAAATGTTCAGGAGCATACCTGCACCAAGTAGCATTTGTAATAAGCCAAATGAGAAATAATTGGGAAGTGCATATTTTTATTAAGAAATTGCTTAAATAATTAAAGTCCAGAATATTTCTCCATTTGTTTTGTAAACCACATTCAGAGCATATGTACATAGAAGAAAAAACTTGATGATTTGCTCAGTAGTGGAATCAAATCATCTTGTGAACTTTCACTGACACATGATAAATGATATGGAATAGACAAATCCTATTTGGGACTTCAAAACACATAAATAATAATGCTCCTTCAAACACCCTAAATATTCAGATCCTCAACCAATTCATTAATCTATTCTTAGCCACACACAAATATGAATATATCTGTGATCTTTCCATAACCAACGAAAATGTTCTCTCTGTGTTGAAGAATTCTGAAATTCCCAAATCTGACTGTAATCAGTTATTTTTTCCTTGTTCCTTTGCCTTCCATTAACAAGCCTTGTTATTTTTTTCATATAATTCCAATTTCTCTACACTTCAGTTTTCTTTCAGGTCATCTCTTCTGCACTAGGATATCCTCTCCTTTTTTCCCCATCTTGATTGCTTGGTGAACCAGTTCAATTTTACACTGTTCCTTTGTCAAGTCTTTAGCTCCCTTAACATATTACCGATATCATCGTCACATTTTAGCCTTGGATGATTCTCAGCAACCACTGCCTTTACCCATACACATATATGTATATGAGTGTACATATACATGTACACTCCAATAAATGTGTCTATCTTCTCTCCTCTCACCCACTTCTTAACATCTTGTAATTGCTTTTGAACTTCATTATTCCACTGAAATTCTCTCTTGCTCTCTCTCCCTCTCTCTCCCTCTCTGCCTCTCTGTCTCTGTCTCTCTTTCCTCTCTCTCTCTCTCTCTCTCTCTCTCTCTTTCTCTCTTTTTCTCTCTCCCCCCTCTCTGTCCCTCTCTCTCTCTCTCTCTTTCTCTCTCTGTCTCTGTCTCTGTCTGTCTGTCTCTCTCTCCCCTCTCTCTGTATCTCTGTCTCTCTCTCGCTGTCTGTCTCTCTGTCTCTCTGTCTCTCTCTCTCTCTCTCTCCCTCTCTCATTTTTAATGGTATTCTAACTGCCAATCCAGTCACCTTTTTGGAATTCATATTCTCCTTAACATCTCTAAGATCCTTGGTATTGAGGCTCAACTTTCTTCATCTTCTCTTCTCTTTGGGTTTTTGGGATACCATACTTTCCTGGTTCTCCTACCAAATTGAAATAGTTATTTCTCCCCTTATTCTGTCCTTCTTGATGTGCTTATTAATGGCAAGAGCATTTTAATTTTTTCAGGTCCTCAGAAATGCAATCTGGATTTCATCCTTCACTCTTCATTATTTCTGCTCCAGCTTTGCCCCTATGTGATTCATTGCCAAAGTCTATCATACCTTTGAAACAACTCAGAAATATGTTCAATTTTCCTTTTTGATACTGCCACCATCCTGGTGCAAACCTTCATCAGTTCAGGCTCAGAATACTGCAATAACCCTGGTGCTTCTATTTGCCTCTCCACCCCCAAACCACTTTATATTCGCCTGCTAAAATTTTTTTCCCCAAAAAATGGATCCTTCCACATTCTCTCTCATCTGACAAACTCCAGTAATTTCTTATTGCTGGAAAATTCAATTTTAAAAATCTATTGATTTTGGTCAGAAACAAAGACAGAGTGAAACAATTATTTTTTGGCTGTAGACAACTTAGAAGGTCAGCAGAAAAGGTTTGTCTCAATATTGTGAAAAGGCCTTGAGAAAACAGCAAAGCAGGAGCAAACCTTGGGAGCCCACTGAATTGGTAGCAACAACAGCAGCAGGTTCCAGGAAGTCTGAACCCATAAGTTCAGGAGCTTGTGAAAAGAAGATCTCTGTACTAGTACTGAGGCAAAATTCTTTTGCCCATACTCAGATCTAGGATGTAGTCCTGGCTCACAGTCTGAGACGAGCACATTTAAACTTTGAGCCAGAGTGGATTTATAACCTTCCTCACAATTCCAGGGTAGAAAAGAGTGCTTGTGATCACTCACAGGTAAGAGCATAGGTCAATAAAGTAGTAAACAAAATCCTCTGTTTAGCATTCAAAGTTCTTCATAATTTAATCATGACCTCACCTTTATCACTACTCTCACAGACAAACCTTCCCAGGCTTCTTATACCTTACTCTCTGCTGCATTATCTTCAATCTAGACATGTTGGCTTCATGCTCCTTAATGCTTAAATAAGAAACATTAATTCTCAAGGAGTTTTCCTAGGCTGTCCTCCATGCTATAATGTTCTAGTCCATCATCTCTACCTTCCTTTTTTTTCTGAGACAATTGGGGTTAAGTGACTTGCCTAGGGTCACACAGCTAGGATGTGTTAAGTGTCTGAGACTAGATTTGAACTCAGGTCCTCCTGACTTCAGGGATAGTTCTCTATCCACTGTGCCATATAGCTGCTCCTTCCTCATTCCTTAATGGTATATGTATTGTATACAAACACACACACACACACACACACACACACACACACACACACACTCATATGAAGATTATTTGTACATGTTTGCTTGCTTGTTGTTTCCAAATTCCAAAACTGCAAGGAGTGACTTTGTGTCAATCAATGAAGAAGTAAAAAGAAATAATATGAAAACTTTTATTATACTTAAAAAGAATCATAAATAATGAAATAGTGATGCATAATAAAAACATATCAAATAGCATAAAATCTACATGTTTTCCTTTTTTTACTGTCTGATTTAATATTTTATTTTCCTGGTTATATGTAAAACAATTCTTTATATTTGTAAAACTTTGAGATCCAGATTGTCTCCCTTCTTTTCCTACCTCCCTCCTTATTGAAAGACATATATGAAATTATCTAAAACATTTCCATAAACTAACATTGGGAAAGAAAACACAAATCTTTCCCAACTCTTACCCTCTTAATGGCTGAATAAATTGTGGCATATGAATGCCATAGAAAACTATTGTTCCATAAGAAACGACCAGCAAAATGATTTCAGATAAGCCTCTAGTGCCCTACATGAACTGATGCTAAGTTAAATGAGTAGGATCAGGAGATTATTATACACGGCAACAACAAAACTATATGATGATCAATTCTAATGGACATGGGTCTCTTCAACATTGAGATGATTCAAACAAGTTCCACTTGTTTAGTGATGAAGAGAGCCATCTACACTCAGAGAGAGAACCATGGGACTATGGAACACAACATAGAATTCTCACTCTCTGTGTTGCTATTTGCTTGCATTTTGGTTTCTTTCTCAGTTTTTCTTTTTCTTTTCTTGATCTGATTTTTCTTGTGCAACAAGATAACTATATAAATATGTATATATATATATTGGATCTAACATGTATTTCAACATATTTAACATGCATTGGACTACCTGCTAGCTAGGGGAGGAGGTGGGGAGAAGGAGGGGAAAATTTGGAATAAAAGGTTTTGCAAGGATCAATGTTGGAAAAATTACCTATGCATATGTTTTGTAAATAAAAAGTTTTAATAAAAAAACATAGTGGGGAACATATGTAAATATCTACATTTAACAAATGACCATATTAACCAATATTGAAATGTCTTCAATAACCAGTAATTACATTACTCAAAAGATGGAGTTTATAAGAGAAGCTGAAAAAAGTAGATTAGTGAACATTAAGAGATAACTTTAAATAAGTTTAAGGAGAAAAAGAAGTTCTTATTTCTTAGAGGCATATAGTACTTAATTGTGGGCTACCTTGTATTTTATTTGGATACATATCTTTACAATTATATTAAACTCCTTAAACCATCAACCCTGTCTTAGTCTTCTTTAAAAATCACTGCATACCTATTGTAGCATAGCAGTGATTTAACAAATATTTAAATTATTGAATGGATTAATTCTAATTTTTTTCTCTGCATCATTTCAAGTATAGCTCACATATATTTTCTGTTGCTTTCTATTTGTAGTTCTATTTCATTTTTATTACAGATCTACTAAAAAAAGAGAGAAAACAAACATGAAAAATCACACATAAGTAACAGAATTTATGTTATTGGGATTGTCAGATGTCCCAGAGCTCCAAATGGTCATTTTCTTTTTCTTTTTATTGGCATACAGCCTCAGCATTGCTGGCAATATGATTATTACCATCCTCACCCCCTGCAGGATTCTTATCTGCAGACCCCAATGTATTTCTTCTTCTGAAATTTCTTCTTTTTAGAAATTTCATTTACAACTGCTTATATTCCCAGATTCTTGGACACAATTATTACTGAGGACAAGACTATTTCCTACAGTGACTGCATGGTTCAGTTGCTTTTCTTCATTCTCTTGGGAGTAACTGAATTTTATCTTCTAAATTGAGTGAGTAGAAAGAAATTTCTACTGCTCATTACAACTTTTAAATAAGCTAAACAAATCTTTTTCTTTGTTTGAAGAAAATAAAATCTTCTTATCATGTACATGAAGGCTTTATTGCTGATTCCTTAAACTATACATGAAGGTATTTAACATGGGAGCTCCCCTTGCTCAGTATCACCCTTGCTCAAAGATACAGCTGCCACACAAAATGGAGATGACAAAAGTCTTTTGAAATATTGATGTGTCAGAAATATAAAGATAAAGAGACATATGGGAGTTGAAAAATCTTTGGGCAGACAGAAATCTCTTCTCATTATAGCCTTTTAGTTATATTTCTAATATGTTAATATTTCAAAAGACTTTTTAATTTACAGATTAAATTCATCCACCAAATCCACTTGTATTTAATTTTTATACACTTGTACATGTTTTATAACTTGTACATGTTGTTTCCCTCAATGGAATGTAAGGTCTTTGAGAATGGGGACTACTTAATTTTCTGTCATATTTCTCCATCTATAGCAGAACCTATCACACTCACAAAGAATATAGATTGTAAATTCTTATTTTTTTTTATTTAATAGTCTTTTATTTACAGGTTATATGTAAGGGTAACTTTACAGCATTAACAATTGCCAAATCTCTTGTTCCAATTTTTCACCTCTTACCCCCCACCCTCTCCCCCAGATGGCAGGATGATCAGTAGATGTTAAATATATTAAAATATAAATTAGATATACAATAAGTATACATGACCAAACCATTATTTTGCTGTACAAAAAGAATCAGACTTTGAAATATTGTACAATTAGCTTGTGAAGGAAATCAAAAATGCAGGTGGGCATAAATATAGAGATTGGGAATTCAATGTAATGGTTTTTTGTCATCTCCCAGAGTTCTTTCTCTGGGCGTAGCTGGTTCAGTTCATTACTGCTCCATTGGAAATGATTTGGTTGATCTCCTTGCTGAGGATGGCCAGGTCCATCAGAACTGGTCATCATATAGTATTGTTGTTGAAGTATATAATGATCTCCTGGTCCTGCTCATTTCACTCAGCATCAGTTCATGTAAGTCTCTCCAGGCCTTTCTGAAATCATCCTGTTGGTCATTTCTGTAAATTCTTATTGATTGATTGGCTTTTGTAAGTAAATATTCCTTGTATAAATTCATGTCAGAATACCTCTATGTCTGAAGAAATGAACTTTGAGTTGCTATAGCTCCTTCCAAAAAATAACCGTTACTGTATACCTGTCTTGCTTTTGATAAAGATCTCCATTGAGAAGACCTTAATAAAAGTTATTCTCACTTTAATCAGACTAGGAATCATAGAACATAAGATCTGCCAGAATTTATGTTCCACTAGCTAGCATAACATTCAAGATGCCAAAGTCACATTCTTAAGTTGATGCAGTTTTTTTGCTCAGTGGAAGATTGCTATTCTTACTCAAATGCTCAGGTGAATTTGTAATCTCACCACCAATCTGGGAGTTTGTGACAATGATGCAGAGTGCTATCCATCCAGGACTGCCCATTTTGTATGATTCTTGTCCATATCCTCCCTAAAGTTTTTATCCAGTTCATCCAACATGTTAGATTTACTCCTAGAGTACTCCTAGCTTACTCATGAAATCACCAAAGAATGATTAGAGCACACTGACCCATCCAATAAATATGTTTTGTTTTTGCCATTATTGCTAATTCATCTTCTACTCATATCACAACATTTCTTAAGGGCATCATTTGTGTGTGTGTGTGTGTGTGTGTGTGTGCTTGTGTTTGTATGCATATACATATATAGAGATATAGATAGATAAATGTTTAGATCCTAGTTGATTACATTTTGCAACTTCTTCATATCTACCTTGTAACTTTTTTTCTCCTTTTGTGATATCCATATAACAATATTCCATATAGCATCACCTAATACCTTTCTGTCTATTCCCTCTACTAGTCTCTCAAGTAATGAAAAGCTCAGGCCCTTCCTTGCTCTCTTTATAATATAACCCTTGAAGGCTTGGAATTTCATACCTGTCTATCACCAATTATTAACCCTAAGACTTCTATTCTGTTCCGTTGCAATAGATATAGCATGTCAATACTTAAATTATTCTTTGTTTCTTGCCAAATCTTATCTCCAGATAATTCCTATCATAAATCTCTTCTACTCCTCATGAGCTGCTGAATGAAACTAGAAGGAAATCTAAAAAATTATATAAACTGGACACATTACAAAATCATGTTATCCAACTTCAACTTAGCCTTCATCTTATCAAAGCAGTAAATAATACTCTTATTTCTCCCTAAATGATTCCATGTGCCAGAAGCACTTTCCTTTTCCATTCTTCCTCAAATACTCCACATCTCCTCCTCCCCCACATCTCATCTGAAAATCTTGCTTCTGTTCTTGCATAACACTGTGGCCAATCAATGTGAATTTCTTTTCCTTTAATAAACCTGGAATGCTAGAAAACACAGAAAGAATCAGAGTCTCTGTCTTTTAAACATTCTATTAAACTGTAATCTTTTGTCTTTTTTAAGACTAAAAGTGAAGACAGTGATGAGGGTTAGAGAAATTTTCCATGAAAACAGCTATTATCATTTCAGAAGACCAATGAAACTTAAGGGAAGGATGAGACATACATTTTCAGTATAGAGAATATTTATATTTTATTTGCTTGACTACTACTTTTCCTTTTTTTTTCTCTTTTCAATTTGAAAAAGGTAGGAGAGGAGAGTAGCAAGTCAATTCAATAAACATTTTTGAGCACTATGCACAGAACAGTGATAACTGCTGGCAATGCAAATAGTTAACATGAAAAACCTTTACAATTTAATGGAAGAAGACAATACTGAAAATAGAAGCTAAAAACTGACAGTAACAATCAAATGGAGTTATCTAAAAAGTTTTGAGGCCAGGAAAGATCTCAACAGAGTTTAATAATCTACTAATTATAGAGAAAGGTATATCTATGAAAATAGTTTACAAAGGAAAAAAGAAAACAGATGATTTCAAGAGATGATTTCAATGTTTAAAAAACAATGATTCTTTAAAATTTCAGAACACAATAAAAGTGAAGTAAAAAATAATTACATATTGAAGACAAAACATATGAGAATGCAAAAATATTTGCAGTTTAGGCTCAATTTTCTTTTTGTACATTTATTTTAGTTATAGTATGTTTATTTTATTTGGTGTTTGTTAATTTTACCAAAAAATAAAGATAAATACTACACGTTTCCCACGAATAACCTATATCTGATTGTGTACTCTCTCAAGGAGAACATGGGGAAGAAGGGATAGAATGTAGAATTTAATACATTGAGATTATGTGTGTGTATGTGGAGAGACAGAGAGAAAGAGAGAGAAACAGAGAAAGAGAGATAAGGGATAGAAAGATGGATAAGAAGAGGAAGAGAGAGAGAGAGAGAAAGATAGAGAGAGAGAGAGAGATAAGGGATAGAAAGATGGATAGGGAGAGGGAGAGAGACAGAGAGACAGAGAGAGAGAGAGAGAGAGAGAGAGAGAGAGAGAGAGAAGAATGATAAAAGCAGGAGTGGCAGTTTGGAGAATATCAATACAAAGTACTTAGATGATGATATACTGTAATAACTACAAAAGATGGCAAAAAATTAGTGAAACAGATAAAAAAAGAATCACAAAAAATTCCAGGGAATCCTCTAGAGGAGAAAGAATGAGGGTTTGAAAAGCTATTTTTGAATTCAAATGCAAAATATTATTATTTTTATGTGAACATAAATAATTCTCAATACTGGAAACGGCCTCTGCCTACAAAGATCAAAACCCATTTGTTCTTTTTCAGTTGAGTCCTAGAGCACAAAGAGAAGGCTTCAGTGTTGTCCCCAAGCACACCACTAAATTAGGTTACATACTTTCCTAACTATATTCCAGTCCTATTCTCCCTCCTATTTCTATTTTTGACATGATGGAGAAAATGGAGTGTTCAGGGAAGACTAGCACCTGTGTTGTGAAGATTTGCAAACTCTTTTCAGGACTGCTCATCCACTTTTTGTGTCCATCTATCACCACATTTCACATGTGGTTCCAAAAGCTGTAGCATGCCTTGGGGCCATACCATAATAAAACCATTTTAGAAGATGATCTAAAGCAGCTTGAGGGTAAATGACAAGTCTAAAACTTGCCATCAATGAGCTAAAGGTTTATTTACTCCAAGTATATGAAGCCGTGGTGGAATGAACAGTTAAAAATTTGTTCCAATGCCCAAAAAGGTGACTGAAGCATCGGCTTTGGAGCTCTTAGAGCTTGGTTAGATGCCAAGGTTATTCATTGCATTCTGGGCCATTAGTAATCCCTTCATTTGTGTTTTGCCATTGCACTTTGATGACTGGAAGAGAGTGAAGCTGATAACTTTGTGCAACCCTGTATTACATAAATACAATTCACTCAAAAGTCAAGACAGCACTCTCTGCTGTCATTCATCCTGTTGGAAAAATGAAGGACTAATAACATTGCTGTCATTATTATTACACCAGTTCTTCCATTCTGTCCTCTTTGGCTATATAAATACATATATTTGACTATATATAAATATATACATTTATCATTAAATCATTTCACTGGAATATATAAATTTTGAACTTGGTGTCCTACTTATTGCAGTAAGATTTTTTTGACTGTTTTCATTAAAATAAAACAAGAGAGAAAGAATAGAGGGAACAAAGATATAGAACATAGGGAAGCATTTTCCCTTAGAAATAGGAGTTAAATACTTTGATCTTTGACACAAGAGAGCGGTTCTGTGGAGAATGTGTATTGTGGGAAGTTGGCAATGGAATTCTTCTGAATTTACAGCATTCCTGATGATACAGAACAAAAGCATTCTTAGAAAATGAGCTCCAGAGAATGATGGACAAGGACCTTATCACATAATATTGTGTAATTAATCAGTTGAATAGGTGTGCAAATAATTATAGATTCCAATTAGGTATTTAGCTTGCCAAGAATTTTTTTCATCCCTTTGGGCACTGTCTCATAAGCTTCTATTTCCAACTTGTGTTAAGGTGGACTAGGTTTTATATTCTTTCTTGTCTTGTGAATCTTCCTATCCATGACAACGTTGCCTTGTTCAGTGAATTGATTCTACTGAGCAGGTATTTCTAATAGTTGATAACATATCTTTTGTATTTCTAGAAAATCAGTACTGAAAGTTATAAAGAACTTTACATTCCCTATACAGTTGTATGGCATATTTCACAGAGATTAAATTAGTAAAATATCTCAGAATATTAAAAAAAACAAATTATAATTAAATGACCAGTTAGAAAATAGTTCCAGACATATCCCCATTGGCTTACAATAAGCATGAGTCTCATGTATTGTGTGAAGGAGCATGTACTTGTGTGAGAGGTAATGAACAAGCATCTCATATGGCCAGAATGAACTCAGTACTTCTAAGTTTTTAGGAAAATTATATAGGATATTATGATCAAGTTTTCAACAGTCACCTCTCAAGGACTGCCAAAAAGTAAGTGTGTTTTTGGTTTAATATTTTTTTTTATTGAGAGAGAGAGAGAAAGAGACAGAGAGAGAGATAGTGGAGAGACATGAAGGGAGGGAGGAAGGGAGAGAGGAAGAGAGAGAGATAATTTATAAATTTGATCACATATACTGCTTTATCCTCACAAAATCATTTATAGTCAACAGAATAAATATGAAATATGATCTTCACATTGTCATTTTATTCTCAACCACTTATTTATTACTGCTGTCATATGTGAGAACAATGCTGAAAATTGTAATTCCTTGTCCTTTAATCCATAGGATCATAGATTTTAGAGTTGGAGACCCCTTGGAGACCTCTCAGAGCTCATCAGGTTCAATACTCTTAATTGTTTAGTTGAGCAAAGTGATTAAATCAATTTTTTTTTAAAGCAAACAAGTAGGAAAGACAAGATTTAGATCAAAATCCCTTGGCCCTGAATACAACAATCTTTCCATGATAATATATTGCTTCCAATAATGAATAATGCAAAATCTTTAGAAAAAAGCTTCTTAAATATGACTAGACAATTTTTTTCCTTTCCTTAGAAAGTGAAATAATGTGGATTTAGCATAAGAAGACCTGGTCTTAAATGTTATCCTGGCCACTTCGGAGACATATAATGCAGGATACGTGACAAAATTATTACCAAGTTCTACTGCAGCTCTAAATTCTAGCATCTCTTAATTGAAATTAAATTAATTGCACAGATAATGGAAGCTAATAATTCCCAGTTTGATATGAAGAAAGAGAAAGAAAATTTCTCAGAGAATTTAGGGAAAAACTCTCTGAAGTAATATTGAAAAAATGTTATCAAATAACTTAGCAAATAAAATTTCACTGGAATGTCCTGGGAATATGTAATTCTATCAGAGCAATAATAATGGATAGAAATTTTAAAGTGTTTATATTTATCATCAATCAGAAATAGCTTTTGTCCAAAATATAGAACTAAATCATTGCCCTTAATAATGACAAAATAAATTTATATTTCTATCACTCAATGAATAAAATAGGTACTTATTATTTTTTAAATTGGACTTAAAAATTGGGGATATCATGAAAGAAAAGGAATGCAGTGACAGGGAAGAGTAGCCAGAGAATCTTGAAGATTTCCTTGATTTTCATTTTTTTTTTCGTATTTTCTAAAGAAGCTTCATGGAAGAAAAATTTTAATACATTGTGATATATGCAAGATGAGGAGATCTAACATTCAAAGTTCTTATATAAATTATAAGAGATTTCCATAAATCTTAGTATAACCATAAAATATCATTAAGATAATAAGAAAAAAATGAAATGGAATCAGTAAAGATCCAAGAAACAAAGATGTCACTTGTTTTCATCAGGGTAAGTGAGTATTACTAAAAAACATCCCTCAAAATTAATTATGTTCACAATCTTAATCCTATGAATAACTGATTAAACCACACTGTCTTTTTTCCTGTGAAATCCTCTGAGATTTTTATATTCTTATTTAACTGATGATGAAAAAGTTGGTGAAAACTATGAAACTGATCTACAGATAAGAGATAGAATATGACTTTCCCTTTGTGTTCAAGGTAAAAGAGAAGATTTGAGATAACTGAGGAACTAGTAAGTAAAGGTATTTGAGGAATACTTATATATTTGTACAAAATGATTTATAATTATCAAAATACTAACAGGAAATATTTAAGAATACTTGAAGCCCATAAACATAAGTAATTTTCAGGCTTAGAAAGAGTGTATATTATATTGCAATCCAGATATACTATGCTTAATAAACATATATGTAAAACAAAAGAACAGAAAGGAAGAAGCTTTGATGTATTTTTTTTACTATATGACAGTCACTGTGCAAATACATTTCACAAGTACAGCTCTTTAAGGTATATACTCTTATTGTCACAATAATTATTATAGTACTGTCATTATTATATATTATTGTCACCCTTGAGGAAACTAAGATGAAGTGTCTTGCCTGGGATCACATGGCTAGTGTCTATGGTGGGAGACTGAGAAAAAAGAAAATAAAGACAATTACATAGGGAAAGGAAAAAAAAATCAGTTGTTGAAATTAAAAGTATGAAGGGTTCTCTAAGGGAACCCTTAGATATATGTTCCACAGATATTGTGGATGTAGGAATGGAGGGTGTTGGAAATGTTCCAGTGTTGATACCATATTATTGCCACTATCAGAAATGCAAGCTACTTGAGGGCGAGAACTTATTTTTTATCTTTTTTGTATCCTTAGTACTTAGCACAGTCCTTGGGATAGAATAAGTACTTAAAAATATTTATTAATAGATGAATTATATGTGTGTGTGTGTGTGTGTGTGTGTGTGTGTTGTGTATGAAGAGAGAAATGGAGAGACAAATAGACCAGACATATTGATGATAGATTAATAGATAAATAGATGATAGATAGAATATTGATACCAGAAGTACAGTCAACAAAAGGATATGTTATAATAAACATAGCAGTAGATTTGGATATAAAAGAGTTATTTCACCCAGTCCTGCTGCTTATTATCCTGATGACTTTGAGCAAATTCTTTCACCTCTTAGCTCAGTTTCTTCATCTGTCAAATGAGAAGTGAATCACATGATTTGTAAGGCACTTTTTAAATTTAAGCACTATCATTTAACATCCCATGTTGACAAACTTTTAATTTCTTTGTCGCAGAATTTTAACTGAAACTATTACAAGTATGTCCTTCCTTCTTCCCTCTCCTCCCTCACAGAGAAATTAAATTGTTATTTTAATTAAATTATTGGAAAAATACAATCACTCTGCATAAATTCAGAGTGTAGTGAACTTTAATGGAGTGCATGTTATTATAGGGAAATATTTCTGTATTCCAACTGTTTTATATGTTAAAAGAAAAGTAATTTAGGGGAACGTGATGATAGCATTTGGACATCAAGAAGGTTGTTCCTAATTTAAGCTTCAGGACATTGTGCCAAATTTCCAACAAATAGTCTCAACTTCATACATAGCTTCCCTGGTTTACCTAGAGCTTAATCAAAGGTTACCTTTGGTTTTCTTAGGTAAATTTTTTTTCATTATCCCTAGAAATAAAGGATAAGAGATAATAGCAGGAAATTAAAAGTATAGATAATAGGAGAATATCCATAATATCATGGATACAGTCTAGTAGAGGTATTCCATACAGAAATAACTGTAAAATTCACTATGATACATGATAAGAGCAACAAAGATGCACAAAATGCTTCTAAAATAGAGACAGAGAGTTATTACTAACTAGTGGGGTATTATTATCCCATATGAAACAGACAAACTGAAGCAGATTTAAATTGCATATTGTAAGAATGATATGGGATGGAGGAAGGAGAGGAAAATGATATATTTCATTCATATAGAAGGAGGATTGTAAACAAAGTGCAAAATTTGAAACTTATCCTGAAGTGTATGATAAGTCTAGGCTGCCTGGAGGATAGCATGTATAAAATATGATACTGTAAGATGTTCCTAAGAAAGTAGTTTGGTGGACAATTACAGATGACTTTACATGATACGTTAAAGAAAAGAAAAGGAAGTTCTCATTCACTTAAAGCCATAAGTTACTGATTGCATTCTACCTTGGATTTTATTTATATATGTAAATCAGCAAGTATGTTAACCTCCTTAAATATATCAACAATGTTTTATGCTGAGACCCCTTTTTATGACAGAAACTTAATAAACTTTTGAAAGATTGAATGAATTAATTTTAATTCTTTGTGTCTATACCACTTCAAATATAGACCACATATACTGAAAATTGGGGATGCCATAAAAGAAAAGGAAGACAATGACAAAGAGGAGTATCCAGAAAGTCATGCAGATTTCCTTGTTTTTTTTTTTTTTGTTTTTTTGCATTTTCTAAAGAAGCTTCATAGAAGAAAAGATATCTTGACTATATTATGATATATGCAAGGGGAGGGGATCTAAAATTCAAAGTGGTTATATAGGCTATAAGAGATATGCATAAATTTTAGTATAACAACAAGTTATGGTTTTTTTGTTCCTTTCTATTTTTAAATTATATTTTCTTTTATTTTTATTGTATCTTTACTAGAGAAGAGAAAAATGAAAATGAAAAATCATACACAGGTGACAGAGTTCATCCTCCTGGGATTGTCAGATAACCCAGAGTTTCAAATGGTTATTTTCTTCTTCCTCTTACTTACCTACATACTCAGCATTGCTGGCAACGTGACTATCATAGTCCTTACACTGTTGGATTCTCATCTTCAAACCCCAATGTATTTCTTCCTCCGGAATTTCTCCATCTTAGAAATTTCATTTACAACTGCTTGTGTTCTCAGATTCTTGGACACCATTATTACTCAGGACAATACCATTTCCTACAATGGTTGCATGGCTCAGTTTTTTTTTGTCATTCTCTTTGGAGCAACTGAGTTTTATCTTTTAGCAGCCATGTCCTATGATCGCTATGTTGCCATCTGCAAACCCCTACATTATACAACCATCATGAGCAACAGAGTCTGCACATTGCTTGTGTTCTGCTCATGGCTGAGTTCATTCTTGATCATTATACCACCAACCATTCTGATGCAACAGCTTGATTATTGTGCTGATAATATCATTGACCATTATTTCTGTGACTATTCTCCCCTTTTACAACTATCCTGCACAGATACACAATTCTTAGAGACAATGGGCTTTTCCTGGGCTCTTGTGATCCTTATGTTTACATTAACATTAATAGTTCTCTCCTACACATTTATTATCCAAACAATTCTAAGAATCCCCTCAGTCAGTCAGAGGAAAAAGGCCTTCTCCACTTGTTCTTCTCACATGATTGTCATCTCCATGTCTTATGGAAGCTGCATCTTTATGTACATCAAACCCTCAGCGAAGGACAGAGTCTCTTTGAGCAAGGGGGTTGCTGTGCTCAATACATCAGTAGCCCCCATGTTGAACCCATTCATTTATAGCCTAAGGAATCAGCAAGTGAAACAAGCCTTCATGGACATGATACAGAGGATTGCATCTTTTTCCAAAAAGGAATTTTTGACCTGACTTAAAAGGTGTAATAAGAAGCAGATATTTCTGACAATCTATCCAATATTTGTCAAATCCTTCATATTTCTGCATATTTTTATTTTTGTTATCAATACTTTTAAAATTTTTAATTTAAAAATCAAATTTGCTCAACAAATTTGTATACGTTTATATATAAACAGCTTGTCTCTTTCAATAGAATGTAAGCTCCTTGAAGCTTGGTCCTGTGCTATTGGAGGGGAATATGAAGACAGAAAAAATACATAGTTTTATATCTTTATATTTCCCTTTTATAGCATAGTGCCTAATACTAAATAGATAGATAGTAACTTCTTTTTAAAAGAAATAAGTAGATATTAAATTCTTTTTAATTGATTGATTTTTTAAAAATGGGTGTTCCCTATGACCAAAGGGCTATCAAACTGTGCATATCAATTGATCCAGCAGTTTTTCTACTTAGCCTTTATCTCAAACATATCATAAAGGAGGGAAAAGGACTCAAAAAATTTTTGTGGCAACCTTTTTTATGGTGGCAAGAAACTAGAACCTGAATGTATGCTTATTAGTTGGAGAATGGCTGAATACATTATGGTACATGAATGTTATAGGATATTATTGTTCTATAAGAATCAATTTCACAGAGGCCTGGAGAGACTTACACGAACTGATGCTAAGTGAAGTGAATAGAACAGAAGGTCATTATATATGACAACAGCATGAGAATACAATGATCAATTCTGATGGACATGGATCTTTTCAACAATGAGATGATTCAGGCCAGTTCCAGTGGTCATTTGATGAAGAGACATATGCACCTAGAGAGAGAACTGAATTACAACATAGTATTTTCATTTTTTTTTGTTGTTGTTGTTGCTGTTTGCTTGCATTTTGTTTTCTTTCTCATTTTTTTAAATTTTTGGTCTGATTTTTAGTTGTGGAAATATGTGTTGCACATATTTAATATATATTGGATTACTTACCATCTAGGGGAGTGGATGAGGGGTTAAGGAAAAAAAATGGAATACAAGATTTTGTAAGGGTGAATGTTGAAAATTATCAATGAATATGTTTTAAAATGAAAAAAAAAACTTTAATAATAACTTTTAAAAAGTGGGTGTTTCTTCTATTTATCCGAATCCCTATACCCTCATACCTGACAAAATATTCTTTGAGTTGTTGTGGCCCCTCCAAAAATAAATCATCACTTCATACCTACCTTATTGCTGATAATTTTTTTTTTCCATTGTGAAGGCCTTAATCAAAGAATTTCTGATTTGATGACTCCTAGAATCACGGATCAAAATATGTTTTAGATCTCATGTTACAGTAGTAAAATGTCAATTAAAGATATCAATGTTACATTTCTATATACAAAAAAGTTATACTATTGATTACTTAGTGGAAAATTGCTTTCATTACTGAAATGAATTTGTAATCTCATCAATTTGCAAGTTTGTGCTGATGAAGATTGAAATCTATCCATTTCAGTCCATTTGGGGGGGATTCTTTTCTGTATTATACCAAAAGATTTTAATTGGGATTCCACCCAAGATACTAGGAGTTTTTCCTAGTTTTCTCATTAAATCAGTTAAGTATTAGAACATTTTGACTGTCCATATGTCATTTAATGTTTATACAATATCAATCTTTGCTTTTACAATCAATATTTGCTTCCTATCAAATTTTTTCTTGCTGTCATACTTAACTATTATATATTTCTAAAGTTCCTGCTTGCATATATCTTGCATCTAAATTTGTATCAACCAAGGACCTTTTGTTTTTCCTTTGAGTGACTTTTATATAACAATATACTACATATCATGTTTCTAGCCTCACCTAGCATTCTTTGCAACAACTCTTGGAGGCTGTGAGCTTCCTTTTCTATCTACCATTAATTATAGTCCTTTTATCTTTTGTTCAGTATTGCTATTGTAATCATGTTGACTTTTAAAGCAAATGTGTATATTTAGAGAAATTCTTTTCCATAATTTTCATCTATATTTCCCTTAGTCTGATCCTTTTCATATCCCAGTCCAATTCTGAACATCGTTGCCACTAAGTCCTATATAATAATTCCTATTCCACAATGAACACACTGGTATAAATTTTGAATCTATTTTCTCATATACATTCCAAATATTAGCCTTAAGTCACACCATGCTTCACTCTGACTACCCTGATTCTTGAATCCCTTCTCCAGCACTGGTATAATTCATTAAATTATATTTTAAAATTTAATTCATTTAAAATTTCCCTCTGAAGTAACATTATGGTAACTGTAGTATACTAGTTCTCTGATAATTTTTTTCCTTTTTTCTGAAATAGTTTACCACTTGGCTTACTATTTTTTATCCTGTTTAAATTCTTTTATGTCAGGATTTTACTATCCATATTTGTTCTTTCTCAAATTTCCTGCACTACTTTTTTCTGAATCTTCTTAAGCCCCGTAACATACTCCTTTATTGCCTCTCAGACAAACATTGGGATGATCACATAGTAAGTATGCCACTATTTCCTAATTAGAAAACTGACATTCCCTTATCTAGAACATCTAGCAATAAACTCCCGTTTCACTGCAATTTCTGTGTCTTTCCTAGTAAACTTATTCACCTTCCTCATCATCACCCTAATCCCACAACCATTCAGTATTTCTCAGGCCACATTCTGATTTCACTTTGCTTCCTCTAAAGTAAGTCAGAGGTAATCTTTTTGACTTCACACTGTCCTAGGCTCTTGATTTTTCTATCCATTTACTTTTTTCTTCCCATATCTTAGCTCAAGATAACTCCCATCACAAGCTTCTTCTGCTTCTCATGAACTCCTCAGTGAAGTTGGGAAGAAATCTTCAAAGTATATGAAGTGATACATGCCCATCAGTTGGGAATGGCTGAACAAGTTATGGTATATTAATATAATAGAATATTAATGTTTTCTAAGAAATGATCAGCAGACTTACTTCAGAAAGGCCTGGAGAGATTTACATCAATTGATGCTAAGAGAAGTTAATAGAACCAAAAGTATATTGTACACAGCAACACCAAGATTATGTGATCATCAAATGTGATGGACTTAGCACTTTTCACCAATGAGGTTATTGAGACCAATTTCAATAGACTTATGATGCAGAGAACCATCTGCATCCAGAGAGAGGACCCTAGAGACTGAATGTGGATCATAAAATAATATTTTCACCTTTGTTGTTGTTTTTTTCTTTCTCATTTCCCCCCTTTTGATCTGATTTTTCTTGTGCAGCATGATAAATGTGAAAATATGCTTAGAATAAATGCACATGATTAAAATATATAGGAATAGTTGCTGTCTAGAAAAGGGGAAAGGTGAGGAGGGAGGGAGAAAAATTTGGAACACAAGGTTTTGCAAGCTATCTTGAATGTTGAAAGCTATCTTTGCATATATTTTGAAAAATTAAAAGCTATTATTGTAATAAAACACCACATTATCCAACTTCAACTTGGCTTTCACTCTAGCAGGGTAGTAAATGTCTTTATTCCTCCCTGAATGATTTCCTATATTATTTCCCAGAGAAGCTATCCTGAAAGATAGATTTTCCTCCATTCTTCAAGTGCCCCACCTCACCTCTTACCCCCATATCACACTTGAAAATCTTGCCTCTCTCTCTGGATAAAATTGTGGCCACCCATTTTGATCTTCTTTTCATCAATGACTTTAGTACCTAATTCATAATATTTCTTTCCTCCCCAGTTCCTACCCTTAGAGCAGCAAATTTCAGATATTAATTCTCCATCACCCTACTTCCTCAATTCTCCAACTTACTCATTTTCTATGACCCACTATTCCACCAAAAACAAAAATGGTCAAATTTTGGATCTTGCCATCAACCACAAATTCACCACTTCCTTATTTATCAACTGTAAAATTCACTTATCTGATAACAATGTATTGACATTCTATGGCATTCCACCTCTTTCTCAGCTTTCCAGTACAAATACAGCTCTTATTCTACAGTTTGACATCTAATCCTTTAACTGTTCAGTTCTCTCCCAGGCCATCCCACCTACACTAACTAAACTCACTTTCTTTTATGGTTAGCATTTGACCCTCTGATTATGTTTTACATTGTCCTTTTTTTCTTGATTGACATACTTCCTTATCATATTATCAATTATGTCCTGCCAAGTCTCAACCTTGGATCACTTCCTCCATTCACTCACTTCAGTTCTACATAAAAGTTGCTGTTAAAAAGAACCAACTTTTATTAGGCTCAGTACAGATTTATGTCCCACAACCTCAATTGGAGGTTGCTAGGCAATCCTTTTACATCTACCTTATTAATTCTTCAATCCCCTCCACATAATGATTTTTCCAAATCTTTTCTTCATTCCTCAAGTATCCCATAGCTTCTCTCTACCTATCAGCTTAGAAACTTCCCTCCTATTACTGAAACATTAAGACATTTGCCTAGAGTTTCCTCTTCCTCTCCCCTAACTCATGTCACATCATCAAAATGCCTTCTGCCACAATTTCCTTTTTCATTCTTGCCTCACACGGTAAGACTGACTTTCTTCTTTACCATGTCATTCCTTCTATATGTGTGTTAACCTTGAAAATACAAAAGAACTCACAAGGATTATATGCCAGCTGTCAACTCAGAAAAAGGAAGAGAAATAAAATGCCAAAAAATGATAGTGGTTATAAGCAAAAAAGCTTTTCTGTAGTCTTTTGGAGGAGGGAAATAAGACATGCAGGTTGGGGTCTCCTCTTGTACTGAGGAAACCCAAGGTATTAAGCTTAAGCTTTGATATATACCTGTGACTAGACCAAAAATCAAGTAATGAAGTATAACAACATTGATGAGGCATGAAAGTACAGTAAACAAGATTGCTTAGTGACAAGTATGTTCATAGCAGGGCTTCATAAATGGTATGTTGTTTCTGTTTATTTAAGTTCTAGAACTGCTAGTACTGTGATTTAATTGCAGCAAAGTTTTTGCAGAGGGAGAATGCAGAGAACTGTTGTCTTTCCTGATTCAGGGCTCTCCTTGTTTTGTGCACTGAAAATAAATGTGTCTCATAATAAGAAAAGAGAGGAGAGGAAAAGGAGTGGTCTTGGAGTGGGGATCCTGATATTCCACCCATTTTGGCTAAGAGATGGATGTCTACAGGAACCCCTCAAACTCCTGTGGAAAAAGGATAGACAGGTACAAGACAAGATGTTACAGGGAGAATTACAGAGGAAGGCATGATGGTAAGAGAGACAGAAAGTCATAATTGTAACATCAAAAGCAGCTACTATGAGAACAGAGAATTGTAAACTTGAAAGAAAATGGTGGCAGATACCCACATATAGATAAAAAACTCAAAGATAGTTTTGACAAGGAAGATCATAGTAATAGGATTGCTGGTAGCCAAGATGGTAGAGAAAGCTCTAAATTTCCATAACCCTTTCATATTCATTTAAAAAATCCCACTAAAGAGCTTCCCAGAACAATTCCTGGAACAAAAGAGCCCACAAAAGATGGAGCAAACTGTGAAGATCGCGTATTTTAAAATCAGCACAAGTCAGGAATTCAGGTTAGGGGAAAATCGTCAGTCTTTATTCTCAGTGAAGAAAGATCGGAGGTGGAAGAGAATCGGCGATAGCAATGTGTGCAGCTGAGTCAAGAAGCTGCTGCCAGCCCACACAACCAGCAACTCAGTCTCAAACCCAGGCCCAATTCTCCCAGCTTCTTCCTGTCTCTCTCTCCTCCACCACCAAAATCTCATTTCCTAACAACACATCAGGACTTGCAAGAGGTGGGCAGGGACCATTCTTTATCCAATCATGTATATTAATAAGTATAGCCTAATTACTCTTTAGCCTCATTACGGGACCTCATCATCAACTCAAACCTCAGCCCATTACATCTCCTGCTTTCTTTTTATTTTTTAGAACACAGGTGGTCATGCCATCCCTGACTTCCAGGAGGTCCAGAGCCCCCAAGGGAGGTGACCACAGCCTCCCTACTTCCAGGAAAGGGGTGAAAGCATTAAAATGGAATATCACGCCTTCCCTGACATCCAGGAAGGGAGATGAAAACACCAAAGGGAAGTGGGGTTGCTAGCGGTTTCTGGGCTGAAGGGTCTTTATGCAAAACCCATCAGTATGGGATTAAACCAACACATTAGCAATAAACCCCAATAGGGATACTCTCCCCTACAGTCAGTCAGGCTCATGTGGTCTAACAAACATAATTGTACACCCAAAGTAAAGGAATAGCAAAAATATAAATCAACATGGTTTGGAAAAGATCACCAGAAGTCCTAGAAGGTGGGTATTAAAACAACAGTCACACATACACCTTCTTCCACCAAAAAGAAAAAACCAATCTTTTCCATTTTTCACTGTCAGGGAATCAATGATCCCCTAGTTTTGAAGTCCTGCAAAAGTATTTTTTATGTGGGGAATCAATGATTCCAGCAGATTTTGAAGTGTTGTAACAGTCTTATCATTTCTCAGGAATCAATGATTCCTGAGGTTTTTTCAATCCCTATTCTCAGAGAATCCAAGATTCCTGAGGTTTTCAAATCCCTATGTCTCAAGATCCAATGATTCCTGGGGTTTTCAGTCCCTATGGTCAGAGAATCAATGATTCCTGGGGTTTTAAAGTACAACAATCTTTGATGTCCCATGGTCAAACGCCCGCCACGCTCTTTCAATGGTGAGCACAATCAGCAACAGAGCCACCCGATATTTCTTGGGTCTTCTCCTTTGTTTTTAAGGGTCCTGTCTCTCTGATGGAACAAGGCAAATATGGCTTTTACCCATCATTCCTTCTCCACCTGTGAGATACAAAGCAAACCCTCCCCAAACGTTACCTATCTGATCCTTTCACCACTTTCTGGGGTCTCTCCATCACCTGGCGATTATCTAAAGATAGTGGGCTGCTCTTGGGAAAACCTTCCAGTGGTTATAAAACCTGTCTGCCAGACCAGTGCATCTTTTCAAAAATCAAGAAGAATAGTATAAAAGCTAATTTAGAAGTTCTCTAGGGTTACCTGTGGCTCCCCTTTCTTTTTTGTTTTTTTTGGAGTGTGTCTTAATATTCTGTTTCTCCTCTCCCTACCTTCCTTGAGGATTAAAAGGTATGCCGTTTTAAAATCTTATAAGTGCACAAAAGTGTCAAAATGTTTTAATATAAGCAGGACCATTGTCTGTTTTATTTTTCAACCCATAATGCAAATCTTGTAGAAATTCAGTGACCCTCGGCTTCTCTTTTGCTGCTGGCATTGCAAAAGTGAATCCAAAGGTGTCTAACAACGTGGATGAAAGACAGACACAAAATTTTAAATGGGTCACATCCATTTGCCAGATTTCATTGGGTCTCAAACCACCAAGGGTTCTTCCCTGGAGGCAGTGTAGGACGTGGAAAAGGAAAAAGCCCAGGCTTTACTATCTCTCTTCCCTCTTTTATTCAAATTTAAACGTAAAAGCTCGAGCAGCCGAGTATTTAGAATAGATCCCTAACTCTTGGAACAAAGGGGTATTGACCAACATGTTAGAAGGCTATCTGCCTTTAATTTGCCATCAAATATGGGACCTGGAAGTCCCACTATGAGAATGGACATGTAATATTAAATCTTACTGGATGCTTTCTCACTTGCTCTTGGTTTCTTAAGAGCTGATATATTAATCAAATTTTATTTGGGCTGTGGAAATTCTTTGTACCACACCTACTGAATAGGCTGAATCAGATATTATATTTATGTCTCCTGGATAATAAGTAAGAGCTAAAATGATCGTGTATAATTCATTCTGCTGAGTGGACTAAAAAGGAGCTCTGACTACTCTCTTTATAGTTAGATCATGAGAGTACACAGCACAAATATTATGTTTGGATGCATCCGTGAAGATAATTGGTCCTTTAAGAGGAACTTTAGAAACTTTTTCTTCAAGAATCCATCGCCAATTATGTAATAGTCTAGTTATCTTTAATGGAGACCCATGTAAAAAATTTGGAGCCATGGCTAATAAAATTTGCCACTCTGGGATGGTCTCACACCACACATTAATTTGTGTATTGGTATAAAAGGTGTATATCTTGTCAGGTCTTGTCCCAGATAATTGTACTGCTCACTTAGTGGCCTTTAATAAAATTCTAGCCACAAGCACTGGGTAGGGAGTAAGGCTTTGTTCTGGTTGTGCCGGGAGGTTCACCCACTCTATCACACTGTGTCCTTGATGAAGGACTGCTGTGGGTGCCTCTTGTGTGGCAAAAACTGATATCTCCAAGGGTTTTTGAGTGACACTTTCAACCACATTGGATAAAGCCAGTTCAACTTCTCTCAAAGCCTCTTGAGCTAATTTTGTAAGCTGGCGTGGTGAATTTAAAGCACTGTCTCCCCTTAAAATGTCATATAACGGTTGTAACTGATAGGTAGTCAAACCTAACACTGGTCGCATCCATTGCATATCTCCTATCAATTTCTGAAAATCATTCAATGTGTTTAGCTTTTTTGTTCTTAAGGAGAATTTTTGAACTGTAAGCACCTTAGGGTATACTTCATATCCTAAATATTGAAAAGGAGCATGTCTTTGAATTTTTTTCTGGTGCTATGTATAATTTGTAATTCCTTAGTGTTTCTATGGTCTTTTGTAGACATGCCTCTAACATTTGTTCCTCAGGTGCACATCCCAAAATGTCATCCATGTAATGTAATAGCATAACTTTTGGGAATGCTTTTCTTACTGGAGCAAGAGCAGCAGCAACATACATTTGATACATAGTAGGGCTGTTTTTCATTCCCTGTGCAAAACTGTCCATTCATATCTTTTATAAGGCTCAGCTAAGTTACCGCTGGGCACTGAAAAGGCAAATCTTTTCATATCCTCCTTATCCAGAGGGATAGAATAGAAACAATCCTTAATATCTATGACCCAAAGAGGCCATTCTCTAAGCAACTGAGTAGGAGATGGAAGTCCAGGCTGAAGAGTTCCCATAGTTTCCATCTGTTCATTCACTTTTCTTAAATCCGTTAACATCCTCCATTTTCCAGATTTCTTTTTCACAGCAAACACTGGGGAATTCCAAGGACTTAGAGAAGGTTTTAAGTGTCCTTGGTCAAGCTGTTCCTGTACTATATCTAATAAGGCTTGAATTTTATCTTTACTTAAGGGCCACTGCTCTATCCACATTGGTGTATCAGTTTTCCATTGGATAGGAACAGGTGAAAGTGTTGGCAGGCCTTCAATAGCAGCCCTGCTTAAAAAACCGAAGTACTCATTTTTAACCCTAATTGCTGTAAAACGTCTCTTCCCCACAGATTGATGGGGATATTTTCAACTATAAAAGGAGTAAAAACTCCTGTTTTGCCTTCAAAAGTCCATCTCATAGGGGCAGCACTAACTTCAGCTGCTATTGATCCTCCT
The DNA here is from genome assembly GCF_902635505.1 of Sarcophilus harrisii. Classification (NCBI taxonomy): domain Eukaryota; kingdom Metazoa; phylum Chordata; class Mammalia; order Dasyuromorphia; family Dasyuridae; genus Sarcophilus; species Sarcophilus harrisii. Next base: position 86,141,770 of record NC_045430.1, on the reverse strand, counting down.
ACACCAGACATGTAAGTGTCTGCTTTAATCTTTGGCCAGTGACTGGGCCAGCTGGCACCTCTAATGACCGTCCGATCTGCACCAGTGTCTACCAATGCTTCCAATGGAAGGCCATTTATATAGATTGTGAGCATAGGTCGGTCAGTTGTTACAGCTGCTGTCCAGTAAATTGCTGGATTTTGTGATCTGGAATCAGAATCTGGGTGACTATCACCAGGCTGCTTATTAGGATTCTGTATGAGTAAACCTGATGCTACTATTTCTCCTAGGTGATAAGTCACACATTGGCTGCCTGTATTGGTGACTGGGATATTATCTACACATTCCCCAGTTTCCCACATCAGTATGTGGATGGACACTGTTTTGTACGTACTCTCAGGAGGTAAAATGGTCAAGCCTACTGTGCCTGGAGGCAAGGGATCCATAGGCTGGAGAGGAACAGATTTCACCTCTCCAGGGGGTATCTCAGTTGTCTCAGCTGCATACAACTCTATTCTCCCTAATTGTAATCCCTTTCTTCCATCAGGTTCCATCAAGTCATTTTCTTTTTAAAGACTGATTCTTCTTTTCCAGTTGATTGACTTTTTTTATTAATTTTGTTTTTCTTGAATTTTTTTTTTGGTTTTTACTTAGTGTCTCTCACTTGATTTTGAATTTTATAAATTATTTTGGGAATAAGTAATAATTTAACATTACTATTTGAGATAGGAGGGTTTATTTTTCCTTCCTATTCCCAGAATAACTTTCTAAATTTGAATTATTACTGGCCATAAGCCAGTAGCTTTTCTGCCCCAATGATTCAGATATGCTAGTACTGTCTTACACATGGTGTGTCTCAGTATCCTGGCATTTCTTGTCAGCAGAGGTTCTTCAATCTCCCCAAACTTAAATCCCCTATCTTCCCATATTTTTCAAGAAATGAAATTTCCTATATTTGGTTGGAGATGAGACTATCTCTGAACTCAGCTACACCAGGGTTCTCTGCTCACTGTTTCAGTAGAGTTAGCTTGGTGGAGTTCATTCACATCTGCCAAATCTTAGTTTTAGGATCTTTCTCTTCTTGTCCTAGGAGTATCCCTCTTCTACCAGAAGTCTTAAATTTTTTCACTTGTCTACATTTGCCTAGGGATGCAATTTTGCTTTTTGTTTGTGGGGGAAATCTGGAGAGCTTGGAATTTTCTGCCCTACTTCACCATTTCCATTTTCTCAGCATCCTCTACCAAATTGTCTAAACTTTGCATCATCTATAAAGCTTAGGTATCCTAGAGCTTATCTTTTGATTTTCTTTAATCTCTTTTTTTCATCATTCCTTGACATAGGATAGAGGATGATAAAAGGAGATTAAAAATGTGAATGGCAGGAGATAATGTCCTTAATCTCCTAGTTACACTCCAGTAGAGGTATATATGGTATATACACCATTATAAAATTCACTGTGATATAGAATAAGAACTTCAAAGGTGGACAAAGTATGGTTAGGGTGGAAACAGAAGTTATTCCTAACTAGAAGAGTATAATTATCCCCATATTGGAGATAGGGAAACTGAAGCAGATTTAAATTGGACATTGTGGAATCAATAAAATTGGAGAAAGGAGAGAGAAATACTATATTTCATACATAAGAAAGGAGGATTGTGAGTAAAGTGCAAAGTTTAAGTAAGGCATAGAGTATATGTAAATATAAAGTTGTTCTAAATAGGTTTGAATGTTTCATATATAAAATATTGTATTATTAGATGTTGTTAAAAGTACATTGGTGGGCAATTACAGACCTTAAATAATAGCTGAGGAAGAATAAGGAAATTAGTATTACACTTGGAGATATTTTGTACTTAGCTGTATTTTCTTATATTTTGAGGGGATATATATTCCCAAATACATTAAGGTCCTTAAAAGCATCGATGGTGTATTATCTTTGAGAACTCTTTATATCATTATAGTAACATAAACAGGGACTTAATAAATGCTTTAATGATTGAATATATTGATTCTAATACCTTTTTCCCTGCTCCATTTCAAGTATAGACCATGTATAAATTATGTTTCTTTTTAAATTTGTTTTCTTTTTGCTTTCTTTTTGTCGATCTACTAAAAGTGAAACAAACATGAAAAATCATATGCAAATATCAGAGTTCATCCTCCTGGGATGGTCAGATGACCAGAGCTTCAAATTCTCATTTTCTTCTTTCTTTTACTGGCATACATATTCATCATTCCTGGCAATGTGACTATCCTCATCCTCATCCTGCTGGATTCTCACCTTCAGACTTCAATGTATTTCTTACTCTGAATTTTTTCCTTCTTAGAAATTTCATTTACAATTCTGGTGTTCCCAGATCCTTGGGCAACATCATTACTGGGGACAAAATTATTTCTTATGCAACTGCTTGGCTCAAATTTTTTTTTAATTCCTTTTTGTAGTAACTGAATTTTACCTTCTAATGGCCATGTCCTATGATTGCTACGCTGCCATTGGCAAACCCCTATATTATACTAACATTATGAGCAATAGAGTCTGCACATTATTAGTCATCTGTTTATAATTGATTTCATTCTTGATCATCTTCCCAGGAATGATTCTAATGCAACAACTTGACTATTGTGCTGATAATATCATTGACCATTTTACCTGTGACTATTCTCCTCTCTTATAACTATCCTTCACAGATACACAATTCTTAGAGACAAAGGGCATTTCCTAGGCAGTGGTGATATTTATGATTACATTAACGTCAATCATTCTCTCCTACACACACACACACACACAAATACACCCATGTATACATATGTATGTATGCATATATGTGGTGTGTTGTATTTCAACACTTCAAGGTAATTACCTTGACTATATGAACTATTTAATTTTCTTCCTTTGTATCTTCCCAACATAGCATGCTGGCTCACACACAGTAGGTAAATGATAAACTATTTTTTAAAAAATTGTTTGAGTTTTAATTTTTATTCATTATTATTAGAAGTCTGTATTACCTTTATAACTCTATATTTGCAATACCTTGATATCTACAGAAATGATCTTCGAGTTGCTGTGATGTCTCCTCAAAATGAATCATCACTTTGTACCTAACTTATTCTTGATAAATCTCTCCATTGTTAAGGTCTTGATCAAAGCATTTCTGATTTGATTAGACCTAGAATCATAGAAAATACAATTAAAGAGAACTTATGTTATACTAGCATAGAATTCAAGATGCTTTACAGTTGCTTATGATTGCTTTTTCTTTCTCAAATGCTCAAGTGAAGTTGTAATAACATCAATTTGGGAATTTATGCCAATGATTCAATATGCATCAGGACTGCCAATTTTGTATTACACTTGTTTATCATCTCCCACAACTTTTTTTTTTATTAGCAGTCACCTAAATTGCTTGATTTCCTGCTAGTTTCATGAAATCACTATTATATGATTAAAGAATACCCTCCACCTGATATCACTTTATTCTGCCATATAACTAGTTCATTTTCACTTCCTATCACATAATTTCTTATCACTTACTTATATACTTTTAGAGTCTCTGCTTGGTTATATCATACTGGTTGCTCACCATCGTTTTTTCCTCCTTTCTGCAGCATAAACCAATACATTTCTTTCTTTTCCTTCCATTAGTCTTTTATGTAATGGAAAACTAATGCCCTACCCTGCTTTTTTCTGCAGCCCTGCTTTTTTCTGCAGCCCTGCTTGGAGGGTGTGAACTTCCTTCCCTCTCTACCAGAAATTATTTCCCTGTATCTCTTATTCTGTTCTGTTATATTAATTATGTGGGCATTTAAAGCAAATATGAATATTTAGGCACCTTTTGCATAGTCACTCTTCATATTTTTTTCATTCCCATTTCCCTCTATATGATCACAACATGGAAAATATTGAAATATGTTTTGCATGATGAGGTTTATACCCAATATCATATTTCTTGCCTTCCCAATGAGAAAGTAGGAAAGGGTAGGAAGGAGAGAATTTGGAATAGAACATTTTAAAAGAATAAATAATTAATATTGTTTTTTCATGCAATTGGAAAAATAAAATATTAAAAAATAATGGCCAGAATCTAGCAGATATAATGAAAATAATATTAAACAACAACAACAAAAATGAATAAAAAAAACTGCCTGTCTATATTTGTCAAATTAGATAACATATGCAATAATTATAATGAAAGAATAATGGTAGAGAGAAAGTAGAGTAAGGGATAGTTTACCTCTCAAATATTTGGAAAGGAAGGAAATTTATGACCAAAGGAGAACTAAAGAACATTAAGAAAGGCAAAATGGACAACACTGATTACATTTACTTAAAAAATTTCTGAACAAAGACTCAAACAAGGACAAAAGAGAATTATAAGGCTGGAAAACAATGTTTACATCCAATGTTTCTGATAAAAGCCTCATTTCTAAAATGTATAAAGAACCATGTTAAATTTATAAAATCTAGAATTACAATCTCAAAGGGAAAATACTGCAAGTCGCCAGAAAAAAGCAATTTAGTTATCAAGGATCAACAGTCAGAATTAATCAGGATCTGGCAGCGTTTACAATAAAGGATCAGATAAACCCAAGCACTATGTGAATGCAATGATCTAACACTTCTCACACAAAATGTCAGATCTAATCAATTGGAAAAATATCAATTGCTCCTAGGTAAACTGAGTGAATATAATAAAAATGACAATTTGGCTTAAATTGGTCTACTTGTTCAATGTCAAAACAATCAAACTGCCAAAAATATTTAATATAACTAGATAAAATAATAATACAATTTACCTAGAAGAACAAAAATTCAAGAACATCAAGGGAATTAATGAAAAAAAAATACAATGGATAGTGACTTAACAGTAATAAACCTAAAAGTATATTCTAATGCAGCACTCATCAAAACCATTTGGTACTGGCTAAGAAGTAGAGTGGGGGGTCTGTGGAATAGATTAGATACATACAACACAATCTAATATTTGATAAACACCCAATTCCAGCTATGGGAATAAGCACTCAGTATCTGACAAAAATTTTTGGGAAAATTGGAAAATAGTACTTCTGAAATTTGGCATATTCCTACATTTCACACTCCATAAAAAATAAGGTCAAAATGGTACATGATTTGGGCATAAAGTACCATACCATAAAAAAATTAGATCAAAAGATAATTTATCAATCAGATGTTTGGAGAAGGGAGGAATTTATGACCAAGGAAGAACTAGAGAATATTTTGAAAGGCAAAATGAACAACTTTGATTACATTAAATTATTTTTTTCCCAAACAAAATCAAGAGAAACAAGATTAAAAGAAAAGTGCAAATTTGGGACAAATCCAGTGTTTCTAATAAAGATCTCATTTCTGAATTATATAAAGAACTGTGTCAAAATTATAAGGATGCAAGTCATTTCCCAATTCGTAAATGGTCAAAGGATATGAACAGACAATTTGCATATGATGAAATTAAATACATCTATAGTCATATGAATAAATCCTCTATGCCACTATTGATTAGAGAAATGCATATTAAAATAACTCTGAAGTACCACCTCACAGTTCCCAGAATGACTAAAATGACAGGAAAAGATAATGATAAATGTTAGAAGGGATATAGGAAAACTTGGACATTAATGCATTGTTAATGAAGTTGGGAAATGATCCAACCATTCTGGAAAGCAATTTGAACTATTCCCAAAGGGCTATAATACTATCCTTTGACCCAGCTTTGTAATTACTAGATCTACCTAGTAGTTATATCTTGGCAAAGTGATGCATAATACCAGGAGTATTGTGGTGAATGTTTCAAAATAAAGGTTTTCATAGGGAAATAATTACACACATCAAATTTTACTCTCATTTATTAACAATTTTTCCATCACTTTCTTAAGTATAGATAATCAATAAAACAATAAATCAAGACTTGATTTGTAGAGTTTGACAATTCATCCAAATATTTCTTATAGAGTTAATAAATTTTTAAAATTTATTTTAGATATGTCATCTTTAACTGTGAATCTGTCTATAAAAATGCCCACCAGTGTTGGAATCTTTACAAACTATTAAGCCATTGGAGTTGATAGAGACAATAATTATCTAATTTGGCATGGTTCAATATGATTGATTTGATCTTAGAAGTTGATATTTTGGGCCAGAACTTGAAACAAGGTACTAAGTACAACCGATAGAAACCATGCTTGTGTTCACACCTTTAGAGAGCTCATAAGTATCTAAGTACTCAACGGAGCTCACACATTTGGGAGATTTCAGGGCTTAGTATGAGATATCCGAATTCACACCTCCCTTAGGGCCAGAGAGCACTCTGGGAGATAACCCAGAATCCCTCTCTCTCCAGAAGGAGGAGTTTCTCTTTGGGAGATCATATATATACAGGAAGCTCTTAGAGTTTAAGAGAGTTTCTTGGGAACATTGACTGGGTCAGAGAGGAGCACTCTGGGAGGAAGCCCACAAGCCCTATCTTTGAGGCAAAAGAGATTCATTGCATCTTCCAACTTGGTGCTGGCTGGAGTCTGAAGAAAGCAGAGGCAGAAGCTAAGGACAAAGCTGCAAGAGCTCTTAGAACCAAGTAGAGAGATAGGCCTCTGAGCTAACCGGGCTATATTGAAGAAAACAATAAAAGATCTGAACTTTTATCACTTGGCTGTGTTTTGGAAAAAAGAACACCACACACCAGTTTTCTTTGTTCCTTTTGATCTTGCCTATATTTTTATTTGTCCAAAATCTTTTTAATTTAATGTAATCAGAATTATTCACTTTATAACTCCCAATGCTCTCTCTTTCTCATTGATTCAGAACTTGTTCACCAATCCAAAAGTCTGATAGGTAATATATTCCATGTTCTTTACTTTTTCTTGTAATCTCTTTATATCTAGATCATGTATCCAAAATATATTTATACTCTCATGTACAATGAATTTTTTTCTTCTTCCAACTATATTATGTCAATGCTTATTTCTTATTTCTTAAGTTCAGGATAAAATAAATAGAATTTTAAAAAGAAATATATCTTTCACATCACCTTTCTCCATGTAAGTAATGGTTAAAGGCAAATCAAATTTTAAATGAGCACTTTAGTGTGCCTTGAAATACTTTCCTCAAAACTAAAAGTGCTGGGGCAGCTAGGTGGCACAATGCATAGAGAACCAGCCCTGAAGTGAGGAGGACTGGAGTTCAAATCTGAACTCAGACATTTGACCCTTCCGAATTGTATCACCTTGAGCAAATCACTTAATCCCAATTAGACACTTGGCCCTTCCTAATTGTATCACCTTGGGCAAATCACTTAATCCCAATTGCCTTAGCAAATAAATAAATAAAGTGCTATTAAAAACTGTGTATACTCTTTAATCTAGCAATGACATTACTAGTTTTCTATTCCAAAGAGGTCATAAAAGGGGGGAATGATCCATATGTGCAAAAATGCTTATAGCAGCCCTTTTTGTAGTGGCAAGGAACTGGAAATTGAGTGAATGCCCAACAGTTGGAGAATGACAGAATAATTATTTTATGTGAATTTAAAGGAATATTATTGTTCTGTTAGAAATAATGAGTATGCTGATTTCAAAAGAGCCTGGCAAGACTCTCATGAACTGATGCTGGATGTAGCAAGCAAAAACAAGAGAACATTGTACACAATAACAACAAGATTATGTGATAATTGTGATGAACTTGGCTCTTCTCAACAATGCTATGGTTCAAAGTAGTTCCAATAGACTTGAGAGAGAAAATGCCATTCCCATCCAAGGAGAGAATTATGGAAACTGAATACAGACACAACATAGAATTTTCATTTTTTTGTTTCTTTGCTTGTTTCACATGTTTTTCCCCATTTGGTCTGATCTTTCTTATGCAACATGACAAATATAGAAATATGATTAAATAATTGTACATATTAACTTTTATAAGGTTACCTGCTGTCTTGTGGAGGAAGAAAAATTTGCAACACAAAGTCTTAAAAAACAAATATTTAAACTTATATTTATATGAATTTGGAAAATATAATTCTATTGAAATTAAAAAAAATGCTTTCCTCAAAATTCTTGTAAGATAATCATAATAGTATTGTCTCCATCAATATAAATAGGCAGAGGACATAAGTGTGAGTTGAATGTAAAGAGATAATATCGCTTAAAATGAAATTTAGAGGAAAGAGAGGAATCTACTGAGAGAAAGGGAAAGAAAGGGAGAACTGGAGTGGTATTATTTGCCATAAAAAGAGGCAAGAAAACTATTTTACAATGGAGGGGAAGAGGGGGAAGAGAGGAACAATGAGTCAACCTTACACTTATCAGAATTGGCTCAAAGACAAAATAACATAAACACTCAATATAGAGATAGAAATCTTCTTAGCCTGCAGGAAAGTAGCAAGGAAATAAAAACAGGAAGGGGAGAAAATAATAAAAGAGAGGGCAATATTGGGTGAGGAAGTGGTGAGTGGAAAAACACTTTTGAGGACAGGATGAAAGGAGAGAGGGAATAGAATAAAGGGGGAGAATACAGTTAGCAATAGTAATTGTAAATATAATTTTGAAGTAGTTTCTCTGATAAGGGCTCATTTCTCAAACATAGAGAGAATTGTCAAATTTATTTAAAAAAAAATAAGAGCATGGTCCAATTGATAAATGATCAAAAGATGTGGATCATGCACAAAGAATAATAAATTCATGCATATTCTTTGAACTAACAACCACTACTATGTATGAATACTAAAATAGATTTTCTAAAAAGGGAAATGATCTTTATGTACAAAAAGAATTAGAATAGATCTCTACTCAGGGCAAAAATTTGGAAATTGAGGAGATGCCCATAAATTAGGGAGTAGTTGAATAAAGTGTGGTATGCATGTGATTATGATGGAAAATTATTTTTCTATGGCAAATGATTAGTAGGATACTCTCAAAAAAAACAACTAAAAATTCCTCCATGAACTCAAGAAAAATGAAATGTACTATATATAAAATAATAACAATAGCAATGTTCTGAGATGATCAGTTGTAAATGATTCTGTTATTCTTATCAGTACAGTGATCCATGATGACTCTGAAGGACTTATAATGAAAAATTTTATTCTTACCCAGAGAAGGAACTGATTGTGTTTGAACACAGATTGAAACATTCTCTAACAATCTCTCTCTCTCTTCTTTTTCTTCTTCTCCTCCTTTTTGTCATCTTCCTCTCCTCCATCTCTTCTTACTCCTTCTTGTTCTGCTGCTTCTTATTATTATTGCTATATTATCACCACCACCACCACTACCACTTCCACTACTACTACTGCTGCCTCTGCTGCTACAATGTTACTAATTGACAGTGCTCAAACTCAAACTCAGTTCTCATAAACCCAGGTCCTACTGAATCTTTACCACTTACCGGTGGTAAAGATTATTATAGAATACCACAAAATCAGAAAGCATTTACTAGTACTACTAAATGCCAGCCAGCATTGTATTTTATGCTAGGGATAAGGACAAGAGAAATGAAAGTTTCTATTTTCTAGAAGCTAAGAGAGAAAACAATAAGGCATATGTTAATCTCACATTCAGAAAGTGTACTTTTGGGGAGGCAATTTCTGCCTTATAGGGTCTCTCTTTTCCTTTATGTACAATATTTTTTCTTAAGCCTTAATTGATCCCCAGAATTCTGCTAGTGCCTTCCCTCCCAGTCTACCTGGTATTTAACACACACACACACACACACACACACACACACACACACATACATATTTGTATATATATGTATGCAAAAATATATACACACATACATATATGTGTGTATACTCACACACAAGCCTATATATGCTTAAATATGTAAACATTTGTATATATAAACACTGTTTTTATGTATTTTATATTAATGTTACATACCCATATATGTATCTACATTTCATCAGCCCATAAATCTGTAACATTATTTTAAAGAGGAAAATTAGCAAATGTAAACAATTGAAATGTGTATAAATTTTAGTGGACAATACTCTGTGTACTTCTTTATGTACTTGTTTGTATCATTAAAAAGTAAGAACCTACTAGATGTGGTTACATACCTAGGATCTTACTACTTTGTAGAACAGAACTGTAGATCATTTCACCTCAAGTAATTATGAGTTTCATATACCTAAGTCAGTCAGGTGTCTCTACCAAGCCTGGTATAATTGTGGTGAGACCCTGAGAGCTGGGTTCCATTATGCTGTCCTATAAGTAACAACAAGCCAACCCAGGTCAGAAATGGATTAAGATTAAAGTCCAGTGATAATAATTAGTGGGAATTGTGCCAAGGCACAGTGGCTATTGCATCTGCAACCTTAGGAGAATCAGAAAAAAACAGTCTCCTCCCAACCCCCCCCCCAAAAGAAAAGAAAGAAAAAAAGATGCTAGAACCCTGGAAGTAAAGATTGCTTTTTAGATTCTTGTATCTGGAGCACCCAGTACAGCACCTAGCACTTAGAATTCACTAATTAAGTATTTGGAGATCAAATTCGTTTTTTTAAGGATACATTTAGAGAATAAATGCAAATAAATTTGTTGTCATTAAATCATTTCAGTTGTGTTCAACTCTTTATGACAACCATCTAGGGTTTTCCTGGCACTATAGTGCATTGCCACCTTCTCCAGTTCATTTTACACACAAATAAACTGAAACAAAAAGGTTGAAAGGAACAAACAGCTGTTAAGGGTCTGAAGTCAGATTTGAATTTGGAGAAATGAGTCTTCCTGATTCTAGGCCCAGCACTCGATTTATGGTGCAATGTAACAGCAAATAAAAACCTAATAGTGAAAACAAAAAGGACTTTGAGATGGACAACTCTAGTATTTGGAGAATCAGGAAAGGTTTAATATAGAAGGGGATGCTTAAACTGTTTTGAAAGAGGAGCCTCTGAGATATAGATGGGGGAAGAATGCATTCTAATCATGGGGGAACAATCAGTATCAAGAGACAGAAAAATAAAAAATTTGAGCAGCTAAAGAATTGATAACTCTCCTTACTCAGCTCAGACATTTTTTCTGTCTATACTATAGGATACATTCAATATCCCAACTACACATAAAAAGAAAAAAAAACTTGTTATTTTTTCAGACAAATCATTCACATCAAAATCTGCCTGACTCACTACTGGAATTTTCTGATTATATGGTACAGAATTATATTTTTTTCTCCTTTCCTGTTTGTCACTTTTATTTATGTCTTTATTGAAAATACAGATGTACCAATAAAAAGAGCTTAGTACTCAGTGATTCATATAATTATCTACAAAAAAAGCCAATAAGGTTAGTACCATAGGGAGAAAAAAATAATGAAAGAATTTCAGGGGTATCTTTAGAAGAGAAAGAATGAGGGTTTGAAAAGTTATTCTTCAGTCAAATGCAAAACATTTATTTATTTATTTATCGTTCTTTCTTTTTCTCTTTCTTTAAATAATTATAACTTTTTATTGACAGAACCCATGCCTAGGTAAATTTTTACAACATTATCCCTTGTACTCACTTCTATTCCAACTTTTCCCCTCCTTCTCTCCATCCCCTCCCCCAAATGGCAAGCAGTCCTATACATGTTAAATATGTCACAGTATAACCTAGGTACAATATATGTGTGCAGAACCAAATGGTTCTCTTGTTGCACAAGAAGAATTGGATGCTGAAGGTAAAAATAATCCGGGAAGAAAAAAAATGAAAACAGTTTACATTCATTTTCCAGTATTCTTTATTTGGGTGTAGCTGCTTCTGTCCACCACTGAACAATTGAAACTGAATTAGATCTTCTCTTTGTCGAAGAAATCCACTTCCATCAGAATACATCCTCATACAGTATCATAGTTGAAGTATATAATGATCTCCTGGTTCTGCTCATTTCACTTAACATCAGTTCATGTAAGTCTCTCCAAGCCTCTCTGTATTCATCCTGCTGGTCATTTCTTACAGAACAATAATATTCCATAACATTCATCTACTACAATTTACCCAACCATTCTCCAATTGATGGGCATCCATTCATTTTCCAGTTTCTAGCTGCTACAAACAGGGTTGCCACAAAGATTTTGGCATGTACAGGTCCCTTTCCCTTCTTTAGTATTTCTTTGGGATATAAGCCCAATAGTAGCACTGCTGGATCAAAGGGTATGCACAGTTTGATAACTTTTTGGGCATAATTCCAGATTGCTCTCCAGAATAGTTTGATTCATGCATAACTCCACCAGCAATGCATCAATGTCTCAGTTTTCCCACATCCCCTCCAACATTCATCATTATTTTTTCTTGTCATCTTAGCCAATCTGACAGGTGTGTAGTGGTATCTCAGAGTTGTCTTAATTTGCATTTCTCTAATCAATAGTTATTTGGAACACTTTCATATGAGTGGAAATAGTTTCAATTTCATCTTCTGAAAATTGTCTGTTCATATCCTTTTACCATTTTTCAATTGAAAAATGGCTTGATTTCTGATAAATTAGCATCAATTCTCTATATATTTTGGAAATGGGACCGTTATCAGAACCTTTAACTGTGAAAATGTTTTCCCATTTTGTTGCTTCCCTTCTAATATTATTTGCATTAGTTTTGTTTGTACAAAGGCTTTTTTTTATTATATCAATTATATACAGCCTTGTAAAAAGCCTTGTACAAAGGCTTTTTAATTGATATAATCAAAATTTTCTATTTTGTGATCAATAATGATATCTAGTTCATCTTTGGTCACAAATTCCTTCCTCCTCCACAAGTCTGAGATGTAAACTATCAGATGTTCCTCTAATTTACTTATAATGTCATTCTTTATGCCTACATCATAGTCCCATTTTGATCTTATCTTGGTGTATGGTGTTAAGTGTGGGTCCGTGCCTAATTTCTGCCATACTAATTTCCAGTTTTCCCAGCAGTTTTTGTCAAATAATGAATTTTTATCCCCAAAGTTAGAATCTTTGGGTTTGTCAAACACTAGATTGCTATAGTTGACTATTTTGTCTTGTGAACCTAACCTATTCCACTGATCAACTAATCTATTTCTTAGCCAATACCAAATGGTTTTGGTGACTGCTGCTTTATAATATAGTTTTAGATCAGGTACAGCTAGGCCACCTTCATTTGATTTTTTTTCATTAATTCCCTTGAGATTCTCGACCTTTTGTTCTTCCAAATGAACTTTGTTGTTATTTTTTCTAGGTCATTAAAATATTTTCTTGGGAGTCTGATTGGTATAGCACTAAATAAATAGATTAGTTTAGGGAGTATTGTCATTTTTATTATATTCACTCGGCCAATCCAAGAGCACTTAATATTTTTCCAATTATTTAAATCTGACTTTATTTGCGTGAAAGTGTTTTGTAATTTTGCTCATATAATTCCTGATTTTCTTTTGGCACATAGATTTTTCAAATATTTTATGCTGTGGACAGTTATTTTGAATAGAATTTCTTTTTGTATCTCTTGCTGTTGGATTTTATTGGTGATGTATAAAAATGCTGAGGATTTATGGGGATTTATTTTGTATCCTGAAACTTTGCTAAATTTATGAATTATTTCTAATAGCTTTTTAGTAGAATCTCTGGGGTTCTCTAAGTATACCATGAAATCAACTGCAAAAGTGATAGTTTGGTTTCCTCATTACCTACTCTAATTCCTTTAATCTCTTTCTTGACTCATTGCTGAGGCTAGTGTTTCTAATACAATATTAATAATAATGGTGATAGTGGGCAACCTTGTTTCACTCCTGATTTTACTGGGAAAGGTTCCAGTTTTTCCCCATTGCATATGATGCTTACTGATGGTTTTAAATATATGCTCCTATTTTAAGGAAAAGTATATTTATTCCTATCCTCTCAAGTGTTTTTATTAGGAACGGATGTTGGTATTTTATGAAATGCTTTTTTTGCATCTATTGAGATGATCATATGGTTTTTGTTAATTTGGTTATTGATATAGTCAATTATGCTAATAGGTTTCCTAATATTGAACCAGCTCTGCATTCCTGGTATAAATCCTACTTGGTCATACTGTATTATCCTGGGGATGATTTTCTGTAATCTTTTTGCTAATATTTTATTTAAGATTTTAGTATCAATATTCATTAGGGAGATTGGTCTATAATTTTCTTTCTCTGTTTTCAACCTACCTGGTTTAGGTATCAGTACCATGTCTGTGTTATAAAAGGAATTTGGGTAGGATTCCTTCAATCCCTATTTTTTCAAATAGTTTATAAATCATTGGAATTAATTGTTCTTTAAATGTTTGGTAGAATTCACATGTAAATCCATCTGGTCCTAGGGATTTTTTCTTAGGGAGTTGGTTAATAGCTTGTTCTATTTCTTTTTCTAAAATGGGGCTGTTTAGTCTATTTACTTCTTCTTCTGTTAATCTGAGCAAGCTATATTTTTGAAGGTATTCTTCCATTTCATTTAAGTTGTCGAATTTATTGGCATAAAGTTGGGCAAAGTAACTCCTAATTATTGCTCTAATTTCCTCTTCATTAGTGGCAAGTTCTCTCTTTTCATTTTTAAGACTAACAATTTGATTTTCCACTTTCCTTTTTTTAGTCAGATTTACTAAGGATTTATCTATTTTGTTGGTTTTTTCATAGAAACAACTCTTAGTTTTATTAATTAATTCAATAACTTTTTTTACTTTCAATTTTATTGATCTCTCCTTTTATTTTTATAATTTCAAATTAAGTGTTTGACTGGGGGTTTTTAATTTGTTGCTTTTCTAGCATTTTTAGTTGAAAGCCCAATTCATTGACCTTCTCTTTCTCTATTTTATGCAAGTAGGCTTGTAGAGATATAAAATTTCCCCTTATTACATCTTTGACTGCATCCCACACACTTTGGTATGACATCTCATTATTGTCATTTTCTTGGGTGAAGTTATTAATTATGGCTATGATTTGCTGTTTCACCCAATCATTCTTTAGTATGAGATTATTTAGTTTCCAATTATTTTTTGGTCTATTTTCCCCTGGCTTTTTATTGAATATAATTTTCTTTGCATCGTGGTCTGAAAAGGATGCATTTACTGTTTCTGCCTTACTGCATTTGAGTTTGAGGTTTTTATGTCCTAATATATGGTCAGTTTTTGTATAGGTTCCATGAACTGCTCAGAAGAAAATGTACTCTTTTCTGTCTCCATTTAGTTTTCTCCAAAAAATCTATCATATCTAACTTTTCTAGTATTCTATTTACTTCTTTGATTTCTTTCTTATTTATTTTGTGGTTTGATTTATCTAATTCTGAGAGTGCAAGGTTGAGATCTCCCACTATTAGTTTTGTTGTGTATTTCTTCTTGTAGTTCTCTTAATTTCTCTTTTAAGAATTTAGATGCTACACCACTTGGTGCATATATGTTTAATATTGATATTGCTTCATTATGTATGCTACCCCTTAGCAAGATATAGTGCCCTTCCTTATCTCTTTTAATTAGATCAATTTTTGTTTTTGCTTGATCTGAGATCAGGATGGCTCCCCCAGCTTTTTTTACTTCACCTGAAACGCAGTAGATTCTGCTCCAACATTTTACCTTTACTCTGCATTTATCTCCCTGCTTCAGGTGTGTTTCCTGTAAACAACATATTGTAGGATTCTGGCTTTTAATCCATGCTGCTAACTGCTTCCTCTTTATAGGGGGAGTTTACCCCATTCACATTTATGGTTAAAATGACCAATTCTGTATTACTTGTCATCTTGTTAACCCCTGTTTATGCTTTTCTCCCTTCCTTTCCCCTTATCCCCTCCCCAGTATTAAACTTGTGAGCACCACTTGCTTCTCACAGCCCTCCCTTTTTAGTATCCCTCCCCCCACCTTAGTGTTCCTCCCCCATCTTACTCCTTTTCCTCACTATTTCTGTATTCTCTTTCACTTAGCTTATTCTTTGCCTTTTCACTTTTCCCCTCCCACTTTTCAATGAGGTGGCAGAAGTTTCACCATAAATCAAATATTTCTAAATTTTTTCTTTTAAATCCAATTCTGATGGCAGTAAGATATGCACTAAGTTCACCCCCCTCCATTCTTTCTCTCAGATATAATAAGGTTCCTTTGCCTCATTTTTTTATATCTTTTTCTAATTGTCCAATTGAGTTTTTAAGTGAGTTATTTTGTTCTATGGAATTTTTTTTCCATTTTGCCAATTTTATTTTTAGAGAGCTATTTTCTTTTTCCAGTTCATTAATCCTGTTTTCAAGGATTTGATTTTTTTATCCATTCTGTCTTTAAATGAGTGGGATGATTTCTCCAGATTCTCTTGCCAAGCTTCCCTTTCCTTTTCCCATTTTTCTTCTAGCTCTCTTGTGAAAGCCTTTTTAATTTCTACTATGAGAGTCATCTGTGTCGAGGATCCCATCATATGATCCTTTGGGAATTTATTCTGTTTTAGTCTGTTTTTAGTCTCCTCATGGTTTAAAGTCAACTCTTTATCCATAAAGATGCTGTCAATGGTTGAGGTCCATATAAATTTTTTGCTTATTTTGCCAGAGAAGAATCAAAGAAGACAAACTAGCAAAAAAAAAAAAAAAAAAAAAAAAGCAAAAACAAAACA
This sequence comes from Sarcophilus harrisii, assembly GCF_902635505.1. NCBI lineage: Eukaryota > Metazoa > Chordata > Mammalia > Dasyuromorphia > Dasyuridae > Sarcophilus > Sarcophilus harrisii. Next base: position 86,125,260 of record NC_045430.1, on the reverse strand, counting down.
AAACAAACAAACAAACAAAAACCCAAATGCAATCTGCTTTTTTTTCTGGGGGGGGGGGTTTGGGGGGTGAGTCTGAATGGTGTTACCAAGCTTCTTCTACAGACTGCGGGAGGCAGCAGCAAGACACTAGCAGGACAGAGATGGCTGTGCTGCACCTGCACTCTGAGACTCCAAGAGTGTGCTGAGACACTGGGGGGTGGGTGTGGCCAGGTCCAGAGAGACCCTAGCTTTTCAGGGTTGTATTCTTCATCCCCTGTGTTTTTAGCTTCTCTGCTTGTCTGCTGGCTTGCTGCCAGGGCAAAGTAGCCAATCCTGTAACAAAGCTCTCCCTGCAGAGACGGCTGAGATCACACCCTGCCCCCTCCAGTCTGCTCAGCTATGAGCTGCCCGCTGCACTCTCACTGCTGCTGCCTGCTCTCAGCCCGAGCCCATCTAAAACCGTGTCCTCCAGCAAAAACAGACTTTTCCTGGCGAATTTCAAGGATATCTTCTCTTGGTAATTGTTTGTGGGTTTTTTTTCAGTCAAGCATTAATTCTGAGGCTTGCCATGAATTAAATTCTCAGGGAAAACGTGGAGCTTAAGAAGATGTGTGCCTCCTTTCTGCCATCTTGGCCCCAAATCCATTTATTATTATTTTTTTTTATGAGAATATATACAATCCTCAACACTGGACACTGCTTCCAGAACTAAAGATTTTAACCCATTTTTGACTTTGTTATTGTGTTATGTGTAGACACATAAAGCACAAAGACAAAGGGTAGAATTGGACCCAGGCATGTGACTAATCTATGTGAAATAGTGTGTTTGAGCCCATATCTTCCTAATGTCAGTCTAGTTTCTCTTTCCACTATTCCTTGATGTTTCTATTATTGCTATCTTGAGGGAGTGTAAATTGTTCATGGAGGACTAGTGTTTCTAGTGTGAGGGCTAGCAAACTTTTTTCAGGGGTTTTTAACCAGCTTTTAAGTCCACCAGTCACCCAAGTCTCACATGTAGCTCCAAAAGTGTAGCACAAGCCGGGCCCAGGACACAGGAAAACCATTTCAGCAAATGGGCTAAACCAGATTAACTCCATCTGTGTATTAGAGATATCTGCCCTATGAAGACTTGGTAGAATGAGTAGTTTAGAATAACTTTTTCCAGTGCCCATGAATTAATAATTAGATACTTCTCTGGAATAATACCAGATTGAGGAGGAGACAAATTTTGAACTTTATATTGTACTCATTGCAATTACATATATTTTTTCCTATTGTCACCAAAATAAACCAGGACCAAAAGAATAGAGAACAAATGGCTAGATTATGGGGGGAAATTATAGAGTTTTCCTAAGGAATTGAAGGCAAGTTCTTTTGTGTTTAACAGCATAGAGCAGTTTTGTTGGGAATGAGTATTATGGGAAGTAGGAAAAGGAATTCTTATGAGTTTATACCATTCCTGGTGAATGTTAAGTAAATATAGAATAATTGCCTTTATAGTTAAATAGCTCCAGAGAATTCTGACAGTCACCTTTTCCCTTAAGATTAGATAATTATTCAGAAGAGTAATTCTGGAAATAACTACATACCCCCTATGTTTACCTGCCTTACTTTCCTAAATTATTTAGCTTGACAAGGGTTTTTTTTTTTTTTTTGGTCTCTTTGGACACTGTCCTCCAAGCTTCTATTTCCAATTTGTTTTTAAAGTGGACTAGGTTTGATATTTATTAGTGTCTTTTAAACTTACCTCTTCATTATACCGTTTCCTTGTTCAGTGAATTAATTCTCTTGAACAGATTTCAGTCATAGTAGATAAGACATCTTTTGTAATTTTGGAAAGTTAAATTCTCTATTCTCTTTAATGTTTGATGAGATATTCCTGAGAGCTACCTCAGAATCTCAAAGAAAAGACATTCTTATTTGAATGGCAAAGTAGAAAATGATACTAGATATTGCCCATTGGCTGACAATGAGCAAGAGTCTCAAAGAATGTAAGAGAGAGCAATCAATAGTGTGTGAAGTACTGGACAATACTAAAAAAATTACTGAACTTATTATTTTCCAGTTTTTCAGCAAACTATATAGTATGCTCTTGTAAAATTTTAAGCAGTAAGCAGTCAAGGATTGCCAACAAGTAAGTATGTTTTGGTTTTGGTATCATTTTTTCTTCTTTCTGTTGATATTATAACAAAATATTGTGCATGCTTCTTAAACATGATCACATATCTGGACATATCTGAACAAAAGCATTTACATTCAACAGAACAAAAATCAAATATGAACACTAACTTGTCATTTCATTTCCTACTGCTTATTTATTAATTTTGTTATATTTGGGGATGGTATTGAAAATGTTATTCTTTGAATTTTAATCTGTGGAATCATAGATTTGGAATTGGAGAGCCCTCAGAGGTCATCAGGTTCAAAATTCTTAAGGGGATGAGAAACAAGAAAAAACAGAAAATTTAAAAGACTTTCCTAAAATCAAACTACCATTAAGTGACAAAGACAAGACTTGGGTGAAAGTCCCTTCTCCCTCAGTACAGCATTTTTTCCATTATCATATAATGCTTTCAAAGAAGAATTAAAAACCTTCAGAAAAAGCTTATTAAACATTATTAGATCAAAAACGTAATTATGAAATCTAAAAGAGATTTCAATAAATCTTTGTATAAATCAGGAAAAAGAGAATAAGAAAAAAGGAACTGATGAAAATCTAAGAAACAGAGAAATGAGTTGATTCCATCGGGTATGTGAGCATTCATCAAAACCCCTGAAAAGTAAACTATCATCAGTCTCAATCCTATAGAAAATTGACTCAGCTCCATCCTTGAGGCATTCCTCTGCATTATTACTTGACTGCTGATGAACAGTGCTGGTAAAAATCAAGAAACTGAGTTACTGATAACATCTAAGTTATGACTATACCTGTCCTTGTCCAGGAAGAGAAGACTATAGGATTTAAGATGATTGAGGAACCAGAAGCCTAGGTTATTTGAGGAATACCTTTATATATGTATGTAATGTATCTTAATTACCTAAGTCCTAATATATCTGATAAAATAGAAAATGTTATTTAATAATATTATTTAATTTAATAAAACTTGAAGCCCTGAAACATAAGTAGTTTACAAGCTTAAATGGTGTATGTAATTATTTTCCCAGTGGCATCTTAATAACAACCTTGTAAAGTATATATTATCAGTATTTTACTGTTGAAACTGAGTTTCTTTCCTAAGTATCTTTCCTAAGACCACATAGACCATAAGTATTTATAGTGGGAAAATGGGAGAAGAAAGTGGAGGTATCTACAATATGGAAAAAATAAGCATCAGTTCCTGAAGCTGAAAGTGTGAAATAAAGGAATGCTTTGGTATATGTGCCAGAGATTAATTGGTATAGGGAAGGAATGTTAGAAAAGTTCCTATCATCACCACCATTAAGAATGTGAGTCCCCCAAGGGCAAAACATTTTTTTTTGGTACCTTACTGATATCCTTATTAATTACCATAGTTCTTGGAACAAAGTAAATAATAAATGCTAATTGATAGGTAATTGATAGAAAGAGAGAGACAAACAGAAAAATAGATAAGACAGAGAGATTAATGATAGGGAGAGAGAGAGAGAGAGAGAGAGAGAGAGAGAGAGAGAGAGAGAAACAGAAAGACAAACTGATTGATACTAGAATTACAGACTATATAAGGGGTGAGTCATGATAGAAGTGGCCGTAGATTTTGATTCAAAAGATCTATTTGCACACAGATCTGCTGCTCAGATGATCTGTAACACCCTTTGCAAACTAAAGTTCTATTACTGAACATACTACCGCAGTAAATATTTAATTGCATTGGCATACACTTTTACTTGAAACGTTAGGAGTTTGTCCTCCCTTCTTGTCTTCCCTCCCTCATATAGAAATGAAGTTGTAGTTTGTTAATATAAATTAATAGAAAAATAAACTCCTTTCTAGAAATTCAAATTATAATAAATTATAATGGAATGCATGTCATTATAGGAAAAGAATTCTGGACTCCAATTCTTTCTCATTTAAAAAGCAAACAAATGAGATATAACTTATTAGCTACTATTGGAGCCAAGGTGTTGAGTAAAGGCAAAGACTCACTGGAACTATCCACCAAAGCCCTCCAAATCCTACTAAATAATGAATTTAAACAATTTTTAGAAATCAGGCTCCACAAAAAAAAAAAAAAAAAAAAAAAAAAAAAAAAAAAAAAAAAAATGGAGTGCAGGAATTTTCCAGCCAATGACAATTAGAGGTTTAGCAGGAAAGGTCTGCTGCATAGAGTGGGAGACCAGTTCAGTCTTGGCAGAGTGCATGCCAGCAAAGCCCTAGCCCAAGCTCAGTCCTGGTGCCAGCAAACCAGGATTAGGCCTTAGGGCCTTTGAATCAGTGGCAGCCCTGGAAGTTTCCAGATCTCTCAACATAGAGACACCAAAGACAACTTGGAAGTTTGGCAGAAATGTTGTCTCACTAGGGTGAAAGAACCTTGGCAAATTAGAAAACAAGGATCCAGGCAGAGGCAGTAGCAGCTACCAGAGGCTTCAGCACACAGAGGGGATGAAACTGATCAGGTAAAGTCTCTTTATTAGCACTGAGGAAAGTCTTGATTATTTTAGAACATTAACACTTATAGCTATAGTGCAGCACTCAAACAAACTTCTCTTAGGATCATAACTTCTTGGAAGAACTAAAAAATTATAAGTCTCTAGAAGGATTCCTGAAAACAGCTGCACAAAATGATTAAAGCTTTTAGAATCCTGGTTTAGCAAAGAAGTAATAGCTGAATAATAAGCTGGGGAGATGAGCAAACAACAGGAAAAGGCTCTGGTCATAGGAAGTTACTATGTTGATAAGGAAGATCACAATACACACTCAGAAGAAAATAACAAATCAAAGCTCCCATATCCAAAGCACAATTGGTATCGGGCCTTGGAAAAGCTCAAAAGGGATTTTGAAAATTAAATAAGAGAGATAGAGAAAAATTATTAAAAATTATTGGTTGACCTGAAAGTTATAATCATAAAAAGGACCTAGACATCATTTTATAAAAAAAAATTATTAAAGAAAACTTTGCTGATGTTCTAAAAGCACAAGGTAATATAGAAATTGAAAAAAAATTCCATTGATCATCTCCAAAGATTTCAAGATAAATACTATATATATACATATACACACATATATAATATTATAGCCAAATATTATAGTCAAATTCCAGAAATTTCAGGTCAAGAAGAAAATATTACAATTATCCAAAAAGAAACAATTTGAATATAATGGAGTCACAATCAGGATAACACAAGACTTAGTAGTTTCTACATTAAAGTATCAAGGTCTTGAAATATGATTTTCCAGAAAGCTATGGAGCAAGTATTACAAACAAGAATCATCTACTCAGCAATACTGAGTATAATATTGCTTAGGAGAAAAGGTGTAAATTCATTGAAATAGAGGACTTTGGAGTGTTCAGGATGAAAAGATCAAAGTTGAACAGAAAATTTAACTTTCAAATTCAGGGCTCAGGAGAAGCATAAATAGATAATCAGGAAAGGAAATTTATAAGCAACTTAATCATGTTTATCTCTTTTCATTCCTACATGAAAACTGATGCTTATAACTTATAAGAACTTCTTCATCACTAGCACAGTTGGAATGAGTATTTTGAAATGGAAAGCACAGGTGAGATTTTAATATGAAGGAATAATATCTAAAAATATAAGATTAAGAAGTGAGAGGGGAAGGTACTAGGCAAGGGAAAGGGAGAAGTAGAATTTTGTAAATTATCTTTCATAAAAGGGACAAGAAGATGCAATTGCAGATTAAGAGGAAGAGGGAATGGAAAATGAGAACATTACTCTCATCAACTCAAAGAGGAAATATCATACATATACAATAAGGGTATAGAAATCTATCTCAGAAAAAAAATAGTCCTAAAAAGTATTATGAGAAAGGGGTGGGTGATAAAAGAGAAAGCATATTTGGGGAGAGGGTGATCAAAAGCAAAATACTTTTTAGAAAGGGGAGGTAAAAGAAAGAAAGAGTAGAATAATCAGAACAGAAATACAGTTAGGAAAAGTAAAAGTGAAAACAATTTTGAAGCAAGTTTGACTGATGAGGACCTGATTTCTCAATTGTTTAAATAACTGAATCAAATTAAAAAAATAAGAACCATTAACAATTAAATGATATAAACTATTCCTAAAGGGTTATATATTCATGCATGTACTTTAACTGAACAGCACCAGTACTAGGTATGAATACCAAAAAGGATTTTAAAAAAGAAAGGGATTTATATGCACAAAAATATTTAAAACAAAAATATTTTAAAATTAAATATTCTCTTAGGGCAAAAATTTGGAAAGTGATGGGATTCCCATCATTTGGGGAATGGCTGAATAAAGTATAATATGTGATTATAATGGAATATCATTGTTCTACAAAAAATGATGAATAGTTTGCCCTTGGAAAAAAAACAGAAATTCCTCTGCGAATGTGAAATGTACTTTATAGAAAGTAATAGCAATACCATGGGAAGAGCAGGTATGAATGATTTTGCTGTTCTTAGCAATATAATAATTCAAAACTCCACTGAAAGACTTATAATAAAAAATACTTTCCATAGACAAAGAAAGAATAGATTGTCTCTGAACACATCCTGAAGCATACTATTTTTTTTTTCTTGAGATTTCTTTTTGGGGAAATTTTCTTTCACAAAATGATTTTTTTGAAAGTTTGGCAAAACGTACCTTCTCAATGAGGAGGTGAAGTGGAAAGGGAGACATCTGAAACTCAGATTTTTAAAAACAATTGTTTAAAACGTTTACATGTATTTGGGGAAAATAAAATACTAAATAAACTAATTAGCTACTAAAAAATAAAAAGAAAGTAAATAGCATAGGGGAAAGTAATGATAATATTGTGACATCATTCAAAAGCTGTTCCTAATAAAAGTTTCAGGACATTCTACAAAGTTTACACCAAATAATTTCAACTTTCTTTCATTCCTAACGCCACTTATATTTTGGTTTTCTTAACTCTTTTTTTTTATCATTCTTAGAAATAGAGGATAGAACATGATAACAGGGGATTAAAAGTATGAATGAGAGGAAAATGTGTTTATAATCATAGTTACAGTCTCATAGAGTTATATGGTATACACTCAATTGTAAAATTCTCTACGATATATGAAAAGAGTAATAAAGATGAACAAAGTATTGTTATTCTGAGGACAGAAGTTTATTACTAATTAGAGAAGCATTATTATCCCCATAATAGAGATAGACGAACCGAGGTAGACTTAATTGAACATTGTGGAATGGGTTGGGATGGGGGAATTAAAGGAGAATAATCTATTTCACAGTTGAGAAAGAAGGATTGTGAGCAAAGTACAACATTTGTAATGAAGTGCATTCTGAGTATTTCTAGGCTTTCTGAAGGATAGAATGTATAAAAGATGAACCTAAAAATGTAGATTGGTAGACATTTACAGAATATTTTAAATGAAAGAATAAAAATAAACAGGAAGTTCTCATTTCACTTGTAGCTATATGGTACTAATGCACTCTATCTAATATTTTATTTGGGTATATATATCCCCAATTATGTTAACCTTAAAAGCAACAACCATGTCTTATTTATTTTTCAGATTCCCTTTTATACCTACTATACTAGCATAACAAAGACTAAATAATTTAGAATGATTAAATGAATTAATTCTAGTACTTTGTCTTTTCTCCATATCAATTCTAGCCCATATTTATATATGTTTCTTTCTCTTTTTTTAGTTGTTTCTCTTTATTTTTTATTGTGGATCTACTAGTGAAGAGAGAAAATAAAAATGAAAAATCATACCCAGGTATCAGAGTTCATCCTTTTGGGATTGTCAGATGACCCAGAGCTTCAATTTCTCATTTTCTTCTTCCTCTTACTGGCCTATATACTCAGCATTGCTGGCAATATGACTATCATCATTCTCACCCTGCTGGATTCTCACCTTCAGACGCCAATGTATTTCTTCCTCCGGAATTTCTCCTTCTTAGAAATTTCATTTACAACTGCCAGTGTTCCCAGATTCTTGGGCACTATTATTACTGAGGACAAGACCATTTCGTACAATGGCTGTATGGCTCAGTACTTTTTTATCATCCTTTTTGGAGGAACTGAGTTTTATCTTCTAGCAGCCATATCCTATGATCGCTATGTTGCCATCTGCAAACCCTTACATTACACAACCATCATGAGCAATAGAGTCTGCACATTGCTTGTAGTTTGTTCGTGGTTGAGTGCATGCATGATTGTCTTCTCAGAAATTATTTTTATGCTTCAACTGGACTATTGTGATGATATTATTGATCATTTCATCTGTGATTATTCTCCACTCTTACAACTATCTTGCACAAACACACAATTCTTAGAGACACTGGGATTTTTCTGGGCTGTAGTGACTCTTATATTAACATTGGTATTAATAATAGTCTCTTATACCTATATCATCCAGACAATTCTGCAGATTCCCTCTGCCAGTCAGAGGAAAAAAGCCTTTTCTACTTGTTCTTCTCACATGATTGTCATCTCCATTTCTTATGGAAGTTGCATTTTCATGTACATCAAACCCTCAGCAAAGGACAGAGTCTCTTTGAGCAAGGGAGTTGCTGTGCTAAATACATCAGTAGCCCCTATGCTGAATCCCTTCATTTATAGCCTAAGGAATCAGCAAGTGAAACAAGCATTCAAGGACATGATTCAGAAGATTACATTTTCTTCAAAGGGAAAAGCTTATTGAACTGAATAAAACGGTGCAATGAGAGTTAGATATTTTTGATATTCACTCACTCCAGAGTTTTGTCAGCTCCCTCATATCTGGTCTTTTTCTTTCTCATATATCAATACTTTAAATGAAGTTTTAATTTTAAAAACAAATTCATACAGCAAATTTTTGTATTTAATTGATAAACTTTTGTTTTTATATATACTGTCTTTGCCAATTCATTGGCAAATTAGTTCATTGAGGATAGGCAGTATTTAATGTTCTGCCTTTATATACTTCACTCAAAGCACAATTTCTCACAATGTACCCATATAGTATGTGTAGACTATGAATGTTTTTTAAAAATTGGGTGAGCAATTGATTCTTATTGGTTCACTGATTTTTAGAAGTGGGTATTCCCTCCATTCATCTATCTCAACAATACCTCTCAGTCCAAAGAAATGGTTTTTGAGTTGCTATGGCACCTACCAAAAATAATCATCACTTTTTATCTGGCTTACTATTTATATAGCTATCTATTATGAAGACCTTAATCAAAGAATTTCTGATTGAATAAGACCTATACAACATAAGATTTGTGAGAACTTACGTTGTACTAGAAAAGCATTGAAGATGTTAACATCACATCTATACATAGAAACCAAATGATTGCTTAGTGGAAGATTTCTTACTCAAATGCTCAAGTGAATTTGCAATCTCATCAATATGGGAGTTTGTGTCAATGATTCAGAATGCAAATCATCCAGGTTTGCCCATTTTTCGGTGATTTTTGCCCATATCTCCTAGAAGGTTTTTTTATTTGGCATTTGTCTAATATGTTGCTTTTTCTCTTAGTTGATCATCTACCTAACATCCCTTTTTTGCCACATAGATGGTTCATATTTGTTTCCTATCATATAATTTCTTAATGACATCCTTTACTTATGTAGTTTTAGAGTTCCTTTGTTGTTGTTTATATCTTATAGATTGCCCACATCTACTATATAGCATTTTTTCTTCTTTCTGTGACTTCCATGAAGCAATACTTTTTATAGACTCACCAATACCTTTCCTTCTATCCCTTCCACTAGTCTCTCAAATAATGAAATGCTCTTTCTGCAATACCCTTGGAGATTGTGAGCCTTCTTGCCTAATACCAATTACTATTGCTATGCCTTTTGTTCTTTTTTGCTATAATAATTATGTGCACATTTAAGGCAGACGTGGAAAATTTGGGAAAACTTCTGTAATATCTCTTGATATTTTTTCATCTCCATTCCCTTCAGTCTCATTCCATTCCTGCCCCAATTCACTTTGTCATTTGCAATTCCTATTCCCTTTCCAACTCCCTAATCTTTCATGGTCCTCCTACAGGTGAAAGCAGAACTTCATTTTTCTGAAGTTCATTATTGAACTTCATTTGCTTCCTTTAGTTCACCTTTCCTTAAAGTCCACTCAACTGAATTTTCTTTCTAAATCAAAATTATGTTACTGTAATATTCTAAAACTCAGATCTTTCTCTGTCCTTTTGAAGGATTGTTAATACTAGGCTCAACAACTTCTCCTGTCAACTCATTTTACTAAAGTATTTCACTTTCTATACACATTTCCCCTAAACCAATCTAAAATGACTGTCTGAATGAATCCCCTTAAGACCTATGACCTAATTCTTCAGTCCTCCTTAGACATACTTAGGGATGACCACAAACTAGATTTTGTCATTAGTGCAATATTTCCCTTATTAGAAACCTGGCATTCCCTCATCTCACCAAAACCTTCTTTCCATAAATTCTGGTTCCACTACTCCTATGTCTTCTATATAAAACGTATCCAACTTCCTCATAATAACCTTAATTTCATTACCATTCAGTATTTCTCAGGTCATCATCCACATTCAAATTTCCCTTTACTCTATCTAAAATCTGATCTCAAGAGTTAGCCTTTTCAACTCTACACTATCCTTTGGTCTTGATACCTCTGTTCTTTTATGCTTTTCTTGTCAAATCTTAGCCCAAAATAATTCCTATCATAATGTTCCTTTGCTCCTCATGAGCTGCTGGAAATATTACAAGTATACTAATTGGACACATTACAACATCATGTTATCCAATTTCAACTTGGCTTTCATTCCAACAAAGTAATGTGTCTTTATTCTTCACGTATATATCCCTATCTTCTTTCCCAGAGAAGCTATTAAAAAACGTCTATTTCCTTTTCCTGTCCTTCTCTTGCTCCATCACCTTTTGTCTGAAAATCTTGCTTGTCTTTCTAGAAAAAGTTTATTTTTTTTTCAATTTGAGCTTCTTCTCCTTTTATCTTCATTTAAAAACCTCTTGCAAACATCTCCCATCCCTTCTTCACAAATCACACCAGTATCTTTGTAGAAAAAACAAACATCCCAAAAAGGATCTTGAGGAGTTGGGCATAACTGAAAAATAATAAAACAATATCTATTATTGTCACTATTATTTAATATGTGATAACAATGTTAGATGTTATATTTAAAGAAGAGAATGAAATTGAATGTATAAACAGAGAAAAATAAAAGTATGTCTTTTTACAAATAATATGTAAATATGTTTAGATATTTAACTAAAAAATTAAAAAATAAGCGGTAAATAAATGAAATATTGAAATAAGCCTACATAACTCTTTATTTTTTATTCTTTCTGTATTACAAACACACATCAAAAATGATAGATAACTACAGAATATATGAATACTTTGCGACCCACATACCAACAGAAACAGAGATTATATGAGTATAATTACTAAATGCTTTAAAAAGAGGCAAACAAATTACTGGAGAGGTACTAATCACAGATGATTGGGCCATGAAAGGCTTGAGAAATATTTATTAAGTAATAAGTACATGCAAAACATTTTGTTAAACACTAGAGAAAAACAGAAAATTTTATACAATCCTACTCTTAAATACTCACACTGATTGGAGAAAATAAAAATAAATTTTCCTACCAATATGGTGGATGGAAAGACTCAGCTGTTCCAAGAATTAAGCAGCAAGTTAGATGGTAAATCCTAATGGTGCTCAGGGCACTTTAGTGGATTAGAGGATGGCACTGGTCAAAATATAGAGGGCATAGAGACAGTTATGGTGTAAGTCCTAGGAGGACCTTAGGAGGACATAAAAAGACACACATATGATAAGGCCTGATTTTCCTACACTTCTCCAGAAGGAATAGAATTGATAACTCCCAACATACCCAAATCATGTAACAGGTCAAGCTGCCCAAAGAGGATTTAGGGGGCTTGGGATAGAACGCATTGGAGGAATGGTAAACAATACTCTTTATACTGTCTCATTTACAATTGTTTCAGATGAGCTCTGGGAACTAAGAGGCTAGAAAAGGAGGCCTAAATTAATTTATAAGTTCTGTGCCATAACAATTTAACTTCCAATATTTACTGAATGAAGAAATGCAACATATCAGTATGATATTAATAACTAAAAATAAGAGAAATAAAAGTTAAAATAAATATATGATGCAACTTCTCATCCAACAAATTAGCAAGAATAATAGAAGAAGAAGAGTGTAACTGTTAGAGGGACTATTGGAGTATAGGCACAATAATATACTATTGGTAAAACTGTGAATTGTGTCAATCATTATAGAAAGTAATTTGGAACTCAGAAAACCTCTCCAATTCCACACAATTGAATTAATCATGAATTAATTCTGCCTATCAATGGCTCTGGAGATTAAGTGAATATTTGTTCATCAAGGAAAACATTGTGAGGTGGCTAGCTTAAGTATAACATGCTTTTTACAGCATTACTCAGTATCATTGATCTCACTCATTGTTTGGAATCTGCTGGCTCAAGAATGAGTGTGAATAGCAATTGATTCTATTTTGTGTAGAAACCCTGATGTTTTTCCTCTCCTAGATTGATTATATTTTTTCATTAATTATTTTTAACTAAGGAAGAGGCTGATATTTACCTTATTTCTGACTTAGACTCAATAACTGAATGATCATTGCCTCAGTGAAACTGAGACCTGAGAAAGACATTAGCTTAAAAAGATCAACTTCTCCCACTGCATCCAGCATCATTTCCAGTTGTGTTAATCTCTATTTTGCTAATAAAGCCAGATGGCTCTTGAAGAGGGAGTGAGGCTGCTGACTTTGCAGAGCCCTCTCTCACTTAGATCCAATTTACTTGCTAGTTATGACATCACCTTTCTGCTCCATGAACAAAGGACAAACAATAGATCTTGGTATTCTGATATAATACAATCTGAGCAGCTAGATATCAAAAGGCATTGGGCATGAAGCCTGAAATTAGAAAGAATCAGGAAAAGATAATGCTGAATGTTCGAGGGGATGTGGGAAAACTGGGACACTAATACATTGTTGGTGGAATTGTGAATGCATCCAACCATTCTGGAGAGCAATTTGGAACTATGCTCAAAAAGTTATCAAGCTATACATACCCTTTGAGCCAGCAGTGTTACTACTGGGCTTAAGGAAGGGAAAGGGACCTGTATGTGCAAGAATGTTTGTGGCAGTCCTTTTGTAGTGGCCAGAAACTGGAAACTGAATGGATGCCCATCCATTGGAGAATGGCTGAATAAATTGTGGTATATGAATGTTATGGAATATTATTGTTCTGTAAAAAAAAATGACCAACAGGATGATTTCAGAAAGGCCTGGAGAGACTTACATGAACTGATGCTGAGTGAAATGAGCAGAACTAAGAGATCATTACATACTTCAACAACATATGATGATGAGTTCTAATGGACGTGGCCCTCTTCAACAATGAGATGACCCAAATCACTTCCAATAGAGCAGTATGAATAGAACCAGCTACACCCAGTGAAAGAACTATGGGAAATGAGTGTGAGCCACAACATAGCATTTTCACTCCCTCTGTTTTTGTCTGCTTGCATTTTTGATTTCCTTCTCAGGTTATTTTTACCTTATTTCTAAGTCCGATTTTTCTTGTGCAGCAAAATAACTGTATGGATATGTATACATATATTGTATTTAACATATACTTTAATATATTTAACATGTATTGGTCTATCTGCCATCTAGGGGAGGGGGTGGGGGGAAGGAGGAGAAAAGTTGGAACAGAAGGTTTTGGAATGGTTAATGCTGAAAAATTACCCAAGCATATATCCTGTTAAAAAAAAGATATATATATATATATATATATATATATATATATATATATATATATATAACTTGCTACCAGAAAAAGAGTTGCTACAGATATTTTTGCACTTGTCAGTTCCTTTCCTTCCTTTATGATTTCCTTGGGATACAGATCCAGTAGTAGCACTGCTAGGCCAAAGGAAATGCATAGTCCTTTGGATGTAGTTCCTAATTGCTTTCCAAAATGGTTGGATCATTTCACAATTCCCCCAACAATGCATTAGTGTCCCAGTTTTCTGACATTCACATAAATATTTGTCATTCTTTTTTTTGTCACCTTAGCCAATCTGAGAAATTTGAGGTGGTTATCTCAGAGTTATTTTAATTAGCATTTATCTAATCAAGAATGATTTAGACCTTTTTTTTTTTTTTCATATGACTATAGATGGCTTGAACTTTGTTATCTGAAAATTGTCTGTTAAATTGTTTGACCATTTATCAATTGGGGAATGGCTTGTATTCTTGTAAATTTGAGACAGTTCTTTATATATTTTAGAAAAGAGAACTTTATTAGAAACACTGCATGAAAATATTTTCCCTCAGCTTTGTTCTTCCCTTTAATCTTGTTTCTGTTGATTTTGTGAAAAACATTTTAAATTTAATATAATCAAAGTTACCCATTTTGTCTTTCATAATGTTCACTAGTTCTTCTTTGGTCAAAATTCCTCCCTTCTCCAAACATCTGATAGGTAAATTATGCTTGCTCTCATAATTTGGTCCTTTATTCCCAAATCATATACCCATTTTGATCTTTATTTTGATATGGGATGTGAGATGTAGGGCTATGTCCAGTTTCTGACATTTTATTTTCCAGTTTTCCCAGAAATTTTTTGTCAAAAAATGAGTTCTAATTCCAGAAGCTGGAATTTGGGGATTCATCAAATATTAATTACTATAGGCCTTGATTATTGTGTTGTATTTATCTAATCCATTACATTGATCCATCATCTCTTAGCCAGTACCAAATGGTTTTAATGACTACTGCTTTATAATGCAGTTTTAGGTTTGGTAACTGCTAAACCACCATTCTTTATATTCTTATTTCATTAATTTTGTTGATATTCTAGACCTTCTGTTCTTCCAAATGAATTTTGTTATTACTTTTTCTAGTTTTAATTTTTTGACAGTTTGATTGGTATGGCACTGAACAAGCCAACCAGTTTAGATAAAATTGTTATTTTTATTAGCTTGATCCAACCCTTAGCAATTGGTAATTTTCCAGTTGTTCAGATCTGATTTTATTTGTATAAGAAATGATTTGCAACTTTGTTCATATAATTCTTGGGTTTATCTTGGTAGATAGACCCCCCAATATTTTATATTGTTTACAATTATTTTATTTTATTTTTATAAAGCTTTTTATTTTCAAAATATATGCGTGGATAATTTTTCAGCATCGACCGTTGCATAGCCTTGTGTTTCAGAAATTCTCCTCCTTCCCCCCACCCTTCCCCTAGATGGCAAGTAATCCAAAATATGTTATACATGTTAAAAGATGTTAAATCCAATATGTGTAACATATATACACAATTCTCTTGCTGCACAAGAAAAATCAGACCAAAAAGGAAAGTAAATGAGTAAGAAAACAAAAGCAAAAACAGTGAGAATGTTATGTTATGATCTAAATTCAGTTCCCACAATCCTCTCTCTGGGTTCTACAGTTATTTTAAATGGAATTTCTCTTTCTTTCTATTACTAATGGATTTTGTCAGTGATATATATAGAAATGCTAATTGAGTTGTAGGGGTTTATTTAGTAACTTTGCTAAAACTGTTATTTGTTTCCAGTCAGTTTTTGGATGTTTTTTTAGGATTCTGTAAGTTTATCATCACATCATCTGCAAAGAGGGAAAATTTTATTTCCTCATTGCCTCATTGTTCTAATTCATTTCACTGTTTTTTATTTTCTCACTTGTAAAGCCAAGAGAGATTATTTAACAATTACCTGATTGTTATATATATTACAATGTACCACCTGAAAGTCAAAACCAAAAAAAAAAAAAAAAAGAGTCTGGATAGCTTTCTTCAAGAAATCATCAAAGAAAATCGGTTTTATACACTAGAAGCAGAATGTATAATAATCATCGAAAGGATCCATCAATGACCTTTTAAAAGAGATCCCACAAGGAAAATTCCAAGAAATATAGTTGCAAAAGTCCAGAACTAGAATCTCCAAGAAAAAATAGTAGAAGGTGACAGAAAGAAGCAACTCAAATGTCAAGGAGCCACAGTAGAATTACCCAGGATTTGGCAATTTCAACAGGAAAGGATCAGAGGACCTGGAATACCATATTCTGGGAGCCAAAGATCATTTGATTACAACTAAGAACCACCAAGTGAAATTGATTATCATCTTTCAGAGGAGAGATAAATCTCCAATGAAGTAGAGGGTTCTTCAGCATTTCTTTGAAAAGAACAGAATTAAACAAAAAAAAAATGTGTCTTTAGATATGACTCAAAGCAAAAAGGAAGAAAAAACATGTTATTTAAAAGTTAATCTGTTTACATCCATACATAGGAAGTTGACACTTGTAAATCTTGAGATATGTATCTTTATTAAGGCAGTTAGAAGTATACAAAGACAAAGGATGTGGATATAAATTTAGTTTGATCTGATGATATTCAGAAAAAGGCATAAAATGTTCCACAACTAAATCTTAATTAGACATTATTGGTTATATGATAAGCAGGAAGAAAGTGAAGGGCTCTGAAAGATGAGGAAAGCATTGAGTATAACTGATTATTTACTTAAAAGGGTACTGAAGGAGAGGTGAAAAGTTAATAGATTATGGCCAAATAAAAGGATTTTAGAATTCTTAAACATGGAGGTGACCCATATGGATAAGAGAGGTCCCAAAAAACATTCCATAAGGCATCAGTGTTGAACTGCTTGGCTACAAAACTCAGAATGAACTCTGCTTCCAGACTTCCTTGTGTCTTGTTTATTTGACTTTTTGAATTTGTTTTACCTGGTTATAATTACCCAGCCATTGTGCCTCTTCCTGAATATTCTCTGACCACAAGAAATCCCATATTCTGGACCTACATATTCTTAAACCTTTTCATGTCCATTTCTTTTTCTTCTTATGAAAAGACTCTTGAGTACCCCAAACTATGCAATTCTGATATAATATCTGCAAAATCTTCTATGGTTTTGGGACTGGAACAGGTTTGTATTCAATTTCATTCACTAGATACTTGACTGGAAGAAATTACTTAACCTCTCTCTTCCACATTGTCACAATATATAGAATATTCAAGGAAAAATACTAATAGCTCACTAATCACAAAAGATTCCAACCTGCTGACTCTCTCAGAGAAGAAATACTTTTTTGTTTTTTGCATAGTCATGTTAACTCTTTAATTACACCAATAATCACTCTAAGCACAACATTACCATTTTCTGACATTTTCTTTTCCAACTTCTAGATCTTCAATAAAACATTTAGAGATCAGCTTCTGTGTTTCTCAAAACAAACAAACAACAACAAAAAACAACACTCGGGTCATCTGAGTGCCTCTTCCATCAATTTTCTGCTCCTTTATAACCCAGGGCATTATCCATCATTTCAACATCTTCTAAATCTATCAACCTACATTAAACAAGAAAAGAAGATCTGGAACTCCACAACTTTTATTCTGCCAAAGTGAGATTTGAGACTAGGAGGATTCTGGTAAATGTTTTAAAATGACTTTTTTAATAAAAAAAAATGTCTACACAATATATTTTTAAATTTAATTTGTTTTATTAATATTTTCTCTACCACTTTGTTATGTAGATAAATAATAAAACAATTAATCAGGGCCTGGTTTATTGTGTTTGTCAATAACTGAGATATAAATGTTCACCTTGATTCTAAAAATCCTTGACATAGAATAATATCATCAAAATATCTCTTGGCAAATTTTATCAGAATTACTCATTTATTATTCATGTCCACCAATCACCCAAGACTCACATGTGACTCCAAAAGCTGTAGCATATCTATGCCAAGAATATAGTAAAATTGTGTTAGCAGATGGGCTAAACCAAATTGAGGGTAACTGACAGGTATCAAAACCCATTAGTGTATTAGATAAATGTCTGTCCTCTAGGGTCTGTGAAGTCTTGGTGGAATGAGCATATGAGAATAACTTTTTCCAATGTCCATGAAAAAAGTGACTGAAACAGGTGATGTGGGATGCTTAGAGCTTGATGAGACATGGAAGATGCCATTTCAGGACAAAATCAATGCTCTTATTTGTGTCTTGCCTTTGGACTTTGATGACTCTGAAAGAAAGAGTAAGGCTGACAACTTTGTGCAATGCTTTTATCACTTAAATATAATTCACAGGCACGTCAAAACATTACCCTGTTGGGGAATTGGTCCTCCTTGAAAAATAAATGGCAACAACATTTCTATCTATATTCTATCAATATAGAAATATTGAT
This sequence comes from Sarcophilus harrisii, assembly GCF_902635505.1. NCBI lineage: Eukaryota > Metazoa > Chordata > Mammalia > Dasyuromorphia > Dasyuridae > Sarcophilus > Sarcophilus harrisii. The sequence goes on along the minus strand of NC_045430.1, from coordinate 86,106,904 downwards.
ATTTCTATCAACTATATTAATTGATTGAGTCTATTTTCTTTCACACTAATTAAATCATTCTCTGGAATAATTCCAGATTGCAGAGGACATAAATTTTGAATTCTGATATTCTACATGTTACTATGAGACTTTTTGACTATAGTCATTAAAATAAAACAAGAGAAAAGAATAGAAAAGGTAAATGTGTAGCTTATGGGGAAGGATTTATAGTTTTTCCCTTAGGAAATGAAAGCAAATTATTTTGTTTTTAACAACAGAAAGCAGTTTTGTGGAATGTGTCTTATAGTAGGTAAGAAAAAGGATTCTTGTGAATTTACAATATTCCTTGTGATAGCTCTCATAATTAAATAGCTCCAGAGAATTCTGAACAAGGATCTTATCCCATAAAATTAGATAATTAATTAACTGGATAGTTCTGAGAATAACAACAGATTCCCATTAGTTTACCTATCTTACCTTTCCTTAGGTATTTAGCTTACTAGAGATATTTTTGTCTCTTTGGGACTGTCCCCTGAGCTTCTCTTTCCAACTTGCACTACCCTGGACTAGGTTTTATATTTCTTAATACTTTCTGAACCTGCTTCTCTATGTACCTTTGTCTTGTTCAATAAATTAAGACATCTTCAGACTTGCAAAGAAGTTTACTTTTTGTACAGTGTTTTGTGAGGTATTTTCTAGAGCTGTCTTAGAATCTCAAAGACAGCATCCTATTTGAATGGCATGGTAGAAAATGATTCCAGACATGCCTCACTGGCTAACGATGAGCAAGAATCTCAGAAAATGCATGGGAGAGCATTCACTTGTGTGAGAGATAGTGTCAAGCTAGACCATATGATCATCATGAACTCATTACTTCCCAGTTCTTAGAAAAACCATATAGGATATTTTGGTTATATTCTCAACAGTTGGCTATTAAGGATTTTAAAAAAGTAAGTATTTTTTTTGTTTTAATATCCTTTTTTACTTTCCATTGATATTATAACAAAACTCTTCTTAAACATGATCACACATGTTGACATATCCTAAAAAAGCAATTATATTCAACAGAACAAAAATCAAATGTGAATTCTAATTTAACATTTTATTTCCTACTGTTCATTTATTAATTTGTCATTTTATTCATGTGTTGATTTATTAATTTTGTCATATTTAGGAATAGCATTGAAAATCATTATTTTTTGTCCCTTTAATCCATAGAATCATAGATTTGGACTTGGAGAAACCTTTAAGAAAGCTTATTAAACATGACTAGAACATTCCTCTCCTTTCCCAAGAAAGTGAAATAATGTGGATTTGGAATAAGAAGGCTTTGCTTTAAGCCTTGCTCTGCCACTTTGGAGATATATGGTTCAGGACAAGTGTTTCATCTCTCTTAACTCTTAATGTTTGAAATGAAGAAAATGGACAGAATGATCTCAAAGTTCTCTTTCAGCTCTAAATTTTAAAATCCCTTTACTGGTTTTAGATAAAATCTACAGATGTTAGAAACTAACAATTCCCATCTTGAGAAGAAGAAAGGCAGATTCTCAGACAACTAAGGAAAATTTAATTTCTGAAGTAATTATGAGGAATGTTATAAAACTACTTATTAAATAAATTATTATTAGAAACCCCTGGGAATTTCTTTTTTTATCAGGTGAATGACAATGGATAAATTTTTTAAAGAAGTTGTTGCTATCATCATTCTGAAGTAGTTGCTACTGTCCAAAACATAAAACTAAATTACTGCCCTCAACATTAATAAAATTTGTATATATCTTTAACCACTCCCCCAGTGATCACAATCAATTCCTTATTTATTGATTGGAAATTGAACACAGGGATATCATAACAGAAAAGGAAAGCAATGACAGGGAAGAATAGACAGAAAGTTTTCCAGACTTCTTTGGTTTTCATTTTTTTCCCTGATATTTTTTTGAAGCATCACAGAGAAGAGGGAATCTAATATTTAAAGTAATTATGAAATCTGTAAGAGATTCCCATAAATCTTTGTGTAATGCAAAAACAAGAGAATAAGAAAAAAAATGGAACAAGTGAAAATCCAAGAAACAGAGAAGTTAGTTGATTTCATCAAGGTAGGTGAGTATTTATAAAAGGCCCTGAAAATTAACTATCATCACAATCACAAACATCTAGAAAACTGATTCAGCTCCATCCTGTTTTTTACTGTAAAATACTTCAAGCATTACTCTGCATTCCTACTTGACTATTGATGAACAGAGCTGGTCAAAGTCATGAAAGTGAGCTACTCATAGCACCTAGGTTATGACTATACACATTCAGGAAGACATAAGTTAGCCATGGGATTTAGGATAACTAAGGATCTAAAACCTTAGGGTATTAGAGGATTCCTGTATGTAGTGTTTTATCATATATATATATTAAGAGAAAATATTGTTTAATTTAATGCTATTATTTAATAAAACTTGAATCCTAAAACAACTTATTTTCAAGATAAAATAATTTTCTTACATACAATATGGAAAGAAATAAACATCAGTTGCTGAAATTTTAAGTATGAAATATGGAAATGCTTGAGTATATGTTCCAGAAATTATTTGGCATAGGGAAAGAGAGGGTTTGGAAATGTTTTAGTGTTGATTCCATATTATTATTGCCATTAAAAATGTGATCTTTAGGGAAAGCCTGTTTTTTAACCTTTGTATCCTTAATACTTATCTCAGTTCTTGGCACAAAGTAAGTACTTAATAAATGATTATTTATATATGATTTAAAGAAAGAGAGAGGCAGACAGAGAGAAAGACAAAGAGATGGATAGAATAGACAGATTCATGATAGATAGATAAGGAGATAGACCGACAAACTGATTGATACCAAAAGTAGAGACTGTAGAAGGAGTGTGTTATGAGAGAAACAGCTTTAGATTTGGATTCAAAAGAGCTTTTTGCACCCAGATCTGATCCTTCTTATCCTGGTGACTTTGAGAAAATTGTTCACTTCTCAACTCAGCTTCCTGATCTATAAAATGAAGAGTGAATCAGATTATCTAGAAAAGTCCTTTCCAAATTTAAGTTCTATTATCTAGCATTCCACATTGGCAAACATTTAATGATGCTGATATAGAATTTTACCTGAAACTCTTAGAAGATTGTCCTTCCTTTTCGTCTCCCCTCCCTCATATAAAAATGAAGGTGTGGTTTCTTAATATAACCGATTAAAAAAATGAAATACCCCTATATAAATTCAATTTGTAGTAAACTTTAATGAAGGGCATGTCAAAATAAGGAAATATTCTGAACTTCTATTGTTCTGGATTTTAAGAAAGGAAATAACATGAAAGAGAGTGATCATAGTAAGTGATCAAGAAGGCTATTCCTAATACAAGATTCAGGATATTCTGCCAAATTTCCAACAAATAGTCTCAACTTAGGTTCATCCCTAACTTCCCTAGGCATCCTAGATGTTAGCCGAACTTATCTCTTTGTTTTTTTACCTTTCTCTTTTTTTATTATTTCCTATGATTTCAATATAGAAGAGGTATATAGTACATATGCAACTGTAAAATTTAATATACTAATAAGAGCCTCAAAGATGCACAAAGTATTATGTTGAAGACAATGAAGTTTATTACTAACAAGGGCAGTACCCTTATACTCATATTAGAGACAGGTAAACTGAGGCAGACTTAAATTGAACATTGTGGAATGGGATGAAGGAGAAAGAAGGTAATATGGTATTTCATATATAAGGAAGGAGGATTATGTTATTATATGATGAACCTAAACATGGGATTATAAAAGGAGCCTAAAAAAGTAGATTGATGGACAATTACAGATGATATTAAATAAGGAGAAAAAGGAAGGGCTCACCTCACTTATAACATTTTATTCTACTTCAGATTTTACTTGGATATATATATTCTCAGATACATTAACCTCCTTAAAATTGCATACATCTCTTACTTCTCTTTCATACACCCTTTATATCTATTATACTAAGAAAACAGTGAATTAATAAAATTTTCAGTGATTCAATGAATTAATTCGAATACTTTATCACTGCTCCATTTCAAATATAAAAGTTTTTTGTTGCTTTCTGTATTTAATTGTTTCCTTTTTTTGTAAATTGTAGATCTACTAGATAAGAGAGAAAATAAAAATGAAAAATCATACACAGGTAACTGAGTTCATCCTCCTGGGACTGTCAGATAACCCAGAGTTTCAAATGCTTATTTTTTTCTGCCTCTTACTCACCTACATACTCAGTATTGCTGGAAATGTGACTATCATCATCCTTACTCTGCTGGATTCTCACCTCCAGACCCCAATGTATTTCTTCCTCCGAAATTTCTCCTTCTTAGAAATTTCATTTACAACTGCCAGTGTTCCCAGATTCTTGAGCAACATTATTACTGAGGACAATACCATTTCATATAATGATTGCATGGCTCAGTTCTTTTTTGTCATTCTCTTTGGAGGAACTGAATTTTACCTTCTAGCCGTCATGTCCTATGATCGCTATGTTGCTATCTGCAAACCCTTACATTATATGACCATCATGAGCAACAGAGTCTGCACATTGCTTGTGGTCTGCTCATGGTTGATTGCATGCATGATCATCTTCACTGAAATCATTCTCATTCTTCAGCTTGATTATTGTGCTGATAATATAATTGACCACTTCATTTGTGACTATTCTCCCCTCTTGCAGCTATCCTGCACAGATACCCAGTTTTTAGAAACATTTGGCTTTTTCTGTGCTGTGATTACTCTTCTGTTTACACTGACATTAATAATCCTCTCCTACACATATATCATCCAGACAATTATGCGGATTCCCTCTGTCAGTCAGAGGAAAAAGGCCTTTTCCACTTGTTCTTCTCACATGATTGTCATTTCGATTTTTTATGGCAGCTCCATCTTCATGTACATGAAACCCTCAGCAAAGGACAGAATTAATCTGAGCAAGGGAGTTGCTGTGCTTAATACATCAGTTGCCCCTATATTGAATCCCTTCATTTATAGCCTAAGGAATCAGCAAGTGAAACAAGCTTTCATGAACATGATGCAGAAGATTGTCTTTTCTTCAAATAAAGGAACAAATGTGTTGAACTGAATACAAGGAGTAAAGACTTCTGATACTTTAGTCAAGGTTTTATTAGCTCCCTCATATCTATGTATATTTTTATTTCTGATATGTCAATGTTTCCAAATAGTTTTAATGTGTATCTTTTCTCTCTCAACAAAATAAAATAACTCTTTGGGAGTAAGGATTATTTAATTTTCCACCTTTATATCCCTCCAGAGCACAATGTTTCACATAGAGTAGATAGAGTATAAATTTTTTTAATTAGGTATACAATTAATGCTTATTGGTTGATTGATTTTTAGAACTAGTATTCCCTGCATTAATATATATTCACAATATATCTATGACTGAAGAAATGGTCTTTAATTGCCTGTGCTCCCTCCCAAAAATGAATCATCATTTTGTATCTGTCTGTTGTTAAAGCTGTCTATGGTGAAGGCCTTATTCAAAGCCTTTACAGTTTGTTAGGACTTAGAAATATGGAACATAAAATCTGCTAGAACATATGTTACACTAGCATAGCATTAAGGATGCCAAAGTAACATCTACATGTAGATAAGGCTTTACAGTTAATTACTTAGTGGAAGATTGCTTTTCTTATTCAAATGCTCAAGTGAATTTGTAATCTGTTCAATTTGGAAGTTTGTGTTAATGATTCAGAGTGCAATTCATCCAGTTCTGCCCATTTTATGTGACTCTTGTCTATATTTTCCCAAAAGATTTTTACTGGGAGTTCATTCAAAATGGAGGATTTCCTCCTAGTTGATCACCCACCTGACATGTATTTTTTGCCACATCTATTTGATCTTTTCTTCTTAACATATAATTCCTTAATGCAATGCTTAACTCATATAGCTTTAAAGTCTCTGATTGCTTATTTCTTGCAGGTTCCTTACATCTATATGTGTATCACTTTTTTCTCCTTTGTGTGACTTCTATGTAATAATAGCTTATTTAGCATCACCAAATATCTTTTCTTCTATCATCTCTATTAGTCTCTAAAGTAATGAAAATCTCAGGCTCTAATTGCTTGTTCTGCAAGAAGTCTTTGGAGGCTGTGAGTTTCCTTCTCTATCTACCACCACCTATTGCCCATATTATGGGTTTTGTTCTGTTAATAATTATGCATTACATTAAATAATGTATATTTAATACATTTTTGGAAAACTGTCTGTAACCTTTCTTTATATTCTTTCATTCCCATTCCCCTCAATACTATCCCATTCCTGTCCCAATCCACTGTGTTATCCGCAATTTCCATTTTCTTCCCAACTGCCCCAATGTTTCATGCTAACCCTCCAGGGAGAGACAGAAAATTTCTTTGACTTCATTTGCTTCCTTCATTTCACCATTCCTTAAAGTTCTTAAATTCAGTTGAATTTTCCACCCCGTCAAAATTATGGTAATTGTAGCATTCCAAATCGTAGGACTTTGTTTCTTATTTCTGAAGAAGTATAATCCTTGGCTCACTATCCTCTTTTTTGCCTAACTCTTTTTCCTAAAGGATTTTGCTATCCATGTAGACTTTCTCTGAAGCAACCTAAAATGCTTTTGTCCTATAATCCTTAAATGTTGTGACCTATTTCTTCAGTCCCTTTTTAATTAGAGATCATCACAAAGTAGATTTTGCCATTAGTGCATTATTTCCCTAATTAGAAACATTCACTTATCTAACTATAATGTCCTATCCATAAACTCTTGCTCTGCTGCTTCTTATATGTCTTCCCTATAGAACTTATCCACCTTCCTTATCAAGTCCTTAATCACACTACCATTCCATATTTCTCAGGCCATTATCAACATTAAAATTTCTCTTTACTCTCTCTAAACTCTTTACTTAAGAGTTTGCCTTTTCAACTCTATACCATCCTTTACAGTTGATTTCTCTGACTCTTTGAGCTTTCTTTGCCAAACCTTAGTTTAAGATGATTTCCATCATAAAATTCCTTTCTTCTTCATGAGCTGTTAGATGCTGGATTAACAAGTGTGTTAATTGAACACATTATAAAATCATGTTATCCAATTTCACCATGGCCTTCACTCCAACAATGCAATAGATGTCTTTACTCTTCCCTAAATGATTCCTTATCTCACTCCCTACAGAAGCAATTCCAAACTTTCTAATTCCTGCTTATCTATCCTTCCTCAATTCCTCCACATCTCTTCCTTCCTCTCCTCTCATCTGAATATCTTGCTTCTCTTCCTAGGAAAACTTGTGGTCTCTTAATGTAAACTTCTCCCCCTTTTGTCTTCATCTTAAAACCTCTTGCAAACATCGTTCTTTCTTCATATCATTATTATTCGATGAAGAATTGACTGGATTCTTTGCCAAGGCCAACACATTTATATGTGTACTTTATCTTATCCCCTCCCAGTATTTCCTCAAGATTTTTTGCACAATCTTCCCCTCAACTAGATTCTTTTCTTTTCTTTTCTTGCTCTACTGGTTCTTTCTTTATTACCTTCAAGAGGAACAAGTATCTTTTGTCCTTAAAAAATTTCACTAGACCCCATCATTCTCTTGAGCTATCATTTCACGTGTTTCCTTCTTTTATATACTACAATACCACATTTATAAGTTGAATGGAAAAGATATATCCTCATGACAATTACAAAAGAGGATAGATAAAAAATTCAAATATTGACTCAGATACTATTATCCATCCCAAATCTTTAAGTAAATCCGTATGACAGGTGTGTTAATTTAATCATGACTTTCAGGTTAGACCATTAATATTTAAATTATCTCTCCTGGATCTATTTTCCAGGTCAGTTGTTTTTTCAATGAACTATTTCATGTTTGTTTTTTCTACTTTTTTCATTTTTTGGTTTTGTTTTATTGTATTTTGATATTTTATAAAGTCATTAACTTCCATTTGCTCAATTTTAATTTAAAAATATTTTTTCGTTGATTTTTTGTACATTTTTCACATTTGTCCAGTATTACTTTCTTAAGGAATTCTTCTCCTCTTTAGCTTTTGGGATTTCCTTGTGCATCACTTTCAGTTCTTTTTCTAATTTTGCTTCTATCTTTCTTACTTGATTTTTAAATTCCCTTTTGAACTCTTTCATAGCCTGAGACTGATTCTTGTTTTTCTTTGAGGATTTGGATGTAGGAGCTGTGACTTTGTTATCTTCTTTTTTGCATGTGTTTTTATGTTCCTTGTCACCTTGTCATTTTTTGCTCAAAAGTCAACTTTTTATGGTCAGAAACTTTTTTCTGTTGTCTGCTCATTTTCCTAGCCCATTATTCAGCTTTTAAGTCTTTGTTCAAATAGAACTCTGTTTCCAGAATGGAGAGTGCATTGTCCCAACCTTCAATAGTTTTGTGCAACTATTTTCAGAGATCCTTTATTAAGGATTTAACTATAAGCCTTCTTTTCTGCCTTACCCACTGGAGCTATAAGATTTAATGTGTTAATGCAACAAAGTCCTGCTTTGCTGAAGATAGTACTAAGACTGCATTAGCACATACTGCACTGGGATTACACTCTGGACTCCTGCTCTGTTGCCACAGACCTTTTCTGATTACTTTCCAAGTTTATTTCATGTCTTTGGATTGAAAGATCTGGAAGCCACCAGTACAGCCACTGTTTCAGAGATCCCTACACCCTTTCCTGCTTTGCTGGCTCTGGGACCAGAACTGTACTGGCTTGACTTACATGAGGACGGCGCACTGGACTCTCACTCTGGTGTCACAGATTTTTTTCTGCTGACCTTCTAAGTTGTCTTCAGTTGGAAAATATTTGGGTCTACTGTTGGTCTAAAATTTGTTCAGAGTAATTATTTAAAGGAATTTGCAATAGTTTGGGGGAGAGATTGGTCAAATTCCTGACTTTACTGTGCCACCTTGGCTCTGACTCTGAAAATTATTGATCAGTTTAATTTAATTCCAAATATTAAAAATTCCAAAAATTCGTGAAACTAGGAAGACTTAGGTTCAAGTCCCACTTTCGACATTTATTGCTATGTGATGCTAGGTTAGTTGCTTTACTACTAGAAGTTGCTGATTCTCTTTAGGAGAGATAATTTCCTTGCCTATTCACCTATCAAAGAAATTACAGGTTTAGTTAACTCTGACCCTTATCCCTTTGAGAATTAACTGATTAAAATTTTGTATTGCATCTTTGATTTATTTTTTCTTTTTTTTCATTGAGAAATGTTATTTAACTTTTTCACTAAACATCTCCTAATTTCTCTATTTCTTTTTCTAAGAACATCATTTATTAATCTATTCTTACTAATTTGAAGTCTTTGACTTTTTGTATCCATTACTTTTCATATTTCCTCAAAAACTAAGAATGTCATTTTATTTTCTAATATTTTTCTTAATATTCCTTCTTTTTTCTTCCCATAGCTACTTCCCTTTGAAAAAAAGATATGAATAGCACTATCCTGGGTAATGACATGACCTCCAAGAGACATTCTAGCCCATAATTTCATCTTTATCTTGTAATCACTCTTTATATTGTCAGAATAATCTTCTTGCTGCATGTGTCTGTCAATTTTTTACTCAAAAGTTATCATTATTGTTCCCTATTACCTTCTAACTTCTTGTTCTTCAAAGGGTAACATAGTAAAGTAAGAAGAAGAAATAGAAAATATCATTTAATAAGTAAATATAGCCACAAGAATCAAAGAATAATGATAAATGAGGATTCCTCACTTGTGATTATTGACATATCTATTTGTCAATCTGAAAACAAAAATAAAAAGTACTATTGTCCTCCCCAGGTCCTGTATCCAAGATATCACATAGAATCTACTAAAACTTATGAAAGCAGTGACTACTACTCACTTTAGTGATAAGCATCAATTAAACTGTAAGAAGACATAGTACTAAATATATAAAGATTTAGGCAAAAAAAAGGAAGATCAAAGCGATACAAGTAGAATTTTCATTTCTGCTGCCCATTGAAGACAAAGAATGTAGAAGAGGAAATCTGGCTATAAACATGGTACTTGAAAATGGGATTTGGATTTCTAGACTCTCGTTTAAAATATAGAGTTGAGTTACTCCTTACTAAGGATAGTGTATCCATACCAAAAGTTGATAAAGTATTTGCCCACCTAGATAGTTTTACAAGAACTGATGAAAATGGCATGAGCAGAACTAAGAGGATAACGTTCATAGCAATACTATATGATGATCAACTGAGAAATCCTTAGCTCTTTATATCAACAAAATGATCTAATATAATTTAGATTGAGAAATTGTTTAAAATATCCATGTTCAGAATATTTTCCCATTTGTTTTATAAACCACACCTAGACCAAACATATGCACGTGGATAAAATAAACTGATTGTTTGCTCTGAAGAAGAATCAGTTAGCTTTGTAAACTTATTCTAGCATAAGATAAAAGTAGACAAGGTCCACTTGGGACTTCAAAAATACATAAATAATGACTCTTCCTCAAAGACCCTAATCATTCATATCCTCAACATACTCATTTTCTTGCAGGGATCTGACCTAAAGGACTCTTTTCTGCCCTGGGGTTTTTAGATGTGCCCCTGCCCCACAGTAACTGTAAGATCTAGTGTGCTAAAGGAACAGTTTTGTTTTGCTGATGCTGGGCTTTGCCGGTGTGACTTGTGCTGGGACTACACACTGGACTCTCACCCTGGTGCCACTGACTCTCTCTGATGACCTTCTGAGTTCCCCTAGTGTCCCAGGCTGAGAGGTTCAGAAGCCTCCATCACTACTGCTGATTCAGAGGTCCTGCCTCACTGATGCTGGGGTCCAGGCTCAGGGCTGGGGCTAGGGCCAAGGCAGCACTGCAGTGGTTCCAAATGGAGATAATATCTAAACTTAAAAGACAAGGATTTCTATACCCCTTTCTAAGCATGTCGTAAATACCTTTTGGGGAAACTTGATAAAGGGGGATTGGGGTGGCTTTAACAATTTCATGAAGGGTTCTTGAGCTTGATTAAATTAAATACTCTGCAAGTATTATTAAGCACCACCTGTTTTGTCAATTATTGTGCTATTTGTGTGAGAATCAAGTACAAATAATCTTCACTTTTACAAAGCTTATATTGTAATAGGTAAGATCATGAGTTCATATATATATAGAAATTAAAAAATATATAAATATGAATAAAAAAGAGGGGAGTTTTGATTTGTTTTATTGTTATGTTTTGGTTTTAAATATATTTTTCTTTGCCCAGATAGTACAATGTTAGAGCAGAGATTTAAGTATTACAACAGAGGAGATGACAAAGAAGTTCCCAATTTAGTCCCTAAGAGGAGTTAAGGTTGCCTGCCAAACCCTGATTCCACCCTATATACAGCACCCACTCACCCACACACACATACACACACACACACATATTAGGCCCAGCAAGAAGAGGACTAGATGATGGTCCAGGAAATGATTGCAAAGTCAAGGTACTTTTTGCAACAATTTTAGATGTTAACAGAAAGAAAACATTGTTTTTTTGTTTGTTTGTTTTTTAGCCACTTCAGTGAAATCAGAAAACTTGCAGTGGGAGACAGGGAGCAGAAAACAATTTCATTTGGTGAACATTTTAATTTTTAGGAAATTAACAAGATACTCATTTCACAGATATGTTAAATCCAAAAATTCATTAGAATTCTTTCAGTTTGGTAGGATATTCTGAGTAAAAGGAAAAGTTTCTTGAAGCTATTTGATTATGTTTTTCTAAGTACTTTTCTTTCACTTGTATTTCACTAAATGTTATCTATATTAATGAACAGATTAAAAAATTAAACTAGCCCAGATATGGGGAAATAATATCAAACCATCTAAAATTTATTGATAATGATTGAGGAATCATAACTCTAACTCTGAAATTTAAACAGGAAAACATATTTCTTAAATTTGCAGGTACTTTGAATAAAATAAGAGGTCTTCCTCTCCTTTTGCCTCCAAGTTTTCTCTCAATTATTTTTTTCTTCAAGTCAATTAGTAACTTTTCTATCTTTGGGGAGAATAACAATCGATAATTCCTTATGCTAGCTGATGAAATTATTTTAATAAATCCCAGTGAGGATTATTAAATTTTTTTAGTAGTCTGTTGCTATGAAATAAAGAATGGATCTAAGTATAGAATTATCTTTGAGATTTCAGGAATTTCATTGTAACCATTTAGCAAAAGGAAAAGGAATTCTGATGTTTTGATAAGCCCTTAAAATCTTTTTTAGCCTGTTGATGGAAATATTAAATAAGATATATGCATACATAGATTCTTTAAGATCATAACAAAGTAAGTAAATTTGAATAGTCTTTGGAGAAAGTCCCTAAGCAATCTCTAAATGATTCATTTAGTTTCCTAATAAGGTTTGGATGTTTTGAAAATTCCTAAAAGTCCAATTTAGCAAAGCTATAATCAACAATTGGGGAATGTTAAGTAGTCTAAACTGAATCCCCTAGTGTTTCGTTAGGAGAAGGAGCAAGTGTGAGGGAAGAGAGATTAAGAGAAAGCCTTCATTGCTGCCTCAGTTCTGATGTGCCATTTTTTTTTAACATATAAAGATGATTGACAATTAGATAGGGCTTGAATATAGATGAGTAACTTAGGAAATATAACAATGCCTCTAATCAAACTTTCTGGAAGCAAGGGGGCTGCATGCCTTCCTCTCTTCCTCTTCCTCCCTCTCTCTTCCTCTGCCTCTATGCCCCTTCCCCTCTTTCCTCTTTTCTATCTTCTCTCTCTCTCTCTCTCTCTCTCTCTCTCTTTCTCTCTCTCTCTCTCTCTCTCTCTTCCTCTCCCTCCCTCCCTCATCTATACAGTTTGATGTATTTCTCTAATAATATTTGCTAAAGCCTCCATTTCAATGTGCCCTCTCCTCAATAGTTCATTTCCAGTTATTAACCCCCCATTTATATTTGATTAAATTTGATGAATCAACATTGAGGGAGAGATGAAAAATAAGTGAGAGAGTAGAGGTGAGATAGGGGTCAATCTGTAAAAGAGATGAGAAGTAAGATCATATGGATAAAAATAAAACTTAGCCTTGAAAGGATTCAAGGTCACTTCATCATGTGGTGCAGGGTGAAGCAGAAGAGAGTAGGAGAAGGCCCCTGCAAAATAAAATATGAAGAAAAGGAGAAACAGGGAAGTTCACAGTCAGTGGCCTCAATTATTTTTTTTCTAAAATAAGAGACAAGATTTTCAGCTGAGAGAGAAGGGGCAGGTATAAGAGGAAAAAGAGCCATAAGAGATTTGAGGAGAGGTGAAAATGGTTGGAAGAAACATAATGGAAATCGGGAGAATAAGTTGGTAAGGAAGATATATAATATAAGACTTTTAGCAGCCATGAGGACTGGAATTGCATGACAATCTGTCGTGGATCCAGTCAGAATGGCTGTGTGATTTTTCTCTTCCTTTAGATAACAAAATCTATGTAGGCATAAACATGATGAAGGGAGAACATGTTCAAAGACTAAGGCTTAACTAGGCCTAATTGGTGAAGAAAAGAAGAGATTCAAGAGATGAGGACCACACAATTGAATGGTTCACCAAAGAATTAAGATGGGGAGAAGAGGAGAATGGCTAGTGCAGGAGAGATGATCTCAGAAAGAAATGAAGAACCAAAGAATTGGAGGTAACAATGTAAATGAAGAGAAAAGTTATTTAAGAGACAGCAAAAATGTTATTTAAGAGACAGGAGAAAGGCCCAATAAATTATGGTCCAATAAGATTTCAGAATTCTTAAACATGGTGGTGACCATATGAATGAGAGGGATTCAAAAAGAATTTCAGAAGGCATCAGTGTTGGATTGGTTAGATGCAAAGTCAGACTGACTTTTACTTTGAGACTTCTTATGCCTTATTCACTTTACCTTTTGAACTTTGTATCACCTGATTTCAGTTACCTAGCTATGTGCCCCTTTCTGATTATCTTGTAATCTCAAATACTTTTACTTGTATACTTAGATCTCCTTAATCTCCTCCCACCTTCATGTCCATTATGTTTTCTTCCATGTAACTGTTGAGTCCTCAGAACTCTCCAGTTCTGATATCAGATCTGCTAAGGCTGATCCTCACTGTCTATAGATACTAGAACCCTGGGACATTGGAACTGGGACAAGTTTGTATTTAATTTTATTCACTAGATACTTGACTGGGAGTAGCTATCTTTTTGTCACTTTCCAACAATCTCACAAAATAAAGCACTTTCTACGGCAAATCACAATATCTCACTAACTACAAGAAATTGCTACCTGCTGTGTCTCATACAAGAAACTATCTCTCAGTTTCTGGCTAGTCATGTCATTTCTCCAACCACCCCAATAATCACTCCACACACAATACTACTTTTCTTTGACACTTTGTTTTCCACACTCGTCAGTCTTCAACAAAACACACAGGGATCAGCTTTTGTCTTTCTTAAAAAAACAAACAAAACAAACACTTATGCCATCTTCCAATCATTCCTACTCCATCAATCACCTGCTCCTTTATAACCCAAGGAGTAATCTATCACTTCAGTATCTTTTAGGTCAATAAACCTATACTGAACCTAAAAGGAAGATCTAGTGCCCTAGTATTTTCACTCTGCTAAAGTGATACTTAGAATTAGGAGGGTTCTGGTAAATGTGTAAAATAGAATTTTTCAGTGGAAAAAGTGCATGACATACTTTTAAATTTAATTTCCTTTATTAATTTTTTTCCTCCATCAGATTGTTAAGCATAGACAATCAGTAAGACAATAAATCAAGGCCTGTCTTGTAGTGGTTGTTAATTTCTGAGCTCTGAATGTTCACAATGATAATTTTTAAAATAATAGCTTTTTATTTTCAAAATATATGCAAAGATAGATTTCAGGATTCAGCTTTGCAAAACCTTTTGTTTCAAATTTTTCTCCTTCTCTTCCCCCAACCCCTCTCCTAGACAGTATGTAATCCAATATGTTAAACATGTACAATTCTTCTATACATATTTCCATATTTATCATGCTGCACAAGAAAAATCAAATCAAAAAGGAAAAAAATGAGAAAGAAAACAAACAAACAAAAAAAAAAACAAGAAAACAACAAAAAGGTGAAAAAACTATGTTGTGATCCATAATCAGTCCTGACAGACTTCTTTCTGGATGTAGATGGCTTTCTCCATTGCAAGTCTATTCACACTGATAATTTAATAATTATCTAAAATTACAGGAAAAAATAATGATGAATGTTGGAGAGGATGTGGAAAAACTGGGACATTGATGCATTGTTGGTGGAGTTGTGAACAAATCCAACCATTCTGGAGAACAATCTGGAATTATGCCCAAAAAGTTATCAAACTATTATACCCTCTGATCTAGCAGTGCTACTACTGAGCTTATACCCCAAAGAGATACTAAACAAGGGAAAGGGCCCTTTATGTGCCAAAATGTTTGTGGCATCCCTGTTTGTAGTGGCTAGAAACTGGAAAATGAATGGATGTCCATCAATTGGAGAATGACTGAATAAATTGTGGTACATGAATGTTATGGGATATTACTGTTATGTAAGAAATGACCAGCAGGATGAATACAGAGAGGCTTGGAGAGACTTACATGAACTGATGCTAAGTGAAATGAGCAGAACCAGATCATTATATACTTCAACAATGATACTGTATTGGGATAGTATTCTGATGGAAGTGGATTTCTTCAACAAAGAGAAGATCTAATTCAAGTCCAATTGATCAAGGATGGACAGAAGCAGCTACACCCACAGAAAGAACACTGGGAAATTAATGTAAATTGTTTGCATTTTTATTTTTCTTCCCAGGTTATTTTTACCTTCTGAATCCAATTCTTCCTGTGCAACAAGAGAACTGTTCAGTTCTGCACACATATACTGTATCTAGGATATACTGTGACATATTTAACATGTATAGGACTGCTTGCCATCTGGAGGAGGGGGTGGAGGGAGGGAGGGGAAAAGTCGGAACAGAAGTGAGTACAAGGGATAATATTGTATAAAATTACCCAGGCATGGGTTCTGTCAATAAAAAGTTATAATTATGAAAAAAGATAATTTAATAATTATCTTGCTGGATCCAAACTCACCTGACTCTATCACACTTCAATCTCTAGAATCATAGCTGTATCCTATAATGTTATGGGCCAGAACTCTGAACTTGAAACAAGGATGCTTACAAGGTACTAAGTGGAATTGAGGAGACAATGGTTTGCCATGGTTCAGTATGATTGATTTAATTCTACAACAAATAATGGTTTCCTAGTGATGCAATGACTGGTTTATACTCAGTGGAGAGCATATAAACTAGGATTCTCAGCCAGGATTCATTTGGAGAGAAGGAAAAGGACTGGCAGCAAGAGCCTAAGCTCTCAGAACCAAGGGGAGAAATTTAATTTGATCTTTGATCTTTAAGGCTTTAAGTAAGCCTCTAGGGATATAAAATTCCCTCTTATTACCACTTTGGCTGCATCCCATAAATTTTGGTATGACGTCTCATCATTGTTATTATCTTGGGTGAAATTATTAATTATATCTATAATTTGTTGCTTCACCCAATCATTCTTTAAGATGAGATTGTTTAGTTTCCAATTACTTTTTCTATTTCCCCTAACTTTTGTTGAATGTAGTTTTTTTATTGATCTGAAAAGAAAGCATTTACTATTTCTTTTCTTGCATTTAATTTTAAGTCTTTATGTCCTAATATTGGTCAATTTTTGAATAGGTTCCATGAACTGCTGAGAAGAAAGTATATTCCTTTCTACCTCCATTAATTTTTCTCCAAAGATCTAAATACCTAATTTTTCTAATATTCTATTTACTTTTTAATTTCTTTCTTATTTTTTTGGTTTGATTTTTAATTGTGAGGTCAAGGTTGAATCTCCACTATTATAGTTTTTTGTCTATTTCTTCTTGCAACTCTCACCTTCTCCTTTGGAAGTTGGATCCATACCACTTGTTTAATATATTTTAATATTGATATTCTTCGTTGTTTTGTACCTTTAGCAGGATGTAGTTACCTTCCTTATCTCTTTTAATTAGATCAATTTTGCTTTTTGTTGATCTGAGATAAGGATGGTACCCCTCCTTTTATTCACCTAAGATAAAGATTTTGCTCGCCTTTTACCTTTATTCTATATGTATCTCCCTGCTTTTGTGTTTCTTGTAAACAAATATTGTAGGGTTCTGACTTTGATCCAGTTTTCTATCTGCCTCCTCTTTATGGGGAGTTCATCCCATTATTTACGGTTAAATTACTAAATCTGTATTTCCTGCCATCCTAATAAAGATTATGCTTTTTACTTTTCTTGCCTCCCCCAACCCTCTTTCCTTTTTTGAACTTTCTTACTTTACCGATGCTTACCCTTTTAAATCCCTCCTCCCCTTTAATCTTTCCCTTCCCTTATTACTCTTTTTCTTTTCTTTTTCCTTCCCGGTTTTAAAGGCAAGAAGAATTTTCTCTAAAACAAATGTAATTATTTTTTTCTTTGAAACTCTGATGAGGTAAGATTCACACAATGTTTTCCTCCCCTCTAAATTCCCTGATATGTAAGTTTCCTTTGCTTCTTTGGGATGTGGTTTCCCTCTTTTTATCCCTCCTTCCCACCTTACTCCATCACTTTTTCCATATCTACTTCCCTTTTTGTGTTTAATCTTTAAATCAAATTATAATGTTTCTTTTTTGTATTCCACGAAAGAAATATAATTCTCAAGAGTTATTTTTACCTTTCTGCGTCTCTTAGTTCTATGGTTAGATCAAATTTTTTTTATTCTGGTTTTTTCTTCAAAAAATTGGAATTCATTTTTTATTAAATTCCATCTTTTCCCTGGAAGAAAACTCAGCTTAGGGGTAGTTTATTTTTTCCATAAGTTCTTCTGCCTTTTCGGAATATCAGTTTAGGCCCTTCGTTCCTTTAATGTAGGCAGAAAGATCTTGGGTGTCTATTTTAAACCTTTATTTAAATTTTTTTTTTTTTTTTTTTGGCTGCTTGTAAATTTTTTAATCATGTTCGAAATTTGGCCACAATATTCCTTGGGGTTTTTATTTTAGGGTTTCTTTCAGAAGGTTTCAATGAATTCTTTCAATCCTAACCTTCTGATTCTATTACATCTGGGGTTCCTTTTGATGATTTCTTGTAAAAAGTATCTGGCTCTTTTTCATCATAGTTTTCCAAGGTCCCAATAATCCTCGATTACTTCCTAGATGTTTTTCCAAGTCTTCGTTTTCAAAGATAATTTTGGTTTTTCCATTTGTCATTTTTTTGTTTTTTGCTATTTTGCTGTCTCAATGAATCATTAGCCTATTTTTCAGTTCTAATTTTTAAAAATTATTTTTTCATTAGCTTTTTTTTTTTCTGTATATGTCCAATTAGTTTTTAAATGTTTTTTTGGTCTGGGAATTTTTTTTCCATTTCACTAATTTTTTTTTTTTTTTAGGAATTATTTTTTCTTTTTCCAACCACAGATCCTACTTTCTTTTGAGTTCTTTGTCTTTTTCTAATTACAAATCCTACTTTCTAGTGAATTCTTTATTTTTTCAATTCTACTTATTTTCCAAATTTTTTTTTTTTTATTCACAAATTTTTGTTTCCCTCATTCCGGGAATTTTTTTATCTTTTCAATTCATATTTAGGAAGTTTTTTCTCTTGTAAGGCTTTCTTTCCTTTCCCCATTTATCTTCTAACTTCTTTTGAGACTTTAATGGTCTCTTCTATGGGGCATCATTAAAAAGGAGGACAGTCTGTTTTGATTTTGCTGTTTCTGTCTCTTCAGGTTTTGACCCTTTCTTTTTCGATGAACTATCCATCTTCTTTTCATCTTTTTATTCATGTTTTAAAGCCCAAGATGGCGGAGAAGGCACACACAACTTTCAAGCTCTTTCTTACCTTCTACAATATTTATCGAGCCTCAAAATATCTTGCTGCTAAATTTAAAAGATAAAAGTAGCAACTCACCACCAAGAAAATCTGGTCTCCAAAAGGTTGGTTCTGGGGCCAGGGGGGAGATCAGCGCAGATTGGGAGAGAAATTAGGTTACTAGGAGGTATCAACGAAAGTGAAAGCAAGATCTCAGCAAAGCTCGCTGCCCCAACCCCGTCAGGGCTTTTCCTTGGGGGTTGGATCCCCGCGGAGGGACAGCCGGTTAGCCTCCAGCCTGCGCAGTGGGGGGCTCAGCTTGGGGCCATAGAGCTTTCCCAGGGCCAATTTGCATCAGGCAGAGATGCTGTTCCGGGTAGAGTTCGGTACAATCCGTGGTCTGCCGTCAGCTGCTAATACTCACAGTCCCACAAGAGGCTCTGGCCTGGGGCAGTGACACTTTCACCCCTTAGTCTCTAGCCTAGGGCAATCACTAACCCACACAGCCCTACTGGGCAGTTTGATAGCTCAGCCAGTGCTGAATCCACTTCCTGTTGGGGGAAGGGAAAACTCACTCAGAGCACTTCCATACCTCAGAGCCGGAAATCGGTTTACATCTCTCCCTGTTCTGCAGAGGAAGCTGGTAACCCCCTTGCCTAGGAGACATATAATGCATCCATTTTGATGTTTTCTTTGTATATGGTAAACATATTGGTCTATTGGTTTTCCCAAATTTTTACCAAATAATGATTCTTATCCCCCAAACTTCAGTTTTTACCCTTGTCAAATAAAAGGTTATTATATCAATTTGCTGTTGTAATTGTATCCCTCTTCTATTCAAATGAACTTTTTTTTCCTTTTTTAGCCAATACCAGATAGTTTTGACAATTATAGCCTTATAATGTAGTTTCAGATTTGGTACAGCTAAACTTTCTTACTTAGTTTTTCATTAGTTACTTTGATATTCTTGATGATTTGTTCTCCCAGCAATATTACTTTTAGGTCTCTTTATCAAAATGATTATGGGGAAAGAGAAATACCTTCTATGTTTTGAAATATGTCTAAGAGATATTTGTAGTGGCAAAGAACTGGAAACTGCAGGGATGCCCATCAGTTGGGGAATGGCTGAAGTAATTGTGGTATATAGTTTTGATGAAATAATATTGTGCTACAACAAATAATCAGCTTAATTATCTTAGAAAAACATGGATAGATTTGCATGAAATAATGAAAACAAAAATAAGCAGAACTAAAAGAATACTGGTAAGAGCAATATTGTTTTTCTAAGAACCACTTCCTCCTCTTCCTCCTCCTCCCCCTCTTACTACTACTACTACTACTACTACTACTACTACTACTACTACTACTACTACAACTACTACTACGTTAGGCAATGGCAGACATGAAACACAAAATCAAACTACCTAATTCCAAATCCTACTGATTATTTACAACTATTCTATTATAGAACATTACAAAATCAAAAGGCATTTCCTAATACCACTCAAGGCTAGGTACTTTCCTAGGTCCTGAGGATAAAAATAAAAGAAATAAAACCATTTCTACTTTTGTGAATGGTTTGTTTTTTTTTTTTGTTTGTTTTTGTTTTTAGTCATCTCTGCCTTACAAAATCTCTCTTTTTTTATACTATTGCTCATGTACCATCTTTTTCTTAAAGCCTCATCTCCACATTTTCCCCAATACCCTCCTTCCCAGTTTAACTTTTAACCAATATTATATATCCAAACTGATCTGTTTCTATATATGTAAACATGTCTACACACAAACATGACACTTGGGAATTTTATATTTATACTATATATAAAATATTCCTCCTACCTTGTATATACATTTATCAGTGCATAAATCTGTAATATTGTTTTCATGGGAAAAAATAGAAATTGTTAACAACCAAAATGTATATAAATTTTGGAGGAAGATACTTTGTGTACTTATATTTGCTTGGGTATACTCTCTTTCCCATTTTCTTCTTCCTCCTATTTCTTCCAATCCTCTTCCTCCTCCTTCTTTTGTCCTTCTCCTCCTCCTCTTCCTCTTCCTTCTTCTCTTCTTTCTCCTCCTTCCTTTTGCTTTTGTTCTTGTTGCTGCAGCTTCCTCTCTGGAAAACAGAGGCAGCAGACTTCATGCAACTCTGCCTCACTTACATCCAATTTACACAAGAATCAAAAGACATCACTGTATCATTTTATTACTACTACTACTATTACTATTACTACTACTACTACTACTACTATTACTACTACTACTACTACTACTATTAGTACTACTACTACTACTATTAGTACTACTACTATTACTACTACTACTACTACTACTACTACTACTACTACTACTACAGTGCTAGGGTTTGGCAGAAATGGAACACAAAGTCAGACCTTTTAATTCCAAGTCCTAGTGATTCTTTAGAAGTATAGTTCTATTATAGGACATCACAAAATCAGAAAGCATTTACTAAGAACTTACTAGGTGTGACTACACATACAGAGAGGACTTGCTACTTTGGAGATTGGGGATGTAGATCACTTGAGGTCAACAGTTCTGAATTTCACTGAGCTAAGCCAATGGAGTTTGTGTACCAAATCTGGCTTCACTGTGATGAGACCTGAGAACAGGATGCCACTATGCTGGTGCATAGGGAGGGATAAGCTAACTCAAGTTAGAAATGGAGCAAGAACCAAGTCCAGTGATACTAGCTAGTGGGAATTGTGGTTCTATAAGTGACCATTGTACATAGAGCATTAGGAAAGGGAAAAAAGAGCTTCAGAAAAGCCAGTCTCAAAAAAAAAAAGAAATCCTGAAAGAAAAGATTGCTTTTTAGATTCTTATATATGCACCACCCAGCATAGTGCCTGATATGTCAATAAATATTTGGGGATTGATAATATATTTTTAAAAGATACATATAGAGAATAAGTGCAGATTAATTTATTGTCTTTAAGTCATTTCAGTCATGTTCATTTTTTTTATCCCCACTGGGGTTGCTTATTGAAGATACTGGCATGATTTGCCATTTCCCTTTTCAGTTATTTTCACAAATGAGAAAACTGAGAAAAATAGGGTTAGTGGGTTGTCCAGGGTCAAACTGTTAGTAAGAGTCTGAAGTTATATTTGACATTGAAAAAAATGAGTTTTCTCAATTCCAGGCTCAGTGCACTATCCACAAAACCACCTAATTACCCCAGGCAATAAATATCTAGCAGTAAAAATATAAAGTTGTTTGATAATGGAGGGTGTTAGGATTTGGAGAATCAGGAAAGGCTTTACATAGAAGAAGATGCTTGAGCTGTGCCTTGGAGGAAGAAGGTCTCTGAGATGAAAATGGGAGAGAATTGTATTCTAGGTATGGGGGAAAACCAGTGTCAAGACACAGAGATGAGAAATGAAACAGAACATTCTTTACATACAAAAATGCTAATCTCCTTTGATGACATGAATATTTCTTCAGCTAAAGGTATTGATAATCTTCCTTATTCAATCCAGATTTGTTTTTTATTATGTCTATACTATAGGATACATTAAACATCCCAACTACACATCTTAAATAATAATAAAATCAGACAAATAAATCACATTATAACCTACCTGAGTTAAAACTGGAATTCTCTGGTCATGTGCTGCAGGATTATATTTTTAGACCTATCCTGTTTGCCATTTTTATCAATGTCTTCAATGAAGATACATTTGACATGGTCAATCAATCAACACAGAACATAGAACTGGGATAAATAATTGACACCATGTAAGACAGAACTGGAATTCCAAAAGGTCTACACAGGCTAGACTTTTTAAAGAATTGAAAAAAATTAAGTATAAAATGCAATCTAAAGGAAACTTAGCTAACCAGCAGTTCCTATGAAAAACACCTGGTAGAGTTAATGTGCTGCAAGCACAGAGGTAGATGTGTTATAGCTCACTTCCACCCCCAAATACTGATGGGATTTTGTTAAGAACTACATAAAATAGCAGTGTCCAGAGAAAGGTAATCTATATACTGAGCAAAACCATATAAAGCTCTTCTCAATCTTTTCTTGTCTTTGAAGTTCTTTTACACAGTACTTCTCTTCACTTGATTATCACCCTGCCATACCACCTACTTGCTATGCCTCTCACACAATGTCTGATGTCTCATTCCCTGGACAATACATGGACTATCCCCAAAGACTGCTATGCAGTTCCTCAGGACTTCTTTCTTTATCATTTCTTTTTTTCTTCTAGACCAACTCAAATGTTACCTATTGCAATGTTCCTTTCCTGGTACTCCAATGGTTAGTACTTTGCCTTAGGAAACCACCTTGTATTTACCACAAACGTACTTTTATATAGCATTTTTAAAATACAGGCTATCACCCCCATTAGAATATAATTTGTTGAGAATACAAAATATATATTTTTTGTTTTTTCTTTGTCTCTCCAGTCTTTAGTATAATGTTAGTTCAATAATAAATTACTAACAAATAGGTGTACTACCTTACTTCCTTAATTAATGAAATATCTTGTTCTGTTCTGGGACAGATATTTTGGCATGGACATAGGTATCTTGAAGTTCATTTGGAGGTGACTAACTAAAAAAGAAAATGGACTCAATCATAAATGTGGAGCATTTGAAAGAAGTAGTGATAGTTAACCTAGAAAAGGAGAAATGGTGTGTGAACAGCTGGTGCTTCTTTTTGGATCCTCAAAAGAAAGTAAGTAGAAATATGAGAGATACAAATTTCAGATTTTTTCCCCTTAGGCAATCGGGAGTAAGTGACTTGCCCAGGGTCACACAGCCAGGAAAGTGTTAAGTGTCTGAAATTAGATTTGAACTCAGATCATCCTGACTTCAGGCCTGGCATTCTATCCACTGCATCACCTAGGTGCCCCTAAATTTTAGATCTCTTTAAGGAATTAAAATAAAACCTATTCAAATGAAAAGTGAATTGACTATGGTAAAATGAGTGCCACTAATATAGACCTTCAAGCACAAATTAATTTACTATTTGTCATAGATAGAATCTACCAACTATCCTCCCCAAATTTTCTTCATTCCATATCTAGAGAGGAATCTTCTCTCTAGCATATTTCTGAGGAAACAAAGCACCAAATAAATTAAATTCAATATGATATTGGAAATATAACAACACAGAGTATAATAAAATATAGCAAGAACAATCAAGCATACTACTTAAGGACTTGCTATGCTCTCTTATTTACCTCCAATATGTAGGAAAAGGTCTGAGCAAAAAAAGATCTACATTTCTATTATATTTGAATTGATTGGAGCAGATAAATACAAATTCATACTATTTAGACAAGTTTTTTATTAGTTATGGAAATCTAGGTGATACAGTAGACAGAGTGCCATGTCTGGAGTCAAGAAGATGGCATTTGAAAGCTGTGTGACCCTGGTCAAGTCCCTTAATCCTATTTGTTTCAGTTTCATCATCTGTGAATTGACTTAGGGAAGGAACCACTCTAGTAACTTTGGGAAGAAAACCCAAATAGGGTCACAAAGAGTCATCCATGACTAAACGACTAAACAATAACAACAATGAAATTTATTAATTATGGCCTTTGGTCTAACTTCAGGCAGTTTGGCTAGAAGGCTGCCTTTTGGCTATTCTCCAAAAGGCTCCTTTCACTTCTTTGTTTCTTAAGGTATAGATGACTGGATTGAGTGCAGGGGTGACTATTGTGTACATGAGGGCAGTTGCTTTGTCTGTATCTGGAGTATAGGCAGACTTGGGTTAAAGGTAGGTAAAGGTGGCTGGACCATAGACGTGAGAGACAACCAGGAGATAGGAGGAACAAGCAGAGAAAGCTCTGCGCCTGCCAGCAGCAATATGGGCATAAAAGGAGAGAATTAACAAACAAGGGATCAAAATGAAGAGCATAGAAATAGAAAACAGCACAATTTCATTCTGAGAAGTGTCCACACAGCCAGTTGCACCACAGGCAAAACATCACAAAAAAGTGCTCAATTTGTCCTGTGCCACAGAAAGGGAGAGTAAAGATCCAGGTGATCTGGGCTGACTCCGTAACCATTCCTTGTTGTCCAGGATGCTGCAGCCAATTGTAGGCAAACTGGAGCACTCATCAATAATGTTAGTGTAATGGAGAGCAGATAGCAACAAAGTGGTCATAAGGCATGGCTGCCAGCAGGCAGCACTCTACTAGCCCAAAGATGGCAAAAACATCTTTTTTTAATACATGGGAGAGTGGAGTATAGGGCTCACCCAGATCAGGCAGATGATCAACAGGTTTCCCAATACAGTGAATAAGTACATGGCCAAGAAAATTACAAAGAAAGCACTGGTTGTAGCTAAAAAAGAGAGGAGAAAGTCGCAAAGATAAATTGTTTGCAGAGGGGTCTGTTTTTTTTCTCATCACTGGTTCAGAGCTTGAAATCTACAGAGACAACCAAGAGTTTATAGAAAGGTAAAAAAAATATAAACACACACACACACACACAATTCCTAGATCAAGACACTAGGAGAATATTGAGAAAAGGGGCTTCTTTCTTAGTGTTAACTTATGACATTAATAAGTCAATCAATACTGAGCCTAGCATATGATAAAAAATATCACAAATCAATCTTGCCAGTTGCAACTTTTAGGGAATCAATTAATGTAAAGTGAATAAAAATTTCTTTTATCCAATTGAAATACATCTTTAGGCTTATTTCAATTTTGTTAAGATAAGCCACACAGAACATTCATGCAACAAAAATCAAAATAAATTACTTTGAGCCTTTAGAAATTAATATCCAAGCTTACCTTGATGCAAAATGTATTTTTTCTTGTTATCTCTTTCTTCCTTCCTTGAAGCCTCTAAGCACAAACAGCTCCAATGAATGTAAGATGGCAATAATTATACTCTTTCTGAAGTCCTCTGGGAGTAGAGAACCAATAATCCATTGGCTTTCACTCAGAGGAATGTTTAAAGAAACAATTACACTGATCACTGTCAATATCACATTTTTATTTCTGCAGTAGATTTTCTAGACAGGCAGATTGCTTCATGTTACATCATTTCACTTTTCTATATAACATTACATAAATTTTGTGTCACCATTAATTCCTTATCCCTGTATCAACTAAAAAAGTAATGGTGCAATATTCATTACACCTGTTCTGAACTGACTGTCCTTTCTGTGGCATAATGCTGGAAGAAGAAATAAAATGATCATAAATGCATTCTCCTGGTCAAAAAGTATTTTTTTTTGTATCAGGGATTTATATCTTTCTTAGTACTTCAGTGATGTTTGTAACATCCCATATAATATGGGACAATTACAAACCTAGTTTGCATCTTCATTAAATTTTATGGCATTTACATCTCTAAAAGGTACAAAAACAAGCCCTGCTCTCAAGAACCAGAAAGTTTAATAGTATTCTGAAAACATATACGAGGAAATTTTATCTTTGCCCCTTTTACTTTGTAGATGCTAATCCAATTCTAGATGAAAGTGTAACTTTTGTTCCTGAGATTAAAAATCTAAATTGTAATGGAATTACTTCTGACTCTCCGTGATCCCATTTGATATTTTCTGGATGGAGCTATGGTTCACCAGTTTCTTCTCCTGCTCATTTTAAACATGAGGAAGGTAAATACAATTAAGTAATTTGTGCCAGATCACAAAGGTAGTTCATGTCTGAGGCTGGATTTGAACTCAAGTCCCTCTGAGTCCAGAGTTGATGCTCCATCTACTCTACCATTTAGTTCATAATATATACCAGTTATGAGAAATAATAGTTAAGTAAGTCATATTTCTAGCAAAGAAGCTTAATCACAAGAAAGGATTAGTTCATTTGTACGTGTTATGAGGATCAGATATTACCTTCTACTTTCTATTCTATATGGAAGGAGGGAGAGAAAAAGAAAGGGATGAAAGAAGGAAGGGAGGGCGGAAAAAATGAAAGAGGGAGGGAGAAAAGAAGAAATAGAGAGAGGGAGGAGGAAGAGAAGGAAAATAAGTTTTCTAACTGATTAGTTCTAGGTGGGACCTCAATAGGGCAGCTCTACTCACAGAGATTATGCAAGATAACCTGCCTCATTTTCTCCTGCAGAGCCACCTGAATCAGATATAGATGACAGCTTAAGATGGTCCTTGATACAGTGTCAGACCTTATGCTTTTTAAACTAAAATTTTAACAGGTCTCAGATTTACTGAGGTCACACACATTAGATGATTAATATTAGGTAGCAATTGAGGCAAAGAATGGTCTCTTTCACTTAGTCAAAATAAATGAATAAATCTGAGAGGGAAAGACCCTCAGGGTTTCTGGCCTTTCTCCCTTACTTCTCTTCCTTTCTTCTTCCCTCCCTCCCTCTTTGTTTCCTTCACTTCTTCCTTCCTTTTCTCTACCATCTCTCTCCTTTACTCCCTTCTTTCTTGTCCTCTTCTGTTTCCTTCCCTTACTTCCTTCTTTCCTCTTCCCTGTGCCCACAGAGTATACCATATCTTTACTTGAAGAAGCTCTTAATTGTTTTACTCACTTAACTCTCCCAAGATATCTTGGAGTTTATTAGCAAGACCCCCTTTCTTAAGAATCATGTCTTAAACTGCAATTACTGTGACTCTCAATGATTGGCCAAAAATAGGCCCCAAGCAAAGCCCCAGTTGGCCATTGTTTGGTCCTGCTAATAAAGACCAAAAGAGTAGTAATTAATGATTCATTGTCAACATGAGAATCAATTTCTGTGATGATCTTGTGCTTTAAATTTTTTTAATAGCTTCTTTTGGATAACAACATGGATTTGACAATCAAAAATTCAAAAGAAATAGATCTGAGGAGGACAGTTTATGTACTGGAGGATATAACTAAGATTCAAACAGATCTTGATGGGTTAAAGCACTGAAATGAATGATGAAATTTAATAGCACCAAATATTATAATCATATATTATGTGTATTTTAAATCTATAAAACTTATGTTGGCTATAAAAATGGTCATTTCTTTTATTTTTCTAAAAATGATGAATCACACATGTTGAATAGGTTAGCTTATTATCTTTGGTTATGGCTTAAAAGAACTTTGTTCTTTCCCTTACAGAAAATGGTAACAAAGGAGTGAAAATCAATAGAATTGCTGAAGATCATATGATCAACAGAGCAACAAATGAAAAATGAAAAAACCATTTTCAGATAAGCTGATCTGACAGTGTAGAAAGGACATCACTAGAGAAAACTGGCAGATTGGAAACATAGAAGGCATGAATTGTCCCAGTCAGGAAGGTATCCAGACCTTACAGGTCCTTCCGTATATGCCTTTCACTTATATGCCCTGGTAATAGTTATTTAGCCTCTGTGACCCTTCATGAATGTTCCATGGCCACAAATATATTCTAACATTCTGACCTTAGTATTTCCTTCTTTCTCTGCCCATGGAAAGACTCAAATTCTTTATTATCAAAGAATAATCCATCAATGCCACCATTTATAAGTCTCTGAAACTGGATTGATAGTGAGAAGAGGAACTAACCTCTTTTTAATCTGTTTTGTCGATATTTTATCCAATATTTTTTAATATAAGACTTGATAATAAATACAACAATAGTGTTTTCTGAATTCTGCAGCACAAGTGCTCACATTGAAAATTTAAAAATCATCTCTCCTGAACCAGTTCAAGTATCCCTGAGCCTAAAACTCTCTATGTAGAGCAAATGACTTCTCCACATTTATCTTTTTTTGTGATGTGATTTTTTTTCTTTTTTTTTTTTTTATTATTATAGCTTTTTATTTGCAAGATTTATCCATGGGTAATTTTTCAGCATTGACCCTTGCAAAACCTTCTGTTCCAACTTTTCCCCTCCTTCCCTCCACCCCTTCCCCAGATGGCAGGTAGACCAATATATCAACATTTATCTTTAATTTCAACTTTTCACTTACAGGCAAATTAATACACCAGCATGAACAAGAGTTAATGGCAAAACAATTCTCATTAAGGACAATAGTAGCTGACATTTATAGCATTTTAAACACTTTCCTCTCAAAACGCTGCAAAATAGGTAGTTTAAGGATTAATTCCTCCATTTTACAAAACAGGAAACTGAGGCTCAAAGTTTCATCATAACACAGTAAATGGCAGAGGTGAGATCCAAATTCATATCTCCTAATTCCAAGGCCTATTTATGCTTTCCCAGATATAAACTCTATTTATAGAATTTTTGATTGAATAATTTTTTAAATCAAAAATAATTTATTAAAAACTTACTATAAGCCAGGCAGTTGGACTAAGTGCTGAGGACACAATGAAAAGAAATGAAACAATGCCTACTTATAAAGAACTTACATCTAAAGGAGGAATAAAAAAGTACATATAATTTCCATATGCCTGTAATACATTCCTCCTTTTTCTTCTCATTAGAGTTCCTCTTCTTCCTTTGAACATAACTCAAGGACCATCTTCTACAGAAGTTATTTCCAATCTCCCTTAATGTGAGTACTTTTTTTCTTAAAATAACAAGATATATCACTACTTTGTTTGTTTTCATGTGTGTGCATATATACATATACACACGCACACATATATATATGTTTATTAATTTTATATGAATTTTATCTATCCAACTGAATATCTAGACATTCTTTTTCTACCTCTCTGTCTCTCTGTCTCCCTGTTTGTCTCTGTCTGTCACAGGATGAATACAAAGGAAATAAATACAAAACAAATAAAATAGTTAAAATTTAAAGTAGTTTGGAAGGGAGAGTATCAGTAGTTTAGGAGATGTGAAAAGACTTATAGATGGTAGTGTTTGAATTGGCTTGAAGTGAGAGACTCTGTGAAGAGCAAATGAAGAAGGAATACATTCTAAGAATGGGAGGAGGAGATAAGCAAGGTCCAGTTATCAGGTCAACAAAACAGAAATGAGAAGTAACATGTAGTATGTAAGGAAACAGAAAAGAGTCCATCGTGATTATCTCAGAGATCATGAGTAGAAATAATCTAGAATAGGATAAAAAGAATTATTGTACAGGACATTAACAGCAAAAAAGAAGAATTTGTATTTGATTCTAGGAGGAATAAGGAGTGACCACTGGAAATCTCTGATTATGAATTACAGGATTGCCTCATCACTACCATTTATCAACAAAGTCACTGAAGATTCGGAAGACTTCTTCATCCAAAATGCATATGGTAATGAAATCTGATATACTGAATGACAAAACTAGGATTATAAAAAGTCTGCACAACCTAGTATTTTTAAGGGTCAAGAAAAATCACTTTAAAGTACTGAGGGATAACTACCTAGAGAAAAATTCCTATCAAAAAGACCAACTAGGTTTTATGTAATACACAGCATACTCATTTCAACTGAAGGTATTGTGGTAGCAAAAAAAAAAATATTGCTAGGATTCTGTATATCATTAAATAGAAAGATAACATCTAGAACAAAATGATTTAGAGCTCCCTTGATATCTCTCCTCACCCAAACTTCTAATGACCTCACAACATAGACTCTACCTAGCATTCCATTCTTCTTGATTATTATTCCTCTTCACTTTGTCTATGTGTAACTAGTCTGGTCTCTGCTGTTTATCATATAGTGCTGGATGTCCTATTTTCATGCTTTTACAAAGACTGTCCCAGAAGTCTACAATGCACCCTGTCCTTAGCTAGGTCTTTAAATCTTATATTTTTCTCACATTACCTGAAACAGGAGCCTTCTTCATCCCCTAGCTGCTAGTGCTTTGTACACTCAGGTTAACTCTTACTTCCTGTGAATGGATGTGGTTTGTCCCTATTTAAATACATGCTGTGTCCCAAGTGAGGATGTAAGCTTCTCAAGGACAGGCTTTTTTTTTTTTTTTTTTTTTTGCATTTTCTTTGCATCTTTCTTTTGCATTTCCTAGTGCTTATGACAGTAGTAGACACATAGTAAGTATCTTACAGGTGCTTTTTGATTAATTAAATGGAATACCATGTTCTGTTTTGGGAAAAACATTTTAGAAGATACATGGAATAGATAAATTGTATCTTGAGTTGACCAATAAGGATGTCAAAGTGGTTTAGAACAATTCCAAACTAGGATCACTTGAAGGAAATTGCAATGTTTAGTCTGTAGTAAGGAGAGACTGTTTATGTGTATGTGGGGAGGGAAGTCCTTGTAAAACAGTTCTTGTAGAATTATCGTTTCTAAGAAGAATTATAGTTATTCCCAAATGACAGAAATAAGACCCATGCAGTGGCAAAAATTTACAAGGAGACAGATTTTAACTTAATTTAAAGAACAGTAGTAGAATAAAATGCAACAAAAAGCATAATGTACTGGTTATGGACTAGTGAGATTGACAAATAGAAACCTTCATGCATAAACTTAATAATTGTTATGGATAGAATCAACCAGCTAGATTTCTCAACTCTTCTCCCATCCATATCTAATGAAGAATCTTCTCTTTAACTTCATATTATGTTAATCTGAAGTAAAGTGATAGAAAAAAAAAATCATTATGATATTTACAGTATATGAACCTGCTGATGATCTTGTTGCAAGAACAAAGAGGCCAAAAACAAACAAACAAACAAACAAACAAAACAAAACAAAACCTCTGCTTGTTTATTCACCAGGATGTAGAGGAGGATGAAACATCAGATTTCTATCAGACTTGAATTGATAGGAGCAGACAAGTAGGATATTTTTTTTTCTACTAATTATGGCCTTTGGTCCAACTTTAGGCAGCTTGGCTAGGAGGCTGCCTTTTGATTATTCTCCAAAAGGCTCCTTTCACTTCTTTGTTTCTTAAAGTATAGATGACTGGATTGAGTGCAGGAGTGACTACTGTGTACATGAGGGCAGTTGCTTTGTCTGTATCTGGAGTATGGGCAGACTTGGGTTGAAGGTAGGTAAAGATGGCTGGACCATAGAAGAGTGAGACAACCAGGAGGTGGGAGGAACAAGTAGAGAAAGCTTTGTGCCTGCCAGCAGCAGAGGGCATTCTCAAAATGGCCATGACAATACGGGCATAGGAGGAGAGAATTAGCAAACAAGGGATCAAAATGAAGAGCACAGAAATAGAAAATAGCACAATCTCATTCTGAGAAGTGTCCACACAGGCCATTTGCACCACAGGCAAAACATCACAAAAAAAGTGCTCAATTTGTCCTGTGCCACAGAAGGGGAGAGTGAAGATCCAGGTGATCTGGACTAACTCCATAACTATTCCTGTAGTCCAGGATGCTGCAGCCAATTGTAGGCAGACTCGAGGACTCATCAATAATGTATAGCGTAATGGATAGCAGATAGCAACAAAGCGGTCATAAGCCATGGCTGCCAGCAGACAGCATTCTGCGAGCCCAAAGATAGCAAAACCATACATCTGAGCTGCACAACGTGTCACACTCATGGTCTTGGACTCCACCAACAGGTGCACCAGCATCTGAGGAACCACACTGGTGATATAGCACATCTCCAGGAAGGACAGGTTTGCCAGAAAGAAATACATGGGAGAGTGGAGTGTAGGGCTCACCCAGATTAGGCAGATGATCAACAGATTTCCCAATATAGTGAATAGGTATATGGCCAAGAAGATTACAAAGAGAACTGGTTGTAGCTCTCTTAGAGAGGAGAAAGCCACAAAGGTGAATTGTGTGCAGAGGGTCTGGTTTTCCCTCATCACTGGCTCAGAACTTGACATCTAAAGAGACAACCAAGAGTTTCTTGAAAGATAAATATAATTACACACACACACACACACACACACACACACGCACACACACGTGATTTCTGGACCAAGGCACTGGGATAAAATCAAGAAAATGGGATTCTTGGTGCTAAACACTTTTTAATGTCACCCAATATCGAGTCTAGCATAAGATAATAAAATGTCAAAAATCAATATTGCTAGTTGCAACTTTTAGGGAACCAGTTAATATAAAGCGAAAAAATTGCCTTTACCCAATGGTAATAAATCCTGGTGCTTATTTCATTTGAACTAGGATAACTGTGTAACTTACCACACAGGATATTCATGAAGCTAAAATCAAAAGAAATTACTTTGAACCAATAATCTCTTTACCATTAATGCTCCTTAACACTGAGTTTTGCCTTTAGACGTTAATATCTGAGCTTACCTTAATGCAAAATATGTTTTTCTCTTCTCTTTCTTTCTCCCTTGAGGCCTCTAAGCACAACCAACTCCATCAAATGTAAGATGGCAATATTTCTACTCTTGCTGAAATCCTCTGGGACAAGAGAACCAATAATCCATTGGTTTTCTCTCAGAGGAATGGTAAAAAAATAATTACATGAATGAATGACAATTTTATTTCTGCAATAGATTTTCTAGACAGGCAGATTGCTTTATGTTACATCATTTCACTTTTCTATGTAGTATTTCATATATTTGGTGTCACCATTAATTCCTCATCACTATATCAACACAAAAAAAAAAAACACCTAATGGATGTCCTGTCCCTGTAGTCACTGTCTTCTCTGTAGCATAATGGTGAAGGAAGAAACTAAATCATCATAAGTGCATTATCTTGGTCAACAAGTCTTGTTGTGAGACCAGGGATTTACATCTTCCCTAGTGCTTCAATATTGTTACATATAAAATGGGACAATTACAAACCCAGATTGTATCTTCATTGATTTTTATGGAGTTTACATCTACAAATAGCACAAAAACAATCCCTGCTCTCAAGAACTAGAAAGTTTAATAGTATTCTGAAAACATATACAAGGAAATTTTATCTTTGAACCTTTTACTTTGTAGAAGCTAATCTAATTCTAGATGAAAGTGTAACTTTTATTCCTGAGATTAAAAATCTAAATTGTTATGGAATTACTTCTTTTTTTTATTATTATTATAGTAACTTTTTATTTTGAAATTGCCAGGGTAATTTTTTTAAACATTATCCTTACTCCTTCTGTTCCAATTTTTCCCTCCACCCTCCCCCCTCCCTAGATGGCAAACAGTCCTATATATTTGAATTGTCTAGTATATCCTAGATACAATGTATGTGTGCAGATCAAACAGTTTTCTTGTTGCACAGGAGAATTGGTTCAGAAGGTGAAACCTTGGGAAGAAAAACAAAAAATCAAAACAGTTTACATTTCATTTCCCAATGTTTTTTCTTTTTGGATGTTAGCTTCTTCTGTCCATCATTGATCAATTAAACTGAATTAGGTCTCCTTTGTCAAAAAATCCACTTCCATCAGTTACATCTTTATATATAATGATCTCTTGGTTCTGCTCATTTTCCTTAGCATCAGTTCATTGTAATTCTCTCCAAGCTTCTCTGTATTCATCTTAAATTCATTTCTTACAGAACAATAATATTCCTTAACATTCATATACCACAATTTACCCAACCATTCTCCAATTGATGGCATCCCTCAGTTTCCAACTTCTAGGCCTACAAACAGGGCTGCCACAAACATTTTGGCACATACTGGTCCCTTTCCCTTCTTTAAGTATCTCCTTGGGGTTAAGCCAGTAGAAACATTGCTGGATCAAAGGGTATGCCAGTTTGATAACCGGGGCATAATTCCAGATTGCCTCTCCAGAATGGTTGGATTCGTTACAGCTCCACCAACAATGTTCAATGTCCAGTTTTCCCACATCCCCTCCAACAATCATCATTATTTTTTCCCTGTCATCTTAGCCAATCTGACAGGTGTGTTGAAGGTATTTCTCAAATTTGTCTTAATTTGCATTTCTCTGATTAATAATGATTTGGAACACTCTTTCATAGGTGGTAATAATTTCAATTTCATCATCTGGTTGTCTGTTCATATCCTTTGACCATTTATCCAACTGAAGAATGGCTTGGTTTCTTATAAATGAAGTCCAGCTCTCTATATATTTTTGGAAATGAAGCCTTTATCAGAACCTTTTTAACTGTGAAGATGTTTTTTCCCAGTTTGTTGCTTCCCTTCTAATCTTGTTTACATTAGTTTTGTTTGTCAAAGCTTTTTAATTTGATGTAATCAAAATTTTCTATTTTGTGATCAATAATGGTCTCTGGTTCTCTTTAGTCACAAAATTTCTTCCCTCTTCCACAAGTCTGGAGGATAAACTATCCTATGTTCCTCCAATTTTTTATGATTCTCGTTCTTTATGTCTAAATCATGGACCGATTTGATCTTATCTTGGTATGGGGTGTTAATTGGGTCATGCCTAATTTCTGCCATACTAATTTCCGATTATCCCAGCAGTTTTTTGTCAAATAATGAATTGTTATCCCAAAAGTGAGGATCTTTTGGGTTTTGTCAAAATTAAATTTCTATGTTGACTATTCTGTCTTGTAACCCTAACCTGTTCCACTGATCCAACTAATCTATGGTTTTGGTGACTGCTGCTTTATAATATAGTTTTTAGATCCAAATTTACAGCTGGGCCCCTTCATTTGATTTTTTCATTAATTCTCTTGAGATTTTTGACCTTTTTATTATTCCATAAATTTTTTTTTGTTATTTTTTCTAGATCATTAAAATATTTTTCTTGGAAGTCTGATTGGTATAACTAAATAAATAGATTAGTTTAGGGAGTATTGTCATCTTTATTATTATTTTATTTTCGACCTATCCAGGAGCACTTGATATTTTTCTAATTGTTTTAAAGTCTGGACTTTTATTTTGTGTGGAAAGTTTTTTTGTAATTTAGCTCATATAATTCCTGACTTTCCTTTGGTAGACAGATTCCCTATTTTATGCTGTCAAACAGTTATTCTAAATGGAATTTCTCTTTTGTATCTCTTGCTGTTGGATTTTTGTTGGTGATGTATAAAAATGCTGAGGATTTTAGGATTTATTTTATAACCTGTAACTTTGCTAAAGTTATGGATTTATTTCTAATAGCTTTTTCGTAGAATCTCTAGGATTCTCTAAGTATACCATCATATCATCTGCAAAGAGTGATAGTTTGGTTTCCTCAATATAAATCAACATGGTGTTGGAAAAGATCACCAGAAGTCCTAGAAGGTGGGTATGTAAACAACAGTCACACATACACCTTCTTCATCAGCCAAGAGATAGTCCAAAACCAATCTATTGTCCATTGTTTCACATGTCAGGAATCAAATCCCCCTGAGTTTTGAATCCTGCAAAAGTATTTTTTTATGTGTTGGGGAATCCAAGTTCCGGCGATTTTAAGTGTTTGTCTTATCATTTTCCAAGAGAATCAAGTTCCTGAGGTTTTCAATCCTATGTTCAGAGAATCCAATGATTCCTGAGGATTTTCAAGTCCTATGTCTCAGAGAATCCAATGATTCCTGGGGTTTTCAAATCCTTGGCTCAAGAATTGATTCTAGGTTTTAAATAAACAACTCTTTGATGTCCATGGTCAAAACCCTCTGCCCCTCTTTCAATGGTGAGCACAATCAGCAACAGAGCCACCCGATATTTCTTGGGTCTTCTCCTTTGTTTTAAGGGTCTGCTCCGTCTCTCTGCGATGGACAAGGCAAATATGGCTTGTTGGTACCCATCTGATTCCTTCTCCACCTGTGAATAAAAAAACCCTCCCCAAACAGTTAACCTATCAGTCCTTTCCATTCACCACTTTCTGGGTTCTCCCATCACCTGGCGATTATCTAAAGATGGTGGGCTTCGCTCTGGACCTGACCTTCCTGGGTTATAAAACCTGTCTGCCAGAGCCGTATCTTTTCAAAAATCAAAGTTAATAGTATAAAGAGCTAGATTTAAAGTTCTCTAGGGTTCCTTGGCTCCCCCTTTCTTTTGTTTTGGAATGTGTCTTAATATCTCTGTTTCTCCTCTCCACTATTGCCTGTCCTTGAGTTAAAAGGTATCCGTGGTGTGTAAAATCTTATACTTACACAAAAGTGTAAAATGTTTTGAAATATAAGCAGGACCATTTCTGTTTTTTTGTGGCACAACCATAATGGAAATGCTTGTGTGAAATTAGTGACCCTCGGGCTGTCTCTTTTGCTAATTGCAAAAGTGAATCCTGAAAAATGTCTACCACAACGTGGATGAAAGACAGACACAAAAGATTTATAATGGGTCCATCCATTTGCCAGATTTCATTGGGTCTCAAACCACGAGCGTTCTTCCCTGGAGGCATTAGAACGTGGAAAGGAAGGCAAGCCGTACAGGCTTTCATCTCTAACTTCCTCTCTTGTTATTCCAAATTGTAAACGTAAAGCTCAGCACCCTGATGATATTTAGAATGAGATCCTGGGCCCTGGAACAAAGGGGATTGACCAACATGTTAGAAAGGCTATCTGCCTTTGGTGCCATCAAATATGGGCCTGGAAGTCCACTAGAGAATGGACATGTAATATATAGATCTTACCTGGATGTTTTCTACTTGCTCTTGAATTTCTTAAGGCTGATATATAAAAGGCCCAAATTTTATTTGGGCGTGGCAATTCTTTGACCACCCTACTGAATAGGCCAATAGATATTATTTTATGTCTCCCGGATAATAAGTAAGAGCTAGAATGATCGCGTACAATTCATTCTGCTAGTGGACTGAAAAGGAGTTCACTCTCTTTATAGTTAGATCATGAGGTACACAGCACAAATATTATGTTTGGATCATCCGTGAAGATAGTTGGTCCTTTGAGGAACTTTAGAAACTTTTCTTCAAGAATCCATGAATTATGTAATAGTCTAGTTATCTTTAATGGAGACCCATTAAAAATTTGGACCATTAATAAAATTTTTCTTGGATGGTCTCACAACACACATTAATTTGTGTATTGGTATAAAAGGTGTATATCTTGTCAGGTCTTGTCCCAGATAATTGTCTCTCCTTAGGGCCTTTAATAAAATTCACCACAAGCACTGGGTAGTGTAAGGCTTTGTTCTGGTATGCCGGGAGGTTCACTCGTCTATCCACTGTGTCCTTGATGAAGGACTGCTGGGGTTTCTTGTGTCAAAACTGATATCTCCAAGGGTTTTGGTACTCCAACCAATTGGATAAAAGCCAGTTCAACTCTCCAAAGCCTCTTGACTTCTTTTGTAAGCTGGCTGGTGAATTTAAAGCCTGTCTCCCCTTAAAATGTCATATAACAGTTTATGATAGGTAGTCAAAACCTAACCTGGTTGCATCCATTGGATATCCCCATCAATTTCTGAAAATCATTCAATGTGTTTGCTTTTCTTTTCTTAAGGAAGTTTTGTTAAAATACCTTGGGTATACTTCATATCCTAAATATTGAAAAAAGGAAATGTCTTTGAATTTTTTCTGGTGCTATTATAATTTTAATTCCTTAGTGTTTTATGGTCTTTTGACATCCTCTAACATTTATTCCTCAAATTGCACATCCCAAAATTCATCCATGTAATGTAATAGCATAACGGGAATCTTTTCTTACTGGACAAACGCAACAACATAATTTGACACATAGTAGGGCTGTTTTCATTCCTTTGGCAAAACTGTATTCATATCTTTTATAAGGCTCAGCTAAGTTAATGTGGGCACTGAAAAAAATCTTTTCATATCCTCCTTATCCAGAGGATAGAATAGAAACAATCCTTAATATCTATGACCCAAAGGGCCATTCTCACAACTGAGTAGGAGATGGAAGTCAGGCGAAGGTTCCTAGTTTCCATCCCTGTTCATTCACTTTTCTTAAATCCGTTAACATCCTCCATTTCCTTTCTTTTCACAACAAACACTGGGGAATTCCAAGGCTTAGAAGGTTTAAGTGTCCTTGGTCAAGCTCTCCCTTTATATCTAATAAGGCCTGAATTTTATCTTTACTTAAGGGCCACTGCTCTATCCACACTGGTTATAGTTTTCCATTGGATAGGAACAGGTGAAAGTGTTGGCGGCCTTCAACAGCCCTGCTTAAAAACCAAGTCTCATTTTCCCTAATTGCTGTAAAACTTCCTTCCCCACAGATTAATGGGATTTTTCAACTATAAAGGGTAAAACTCCTGTTTTGCCTTCAAAGTCCATCTCATAGGGGCCACTAACTTCCCAGCTGCTATTGATCCTCTACACCAGAATTAGGTGTCTGCTTTAATCTTTGGCCAGTGACTGGGCCAGCTGGCACCTCTATGTGTCTAATCTGCACCAGTGTCTACCAGTCCTTCCAATGGAAGGCCATTTTATATAGATTGTGAGCATAGGTGGTCCAGTTTTACAGCTGCTGTCCCCAAATTGCTGGTTTTGTGATCTGGAATCAGAATCTGGTGACTATCACCAGGCTGCATTGGGATTCTGTATGAGTAAACCTGTGCCTATTTCTCCTGGGTGATAAGTCACACATTGGCTGCCTTATTGGTGACTGGGATTTTCACCCACATTCCCCAGTTTCCCACATATGTGGATAAATTTTTGTATTCTCTCACAGGTAAAATGGTCAAGCCTATTTGCCTGGAGCAATGGATCCATAGGCTGGAGAGGAACAGATTTCACCTCTCCAGGGGTATCTCAGTTTCTCAGCTCATACAACTCTTTCTCCCTAATTGTAATCCCTTTCTTCCATCAGGTTGCTTCCCTGGCTGATTGATTGTGTAATCCTTTCTGCCATCTAGGCTCCTGGCTGATTGGTCATTGGGGTATTGGTCGTCGGGTACTCTCCGGTGCACCATTGGCTGCCATCATCCCCAAGTGTTTTCCTGGTGCCCCGGGGTGGGCCCCTCATCCCTTCCCTGAACCTGTCACATTCAGGCCCAATGGAACCTCTGTTGCATTTTGGACATGGGATCTGGGTCTTGTTCCCACCTTGTTTTTCACTCTGCCTCTATCCAACATTGAGCTTTCAGATGCCCTACTTTACCACATTGAAAGCATTGCCGTTCTCTAAAAGTCCCCTTCCGGAAGGGACCCTGTCTACCCATATTAGGATCTTGGGGAAGTCTTCATTAGTCTGGATAAAAGGCATTTTGTACCCACTGTGACACAGCGTCTTATGAACTCCTCTAAACATCCTTGTGCAGTCCCTAGTATAATTCTTCTGCACCCTTTTTTTCCTTAAAATTGTTTTAAAACATTGTTGATGGTTTTCCCCAATTCTTTGATAGTAGTTGCAAACGTCCCACAAAGTCACAAAGGCTCTCGCCCTTCATTATTTTTGAAGGCCTCACCTTTCATTTTTTGTGAATCAAGCCCCCGATTTGATAACTTGAAAATTTGCTCATATGCTGCTCTGAATAATTAACCTTCGGACGTCTGCATTGGACCTATACCTTTAATGGTCATGGTGATATGCATGCATATTTTCTATTTTTTGGGCTTGTATCCTAAAACTCACTATATTCAGAAAGCCACATTAATTTTGTCCATTCTAGGCATACCCTTGCTATAGATTTCAGTCATCGGGTCAAGACTTAGAAAAAAATTCTGTAACAAGCATCTTAACATAAGCTGATGTAGCCCCAAAAGAGGCAAACCCTTTTTTAAGATCTTTAATGATTTCTATTTAAAAAGAGGGTATCTTGGACTTTTTGACCAGAGGGCATCAAACTGGGAAATTACAGGACAGATAAGGGCTGAAGCTCCTGGATGTCCACGCCCTTTCGGCCTTCATTAAGCCCTTGCAGCCTACTCAGAATTGGACACTGGGGATGCTGGGGGGGGGGTGCGGTCACTGCCTCCCCCCACTGCCCTCCCCCTCCAATCCCGGAGGGGTGGGTTGGTGGAAGGAAGGGGTCAATCAACCTCTTGGGGTGGGGCCAAGCTCCTTAGGGGGGTCACCACACCCTTGCTCACTTTAAGTCTCCCCATGCCCTTTGGGGAAATGGTTTCATTAAAATTTCCATTGTCTTCCCTCCTTAATATTCAATTGGCTAATTTGAGAAGGAGTAGAAGGAGCCACAGGTTTTTCTTTCTTCTAGGGATAGGGTTTCTTTTAATGGAAATATATTATATAAATAAAAATGCCTTGATGGAATTGAATGAGGACCACATTCTCTGGAAATGCATGGACATCTTTCCCAACCCTGGGACCAGTTATTTCGGAGAGATCTGCTCCTCCTCTACGAACCAAGGGAGATGCAGTTTTAATATACCCACAAATCCTTATCTGTTCCCAAGTTATAAGTAACCCATTATTTCTATCCAGCTTAACAAATGTTTTTTATAGCACCACCCTTGGGTGGGGTTAGCGGGATGGAGAGTCTTTAGCCAGCATTTTTTTCCCATTTTGGCCAAAAAGATTACTGGTTTATTTTTAAGAAAAATAAGTTCCTTATTTTGTCTATTAACAATACTCCCAAATTCCTGGTCACCAGAGACTTCAGTTTGGTTCCCACCGTTGGGCCCTAAATGTAAAGATCGTGATTTTTTAAATCAGCAGGAGCGGAATTCAGGGTTAGGGAAAACTGTCCAGTCTTTATTCTCAGTGAAAGAAAGGATCCAAAGGGAGGAAGAGAATCGGCGATAAATTGTGCAGCTAAGGTCAAGGCTTAGCCCACCAGCAGTCACACAAACCAGCAGCTCAGAGTCTCAAACCCAGGCCCAATCTCTCCCAGCTTCTCTTCCTGTCCTCTCTCTGCCTCCACCCACCAAAATGTCCATTTCCTATACAACACATCAGGACTTGCACAGAGGTGGGAGGGACCATTCTTTTCCAATCATGTATATTAAATAAGTATAGCCCAATACTATTTAGCCTCACATACTTGGGACCTTCAGGCATCAACTCAAACCCCTCAAACCCATTATAACTTGCCCATCTTATTAACCCCTATTTATTTTTAAATCCCTTCTTTTCCCCCCCCTTCCCAGTATAAACTTTAACCCACTTCCTTCCCAAACCCCCTCCCTTTAATCGCTCCTCCCCCCTTAGAGTTCCTCCCCCATCACCTTTTCCCTCACAGTTTCTGATTCCCTTCTGCTTAACTAATTCCTTCCCTTTTCACTTTTCCCTTCTCACTTTTCAATGAGATGGGAAAGTTTCACCCATAATTGAATTAAGGTCTAAAATTTTTTCTCCTTAAAGTCAATTTTATGGGGGACAGAAACCAAGAATGGCGGAGAAAGGCACAACGACTTTCTAAGCTCTTTCTCTTACCCTCTTTATCAATATTATATCAACCTCAAAAAGTAATCTTGACTGCTACAATTCGTAAAAAAAAAGAGAAAACCCACCAACAGAAAAAAATCTTTGCAATCCCCCAAAAAAGGTTGTTTCCGGGGCCAGGGAATCAGTGTAAACTGGGAGAGAAATTGATTCCAAGGAAGTCTCAAACCGAATTAAACCAAATCTCGCAAAACTCCCAACCCCAACCCCAATCAAAACTTTTCCATGGGGCAAAACCCACGGAAGGGCACAACCCGGTTGCCCTTCAATCTGCCCGTCCCACTTTGGGCCCATAAACTTTCACCAAATTTACCGGGCAAAACCAAAGAAACTTAAACAAAACCCAAAAAATTCCTTAAAATCGGTGGTTTAATTAATTCTAAACCCAACCCCCAAAGGGCTTTCCCAATAACACTTTCCCCTTAATTCCACAAACAATACTAACCCCACAACCCTACCAATTCAAACTCACAATGCCAAACCCTCCCTTTGGGGGAAGGGAAAAATTTCCCCAGAAACACCCCAACCCCGGACCAAACTTTTTTCATCTCCCTGCTCTGGCAGAAACTGGAACCCCCAACAAAACCAAACAAACTTTAAAAAAAAAAAAAAAAATCAACAACTTCTATTGCAAAAAAAAATCCAACAAACCCAAGAAAAAAAAAAAAAGCCACCAAACACCAAGCCACAATTTCCCAAAAAAACCCAAAAGTAAAAAAAAAAGAAAAAACACCCACAAAAAACAAAAACCCAAAAAATTGAAAAAGAAAAAATCTCAGAAAAAGAAGTAAAAAAAAAACCACAAAAAGAAAGGAATTGAAAAACAAAAAAACTTTCCAAGAAAAAGAAAATCTGGAAAATGAAAAAAAAAAACACCAAAAAAAAAAATTGGAAAACCAGAAAAAAATTCCACAAACCAAAACCAATTTAAAAACCTTAATTTGCCATATACAGAAAAAAAAAAGCCAATAAAAAAAAAATTCTTTAAAATTAGAAACAAAAAAGAAAACTAAATTCCATTAAAACAAAAAAAATCCAAATTAAAAAACAAAAAGTAACAAACTGAAAAAACCAAAATTATCTACCAAAAAACAACAAACTTAAAAATAATTCTAAGAAATTGAAATTGGAAATTTTAAAAACAAATGAAAAAAAAACCCCTAAATACTATTTAAAAAAACCATAAAACCAATTGCCCAAAATAAAAAATCAAAAAGGTAAAAAAACATTAAAAAATTCTGGAAACACCTTCCAAAAAAAACCCAAAAAAAAACCCAAAAATAGGGCCCTTCAAAACTATCAGGGTTTAAAGAAAAAAAAAAAAAAAAAAAAAAAACAATTTAAAAAATGCCACAAAAGGAATCACCAAAAATTCCCCTCCACATTAAAAAAACAAAAAGGCCAAATCAATATTCCAAAAACAAAAAACCCGGGAATCAACAAAAAAAAACCACCCAACCAAACCCAAACATTTTCTTTTCAAGGAAAAATGGCATTTAATTAAAACAAAAAATTCCATTTTTTACAAAAAAAAACCAAAAAAAAATTTGATCTCCAACCAAAAATCAAAATCAGAAAAAAGAAAAACAACTCTTAAAAATTTATTTCTTTGTAAATACCAAAAAAAAACAATTGAATTTTACAATATAACATCAAAAAGGGAAAATATGGAAAAATGATAGGGAAAAAGGTAAAAAAAAACCAACATCCCACAAAAAGCAAAAAACCTTTCACATCCCAAAATTTAAAAGGGAAGGAAAATTTGAAAATCACCCCTCACCAAAAGTTGGCTCAAAAAAAAAAAAATTAACATTTGAATTTAAAAAATTCTCTCTTCCCATTAAAAACCGGGAAAAAAAAAAAAAAAAAATAAAGGGAAAAGGAAAAGGGAAAAATTCAAAAAAAAAAAAATAAGCCAATTTAAACAAAACCCCTTAAAATCAAAAAAAATTTGGGAAAACAAAAAAAAATAAAAAAATCCCTTGGGTTATTAAAATGGCAAAAATTAAGATTTAAAGAAAACAAAAACCAACTGGTCAAAAATCAGAAACCCCACAAATATTTTTTTAAAAAACAAAAAACAAGGGAAATACATATAAAAAGGAAAAGGCCACAAAACATTGTTTTTAAGGGTCAAAAAAAGCCTTCCCACCTCCAAAATCAAAAAAAAATTAATCTAAAAAAAAAGAAAAACCATCCTCTAAAAATACAAAAACAACTTTCTTTAAAACTCTATCACCAATCTAGATCCAACTTCCTAAAGGGAAAGTTAAAAATTCCAAAAAAGAAAAACAAAAACCCAGGGAGCCCAACCCACCTCACAATTAAAAAATCAAACCAAAAAAACAAAAAAGAAAGAAAAAAGAAAAAAAAAATAAAAAATTCCGGGCTTTAGAAAATAAAAAGAAATAAAAGAAAAAAATACATTTCTTCTTTCAGCAATGGAAACCCATTAAAAATAACCAATATTAAAAACAAAAACCCTTTAAAATTAAATCAAAAAACAAAAAAAAAACCCTTTCTTTTCAAATGCAAAATACACCAAAAAAATTTTAAAAAAAAATTAAACTTAAACAACTACCTTAAAAAACAAACGGTTGAAAGCCAAAAAATAAATTAATAAAATTTCAACCCAAAAATACAAAAAGGCCCAACCAAAATAGGCCAAAAGTGGGATTAAAAATTTTAATCCAAAAGGCTTGCCAAAAAAAAAAAAAAAATTAACAAATTTAAAAATTAAAAAAAAAAAACAAAAAAACCCCCCAATCAAAAATAAATTGAAAATTTAAAATTAAAAAAGAAAAAAAAGAAAAAGTAAAAAACAAACAAAAAAAACCAAAATTGGTTTCTCCAAAAAAAAAGCCAACAAAAAAAAAACCTTTTGCCAAATCTAATGAAAGAAAAAAGGAAAGGGAAAAAAGAAATTAATATCCCAAAAAAGAAAAAGGAGAAACCTTTCCAC
This sequence comes from Sarcophilus harrisii, assembly GCF_902635505.1. NCBI lineage: Eukaryota > Metazoa > Chordata > Mammalia > Dasyuromorphia > Dasyuridae > Sarcophilus > Sarcophilus harrisii. The sequence continues at coordinate 86,062,173 of NC_045430.1, read as the reverse complement.
CAACAAAAGGAAAAAAAATAAAAATTTATTTTTCCAACTTTATCCCAAAAAATTTATTAACCTAAGGAAAATGGATGACTACCTCCAAAAAAAACTTCCCAAGGAAAGAAAGGAGGAAAGAAATTCCTTTGAATAATCCCATTTCCAGAAAAAAAAAGGCAAAAAAATTAAACAATTCCCTTTAAAAAAAAATCCCAAAGGAAAATAGGTGAAATTTAACCAAAAAAAAACAATTAACCCCAATTTATATAAATTATTTAATAAAAAAAAAGAAAAAGCCTAATTTCCCTTCCCTTTACACAAAAATGGTACAATACCCTAAACAAATAAGGTTGGAAAAACAGAAAAAAAACATTAAACCAATCTCCCCTAAGAAAAAGAATAAAAAAATTTAAAATAAGAAAAAACTACAAAAAAAATCATCTCCAAGGATAAAACACATTCCAAGAAAGAATACCAAGGAGGCCACGAAAAAAATTCCAAATAAAAACTATTTAAATAATCCAATTTAATAAAACCAAATGCCACCCATTAATCGAAAAATTTGCAAAATCCAACATCCTTCCAAAACCAAAAAAAAAAATTTTCCCAAATAATCCACGCATCTATTTCCCCAATTAAATGGCCCAAACCAAAACACCACCGATTCCCAGCAAAACCGTTGCAAAATTTACCCATTTATTATTGGCGCCGCCCATAACGGCAGAAAAAAAAAAAACAAAAAGCAAGAGGAAAACCAAATTTCACCTTTGCTTAACCGGCAATAAGGACCAAAAAACCCCATTCTACCGTTAAAAACAATCCACCTTGAAATTTGGGCAAAATAAAAACCCATAAGTCATCGCATTCAAACCCACTAAAAAAACCAAAAATTTCCCAAAAAAGCCCGTTTAAATAAACGTTAAAGAAAAAATTATCTGCCAAAAGGGAATCAAAACTTTAAAAAAAAACACCATTTTCCCAAATTGAAAAATAATTAAGCTCCCGAAAACCGGCCATAAAAAATATCCCAAACCAACTTTTATTTGGGCTCCCCGCCCTCATTTTAAGCCGGTTTCGGGAAAAACAAAAAGGTCAAGAATTTCAAAATTAATGGAAAAAAAAAAAATCAAAAGAAGGGGCTTAACTGTACCCAAGATCTAAAACTATATTATAGAGCAGCAGTTACCAAAAACCATTTGGTATTTAAGGAAAATATTATTGATTGGTGGAATAGGTTAGGTTTAAGGGATAAAAAACAGTCAACAAATATAGAACCTAGTGTTAACAAACCCAAAGACCCCAGCTTTTGGGAATAGAACTTACTTTTGAAAAATATTGCTAGGAAAATTGGAAACCAATATGGAGAAACCAGGCATTGATCCACATTAAACCGTACACCAAGATTAGGTCAAAATGGGTTCATGACCTAGGATAAAATTTGAAATTTTAAAGTTAGAGGAAACACAGGATACTTTACCTCTCAGACCTGTGGAAGGGAAGGACTTTATGACCAAAAAGAAGAACTAGAGATCATTACATCACAAAATAAGAAAAATTTTGATTTTACCAAACTGAAAAGTTTTGTCAAAACAAAACTAATGCAAGACAAGATTAGAAGGGAAGAATAAACTGGGAAAATATTTTTTTAAGTCAAAGGTTCTGATAAAGGGCCTCATTTCCAAAATATATAGAGAAATTAACTCTAATTTATAAAAAAATCGCCATTCTCCAATTGAAAAACAAAGGATATGAAAACAGACAATTCCTCGATGAAGAAATTGAAACTATTTCTAGTCAATGGAAAAGATGCTCCAAGTCATTATTAATCAGGAGAAAAAATTAAGACAACTCTAAGATACCACTATACACCTGTCAGATTGGCAAATGACAGGAAAAAATAATGATATTGTTGGAGGGATGGGAAAACTGGGACATTGATGCATTGTTGGTGGAGTTGTAGGCAAATCCAACCATTTTGGAGAAGGAAGGGAACTATTTCAAAAAAGTTATTAAACTTGCATACCCTTTGATCCAGCAGTGTTACTACCGGGGTTTATATCCAAAGAGATTATAAAGAAGGGAAAGGCACCTGTTGGTGCACGGAATGTTTGTGGCCCCTTTCTAGTGGCTAGAAACTGGAAAACTGAAATGGATGCCCATCAGTTGGAGAAAAGCTGAATAAATTTGGTTATGAATATTATGGAATATTATTTTCCGTAAGAAATGACCAACAAGGATGATTTCCCAGGAAAGGCCTGGAGAGACTTACACGAACTGATGCTGAGTGAAATGAGCAGGACCAGGAGTATTTTTCCTAACCAAACAATACTTTACGGATGACCAGTTGATGGACCTGGCCAACCTCAACAAGGAGAATCAACCAAATCATTTCCAATGGAGCAGTAATGAACTGAACCAGCTTACCCAGAGAAAAGAGCCCTGGGTGATGACTAAAACCATTCATTGAACTCCCAATCCCTATATTTATCCCCACCTTGCATTTTTGATTTCCTTCACAAGCTAATTGTAAATATTTTAAGTCTGATTTTTTTACAGCAAAATAAATTTGGTCATGTATACTTATTTGTATCTTAATTTTATATTTTAATATATTTAACACTACTGGTCATCCACCACCTGGGGAGGTTGGGAGGTAAGAAGGTGAAAAATTGGAAACAAGAGGTTTGGCAATTGTTAATGCTTTTAAAATTACCCAAGCATATAACCTTAAATAAAAGGCTATTAAATAAAAAAAGTAATTTTAATGGCAGTAAAATACCCAAATATTCATCCCCCTCCATTTCTTTCCTCGATAATAATAGGTTTCCTTTGCCTCTTTGTGAATATATACCCCCACTTCCCCTTTTTTCTATACAATGTCCTTTCCAATTCTAATTTCTAGAACAAAGGTATACATGTATTTTTATCCATCTTTACAGCAGAAATTATAGTTCCCCAAAGATTTCTTTTTACCTTTTAGGTTTTTTCTTGAGTTCTTATATTTGCAGATCAAACTTCTTGTTAAGTTCTGGTTTTTTCACCAAAAAATAGGTGAAAATTACTTTATTTCGTTGAATGACCAACTTTCCCTGAAAAAGATGCCTATTCTGGCTGGGTGTTATTTTGGTTGCATACCAAGCCCTTACCTTTTCCAGATTATTATTCCAGGCCCTTCGATCTTTAATTGGATGCTGCTAGATCTTGGGGTGATCTTTATTGTGGCCCTCTATATTTGAATTGGGTTTTCTAGCCGCTTGGAGTATTTTTCCTTTGGTTTAAGGGTTCCGCATTTGGCCATATATTTCTTGGTGTTTTGATTTTAGGATCCCTTTCAGTGGGTGAATTATGAATCCTTTTCAATGTCTATTTTACCCCTCTGTTTCTATGACTTCTGGGAAGTTTTTTTGATAATTTCCTGGAAAATAGTGTCCAGGCTCTTTTTCATTTATTTTCTGGGAGTCCCAATAATTTCAGATTGTCTCTCCCTAGACCTGTTTTCCAGGTCTGTTGTTTTCCCAAAGGTATTTTTACATTTTTCTTCCATTGTTTGTTTTTTTTGGTTTTTGGCCCTTGACTGATTCTTCTTTTGTCTCCCTCGTCATTCAATTCCATTTGTTCTATTCCCTGATTTTCAAAAGGTTTTTTTCCTCATTTTTTTATATCTTTTCTAATTGTCCAATTTGTTCTATGGAATGTTTTCCATTTCACCAATTTTATTCTTTAAGAAGCTATTTTCTGTTTCCAGTTACTAACCTTATTTTTTCAAGGATTTGTTTTCTTTATCCACTCTGTCTTTAAATGAATCAATGACCCTCCAGTCTCTCTTGTCAAGCCTCCCTCCCTTTTCCCATTTTTCTTTCTTAGCCTCTTGTGAGAGCCTTTTTAATTTTTCTATGAGATTTATCTGTGCTGAGGAATGAATGATCTTGCCCGTGGGGATTACCTGGAGAAATCTGTTTTAATCTCCCTCAGGGTTTAAGTCTTTTTCTGTCCGGTATAAAAGGCTTCAACCGTTAAAGTCCTTTTTAACTTTTTGCTCATTTTGTCAGAGAAGAATCAGAGACAAACTAGCAAAGAAAAAAAAGGAAAAGAACCCCAAATGGAATATGCTTTTTTGGGGGAGGGACTGGGTGGAGTTACCAAGTGTCATCTACAGACTGAGGGGGCAGCAGCGAGGCACTAGCAGGACTGTGTTGCGCCTGTGCTCTGAGACTCTGAGAGCATGCTGAGACAATTGGGAGGAGGTGGGCCGGTCCTTAAAACTCCAGCTGTTTTGGGGTTGTATTCTTCACCCCCAGTGTTTTTAGCTTCTCTGCTGGGCTAATGACTTGCTGCCAGGGCAAAGTATCCAATCCTGTAGTGAAGCTCTCCCCACAGAGACGGCTGAGATCACACCCCAAACCCCTCCGGTCTGCTCGGCTGTGAGCTGCCTGCCTTCAACCTGTGCCCGATCTAAAACCATCCTGCCATTGAGCAAAAACAGACCTTTCCTGGCGAATCTCAAGGATGTCTTCTCTTGGTAACTGTTTGTGGGTTTTTTTTTTTCAGTCAGGCATTAATTCAGAGGCTTGTAATGAGATGGATTCTGAGAGAAAATGTGGAGCTTGTACAGCTGTGTGCCTCCTTGCGGCCATCTTGGCCGGAAGTCCCTGGAATTACTTCTGACTCTCCGTGATCCCATTTGATATTTTCTTAATGGAGCTATGGTTCACCAATTCCTTCTCTTGCTCATTTTAAATATGAGGAAAATAAATACAATTAAGTAATTTGTGCCAGTTCACAAAGGTAATTCATATCTGAGACTGGATTTGAACTCAGGTCCTCCTGACTTCAGACTTGATACTACATCTACTATACCATCGAGTGCATAATATATGCCAGTTATGAGAAATAATAGTTGAGCAAGTCATATTTCTAGCAAAGAAGTTTGATCACAAGAAAGGCTCTTTAATTTGTACACGTATTGAAGATTAGATATTACCTTTCCCTACTTTCTATTCCTATATAAAGAAGGAAGGAAAGAAGGAGGAAAGAAGGATGGAAGGAAGGAAAGAAGAAAAGAAGGAAGGAAGGAAGAAAAGAAGGAAGGAAGGAAGAGAGGGAAAGAAGGAATGAAGAAGGAAGGAAGGAAAGAAAGAAGTTTTTCAACTGATCAATTCTAGTTGGGACTTCAACTCACAGTTTATGCAAGATCACCTGCCTCATTTTCTCTTGCAGAGCCACCTAAGTCAAGTATAGATCATGATAGCTTGATGCTATGTCAGACCTTGGACTTTTTAAGCTAACAGGTCTCAGATATACTGAGGTAACAGCAATTAGGTGATTAAGACTAGTAGGCAATTGAGGGAAAGAATGCTCTCTTTCACCTACTCAAAATAAATAAATAAATAAAATTGAGAGGGATAAACCCTCAGTGTTTCTGGCCTTCCTTCCTTACTTCTCTCCCTCCTTTCTTTCCTCCCTCGTTCCTTGATTTGTTTCTTTACTTCCTTCCTTCCTTTATTCCTACATCTCTCCTCCACTCCCTTCTCACTTGCTCCTTTCTCCTTCCTTCTTTCCTTCCTTCCTTCCTTCCTTTTTTCCTTCTTTCCTTCCTTCCTTCCTTCCTTCCTTCCTTCCTTCCTTCCTTCCTTCCTTCCTTCCTTCCTTCCTTCCTTCTTCCCTGTATCCACAAGGTGAACTATATCCTTACCTGCAAATACTCTTAATGATTTTAGTCACTGAACTCTTCCAAGATATCTTGGAGTTCAGCAGCAAGACTTCTTTCTTAAGGACCATTCCTTAAACACAAATCACTTTGAGTCCCATTGATTGGCCAAAAATAGGCTTCAAGTAAAGCCCCAATTGGTCATTGTTTGGGTCCTGCTAATAAAGATCAAAAGAGTAGTAACTGATGTTTGACTGTCAACATGGGAATCAGTTTGTGGTCTTGTGCTTTTAATTCTTTTGATAGCTTCTTTTGGATAACAACATGGATTGGAATAATATTTAAAAAATTCAAAGGAAATAGAGCTGAGGAATACAGCTTATGTATTAGAGGATAGAATCAAGATTCAAGCAAATCTTGATGGATTGGAGCACTGAATGAATTTGCTAAGATGAAATTTAATAGCACCAAATATTATAATCATATGTTATGTGTATTTTAAATCTATAAAACTTATGTTGGCTATAAAAATGGTCATTTCTTGTTTTTTCCCAAAAATGATGAATCATACATGTTGAATAGGTTAGCTTATTATCTTTGGTTATGGTTTAAAAGAACTTTGTTCTTTCCCTGACAGAAAATGGTAACAAAGGAGTGAAAATCAATAGAACTGCTGAATGATCATATGATCAGCAGAGCAACAAATGAAAACTGGAGAAACCATTTCCAGACAAGCTGATCTGACACAGTGTAGAAAGGATATCAATAGAGAAAACTGGCAGATTGGAAACATAGAAGGCATGAATTGTCCCAGTCAGGAAGGTATCCTGACCTTACAGGTCTTTCCATATATGCCTTTCACTTATATGCCTTGGTAATAGTCATTTAGGCTCTGTGACCCTTCATGAATGTTCCATGGCCAGAAACATATTCTAACATTCTGACCCCGGGGTTTCTTTCTTTCTCTGCCCATGGAAAGACTATTGGGGACTTGGAAGTATGTAATTCAGGTGTCATTTGATCATCACTATCCTCAGATTCTGTAATTTTATTATTCTCAGATTCTATAATTATTCCATCAGCATTGGCACTGGTACAGTTTGTATTAATTCTCACTAACTGGATGTGGGCTGAACTCACCTGTCTTGTTGAGACATTTTTATAAAATGTGACACATTGTAGAAAAATAGGACAATATCCTAGTAACTATCAGAGATTCATACCTGCTGCCCTCACAAGCTCATAATAACACTCTATTTTAGTTTTTATACACTGAAGTCACTCTATATCTTCGCCAATAATAAATTCCAGAATAGCACGAACATGCACTCTATTTTAGTTTTTATACACTGAAGTCACTCTATATCTTCACCAATAATAAATTCCAGAATAGCACGAACATGTATATGGTTTTCTTTATTCTACAGCTCCCAACTGCAGGGTCTTCTTAAAATCATGATTATTCCACCAGATCCAAACTCTGTATTGTTAAGGAATAATCCATTAATGCCACCATTTATAAGTCTCTGAAACTTGACTGACAGTGAGAAGAGGAGCTCATGGTTTTGTATTTTTACTTTATCCAAGGCAGGCCTGAGACTAATGATATGCTGGTAAATGTTTAACTGACTTTCTAGGGAGAAATATACACAACATACTTTTAAATTTAATCTGTTTTGTTGGCATTTTATCTATCATTTTTTAACGTAAGGCTTGATAACAAATACAACAATAAATCACACCCTAATTTGTAGGGTTTTCTGAATTCTGCAGCACAAATGCTCACATTGAAAATTTAACAAACAATTCTCCTGAACCAGTTCAAGTATCCCTGAGCTCAATCCTAAAAAATAGAAATGTAAAATGTTAAACAAAGTCATCTGAACATTTATCTTTAATTTCAACTTTCCACACCAGTAAGAACAAACTTTAACAAATAATTTTCATTAAGAACATTAATATCTGATATTTATACAGCATTTTGAACACTTTCCGCTCAAAAAGCTGTGAGGTAGATAGTTTAAGGATTAATGCCTCCATTTTATAAAATCAGAAACCGGCTTAAAATTGCCGTTTCATTATCACACAGTAAGTGGCAAATGTGGCATCCAAATTCAAGTCACCTAATTCCAAGGCCTATTTATGTTTTCCCGGGTATAAACTCCTTTTATATATACCTGTCAATCAATCAAAAATAATTTAATAAACACCTACTATTAGCAAGGTACTTGGACTAAGTGCTGAGGACACAAGGAAATGAAATGAAATCGTGCCTACTTATAAATAACTTACATCTAAAGGAAGGAATGAAAAAGGTATATATAATTCCCACATGCCTATAATACATCCTTCCTTTTTCTTTTCATAAGAAATCCTCTCCTATATTTGGACATAGCTCAAACACTATCTTCTGCAGAAAGTTATTTCAAATCTCTCTTAAGAAAATACATCTTTTCCTAAACTCATAAGATATATCACTACCTTGTTTGCCCATGTGTATAGACATACATATATACATATACATGTTTATTGACTTTATATGGATGTTTTCAATTCTACATTATCATCTACCTATAGAGATATTAGAGATATTCCCCTCTCTCTCTCCTCTCTCTCTCTCTCTCTCTCTCTCTCTCTCTCTCTCTCTCTCTCTCTCTCTCTCTCTCTCTCTCTCTCTCTCTCTCTCCTCTCTCTCTCTCTCTCTCTCTCTCTCTCTCCCTCTTCTCTTTTTCCCTCTTCATCTTCTTCTCCTTCTCCCTCTCTCACTCTTCCTCTCCTCTCTTTTTCTCTCTCTCCCTCCCTCTCCCTTTTCCTCTTCCTCTCCTCTCCTCCCTTGCCCTCTTCTTTCCAACTTCCCTGCCTTCCTCTCTCTCTCTCTCTCTGTCTTTCTCTCTGTATCTGTCTCTTTCTGTCTCTCTGACTCTGTCTCTGTCTGTGTTTCTCTCTCTGTCTGTCTCTCTCTCTCTCTTTCTCTCTCTCTCTCTTTCTTTCTCTCCTTTCATCTCCATTTGTATAAACTTCTGCTGAATCAAGAATCTGTTTTCTTTGTTTTGTTGTTGTTATTCCCAGTACCTGATAAAACATCCTGGCATGTTGACTGATGAATATATACAGAATGAATACAAAGGAAATAAATACAAAAAATACAAAATAATAAAAATTTGAGCTAATTTGGAAGGGAGAGTACCAGCAGTTTACGAGATGTGAAAAGACTTATAGATGGTAGTGTCTGAACTATCTTGAAAGAAGTGAGGGACTCTGTGAAGAGGAAATGAGAAAGGAATGCATTCTAACTATGGGAGGAGGCAGGTAAGCAAGGGCCAGTTATCAGTTCAAAAAACCAGAAATGAGAGGTGACAGGTGTAGAATGTGAGGGAAAAGAAAAGGGGCCATTATGACTGGATCTCACAGTTTAGGAGTAGGGGTAATCTACAACAGGATAAAAAGAATCATTGTACAGGACATTAAAAGGAAAACAGAAGAGTTTGTATTTGATTCTAGGGGGAATAAGGAGTAACCACTAGAAATATCTGATTATGAATTACAGGATTGCACCCTCATTGCCGTTTATCAATAACTTCACTGAAGAACCAGATGATTTGTTCATCCAATCTGAATGTGGGAGAAATAACTGTCATTGAATGACATATTGAATGACAATACTAGCATTCTAAAAAGTCTGCAGAGCCTACCTAGAAATTTTAAAGGTTTAAGAAAAATAACTTTAAAACATAGTCTGAGGGATATGTAATTTTTGATGGGATTTGATATCCTATCAAAATGACCAAATAGGGTTTCATGCAATACAAAGCATAGTCAATTCAAATGAAGGTGTTATGGTAACAAAAAAATACTGGTAAGATTTTGTAAATCATTAAATAGAAGGATAGCATTTATAACTAAATGGTTTAGAACTCCCCTGATATCTCTCCTTACCCAAACTTTTAATGACTTCACAACATGGACTCTACTTAACATTCCACTCTTCTTGCTTAACTACTGGGTCTCTGCTATTTATCAATATGTAGTGCTGGATGTTCCATTTTCATGATTTTTGCAAAGACTGTCCCAGAACTCCACAATGTAATCTGGGAGTGTACTTGGGAGATACATTTTAGAAGATATATAGAAGAAAAGAAGTATATCTTGAGCTGACCAGTTAGGATGACGAAGTGATTTAAAACAATCCCAAACAGGATCACTTGAAGGAAATTGAAGTGTTAGTCTTAGTAGGAAAAAACTTTGTTTATGTGGGTATGGAGATTCTTGTAAGACAGTCCTTTTAGAACTAAGAAGAATTACAGTTAATCTCAAAGGTCTGACATAGGATTCACCCAGTGAAAGAAATTTACAGGGAGAAAGATTTTAACTCAATTTAAAGAATAACAGTAGAATAAAATCCAAACAAATAGTAGCATGTGTTGTTTATATAGTAGTGAGATTTACTAATAAAGACCTTCAAACACAAAGTAATTTATGTCTTCTTATGTAGAATCAATTACATTTCTCAGATCTTCTCCAATTCATATCTAAGGAAGAACCTTCTCTTTATCATTCCATATCCTTCAGAAGTAAAAAACATATATATATATATATATATATATATATATATATATATATATATATATATCATGGCACTAAAAATATATGAGCCTGCTGCAAGAACAGCTATACGCTTTGCTCTCTTATTCACCAGGATATAGAGAAGGATGACAAATTACATACCATACCTGAATTGATAACATCAGACAAATATAAAATCAAATTATTAGTTTTTTCCCCTTTTTTGGAGCGTTTTTTTTTTACCAATTATGTTTTTTAGGGGCAATGTTAGGCAGCTTGGCTAAGAGGCTGCCTCCTGGTTATTCTCCAAAAGGCTCCTTTCACTTCTTTGTTTCTAAGTGTATAGATTACAGGATTGAGTGCAGGGGTGACTACTGTGTACATGAGGGCAGTTGCTTTGTCTGTGTCTGGAGTATGGGCAGATTTGGGTTGAAGGTAAGTAAAAAGAGCTGTGCCATAGAATAGAGAGACAACCAGGAGATGGGAGGAACAAGTAGAGAAAGCTTTGCGCCTGCCAGCAGCAGAAGGCATTCTCAAAATAGCCATGACAATATGGGCATAGGAGGAGAGAATGAGTAGGCAGGGGCTCATAATGAATAGCACAGAAACTGAAAATATCACAATCTCATTCTGGGAAGTGTCCACACAGGCCAATTGCACCACAGGCATGATATCACAAAAGAAGTGCTCAATTTGTCCTGTGCCACAGAAGGGGAGGGTGAAGATCCAGGTAGTCTGGGCTGACTCCACAATTATTCCTATTGTCCAGGATGCTGCAGCCAATTGCAGGCAGACTTGAGGACTCATCAATAATGAGTAGCGCAGTGGGTAGCAGATAGCAACAAAACGGTCATAAGCCATGGCTGCCAGCAGACAGCATTCTGTTAGCCCCAGGATGGTGAAGACATACATCTGAGCTGCACAATGTGCCACACTCATGATCTTGGGTTCTACTAATAGATGCACCAACATTTGAGGGACCACACTGGTGATATAACACATCTCCAGGAAGGAAAGATTTGCCAGAAAGAAATACATGGGAGTGTGGAGGGTAGAGCTCACCCATATCAGGCAAATGATCACCAGGTTTCCCAATACAGTGAATGCATATATAGCTAAAAACACCACAAAGAGAACTGGTTGTAGCTCACCTAGAGAAGAGAAAGCCACAAAAAAGAATTTGGTGCAGAGGGTTTGATTTTCCTTCATCACGGGCTCAGAACTTGACATCTACAGAGACAACCAAGAATTACTTGACAGGTAGCTAAATGTATTCCTATATTCATGTACCAAAACTCACACAAATACACATACATATTTATGTACATAATTATATGTGACTATATACACATGCACACATACACACACAAAGCTACTTCCTAGAGCAGCTATACACTGGATAAGAAACCATGAAAACTAGTTTTTTATACTATATATTTATTAATATAATCTAATGGAAAATATAGTAATAATAAGCACTTAATGAATTTAATTAATTGATTTAAAAGGTGTGTCACAAATCAATCTAATCTCAGCTTCCAGGATGGCCTATTATTGTCTTTATGATAAAACTAAGTCAATAATTGAAAAAACATTACCTTTGTAAAATCAGAATGTAACATGACTTACATTTGAAGTTACCAGGATAAGACCCACAGGTTATTCATTGATTGTAGACAAAAAGAAACTCTTATTTAATCTCAATAATCCTCCTTTCTACTTGTGCTCTGAAAACATTATTTTTTCTCTAGAAATATTATGCCTACCTTCATGAAAAGTGTAAATTTCTTTTTTCTTGTATCTCTTTCTTCTTCTCTTGAGGCTTCTAAGCAGAAACAGCTCAATAGAATGGTAGATGATAGCATTTCTATCTCGCTAAAGTCCTTAGGGTCCACATGCCCAATAGTCCTTTGGGTTTTTCTCAGAGGAATATGTTTAAAAATAACATTAATTAGGCTACAATTTAACTTTTTCATTTCTGCAATAGATTTTCCAGACAATTGCTGTATGTTACATCATTTCACTTTTCTATCTAATATTCAGTATATCTCATGTCACTATTAATCCTCCATCCACACATAAACCTTTTAAGAAAATACATGGAACTTAATCCACCTCATGAGATTACAAGGATCTCTTTGCTAGCACTAAGGGAGGAATCTTTTACTTTGCCCATTCGTCAATTCAGGTCATAGCCCCAGAAGGCAGTCTCAGGGGAAGGAGGAGTGCTAGCACACCAGATCTTGCAGTACAGTAGAACAGGGAGCCTCCCCACATTTCCAGTAGGGGGAAAAAGGTTTGTTCTCTCTCCCAAATCAGAGCACAGGCCAGGAAGTAGTAAATACACTTTTTTTTAAATCATATAAACTTAGACAAGGTGAAAACTTACAGGACCCAGATGTATTTCTAAAAAAACTACACGAAAACTTTACAAAACCTTTGAAGCTTGAAACAGTATCCTACTTTAACAAAAAGTTAAAAGTCAAATAATAGTTAAATAATAGGAAATTTTAGAATGTATAGTTAGAAGTAACATACACACACACACACACACTCACACACACACACACACACACACACACAAATGGTATAGGTGTTAGTTGAATGTGAAGGGATAATATCTAAAATAAATTACACTAAGATTAGAGTGAGGATTGTACTGGGAGAAAGGGAAAGCGAACAGTAAAATGGGGGTAAATTATCACACACAAGAGAGGCAGGAAAAGGCTTTTATAGTAGAGGGGAAGGTGAGATAAAGTAAAGTGAGGGAACCTCACTTTCATCTCAATTGACTCAGAAGAAATTACACAAATAGTCAATTAGATATGAAAATCTATCTTTCCCTACAGGATAATGAAGGGAAAGGGACTGGATGGATGATAGAAGGCATGATAGATTGGGTGATGGGGTAATAAGAAGCAAATCACTTTTGAACAGAAACAGGGTAAAAAGGAGAAATAATAGATTAAACAAGGGGGAAATATAGTTAGCAAGAGTGTGTGAAAAAAATGAAGCAAGTTTCTCTGACAGAAGCCTCCTTTCTCAAACATAGAGAGAACTGAGACAAATTTGTAAAAAATAAGACCTATTCTCAGTTGACAAATGATCAAAAGATAAGAACAGTTTACAGATGAAGTAATCATAGCATCTATAGCTACATAAAAAATGTTCTAATTGTTGACTGGAGAAAGGCAAATTAAAACAAATCTGAAGTGCTAACACATATCTATTTGATTGCCAAGAAGACAAAATATGGAAAATGACAAAAGTGTATAGGGATGTGGCACAAAAGAGACATTAATCCATTATTGTTGGAGTTGTGAACTGATTTAACCATCCTGTAGAATGATTTGGATTTATGCCCAAAGGCATGTATACTTCTTGAACTAGCAAAACCACTACTAGGTCTATATTCTAAAAGAGATAAAAAAATGAAAAGATAAAGGATCCAGCATCTCTTTTCTGGGTAAAAAGAAAAATAAATTAAGGTGATACCTATCAACTGGGGAATGGCTGAATAAATTGTTACATGCAACTGTGATGGAGTATTATTGGGCTATAGGAAATGATGAGCTAGATGCTCTCAGAAAAATGTGGAAGGGTTTCCATGAGCTGATGCAAAGTGAAATGTACTGTGTGCAAAGTAACAGCAATATTATAAGATGATCATCTATGAATTAAATAATTATTCTCAGCAAAATAATGAGACAAGACAACTCTAAAGGACTTACAATGAAAAATGCTATTTATACCCAGAAAAAGAATTGATGGTATCTAAGTGCAGATTGAAGCATTTTTGAAAAATATATACAAATATATATATAATATATATATATATATATATATATACAAATATATAACAAATTGCTTGCATTCTCAATGACATGGTGTTAGGGAAAGAGGAAGGGAAAGAATCTAGAACTCATAGTTTTAAATACAAATGTTAAAAATTGTTTTTACATCTGACTGGGAGGGGAATCAGAATCATACAGCTTAGAAGTGTTGAGGACCAATTTAAACACAATACTTTCTTGAGGAGCTAAGGTGATATTACTGCTTTTTAGTTCTCCAAGGCTCTCTCAAATAATATTTTTCTTCCCATTAATTCATTACTTAAGAGAGTCAAAACTGCCCAGTTGTCTTCTTTCTCTCCTCTCACTTTAAGCACTTGATGCTCAAAATGATCTCATTTAACTTATGCTTATCTAAAACTATCAGATCTTTATAACAAGAACTAAAGTCTATTCAGGTGTCTCATCTCATGGAGTTGTGTAATTGATATTTTTTAAACCCAACAATTCCAGGGTAATTAGCATAACACTACAACTTGCTAACCTATTTTCAAGGATTATTCTATTTTTAACTAAGTAACTAGAAGCACACCAAATGTGGGCAATCTTCCTAAACACCATTAAAATAGTTCAAAATTTAATAGTTGTCTCAATTTTACAACATTATTGTATCATGACAATTCTGTGATGTAATTCATATGAGCATTATGTCTGTTTTATAGATACAGACTGAGAGATAAAAGGTCACCTTACTTGTGGTCTAGCAGTGTGTGTGTGTGTGTGTGTGTGTGTGTGTGTGTGTGTGTGTTTAAATAAATCTTTTAATTTTTTTCTAGTTACATGTAAAAACAATTTTAACATTTTTTTTCTAATTTTGAGTTTCAAATTATTTCCTTCCTCTCTCTTTTCCCCCCTCATTGAGTCTCTCAACAGCCATCCCCACCAAAAAAACAATTATTTGGATGAATTCAGGAAAAATAAAAACATTTGAGGAAAGCCATAAAATCCCTAATTCTTTGGGGAATCATTAAATTTCATTTAACAAACATTTAAGTGCTTCCTTGGTGTAAGGGAATCTTTTAGATGCTGAGCATAAAGACAAAAATGAAAGAGTGTCTAACCTAAAAGAATGTAATTTTTTTTAGGGAATGGAGCATATAAAAAGAGAAGTGAATAAGAAGACAATAAAAATATAAAAAAAAAAGAATTCAAAGAGAGCCTCATAGAGAAAATGATATTTTGAAGGAAGTCAAGAATTATGTAAGAATGGAGATAGAGCATAGATAAATTCAGGGTATAGTTTCTCATTAAAAAAGGCATGAAGGTAGAAAATGGAATGTTGGGTTCAGGAAACACCTACTAGCTCATTTTACTTAAAATGTAGAGAATGTGATATATGAAGATATATGAAGATGAACTTCTCCAGTACCAAACTTTTTGGTAATTGGAATTATTGGTTACAGTAAATGGACAAGTGTGAATACTGTACATAAATTCACTTATTTTGGCAGTATACTTTCCAGGGAAATTCAAGTTAATTGACCATTTATCAATTGGGAAATGGTTTGTTTTATTATAAATTTGAGTAAATTCTCTATATATTTTAGAAATGAGTCCTTTATCAGAGTCCTTGGGTATAAGAAAAAAATTCCCCATTTTCTATTTCCTTTTTAACCTTGACTGCATTGCTTTTGTTTGTACAAAAACATTTCAATTCAATATAATGAAAATTATACATTTTGCATTTCATGATATTTCTAGTTCTTCTTTGGCCGTAAATTTCTTCCTTCTCCACAAATCTGAGAGGTAAACTTTCCCTTGTTCTCATAATTTGCTCATAGTATCCTCTCTATGTTTAAATCGTGAACCCATTTCTTTTTTTTATAATTATAACTTTTCATTGACAGAACCCATGCCTGGGTAATTTTTTACAACATTATCCCTTGCACTCACTTCTGTTCTGACTTTTCTCCTCCTTCCCTCCACCCCCTCCCCCCAGATGGCAAGCAGGCCTATACATGTTAAATATGTCACAGTATATCCTAGATACAATATGTGTGTGCAGAACCAAACAGTTCTCTTGTTGTACAGGAAGAGTTGGATTCAGAAGGTAAAAATAACCGGGGAAGAAAAACAAAAATGCAAACAGTTTACATTCATTTCCCAGTGTTCTTTGGGTGTAGCTGCTTATGTGCGTCATTGATCAATTGAAACTGTTAGATCTTCTTTTTGTTGAAGAAATCCACTTCCATCAGAATTTATCCTCATATAGTATTGTTGTTGAAGTATATAATGATCTTCTGGTTCTGCTCATTTCACTTAACATCAGTTCATGTAAGTCTCTCCAAGCCTCTCTGCATTCATCCTGCTGGTCATTTCTTACCGAACAATAATATTCAATAACATTCATATACCGTTATTTACCCAACCTTTCTCCAATTGATGGGCATCCATTCATTTTCCAGTTTCTAGTTGCTACAAACAGGACTGCCACAAATATTTTGGCACATACAGGTCCCTTTCCCTTCTTTAGTATCTCTTTGGGGTATAAGCCCAGTAGAGACACTGCTGTATCAAAAGGTATGCACAGTTTGATAACTTTGGGGGCATAATTCCAGATTGCTCTCCAGAATGGTTGGATTCGTTCACAATTCCACCAGCAATGCATCAATGTCTCAGTTTTCCTGCATCTCTTTTAACATTCATCATTATTTTTTCCTGTCATCTTAGCCAATCTTACAGATGTGTAGTGGTATCTCAGAGTTGTCTTAATTTGCATTTCTCTGATCAATAGTGATTTGGAACACTTTCATATGAGTATAAATATTTTCAGTTTCATCATCTGAAAATTGTCTGTTCATATCCTTTGACCATTTATCAACTGGAGTATGGCTTGATTATCAGGAACCCATTTCAAACTTATCTTGGTATAGAGTATTAGACGTTAATCAATGTCTAGTTTCTATTATACTATTTTTCAATTTTCCCAGCAATTTTTGTCAAATAGTGAGTTCTTATCCCAGTTTTTGGATTTATCAAAAACTAGATTACTATAGTCATTGGCTGTTGTGCCTTGTGAACCCAACCTATTACACTGATCAACTACTCTATTTCTGAGCCAGTCCAAAATAGTTTTGATGACTGCTGTTTTATAACATAGTTTTAGGTCTGGTATAGCTAAGCTTCCTTCAACCAAATGTGGTTTTGCTTAGAAAACTATTTTACAGAGAAGTCACAGAAGTAAGGAATTCAGATGATGAAGTGAGAAAAGGACACTTGTAATCTAGTGTTTGATAAACCCAAAGACTGGGACAAGAACTGTGAGTTCATAAGCAAGTCCATGTTTTTATGCAATCATTCTGCTTATAACAAAATAATATTCCATTATAATCATATAGCACATTTTGTTTAACATGTCACAGTTGATAAGCACCCCTTTACAAATCAACAATTTTAACACATAATCAGAGATTTCCAGTGATGACTCAGTATAGGTTATATATTTTTTGCAAAATAAGGTCCTCAGTCCTGTCCTATTTGCCATTTTATCCACAATTTCACTGAAGACACAGACAACATACTAATCATACAGCATAGTACTGGAAGACATAACAGAAACATTACTTGGCAGAAGTGAGATCCTAAAATCTAAACACACTAAAATTTTAAAGGGTTGAAAATAGCTATAAATTGTAAGAAAATTAAATTGAAGTGGAAATATGTAAAGAATAATTTCACATATTTAACATACATTAGATTACTTGCTGTTTAGGGAAGAAGGTGGGGGAAGAGAGAGAGGAAAAAATTTGCAACACAAGGTTTTGCAAGGGTGAATGTTGAAAACTATCTTTGCAAATATTTTGAAAATAAAAAGCTATTCAAAAAAGAAAAAAGAAAATCGAATAGATTCAATTTTCTATTCTGTACTAATCACCAACATGGTCACATATTTTTGTCTCTTAGTTAACTTCAGAAATTCCTAAATTTAGATGCTCAGTCTTCCTATTCTATTTTTATGTCTCTGTGTTGTTCTTTTTTTTTCCCATTTTCCATAAGATATATATTGTCTTATAAATTCCACTTTGAGATATTTTGGCTTGCTGAAGAACCATAAACTTCTTTTATTGGTAACTGTTATCTCAGTTTATCTTGAATAGCTATAAGTGTGATCTGAGGGAGAACTGCTTAGATACCAGTATTTAGTTAAAACATACACACAAAACAACAACAACAAACCCTGGCTATTTAGTGGACTGCAAGCAAAATTCATCTAAATAAGCCATCAGTGTGGTGTGTTGTATAAACCAAAAATATTGATAGGATATCATAAAAAGTTGCATAGAAAAACACATTCAGAGTCAAGATGGTGGAGAGTAGACAGGTCTTTATCTGACCTCTTCCTGGTGTCCCTCAAATCAACAACACAAGATCAAGCCTCCCAACTAGTTTTGTAATGACAAAATCCACAAATATTTGGAGTGTAACAAATTTCCAGTAGAAGATATTTTGGAAGAACTTCAGAAAAGGTTTGTCTTAATTGGGCATTGAAGGAAACAGCTGAGTGCAGGCATAGTGCAGGGACCCAACCATCAGCACTGGGTACTCTGTCCTGTTTGCAAGCCAGTGGATCAGCAGATTAGCTCTGAGACATCCAACACAAATACAAAAGGCAAATAGTGAGCCTCTAAACCCCAGAATAATGTGAGACCAGATTATGCTCACCCAGCAATGAAAAGAACTGCTGCACTGGCCCAGAGCAACCCAAAGCCTTTGTTGTCTGTAGAGGAAGCTTGGGACAATCTCCCCTTTGCCTTAAGAGCAGACCTCAGTCTTGAAAAAAATGAGCAAAAAAGCAAAAAAGAACTCTGATCATAAATAGTTTTTATGGAAAAAGAGAAGAACAGACCTCAAAAACCATGACGATCCTAAAGGAAATCATCTCCAGATGAAGTCCCAGAGGGTGATATGAGTTGGTTCCCATCTTACATGTTTCTCTTGGATCTTAAAAGAGAGTTAGAAGAAAAATGTGAAAAGAAAATGAGAACTTTACAAGAGTTTGGAAAAGGAAATACAGAAATTATCTGATGAAAACTACTTAAAATAAACATTTAATTAAAAACCCATATAACTCCTTACAAAATAGATTTGAAAAATAAATTCATTGAAAAACAGAATTTGTGAAATGGGAAAAAAAATCAATGAATATTTCTACCATACTTGAATTTATAGGAATAGACAAGTACAAAGTAAAAATATTAGGATGTGTTTTATTTTATTGTTGTTATGGGAAGGATTATTTGTTTGTTCATTTGTTTGTTTGTTTTACTAATTATAAACTTTGGGCCAAGTTTAGGCAACTTGTTTAAGAGAGGGCCTCCTGTTTATTCTCAAAAGACAGCCTTAGATTGAAGGTAAGTAAAAAGAGCTGTGTCATAGAAAACAGAGATAACTAGGAGATAAGATGACAAGTAGTAGAAAAAGTTTTCTACCTGCAAGCAATGAAGGGCATTCTTTTTTTGTTTGTTTGTTTTTTAATAATAGCATTTTATTTTCAAAATAAATGCAGTTTCAACATTCACCCTTGAAAAATCTTATGTTCTCATTTTTTTCTACCTCCCTTTCACATTCCCTCCTTTTAGAAGCAGATAACCCAATATATGTTAAACATGTGCAGTTCTTCCATATGTGCAATTTCTACAATTATCATGCTGCACAATAAAAATTAGATCAAAAAGTTGAAAAACTGAGAAAGAAAACAAACAAACAAAACAAAACAATCCACAAGAAAAAAGATAAAAACAATGTTATGATCCACATTCAGTCCCCACAGTCCTCTTTTTGGATGCATATGGCTTTCTCCATCACCAATCTATTGGAATTGACCTGAATCACCTCATCATTGAAAAGAGCCACATCTATCAGAATTGATCATTGCATAATTTTGTTGTTGCTGTGTACAATGTTCTGTTGAGTCTATTAATGGGCTCTTTGTGTGCATTCTGTACTTTGCTCCTGATATAGACTGCCATGAAACATTGCTGTCCTGGGAATGATATTAAGATTTCAGTGGGCATATAGGAATTCCAAAATGCTCTATACCCTTTAAAACTCACAAGACCATTCTTTGGCCAAATATGAAGAAGAGAAAGCCTATTATTTTTTAATGGAGCTCATGTTACATCTGAGAAAGAGCTAGAATCTCTACCATTTCTTAGAACCTCCTATCTGTTCTAGATATTCCAAACACTTTGGTTCTGAACTGGTCTTTTTATAGATGATTCACAGGGTATGACTAAGTTTATTCAGTAAATATAGTTCCTTAAAGGATTTTTTCACATCGGTCTAATAGTTTTGGTTGATGATTCTTGAATAAAATTCATTAAGATATCCACTATTTTAACGACTCATTTATTTTTTATTCAAAATAAATGCAAAGTTTCAACATTCACCCTTGAAAAATCTTGTGTTCCCATTTTTTCTGCCTCCCTTTCCCCCTCCTCTCCCCTATACAGCAGATAATCCAATATATGTTAAACATGTGCAATTCCTCCAAATGTGTAATTTCCACAATTAGCATCATGCACAATAAAAATCAGATCAAAAATTAGAAAAAAAATGAGAAAGAAAACGAAAAAAAGCAATCAACAAGAAAAGATCAAAATAATAGGTTATTGCTCACAAGTGTCATGAATGTAAAAAAAAAAAACCACTTTGAACATCTCCTCCAACTATCTTTTGTCCTGCTTCCATGAAAAGGCAGCCAAACTTTGTTGCCAAAATAAGTGGGTTATGTGTATATCCCTTCTTAAAGTTCATCCCTAGTGACTTTTCCCTTTTATTTGCTTTAATAATTCCACCTGAGAATTTTGAGAGCAAAGTGAATAAATTGTGCCTGATCCTGGAGAGAAAAAACATCTGGAAAACTTTACATAGCAAGATCATGAATATCATGAAACAGATAAGTTTTCAAGAATAATTTTCATTTTACAACTACATTTTTTTTCTTTTAACTATGTAGAGTCCAAGAAAAATATTATTTTTATTATATTATACATTACACATTATTATATTAGGTGATATTTCCAACAAAGAAAATTCAGTGCTTTCTGTATAGCAGGAAGAAATTGGTAAAAAAAAAAAAAATGTCCTTTTTGCTGAGTTAGGAAATGAACACTCAAGAAATTTCTTGACATTCCATACATTTTAAATATATGAGGAATAAGGAAGAACAGAAAATTCTATGCCCCTAAAGCTTTCTCCAAGTTAAAAAGTAACTTTCAGTTTAAGGAAAACAATTGGATCCTTTCTTTTAAACTTCCATCTGAATCCATCAAGGCTTATCACTGAAATAAATGTTTCCTGTTTCTCAGTAGTTGTATTTCCACTGCTTATGTTTTTATTTCACAAATTATTTACTGGGAATTTTCTCTTCGGTAGATTTCCTCTTGGTAGTAAAATCCACCTTTTTCCAAAACAGAAATTATGCTGGTTGTTATGGAATTCCCTAAAGAGACAAACTAATTCCCCAAACCACTTATTTTCCACATTATATCATCTTCAAATTTTGGCATGTGATGGAAGTCTAGTTATATAAATACACAGAAACTTTGTACATAATCTCACAGTGTTTAAGGAGGCCATTGTCATCAGAAAATAGATGTTTTCAATTACAATGATTTCCAAGTACAATTGCAAGGGTTGAGAATAGCTACTTCATGGATTATTTAGAGGATTTCTCAGACAGTATAGTTTGAGAAATGTAAAATATACATAATCTGCCAGAATATTTTAATTTCAAAATGTGGAAGGGAAAAATAATCAAAAATGGAGAAGGTAACAAAAGGGATTGATAGAACCACTCAGAAATCATTAGAACTATTAAAGAGTATTAAGTGTCATCTACTCCAGTGTCCTCATTTTACTGATGAAAAAACATACATTGGGAAGCAATATGTCTGGACTAAGGTAATATAACTAGGAACTGTTAAAATCAGGATTAGAACCCAGGTGTTCTGAAGCTAATAGCTATTAGTGCTCAATGTCCCCTCAAATTATCTATATCCATTTAAGTTTTAAACCCAATCACTGCCCCAGGCATAAAGTAGGCTCCTTGGGTAAGGGATTATAGTTTGTGTTTTGTTTTTGTATTCTCTGTTCATAACATAAATATTTGGCACATTGCAAGCACTTTTTTGAATTTTATTTTGTCTAAATCCAGTGCTCCCAAATCAATATTGTTTTATTAAAATAACTCCCACATAACTCAATTTTTCTTAATAAACATATCAAAATTAAGCTATGCAGTGTAGTTATTGAAACTATGTATTTTATTTCAAGAAATGGCAAAAGTACTCTATCACTTTATGGTTCTGAAGAGCCTGAAAAGGGTTTTCAGGTATAGATTCAAATGAATATTAGTTCATTACAGAAACAATGGAGCAAGTTAGGACAATCTAAGCAACTGGTCTGAGGTTACATAGCTAGAAAATATTCAGACAGAGGGATCAATATTTTTTCCACAGTTGACCCATCTGGAATCAGCCTTCAGAAATGTGTCTGATACTTAAGATGAAAGAGTTAATGCTCAGTTTGGATTCTTGCTGTCTCTGGTACTTACACTTTGTTGTTCTTCTGCCTTTGTTGGTCTTGTGTGATAGTATATAAAACAGGAGTGTTCAAAAGAAAACTCTGAACTTACTGATATAAAAACTTATTATTTTCCTGTTTTTTTCCACCTGCAGATATTGAAAAAAGTCAAGAATCAGCCATGAGAAATCACACATTAGTGACAGAATTCATCCTCCTGGGATTGACAGATGACCCAGACTTACAAGTTATAATTTTCCTCTTTCTGTTTTTCACCTACATATTGAGTATAACTGGCAACCTAACCATAATCACTCTCACCCTTCTGGACTCTCGCCTCAAGACTCCCATGTATTTCTTTCTCAGGAATTTCTCCTTCTTAGAAATATCATTTACATCTGTCTGCATTCCAAGATTCTTGGTCACTATTTTAACAGGAGACAGGACAATTTCCTATAATTCTTGTGCAACTCAGTTATTTTTTTTCATTCTCCTGGGTTCAACAGAATTTTTTCTGCTTGCTGCCATGTCCTATGATCGCTATGTGGCCATCTGCAAACCTCTACACTACATGACCATTATGAGTAACAGAGTCTGCAACCAACTTGTAATCAGCTCTTGGCTGGCAGGTTTCCTCATTATCTTTCCACCAGTTATCATGGGTCTCCAGCTGGAGTTCTGTGACTCCAATATCATTGATCATTTCACCTGTGATTCTTCTCCCATGCTAATAATCTCTTGCACAGACACCAAAGTCTTAGAGGTCCTGAGTTTTTTCTTGGCTGTATTCACACTGATATTTACTTTGGTATTAGTGGTTTTATCATATGCATTCATCCTCAGAACAATTCTGAGAATTCCCTCTGCCCAGCAAAGGAAAAAAGCCTTTTCTACTTGTTCCTCCCACATGATTGTTGTTTCCATCTCTTATGGAAGCTGCATCTTCATGTATGTCAAATCCTCAGCAAAAGAAGGGGTGGCTATGACTAAAGGAGTAGCAGTGCTGAATACTTCTGTTGCTCCCATGCTGAATCCCTTCATTTATACCCTAAGGAACCAACAAGTGAAGCAAGCTTTTAAGGACATGATCAAAAAGATATTGAACTCAAATGCATAATATTTTTACTAAAAGTCATAAATTAAAGCACAAAGGAAAATTATACGTTTATTAGAGAGAACTTCTGAAAATTTTGCTCCCCATTTCTCTTTTTCTTTTTCCCTTCATTATATTCTTACTTCTTTTTCTGGTTTTTTGTAAGTTCAAACTGCCTGTTTTTGCCTTTTCCATTCCCAACAAGATTTTTCTGCACAAATGAGGAACAGTTTTAATGTACTTAAAAAGATGTTTTTTTCCTAAATACAGCAATTTTTTTAATTGAATACATCTTTCAAAGTAGTTTACTTTTAAAGGTAGTCATTTCAGTAAAGCCACCATTACTATAAGACACCATATGTGGAACTTTTCTTTAGAAACTGCTTTCAGATGGGTATGTAAGTCACAGACAAATATCCTTGTCCACCAATTGGTATTCACGTGCTACTAAAAGTCAGTATTACCTTTCTTGATCTTTCAATTTATAATTTCAAAATAATTTTCAGTTGTTTTTAGCAATGAAATTCGCTTACAGATGATAGTGATTTGACACTATTGGGACATGAAAAATCACCTAGGAAGAAAAAAAGAGGCAGGTAACTTTTTCAGGAATTTAGGTAAAATAATTCAGGCACTACATATTCATATCAAGATAGTTAATAATTTTTCTTTCTCTTTCCACTTATCTTGATGAGGCAAAAAAAAAAGAAAAAGAAAAAGAAAAGAGGACTGAGTGAGCCTGGGAAAAGATATGGATGGAGAATTCATACCTGGTAGTAAGTTCTAGATTGGCAAATTTCCTTGTTAGCAATTAATTATTAAACATTCTTTTCTCAGAGAGAGATTAAAGACTGAATAAAAAGCATTCAACCTTATGAATTCTCAGGCTTTTGATATAAAGCATAGCTACATCTCCTAGAATAACAGACAAATCAAAGAAGATATTATTTAATTTTCATTTAATTAAGAGAACTTGGGTTAGTTCAAATAGCTAAGTTAGTTTACAATTCCTAGACTATGGTGGGTAATTTATTGCTTTTTGATTGAATGATAACAATAATGATTGAAAGTTACTAAGAAGATATTTAAGTATGCATAGGTGTTTGCTCCATATTTTTATCTCCCAGTCCTACCTATAGCCACCATTTGATAGCTTTGGCAAATTTACTTACATTGTAGATTCATTAGAAAAATCTAAATTTGGCATCTCAATCATACTTTGAAACAAACTTTTTGAATATTGTATTTAATAACAATTTATTTTGAAATGTTTTACAGAATTTTCTTGTAGATATTTTTAAAAACATAACTCAAAGCATCAAAGTTATGAGTTGAGTAATAAATTGTCTAATTGAAATGGAGATATCTGTCCAGTAGATTTTCTAGTTTTTATAGTTTGAGGAAGACAGGAGGAGGAAACAAGTGGCCTAGTCAGGAGATCTTGGTGGCCCTTAGCAATTTGAGCAAGCAAAAGCACTTCATTCTCTGTTATGAATCTTAAGGAAGGAAGCAAAGACAACAGGATCTAAGTTCCAGCTCAAGCTAGTTTCTTTGAAAGATTAAATAAATCCCAAAGTGAGAGGAATTAAGGTTTTGTTCAGCCCCACCTAATTGAGAATAAATAGCATAAGAAACATAGAAGCATAGAAACACAAGGACAATAAGGAAATTCTGACATTACTAAGATCACTTAAGAGAATGGTAAATAATATTACATTTGGTATTAATAATTTTGATTATGATATTAAGTGAATCAAATCACCACCACAAAATTTAGAATACATACACCAAGAAGTGTGAAAAGAATCATCTAAATATATATATATATATACATATGTGTATATATATATATATATATATATATATATATATGAGAAAAGGCAGTAGGTCAATCACCTAATAAGAGCAACAGATAACACTTTATTAAAAACTGTCATCAAGAACTATGGGTAAAGGTTCCCAGCTTATTTGGGTTGTCAAATCAAGGAAAGACCTCAGATAATGGTTTACTTGAAATAAGAAAGCACAGATACACTGAGATCTGTACTTACATCAATAAGAGCATTGATCCACTGAAATATACTTCTAATTAAACACCAATAGGTTATAGACCAAGCCCCATTTAGTTCTATTCTAGACC
Source organism: Sarcophilus harrisii (assembly GCF_902635505.1). Classification (NCBI taxonomy): domain Eukaryota; kingdom Metazoa; phylum Chordata; class Mammalia; order Dasyuromorphia; family Dasyuridae; genus Sarcophilus; species Sarcophilus harrisii. The sequence continues at coordinate 86,036,371 of NC_045430.1, read as the reverse complement.
AAGTCCAGATTGACTCAGATTGAATGTAAATAGCAATCATTTCTGTTGTGGCTAGAAACCCTGAGGGTGTTCCCCTCTCAGATTCATTTATTTATTTAGACATTTTTGGACTAGGTGAAAGAGGAGATTCTTTGTCTCAATTGCTTTCTAGCCTTAATTCCTGAATGGGCACAGCCTCAATCAAACTGAGACCTGTTGAAGACCTTAGCTTAAAAAGTCTTCCATTTTTTATTCAAAGCATCCTGATCTATATCTGGCCAGTGGCTCTGGATGGGAAAGTGAAGTAGGTGAACTCGCATAGCCCTCCCTCACTTAAATCCAATTCACTAGTATGTCATGGCATCATCTCCCTGATGTCATGGTTCTCTTTGAGAACAAAGAATAAACAACAGCATACATGTGTATGCGTATATTTATTGTACATGTGTATATATGTTGTGTGTATGTATGCATGTATGTATACATATTGCTATGTATATGTATATGAATGTTTATATAGGAATATTACATATAAATGATGGTATTTTGCCTCTCTTGGGGCATACAAATAAGGAGAGAAAGAAAATAGAATTAGCATCAGAACTAAGACTAGGGTATCTAGGTACAGTAGATAGAGTGCAGGCTTGGGGTCAAGAAGACTCATCTTCCTGAGTTCAAATATGGCCTCAGACACTAACTATATGACCTTGGGCAAGTCACTTCACCTTTTTTGCCTCAGTTTCCTTATCTGTAAAGTGATCTGGAGAAGAGAATGGCAAACCACTCTGGTATCTCTGCCATGAAAACCCCAAATGGGGAAATGAAGAATTGAACTCGACTGAAACAAATGAACAATACCAACTCAGAACTAAGAAGGTCTGTTTTATAATATAACTCAGACATATGCTAACTGTGTGATTCTGGGCAAGTCACTTCCAAGGGCTGACCTGCATTGGTAGTTGGAACTACCTCTTTGGGATATTCCATATTCCCTATGCCAGAGAAATCACAAATCCTATACATGAGTTTAAAAATAAACTTCTTAGAATTGGTTAACTATACCTTTGAGGAGCTTAGAGGTCTGAAAAATAGCATATTCTAGGCTTATCTTCCAAGTAAAGATTACCGGAAGTTCAAAAATAATACCTAAACCTGGCATTCCATTCCATTTCCCCAAGGTTAAGCAAATATCACTGCATTCTTAAATTTTGCATTATTATTAAAAGTAGATTATAATAATATATATGCATATACATATATGTCTGTATATATGAACTACAGGGATAGTTCAAAGTAAAGCATTTCTTTCTATACCTTCCCTTTCATGATACTGTAGGAGTATGAAGAGAATAGAATTGGGAGGGAAAAATGTTTTTTTCTTCTTCAAAAGGAAACTTTGAGAATTTGCATAGTTTAGGAAAGTCATTCCTTTCTCTTTAATCCTATAATAATAATTGAACACTTATTGGCTAAGTCATTGAAAAGGAAGATTTAGGTTCCTTTGGTCTAGTATAAATGGATGTGCTGACAAGGGCATATAAGAGGTAAATTATTTTTGGTTGTAACAAGTTCCTTTTCTGCCTATAATATATCACCCCAGATCAACCTGGGTGTAAGAAGAACATCTCTTCCTGGGTCTGGTAATTTTCAAGGGGACAATATATAAATATCAACTGCAGATGCATCAGACACATATCAACTAAATTGAAATGACTCATACCCTGACTAATTTGTTTTTAAATGCAGTTTTCCTGTTTGTATCCTGTACATTACATTGGCAGTAATTATTCAGAATTCTAAAACAGAATTTGTACATTATGACCACCCTCCCTGACTCCTACCCAAATCCACTTTTTTTCTAAGGGCCATGAATGCTATACTTAGACAACGTAGTCACTGAGAAAGATAATACTTACAAGGATAATCTTGAGTTCCCGAGGAACAATTCCTCAACAAGTTTCTGGAGGATTCTAATCTCCCAGCTGAGATGCAGATGCACTCAGAAGATTAAGTTTCGCCTCAGATTAAATACTGAAGTGCCTCTGGTTGATGAAATCATTCCTCTTTCACTGAGGATTGACAAGCCATGGATTAAAAGGGCTCTTCTGAGCAAGAAGAGAAAATATGAATTTTCAAGAATAATAGAAAAAAAGGACATTTATTTTAGTTTCTATTAAGTTGTTTGGATTCCTGTCACAACAGCTATTTCAGCTGTAGGTTTAATCCCACCCCATGCTAGGGGACTCATGTCTAGGACTGTTGCTTTCAAAATTTTCTAATTACATAATCCCTCTGTTTAAAAACAAAGTTAGTATTTTAACCACAGTATTTGTAAATTTATTTACATATACAGTATGCTTTCTATATATCATTGCATACATCACAAAAAGCAAAAAAAAAAATTTAAAAGATAAAGATGAAATAAAACCATTTTATTATAATAGGATGATGGCTACATAATGTCAAACTGAAATAAAAAAAAAATCCAAATTAGTCAAAACCAGAATCATTAATGAATTCAAGGAAACTGCCAAGGACCCATCAGCAAAACCAAAGCATTAGAGTACTCCTAAGGAGGGGATTGCTGAAGGAATTCTTATGGAATAATGGGGGCAAAAGGAGTGGAATACAATTCTTAGAACAGCACAATTATAGTCAGGAAGAGGGTTACAACATTCTTTGTGGGGGACCCTTAGGGATACTATTGGACAACAAGAAGTGTCCAAAGAAATAATAGAACCATTTACTTAAGGAGCTTGTGGCTCTTGGGGCAGGATCAGCTCATAGCTAGTTGCATTCAACAGTAAGCAGGAAGAATGACAAAAGGTATTATGATGGCAATGATAAGATTTGTCAGCAAATCAGATAGATACTTTCAGTGAGCTTCCCTAAAGAATTAAGGATGATACCAAGATTTTGAGACTAGGAAGAAGATCATTTTCCCAACAGCCTCAATAAGAAAGTTGAAGAAAGAAAAGAATTTTTAAGAAAAAAAATGAAAGTTGTTTTTTGAACAAGTGGAGTTATAGAGGCCTGCTAACAAGGACATCAAATTCCAGATGTTTAAGAATTGGTGATCTTGAACCAAGTAAAATAATCTTGGTAAAGCTTTTACCAAAGTGCCTGGTACATCATAGGTACTCAATAAAAGCTTATTCCCATCTCTGAAAAGGTGTTCAAGAAAGAAAACACATTTGTTTGTATATGTAGATGGAGGAATCATGTCCATTGGAAAGATAACTGAACCCACATGAATTAATTAGGTCATTCAGGTGATTTGGCACAGAAGGAAAAGTTAAATGGCTGAGGACAGAGCAATAGAGACATCATAACACAGGAAAGTGCAAGAAAGGAGTAGTAACTTACAGCTTTCTTCAATTTTAGGCTGAGGAACAAATATCCAGTTCCCCTGGGATAAATGGTAAATAATCTCCCTATAAGTTGACACAATAAATAGTTATCCTACTAATGGGGTAATAATTACTTTATTAGTAACATATGAAGATACTGCAATAATCTTTGAGTTTAATCAAAATAACTCCTAGGTTCAAGGTCTCTGTGACATCCATCAGATAAGTTCTGTTTGGCCTTAGCTTTCTCTGATCTGACATGCCACTTCCTTTTATTGAGTCTTTTACACTGTAAACTTCTACTTCCAAATTCTGCTTTACAAGCCCTTGTTAGCTAAGTTCTACCATTCTCTTTACAGTTACATGAGGTAGGGAATTAGTTAGACATGTTTTCTACAAATGTCCCTTCTTAAGAAATTGGGGGCAAACATTTATATTAGTTTTCAGAAAACTTATTAATTATTAATATTGCATGAACTTAGCTTTATTTGTCCAGAAATTGTCTAATTCAAAGCTCACTACAGAGTTCATGCTGACCTCTGGAATCCTCCAGTGAAGCTGAAGTAGTTGGTTTAAGTCTACCCACTTTAATATTGTTTTGAAAGCACCCAGATTTTATATTTGGGGTTCAAAAATAACTTTCTTTTTCAGATTTATCAAGTATATATATGTCTATACACACACACATACACACACACAAATATATATATATATATGTATATATATATATAATATATATTCATACATCTTTCTAGATCTTTTTCCTTTGCTTTGTGACTTAGGGTTTGTTTTCCACCAGTAAAATTTCTAGTTAATATCTGCTTCTTTGGAAATCATGCTGTGAAAGTCAGAACTCAGGAATCTAAACAGTGATTTTTGCAGAGTAACTAGAGTGTAATAATCTGAGTGTAACAACTGAAAGTCGGTGATCTCCTCCACAATCATTTCCATCCTCAATATTTCTAATGTAACTTGAAGATCACCACAAAGAAGGCCCCAAATCCTTCCCTTTCCACAAATGATCCAAGTTTGTCCCCTTCTCTGTATACTAGGATACTCCATCCTTTATTTTCCTTGCTTTCATCCATCCTTCATCTTGGTGGTGAGTGTGTCAATATCTTATGTCTTTTTTATTGGTTTATATGCACCTGTAATAATGACCATTTGATTACTAGGACCACTGACCAGGCTGCCTTTAAGGAAAGCATATATTTGCCAAAGCAGCAGCAATGGATTGGAACACCCTTGAGAGACTGAAGTCACTAGCTAAATATACAGGCCATACTCTGTTATGGGCCAGAACTCTGAAATTGAAACAAAGTATTCTTACAATGTGCTAAGTCAGTGGAATTGATAGAGACAATGGTTGTTTAGCATGGTGCTTAACAGTTCTCTAGTTCTATACATGTACTTAGTACTTAATATAGTTCCACAAGATTCACACCTATGATAAGAGAGCATATAAGTTCAGACAAACTCAACCAGAATCAGAACTGGAAGACAGAGACCGTGGTGGTGGTCCTCCTACCTCCCCCTCAGAAATCAAGACACATTCAGGAGGACCTCAAGAAGCTGGCAGACTCAGAAAACACAAAGGACTGGCAGCAGGAGCTCAAGCTCTCAGAAGCAAGTAGAGAGATATGTCTCTAAGAAAACTAACCGGGCCCCAGGAAAGGAGACAAGACTATGAAAGAGATAATAAAGGATCTGGACTTTAACACCTGGCTACACTTGTGATGATTACTGAACTGAAAGGAAGGCTGCTCCAGAGACCCCAAGAAAACCAAAAAAGAGAACATTACAATACTCAGTGTTCTCCTCACCAAGCACAACCAGTGCTGGTGACTAGCTACCCTTGCATTCATTAAACTCCTTGAACCATACTAGTAACTATCTAAGTAGCAGGTAACAACTCCAAAGCCCTCAATATGAATCCCAAGAAATACCATCATTTTGAACTTTCAAAAGTCAAAAAAATTAGTCTTAAAGCTCCAATATATTAGGGAAACAATCTAGAATCCATTGTTAAGACAAGAAGTACCTGCACAGGTCCTTGAAAGTTTTTTGTAAAAGACTATTCTAATTATCCTATACCTGGCTATTCAGGGATGAAACACTAGGGGAAGGGCAATGACAGGAAATTACATGGTATTTTGACATACATAGTGTAAACAGCACTTCAGGGCATGATAAACAAAAAAATGGAGGGAAGATAAAAAAAATTTCTACCATGCCCTGCCATCCATTTGGGGACCATCTGTAAATTGAAGTTAGAGAAACCCACATTTATGAGTTCTATGCAAAAATCTCTAGGATTAATCAGTAGCAATTAATTATATGTTGATTAGAACCACTGTGGGGAAAATAGTATCTGGCATCAATCACCAAACTCAGTAGGCAAAAAGCTTTTTTCTCTATGATTTCCAAGCAAAATGGCCTGGGACTACCTCCAACTTAATCAATTAGGTTAATACTCAGAATTGTCTGCTCCCAGGGGGAATCAGAAAAACCACATAATCCTCTTACAATAGGGTACTATAGGATTGAAGAAAATAACTAGATGACATATTTAATCAACAAACATATTGATAACATAAACATCAAAGTTAAGCCAGAGGAGCTACTATTATCATAGGTATGCTTTGCTTAAGCCTAAAAACATTGTCAGAAGCTGATTCAATTGTTTCATCTTCATCAACACTCAAGTAGCAAGCACAGCACCTCTGGCCACCTGGCCAAACTTTGTTACCAATATTGATTATGATAGAGATTCCACAATTTCTGTCTAAATTTATCAGGAGTGAGACATTTTTCTTCCTTTATTTCCCTTAATAAAATGCCTCTCTGTATATGAAAAGTCAAATAAATAAATTGTGTTTTATCCTCTTGAGGAGATTTTTGTGAAAGTTTATCTCTTATGAGATGATCATGAAAATGATGACATGGAAATTTCTTTCTTTCTTTCTTTCTTTTTTTACTGTGGCAATTAGGGGTTAAGTGACTTGCCCACGGTCACACAACTAGGAAGTATTAAGTGTCTAAGACTAGATTTTGAACTCACTTCTTCCTGACTTCAGGGTTGGTGCTCTATCCACTATACCACCTAGCTACCCCTATTTTTCTTTTAACTATTGAATATCCAGAAAAATGTCATTTTTGTCTATATTAGCTATTTCAAATGCAATACTTTGTATGGATGTAGAAGAATAGATCAAAAATATAACTGGAAAATAGTTTATATCACAAGTTCTATATACTTATGGATGTGAAAACACATGGCTCTTTGAGAGAAAAGGTAGAAAAAAATAGATTGTTGCTCAGTTACATCCAACCTTTTGTGATCCTAGTTGGGATCTTCTTAGCACAGATATTGGAGTTGTTTGCCATTTTCTCCTCCAGTTCATTTGACAAATGAGAAAAATGAAGTAAGTAGGGTGAAGAGACTTGCACAGAGTCACATAATTGGTTTCTTAGGCTAGATTACAACTAATAAAGATGATTCTTCCTGATCTACTCCCACCTTGTTATCCACTGTACCATCTAACTGCCTTAGATAAAAGAGCAACATTTGTCCAAAACCTTCCCTGATTAAAAGCATATAACATCATCTCCATTTGCCTAAATCAAAAACTATCATGATTTAAACTTCCCTCTAAATTCATCCTGTCTAATTCTAAATGTAAATGTGGTTCCTGTTTCTCATCTGAATTATATAGCAAATCTTTGTAATGTTTGCATATCAGGCAAACAGCTCTTTAGATATTTATTTTCTCAATTTCATCTTTGTTTCTTCACTTATTTTTGTTAAGCCCAGAATTTAACATATTACTAAAGTCTGTCAGGGACTAACTATCCATTTATTTTTTTTTTCTGTGTATTATGAAAAGTTAATGTTTTAGCATTTGATGGAAGTCCAGGTGTTATGACTATTTTCTACATGATTATACAATTTGCTGATCATTATCTCACCTTTCTGTAAAATTTTGTACTTTCTGCTTCTCTTGTTACAATTATTTCCTTTCTTTTTTTTTAGTTTCTTTTAAATTTATTTTTATTATTTTTTATTATAGCTTTTTATTTACAAGATATATGCATAGGTAATTTTTCAGCATTGATCCTTGCAAAACCTTCTGTTCCAACTTTTCCCCTCCTTCCCCCATTCTCTACCCTAGATGGCAGGTAGACCAATACATGTTAAATATGTTAAAGTATATGTTAAATACAATGTGTGTGTGTGTGTGTGTGTGTGTGTGTGTGTGTGTATCCATACAGTTTACAATTTTTTTTTACCTAGCTTAATAAGTGAATTTTTTGTCTCAGTCAAATTGAGACCTTGGAAAAACATGGTTTTAAGAAGGCCAAGGTCTCCTATTCCATCCAGGATCATCTCTAGCCATCCTCACCTAGGTCTTGCCATTATACTCAAGCTTACTTCCCCCCCTTACCTTTTTTTCATAGTGTTTTTGTCCTTTCTTCTTTTGTGCCCCTCCTTCTTTCCTCTTTCTATACCTAACTGAATGATTAAGTTATTTCTTTGAGCTAAAACCAATGAGACGAAGCATTAGACAACACTAATCCCTTTCTGTGCTTTCCTTTTATTATAATTGATCTTCTGTGCCTCTTCATGCAACCCAATTTGTCCCATTATACCTCCTCTTTCCTCTTCTCCCAGGACAGTTCTTTTTCTACCCTTTATTTTTTTTTAATCTGACATCATCACATCAGAGTTCATTCATTTATTCACAACCACACTCTGTTCATGTATACCCCCTTTAATGGCCCCATACCAGATATAATTTTTAAGAGTTACAAATAACTTGTTCCCTTCTAAGGATTTAAACAGTTTAAACTTTAAATAATTTACATTTCATTTCCCCCATTTACCTTTCTTTCTATGCCTTTCTTGAGACCTGTATTTGAAGATTAAATTTTTAGTTTAGTTGTGTTTTTTTTTTTCAGTAGAAATGATTTAAAGTCTCTTACTTCATTAAAAATCCATCACTTCCCCTGAAAGATTATGCTTAAGCCTCTCTGGTTAGTTAATTCTTATTTGTAAGCTCAGGTCCTTTGCTTTCTGCAATATGTGGAATATGTCATTCCAGGCCCTTTGATCCTTTATTGTAGAAGTTGCCAGATCCTTGATAATCCTGACTATTGCTCTTTGATGTTTGAATTGCTTTTGTCTGGCAGCTTGCAGTATTTTTTCCTTGAAATTGTAATTCTGGAGTTTTACAACAATGTTCCTTGGGGTTTTCTTTGTGGGATCTCTTTCTGGAGGTGTATTTCCCCCTTTTTCTAGAGTATCAGGGCAATTTTCCTTAATGATCTCTTGTAGAATGCTACTCAGGGTCTTTTTATTTATTTTTTTATTATAGCTTTTTATTTACAAGATATATGCATGGGTAATTTTTTTTAGCATTGACAATTGCAAAACCTTTTATTCCAATTTTCCCCCTCCTCCCCCCCCAGCCCCTCTTCCAGATGGCAGGTAGACCAATACATGTTAAATATGTTAAAGTATATGTTAAATACAATATATGTATATATGTCCATACAGTTATTTTGCTGCACAAGAAGAATTGGACTTTGAAATAATGTACAATTAACCTGTGAAGGAAATAAAAAATGTAGGCAGACAAAAATGAAGGATTTGGAATTTTATGTACTGTTTAACACTCATTTCCCAGAATTCTTTTGCTGGGTGTAGCTGGTTCAATTCATTACTGCTATACTGGGATGGATTTGGTTCATCTCATTGTTGAAGAGGGCCATGTCCATTAGAATTGATCAACATATACTATTGTTGAAATACATAATGATCTCCTGTTTTAGAATTCACATATAATTCCATCTGGTCCTAGGGATTTTTTCTTAGGAAATTGATTATTAGCTCGTTCTATTTCTTTTTCTGAAATGGGACTATTTAAGCAATTTACTTCCTCCTCTGTTAATCTGAAAAGCCTATATTTTTGGAGGTAGTCATCCATTTCACTTAGTTTATCAAATTTATTGTCACAAAATTGGGCCAAGTAAATCCTTATTATTGCTCTAATTTCCTCTTCATTGGTGGAAAGTTCTCCATTTTCATTTTTAAGAGTAACAATTTTAAGTTTAATTTTTTCTTCTTCTAATCAGATTTACCAAAAGTTTATCTCTTTTATTGGGATTTTTTCATAAAACCAACTCTTAATTTTATTTATTAATTCAATAGTTTTTTTTACATTCAATAATATTAATTTCTCCTTTTAATTTTAGAATTTCAAGTTTAGTATTTGACTGGGGGTCTTAATTTGGTCTTTTTCTAACTTTTAAGTTACAAGCCTAAATCATTGATCTTCTCTTTCTCTATTTTATTCAACTAAGCCTCGAAAGATTAAAAATTTCCCCTTATTACCTCTTTGGCTGCATCCCAAAAATTTTGGTATGATGTGTCATCATTGTCATTTTCTTGGGTGAAATTATTAATTGTGCCTATAATTTGCTGTTTCATTTAATCATTCTTTAAGATGAGATTATTTAGTGTCCAATTACTTTTTGGTCTATTTACCCTTAGCTTTTTGTTGAATGTACTTTTTATTGCATTGTGATCTGAAAAGGATGCATTTACTATTTCTGACTTCCTACATTTAATTTTGAGGTCTTTACATCCTAATATATGGTCAATTTTTGTATAGGTTCCATGAACTGCTGAGAAGAAAGTGTACTCCTTTCTGTATCCACTCAGTTTTCTCTAAAGATCTATCTTACCTAATTTTTCTAATATTCTATTTACCTCTTTAATTTGTTTCTTATTTGTTTTCTGGTTTGATTTATCTAATTCTGGGAGTGTAAGGTTGAGATCTCCCACTATTATAGTTTTGCTATCTATTTCTTCTTGGAACTCTTTTAACTTCTCCTTTGGGAAGTTAGATGCTATACCACTTGGTGCATATATGTTTAATATTGATATTGCTTCATTATCTATGCTACCCCTTTAGCAAGATATAGTGTCCTTCCTTATCTCTTTTAATTAAATCAATTTTTACTTTTGCTTGATCTGAGTTTTGCTTTATCTGAGATAAGGATGGCTATCCCTGCTTTTTTGACTTCACCTGAAGAATAATAGATTCTGATCCAGCCTTTTACCTTTACTCTGTATGTATCTCCCTGCTTTAAATGTGTTTCCTGTAAACAACATATTGTATGGTTCTGGCTTTTGATCCAGTCTGCTATCCACCTCTGTTTTATGGGAGAGTTCATTTGGTTAAAATTACTAATTCTGAATTTCCTGCCATCTTGTGATCCTCAGATTATGCTTTCCTTTTTTATTTCCCCTTCCTCCCTTACCCAGTATTAAACTTATGGGCACCACTTGCCTCAGGCAGCTCTCCCTCTTTAGAATCCCTCCCATCCCCTTTGAATCCCTTCCCCTTTCTTGTACCTTTTCCTTATCACTCTTTTCCTTTTCCCTTTTCCTCTCCCATTTTTTAATGAGGTGAGAGAAGTTTCTTTGTAAACCAAATATGTCTATTATTTTCTCTTTGAGCCAAATCTGATGAGAGTAAGAGTCACACAATGTTCCTCCCCATCCTAAATTTTCTCATATATGATAGATTTATTTTGCCTCTGTGGAATAGAATTTCCTTCTTTTTATCTCCCCTTTTCCCTTTTTCTGATACTATCCTTTTTCCATTTCTACTTCCCTTTTTTATGTTACATCAGTAAAATCAAATTATACATGTACTCTTTATATATATCCATTACAGAAATACAGTTCTCAAGAGTTCTTTTTACCTTTTTCTACTTCTCTTGAGACCTATAGTTGGAGGTCAAATTTTTTGTTTAGTTCTGGTTTTTTTCCTTAGAAACAGATAGAATTCATCTGTTTCATTAAATGTCCATCTTCTTCCCTGGAAGAAAATGCTCACCTTAGCTGGATAGTTTATTCTTGGCTTCATTCCAAGTTCTTTTGCCATTTGGAATATCAGATTCCAGGCCCTTTGATCTTTTAAAGTGGAAGAAGTTAGATCTTGAATGATCCTTATGGTAACTCCTCAGTATTTGAATCGTTTTTTCCTGGCTGCTTGTAATATTTTTTCCTTAGTCTGATAGTTCTGAAATTTGGCCACAATATTTCTTGGAGTTTTTATTTTAGGGTCTTTTTCAGAAGGTATTCAATGAATTCTTTCAATGCCAATTTTACCGTCTGATTCTATTACATATGGGCAGTCCTCTTTGATGATTTCCTGTAAAATCGTATCTAGGCTCTTTTTTTCATGATAATTTTCAGGAAGTCCAATAATCCTCAGATGATCTCTGCTAGATCTATTTTCCAGGTCTATTGTTTTTCCAAGTAGATCTTTAACATTTTTTCCTATTTTTCTCATTTTTTTTTGGTTTTGCTTGACTGATTTTTGATATCTCAACAAATCATTCATTTTTATTTGTTCAGTTCTGATTTTTAATGAGTTATTTTCTTCATTAGGTTTTTTTTAACTTCTTTTTGTATATGTCCAATTGAGTTTTTAAATGAGTTGTTTTGTTCTATGGAATTTTTTCCATGTCACTATTTTTACTGAATTATTTTCTTTTTCCAATTCACAAATTTTACTTTCCTTGGAGTTCTTTACCTTTTCGAATTCACAGTTCAGGATGTTGTTTTCTTTTTCACTTTATCAAATTTTTCTTTAACTGAGTTATAAGCCATTTTTCTTTTTGGTATTCTCTTGCATAGCTTCTCTTTCCTTTCCACATTTTTCTTTTATCTCTCTTTTAAGATTTTTTATAACTTCTTCTAGGAGAGCCTTATATGATGGGGATCAGGTTACATCCCCCTTTGAGATTTTTGTCTGGAGACTGTCTGCTATTAGTCTCCTCAGGACGGAAAACCTGTTCTCTTTTTGTATAAAAATGTGGTCCATTTGGCTTTTTTGCTCATTTTTTTTAAAGTCCTTAGGGTCTGCCTTCAGGGCAAGTTGGTTTCCATTTTCCTCTGCAGAGCAGGGAGATTATATATATATATATATATATATGCATATATATATATATATATATATATATATACACACACACACACACACACACACACACACACATACATACATACATACAGTAGTTGTCCTGCAAACAAACTGCAAAGAGTGGCTGGGGAAGTGCCCTGTGAAGAGCCCCACTGTACAGATTAGCAACTGCCCTGGGGGTAGAGGTTGTGTAGTGAAAGTGTCACTGCCCCAGGCAGAACCCAGCTGTGGGGATTGGCAGTTGCCTGGAAAGAGCCCTACACAGGAAGTGTCTCTGCCCTGTGGGGAGCTCAATCAAGCTGAGGAAATTCTATTGCCCCAGGTAGAGCGCCCCACTGTGCAGAATAGAAACTGCCCCAGGTTCTGGGGCTGCACAGCTGTGCTGTGGTCTGTGCTCAGTCACTCACTTCTAGTTTTGGGTAGGTGTAGCCAGATCCTGTTAGATGCTAGCGTTTTGGGGAGAACACTCTACCTTTGGCTTTAACTTCTCTGCTGATCTAGTGCTCTGCAACCAAAGCAGAGCAGCCAAAATGTGGTAGAGTCCTCCCTTTAAATTTTCCAGCCACAGAGACTGCCCCTGCCCTATCCCCTCAGTGTGCCAGCCTCTGGTTCTATCTCCCTGCTTGTGCTGGCCTGCTCCTGCTGCTCAGGACAAACCTTTTCTGGTGATCTTCCAGATTATCTTTGGCTGGTAAGTTGTTGTACTTTCAATCTTTGTTAATTTTATGTCAAGCACTATTTTTGAGACTGAATTTGGTAATTAGTAGTGAGCATATGAGAGGAGCTTAAATGTTGCATGTGTCTTCTCTACCATCTTGGCTCTGCCCCCTCAGGGTCATGATCTTCAGGTAGGCCAATAATTGACTTTCCTGGATCTATTTTCCAGGTTGGCTGTTTTTCTAATGAGGTATTTTACATTTTATTCTATTTGATCATTCTTTTTAGTTTGATTCTTGCTGTGTCAAAGAGTCATTATGTACCATTTAGTGCATTCTAGTTCTTAATGTGTGAATTTCTTCAGTTAACTTTTGCATCTCTTTCCATTTGATTAATTTTTGTGAAAGTGCTGTTTAATTTGCTGTTTGTTTGTTTTTTAATTTGGCCAATTATATTTTTTAAGGAATGGCCTTCCTTTTCCAGGATGTTAATTCTTTCTTGCATATCTCTCCTTTCTTTTCTATTTTTTGTTATACTTCTCCTATTTGCCTTTTTAAAATTTTTTATGAACATTTCCAAGAAATCTCTTTGGATCTGATCCAATTCATATCATTCTTTGAGATTTCCTCTGTAGACATTTTGTTCTTATCTGAATTAGTCTTCCCTGTCATCATAATAGCTTTCTCTCATCAAGGTTCTTTTCAGTTTTTTGCTCATTTTCATTCCTTTTCATTTGGTATTTACTTTTTTAACTTTTGTGGTGGAGCTCTCCTCTTAGGGTAAAGCAGGTGCTATCCCAAGCTTGCTGTGCAGCTTTGAGTCTTGGCTTCGAGCACAGGAGCCCTTTGTGTTTACAGAGAGTAGTTTTGCCTCCTCTTTCAAGGAAAAGCCTGATTTCCCAGAATTTGCTTTCTGAGCTGGGATTGCAGACTGACCCACTTTTCTGCTTCTCTACTGAGCCAGGGTCAATGGTCTCAGTTATTGATCTGCTATGATTAAGACCCTCTCCTTCCCTTTCTCACACTCCATCTGAGCTGAGCTGAACACTCTGTTCACCACAGTGAGAATGACCTTTCTTAAATTTTTTTCCAATCTAACTTGAACTACAGAGTCATGTCATTCCATCAGATTCTGTTCAGGAGTTTGATTTCATATGGTTTTGGAGGGGGAGAGCTTGAGCAGCTTCCTGGCTTCATTCTATCACTTTGGTTCTTTTAATATGTGGTTCTTAGCTTGAAATGAACTCAGATTTCAAATCTAGTGCTTAAATTCAGACCATCCAAAGGATATTAAGGACCAAAAGACAAAGGATTAAATTTATGTCACTTACATATCCTGAATTTTTATTGGTTATTATATAAACAGCTATACTTTAGAAAATTTGTATTAAAATAATTATAATAATTATTTTAATCAATTATAATAATAAATGTTGTATAGTATCGTATACTTCTAAAACATTTTTGAATTTATCCAGATCTATAATGGCTCACTCAGTCTTTACATCTAGACTCTGAAGTAATTAATGCTAGTTCAATTTTAGTTCAATTTAATAAATATCCATTAAGTACCTATTATGTGCCAGATATTGTGCTAATTGCTGAGGATATAAAAAGAGGCAAAAGACAGTCCCTTCCCTCTAAGAACTTACAATCTAAAGAAAACAATATATTCAAGCAAGCTATATACAGGGCTTCTAGGTGGTGCAGTGGAGAGAGCATTGACCTTGAAATCAGGAGAAGCTGAGTTCAAATTTTGTCTCAAGACCTCTTTAACTTTGTGAGCCTGGGAAAATAACTTACCCTTATTTTCCTCAGTTTCCTCTTCTGTAAAATAAGTTTGAAGAAATAAATGATAAACAACTACACTATTCTTGTCAAGAAAACTTCAAATAGGGTCACAAAGAGTTGGACATCACTAATAGAATAAAAAATAACTATATAAGTTCTCTAGAATGGAGAAGAAAAAAAAGAAGTTTACATGATAATTTCATAATTTACTTTTAAAGTATAGTTAGTTGTTGTGAAGATCGTGTATTTTAAAATCAGCCAGAGTCAGGAATTCAGGTTAGGGGAAAATCGTCAGTCTTTATTCTCAACGAAGAAGGATCGGAGGTGGAAGAGAATCGGCGATAGCAATGTGTGCAGCTGAGTCAAGAAGCTAGCTAGACCAGCAGCCACATGACCAGCAGCTAGGAGTCTCGAACCCAGGCCCAATCTCTCCCAGCTTCTCTTCCTGTATCTCTCTGCCTCCACCCACCAAAATCATCATTTCCTATACAATACATCAGGACTTGCATAGAGAGTAGGCAGGGACCATTCTTTATCCAATCATGTATATTAATAGAGTATAGCCCAATTACTATTTAGCCTCATGTACTTGGGACCTCAGTGCATCAACTCAAACCTCAGCCCATTACATCTCCTGCTTTCTTTTATTTTAGAACACAGGTGGTCATGCCATCCCTGACTGCTCAGGGAGGTCAGAGCCCCCAAGGGGAGGTGATCACAGCCTCCCTGGCTTCTCAGGAAAGGTGGTGAAAGCACTAAAAAAGAGATGATCACGCCCTACCTGACATCTCAGGAAGGGAGATGAAAAGCACCAAAGGGAAGTGGGAGTTGCTAGCGGGTTGATGGGCTGAAGGGTCTTATTATGCACAAACCCATCAGTATGGGAGGTATTACACAAGCACATAGCAATAACGCAGAGGCTATTAGGGATGACTCTCCCTACAGTCAGTGCAGGCTCGATGTGGTGTAACAAACATGAATTGTACATGCAAGTAGTGGAATAGCAAACAATATAAATCAACATGGTGTTGGAAAAGATCACCAGAAGTCCTAGAAGGAGGATATGTAAGCAACAGTCACACATACACCTTCTTCAGCAGCCAAGAGATAGTCCAAAACCAATCTATTATCCATTGTTTCACATGTCTGGGAATCCAGTGATCCCCCTGAGTTTTTGAAGTCCTGCAAAAGTCTTTTTATGTGTTAGGGAATCAAATGATTCCAGCAGATTTTGAGGTCCTGTAACAGTCTTATCATTTATTAGAGAATTCAATGATTCCTGAGAGTTTTCAAGTCCTATGTCTCAGAGAATCCAATGATTCCTGAAGGTTTTCAAGTCCTATGTCTCAGAGAATCCAGTGATTCCTGAGGGTTTTCAAGTCCTATGTCTCAGAGAATCCAATGATTCCTGAGGGTTTTGAAGTCCAACAATCTTTGATGTCCATGAGTCAAACGCCATAAATGCCACGCTCTTTCAATGGTGAGCACAATCAGCAACAGAACCACCCGATATTTCTTGGGTCGTCTCCTTTGTTTCAAGGGTCTGCTCCATCTCTCTGCGATGGACAAGGCAAATATGGCTCATTGGCACCCATCTGATTCCTTCTCCACCTGTAGAGATACAAGCAGACCCTGTCCCCAAAGCAGTTAGCCTATCTGGTCCTTTCCATTCACCACTTTCTGGGTCTCTCCACATCACCTGGCGATTATCTAAAGATAGTGGAGCTGCTCGCACTGGACACTGACCTTCCAGTGGGTTATAAAACCTGTCTGCCAGAGCCAGTTCATCTTTGTCAAAAACCAAGAAGTTAATAGTATAAAGAGCTAGATTTAGAAGTTCTCTAGGGTTACCTGTGGCTCCCCCTTTCTTTTGTTTTTGGAGGAGAGTCTTAATATCACTGTTTCTCCTCTCCACTATTGCCTGTCCTTGAGGATTGAAAGGTATGCCCGTGGTATGTAAAATCTTATACTGTGCACAAAAGTGTGCAAAATGTTTCGAAGTATAAGCAGGACCATTATCTGTTTTTATTGCTTGTGGCACACCCCTGCTTAAAAAAACGGAAGTACTCATTTTTAACCCTAATTGCTGTAAAACGTCTCTTCCCCACAGATTGATGGGGATTTTTTCAACTAAAAAGGAGTAAAAACTCCTGTTTTGCCTTCAAAAGTCCATCTCATAGGGGCAGCACTAACGTCAGCTGCTATTGATCCTCCTATGCCAGACATGTAGGTGTCTGCTTTAATCTTTGGCCAGTGACTGGGCCAATTGGCACCTCTAATGACGTCCGATCTGCCCCAGTGTCTACCAATCCTTCCAATGGAAGGCCATTTATATAGATTGTGAGCATAGGTCGGTCAGTTATTACAGCTGCTGTCCAGTATATTGCTGGATTTTGTGATCTGAAATCAGAAGCTGGGTGACTGTCACCAAGCTGCTTATTAGGATTCTGTATGAGTAAACCTGATGCTATTATTTCTCCTGGGTGATAAGTCACACATTTTCTGCCTGTATTGGTGACTGGGATATTATCTACACATTCCCCAGTTTCCCACATCAGTGTGTGGATGGACACTGTTTTGTACATACTTTCAGGAGGTAAAATGGTCAAGCCTACTGTGCCTGGAGGCAAGGGATCCATAGGCTGGAGAGGAACAGATTTCACCTCTCCAGGGGGTATCTCAATTGTCTCAGCTGCATACAACTCTATTCTCCCTAATTGTAATCCCTTTCTCCCATCAGGTTGCTTCCTGGCTGATTGACTGTGTAATCCCTTTCTCCCATCATATGGCTTCCTGGCTAATTGGTCATATTGGGGTATTGGCCATCTAGGCACTCTCTGGGTGCACCATTGGCTGCCATCATGCCCCAAGTGTTTTTTGCCTGGGGCCCTGGGGCTGGGCCCCTCATCCTGTTTCCCTGAACCTGTCTACATTCTGAGGCCCAATGGAAGCCTCTGTTGCATTTTGGACATGGGATACTGGGTCTTGTTCTCCCACCCTGCTTTCTCACTCTGCCTCTATACCAACATTGAGCTTTCAGATGCCCTACTTTACCACACTGAAAGCATTGACGTGTCTCTCTAGAAGTCCCTTGCTGGAAGGGACCCTGTCTACCCATGTTGGGATCTTGGGAAGTCTGCATCATAGTCTGGCTATAAAAGGCATTTGTGCCCACTGTGGCACAGCGTCTTATGAACTCCTCTAAAGGAGCATCCTTGGGCAGTCCTAGTATAATCCTTCTGCACACCTCATTAGCATTTTCCTTAGCAAGTTGCCTTATTAAAACATCTGTTGATGAATTTTCCCCATTAGTTCTTGTGATAGCAGTCTGCAAACGTCCCACAAAGTCAACAAAGGGCTCATCTGGCCCTTGTGTTATTTTTGTGAAGGCCTCACGTTTGTCATTTTTATTGTGAATCGAAGCCCACGCTTTGATAGCATTAGCAGCAATTTGCTCATATGCTGCTACTGAATAATTAACCTGTGCTGTGACGTCTGCATATGGACCTATACCTTGTAGTAGGTCATAGGTGATCGCAGCATGAACAGCATTTTGACTATTTTGTTGGGCTTGTATCCTACAGAGCTCACTATATTCAGAAAGCCACATGTAATTTTGTCCAGGTTCTAGGCATACCCTTGCTATAGATTTCCAGTTATTAGGAGTCAAGATTTCAAAAGCCAAATTCTGTAATAGCATCTTAACATAAGCTGATGTAGCCCCATAAGGAGTGCAAGCCTTTTTTAGGTCTTTGATGATTTGTATGTTAAAAGGGGCGTATCTTTGACTTTGTTGACCGGAGGCATTAAACTGGGAAATTACAGGAAAGATATGTGGCTGGAGCTCCCGGACATCCACGCCCTTTTCTTTGGCCTTCATTAAGCCCTCTTGCAGTCTACTCATAATTGGTGCTGGTGCTGTCACTGCTCCCCCCCCCACCCCCCCACTGCTCCTCCTCCCTCCATCCTGGAGGGTGGAGTTGATGAGGAGAGTCAATCACTTGCTCCTGAGGTGGGGCTGAAGCTGCCTCCTGAGGTGGAAAGTCATCACACCCTTGCTCACTTAACTCTCCATGCCCTCTGGGGATATGGTCATTAATCTCTTCATTGCTTCCTCCTTAATATCAGACCTCCCTCTTTGGCTACTCTGAGCGGGAGCAATGGGTTCTTTCCTTCTTCTAGGGATAGGGTTTCTTAATGCTAACTGAATTATATTGTATAAATAAAATACCTCGATGGAAATTTAATGAGGACCGTTTTCAGTGTAATATGCAGACATATGTTGTCCAACCAGGGACCAGATCTCTTGAGAGATCTGCTCTTGCTCTACGAACCAAGGGGAGATGCAGTTTAATGTACCCAGAAGTCTAGCTACCTGTTCCCAAGTTATAAGTAGCCCTTGTCCTTCTATCAGCTTAAGCATGCTTTCTATAGCACCACTCGTGGGTGGGGTTGAAGGGGTTGAAGGGGTTGAAGGGGTTGGAGGCGGGGATGGAGAGTCTTTAGCTAGCATTTGTCCATTTTAGCCAAAAAAAAAAAAAGATTACTGGTTTAGTTTTTAAGAAAATAAGTTCCTTATTTGTCTATTAACAATACTCACCCAAGTTCCTGGTCACCGGAGACTTCTTCAGTCTTTGGTTCCCACGGTTGGGCACCAAATGTGAAGATCACGTATTTTAAAATCAGCCAGAGTCAGGAATTCAGGTTAGGGGAAAATCGTCAGTCTTTATTCTCAGTGAAGAAAGATCGGAGGTGGAAGAGAATCGGCGATAGCAATGTGTGCAGCTGAGTCAAGAAGCTAGCTAGACCAGCAGCCACACGACCAGCAGCTAGGAGTCTCGAACCCAGGCCCAATCTCCCCCAGCTTCTCTTCCTGTCTCTCTCTGCCTCCACCCACCAAAATCATCATTTCCTATACAACACATCAGGACTTGCACAGAGAGTGGGCAGGGACCATTCTTTATCCAATCATGTATATTAATAGAGTATAGCCCAATTACTATTTAGCCCCATGTACTTGGGACTTCAGTGCATCAACTCAAACCTCAGCCCATTACAAGTTGTACATAATAAATGTGCAGTTTCACGTGCATTCATCTTTCCATGATATTGTGCTATGGAATTGCTTGTTTCATTCCATAAATTAAAAATAAAATTAATTTAATTAATATATATAGAGTTAAATAAGAATTAATAAATGGAAAGAACACACTTGAAGGAAAAGAGTTTAGACAAAGCTTCTAGTAGAAGGTAGAATTTTAGTTAGTAATTAAAAGAAGATAGGTAAGTCAGCGGTTGGACTTGAGCAGAGGAACATTCCAGGTATGGGGGATAGCCAAAGGAAATATACAGAGTTGAAAAATGGAATATTTTATTCATATTCAGGAGGCCTGTGTCCTTGGATCAAAATGTGTAGGTCAAGAAACCAAGTACACAAGAATAAAAAGGTAGAAGGGAACTAGGTTATAGAAATTTTGTATTTGTTCAAAAAAGCAAATGAAATTTATTGAGTAGGATAGGGTGAAATGATTTTACCTGAATTTTAGAGAAAATCACTTTGATGACTGAAGGAAGAATGAATTTGAGTGGGGAGATCATTTCAGACAATAGACTCACTAGCAGGCTATAACAATAACCAGGAAATAAGGGAGGGAGAAGTATCAAGATGGCAAATTTGAAGTAGCAAACTAGCTAAATTCTTGCAAAACAATTTGAAATATTGCCTCAAATCAAATTTTGCAGTGACAAAGCCAATAAAAAGGCAGGATAGGAAATTTTTTTCTGATTTAAGAAAAATTCTGAGGTCTGCAGTAGATTGGGAATGAAGGTTTATCCTCTGTTTCCTTTGCTGAAACTTACTCTGTCTATTTCACTGTAAGTGTATGACCAGTGAAGGGATTGAGACTTAAAGTCTCCAGTTATTGGCTGGACTTGTGCAAAAAGAACATCCAAGGACACTCTGGTAAGATTTCTGATGGATTTACTCCCTCAGCAAAGGACTTCCTGCCTCTGGACCTCAAGGTCCTCCTAAACCATATCTAGAACAAACCTTTTCAGAGGTGAGCGGACACTGTTGAGGGATAGACTTTCCCTTATAAAAGGTCTTATTGTTCTGAGAACAGGGAAGTTTCCCAATCAGAAGGAATGAGCTAAAGATAGAGCTCTTAGTGACTTTGACAGAGGTATAATATTCAGAAAGAGAAGAGGAGTGGGGAGAGAGAGAAAGAATGGCATTTTTTGTTGTTGTTGCATTGTGTAGCATTAGGGTTATTTATTTTTTTAAATTTTTGTTAAAACTTTTAATTGTTCATATTGTATGCATGGACAATTCTTCAACAATACCCCTTGCAAAACCTGTGTTCCAATTCCCCTCCTTTCCCCCAAACCCTCCCCTAGATGGCAGGTAGTCCAATATATATTAAACATGGTAGAAATATACGTTAAATCCAATATATGCATACATATTTATACAGTTATCATGCTGTACAAGAAAAAAAGAGAAACAAAATAAAACACAAGTAAACAACAACAAAAAGTGAAAATGCTCTGTTGTGAACCACACTCAGTTCCCACAGTCTTCTCTCTGAGTGTACATGGCTCTTTTCATCACTGAACAATTGGAATTGGTTTGAATCATCTCATTGTTTTAAGAGAGCCACATCCATCAGAATAGGTTGTCTTACACTCTTGTTGTTGCCGTGTATAATGATCTTCTGCTCATTTCACTTAACATCAGTTCATGTAAGTCTGTCCAGGCCTCTCTGAAATCATCCTTCTGGTCATTTCTTACAAAACAGTTCCATAACATTCATATACCATAATTTATTCGGCTATTCTCCAATTGATAGGCATCCATTCAGTTTCCAATTTCTAGCCATTACAAAAAGTACATAGGGGTTCCTTTCCCTCCTTTAAGCAGCAGTCATCAAAACTATTTGGTACTAAGAACTAGATCAGTGAAACAGGTTAGGTTCACAGGACAAAATAGTCCATAACTATAGCAATCTAGAGTTTGACAAACCCAAAGATGCCAGCTTTTGCAATAAGTACTCACTATTTGACAAAAAAAATTTGACATGCTTGAACTGTTGCTAAGTGAAATGAGCAGAACCAGGAGATTATTGTATATGGCAACAAAAAGTTTGTGCAATGATCAATTCTGATGGATATGGTTCTTTCGAACAATGAGATGAAAGAGGCCAGTTCCAATGTTCTTGTGATGAAGAGAGCCATCTATACCCAGAGAGAGGATTGTGGTAGCTGAGTGTGGATCACAACATATCAGGAAACTTATTACGATAATCGATCATACCAATAACAAAAAGCCAATAGAAATCATATAATCTCAATAGATTCAGAAAAAGATTTTGGCAAAATTCGTACAAAAAAAACTAGAGAACATTGGGATAAAGGGAAATTTCCTTAAAATAATAAACAGTACCTACCTAAAACCTACAGCAAGCATTATTTGAGATGAAGAGAAGCTGGACACATTTCCAATAAGATCAGGTGTGAGATAAGGAGGGCCATTATCATCATTATTCAATATCGTATTAATAATGTTGGCTTTAGTGATATGAAAAGAAAAAGAAATTAAGAGAATAAGAATAGGCAATAAGGAAATAAAATTGTCACTCTTTGCAGATGATATGATGATATATTTAGAGAATCCTAGAAAGTCATTCAAAAATTGATTGAAAACAATTCAATGCTTTAGTAAATTTGCAAGATATAAAATAAACCCACATAAATTATCATCATTTCTATATATTACTGACAAAGCCCATAAAGAAAGAGATAGAAAGAGAAATTCTATTTAAAATAAGTGTAGATAAAATAAAATAATTGGTAGTCTACCTGCCAAGACAACTCAAAGAAATATATGAACACAATTACAAAACACTTCTCACACAAATAAAATCAGATCTAAACAATTGGAAAAAGATAACTTATTCATAGCTAGGATGAACTAATGTAATAAAAATAAAAATAATGTAAAAAAAAGCAATGTAATAAAAATGACAATTCTGCCTAAATTGATCTACTTGTTCAGTACCACATGAAACAAACTGCCAAAACATTATTTTATAGAACTAGAAAAAATAATAACAAAATGCATCTCAAAGGAAAAACATCAAAAATATCAAAGAAATTAATAGAAAAAAAAATAAAGATGGTGGCTTAACAGTACTAAACCTAAAATTATATTATAAAGCAGAAGTCACCAAATCATTTGTTACTAAGAAATATAGTAGTGGATCAGTGGAAAAGATTAGATACACTAGGCACAACAATAAGGCCTAGTATTTGATAAATTCCCAAACTCCAGCTTCTGGAATAAGAACTCACTATTTGACAAAAATTGCTGGGAAAACTGGAAAATAGTATGTCAGAAACTGTGCAGAGGCCTACATCTAATACCCCATACCATAATAAGGTCAAAATAGATACATTATATGGGCATAAAGGTTAATACCATAAACAAATTAAGAGACTGAAGGATAAATTACTTGTCAGACCTTTGGACAAGGGAAGATTTTATGATCAAGGAAAAACTAGAGAACATTATAAAAGGCAAAATGGACAACTTTGTTATATTAGTTTAGAAAAAATTTACACGAACAAAATCAACAGAAAGAAGATTAAAGAGCAAGTACAAAGCAGTCAGTATTTCTGATAAATGTCTCATTTCTAAATATAAAGAACTATGTAAAATTGATAAAAAATACAAGTTATTCCTCAAATGATAAATGGTCAAAGTATATGAACAGAAATTTTCAAGTGACAACATCAACACAATTTATAGTTATATGAAAAAAGTGTTCTAAATCACTATTGATTTCAGAAATGAAAAAAAAAAACTCTCTGAGGTCCTACCCCACAGTTCTCAAATTGGCCAAGGTGAGAGGAAAATGTCATGATAAATATTGGAGGGAATGTAGAAAACTGGGAGACTAATTCCTTATTGGTGGAGTTGTGAACTGATCCAACTTTCTTGTAGAACAATCTAAGTCTATAAAATTGTGCATATTCTCTGACCCAGCAATGCCATTACTGGGTCCACAGGTCCAAATATCCATTAAACATATATGAAGACACATGAATCTTATTAACACAAAATGTTTTCAAATAAAGACCTGGTTTGATTTAATTTCTCTGAATTGAACTTGGAACTAACATAAAGATCTTTGTGATTCTCTGACTTAAGAAAACTGCTTATCCACCTGACTTTATCAGAATTGCCAATTATAAAATCAACCCATAGGAAATCATCAACATGACTCTATGTTACCAACAAAATCTATCAAAATGAACAATAAAGAAAAATATATTCAAAATAATTAGAAAAGGTAAAAAATATTTGAGACTTTTAGAATTCTTCAATTTTAGATATACAGTACCCTAGGGGGAAATAATAAAAATAATTTTTAAAATCAGTTAAAGAATGTAGACAAAATACTTTACCTCTTTTCATAATAGCTACAAATGCAATCAAAAGGATTGCCAATCCATCGGGGAAATTGCTTGAAAAATCATCATATATGAATGTAATTAAATAATTTTATATCCTATGTAATGTCCTAATGCATTCCTCAGTTGATAAATGATAAAAGGATATAAAGAGATAATTTTCAAATAGAGAAACTAAAATTATCTATAGGCAATTTAAGAAGTGCTCTATATTACTTTGGATTAGAGAAATGCAAATTAGAATAACTCTGAGGTAATACCTCAGATTTATGAGATTGGTCAATATGACAAAAAAAAAAGAAAGTAATAAATGTTGGATATGATGTGGGGAAATTGGGACATTATTGCATTGTTGGGGGAGTTGCAAATTGATCCAATATTCTGCAGAGCAATTTGGAATTATGCCCAAAGGAAACCAAATTGTATATCCTTTGTCCCATCAATAATACTACTAGGTCTGTATCCCAAAGAGAAGATTTTTAAAAGGGTATAAACATACATGTACAAAAATACTTATAGCAGCCATTTTTGATGAATAGGTAAAGTTTAGAAATACCTGGAAAGACTTGTACAAACTTATGCAAAGTGAAATGAGAAGAACAAGGAAAATGTTGTAGTTTGTACATTGTTTGTACATTTGTTTGTACAACATTATGTGATGATAATATATGATTGACTCAGCTCTTTTCAGGCACACAAAAATCCAAGACAAATGTAAAGGACTCGTGAAAGAAAATGTTATACATAGTCAAGTGTTGAATATAGGATGCAGATCACAACATATTTTTTCACTTACCTAATCATTGTTTGTGGGTTTTTTTTTTTCCTTTTGATTTGTTTCTTCTTTCACAATTGTGAGTAACATATAAATAAGATTTAAATAATAACATATATTAACTATATCAAACTGCCTTTCACTTTCAGAAGAAGAAAGAGAAGCAGTGAGAATAATTTGGAACTCAAAATCCTGCAAAAATAAATGCTAAAAACTGTCAACATGTAACTGTGGGAGAGGACATTTTTTTTTAAATGACATGATGAATAGTTTCAGAAGAATCTTTCAGGATCCTTATGAACTAGTGCAAAATGAAATCCTCACAACTAGGAAAACAATTTAGAAAATGTCAATAACATAAAAAGTGACTTTTGAAAGATTTGAGAACTCTAACTATTGAAATCATAAACCATGAGTCTAGAGGATTAATTTAGGATTTGTTGTTTCACTCATTCTTTAGGACTAGGTTATTTCATTTCCAATTAATATTTGGTCTATTTTACCCTGGCTCTTTATTGCAGGTAATTTTTGGTACATCTGAAAAAGATGCATTTACAAGTTCTGCCTTTTTGCATTTGCTTTTGAGGTTTTTATGCTGTAAAACATGGTCAATTTTATGTAGGCTCCATGTACTGCCAAAAAAAGATTATTCCATTCAGTCTCTACTCAATTTCCTCCAAAGGTCCATAAATTTCTCTAAAATACTAATTATGAAGCATAAAATTCACCTCATGTCAGAAAAATGATGGACTTGAGAGGTAGGATAGGCACTGCTAATTTGAAAATTTATTTGGAATTGGGATATTTATTATGAGAGACTACTTTTCAAAAATTTTGCTCAGTTGATAAGGGGAAAAGATGAGTGAATGATAAGGACTTGTAAATATATGTGAATAAAGAAAGGGAAAAAGAACCTCCTTTAGCCACTTAAAGTTTATTGCTTGAAATAATTGCAATATAGGATTATTAGTGCCCCTTTAGAATCTCTCTCAAGAGACTGTTTCTTTCACTTAATTAAATCCTCTGCGACACTGATAAATAATAAATTGTGAACATGTCTATATCACAAGGTTATAAATATTATAAACAGAAGATAAAATAGATAGAATTAACTTTCTTTTTTGACAATATTTTCTTCTTTTTAACTACTTAGAGTCCAGAAATTTATTTTGTCAGTTATATTTCATTATAAACTCAACATTTCAGATCACATTTTATTTAGAGTTGGGAAAATGGGTTGAGAAATGCTCATGTATTTCACAAGCCAGGAATACCTATAAAAGCCCTTGTCATTTTTGTGACAAATATGGCTAAAAGAGACATATGACTATCAAACTTTTCTTCACCTTAGTCCCTCAAATGTCATCTCTCAATATAAGTAAGTCAGCAAAACTTTTGGCTATAAACTTTCAGTTAAACCATCAAGGCTAAAAAGGCTAAAAGGCTAAAAGTGAGTATGTGATTGTTTCTCTTCTTAATTACACATTGCTTTTCTAAATACTATAACTCAGAGAGCTGTTATTTGGGCATTTATTTTCTCAATATATATCATCTTGATGGTTAAACCTATTATCTTGAAAGTAACAAAAAGCTTATCATTGTTAAAATCCTAGAAAGACAAAAATAACTTTTTTTCTTTTTTACAGATCAAGTTTAGAATTATTGTTTTCCTGTTTTAGTTGACTTAAGGATGTGTTAACAACACATATTAAATTTAAAAGTGGCTCCTTTTACTATGCTCAAAAAGTTATCAAACTGTGCATACCCTTTGATCCATCAGTGTTACTACTGGGCTTATATTCCAAAGAGATCTTAAAGAATGGAAAGGGACCCACATGTGCAAAAATATTTGTGGCAGCCCTTTCTGTAATGGCTAGGAACTGGAAATTTAATGGGTGCCCATCAATTGGAGAATGGCTGAATAAATTATGGTATATGAATGTTATAGAATATTATTGTTCTGTAAGAAATGACCATCAGGATGATTTCAGAAAGGCTTTGAGACACTTATATGAATTGATGCTAAATGAAATAAGCAGAACCAGGAGAACATTATACACAGAACAACAAGATTATACGATGATCACCTCTAATGGATGTGGCTCTTTTCAACAATGAGATGATTCAAACCAGTTCCAATTGTGAGAGAATCACCTACACTAAGAGAAAGAACTATGGGAAATGAGTGTTAATTACAACATAACATTTCCACTCTTTCTGTTATTGTTTGCTTACATTCATGTTTTCCTTCTCAGATTTTTTTCTTCCTTTCTAGATATGATTTTTCTTGTATAAGAAGATAACTCTATACATATGCATACATGTATTGGATTTAATATATATTTTTATATATTAAACATTTATTAGATTACCTGCCATCTAGGGGAGGGGGTTAGAGGAAGGAATGGAAAAGTTGGAACAGAAGGTTTTACAAGGGTAAATGTTGAAAAATTACCATGGATATGTTTTGTAAATAAAAAGCTTTAAAAAAAAAAAAAGAGTAGATGTAGATAGGGAGTGTGTTGACATATATTCAACAACCATTTCTTTGGGGAGAGATGTACAAAGGAACCACTTTTTTATAGCTTTTTATTTACAAAACATATGCATGGGTAATTTTTCAACATTTTCCCTTGCCCAACTTTCTGTTCCAAATTTTTTCCTCCTTCCCCTCACCACCTCCCCTAGATGACAGGTAGTCTAAAACCTGTTAAATATGTTAAAATACATGTTCAATTCAATATATGTAAATCTGTTTATACAGTTATCTTGCTGCACAAGAAAAATTGGATCTAGAAAGTAAAAAAACAAATAAAAAAAAAAGCTGAGAAGAAAAACAAAATGCAAGTAAACATCAACAGAAAGAGTGAAAATGCTATCTTGTGGTCCACATTCAGTTCCCACAGGCCTCTCTCTGGATGTATATGCCATCCTTCATCACTGAACAAATGGAACTGGTTTGTATTGTCCATTGTTGAAGATATCCACATCCATCAGAATTGATCATTGTATAGTCTTGTTGTGGCCATATATAATGATCTCCTGGTTTTGCCCATTTCACGTAGAATCAGTTCATGTAAGTCTCTCCAAGCCTCTGTGAAATCCTCCTGTTGGTCTTTTCTTACAGAACAATAATATTCTATAACATTCACATACCATAATTTATTCAGCAATTCTTCAATTGATGGGCATTCATTTATTTTCCAGTTTCTAGACACTACAAAAAGGGATGCCACAAACATTTTTGCATATGTAGGTCCCTTTCCCTCCATTAACATCTTTTTGGGAGATCTTAGTAGAAACACTTCTGAGTCAAAGGGTATGCACAGTTTGATAACTTTTTGAGCATAGTTCCAAATTGCTCTCCAGAATGGTTGGATGCCTTCACAGTTCCACCAACAATGTATCAGTGTCCCAGTTTTCCCACAATTCATCATTATTATTTCCTGTCATTTAGCCAATCTGACAATTTTTTTTCTCAGAGTTGTCTTAATTTGCATTTCTCTCATCAATAGTAATTTGAAGTACCTTTTCATATGACTAAAAATAGTTTCAATTTCTTCATCTGAAAATTGTCTGTTCATATCCTTTGACCATTTATCAATTGGAGAATGGCTTGAATTCTTATACATTTCTTATAAAATTGAGTTATATATATATATATATATATATATATATATATATATATATTAGAAATGGGGTCTCTATCAGAACCTTCCAATGTAAAAATATTTTCATAGTTTATTGCTTCCCTTCTAATCTTGTCTGCATTAATTTTGTTTTTACAAAAAAAAATTCTTTTAATATAATCAAAATTATCTACTTTGTTTTGTTCTATGTAATTTTTTCCCATTTCACAAATTCTTTTTTAAGGAGTTATTTTCTTTTTCAGTTTCACAGATTCTGTTTTTCTGAGAATTATTTTCTTTTTCCCTTTTATCAAATTTATCTTTTCATGAGTTATATCTTTTTCCATTTCACTAAGTCTATTTTGTAGTGAATTTTCTTCAGATAGTTTCTGTATTGCCTTTTCCAAACCCTCTTGCAAATTTTTTAAAATTTCCTTTCCCCATTTTTCTTCTAGTCCTCTTTTAATATACTTTTTAATTTCTTCTAGGAGAGCCTTGTGTGATGGGGACCAGATTTTATTGCCTTTTGGGACTTCATCTAGAGACAATCTGCCTTTAGTCTTCTCAATGTTTGAAATCTACTCTTCTCTTTTGCCAAAAAATCTGTCTAATGTAAGAGTCCTCTTTACTTTTTTACTCATTTTTTAAAAAGTTAAGGTCTGCCTTTAGAGCAGGAGGTGGGGTTTCCTGCAGCTGAGCTGGGTCAATGCTGATTCACTCCCTGTGCTGGGTGGGCATTGCCAGGTACCATGAGATTCTGGCATTTGGGGTTAAATATTGATTTTTTGTGTTTGTGTTGAATGTTTTATAGTTTCTCTACTGATCTACTGGTTTGCAACCAGGGCAGAGTAACACTGCTGTAAATTCCTCCTTGTAGAGATTCTCTGTCATGTGGAGTCTGCACTGCCCCACAGAGTCAGCAACATGGGCAGAATACCCTGCATTCTTGGTATAAATCCTACTTGGTCATGGTATATTATCCTGAAGATGACTTTCTGTAATCTCTTTGCTAATACTTTATTTAAAATTTTTGAATCAATATTTATTAGGGAGATTGGTCTATAATTTTCTTTCTCTATTTTTGTCCTACCTGGTTTAGGTATCAGTACCATGTTTGTGCCATAAAAGGAATTTTGTAGGAGTCCTTCATTACATATTTTTTCAAATAATTTATATAGTATTCAAGTTAATTGTTCTTTAAATGTTTGGTAGAATTCACATGTAAATCCATCTGGTCCTGGGAATTTTTTCTTAGGAAGCTGATTAATAGCTAGTTCTATTTCTTTTTCTAAAATGGGACCACATAAGTAATTTATTTCCTCTTCTGTTAATCTGGACAATCTATGTTTTTGTAGACATTCCTTCATGTCACTTAGGTTACCAAATTTATTGACATTAAGTTGGACAAAATAACTCCTAATTATTGCTCTAATTTCCTTTTCATTGATGGAAAGTTCTCCCTTTTCATTTTTGAGACTAACAATTTGATTTTCTTCTTACTTTTTCTAATTAAATTAACTTAAGGTTAATCTATTTTGTTGTTTTTGATAAAACCAACTTTTAGATTTATTTACTTTCAATTTTATTAATGTCTCCTTTTGTTCTTACAATTTCAAGTTTGGTACTTTGATTGGGGTTTTTAATTTGTTCTTTTTCTAGCTTTTTTAGTTGCAAGCCCAAGTCACTGATTTTCTCTTTTTCTATTTTATGCAAGTAAGCATCTAGAGACAAATATAACACTTTAAACAATTTGTTTTTCTAGGTTGTGGATACTTTTAGTCTATCCTTCAATATGAATCCAATCATGCATGACCAATACTTATATGATTCCATATTACTTGAGAGAACAACTAAAAGAATCCGTACTCTTTGTCTAGTGGAATACAGTCATCGCCCACCATGAAATTGCTTTGTTTTCAACATTTTGCAATGACATCATTAAAATTATAGAAAGCACTCCCATTTTATTATAGCATTCTTAGTACTTTCCATAATTAGGAAATTATGGAAATTATGGCCACTTTGAGGAAGTCTTTTTATTTTAAGAAGTTACACATAAGAAGAACATCTCTTGCATCTATTGGCCTCTCTTCACTCAGCCTAAGTACTCATCTCTTCTCCTCTAGACTATTGATTTATTTGACTCAAATTTCATTCCATTTCATTTTATCTTCAAAACAGATGCCCAAATAGCATTCCTAAAGTCAAGTTTGAACATGCCCCACTCTTGGTTAAAAACAAAACAAAACAAAACAAACAAAAAACTCCATTTGGCACCCTATCATTTCTAGTCAAAATTACAAAAATCTTTAACATTTAAAGTCTTTTCCAATCTAGGCCTAAACTACCCTTTGTAGAAGTATTGGACTATGTGACTGATTAATTTCTTTCCAATTCAGAGAGTCTGTGATTCTATAATTGTAGAACTTTCCGGCTCAATAATACGACTGCATTATATATGCTATACTCAAGTCAAACTGCTTTTCCTCTTGTTTCTCATATATAACTTTCCTTATTCTTGGTCATTTCCCTATATTGTCTGTCATGATGGGAATATGCTCCCATCACATCTCTATTAGAAAACCTCAATCTTCTTTGAAAGTCTGGCACAAATGCTACCTTCTACACAAGGCCTTTCCTGATTATCCTGTTTATAAATTTACCTTATTTGTTTAAGTGATTTGATAGGTGAATTAATGGGGGGTGGAAGGAGGAATGATTACTATTGGGAAAAACAGAAGTATACCCATTATTCTCAGCATGATTGCAGGTTATTCTTCTCTCACCTCGTTAAAAAGTGGGTGAGGAAAAGGGAAAAGGAAAAGAGTAATAAGGGAAAGGTATAAGAAAGGGGAAGGGATTCAAAGGGGGCAGGAGGGACTATAAAGAGGGAGAGCTGCGTGAGGCAAGTGGTGTCCATAAGTTTAATACTGGGGAGGGGGGGAAGGGTGGTAAGAAAAAAAAAAAGAAAAG
Organism: Sarcophilus harrisii; assembly: GCF_902635505.1. Classification (NCBI taxonomy): domain Eukaryota; kingdom Metazoa; phylum Chordata; class Mammalia; order Dasyuromorphia; family Dasyuridae; genus Sarcophilus; species Sarcophilus harrisii. Next base: position 86,004,748 of record NC_045430.1, on the reverse strand, counting down.
CATAAAAAATGATTGCAGGTTATATTTGTTTTAAAAAAAAGTGTCATCATATTTTTTTATTTTATTCTGGGTTTAAGTTAATAAAACTATTTTGGAGTACATATGATGGCACAAACAATCTATAGGACAAATTAAGGAAGAACATGTTTCTAAATTTCTTTTCTTTCCTTAAATTACTTTTTATATTTATTTAAAATAAAATACAAAATACAAAAAAAAATAGAAAAATAAAAACAAAAGAAAAATTTTAAAAAACAAAGCAAAACATTATCATGTGCCCGGAAGAATATAAGATTTCAAATATGTAACCATAAAATTCCATTTCAAGATGCCATATGTAATAATAGAAGACATTATATATTTTTGATTGTCTCTCTTTGATTCCTTGTATGTTAATTTTTTGTTTTCTGGTGTGCAATTTTTATTTTATTTTCCCTTTTCATTCTCCCCACTTCCCCTAAACAGGCTATAGTTAAACATGGATATATTTATATATACATATGTATGTATATGTACATATGTGTATATATGTATATATACATATATATACACACATACAGCTATATTTATATATGCACATGAATATACCTACATAATACAAGTACACATTTACACATGCATGTATACATATATATGCATTTATATATATGCAGGTATGCATCTAAAAACAATATGGTTCATATATAATGTCAGTTTCTCTCTTGATTCAATTTTTAAGTTTGACTTTGTCTGAGATCAATGATTTTTAGCCTTAAATTTTTCCCCTAATACAGTCTTCTCTTGATGCTGGTTATATTATTTCTGTATATCTCTTATTTCCTATCCCTGCTAACTCTCCTACTTTAATTCTATTCCTTAACTTTCAGAGTTCTTACTTAACTTCCTTCCACCCATCTATCCTTCCTTTATCTTCTCTCTCATTAATCCTTTCCTACCTTCTTTATCCCACGCTCTATCCCATATCATAAATCTACATACCCTTCTATATCTCATGTTATCTTATTCCCTCTTCTCTCTAATGCAGTTATTCTTTACTACTTCCTGTGTATATCACAATTAATATTTTTACCTTTTCCTGAATAATTTTGCTCTTTAGAATTTAATCATATTCGACTCTCCCTCATTTTTTCTTTTTTGTTCTTTTCTTTCTTTTTTTTTTTTTTTGAGCTAATTAATTACTGAGGTCAATCTTGACATATGGCTTAAATTTCCATGTTAAAAAAATAATATGCCCTTGTTGAGTCTCTTGTAATTAAGCTTTGGTGGTGACTCTTATATGTTAAATTTTCTATTCAGTTCAAGAAGGATGAGCAAAGTCCCGAAAATCTGCAAATTCATTGAATATCAATTTTTTTTTGTTTTATAGTATGCCTAGTTTTGCTGAATATGCTATTTTAAATAACAGGACTAGTTCTTTTGATTTTTGATATATAACATTCCCAGACCAGTAGCCTTTTATGATAGTTGCTGATAAATATTATTCTAATTATAACTCCAACATGTTTGAATTTTTTTTTTGTTTTTCTTGTAAAATTTTCCCTTTGATACAGAGGTTTCAAAAGTAACAAATAACATTCCTATGTGTTTTCTTTGTAAAACCTCCTTGAGAGGGTGTTTGGTGGAATTTTTTCCATTTCTACTTTCCCCTCTTGTTCTAATTTTCTTTGATTACAGGATAATTTTCTTTGATTATTTGTTGTATTATTTTGTCAATTTTTATTTTTTCTGGTCATGGCTTTCAGGTAGCCAATTATTCTTATGTTTTCTCTTCTTGGTCTGTTCCCCAGATCTGTTGTTTTGCTTATAAGAAGGTGCACATTCTATTCTAATTTTTCATTATTTATATTTTCTGTTAGTATTTCTTGGTCTCTTATGGCTTCACTGGCTTTCCCTCGCCCAATTCTAAATGTCAATGAATTATTTTCTTCTTTAAGACTCTGTATCTCTTTTTCTAGTTGGTTAATTATTTTTCAAGATCTTACTGTTTTCCTTGGATTGTTAAAAGTTTTTTCCTCAATCTCTCTCATTTGATATTTGAACTCTTTTTTGATTCTATAAATTCTTTCTAGGCAGGTACTTATTTCACATTGTTCTCTGAGGTATAAGAGGCCATTTTAATTTCACTGTACTTCTCTAAATATGAATCTCGTTTTTCCCTATTCCCATAGTAAGATTCTATGATTGGGTTCTTTCTTCTTTTCCTGGTCATTTTTTAAAAAAATTATAACTATTAGTTATAATTATATCTATATAGAGAGGTAGTGTAGTTACAAATTAATCATATCCTATTAGTTATAATTATTTTAATTATAATTATTAGTATAAGCCCTTTAGGGTAGAAATAACTCAAATCAAGAACTCCACCCTCTTTCTTTTTTTTTTTCTTTTCTTTTCTTTTTTTTTTTATTTAATAGCCTTTTATTTACAGGATATATGCATGGGTAACTTTACAGCATTAACAATTGCCAAACCTCTTGTTCCAATTTTTCACCTCTTACCCCCCCCACCCCCTCCCCTAGATGGCAGGATGACCAGTAGATGTTAAATACATTAAAATATAAATTAGATACACAATGAGTATACATGACCAAAAAGTTATTTTGCTGTACAAAAAGAATCAGACTCTGAAATATTGTACAATTAGCTTGTGAAGGAAATCAAAAATGCATGTTCAACCCTCTTTCAAGTGCTGGAAGCCAATAGCATTCCTGCCCTACTGCTTCTATATGTACCAAGTGTGCTGGTTCCTTCTTGTCTACAGCAATGTGTCAGCAGCACAACAAACCTGGCATTCCTAATCAACTCAGGTTGACTTAGACATTCAAATAGCTACTCAGGGTTTCTAGCTTGCATTTCTGCAGAACTGTCCTGGAAGTATTTACACTTCACACAGATTATATACTGGTCCTATTTTCTTTATTTGCATTTTCTCAATTGTCCCAGGAGAACCTCTGTTCTTCCCCATGTTATATTTATTTTGTATCAGTCTATACTTGCCCTGAAGCATTGGGGAGCAAATCTGGGGAACTTGGAATTTTCTGATGTTCTTTGCCCTTTTCTCAGAATCCTCCAGATAACTGCTTAATTATTTTTTGTGTTCTGTGCCCTTCATTCAACCATGTGCAATTCACTATTCAACAACAATGTGCAATAAAATTTCATTGGTCACTAAGTCATTTGTGGTTTTTTTTTAATATCTACAGATCTAAAAGAAGTCTAGACTCAGCCATGAAAAATCAGACATCAGTGACAGAGTTCATCCTTCTAGGACTAACAAAAGACCCAGAGTTCCAGGTTATAATTTTCCTTTTTCTGTTTCTTACCTATATATTAAGTGTGACTGGCAATCTGACCATCATCACCCTCACCTTGCTGGACTCTCACCTAAAGACTCCCATGTATTTTTTCCTCAGAAATTTCTCTTTCTTAGAAATATCATTTACATCTGTTTGCATACCTAGATTTCTGGTCAGTATAGTAACCAAGGACAATACAATTTCCTATAATTCTTGCATAACTCAAGTGTTTTTTTTAATCCTCCTTGGTGCAACAGAATTTTTTCTTCTGGCTGCCATGTCCTATGATCGGTATGTGGCCATCTGCAAACCCCTACACTACATGACCATAATGAGACCCAAAATATGTAGCCAGCTTGTAATCAGCTCTTGGCTGGCAGGTTTTCTCATTATCTTTCCACCAGTCATCATGGGCCTCCAGCTAGATTTCTGTGATTCCAATGTCATTGATCACTTCACCTGTGACTCTTCTCCCATGCTGATGATTGCTTGCACAGATACCAAAGTCTTAGAGGTCATGAGTTTTTGCTTAGCTTTATTCACACTCATAGTGACTTTGGCATTAGTGATACTCTCCTATGCATTCATTCTCCAAACCATTCTGAGAATTCCCTCTACCCAACAAAGGAAAAAGGCTTTTTCCACTTGTTCCTCCCACATGATTGTTGTCTCCATTTCTTATGGGAGCTGTATTTTCATGTATGTCAAACCCTCAGCAAAGGAAGAAGTAGCTTTAAATAAAGGGGTAGCAGTGTTGAATACTTCTGTTGCCCCCATGCTAAACCCATTCATTTATACTCTAAGAAACCAGCAAGTGAAGCAAGCCTTTAAGGATGTGATCAGAAGCATCTTTTTTTCCAAATAAATGGTAATTTTAATGAAATTCTTAAATAAAAGCAAAAAAACCCTTTTTAATTGAAGCTTTTTATTTTTCAAAGCATGTGGCATGATAATTCTTTGACATTAAACCTCACAAAATCCTGTATTACAATTCCCCCTCCCCCATTTTGCTACCCTTCCTCAAGATGGGAAATAGTCCAATATATATTAAACATGGTAGAAATATGTGTTGTCCAATATATGCATCCATATTTAAATAATTGTCTTGCTGCACAAGAAAAATCAAAAAAGACTGGAAAAAATGAGAAAGAAAATAAAATATAAGCAAACAACAACAGAAAGAGGGGAAAATGCTATGTTGAGAATCACACTCAATTTTAACACTTCTCTCTCTGGCTGTAGATGGCTCTCTTCTTCTCAAGATCACTGGAACTAGTCTGAATTGCCTCATTGGTGAAAAGAGCCATGTTCATCATAATTGATCATTGTATAATCTTCTTGTTGCTGTGTACAATGATCTCATGGTTCTACTCATTTCATTTAGCATCAGTTTAAGTATATCTCTCCAAGCCCCTCTGAAATCATCCTGCTCATCATTTCTCAGAGAACAATAATATTCCATAACATTCATAGATCATAACTTATTCAGCTGTTCTTCAATTGATGGGCATCCACTCAGTTTCCAGTTTCTTGCCAGTTCAAAAAGAGCTGCCAAAAATATTTTTACACATGTGAATCCCTCCTTTAAGATCTCTTTGGAGTATAAGTCCAGTAGAAACACTGATGGATCAAAGGATATGTGAAGATTAATTGCCCTTTAGGTAAAATTCTAAATTGCTCTGCAGAATAGTTGGATCCTTTTACAATTCGAAACAGTGTCCCAGTTTACCTACATCCCCTCCAACATTCATCATTATCTTTTCCTGTCATCTTAGTCAAACTGAGAGGTGAGGTGGTATCTCAGTTATCTTAATTTGCATTTTCTAATCAATAATGATTTGGACCAATTGATAAATGGTCAAAGGATATGAACAGACAATTTTCAGATAATGAAATTGAAACTATTTCCACTCATATGAAAGAGTATTCCAAGTCACTATTAATCAGAAAAATGCAAATTAAGACAACTCTGAGATACCACTACACACCTATCAGATTGGCTAAGATGACAGGAAAAAACAATGATGATTGTTAGAGAGGATGCGGGAAAACTGGGACACTGATGTATTGTTGGTGGACTTGTGAACGAATCCAACCATTCTGGAATTATGCCCAAAAAGTTATCAAACTGTGAACATCCTTTTGATCTAGCAGTGATACTACTGGACTTATATGCCAAAAAAATACTAAAGAAGGGAAAGGGGCCTATATGTGCCAAAATGTTTTTGGTGGCCCTGTTTGTAACGGCTAGAAACTGGAAAATAAATTGATGCTCATTAATTGTAGAATGGTTGGGTAAATTGTGGTATATGAATGTTATGGAATATGATTGTTCTGTAAGAAATGATCAGCAGGATGAATACAGAGAGGTTTGGAGAGACTTACATGAACTGATGCTAAGTGAAATGAGCAGAACCAGGAGATCATTATATACTTCAACAACAATACTGTATGAGGATGTATTCTGATGGTACTGTATTTCTTCGACAAAGAGAAGATCTAATTCAGTTTCAGTTGATCAATGATGGACAGAAGCAGCTACACCCAAAGAAAGAACACTGGGAAATAAGTGTAAACTATTTGCATTTTTGTTTTTCTGCCCAGGTTATTTTTACCTTCTGAATCCAATTCTTCCTGTGCGACAAAAGAACTGTTTAGTTCTGCACACATATGTTGTATCTAGGATATACTGTGACGTATTTAACATGTACAAGACTGCTTGCCATCTAAGGGAGGGGGTGGAGGGAGGGAAGAGAAAAGTCAGAACAGAAGTGAGTGCAAGGGATAATGTTGTAAAAAATTACCCAGCATATGTTCTGTCAACAAAAAGTTACAATTAAAAAAAATAATGATTTAGAGCATTTTTGCATATGACTAGAATGGTTTCAGTTTCTTCATCTGACAAATGTTTGTTCATATTCTTTGACAATTTATCAGTTGGAGAATGGATTGAATTCTAACAAATTTGAGTCAATTTTCTATATATTTTATGAATGACCTTTATTAGAACCCTTGAACATAAAATTGTGTTCTGAGGTTATTGCTTTCTTTCTAATCTTGTCTGCATTTCTTTTGTTTGTACAACTTTTTAATTTAATATAATCAAAATTATCTATTTTGTGATCAATAATGATCTCCAGTTCTTCTTTGTTCACAAATTCCTTCCTCCTCTACATATCTGAGTGATAAACTATTATATTTTATTCCAATTTGTTTATATCATTCTTTGTGTCTAGATGATGAATTTATTTTGACTTTATCTTGGTATACAGTGTTAGGTGTGTGTCAATGCCAAGTTTCTGCCATGCTAATTTCCATTTTTCCCAGCAGTGAGTTCTTATCCCAAACACTCAGGTCTTTGGGTTTATCAAACACTAGATTACTATAGTTGTTGACTATTTTTCCACATTAATTTAAGTGGAATTTCCTTTTGTATCTCTTTCTGCTGGATGTTGGTGGTAATATATAAAAATACTGATGATTTATGTGGATTTATTTTGTACCCTGCAACTTTGCTGAAGTTCTGGATTGTTTCTTAGTTTTTAGATGATTCTCTAGGGTTCTCTAAGTATACCATCATATCAAGGTATGCATCTGCAAAGAGTGATAATTTGGTTTCTTTATGACCTACTCTAATTCCTTTAATTTCTTTCTCTTCTCATTGCTAAAGCTAACATTTCTTATTATACAATATTTAATAGTAACAGTGATAGGGGGCAGCCTTGTTTTGTACTGGCAATAAAACCTCTGATTTTATTAGGAACAGTTTTAGTTTGTCCTCATTACATATGATGTTTGCTAATGGTTTTAAATAGATGCTACTAATCATTTTAAGGAAAAATCCACTTTATTCCTATATTTTCTCATGTTTTAGTAGGAATGTGTGTTGGATTTTATTAAATGCTTTTTCTGCATCTATTGAGATGATCATATGGTTGCAAAAGAAAAATCTTAAAAAAAAATAACAGATACCTCCAGACATTTCATAGTTCTATTTTTCCTTGTTCCCTTCTTCCCCTCATTACATTCATTTAAAGTTTTTCATATTTCAGTCTCTATTATATTTTAGTTCCCTCTTGTCATTTTCACAATTCATAATCATTAAAAAGCTATTTCTGAGCATAGGTGATATAATTGAGAGACTTAGTCATAATCTAAATACATCCCACCAACACCCTTTCATGATACTTTCTTGTGATTAGAAATGTTTATTTTAATGATGCTATTCCTGTATACAATGATTTTTGGATTTCTTTTGGAGTTTTGCTTTCAAGTCCTCATGAGAAAAATAAATCTCATTACCACAAAGGAGTGATTCCTTTTCTTCTCAGACAATATTTTTCCATTTTTCTACAATTTGTAGTTATTTTAAAAATTCTCCCTCAAATAACTAGTCTTTGCAACATTCAAGAAATCCAAAAGATATCTATGAGATAGAGTAAGAAATATTAAAAGTATGAGTTAGAGATCAAAGATAGGGTCAGTTATGAATCCTTTTTAGAAATTTATTTTTATTAGCCTTTTCATTACATGTTTATATTGTCTCCTCATCTCTAATTTTTTGGGGGGTAAGTGGTCATTCGTAATTAACATTCAACAATTAACAATGCCTTATTTCTAATATTATCTTATCATTGTTTTGTATATTCTTGTTGCTGTATTTCTGTATTATTCCCTTTTCTGCATTTTAAATTATTCAAGGGTAGATTTATATGCCCAGCATCTAACAAACACTAGGCGCCTAGTACTCACTTCATAAATATTTCACTCATACCTCCACGCCTTTGGTGTCCCACTTCCATCAGTCTGATTAAAGTCTTTATTACCTGTTATTTGGTCTTTTGTTCAGCCTTTTATCATTCTTTTTTCATTCGTTCACAGTGTTTCCAAAATAATTTATCCATTACAAAGTTTTGATTACATCATTCCTTAATAAAACATCTAGCAGAATTCCACTTCTTACTGAAATATAAATTTCTTAGCCTTCTTTCAGAATATCCACTGTGAACCTTTCCACTGCCTTATTAAATATTAATCATCTTCATGTATTCTAGTTAAACATGATTCCCCAGTCTAATTTCTTTCAGATCTTTCTAAGCTTTTTGATTCCCTTTGTCCCATTATTCAAACACCTGAGGAAAATCTTTTTATATTAAGGTTTTTCATTCATAGCATTTCCCTAAAAGTGGAGAGGGTAGAGAGGAAAGATACTCAATGTACAAAGTGAATCAGGTATAAGATTGATTTATTTCTTTTACACAAAAGAAATGTTACTTTCCAAACACTCTGAAGCATATGATAAAATATTTTTTAAAGGAATAGTCACAATAACAAAATTTCTATTCTGCTCTTCTGAAAGATAGATACTTTAAAATGTTAAGGCATGATACATTTTATGGGCTGACTAAATAGGGATATTCCATTTCATTTCAATTCTGCTTTTATCAAATATTTTCTTCTAGCTTTCTTTTTCTGTATTTTTTTCTCACAAACTAGTCCAGAGGTTGGGACTCTTCTCAATATTGACCTTCAACTCCAAGAAACACTGTTAGAACAAACCATTTTGTATACCTCAAGAAGGATTTCAAGACTCTCAATCTCTTATACACCCAAATGATCTCCAATTCTAAAAGTGTCTGTCTGAGAAACACTATTTCATTAGGTGGGGAACAGCAAAAAATAAACTAACAAACAAACAAAAAAATAGAAGCGGCAGCCATAGACTCAAATCTCAGGTTTGATTACTTTAGCTTAGCCCTCTACTTTTTACTGAGTATTCATATTTGCCATATTGTTCTAGAGAGGAATATAGCAAGAAGTAGAACTTTATTAAAGTGTGGAGAATGAGTGATGTATCAGGATAATACCAGGATTGCATACTAAGGTGACAGGCAGAACACTGTTGCCTTTGGTTGAAATGAGGAAACTTATAAGAGAAGTACGTTTTGAGAGAAAAGATAATGAATTCTCTTTTGAGTAATATGAACTAAATCAGATTCCTCTGAAACCCTGCCTTTTACAGAGAGAGCAAACAGGTTATATGTTTTTATTATTTTATTTAGTTTGTTTGACTCTTTGTGACCACAAAGAAGATAATATACTAATATTGTCCATGGGGTTTTCTTGGCAAAGATACTAAAGGTGTTTTCCATTTGTTTTGCCAGTAGCTAAGGCAAACATAAGTCAAATGACTGTTCCAGGATAACAGAACTTTTAAGTGTATGCGATAAGATTTGAACTCAAGTCTTCATGAGGCTAGGCAAAGCACTCTATCTAATGAGTCACATAACTACCCAGTCAACATACAATTTTCTTCTAGCTAGCATTTAAATGGGTTGGGAAGGGGAACCTTCCCTACTCCCCTTCTAGTTTGTTCCTGTATGCCAGTAAATGAATGCAGAGCAAACTAAAAATAAGGATAACAAATAGCATCCACCTCCCAGAGTTGTGAGAATAAAAGGAGCTAAAGTTTTTTAAAGCTATGGAAATGTAATGTGCTGTATATGCTAATTATTGCCATCTTCTTCTTCTTCATCATCATCATCATCATCATCATCATTATCATCATGTTGCTCTTGAGAAAATAATCACTTGATCCAACTGAATCTTCCCACTTCAATGCCATGTCCATTGACTCCCTAACAAATTTGGATCTTGCTCTACCTCCATTTCATCAATGATATTCATTTTAGAGTGTTATGACCACATTTGCATTTCCCTTTTAAAAGTTGTTAAATATTAATTTTCCTATTTTTTGTCAACATTTCCAGTTTTTTTGGCCACCACAAAAAGAGATGCTAAGATATTTTTGCACATGTGGGTCCTTTCCCATTTTTAGTGATCTATTTGGGATACAGTCCTAGTAGTGGTATTGCTAGATCAAAGGGTATGCACAATTTGTTTGTCCTTTGAATATAGTTCCAAATTGCTTTTGCAAATGGTTGGATCATTTTACAACTCCACCAATAGTTTTGGTTTTCCCACATCCTTTTCAAAGTTTATCATTTTCAGTTTCTGTCATATTAGCCAATATAAAATTGTTTTCATGTCTATTTCTCTAATAAGTAGTAATTTAGAAGATTTTTGTATGAATATAGTTAGTTTTAATTTATTGATCTCAAAACTGCTTGTTGGAGAATGTTTTGTATTCTTATATATTTTGCTCAGTTCTCTGTATATATTTTATTTTTTATCCATTTTTTATTTTGTTATTATAACTTTTTATTGACAGAACCCATGCCTGGGCAATTTTTTACAACATTATCCCTTGCACTCACTTCTGTTCCAATTTGTCCTCTCCCTCCCTCCTCCTCCCCCAGATGGCAAGCAGTCCTATACATGTTAAATAGGTCACAATATATCCTAGATACAGTATATGTGTGCAGAACCAAACAGTTCTCTTGCTGAACAGGAAGAATTGGATTCAGAAGGTAAAAATAACCTGGGAAGAAAAAACAAAATGTAAACAGTTTACATTCATTTCCCAGTGTTCTTTCTTAGGGTGTAGCTGCTTCTGTCCATCATTGATCAATTGAAACTGAGTTAGATCTCTTTGTCAAAGAAATCCACTTCCATCAGAATACATCCTCATACAATATTCTTATTGAAGTATATAATGATATCCTGGTTCTGCTCATTACACTTAGCATCAGTTCATGTAAGTCTCTCCAAGCCTCTCTGTATTCCTCCTGCTGATCATTTCTTACAGAACAATAATATTCCATAACATTCATATACCAAAATTTACCCAACCATTCTACAATTTATGGGCATCCATTCATTTGCCAGTTTCTAGCCACTATAAACAGGGTTGGCACTTACATTTTGGCATATACAGGTCCCTTTCCCTTCTTTAGTGTGTCTTTGGGGTATAAGCCCAGTAGTAGCACTGCTGGATCAAAGGGTGTGCACAGTTTGATAACTTTATGGGCATAATTCCAGATTGCTTTTCAGAATGGTTGGATTTGTTCACAACTCCACCAACAATGCATCAGTGTCCCAGTTTTCCTGCATCCCCTCCAACTTCATCATTATTTTTTCCTGTCATCTTAGCCAGTCTGACAGGTATGTAATAGTATCTCAGAATTGTCTTAATTTGCATTTCTCTGATTAATAATGACTTGGAGCATCTTTTCATATGACTAGAAATATTTTCAATTTCTGCATCTGAGAACTGTCTGTTCATATCCTTTGACTATCGATTGGAGAATGGCTTGATTTCTTATAAATTAGAGCCAATTCTCAATATATTTTGGAAACAAGGCCTTTATCAGAACCTTTAACTGTGAAAATGTTTTCCCAGTTTGTTGCTTCCCTTCTAATCTTGTTTGCATTAGTTTTGTTTGTACAAAGGCTTTTTAATTTGATGTAATGAAAATTTTCTATTTTGTGATCAATAATGATCTCTAGTTCATCTTTGGTCACAAATTTCTTCCTCCTCCACAGGTCCGAAAGATAAATTATCCTATGTTCCTCTAATTTATTTATAATCTCATTCTTTATACCTAAATCATGGACCCATTTTGATCTTATATTGGTATATGGTGTTAAGTGTGGGTCCATGCCTAATTTCTGCCATACTAATTTCCAGTTATCCCAGCAGTTTTTGTCAAATAATGAATTCTTATCCCAAAAGTTAGGATCTTTGGGTGTGTCCAACACTAGATTGTTATAGTTGACTATTTTGTCTTGTGAACCTATCCTATTCCACTGATCAACTAATCTATTTCTTAGCCAATACCAAATGGTTTTGGTGACTGCTGCTTTATAATATAGTTTTAGATCAGGTACAGCTAGGCCACCTTCATTTGATTTTTTTTTTCATTAATTCCCTTGAGATTCTCAACCTTTTGTTCTTCCATATGAATTTTGTTGTTATTTTTTCTAGATCATTAAAATATTTTCTTGGGAGTCTGATTGGTATAGCACTAAATAAATAGATTAGTTTAGGGAGTATTGTCATCTTTTTTATATTTGCTCGGCTTATCAAAGAGTACTTGATATTTTTCCAATTATTTAAAACTGACTTTATTTGTGTGGAAAGTTTTTTTGTAAATTTGCTCATATAATTCCTGACTTTCCTTTGGTAGATAAATTCCCAAATATTTAATGCTATCGACAGTTATTTTGAATGGAATTTCTCTTTGTATCTCTTGCTGTTGGATTTTGTTAGTGATATATAAAAATGCTGAGGATTTATGGGGATTTATTTTGTATTCTGCAACTTTGCTAAAGTTATGAATTATTTCTAATATCTTTTTAATAAAATCTATGTGATTCTCTAAGTATACCATCATATCATCTGCAAAGAGTGACAGTTTGATTTCCTCATTGCCTACTCTAATTCCTTTAATCTCTTTCTCAACTCTTATTGCCAAGGCTAGCTTTTCTTATACAATATTGAATAATAATGGTGACAGTGGACAACCTTGATTCACTCCAGATCTTACTGGGAAACGTTCCAGTTTTTCCCCATTGCATATGATGCTTATTGATGGTTTTAAATATATACTCCTGACTATCTTAAGGAAAAGTCAATTTATTCCTATCCTCTTAAGTGTTTTTATTAGGAATGGATTTTTTCAAATGCTTTTTCTGCAACTATTTAGATGATCATATTGATTTTGTTAGTTTGGTTATTGATATAGTCAATTATGCTAATAGTTTTCCTAATATTGAACCAGTTCTGCATTCCTGGTACAAACCAAATGGGCGTAGTGTATTATCATGAGGACAATTTTCTGTAATCTTTTTCCTAATATTTTATTTAAGATTTTAGCATCAATATTCATTAGGGGGATTCGTCTAGAATTTTCTTTCTCTGTTTTCAATCTACCTGGTTTAAGTATCAGTACCATGTCTGTGTCGAAAAAGGAATTTGGTAGGACTCCTTCAATCCCTGTTTTTTCAAATAATTTATATAGCATTGGAGTTAATTTTTTTAAATGTTTGGTAGAATTCACATGTAAATACATCTGGTCCTGGGGATTTTTTCTTAGGGAGTTGGTTAATAGCTTGTTCTATTTCTTTTTCTAAAATGGGACTGTTTAGTCTATATATTCTTCCTCTGTTAATCTGGGCAAGCTATATTTTTGAAGGTATTCTTCCATTTCATTTAAGTTGTCGAATTTATTGGCATAAAGTTGGGCAAAGTAACTCCCCATTATTGCTCTAATTTCCTCTTTGTTAGTGGCGAGTTCTCCCTTTTCAATTTTTAGACTAACAATTTGATTTTCCTCTTTTCTATTTTTAATCAGATTTACTAAGAGTTTGTTTAATTTTTTTTTTGCATTTTCATAGAACCAACTCTTAGTTTTATTAATTCAATAGTTTTTTTTTACTTTCAATTTTATTGATCTCTCCTTTTATTTTTAGAATTTCAAGTTTAGTGTTTGACTAGGGTTTTTTTAATTTGTTCCTTTTCTAGCATTTTTAGTTGCAAGCCCAATTCATTGACCTTCTCTTTCTCTATTTTATTCAAGAAGGCCTCTAGAGATATGAAATTTCCCCTTATTACCGCTTTGGATGCATCTCACACATTTTGATATGACAGCTCATTATTGTCATTTTCTTGGCTGAAGTTATTAATTATGGCTATGATTTGCTGTTTCACCCAATCATTCTTTAGTATGAGATTATTTAGTGTCCAATTATTTTTTGGTCTATTTTCCCCTGGCTTTTTGTTGAATGTAATTTTCATTGCATTGTGGCCTGAAAAGAATGCATTTACTATTTGTGCCTTACTGCATTTGAGTTTGAGGTTTTTATGTCCCAATATATGGTCAATTTTTTATAGTTTCCATAAACTGCTGAGAAGAAAGTGTACTCCTTTCTGTCTCCATTATGTTTTCTCCAGAGATCTGTCATATCTAACTTTTCTAATATTCTATTTACCTCTTTGACTTCTTTCTTATTTATTTTGTGATTTGATTTATCTAATTCTGAGAGTGCAAGATTGAGATCTTCCACTATTATACTTTTGCTGTCTATTTCTTCTTGCAGCTCTCTTAATTTCTCTTTTAAGAATTTAGATGCTATACCACTTGGTGCATATATGTTTAATATTGATATTGCTTCATTATCTATGCTACCCTTTAGCAAGATATAGCCCTTTCTTATCTCTTTTAATTAGATCAATTTTTGCTTTTGCTTGATTTGAGATCAGGATGGCTACCCTTGCTTTTTTGACTTCACCTGAAGCATAGTAGATTCTGCTTCAACCTTTTACCTTTACTCTGTTTGTATCTCCCTGCTTCAGGTGTGTTTCCTGTAAACAACAAATTGTAGGATTCTGGCTTTTAATCCATTCTGCTAACTGCTTTCTCTTCAATTTAATTCTCATTTATGGTTAAAATTACCAATTCTGTATTACTTGACATGTTGTTAACCCCTGTTTATGCTTTTGTCCCTTTCTTCCCCCTTTCCCCCCTTCCCATTATTAAACTTGTGAGCACCATTTGCTTCTCACAGCCCTCACTTTTTAGTATACCTCCTCCCTGCTTTAGAGTTCCTCCCCCTATATTACTCCTTTTCCTCACAATTTCTGTATTACCTTCCACTTAGCTTATTCCTTCCCTTTTCACTTTTCAATGAGGTGGGAGAAGTTTCACCATAAATCAAATATGTCTAAAATTTTTCTCTTTAAGCCAATTCTGATGGCAATAGGATACACAATATATTATTCATCCCCCTCCATTCTTTCTCTCAGATATAATAGGTTTCCTTTGCCTCTTTGTGAAATGTAATACCCCCACTTTACCCCTTTGCTAGTACAATTTCCTTTTCACCTCTAGTTTCTAGAACAAGGTAGACATGTATTCTTTATACATCTTTATAGCAGAAATATAGTTCCCAAGATTTCTTTTTACCTTTTTAGATTTCTCTTGAGTTCTATATTTGTAGATCAAACTTTTTGTTAAGTTCCAGTTTTTTCACCAAAAATAGATGAAATTGGCTTATTTCATTGAATGTCCATCTTCTTCCCTCGAAAAAGATGCTCATTCTGGCTGGGTAAGTTATTCTTGGTTGCATACCGAGTTCCTTAGCCTTTCAGAATATCATATTCCAGGCCCTTCGATCCTTTAATGTGGATGCTGCTAGATCCTGGGTAATCCTTATTGTGGCTCCTCTATATTTGAATTTGTTTTTTCTAGCCTCTTGCAGTATTTTTTCCTTTCCCCCAGTAACCAATGTATTAATACGGGTAACTTTATAGCCGAAAAGAAGCCAGATACCATTGATTTGATGCTTTTTTTGTTATTTGTAACTGAACTGTGTTTCATGCTCTAGTTTCCTCTTCCATAAGAAACCTGCAGGGATACAGCTCTGATAGATACTTAATTAAAGCTAGTTGTCAGACAAGATTATAATGTGGAAGTACTAGTGTTATCTCATCTGTCCCTGAGGATTTTTTTACCTTTCTTTTTCTTAATAATTCCCTCTGAGATTTGATAGAGAAAAGCAGATAAATCGTTTCCAGTCCTGTTAGAGATAAGTTATGGCTCTGTAAAGATTGTCATGTAAATTTGCAGAGAAATTTTCATGATTATCCTGTATTTCTGATAGAATTGTCTTTTATTTTCTTAAAGTTCAGACAATAATTTCACAATTATACAGATCAGATTGCCAGTGTGTAATCCAGTATTTGATATAGAACTGAGAAGAAAGATTGAAAAATGCTAACAATTTTTTAGAACAAAGGCAGGGGAAGTTCTTTACATTCTAAATTTTACGTTTATGTATATATGCATTTTGGTGAGAGAAAAGGCAATAAAAATAGGAGCCTGAACATGAAAATGTCTGCTAGTTGAATCCACATAGTTCATTTCAATTTAAGTAAATATGCATTCTTTGCATTTTAGCTTTCAGCAAAATCCATCAAGGCTAATCAGAAAAGTAAGTATATTCCGTTACACTTTGTCTTTTTACCTCCTTTTAAGTAAGAAGGTTCTTTTCCAGACATCGGTCTTAAATATATGTCAGCATGGCCTATAGAACTAATGTCTCAAAATCAAAAATTCTAGAATGAAGGACAAAGAATAACTTCTAAGGCAACTTTACTCACTGAATTGTGTATGGTTTTAGTTTAATCCTTAAGTTAAAAATCATTTCATATTTCCCTTAGCACTGTACTATTCCCTTTGCAATTTCATAGCTTTTGGAATGTAGTGAAAGTATGATTGATATATTCAATAGAGCATAGGGATAACTAAGATAAACCTGACCTTTAATATTTTGCTAAGATAAAAATTAAGTATTATAACCAAATACCCCAACTTAATGCTGCAAATTTTTTCTTTATGTTTATGTTTCTTTATGTTTCTTATGCTTCTTTATGTTTATAATGTCCCTGTGGAATGGAGCCCATCACCAAAACAATTACTCAAAGGCTTTAGTGAGAAGCATAACATCTCTTATTTCTCTTACTGCCTACACTATATATAATATAATATATATATTATATAATATATATATAATATAATATATAGGACCCCACAATATCTTTCTTTTTGAGAGTATCAAATCAGTTCTCTTCATCATATGTAATCCTCTTCCTCAAACTATCCTTTTCCCAGCCTCCAAAGTCATTTTCATTAAGTACAAGTTTGATCCTGCCATTCCCCTGATAAGGAATTCCATTGTCTCTTTTATTTTTAGGATCTAATATAAACTAATGTTCAACACTCTTTACAATATCAATTCAGCAAAGGATTTTTATCTCATTGATAAAATTTGTGGATATGATTGTTGTCACTATTCTATGAAGATCTTACCTCTTTCCAAAATGCTTGAAAATTTGCAGAGAGTAATGCTAAATTATATATTGTGTCAATTTTGAAAAAGTGCACCCTTCAAAAAATAACCTGCTGAACTTGACATCAATTAGAGGAAAACACTAGAAGAGAATGTAAACTTATTGAGTGCAGAGAATTTGTGTGTGTATGTTTGTGTGTGTGTTTGTGTGTTTCCTTCATCTGGTAGGAACATCCAGCATCTAATTGGAACATAGTAGATGTCTAAAAATTCTTAGAATAAAAAAAAATTGTGATCTTACTAGCAATTGAATAAGAAAGTGATTGATTACTTTATTAAATCATTTCACTATGGAATAATTTACACTAGGCTAACTTCACCTCAGTCCTGACAATGTTTCTGGACTGGTACCACAAGAAATGTGAGGTCCACAGTGTGCTTGGACACTGTACTTTAAAACGTTCAACATACCCAACAATATCCTTGGGAATAAAATAGAGAGACCTTAATGAGCTCTCTAATAGAGAGATCAAACAGATTAAATTAGTTGATCAACTTGACTCAAAGCATGTGCATTAACAACAGATTGATAAGACTTGAAAGAGTGGTTTGTATTATGTGATATAAGATTATGTCCATCTCTTTAATGTAACAGTTGTATCAATGACTTAGGCAAATAAGGGGAAAAAACCTTATTTATACCTTTTGAAAAGGACCTAAATATTGGTAGGTTAACAAGACCAATTCGACATTCAGCAAAAATTTGATTGTTATTCAAAAAAGATAAAACTAGTAGAATTAGACAAAATTCTATGAAGTTAACTAACAATATTGGATGTAGTGGAGTAGTAGGAAGAGTTGTCTGTACTTAGATTAAAACACATGAAGGAGACAGAGAGACAGAGACAGAGACACAGAGAGAAGCCATACTTTTTTTGTTGTCGTTGTTGTTTGTCCTTCATTCTCAAAGAGGACCATGACATCAGGAAGATGATGCCATGATATGCAAATGAATTGAATTTAAGTGAGAGAAGGCTGTGAAAGGTCAACTGTTCTTGCTTTCTCCCCTAGAGCCATCTGGTTCCAGTGGCAAGATATAAATCAGGACAACTGGAGATGACCCTGGATACAATGAGAGACCTTGGCCTTTTTATGCTAGGGTCTTCAACAGGTCTCAGTTTGACTGAAGCTGCACCCATTCAGTGATTAAGGATAGAGAGCAATTGAGGGAAAGCATATTCTCTTTCATCTAGTTAAAAAAAAAAGCTAAAAAAATAAATCTGGAAGGTGAAGACCTTCAATGTTTTTGGTCAAAATCAAAAAGGTTGCTAAATTCAGAAAAATATCAGAGGGAGGGAATTTGAAAAAAAAATAAAAACCTGAGGGTTGTAGGAGAAGCAATATGCTAATGTTGTCATACAACAACCTAAAGTGCAATATGATAATTAATTATATGATAAAGAAGGATGTCCAAAATTCCCTTAAATATCAGTCAGTCAGTCAATGAACATTTATTGCTGCCTATTATGTTCCAGGCATTGTGCTAAAATATGGATATAAACAGAAAGACAAAAGACAGGACTTGTTTTTTTGTAAATGTGTAAAAAATTATGTACAGATAATTTTCAACATTTGCTGTTATAAATTTCTGTTTTTTCTCTCACTTGCTCTTTCCTCTAATCCCTAAAACAAGCAATCTGATATAGATTATACATGTACAATCACATTAAGCATATTTCCAAAGTAGTCATTTTGTTAAAGAAGAATCAGAAGAAAAGAGAAAAATCATAAGAAAGCAAACAAAAATGCATAAAAGAATAAGCAGTATGCTTTGATCTGCATTCAGACTCCATAGTTATTTCTTTGTATGTGGATAGCATTTTCCATAATGAATATTTGGAATTGTGTTAGATCATTAAATTGCTTAGTAGAACTAATTCTATTAAAGTTATTCATTGCAAAATGTTGCTGTTACTGTGTGGTGTTCTCCTGGTTCTGCTCACTTCATTCAGCATCAGTTCATGTAAATCTTTCCAGGTTATTATGAAATCTACATGTTCATTATTTCTAATGGAAGTATTCATTATACCATATTATACCATAATTTATTCATAAAGCAAAATGTATTCAACTATTCCCCAATTGATTAGTATTCTTTAGAATTTCAAATACTTTGCCAATATAAAGAGAACTGTTATAAACATTTTTGTAAATGTGGGTCTTTTTCTATTATTTTATGATCTCTTTGAGATAGATCTAACAAAGGTATTATCAGATGAATGGGAATGCACTGTTTAATAGCCCTTTATGTATAGTTCCAAATTGATCTGCAGAGGTTCTTTGAATAAGGTCACAATTTCAACAAAAATATAATAATCTTCCAGTTTTCCTACATCATCTCCAATATTTATTGCTTTCTTTTCAGTCATATTAAACAATCTTACACGTATGAGGTAGCACCTCAAAGTTGTTTTCATTTGCATTTTTTTTAATTGGAAGTGACTTAAGGGCACTTTCTCATATAGTAAGGTTCAGTTTCTCTATCAGAAAACTGCCTGTTTTGTTTTCATTGGCCATTTCTCAATTGGGCAATATACAATTTTGTATAAAAAGTTGTATACAGCATAAATTGGAATAATCACATAATAAAATTAAACATTTTTATTTATGGGGGATTCAATAAGGCTGTTTTGGAATATATTTGAATCTACTTTGTTGAGCAATCATTCAACATATATTTAGCATTAACTATGTATCAGGCATAATGTTAAGAGGTGATGATACAAAAGAAGCAAAGAAAAACCCTTGCCCTCAAGTAGCTTACAATTTAATAAGAGAAACAACAGGAAAATAAATATGTACAAAAACACTTGTTTGTACTATATACAGAATAAATTGGAAATAATTAAAAGAGAGAAAACAATGGATTCAAGAGGCTTTTGGTATAAAAGGCGAAATTTTAATTGGGATTTAAGGAAGCTGGATAAACAGAAGGCCACATCCTAATCCTTTTCTGGATCTCATAGCCTACACTGGTTATCTCATGGACCATCTTTCTCTTTGGCTTGCATAGTTTTCTATACAATGGAGTTTTCCAATAGATGTGTCTTAATTTATTTCTGAGTTATTTTTCTCTTGTTTTCAACACATATCTGGCAGAAGTGAAGCATAAGCCATGTGAAATCAGACATCTGTGAAAGAATTCATCCTCCTGGGACTGACAGATGACCCACAGCTACAGATCTTGATTTTCCTTTTTCTGTTTTTCACCTATGTATTGAGTATAACTAGAAACCTGACCATCATCACCCTCACTCTGCTGGACTCTCACCTCAAGACTCCCATGTATTTCTTCCTCAGGAATTTCTCCTTCTTAGAAATATCATTTACATCTATTTCCATTCCAAGATTTCTGGTCAGTATAGTAACTAAAGAAAAAAACAATTTCTTATAATTCTTGTTTGGCCCAAGTATTCTTTTTTATCCTCCTTGGTGCAACAGAATTTTTTCTGCTCGCTGCCATGTCCTATGATTGCCACGTGGCCATCTGCAAACCCCTACACTATATGACCATCATGAGCAACAGAGTCTGTAGCCAGCTGGTAATTAGCTCTTGGATAGCAGGATTTCTCATAATTTTTCCACCAGTCGTCATGGGCCTCCAATTGGATTTCTGTGATTCCAATGTCATTGATCATTTCACCTGTGATACTTCTCCCATGCTGATGATCTCTTGCACAGACATCAAGGTCTTAGAAATCATGAGTTTTTCCTTTGCTGTATTAACACTTGTGATCACTTTGGCATTAGTGATTCTCTCTTATGCATTCATCCTCCAAACCATTCTGAGAATTCCCTCTGCCCAGCAAAGAAAAAAGGCCTTTTCCACTTGTTCTTCCCACATGATTGTTGTCTCCATTTCTAATGGAAGCTGTATTTTTATGTATGTCAAGCTCTCAGTAAAAGAAGGAATGGCAATGACTAAAGGGGTAGCAGTGCTGAACACTTCCGTTGCCCCCATGCTGAACCCATTCATTTATACCCTAAGGAACCAACAAGTAAAGCAAGCCTTTAAAAACATGGTCAGAAAGATTTTTTTCTTACAATATAAATAATTTTTTTTACAAAACACATATTTGAAAAAATAAAGAAAAGACTAAATAAAACACTGAAACTATCTAGGGATTCTTTTTCTGCCTCCCTTTTTCCGTCACAGCAGTGTGTAAATTACTTGGGACAAATATTTTTAATGCTGCTTCATTTATATATATATACTATATATAAAATGTCAATTTAACATTTTCCTTGTTTTAATAGGCATATTTTCTTTTATTCCAAAATACAACTGAGTTTTTTAAAAAGTTTGCCAAAAACATACAAGCATTTAATACTGCTATTTAAATGATGCAATAAGTCTTTTAAATCTTATTTTTCAGTTTCTTCAATACTATGGATTCTCTTTTTTTTTTTGAGCAAGTCAAATGAAATCTGCAATGTGCTTTTGAATCTCTAAAACACTACATAAATGTCACCTATTACAATTCTGTTACATTTTTGCTTCTAAGAGAAAGAATTAATGAAATAATCCAGTTGTTAATGTGCTATCATGTCTTTTAACATTTTGGTCAGTTTACCTTTGAATTCAGATAACATTTCATTTAGCTAATAACTACAGTGGATTGATGCAATCTACAACACAAGTGAGCCCTGTAATCAACACCATAATCTGCTGCCATAATCCTGTAAATTCATTTCTAGCAAAATTTGTCAGGAATAATATGCTTCATGCATGCATGCTGTCCCTGGTTCAAAATTGAAAATGAAACTCATTGTTGCCCAACCTATCAGTCAAAACTTCCTCTTTCCTATGAACACCTTCAAGTGCAGAGTAACAAATATTTCCATTAATGTCTTAACTTTTTTTCATTTTTTTCCTGAAGAGGAATATGGTTATATTTAAACTCATATTCACAGTGCATTAGGAATTGTGTCCTACATATACATCTTTTACTGGATTTTATAGTCCTATTGGGCTGCCTATTTCTTCCAAAGGAATAACATAAAGATTCACCTTCATAATTATTCAGGGAATTCAGATTGCCAACAAGTTAATGAAGCTTTCCCTTTCAGTAAATTGATTTCAATTAAATTTTTGGAAAGAGATTTTTCTCATCCCCATATTATTAAAAAGTAAATTATTTTGCAATTATTCTACAACTTGGTCTACTAGTATGTTTATAACAAAACTTCATTATCTGGGACCCATGGATTTTCAATATAAATTTTAATAAGCATATTTTAGTAAGTTTATTTCCTTTTGTATCCTATGCATTTCATTTTATGCATTTACAAAATTTTAATGAACAGAAATTCATAGGCTTAAACAGACTGCTTATGGGACTATACAAGTTGATAAGAGAAGACTTGGATTTTTATTGTGAAGCCCACATGCTCCTTTCATGGCTTTTTTTACTTCTGGTGTCCCCCTGATTCATCCAACTTTCATATGTAACTCAAAGAAGCTTTAGTAAACCCAGTGGCCACATCCCAATAAAACAGCAGAAATGTTAAACCAGATTAAGGGTAAACAGTGAACTTCAATTGCCTTGTTTGCTCTAGGTATGTAACTTCCCTGATAGAATAGGTGTAAGGAGACCATTTGTTCCAAAGGCCATAAAGGTGATATAAGCAGGTGCCAAGAAGCTCATAGAGCTCAGTTAGACATCGAGGAGTCCAAGGTCATCCACTCCATTCTGAAACATCTAGAGTCAGCTTGATTTTTGTTTTGACATTGGACTTTGATGATTTTGGAAGAGAGATTGAGGCCAACTCCTTCATACAATCCTACTTTACTTAAATCTAATTTATGCACAAGTCAAAAAATCACCATAATATTTTACCATTTTTTTATCTACCTTGACATCCTGTGACAATGGACAGGGGATGAAAACGCAGGTGTGGATAAAATAGGAGCTATAGTCACAATCCCACACACAATCACTTAGGGCATGGGATCCTTTTATCACTAGACTGAAACAGAAGTGGGATTTGGCAGCCCCTGGGTACATGAGAAGCTTTTTTAAAGGACTGTACTGCCCACTCATTACAGTGAGGAAAGGGTTCGAAAAGACACATAAAAATTTTCTGCTTCACCTATCCAAATACTGACCTGTAAACCATGAAAGGCAGGAATCCTATCCTGTAGTCAAAATATACACACAAACACAATGATAAAAAATAGTAATAAAAATTTAATAATAAGGATAAAAAACTGTTGCAAAGATTATTTCACTCACCATTTGTATATGCAATATGTGTTCACTTATTGACAAGATAAAATCCAAGACATCAAAAAGAAAAACAGTTCAGGCTGTGATAATTCTAATCAATTATCAAACCTTTGTAGCAGCCCTGAGTGAAACAAGACTGATGGGTTTAGCAAAGTAAGAGCTGGATGCATGGTTTTGTTTTGTTTTTGTTTTTATTTTTTTCTGGAATGATCACTGTGATGGAAATTACTATGGAATTAGCATAGATTTTGCAATCAGATTTAATGTAATCAAGAAAGTTGTATGCAATACAGGAGTGAATATAGGCTAATAATAGTGTGATTGGTATTTGCAATCTATTACTAATTTGTTTGTTTTTTTCCCAGACAAACCCAAATGAGATCAAAGAAAAATGTTATGAAGACCTGGAAACATTCTTCATCAGTGTGACAAAAGTGAATAAGTTCATAACTCTTGAGGACTTTAATGCCAGTATAGCCACAGATTATCAAATATGGCAGGGAGTCCTTGGGAGAAATGAAGTCAGAAAATAAAAGGACAGCATTGAATCAACTAATGAAGATTGTGAATCTCATGACCTTCTCTTCACCAACGTTCTCTTCAATCTACCTAAATGCAACACAATTTTATGGATGCACCCTCAAAGCAAACATTGGCATTTAATTGACTATGGTATTGTAAACAGAAGAGACAGACAGAATGCAAGAGTGAAGTGTGGTACATAGTAATGGGCCAATGATAACCGTGTCTTGTCCAAGCTAAAAATTCCATTCAGCAAAAGCAGCATTCTGAAGGCAAAATGACTATCAGAAAACTTAATGTCAACATATTAGAATGCTTTTTCCATGTGTGAATAGTTTATTGCTAAATTAAAACCATGCCAATGCCTAATTGGCAACAGTGGAGCAGAAATGAGTGTGCAATGCTCTGGATTTACTCATCTAGGTAAGGATATTTACCAGTATCAGGATTTTTTTGATGAAAATTATGGGAAAATTAGAAGTTACCGAGTGAAAAATGATAAAAAAAAAAGTTACCAGCAGAATAGTTTATCAATATATAAGAAAAAAATACTTAAGTGCATGAAAAATGAAGTTCAAGTGAAACTTACAGAGATTCAGGATTTGGGGTTCAGTAAAAAGGAAAATGAAATTCAAATTTCTTCTGATAATAATAATCCAAATTATGTTCATGATATCCTTAAGACGATTTATAGCTCAAAGACCTTTGATACATCTTAACTATTTAGTACTTATGTATTCACATTGATGAGTAATAAGAGCATGACCCTGAAGAAAATATTTCCATTATGTTTACAATATATCATCATTAATCTGTAATGAATCCACTGATTTGCATAAAATAGAGAAAGAGAAGATCAATGCATTGGGCTTACAACTAAAAAAAAGCTAGAAAAACAAGAAATTAAAAATCCTCAATCAAATACCAAATTTGAAATTCTAGAAATAAAAGAGATTAATAAAAATGAAAATAAGAATACTATTAAATTAATAAATAGAACTGAGTTGGTTTTATAAAAAAACCAACAATATAGATAAACCTTTAGTTAATTTGATTAGAAAAAAGAAAGAAGAAAATCAAATTGTTAGTCTCAAAAATGAAAAGGAGAAACTTTATAGTAATGAAGAGGAAATTAGAGCAATAATTAGGAGTTATTTTGCCCAATAATATGCCAACAAATTTGATAATTTAAATGAAACGGGAATATCTACAAAAATATAGATTACCCAGGTTAACAGAAGAGGAAATAAAGTATTTAAGTAATCCCATTTTAGAAAAAGAAATAGAACTAGCTATTAATCAGCTCCCTAAGAAAAAATATCCAGGGTCAGATGGATTTACATGTGAATTCTCTCAAACATTCAAAGAACAGTTAAGTCCTATAGTATACAAACTATCTGAAAAAAATAGGGAAAGAAGGAGTCCTACCAAATTTCTTTTATGACACAGATATCATGCTGATAGTTAACCCAGAAAAAGAGAGAAAGAAAATTATAGACCAATTTCCCTAATGAATATTGATGCAAAATTTTTATTTTATTTATTTTTTTAAATAATAATAACTTTT
The DNA here is from genome assembly GCF_902635505.1 of Sarcophilus harrisii. Lineage (NCBI taxonomy): Eukaryota > Metazoa > Chordata > Mammalia > Dasyuromorphia > Dasyuridae > Sarcophilus > Sarcophilus harrisii. The sequence continues at coordinate 85,979,321 of NC_045430.1, read as the reverse complement.
TATTGGCAGAACCCATGCCAGGGTAATTTTTTACATTATTCCTTGTACTCCCTTCTGTTCCAACTTTTCCCCTCCCTCCCTCCACCCCCTCTTCCAGATGGAAAGCAGTCCTATACATGTTAAATATGTCACAATATATCCTAGATACAATATATGTGTGCAGAACTGAATAGTTCTCTTGGATGCAAAAATTTTAAATAAAATATTAGCAACATGATTACAGAAAATCATCCCCAGGATAATGTACCATAATCAAGTAGGATTTATACCAGTAATGCAGGGCTGGTTCATTATTAGGAAAACTATTAGCATAATCAACAATATTAATAATCAAACTAACAAAAATCATATGATAATCTCAATAAATGCAGAAAACACATTTGATAAAATCCAATACACATTCCTATTAAAAATATTAGAGAGTAATGAAATAAATGGATTTTTCCTTAACAAGCATCATATGTAATGGGAAAAAGCTAGAACCATTCCTGGTGAGATCCTGAGTGAAACAAGACTGCCCACTATCACCATTACTATTCAGTATTGTATTAGAAATGTTAGTTTTGGCAATAAGAGAAGAAAAATAAATTAAAGAATTAGAGCATTATCATTCTTTGTAGATTATATGATGATATTTTGAGAACCCTAGAGAATCAACTAAAAAAAAACTGCTAGAAATAATTCACAACTTTAGCAAAGTTGCAGGATACATAATAAATCATCAGCTTTTTTATATATTATCAACAAAGTCCAGTAGGAAGAGATAGAAAAAGAAATCCCATTCAAAATACCTGTCAATAATATAAAATATTTGGGAATGTATCTGCCAAGGAAAAGTCAGGAACTATATGAACACAACTACACAAATAAAGTCAGATCTAATCAGCTGGAAAAACATCAAGTGCTCATCAGTAGATAAGTAAATATAATTAAAATGACAATACTACGCAAATCAACCTACTTATTTAATGGTATACCAATCAAACTCCCAAGAAATTAGTTTACAGATCTAGAAAAAGTAATATCAAAGTTCATCAGAAAGTACAAAAGGTCAAGTACTTCAAGAGAATTAATGGAAAAAATGCTAATGAAGGTGGCTTAGCTGTATCAGACCTAAAACTATATTATAAAGTAGTAGTCATCAAAAGTATTTGGTACTGGCTAAGAAATAGAGTAGTCAATCCATGGTTAGGATCACAGGACAAAATAGTCAATAATTGTAGCAATTTAATATTTGCCAAACCCAAAGACCCCAGCTTTTGAAATAAGAACTTATTGTTTGTCAAAAACTTCTGGGAAAATTGGAAACTAGTATGGAAGAAATTAGGGCTTGACCCACACCTAACACCATATATCAAGATCAGATATAAATAGGTACATGATTTAGATATAAATAATGATATTATAAGCAAATTAGAAGAACATGAGGTAGTTTGCTTCTCAGATCTATGGAGAAGGAAGGAATATGTTTCCAAAGAAGAACTGGAATTCATGATTGAATGTCAGAAAGATAATTTTGATTATTAATTGTCTTAATTTGCATTTCTTTGATCAATCAACTCTGAGATACCACTATACACCTGTCAGATTGGCTAGAATGACAGGGAAAGATAATGCTGAATGTTGGAGGGGATGGGGGAAAACTGGGCCACTGATACATTGTTGGTGGAATTGTGAATTCATCGAGCCATTCTGGAGAGCAATTTGGAATTATGCTCAAGGAGTTACCAAACTGTACATACCCTTTGATCCAGCAGTGTTTCTATTGGGCCTATATCCCAAAGAGATCTTAAATGAAGGAAAAGAACCAATATGTGCAAAAATGTTTGTGGCAGTCCTTTTTGTAGTGGCAAGAAACTGGAAACCAAATGTGTGATGACTTGGATCCACAATTGGAAAATGGCTGAATAAATTATAGTACATGAATGTTATAGAATATTATTGTTTCATAAGAAATGATAAGGAGGATGATTTTAGAAAGGCTTGGAGAGACTTACATGAATCGATGCCAAATGAAGTGAACAGAACCAGAAGATCATTGTGCACAGCAACATCAATATTACACAATGATCAATTCTGATGCATGTGACTTTCCAACATTTCACTCTTCACTCTAAAAGCTCATTACCTTTCTTCTGGACTTTTGTAGTAGCCTCCTAAATGACATTTTTCCCTCAAATTTCATTTCTTTCCAAGAATTATTTTCAACACAGATACCCAAATATCATTATTAAAGTCAAGTCTGACATGCCACTTTCCTGGTTAAAAACAAACAAACAAACAAAAACCCTCCATTGGAATACTGTTATTTCTAGGATATATTACAGATATTTTAAATTGTCATTATACTCCTTTCCAACATAACTCTAAATTATCCTTTATGTATATGTTAGACTCATCAAGTCTACTCAGATTCTCAAATTCTGTGATTCTTTACTTCCAGCACAATTATGCATGACTCTTCATTATGTATACTTCAATCCAGTCAAATTGGTCTTATTGTTTCTTATATGTATCCTTACTTATTCTTGGTGCCAACTCAACCTTGTCTCTGTGAGCCTCAATCTTCTATCAAACATTAGCACTTGTACCATCTTCTATATGGGATATTTCCTGATTATTGTCCCATTAAAATTACTTTTTTTTCTTTGTAGGTATTTCATATATACATATCTTCATGTTTTTTTCATCTGATATAAAGTAAGCTTCTTAAGGGGTGAGAATATGTCAGTTTTGTCTTTGCATCCCTGATGCCCTTTACAGTGGCTGCCTGGAAAATATTAGCATTTTACTAAATACTTTATTTATTAATTTATTGATTGCTTACACTAGCAATTAATGAGTACATAGTCTGACTGTATTCTCTAAGTCGACTCATTTTGAGATTATTGCCATTAGTTGTTGAAAAGAGCCAGTCCATTACAGTTGATCATCATATAATCTTATTGTTACAGTGTATGATATTCTCCTGGTTCTGTTCACTTTACTTAGCATCAGTTCAAGTAAGTCTAAATCAACCTGCTCATCATTCCTTAAGAACAATAATATCCCATTCCACTCATATGGCACAACCCATTCAACCACTCTTCAACTGATGGGCTCCACTCAATTTCCTGCTCCTGACACCATAAAAAGGGTTGCTACACAAACACCCTTGCATATTTGGGTCCCCTTCTCTCTTTTGTGATCTCCTTTTATAATCTACATAACATAGAGACACTGACAAAGTCAAACTTTAGTGAAAAGTTTAAAGAGGAGAAAGAAAAGGAAGAGGAGGAGGAAGAGAAGGATGAAAAGGAAGAGGAGGAGGAGGAGGAAGTGGAGGAGGAAAAATAAAAGAAGAAAGGAGGGAGGGAAGAAAGATTAGGAAGGAAGGAAGGAAGGAAGGAAGGAAGGAAGGAAGGAAGGAAGGAAGGAAGGAAGGAAGGAAAGAAGGAAGGAAAGAAGGAAAGAAGGAAGGAAAAATTTCTTAAAAAAAAGCAAATAGCAAAGACAGAATTTTGTCATAAAAGGGTACTACAGAGACAAGGAAGACCAAGTCACATGTTTAGAAGAAGACAATCAATGTAAAAACAACCCAAAGGAAGTCTAAAAAAATGTTAATGGAACTCTAATTTATAAAAAATCAAGCCATTCTCCAATGGAAAAATGGTCAAAGGATATGAACAGACAATTCTCAGATGAAGAAATTGAAACTATTTCTAGTCATATGAAAAGATGCTCCAAGTCATTATTAATCAAAGAAATGCAAATTAAGACAACTCTAAGATACCACTACACACCTGTCAGATTGGCTAAGATAACAGGAAAAAATAATAATGATTGTTGGAGGGGATGTGGGAAAACTGGGACATTGATGCATTGTTGGTGGAGCTGTGAACGAATCCAACCATTTTGGAGAGTAGTTTGGAACTATGCTCAAAAAGTTATCAAACTGTGCATACCCTTTGATCCAGCAGTGTTACTACTGGGATTATATCCCAAAGAGATTATAAAGAAGGGAAAGGGACCTGCATGTGCACGAATGTTTGTGGCAGCCCTTTTTGTAGTGGCTAGAAACTGGAAACTGAATGGATGTCCATCAGTTGGAGAATGGCTGAATAAATTGTGGTATATGAATATTATGGAATATTACTGTTCTGTAAGAAATGACCAACAGGATGATTTCAGAAAGGCCTGGAGAGACTTACACGAACTGATGCTGAGTGAAATGAGCAGGACCAGGAGATCATTATATACTTCAACAACAATACTATATGATGACCAGTTCTGATGGACCAGGCCATCCTCAGCAACGAGATCAACCAAATCATTTCTAATGGAGCAGTAATGAACTGAACTAGCTATACCCAGAAAAAGAACTCTGGGAGATGACTAAAAACCATTACATTGAATTCCCAATCCCTATATTTATGCACACCTGCATTTTTGATTTCCTTCACAAGCTAATTGTACAATATTTCAGAGTCTGATTCTTTTTGTACAGCAAAATAACGTTTTGGTCATGTATACTTATTGTGTATCTAATTTATATTTTAATATATTTAACATCTACTGGTCATCCTGCCATCTGGGGGAGGGGGTGGGGGGTAAGAGGTGAAAAATTGGAACAAGAGGTTTGGCAATTGTTAATGCTGTAAAGTTACCCATGTATATATCCTGTAAATAAAAGGCTATTAAATAAAAAAAATAATAAAAATAAAAATAAAATAAAATAAAAAAATGTTAATGGGACCCAAGCCCAATAAGAATTCCTGGAAGATATAAAGAAAGATATGAGTGATAGGGAAAATTTGAAAAAAAAAAGTAATGTGAGAAAATTATGAAAAGAGAATTAACAGCTTGGTTAAAAAAAAAAAGCACAAAACACTGAAGACAGAAACTCCTTAATGATAGAATTGGCCAACTGGATGCTAAGCAAACTATGAGACATCAAGAAACAATAAAATATAATGAAAAGAATTTTAAAAATAGAAGAAAATGTGAACTTTCTTATTGAAAAACAAATGACCTGGAATGGAGACTAGATAATTTAAGAATTATTGGACTAACAATATTGAGATCTCCCACTATTATAGTTTTGCTGTCTATTTCTTCTTGCAATTCTCTCAACTTCTCCTTTAGGAAGTTAGATGCTATACCACTTGGTGCATATATGTTTAATATTGATATTGCTTCATTGTCTATGGTACCCTTTAGCAAGATATAATTTCCTTCCTTATCTCTTTTAATTAGATCAATTTTTGCTTTTACTTGATCTGAGATGAGGAGGCTACCCCTGCTTTTTTTACTTCACTTGAAGCATAGTAAATTCTGCTCCAACCTTTTACCTTTTACCTTTACTCTGCATGTATCTCCCTGCTTCAGGTGTGTTTCCTGTAAACAACATATTGTAGGATTCTGGCTTTTAATCCAGTCTGTTATCTGTTTACACTTTATGGGGGAGTTAGCCTACAGGAAAGTCATCTCTAGCCACAGAGGTCACCCCAGGCCCTGGTCTGCTCTAGACAGTAGTCTCTTCCTGCCTGAACTGGTTTGTTCCTGGTCCCTCAGGACAAACCTTTCCTGGTGATCTTCCAGGTTATCTTTGGCTGGTAAATTGTTGTGCTTCTAATCTTCATGAATTTTAGCAGTCAAGCACTATTTTTGAGGCTGAATTTAATGTTGGTTGTGAGGGCATGAGAGAAGTTCACAAAGTCCTGCATGTCTTCTCTGCCATCTTGGCTCCACCCCTCTACATATAACTTCTTAGAACTTTATTGTTATTAGGGCAGCTAGAAGTAGTCTACATAGACAGAGGGTATGAATGTGAATCAATCAATTCTGCTAGAATAAGATTCAAAAAAATAAGGGAAAAGAAGAATGCAATACTGAGAGAAAGGGGAAGGGAGAGCACTACTAGAGAAATTTTTCTCCCATAGAAGAGGCTTATAAGGAACGGTTTTCATAATGAAGAGGAAAATGAGGGGTGTAAGTATAGCAGGCAATGTTTGGACCTCACTCTTAGATGAATTGGCTCAAACAGGAAAGAATATAAATACAGCTAACTCGTGGTTTACATAAATTTACATTATATAAATTTGATTTTCCATAAAGAATTATGAAAAAAATCTGTAATCCATTTCTGTTTATAAATAATGCTGGATTTCATAATGTACAAATGTTAGGAGAGGTTGCTAGGGCAAATGCTGATGGAGATGAGAGAAAATAGAAACACTTATGAACCATTGGTTAATTATTCCAGTTATTCTGAAGAACTGTTTGGAACTGCCCCCAATGGGCAACTTTGATTACTCTTTGACCCAAATACCACCACTATGTTTGTACCCAAAAGTGAACAAAGAAAAAGGAAATGGAACTCTATAAAATATTTAAAGCAGCTCTTTTTGTGGTGGCAAAGAATTGGACATTGAAAGGATGCCCATCAACCAGAAAATGACTGAACAAGTTGAGGCACATGATTATGACAGAGTGCTATTATACTATAAGAAAGGACAAGAGAATTGTTGAAACACACACACACACACACACACACACACACACAGACAAACACACACATACGTTTAGAGCTATATGATTTGATACAAAGTGAATTGAGAAGACTGGGAAATTGTGCACAGTAATGATGATCAATAGTGAAAAATTTGACTAAGCTGATCAATACAAATGACTCATGATACTCATGATCAATTTATGCACTTTCAGAAAAAATTAATGAACTCTGAGTACAACTTAAAGCATAACTTTCTTCCATTACCTTTATCTTTATTTTTTTTACAATATGGCTAACATAAAATATTTTATGTGATTTCATATTTATAAATAATTTTAATAATTCTGCTTGTCTTTTCAGTGGGTGAAGAAACCACATGGAAATATAAGGAATCTGAAATAAAAATTTTGAAAAAGAAAAGATTATTTAAAACAGAAATATTTTTTAAAAGAATAATATGAACAGAATAAGAAACCACATGCCTTTGCTATTATCTTTGATCCTACATGTATTCAGAGCCTAATACTTTGGATACATTATCCAGGAAGCTCCTTTTGCCATCAGTTAGATTTTACTACTTAAATGATTCTTATAGAAGTTTATTCATATTTACCTAACATGCATCTCTAAGGGGAATTTGTTTTTCTTTCTTGCCTTAATAAGCATCCCTGAGAATTTGGAAAGGAAGACAAATAAATCATCTAGTCCTCTTGAGGAAAAGATTTTGTACAAGTTGCATCTTTCTCACAACAATGCTGAAAATAATGAGACAGAGCAATTTTTAGCATTTTCTTCCTTTTAATCATTTAGTGTCCAGGAAAGTATTTTCACAATAATATTAACTGAGGTTTCCAGCATCTCAAACTCAGTACTTGTAAGGATGTTGAGGCAAAAATTTTCCCTTTTTCTATGTTAAGACAAGGGACAACTGGGAGAGTCTTTTTATCTTCCAAGCCCTGTACATATCTGATTGAAAGAAGTATGATTCTGTATAGCCTCATGTCAAACACTAAATATCTTCTCTCACTTTGTCTGAGTCAACTAGTCTTTTGGTCTTAAACTTCCATCTGAATGCATCCAGGCTAATCCTAAAAGTAAGTGTGTTTCTTGTTCCTCATCTTAGTTGCTACAAAACTCTAATTCTTGTTCATTGAACAAATAGCTCTCTGTGCATTTCTTTTTTTGTGTTTCTGCTGTTGCTGGATCTTTGTTTTAATGAAGTCTTTTAGGGCCTAACTCTTGAAATCATTTATTTTGTATATTATGTGATCATTTTAGTATTTGATGAGAATCTAGATGCTTTTGATTAATCCTTATATGACTCTACAATACTTGAGAAGATGCCAATTTTCAAAAAAAAAAAATCAATGATATTTTAGTAGAATAATTTCTAGATAGTAAGCAGAAATTACTAAGAATAACCTTATATAACATTTGGATTTTATCATGAGTCATAGCTATTGTAATATGGAGATAGAAGCAATAAAAACAAAATTGCCAGAAGCAAGTTTTAATTCTGAAATGTAAAAGCCAGTACAAGGGACTATTAGGAAGGGCAGAGGATGGAAGAAAAATAAATGTCTGAGTGGGGGTCATAAGAATTGAGAATTGTAGAAGAGCTTAAGACATCTGATTCTAAGGCTTCATTATGCATTTGAGGAGAATGGCTCAGTGAGGCAGTTATTTTCGGTGTCACAGAGCCAGACAACTGCAAAGTTACCTCTAAATTTGAATCAAGACATTTTGAAAAACTACCTTTTTGGTTTGACTTACAATTTCTTACTTTTGAAATAGATGGAAAAGTGAATTATTTCTAAGGACCTGGTTTCTTTCTTTTTTTTTTTTTAATTAAATCTTTCTTTTCTTTTTTTTTTTTCTTTTTTTCCCCCTGAGGCAATTGGGGTTAAGTGACTTGCCCAGGGTCACATAGCTAAGACGTGTTAAGTGTCTGAGGTCAGATTTGAACTCAGGTCCTCCTGACTTCAGGGCTGGTGCTCTATCTACTGTGCCACCTAGCTGCTCCAAAAGCTTTCTATTTTTATAACATATGCATCGATAATTTTTCAACATTAACTCTTGCAATGTTCCAATTTTCCCCCCTTTTCCCCACACCCTCCCTTAGTAGGGAAGTAAGCAAGTAATCAAATATATGTTAAACATGGTATATATATATATATATATATATATATATATATATATATATAAAATACAATATATGCATACATATTTATACAATTGTCTTGCTGCACAAGAAAAATTAAATCAAAAAAAAGAGAAAAAATGCAAGCAAATAACAACAAAAAGTATGAAAATGCTATGTTGTGATCCACACTCCGTTCCCACAGCCTTCACTTCTATGGAAGTAGATGACTCTTTTCCATCACAAGATAATTCGAGCTGGTCTGGATCATCTCATTGTTAAAAAGGCCCTGAATGAACTGGTTTCTAATCTCATTTCTGATGTTTACTCACTGCATTACCTTACCAGTGGTTCTCAAAGTATGGTCTAGAGCAGGGGTCCTCAGACTTTTTAAATAGGGGGCCAGTTCACTGTCCCTCAGACTGTTGGGGGGCCGCACTATAGTAAAAACAATTTTTTTTTTGTGGGCCTTTAAATAAAGAAACTTCATAGCCTTGGGTGAGGGGGATAATCATCCTCAGCTGCTGCATCTGGCCCGTGGGCAGTAATTTGAGGACCCCTGGTCTAGAGAATCCTGGGGATCTCTGAAACCCTTTTAGAGGGTCTACAAATTCAAAAATAGTTTTTATTTCCAATATGGTAAATGTCTATAAATATAACCCAGATAAACAAAAATGCTTTGGAGAGATCCTCAATAATTTGTAATAGGATAAAGATACTGAACCAAAGTTCAGAACCACTGCCTTAGACAAATTACTTAAGCTGGCATGGTCTTAATTTCTTCATCTAAAAAAGATTAGAAGATGAAAAGAAGACATTAGGCTAAAAGATCTATAAGACCTAAAAGACTTTTTTGCAGTTCTAGTCCTGCAATGTACAAAATACATGACAGCAAAGACATTTTTACATTTGTTCTTTGGTACCTCAATGTGTAGCCCAAGCCTGTGTATTTGGCAAGTACTTAAGGTATGCTGCTTCACTTAAATTGAATCCAAAATCTAAATCCTGTGCTCAAAACTCAGTCATCCACAAAGTCATAATTGAATTAAAATGGACAGTTAAAAAGAAAATAAAAATTCTTTTAATCACATGTTTTTAAGCAATTGTATTAGTAATATAATTATAGTTCAACTCAACCCATCCCTGACATACATTGGCTATATGATAGTAGGTAAATTACTTCACTTCTCAGTTCTCTAACAAACTTGCTAACATTACTAAATGGTTGCAGAGAAGATGCCAATTGCTAGAGAAAGTTTCCTCATATGAGGATTCCCTTTGGCAAATAAATCACAGATCCAATCATCTTAGTATCCATAGCATACTCCTGTTTATAATTTCTAATGTATTTTCCCAAATGGATTAAAATGTGTATCAAATTATTTGACTCTGATAATAATACTCTGAGTTGATCAGGACAAGATTAATTAGGTCACATTTATTGGGACATGACTTGTTCAAGATTGGTGAGAAAAAAGTAAAATTGGCTCTTGGGTCCAAGTATTCTAATACGCTGTGTAGTATCCTTTCCCTAGTACTCTAAGTTTGGAATTAAGAACATTAACTAGCTAGGTGGAGAAAATACTTGTCATACAGCCTTTAGCAGAGAGACAGAGACAGAGAGATAGAAAAAGAAATAGACAGACACAGACAAACAGGCAGATAAAGAAATACTGTGTATAATAAAAAATAATCACACTTTGCCATAACAGGTGAGGAACTAGCAAGATCTGGGATTGCCATGATTAAGTTCTCTTTTACTTTCTTATTTGCAACATGTATAATGAAACATAATCATATCTACCACAATTAAACTTTAAGTAATCTCAGGGTACAATAGCGAATTCACAATAAAAGCTATTTTCCTTTATCACTCTCAAGGGAGCCATTAGATACTTGCCATCTAGACTCTTTTCCATAAAAGATTGGTTACAAAAATACAATTATAGATAGGTCATAAACTTATTTATCAAAACAAATCATATTCAGAAAACAAAGAAGTCATATAGTTTAAAGTAAACAGTAGAATACCCAAGAGTAAACAAGCTATTTAACTTAGAAGTAACAAAAAAATCATTCAAGCAAAGGGAACTACCTCACTCCACTTTTAGCAATCTCCACAGTAACAAATGCTGAGAATCAAGGGATAAGCTAATATTCAGTTTTCTCAAATATCAATGGCTTCAGGGAGCTCTCCATCCACCATTCAAAACTCTATTGCATCCCTTGATCTGTCTCTGCTAAACTCAATGTTAAAATGGGTGTGTGTGTGTGAACAAGCACATGTGTGCATGATATTCTCCAATTACATGAAAAAACAAATTTGAACTTTTTTATTATAGCTTTTTATTTACAAGATATATACATGAATAATTTTTCGGCACTGACAATTGCAAAACCCTTTGTTCCAATTTTTCCTTTCCTTCCCCCCATTGTCTCCCCCAGATGGCAGGTTGACCAATACATGTTAAACATGTTAAAGCATAAGTTAAATACAATCTATGTATACATGTCCATACAGTTATTCTGCTGTACAAAAAGAATCGGACTTTGAAATAGTATAAAATTAACCTGTGAAAGAAATAAAAAATTCAGGCGAACAAACATAGAGGAATTGGGAATGCTATGTAGTGGTTCATAGGCATCTCCCAGAGTTCTTTCCCTGGGTGTAGCTGGTTCAGTTCATTACGGCTCTGTTGGAATTGATTTGGTTCATCTTCATTGTTGAAGAGGGCCACGTCTATCAGAATTGATCATCATATAGTATTGTTGTTGATATACAATGATCTCCTGGTCCTGCTCATTTCAGTCAACATCAGTTCATGTAAGTCTTTCCAGGCCTTTCTGAAATCATCCTGCTTGTCATTTCTTACAGAACAATAATATTCCATAATATTCATATACCACAATTTATTTAGCCATTCTCCAATTGATGGGCATACACTCTGTTTCTAGTTTCTGGCCACTACAAAGAGGGTTGCCACAAACATTCTTGCACATACAGGTCCCTTTCCCTTTTTTAAAATCTCTTTGGGATATAAGCCCAGTAGTAACACTGCTGAGTCAAAGGGTTTTCACAGTTTGATAACTTTTTGAGTGTAGTTCCAAATCATTTTCCAGAATGGCTTGATGTATTCACAATACTACCAACAATGTATCATTGTACCAGTTTTCCCATAACCTCTGCAACATTCCACATTATCTTTCCCTGTCATTCTAGCCAATCTGACAGGTGTGTAGTGGTATCTCAGAGTTGTCTTAATTTGCATTTCTCTGATTAATAATGACTTGGAGCATCTTTTCATATAGCTAGAAACAGTTTCAATTTCTTCATCTGAAAATTGTCTATTCATATCCTTTGACCATTTATGAATTGGAGAATGGCTTGATTTTTTATAAATTAGTATAAATTTTCTATATATTTTGGAAATGAGGCCTTTATCAGAAGCTTTGACTGTAAAAATGTTTTCCCAGTTTATTGCTTCCCTTCTAATCTTTTCTGCATTAGTTTTGTTTGTACAAAAACTTTTCAATTTAATATTATCAAAAATTTTTATTTTGTGATCAATAATGATCTCTAGTTCTTCTTTGGTCATAAATTCCTTCCTTTTCCACAAGTCTGAGAGGTAAATTATCCTAGGTTCTTCTAATTTATTTATAATCTCATTCTTTATGCCTAGGTCATGGACCCATTTTGACCTTATCTTGATGTGCAGTGTTGAGTGTGGGTCAATGCCTAGTTTCTGCCATACTAATTTTCAATTTTTCCAGCAGATTTTGTCAAACAGTGAATTCTTCTCCCAAAATCTGGGGTCTTTGGATTTTTCAAACACTAGATTATTAAAGTTATTGGCTGTTTTGTCCTTTGAACCTAACCTACTCCACTAGTCAACTAGTCTATTTCTTAGCCAATACCAAATGGTTTTGATAACTGCTGCTTCATAATACAATTTTAAATTTGGTACAGTTAGGGCACCTTCATTTGATTTTTTTTCCCCATTAGTTCCCTTGAAATTCTGGAGCTTTTGTTTTTCCATATGAACTTTGTTGCTATTATTTCTAGGTCATTAAAATAGTTTTTTGGGAGTCTGATTGGTATAGCACTAAATAAATAGATTAGTTTAGGTAGTATTGCCATCTTTATTATATTTGCTCACCCTGCCCAAGACATTTGATATTTTTCCAATTGGTTAGATCTGACTTTATTTGTGTGGAACATGTTTTGTAGTTTTGCTCATAAAGTTCCTGATTTTCCCTTGGCAGATAGATTCCTAAATATTTCATACTATCAGTAGTTATTCTAAATGGAGTTTCTCTTTGTAACGCTGACTGTTGCATTTTGTTAGTGATATATAAGAATGCTGATGACTTAGATGAGTTTATTTTGTATCCTGAAATTTTGCTAAAGGTGTGGATTATTTCTAATAGCTTTTTAGTAGAATCTCTGGGGTTCTCTAAGTATACCATCATATCATCAGCAAAGAGTGATAATTTGGTTTCTTCATTACCTACTCTAATTCCTTTCATCTCTTTCTCAACTCTTATTGCCAAAGCTAGCATTTCTAATACAATATTGAATAGTAATGATGCTAGAGAGCAACCTTGTTTTAGTTTTGATCTTATTGGGAATGGTTCCAGTTTATCCCTATTACATATGCTGCTTACTGATGGTTTTTAATAGATGCTACTGATTATTTTAAGGAAAAGTCCATTTATTCCTGTACTCTCAAGTGTTTTAACAGGAATGGATGATGGATTTTATCAATGCTTTTTCTGCATCTATTGGAATGATCATATGGTTTTTTTAATTTGGTTATTAATATAGTTGATTATACTACTAGTTTTCCTAAAATCGAAGCAGCCCTGCATTCCTGGTATAAATCCTACTTGGTCATGGTGTATTATCCTGGGGATGACTTTCTGTAGTCTTTTTGCTAATATTTTGTTTAAGATTTTAGCATCAACATTCATTAGGGAGATTGGTCTACAATTTTCTTTCTCTATTTTCAACCTACCTGGTTTGGGTATCAGTACCATGTCTGTGTCATAAAAGGAATTTGGTAGGACTCCTTCATTCCCTATTTTTTCAAATACTTTATATAGCATTGGAGTTAATTGTTCTTTAAATGTTTGGTAGAATTCACATGTAAATTCATCTAGTTCTGGGGATTTTTTCTTAGGGAGTTGATTAATAGCTTGTTCTGCTTCTTTTTCTGAAATGGGACTATTTAAGCAATGTACTTCCTCTTCTGTTAATCTGGGAAGCCTATATTTTTGGAGGTAGTCATCCATTTCACTTATGTTTTCAAATTTATTGGCATAAACTCCTTATTAAAAGTAACTCCTTATTATTGCTCTAATTTCCTCTTCATTGGTGCAAAGTCACTTCTTTTCATTTTTAAGTTTAACAATTTGATTTTCCCTTCTCCTTTTTCTAATCAGATTTACCAAAGATTTATCTATTTTATTGTTTTTTTCATAAAACCTACTCTTAGTTTTATTTATTAATTCATTTTTTTGTTTTACTTTCAATATTATTAATTTCTCCTTTTAATTTTAGAATTTCAAGTTTAGTATTTGATTGGAGGTTTTTAATTTGGTCTTTTTCTAGATTTTTAAGTTGCAAGCGCAATTCATTGATCTTCTCTTTATTTTATTCATGTAAGCATCTAAAGATATAAAATTTCTTCTAGATCTATTTTCCAGTCTGTTGTTTTTCCAAGTCAATGTTTACCATTTTTTCTAGTTTTTCTTTTCTTTTTTCTTTTTGGTTTTGCTTAACTGATTCTTGATGTCTCAACAAATCATTCATTTCTATTTGTTCATTTCTGATTTTTAATGAGTTATTTTCTTCATTAGCTTTTTTTTTTTTTTTTTTTTTTTTGTATATGTCCAATTGAGTTTTTAAATGAGTTGTTTTGCTCTATGGATTTTTTTTTCATTTCACTATTTTTTTTTTACTGAGTTATTTTCTTTTTCCAATTCACAAATCCTACTTTCTTGGGAGTTCTTTATCTTTTCCAATTCACAAATTTTACTTTCCTGGGAGTTCTTTACATTTTCCAATTCACAAATTCTGTTTCCCTGCACTTCTTCAGAGTTCTTTACCAATTCACATTTCAGGGAGTTCTTGCTCTCTTGCATAGCTTCTCTTTCCTTGCCCCATTTTTCTTGTAGCTCTCTTTTAAGATTTTTTATAGTTTCTTCTAAGAGAGCCTTGTGTGATGGGGACCAGGTTACATACCCCTTTGCGGTTTTGTCTGGAGACTGCTATTAGTTTCCTCGAGGTTGAAAATCTGCTCTCTTTCTGTATAGAAGCTATAGATCGTCCTTTTGAGTTTTTACTCATTTTTTTTAAAGCCTTTAGGGTCTGCCTTCAGGGCAAGGAGGTTACCAGCTTCCTCTGCAGAGCAGGGATAGGTATATGGACAGTAGCTCTCCTGCTAATGGGATGCAAAGAGCAGCCGAGCTGTGGAAGTGCTCTGGGAAAAGCTCCACACCGAAAGTGACTCAGGCCTGGGTAGCACTGGCTGAACTGTGGTAGTACCCTGCTAAGAGCCCCATTATGTGGATTAGTGACTGCCCTGGGACTAGAAGCTGAGCAGTGAAAGTGTCACTACTCCAGCCAAAAGCCTGCTGTGGTTATTAGCAGTTGCCCTGCTCTGCTTGGCACTGGAAGTATCTCTGCCCTAGGGAGCACAGGGAAGTTCTATTGCCCCAGGCCAAGCCCCCCATGGTGCAGACTAGAGACTGCCCCAGGCTGTGCCCCCCTGCTGTGAAGATTTGTGACTGCTCCGAGGGAAAGCCCGTGCTGCAGAATGTGATTGCACAGCTCTACTGTGGCCTCTGCTGGTTCACTCACTTCCAGTTTGGGGTGGGTATAGCCAGATCCTGTAAGTTTGGAATTTTTTAGAGTATCCTCTATCTTTGGCTTTAATTTCTCTGCTGGTCTACTGCTTTGCAACCAAAGCAGAACAGTCAACCTATGGTAGAGTCTTCTTTGTAAATTTTCCAACCCTGGAGACCACCCTCGCCCCCGGGTTGCTCCTTTGCTAGCCTCTGGTTCTATCTCTGCTTGTGCTGGTCTACTCCTGCTGCTCAGGACAAACTTTTTCTGACGATCTTCCAGATTATCTTCTGCTGGTAAGTTGTTGCACTTCCAATCTTCATTAATTTTACCAGTCAAGTGCTATTTTTGAGGCTGAATTTAATAATTAGTAGTGAGGGTATGAGAGAGGCTAAGAAAGTCATGTGTGCCTTCTCCTCCATCTTGCTCTGTCCCCCAAATTTGATTTCCAAATTTTTTTTTTCACATCCTCTCCTTATTAGGAGATTAAGCAATTAAGTAGTTTGATAAAGGTTATACATATGCAGTCATTCATGTGAAACATGTATCCACATCAGTCCTGTTGTAAAACAAATAAAAAACTAAACAAATAATAAAAATGCAGAAAGTTTTTTAAAAGATCTTTTTTCATTATAAATTCTTCAGAATTTTCTTGGAATTTTGTATTCCTGAGAATAGTTAAGTTTTTCAAAGTTGGCCATTGTACAATACTGCTGTTATTTTGCAAAATGTTCTACTGGTTTTCATTTTCCACTAAATCATGAAAATCTTTCCAGGATGTTCTGAGAGTATCATCACAATCATATATCAATTGGTCAATTACTCCTGAAATGATAGGTTCCAATTCTTTAGCATGAAAAAAGGAACAGCTATGAACATTTTGTACACGTAAGTTTTTTTTTTTTTTATTCTGTTTTTTATCTCCTTGGAACAGAAACCTAACTGATGGTATTTTTGAGTCAAAGGTTATATGGATGGTTTTATAGCCCAAGGACTACAGTTCCAAATTGTTCTTCAGAATGGTTGAATCAATTCAGAGATCTATTAAGGATACATTATTGTTTCAATTTTTCTACATTCCCCCAACATTTGTCATTTTTCTATTCTCTTATAGTAAATAGTTTAATTCTTGTGGGATGGTACTTAGGTTGTTATAATTTGCATCTCTCTAATCAATAGCAATTTAGAACATTTTTCATGTGAATATAGATAATTTTAATTATTTGATATGAAAACTGCCTGTTCATATCCTTTGACCATTTTATCAATTAAGGAATGACTTGATATTTATTTAATTATTTATATAGTTGAAAAATAAGACCTTTTTCATAGAAACTGAGTGTAAAAATGTTTTTACAGTTATAACCACTGTGTATTTCCCTCCATCCTATTTCCTTTTTCCATTTATTCTTTTCTTTCTCCTTTTATCTTGTGAATGCTAAATTTTTTTGCTTCTGACTGTAACATTGTCCAATCTTCTCTCTCTTCTCTCAGCTGTACCCTTTTCCTTATCTCCTTCTCCTTCTACTTTCTTCTACAGTAGAATAGATTTCCATAAAATACATATACCAATTGATTGATAGAAGAGAACAAAAAAAGACCTACCAAGAAGCAAAGGTTGACAGTTACCAATACAATTTCTTCTTTAACAATGCTTTCTTGAAATGGAAATTTATTGTTATATATTTTGAATCCTCCCTTATATTTTCCTGGGCATATGATGATTTTTTTTTCCTCTTTGTGTATGATTTTCTCTTTGTGCTAAACCTAATAATAGTATGATTCAAGTGCTTTCTCCAGTTCCCCACACTTCCCTTCCACTGAAAAAGTTATTTTGCACCTCTTTTATGTAAAATAGTTTATTCCATTGTACCTATTCCTTTCCCCTTTTTCCAGTGCTTTCCTTTTAATTTTATTTTATATTTTAGATATCATCCCATTATAGTCAACTCATATTCATGTAGTCTGTTTTTGTAACTGTCCTAAAATGATAAAGATCTTAAGAATTATAAGTTTCATCTTCTTATATAGGAATGTAAATAGTTTAACTCTATTGAGCCCCTTATAATTGCTATTTTCTTCCTCTCCACTTTTCCCCTGAAGGAATACTCAGTTTCACTGGCCAGGTGATTCTTTGTTGGGTTTTCACTTTAGAATATTATATTCCAAGCTATTGGAATTAATGTAGAAGCTCCCAATTCTAGTGTTTCCCTGACTGTAGTTTTGTAATATTTGAAGTGTTTATTTCTGACTGCTTGCATTATTTTGGTCCCTTGACCTGGGATCTCAGTAATGTGGCTATAATATTCCTGGGATTTTTCATTTGGGGATTTCTTTTAGAAGGTGAAAAGTGGATTCTTTCTTTTTCTTTTTTTATTATAGTTTTTTTTTATTTACAAGATATATGTATGGGTAATTTTTCAGCATTGACCCTTGTAAAACCTTTTGTTCCAATTTTTTTCCCTCCTTCCCCCATCCCCTTCTCCAGATGGCAGGTAGACCAATACCTGTTAAATATGTTAAATTATATGTTAAATACAATGTATGTATACATTTCCATAGTTATTTTGCTGCACAAGAAGAATCCTACTTTGAAATAATGTACAATTATCTTGTGAAGGAAATCAAAAGTACAGGAGGACAAACATAGAGGGATTGGGAATGCTATGTGGTAGTTCACACTCATTTCCCAGAACGTTGGTTCTATTAATTATTGAACAAATGGAACTGATTTGATTCATCTCATTGTTGAAGAGAGCCACATCCATCAGAACTGATCATCATATAGTATTGTTGTTGAAGTATATAATGATCTCCTGGTCCTGCTCATTTCACTCAGCAGAAAAGTGGATTCTTTCAATGACTATTTTGCCCTCTAGTTTTAAGACATCAAGGCAGTTTTCCTTGATAATTTTTAAAAATGTATTTATTTATTTATAACAAATACAAAATAGAAAAAAAGAAGAAAACAGAAAAAGGTAGTTTTCCTTAATAATTTTAATGAATTTATTTATTTATAATATTATTTATTTTTTGACAAATACAAAATAGAAAAAAAAAAAAAGAAAAGAAAGAAAAAGAGACAAGAAAAAAATTGTCATATGCCCAGGAAAATATAAGGGAGGATTCAAAATATATAACAATAAATTTCCATTTCAAGAAAGCATTGTTAAAGAAGAAATTGTATTGGTAATTGTCAGCATTTGCTTCTTGGTAGGTCTTTTTTTATTCTCTTCTATAAACTTTTTATTTTATTCTTTCCCCTTCTTTTCCTCCCTTTCCCCCAATCTTCCCCAAAGAGGTTACAATTAAATGTGGATATATTTATGGATACATACACCAGCCCCAGTACACACACACACACACACACACACACACAATTTATTTATTTTATACATGCATACACCCATGAATAAATATACACATACATATAGATACAGCTAAAGCAATATTAATATGGCTGACATATACTATAAATATCTCTCTTAATTGAATCTTTTTTTTTTATTTTGACTTTGTTTCAGACCAATAATTATTACCCCCCCCCTCTTTTTCCTAAATAAATTCTACTCATGATCATTGTTATTGTGCTTGTGTATATTTCTTGTTTTCTATCTCTGCTAACTCTTCTACTTTACTTCTATATATTAACTTGCCTTGCTATTAACTTCCTCCCTCCCTCCCTTAATCCCCTATCAAGGTTATTTCCCTTATCTTCCCTTCCTACCCTTTCTCATCCACTTTATCTCATTCTCATTAATCTATACTTATCTCATTCCCATTAATCTACATACTTTCCATACTTTTACCTGATCCTATTAACTCCTCCTCATTTCTTTATCTATTTGCAAGAGTGCTACACTCTTTTGTGTATGTGTGTGTGTGTGTATGTGTGTGTGTGTTCTTTTGTATGGTTCCCACTGTCACACCTGATTCATATAGTATAAATATTGTTTTTATATTTTACTACATGATTTTGCTTTTTAGAGGAGTCACATTATACTCACCTCTACCTAATCTTTCTTTTGAACTACTAATTTACTAATTATAATCTTAGACATATGATTTATATTTTTATATATAAAACATTAACAATTTGTTTTTATTGCATCCCTTGAAATAGTCTTTGATATTGGCTGTTATGTATGAAATTTTCTTTTGAGTTCAATTTTGTTTATGATAAAATCCTCAAAATCTGACAGTTTTTTTTTTTTCATTCAATATTATACTTGATTTTGCTGCATAGGATAGTTTTTTTTACCACAATCCTAATTCCTTGATTGTTGATATATCATAATTTATGACCTGCACTCCTTTATTGTAACTGATAATGGGTCTTGTTCAATTCTAATTATAGCGCTAGCATATTTGAATTGTTTGTTGTTGCTGTTGCTTGTAAAACTTTCATTTTGTAAGCAATCATGTTCTTGTATGCTTTCCTTGTAGTATCTCTTGCAGATGTTAATCAATGAACTTTTTTTTATACCTTTCTCTTCTTCTTTCATTTCAGGACAATTTTTTTCTTAATTTTTAATAACAGCTTTTTATTTTTAAAATACATTTAAAAACAGTTTTTAATAATCACCTGTGCAAAACCTTGTGTTACAATTTTTTTCTTCCTCTCTTCCCCCAAACCCCTCCCCTATGCATCAAGCAATCCAACATATATTAAACATGTGAAATTCTCTTAAACATAGTTCCACATTTATCATGTTGCATAAGAAAAATCAAATCACAAAAAGGGAAAAAATGCAAAAAAAAGTGAGCAAACAACAATGAAAAAGATGAAAATACTCTGTTACCATCTACATTCTATCCCTGTAGTCCTCTTTGTGTATGCAAATTGCTCTCTCCATCACAAGATTATTGAAACTGCCTTCAATCATCTCATTTTTGAAAAGAGCCATGTTGATCACAATTGATCATCACATAATCTTGTTGCTGTCTACAATGTTCTCTTGGTTCTTCACTTCACTTCATTCTCACTTCACTTAGCATCAGTTCATATAAGCGTCTCTAGGCCTTCCTGAAATCACCTTGCTGATTGTTTCTTATAGAACAATAATATTCCATTACAGTCATACACCATAACTCTTATTCAGCCATTCTCTAACTGATGGGCATTCACTCAGTTTCCATTTCTTTTCCATTACAAAAAGGGTTACTACAAACTTTTTTTTTTTCACATTTGAGTCCTTTTTCCTTATTTATGATCTCTTGGAATAAATACCCAATAAAGACACTGTTCAATCAAAGGATATACACAGTGTGATAGCCTTTTGATTATAGTTAGAATAATTTTATTTTTTATTTGTTTATTTATTTAAGCTTTTTATTTTCAAAACATATGCACAGATCATTTGACAACACTGACCCTCATATAGCCTTGTGTTTCAAATTTTCTCTTCCTACCCCCACTTCCTTCCCTAGATGTAAAGCTATTCAATATATGTTAGACATGTTAAAATATATATTAAATCCAATATGTATAAACATATTTATATAATTCTCTTGCTGCACAAGAGAAATCAGATCAAAAAAAGAAAGTAAATGAGTAGGAAAACAAAATGCAAGCAAACAACAATAAAAGAGTGAGAATGCAATAATTCAGTCATAATTCAGTTCCTACAGTCTTCTCTCTGTGTGTAGATGACTATTTTCATCTCAAGATCAAGATTAGTGAAAAAAAATGCCAATGAAGGTGGCCTAGCTGTGCCAGACCTAAAACTATATTATAAAACAATGGTCATCAAAACCATTTGGTACTAAGAAACAGAGTTGTTGATCAGTGGAATAGTTTAGGATCACAGGACAAAATATACAATAACTATAGCAATCTAGTGTTTGACAAACCCAAAGACCCCAGGTATTGGGATAAGAACTCACTATTTGACAAAAACTGCTGGAAAATTAGAAACTAGTAAGGAAGAAAATAGGACTCGACTAACAGCTAACACCACATACCAAGGTAAGATCTAAATGGGTTCATGATTTAGGAAATTTTTTCTAAAATATATATATTTTTCGTATTATGGCATACTTTTTTTTTTTTTTGGTTATAGCTTTCTGATAATATAATTGCCCTTTTTTCTTGATTTTTTTCTTTGGATCTATTATTTTTCTCATGGGATGTCATATATTGTCTTCTTTTTTTTTTCTTTCTTGATATTTTGTTATATTATTTCTTGATCTCATAACTGTCCCTGATATGCCCTTGCCCAATTATAATTGTCAAAGAGTCATTTCTTCCTTAAGACTCTGGATCTGTCTTTCTAGTTGGTTAACTTTCTTCTTGTAATCTTGGTTTTCTTTTAGTTTTTTCCTCAGTTTCTCTCATTGATTTTTAAAGTATTTTTTTACTTATTCTATGAATTCTTTATGGGAAAATAACCATTTAATGGTACTCTTTCAGGTAAGAAAGGCTTTTTGTTTACTTCAGCATCCTCCTCTGAAAATGAACATTAGTCTTCTATGTTCCCATAGTACCTTTTTATAATTGGATTCTTTCTCCCTTGCCTGCCTTTTTTTTTTTTTTTTTTTTTAATAAGAAAGTATTCTTTTAAATATCTCTAGTCATGAGTTGGATGGGAATGGTGCTTCTAACTTCACTTCAGTTCTTTTTTCTGACCTGGAGTCCAAAAACAAAAGCCCCACTATTTTGTAAGTACCAACAGCTAGCAGCTTCTCTCCCCTTGTTTTTGAACTCACAAAACTTTTTCTGGTTTCTTCTCACCCAGGACTATGTCTCAGCAGCGCAGCTGGACCAGATGTTCCTTATCAACAGTGGTCCACTCAGTCTTTTCAGATTCAGACCTCCAACTCCCCACATTGTCTGGGAGGTGAGAGTTTTTGTAATTGGGCCTGAGACTTCCTCCAATCAATATATTCCCAGGGCTCTTGACTTGCTGTTTGAAACACTGGAACATTTACAATTCATCCTGGCCAGAACTTCATCCTGGGATTTTTCTTTGGCTCTTGATTGTCCCAGTAGCACCATTATTCTACCCCAATTTTTACTTGTTTAGAACGTCTATGTTCATCCTGAGGTGGAATTTTGTTTTGTTTGCAGAAAGCTGGCAATATTTTGCTCGATTCCACCATCTTACCCAAACTCTCCTTGATAATATCTTGAGCAATCCTCTCCAGGTTTTGTTTTGTTTTGTTTTTTTGATCAGGGAGTATAATGATGCATAAAATGTGTCTCAGAAATCTATTTTTTTGTTTTTCATATTTGTTGTTTTACCAATGAGTTGTTTCCTATTTTCTTCCTTTTGTATTTTTCTTTTATTGTGTTTTTTAAAATTGTTTCTTGATGTCTTGTAGAGTCATTAGCTTCCACTTGCCCAATTCTAAATATTAAGTAATAATTTTCTTCAGTTTGTTTCTGTACCTACTTTTCCACTTGATCAGTTCTATTTTTTAAGGAATTTTATTTTTCAGTAAATTTTGGTATATCTTTTTTTCCATTTGGCCAATTCTGCTTTTTAAGGAGTTTTTGGTGGCTCTTTCATAATTTCATTTATTTTTAACACTTTAAAAAGATGGTTTTTTTCCAGTATGTTTGTGCCTTCTTTACTAAACTTTTGAATCTTTTAAAAATGATTTTCTTGTATTACACTTGTTTCATTGTTTCAATTTTTCCTCTACTTATTTTATTTGATTCTAAAATCCTTTTTGAACTCTTATAGAAATTATTTTGAAGCTTAAGACTAATACATATTGTTCTTTGAGGGTCTTTTTAGAATTAGTAGAAGGTTTTTTTGGTTATTTAAAAAATTTATTTATTTTTACTTTGCTTTATGAATCATTTTGGGAGACAATAATCAGAACAAAGGGGGAAAACCATGGGAGAGAAAAATAGAACAGAAAAAAAGCGAATATAGCATGTCTTCCTAACACCTCCATAGTTGTTTTTCTGTATGCAGATGGTATTTTCTGTCCAAAGTCTATTGGGATTGTTTTGTACCACTGAACCATTAAGAAAAACCAAGTTTTCATAGTTCATCATTGCACATATTTGCTATTATTGTGTACAGTGGATTCCTGGTTATACTTGTTTTGCTCAGTATTAATTCATGTAAATATTTCCAGGACTTTCAAAAATCAGCTTGTTCATCATTTGTTATAGAACAATAATCTTCCATTATCCCCTTTTACTACAACTTATTCAGTAATTTCCCAATTGATGGGCATCTATTCATTTTCTAATCATTTGCTATCACAAGAAGAGCTGCTACAAAAATTTTTGCACATGTGGGTCCTTTTCCCTCCTTTATTATTTCCTTGGGATATAAATACAGTAGTGATATTACTGGATCACAATGTATACACAGTTTTATTGTCCTTTGAGTATAGTTCCAGATTGCTAGACAGAATGGTTGGATTATTTTACAAATTCATTGACAATGCTTTAGTGTCCCAATTTTCCCACATCCCTCTCCAACATTTATCATTTTTCCCTGTCATCTTAACCAATCTGAGAATTGTGAGGTGGTAACACAAAGTTGTTGTTATTTGCATTTCTCTAATTAATAGTTAGAGCATTTTTTCATATGACTACAGATGGCTTTAATTTCATCTTCTCAAGATTGTCTGATTATATGCTTTGACCATTTATCAATTGGGAAATGATTTGTATTTTTATAAATTTTAAACAGTTATTTATGTATTTTAGAAATGAGGCCTGTATCAGAAACATTGGCTGTAAAGATTTTTTTTTTCCCCAGCTTAATGCTTCTCTTTTAATATTCCATTTTATAGGAGAGTTCATCTCATTCACATTGATGGTTATGATGACCAGCTCTGAATTTTTCTCCATCCTATTTTCTCCCCTGTATATATTTTTGTCCTCTTTCCATTCTGTCTTTAATAGTGTTTTTTAACCACCCCCACACACTACCTTATGTCTTATCACCCCTTCAAGCTTTTCTTAGTAATGTTTTTTAACTCACTCTGATCCAATATCTTCTATCACCCTTCACCCTTTCTTTTACATTTTCCCCTAATATTTCTGCTCTCCCTTCTATTTTGGCTCTCTCTTTTCTTTCCTTTTTCTCATCCAACTTCTTTATAGGGTCAGATAAATTTCTATACCAATTGAATGATTAAGCTATTCCCTATTTGCTCCAAAACTGATGAGATCAAGCTTCAGACAATAGTCATACCACCTATTTCCAGCAATTGTAAAAATATTTTACATCTCTTCATGTGTTCTGATTTGTCCCATTATACCTCCCCTTTTCTCTTCTTCCAGTACATACCATTTTGCATCCTTTAATAGCTTTTTCTTTGATATCATCACATCACAGTCCATTCACAACCACACTCTCCATCCATGTGAGGCCTCTCCTCTCTTCCTCAATAGCTTAAGTTATAGATATCATTTTCCCATCTAATGATGTAAACACCTTAATCTTTAAATAATATATATTTTCTCTTATTTACTTTTCTATACTTCTCTTGAGTCCTGGATTTATAGATCAAATTGCTTTTTAGTTCTGAAATATAGTTTTTCCAGTAGCAATGACTGAAAATCTCTCACTTCATTAAAGATTTATCATCTCCTCTGAAACAAAATGCTCAATATCTCTAAATAGTTACATCATGGTATTAATCCTAGGTCCTTTGCTTTCCAGATTATGGTATTCCAGACCCTCTGATCTTTTATTGTAGAAGCTACCAAATCCTTCAATAATCCTAACTGTTGCTCCTTGATATTTGAATTGTTTTTGTCTGGCAGTTTGCAGTCTTTTTTTTCCCCTTGAGATTGTAGTTCTGGAGTTTTGTAGTGATGTTCCTTGGGGTTTTTCTTGTGGAATCTCTTCCCAGAGGTTATCAATGGATTTTTTTCAATGAGTATTTCCTCCTCTTTTTCTAGAATATCAGAGCAATTTTCCTTGGTGGTCTCTTGAAGAATGCTATCCAGGCTTTTTGTTTTTTGGTTTTTTTTCCCATCATGGACTTCAGGTAGGTCAATAATTTTTAAACTGTCTCTTTTGGATATTTCCAGGTCAGCTGCTTTTCAAATATCGTATTTTACACTTTCTCCCATTTTAAGTTTGTTTGATTGATTCTTGGTGTCTCATAGAATCATTAGCTTCAATTTGTCCCATTCTAGTTTTTAATATATTATTTTCTTCAATTAGTTTTTTTTAATCTCTTTTTCCATTTGGTTAATTCTACTTTTGAAGGCATTTCCTTCAGTGGATTGTTTGTTTTTCCATTTAGTCAATTGTATTTTGTAAGGAGTTGTTTTCTTCAGTCAATTTTTCCCCCTTACTCTTCCAAGCTAGTGATTTTCTGTTGCATACCTCTCATTTATTATCTCATTTTTTCCCCTTTTACCTCTCTTTTTTTGCCTTTTAAAATCTTTTATGAACACTTCCAAGAAGATTCTTTGGTCTTGAGACCAATTTATTTAACTCTTTGTGATTTCCTTTATGGACATTTTGTCCTTGTCTGGGTTGGTGTTTTGTCACAATTTTAGCTTTCTATGGTCAAGGGTTTTTTGTTTGTTTGTTTGTTTTGTTTTGTTTGCTTTCTTGCTCATTTTCATTTATTTTTCTTTTGGCATTTTCCCCCTTTTTTATGGTTTAGTTCTCTTCCTTAAATGAATAGTACACTGTTCCAAGCTTCTTATGCAGCTCTGAACCTTGGCTTTGAGCAGAGGTGTTCCTTGTGCTTGCAGAAGATAACTTTTCTTACTCTTTTCAGGAAAAGAGTCTGGATTTTCATAGTTTGCCTTCTGAGCTGAGACTAGAGGCTGCCCCACTGCTCTGCTTCTGTACTGAGGGTCAAGGTTTCAGTTACTGATTGACTGTGATTAAGACCCTTTCACTGGCTTTCTCACATTCTGTCTGAGCTAGGCTGAACACTATTTTCAACTCAATGAAATTGACCTTGCTTGAAGTTTTTCCAGTCTATCTTAAACTGGAAAGTGGTTTAATTTCATCAGATTTTTTCCAGAGGCTTGGTTTCATGTGGTTTTTCAAGGGAAACTGGGAGAACATGAGCAGTTTCCTGATTACTTTGCCATCTTGACTCCATCCCCGGAAGTAGTCTTTGAGGCTTTAAATTTAACATTTTCAACTATAATGTTCTTCTAAATTTATGTTTTAAGCTTGCCTTTTATTATGCTACCTTTGTATAGTCAGGTTTTTTTTCTTTGTTTTTGTTTTGTTTTGTTTCTTTGCTTGCTCATTTTTACAATTCATTTCTTGGTTTTTAATTTTAAATTAAAGTGGGTCTCCATTCTTTGGGTGGTGGTGGCACTATCCCAAACTTAAAAGTTTTCTGTGCAGCTGTTTTGTAATTCTAGTTCTGGGTGGCCCCATAAGTTTTCATTTCTTCCAAGGAAATATGATCTAAGGAGAGGCTACTATCCTGACTTTTGTTCTAGCATGTGACTGACTTTAAGTACTCTTTTCTACCCTGAAATTATGACTGCAATCTATGCTCCCTTATGGCCACGAACTTTTATTTTAGAGCTCCCCTTAACTGTGGTACTATATCCTAGGACTGTGATCTTTTGCTCCAGTGTAGCAAATCTTTCTTGCCAGCCTTCTACATTGTCATGGGCTGGAAAATTGATTCTCTCCATTCTTTTTTTCATTCTGCTGTTCCAGAATTAATTTTGAGAGTATTATTTTGAAGTTGTTTCTAGGAGAATTTGAAAAAGTTCTGCCATCTTAGATCCATATCTCTGTTAAACACTCTGAAATGTTTACCTCTCATTCATTTGATTCATAGATTTCTCAGTCAGTCAATCTATTGGCATTTGCCAAATGCCTATCATGTTCTGAGAACAGTACCAGATACTGAAAATACAAAGAAAGCTTTTTTTAATATCTCTGCTTCTGAGGGTCTCTTAGTCTAATAGATGAGACAAAACTACACTACATACACATGTAGGGCAAATTGAAAATAATCTCAGGGAAGGCATTAATATTAAGAAGAAATTAAGAAGGAATAGGAAAGCTTTCTTTTAGAAAGTGACATTTTGTTTTTCACTTGAAGAAATTTAAGAGGAAGATTTAAGAAGGGATAATGGTCCAGAAGTTTTGGAGCAGGTAGTGAAAAACCTAAGACATAAATTTTAGTGTCTTGTTCAAGAAATAGCAAGAAATATAATGTTCCTAGATCACAGATTATATAGAAAGAGAATAAAAAAGTAAGAAAATTGAACAAGTGAAAAGAAATTAGATTACGGAGAGCTTTAAAAGCTGAATAGAAGATTTTATATTGATCCTGAAGGTAATAGAGAGTCACTAGAGCTGATTGAATATGGATCAAATTTGTGCTTCTAGGAAGATCAATTTGTTCTGGAATTGGGAAAGACAGAAGAACAATGAATAATATATTACAATATTTCTAGTAATGAAGTGAAGAAAGCCTATACCAGAATAATGTCTGTGGCAGAGGAAAGCTGGAGGCATAGAAGAGATATTACAAAGGTAGACTTGGTAACTGGTTGTATATGGTTGTGAGAGAGAATACGGAGTTGAGGATAACGCTCGGATTGTGAGCCTAAGTGTCTGGAAAGATAGGAGTCAGGAAAAAGGAAAGGAATGAGGAAGGGAAGTGAATAAAATGAGTTCCGTTTTGGACACATTTAGTGTAAAATATCTAAGGGACATCTAGCTTAACATGATAGAAGTTGCATTTCAAATGCTGTTCATGAGAAAAACTGCCCAAGTTTTGGTTGGGAGTAGAACTATGCATCTCTTGAGCTAACATTTAAACAACTTTCTCCTTTGTTACTTGTACAATAATCCAAAATTTCTTTAACTGTAGGTTGCAAGTCCATATGGGATTGGATAGTGTTGGGGTTGTGAACATTTTGGCAACAATAAAAAAGTTTCTGAATGCAATAACCAAAAATTAATTTAAAATAAAATGCATGAGGAATCCAAAGTGAATTTGGAAATTCTTGTCCATGTTGTATTGTGCAATTTCAATGAAGCCATTGTTCTGAATAACTCAACATGTGCACTTTGCTCTGCAATGCATTAATGCTGCCAAACACAACTCAGCTCCTATTTGAGATGTTATGTAAAAAAAAAAAAATAAGAAAGAAGTGGTGGGAAAATTTTAAGAAGCCTGCAAAGTAGTCTACAGAGCAGAGTATAATTAGTCTTTTTCTGTGTATGTTATTTATAGGTCTGGCAGAAGTCTAGAGTCAATGATGAAAAATCAGACAACACTGACAGAGTTCATTCTTCTGGGACTGACAGATGACCCCAACTTACAGATCTTGATTTTTCTCTTTCTCTTCTTTACCTATATATTAAGTGTATTTGGCAATCTGACCATTATCATTCTCACTTTGTTGGACTCTCGACTCAAGACTCCCATGTACTTCTTCCTCAGAAATTTCTCCTTTTTAGAAATTTCCTTTACATCTGTTTCCATTCCAAGATTCCTGATAACTATTTTAACTGGGGATAGGACAATTTCCTACAATTTTTGTGCAGCACAATTATTCTTTTTCATCCTCTTGGGCACAACAGAATTTTTTCTGCTGGCTGCCATGTCCTATGATCGCTATGTGGCCATCTGTAAACCTCTACATTATATGACTATTATGAACAGCAAAGTCTGCAATCAGCTTGTAATCAGCTGTTGGCTGGCAGGTTTTCTCATTATCTTTCCACCAGTCACAATGGGTCTCCAACTGGAGTTCTGTGACTCCAATGTAATTGATCATTTTGCATGTGATTCTTCTCCTGTCCTGATGATATCCTGTACAGACACCAGATATTTAGAAGTCATGAGTTTTTGCCTAGCTGTGTTCACACTCATGGTCACTTTGGCATTAGTGATTTTGTCCTATGCATACATTCTCAAAACTATTCTGAGAATTCCTTCTGCCCAGCAAAGGAAAAAGGCCTTTTCCACTTGTTCATCCCACATGATTGTTGTCTCCATCTCTTATGGAAGCTGCATCTTCATGTATGTCAAACCATCTGCAAAAGAAGAGGTAGCTATGACTAAAGGGGTAGCAGTACTGAATACTTCTGTTGCTCCCATGCTGAACCCCTTCATTTATACTCTAAGGAACCAGCAAGTGAAGCAAGCCTTTAAGGCCATGGTCAAAAAGATATTGAACTCAAATAAATGATCATTTTCAATAGTCAATTTGCTGGAAATCAAGTCATACCACTAAACAAGAAAAGAGCTTCCAAAATTTCATTAATCTACTACTTCTCCAAGTTTCAATCATATGTGTTCTCTTTCCTCTCTCCACCACATACTCTAACTGTTCATCTCCTTTAACAACCTCTCAAACAACAATCATGTAGCTATCTTTGCTGATTGATATAGGATGAAGCTATGATAGATTTTTT
The DNA here is from genome assembly GCF_902635505.1 of Sarcophilus harrisii. Taxonomy (NCBI): domain Eukaryota; kingdom Metazoa; phylum Chordata; class Mammalia; order Dasyuromorphia; family Dasyuridae; genus Sarcophilus; species Sarcophilus harrisii. The sequence goes on along the minus strand of NC_045430.1, from coordinate 85,949,496 downwards.
TTTGGTAAAGAAATCTCTCCAAACTTTTCCACAGGACTAAAGGCTTTTGAAATAACCATTGGGGCCAGGGAAAAATAGACTAAAAAGAAATTGGAAACTAAATAATCTCATCCTAAAGAATGAATGGGTGAAACAGCAAATCATCAATTTCATCAAAGGGAATGACAATAATGAGGCAACATACCAAAATTTGTGGAATGCAGCCAAAGTGGTAATAAGGGGAAATTTTATATCTCTAGAGGCTTACTTTCATAAAACAGAGAAAGAGAAGATCAGTAAATAAAGCTTGCAACTAAAACAGCTAGAAAAAAGAACAAATTAAAAACCCTCAAACTAATACCAAACAAAATTCTAAAAATAAGAGAGATCAATAAAATTGAAACTAAAAAAACTATTGACTTAATAAATAAAACTAAAAGTTGGTTTTCTGAAAAAGCCATCAAAATCAATAAACCTTTAGTTAATTTCATTATAAAAAGTAAAGAGGAAAATCCAACTATTAGTCACAAAAATGAAAAGGGAGAATCAATGAAGAGGAAACTAGAGAAATTATCAGGAGTTACTTTACCCAACTTTATGCCAATAAAGTTGACAATCTAAGTGAAATGGAGGAATACCTTCAAAAATATAGATTAGCTAGATTAACAGAAGAGGAAATAAATTACTAAAATAGTCCCATTTTAGAAAAATAAATAGAACAAGCTATTAATCAACTCCTTAAGAAAAAAATCCCCAACACCAGTTGAATTTACAAGTGAATTCTACCAAACATTTAAAGAACAATTAACTCAAATAATATATAAACTATATGAAAAAAATAGGGAACAAAGGACTCCTACCAAATTCTTTTTATGATACAGACATGGTACTGACACTTAAACCAGGTAGGATGAAAACAGAGAAAAAAAATTATAGACCAATCTCCCTAATGAATATTAATGCAAAAATCTTAAACAAACTATTAGCAAAGAGAATACAGATAATCATGCCCAGGATAATACACCAAGATGGAGTAGGATTTATACCAGGAACACAGGGCTGGTTTAATATTAGGAAAACTATTAGCATAATTGACTATATAATAATCAAATTAAAAACCATATGATTATCTTAATAGATTCATAAAAAGCATCTGATAAAATCCAACATCCTATTAAAAAGACTAGAGAGTATGGGAATAAATGGACTTTTCATTAAAATAGTACCATCTATTTAAAACCATTAACAAGCATCATATGTAATGAGGATAAACTAGAACTATTCACAGTAAGATCAGGGGGTGAAACGAGGTTGTCCACTATCACCACTGCTATTCAAAATTGTATTAGAAATTCTAGTCTTGGCAATAAGAGAAGAAAAAGAGATTAAAGGAGTTAAAGTAGGTAATGAGGAAACCAAATTATAACTCTTTGCAGATGATATGATGGTGTACTTAGAGAACCCCAGAGAATCAATTAAAAAGCTCTTAGAAATAATCCACAACTTAAGCAAAGTTGCAAGATACAAAATAAATCCACATAAATCATCAGCATTCTTATATATCACTAACAAAATCCAACAGCAAGAGATACAAAGGGAAATTCCATTCAAAATGATTGTCGATAGCATAAAATATTTGGCTAAATACCAAAGGAAAGGCAGGAATTATATGAGCAAAACTACAAAATACTTTCCACAAAAATAAAGTCAGATCTAAGCAACTGGAGAAATATCAAGTGCTCTTGGATAGGTCCAGCAAATATAATACTACCTAAACTAACCTATTTATTTAGTGCTATACCAACCAAACTCCCAAGAAACTATTTTACTGGACTAGAAAAAAATAACAACAAAATTCATCTGGAAGAACAAAAGGTCAAAAATTTCAAAGGAATTAATGAAGAGAAAAGCAATGAAGGTGGTCTAGCTGTTCCAGATCTAAAATTATATTATAAAGCAGCAATCTTCAAAACCATTTCATACTGGCTAAGAAATAGACTAGTTGATTAGTAGAATATGTTAGGCTCACAGAATAAAATAGCCAATGATTATAACAATCTAATAGTATTTGACAAACTGAAAAGCCCCACCTTTTGGGATAAGAATTCACTATCTGATAAAAATTGCTGGGAAAATTGGAAACTAGTATGGCAGAAAGTAGGCATAGAACCACACAACACCATATACTAAGACAAGGTCGAAATGGGTTCATGAACTAGACATTAAGAATGATAATATAGACAAATTTAGGAGAACATAGGACAGTTTACCTCTCATATTTGTGGAAGAAGAAGGAATTTGTGACCAAAGAAATAGAGATAATTATTGATCCATAAAATAGATCATTTTGATTATATTAAGTTAAAAAGTTTTTGTACAAACAAAACTAATGTAGACAAGATTAGAAGGGAAGCAATAAACTGAGAAAACATTTTTACATTCAAAATATCTGATAAAGCCTCATTTCTAAAATATATAGAAAATTGATTCAAATTTATAATAGTTCAAGTCATTCTTCAATTGATAAATGGTCAAAGGATATGAACAATTTTCAGATGAAGAAATTGAAACTATTTGTAGCCACATGAGAAGGTACTCTAAATCACTATTGATCAGAGAAATGCAAATTAAGACAACTCTGAGATATCACTACACGCCTTTCAGATTGGCTAAGATGACAGGAAAAGATAATGACAAATATTGGAGGGGATGTGGGAAAACTGGGACACTAATACATTGTTGGTGGAACTCTGAATGGATCCAACCATTCTGGAGAGCAGTTTGGAACTGTGGTCAAAAAGTTATCAAACTGTGCATACCATTTGATCCAGCAGTGTTTCTACTAGGATTATATCCCAAAGAGATCTTAAAAGAGGGAAAGGGACCCACATGTGCAAATATGTTTGTGGCAGCCCTCTTTGTAGTGGCAGGAAACTGGAAAATGAGTGGATGCCCATCAATTGGGGAATGGCTGAAGAAGTTGTGGTATATGAATGCTATGGGGTACTATTGTTCTGTATGAAACGACCAGCAGGATGATTTCAGAGAGGCTTTGGAGAGACCTACATGAACTGATGCAAAATGAAATGAGCAGAACCAGGAGATCATTATGCATGGCAAGAACAAGACTATATGATGATCAATTCTGACTGATGTAGCTTTCTTCAACATTGATATGATTCAAACCAATTTCACTTTTTCAGTAATGAAGAGAGCCATCTATTCCCAGAGAGAGAACCATGGGAACAGAGAGTGGAACACAACATAGAATTCTCACTTTCTCTGTTGTTAATTTGCTTGAATTTTTCCTTAGTTTTTCTTTTTCTTCCTTCTTGATCTGATTTTTCTTGCATAACTAGATATCTATCTATCTGTACACATATTGGATCTAACATGTATGTCAACATATTTAACATATATTGGACTACCTACAAGATAGGACAGAGGTGTAGGGAAGAAGGGGAAAATTTGCAGGTAAAGGTTATGCAAGGGTCAATGTTGGAAAAATTGCCCATGCATATGCTCTGTAAATAAAAAGCTTTAATAAAAATGGATAAATAAAGTATCAAGTTTTTAAAAAAAAAAAGCTGTTGGAAAAAAATAAATTATGCTTTCATATTTCCAATACTCATGACATTTTTAATTCTTTTTTGGGAACTGTTTCTGGCCTAGTTTGTGAGTCACACTTAAAAATGTCAATAATCTCTAATCTTTTTTGTTGTTTCTTTGTTTTTTGTTTTTTACTTAAAATATGATTACTTTCCTTGATTATTTAATTCATAAGTCAACTTTTATTATTTTCAAAATTAACTTTGCATTCACATGATAAAGATTAAAGGTTAAAAGAAGGCAAGAAGGAGAATAAATGCCAGGGAGAAGTCAGCAAAGATGCTTTTTCAATGATATTGGCACGATTGTGTAAAATCTTCATCTTTGGTTGACTTTGTAATTTTCTTCTCCCTTTTGATTTTGCCATGAGGTGAGAGTGAATGTTAAGTAGAAATGGTGGAAAGGGGGAAGAGATGATTCAAACCTTATTAGCTGATAATGAATATCAGACCAGATACAACATTGTTCATTATCTATCAATTATTAATGACATTTCCTGCAGGGACATTACAGAGTCATTGAAATATTGAAGAATATAATTGAATTATAAAGCACTTTATATTATTTGAATTCATCTGACCTTTCCTTCAAAGTTCTTTTTTGTTCAAATTATGTCCCTAATAATGGCTTATCTGATTTATCCCTGTGATGAAGGAACTGTACTACACAGATTTAATATGCATGGAATAATAAGCCTTTGAAAGCTTATATAGATAGCACAAATTTAAAAAAAAAAAACTAGTACTAAGAGAAAAATAACCCCTCATAGAAAAATCCTTAACAACATATAAAGTTCTGGAGGAAAAACAAAGAGTGATGTATGTTCCTAAGAGGCAAAACCAGACTGATTGTAAAATTGACCTCCTATTAGCTAGTTTAAATATGACTATTTTTAAGACTGGAAGCTTATTGTTGAAGAATTCTATATTAAATTATTGTTTGAGACTGATGGAAATATAGTTTATAAAAACTGTCATATCTGAGAGAAATGCAGATTTGAGATTTATGAATCCAAGACAGAGGTGATTCACAATATGAGGAAGCTCTGATTTGAAGTTTTGGAGTTCAGATTAAAAGTTATTTGAGACTTAGGGTCCAAGAAGCTGAAGGCAGAAACTCTCAACAGAAGGTAAGGCATTCACAGATAGAAAAAAAAAAAACTGCCAAAATTCAGAGACTCATGAAATTGAGGAAATTTATTAGATGAAATGAGACAGAAAGATATTGTAATTAATTCAAGAATCTGATCCTGTTGGAAGCTTGGCTGATGAAAGCTGAATAGAGAAAGCAGTCTCAGATACTGTGGGAAGAGCCTGTTCTGAAAGATTGTCTTGCTCTCTAGCATCAATTAAAATTTTAGAGTGGAAACCACTCAAAGTCTTGTTTCTGTTGTCCTTTTCTTCCTTCTATGGTCAAAGATAGAAATGCCACAGAAGACAAGTTTGAATAGCTGTAGGTACTAGGCTTAAATGAAATCAATTTTTTTTCTTTTTTCTTTTTGATAATTTATCCATTTTTATTATTTTTTATTTTTGAATTTATTTTTTATTAAAGCTTTTTACTTTCAAAATGTATGGATGGGTAATTTGACCCTTGCATTTTCCCCTCCTTCCTCCAACCCCTTCCTCCAGATGGCAAGCAATCCAGTATATATTAAACATGGTAGAAATGTATGTTAAATCCAATATATGTAAAGGTATTTATACAACTATCTTGCTGCATAAGAAAAATCAGATGAAAAAAGAAATAGTTTCAATTTGAGTTTTGTTTTTTACTTAAAATATGATTACTTTCCTTGATTATTTAATTCATATGTCAACTTTTATTATTTTCAAAATTAAGTCCAAATTTTATTTTCCAAATAATATAATACATGAATCCACAAAAAACAAATTTAAGTCTCAGGTCTCATATGCAATTAATGTGTTACCATAGGCATGTAATTCTCCCTTTCTTGGTCTCATCTTGCTTATGTCTAAAATTATGAGTAAAGGTTAGTGTACGAGTCTAAGAACTCCTCTCAAGACTATGTCCAATGAACCTAAGAGAATGGTTAGCAATAGTGATTTTTTTTAAAAAAAGAAGGCTAAAGAAATGTGTTTTAAGACTCACAAAATATAATGGAGAGAAGGTCAGAAAGGGAAAAAAAACAAAATAGAAGGAGACTTTTGAAAGTAAAATGTGGAATTTATTGTGTATTTTTTTTTTAAAAAGAAGCAATTGGGCAGACAGACATTCAGGAGTGGAGCCAAGATGACAAGATGGCAGAGTAAAACCAGGAAGCTACTCACCTAGTTTCTTTTGAAAACCTCATTAAATCAAGCCTCTGAAAACACTTTGATGGAATGAAACCATTTTCCAGCTCAAAATATATTGGAACATTTTTAAGAAAGTTCAGTCTCATTGGAGTGAAAAGGGTGTTCACCCTAGCTCAGATAGATTCTGGGAAAGCAGAGAAGAGGGTCATAATCAAAGCAAATCAGCAACTAAGACCCTCAGTCCTATCTCAGTAGAGGAGCAAATCAGTGAAGCAGCTTTCAGTCACAGCTCAGAAGGCAAACTTTGGGAAACCAGGGTGTTTCCTAAAAAGTACAAATACAAGAGGATCCTCTGCTCAAAGATAAAACTCAGGAATTTTGGGAGAGTGTTGCCTTTACTCCAGGAGCTGAGCTCAACCAAAAAAGTAAAAAGAGGAAATACCAAAAGAAAATAAAAAAAAAAAATGAGCAAGAAACTGAAAAGAACCTTGACCATAGAAATCTATTACAGTAACAGGAAAGACCAATACACCAACTCACATGAGGACAAAATGCGTACAGAAGAAATCTCAAAAAGTGATATGAATGGGTCTCAAGTCCAACATTGCTTCTTGGAAGTGCTCATAAGAGAGTGTAAAAGCCAAATAGGAGAGATAGAAGAAAAAAATGAGAAAAGAAATACAAGGAATGTGTGAGAGTCACACATGGAAAAGGAAGGAAAAAATTGGCTGAAGAAAACAGGTCCTTAAACTATAGAATAAATGGAATGGAAAAAAAGAGATGCAAAAGCTAACTGAAGTTAATCACCCATTGAAAACTAGAATGGAATAAATAAATAAAATGGAATCAGTGTACTACTGATTCTATCAGATATCAATAACTGGTCAAATGAAAAAGAAAAATGAATAAATGGAAGACAATGTTAAATTCACCATTGTGTGGAGAAAATTGACATAGAAAATAGATCCAGGAGAGTCAGTTTAAAAATTATTGACCTTCCTGAAGCCATGACTAAAAAAGAGTCTGTATAACATTCTTCAAAAGCTCAATAAAGAAAACTGCCTTGATATTCTAGAAATAGAGGACTTGTTGAAAGAACCCATGTGTCAACTTCAGAAAGATATCCCACATTGTTGCAAAACTCAGAACTACAATCTCAAAGAAAAATGCTGCAAATTGCCAGACAAAAGTGATTCAAATATCAAGAAGCAATAGTCAGAATTACCCAGGATCTGGCAGTTTCTAAATAAAAAATCAACAAGCCTGTAATACAATATTCTGGAAGGTAAAAAACCTAGAGTTACTATCATGAATGAACTACACAGCAAGACACAGCATCATTTTTCAGGGAGTTAATGGATCTGTAATGAAATAAGATACTTTCAATCATTTCTAATGAAAAAAAGAGAATTAAACAGAAAATTGAATCTACAAACACAGAACTCAAGAGAAGCATAAAAAGGTAAAAAGGGGAAATATATATAATTTAAAAGTTCAACTGTTTACATCACTAAATGTGAAAACAGTATCTATAACTTTTGAGAACTATATTTGTCATTGAGGAAATTAGAAAGGGGCATCACATATACTGAGGGGGTGCTTGTCAATGGACTCTAATGTGATGATATTAAAGAAAAATACATCAAGAGTTGCAAAAAAGCATGTACTGAGAAAAGAGATGCAAAAGACTTATTACAATCACTGAAAAGAAGGGAGGGGGATGAACATTGTTTGATGCTTGATTTCAGCAGTTTTGACTAGAAGAGGCAATAACTTAATCATTAAATTGGGTTCAGAAATTTCTTTAACCCTATAAAGAAGTAGGAGGAGAAAGAGGAAAGAAAAGTGAGGTACAGGATAGAAGAGAGAGCAGAAACACTAAGATGAAAGTTAAGAGAAGGGGACAAAGGTGATAAAAGATAAAGTTGTGGGTGGGGTGGATTAAAAACACTATTAACGACAGAGTGAAAATAGAGGACAAAACATACATAGGGGAGAAAAAAGGATGAAGGGAAATGCAGAGCTGATAATAACAACTATGAATGTGAATGGGATGAACTCTCCCATAAACCTGAAGTGAACAGATAGAATGGATTAAAAAACAGAATCCTACAGTATGTTGTTTAAAAGAAACACATTTGACACAAAGAGATGCATACAGAGTAAAGGTAAAAGGTTGAAACAGAATTTATTATGTTTCAGCTGAAGTAAAAAACAAAAAGCAGGGGAAGCAATTCTGATCTTAAATAAAACAAAAGTAAAAACAGATCTTCTTAAAAGAGAAGAAGGAAAGGGGACAGCTAGGTGGTGCAGTGCATAGAGCACCCGCCCTGAAGCCACAAGAACTTGAGTTCAAATCTGGCCTCATATCCTTAGCACTTCCTAGCTAAGGGACTCTGGGCAAGTCACTTAACCCCAATTGCCTCAGCAAATGAGGGAGAGGAAAGTGGAAAGTACACCTTGATAAAAGAGTACCATGAACAATGATGTAGTAAAGATACAAAATGTATATATATTATAAATAAATTAGAAGTACATAGGATAGTTTACCTTTCAGACCTGTGGAGGAGGAAGGAATTTGTGACCAAAGAAGCACTAGAAATAATTATTGATTGCAAAATAGATAATTTTGATTATATTAAGTTAAAAAGTTTTTGTACAAACAAAATAATGCAGACAAGATTAGAAGGAAGCAATAAACTGGAAAAACATTTTTACATTGAAAAGTTCTGATAAGGGCCTCATTTCCAAAATATATAGAGAATTGACTCAAATTTATAAGAAATCAAGTTATTCTCTAATTGGTGAAAGGATATGAACAGACAATTTTCAGATGAAGAAATTGAAACTATTTCTAGTCATATGAAAAGTACTCCAAATCATGATTGATCAGAGAAATGCAAATTAAGACAACTCTGAGATACTACTACACACCTCGCAGATTGGCTAAGATGACAGGAAAAGATAATGATGAATGTTGGAGGGGATGTTGGAAAACTGGAACACTGATACATTGTTGGCGGACCTGTGAACGAATGCAACCATTCTGGAAAGCAATTTGGAACTATGTTCAAAAAGTTACCAAACTGTGCATATTCTTTAATCCAGCATTGTTACTATGGGGCTTATATCCCAAAGAGATCTTAAAGGATGGAAAGAGATGCACACGTGCAAAAATATTTGTGGCAGCCTTTTTTTTTTTTTTTTTGTAGTGGCTAGAAACTGGAAACTGAATGGATGCCCATCAACTGGAGATTCGTTGAATAAATTATGGTATATGAATGTTATGGAATATTATTGTTTTGTAAGAAATGACTGCTAGGATGATTTCAGAGAGGCCTGGAGAGACTTGCATGAATTGATGCTAAGTGAAATGAGCAGAACAGGAGATCATTATACACAGCAACAAGAAGACTATGCGAAGATCAATTCTGATGGATGTGGCTCTCTTCAACAATGAGATGATTTAAACCAGTTCCAGTTGTTCACAAATGAAGAGAGTCAACTATACCCAAAGGACTGAGTGTGGACCACAACATAGCATTTCCACTCTTTCTGTTATTGTTTGCTTGCATTTTTGTTTTCCTTCTCAGGTTTTTTTTCTTTCTTTCCAGATCTGATTTTTCTTGTGCAGCAAGATAACTATATAAATATGTACACATATATTGGAAGTAACATATATTTTAACATATTTAATGTGTATTGAACTACCTGCAATCTAGGGGAGGGGATGGAGAGAAGGAGGGGCAAATTTGGAGCAGAAGGTTTTGCAAGGTTCAATGTTGAAAAATTACCCATACATATATTTTGTAAATAAAAAGCTATAATAATAAAATAACTGTAGATAAAATTTTTAAAAAATAAAATAAAATCTACCTGCCAAGACAAAACCAATAATTTCATACAGCAAATCTTTATGATTTTCAAAAGTCTCCTTAGGCAAACAAAATTAAATCTAAATAATTGGAAAAGTTTTACAATTCTGCCTAAAATGATCTACTTGTTCAGTGACATACCAATCAAGCAGTCATATGGTGAAGAACTAGAACAAATAATAACAAAATTCATCTAGAAGAACAAAAGGAAAAGAATATCAAGAGAATTGATAAAACAGTAGAAAGATGGTGACTTATCAATATCAGACCTAAAAGTATATTTTAAAGCAGCAGTCATTAGAACCATTTGATGCTGGCTATGAAATAGAGTCATTTATCAGTAGACAGAATAGATACACATAACACAATAATCAAGGCCTATTGCAATCTAGCATTTAATAAATCCCCAAATTCTCTTCTGGGGAATTACTTCTGGTGTAAGAACTCAGTATTTGACAAAAGTTGCTGGGAAAACTCGAAAATAGTATATCAGTAACTTGGCAGAGACTTACATCTCACACCACATACAAAAATAGGGTAAAAGTGGGTACATGATTTGGGCATAAAGTAAAATACCATAAACAAATTAGGAGAGCAAGGTATAATTTACTATCAAATCCTTAGAGAAGAGAGGAATTTATTTTTATTAAAGCTTTTTATTTACAAAACATATATATGGGTGACTTTTTAACATTTACCCTTGCAAAACTTTTTGTTCCAAAATTTCCCCTTCTTCCCCACATCCCCTCTTTTAGCTGACAGGTAGTACAATACATGTTAAATATATTAAAATATGTGTTAAATCCAATATATGTATACATATTTATACAGTTATCTTGCTGCATAAGAAAAATCAGATCAAGAAGGAAGAAAAAACTGAGAAAGAAAAGAAGGGAGGAATTTATGACCAAAGGAGAAGTAGAGAACATTATTAAAGGAAAAATGTACAACTTTGATTACATTTAATTTAAAAAAGGTTTTTTTTGTTTGTTTGTTTTTGTCAAATAAAAGGAACAGAAACAAGATTAAAAGAGAAGTACAAAGCTGGTGGGGAATTTTTGCAGGTGGTATTTATGATAAAGACCTCTTTTCTGAAATTATAAATAATTATGTCAAATTTATAAGAATACAAGTCTTTTCCCAATTAATAAATGTCGAAGGATATGAACAGTCAATTTTCAGATGATGAAATCAAAGCCATCTATAGCAATGTGAAAAATACTCTAAATCACTCTTGATTAGAGAAATTCAAACTAAAACAACTCTCATATACCACCTCACTCCTCTCAGACTGGCTAAATTGACAGGAAAATATAGTGATAAATCTGACAAACCTGGTACATTAATGCATTGTTGGTGGAGTTATGAAATTATCCAATTATTCTGGAGAACAGGTTGGAACTATAACCAAAAGGCTTTAAAACTGTGCATAACATTTGACCCAGAAGTGCCATTATTGGATCTTTATCCCAAGGAAATCATAAGGGAAGAAAAAGGACCCACATGTGCAAAAATGTTTGTAGCAGTTCTTTTTGTGGTTGTAAAGAATAGGAAAATGAGTAGACACCCATCAATTGCTGAACTGCTGAACAAGATGTGGTATATGAAGATAAAGGAATATTATTGTTTATAAAAATCTCGAACACACTGATTTTAGAAAGGCCTGGAAAGAATTACTCTAATTGATGCTGAGTAAAACAAGTAGAACCAGGAATACATTGTACACATGATAGCAAGAATGTGCAGTGACCAAGTATGAAAAACTTGATTCTTAGCGTTTTAGTGATGCAAAGCAAAATCCAATAGGCTTTGGATAGAAAATGCCATCTTCATCCAGGGGGAAAAATTATGGAGACTGAATGTAAATAAAGAGATGTCATTTGCACTTCTTTTTCCTGTTTTTTTTTTTTTTTTTTACCTCCCCTTGGTTTTTCCTGATTGCTCTGATTTTTTCTCCCAACATTATTCATAAAATAACATGTATTACAAAGAAGTATTTTTTAAAGAAGCAACTGTTATAAAATGCATGTACACAATTTATTATACTATTCTCCTTTGGGGCTCTACTCTGAATATTAAAATGCTATTGGGGGGTGTAAAATAAGGAACTGAATAATGAAATAAAATATATTTGATGGAATTCCTGGGGATAGTCATGTGATTCTTGGCATTAGTGATTTCCCTTAAATATATATTAACCACACAGTTTTCAGGAACCTTTGATGAGAGAGAAAAGCAAAGAAAATATTTTCTAAGTTTGTGGATAGAGTGAAAACCTATGGCAGCTCCATCTTCATGTGAATCAAGCTACACCAAAAGAAGACATGTCTTTGAACATCATGTTGTCAGTATTCATTACTTCAGTAGCCCTTATGCTGTCATTCATTATATCCTGAGAAATATGTAAATGAAATAAGTTGCGAGTACTCCATTAAAGGATTGCATACTGTGAAAGAACTTATTGCTGAAATTAATATATCGAAATGTAATAGATAAACTTCTAATTCCCCTCTGTACATTCCTCAGTTAACTGATTTTTCTTTAATTTGCATATTCAAATCAGTTGAATTGTCTCATATTGTCTTTTTAATTGGATATACACCCTATCACTGATCAAGTCTTTAATCTTTCTTCATGTTAACCCATTTTTCATCTAGCTGGCTTTTTTTTTTTTTTAAGGTGGTGATCCCCATAATGTGTTGAATAGTCTTGCCACCTATCCATCTTTTGAATTTAAATAAAATTTTTTGATTAGTTTTATTTTTGTTCCACAACAGGTTTTTTTCCATTACCTCCATTTTAATCCCCCCAAAAAGACATGCCACATAACAACACTTTAAAAAGAAAAAAGATCTGAAAAATTAATTGACACATTGAAAAAATCTGAAATAATATGTAGTAGATTATATCCAAGGGAGTTTTCCAACTCTGTAAAACAGTGGAAAACAGATTGTATTGTTTTATTTGTTCTTTGTAATTTAGAAATTTTGTCATTTGATTGTTTTATGGTCATAGTTCTTTCCATTTCCATTGTTCTACTCATTGTGCTTCTTTTTTCTTCAATATTCTTACTTAATTCTTTCTTAGATCATATAAATCTTTACATATTTCTTTATATTCATTATATTTGTAATTTCTTTTAGCACAGTAATGTTCAAATATATTCATAAATTGAAATGAGTTTAGAATTCTTTTCCAGTAGACATCTGCTTTATTTTCGGTTCTTTACTACCATTAAAAAAAAAAAAAAAAAAAAAAAAAAAAAAAAAAAGGTTTCTATAAATATGTTGCTATAAATGGAGACTTTTGTTATGCCAGTTTTCTTTTGGGAGTATAAGCCTAGATTGAAATCTCTGGGTCAGAGATTATGGGCAATTTTGAACAATTCCAAATTACTTTTCAAAACTACTATACTCATTTATAGCTTCACAATAATTCATTAGCACATCTATGGTCTCATAATTCCTCCAAAATTTACTTTTCTCAACTCTTGTCATCTTTACTAATTTGTTGACTATGAAAAGAAACTTCAGGGAAATTTTGATTTTTGTTTCTCTTTTTATTAATGATTTTGAGTTACTTTGAAATATGACTATTCATAGTTAGCAATTATCCTTTTGAGAACTATTTCTAATAGAAAAGTAGCCGAAGGATAGTAACAAATACTGCAAGAAATTGGAATACTGTTGTTCTTCAGCTTGTGTAATTTTGAAGAATCATGGGTGTCTCTTTGGACACCTTGATTAAGTTCCATTTAATTTGTTTTGTAAAGCTAATGATGCTGGTGATTAATTAACATCTTCTGCATATGACTCTCTAGAGATCCACTTATGTTATAAATAAGAGTTCCATGTGTACTGAAAAATGTAGTGCTATACATTGAATAGCTATTGGTCATCATAAGATACCCTCATTCTCTTTCCTAGCCACATCACAAACAAGAATTCCAGAAACTTCATGCTGATTAGAATGATATTTTCCCCCTACTACAAGAAAATTGTTTCATGGATTCAGCTGATAATGACTTCTGATTTGATGCCTCTTTTTTCTTAGATGGGGAAATAAATAACTAATAATCTCTAAAGAGTACAACAGAAATAAATCCCAAAGTTCCTCCTAATGTCCAAACCCTGGATGTTTCCATGAGGAAAAATGTTTTCTTTTGTGAAAACAAAGGGACAAAGTGTTGGTTAGAAAGCACGGGGTATAGTAGAGAACTAAAGTGTTCACGCTACCTTCTAATCAGGAATCATTCAAAAGAAAAGTTTTAAATTTAACTTAACATTTTAAAAAAATTAAAGAAAAGTGAGTATATTAACCATTATTGTTTTTCTGTCTAAACAAGAAAGAAATAGTTGCATGTTTATCTTTCTTTTATTCTTTTATCCATTTTATTTTTCTATGATTTCTGAAAAACAATGTGGATTTCAACATTGTTCAAAATCAAGTATCGGCAATTACTGGGTAAGTTATTCTGAATTATGAAATAATGACACCTAAGATGTTACCCTTCAACACTCAATTCAGGTGCAAGCAATGTCATGAATATAGCTTCTAACAAATATACCTCTTAATCATTAGTTGTCATTTTTTCTTGACCATGAACAAACTGCTATATGCATCACAGTAGACACTTTTGTTACAGTGGTCCATTTGTGTGCAGCTGACCCTGCCTGGTTGTGTGGGAGGAAAAGAATTGTCTATACCTAAGGCCAGGGCTCTGCATTGCTGTCCATTCAGCATATTAACATCTCACTATCAAATAATATCTAAGGTCCTACATGGAAAATTATTTGCAATCCAACAAAGAATCAGATTAGCAATCTAAGGGATCAAAAGCTTACTCACTGTAGTGGCTATATAATTATGTGCAACTCAGCTAAGCTTAGAGACCCTTGGCTTCTCTTCTATATGATATTTTATTGACTGTTATATCTACCTTGCTGAGATGTTGTGTGGTTCAAATGAAATGATGTGAGCAAAGTGTTTGGCAAATTACAAAATACTATATTTATGTCAATTAATAATAGTAATAAAGATGACTGTAGTAATTGCAGCAGCAGCAGCAGCAGCAGCAGAAAAGGAGTGAATTTTCCATAACGGTTTTTAGTGCTTAATAGCTATTAGCTGTTTAACAAATGCTAGTTAACTAACTTAATGTTAATAGTAGAGGTATTTTAGAGTAACATGGAATATTCAAGTATACATAAGGGCCCCAAACATGTAAATACAAAGTCTTTTCCTTTTTTATCTTTAAAATCATATAGTTGGAACAAGGAGATTTAAAGCTGACAAAACAGAGTAAAGCAAATTAACTTGAATAAACTTTGATATAAAAATAAGCTATATCAGGATTGTTTCTTACTGGTTCTAAGGAAAATGCTCTTAACCAAAGTTGGACAGTGACTTAATCATGTAAAATAAGATGGTTTTCCTGAAATCATAAAAAAAAATTTAAAAATCAATTAAAAAATGGGGGTAGATTATGACTTCATTGCAATAAGGAAATTACCTTTATCCACTTAAGTCTACAATTCTAGTCTTCTAGAATAGTCTAGCACAAGCAAAGTCTCCATGACTTGTTCAATTTCACAGTGTTTGCATGTGCTAGAGACAAGACTTAAAAAACAGGTCATTTTTGTGTGAAAGCTAGCTAGACCATGCTCTCTCTCAGAAATATGGACAGAGGAAAAACAAATATATGTGTATTCCAGAAGGAGGTCCATCAGCAGAACTTCTTGTGCTTCTTCCTCTAATGAGAATTGACTCAATTTAGAGAAGCAGGAAAATTTGAAAAGAGATTGAGGTATAATGTTGTAATGAATAAAGGGCTTTGTAAGAATTTGTAGTAATTCCTGCATGTGTTTTCTTGAAATGGAGTGAGGAAGGGGGGAACAGAGAGAGGGGAGGGGAGAGAGAAAGGGGGAGAGGAGAGAGAAGGGAGGGAAGAAGAGAAAAGAAGAAGTAGAGCAAGAAGAAGAAAAAAGAAGAGGAAAGAAGAAGAAAAAGGTGGTGGTGATGATGATGAAGATGATGATGATGATGATGAAGGAAGGAGGAGAATGGGGAAATATAGAAGAGGAGAGGAAGGGAAGGAGAAAAGAGGAGAGAAAGTATGATTGATGCATGTTGTAGAAGCCATTTTAAAATAATGAAAGTAGTATGTGTTCTTTTGGGGGGGGGTTGTTTTGTTTTTTAATTCTCTATCAGGGATAAAGGGCAAGAATACATGATGTAACAAAATGGATTCTTCACTATTACCACTTTTATAAAAATACTGTTCAGTTCTTTGATTATTAGGCTTATTTTTGTTTTATTCATTTATCCAGTTTTGGCAGAAGTCACAAAGTAGCTATGAGAAACCATACAACAGTGACAACATTCATTCTTTTGGGCCTGACAGACGATCCAGATTTACAGATTGTGATTTTTCTCTTTCTCTTCCTAACATACATACTGAGCATTGGAGGAAACCTTATCATCATCCTTCTTACCCTTCTGGATCCCCATCTGAAAACGCCCATGTATTTCTTCCTTCGCAATTTCTCCTTTTTAGAAATATCTTTGACATCTGTTTGTATTCCCAGGTTTCTAGTCACCATTGTGACCATGGACAAAAGAATTTCCTATAATGCTTGTGTGACTCAGTTGTTTTTTGCTATATTGTTGGGGTCTTCAAAGTTTTATCTCTTAGCTGTTATGTCGTATGATCGCTATGTGGCCATCTGCAAGCCTCTGCATTATATGGACATCATGAATAACCTAGTATGTACCAAGCTTATCCTTGGCTCATGGCTAGCTGGCTTACTGACAATCTCGCCAGGACTTATCATGGGCCTCCAACTGGATTTCTGTGGTGCTAATGTCATTGATCACTTTGTCTGTGACTATTCTCCAGTTCTGCAGCTCTCCTGCACTGACACTCAGGTCATTGAGCTGTGGAGTTTTATTTTAGCCTTACTGACACTCTTAGCCACTTTGGCTCTAGTACTTCTTTCTTATGCAAATATCTTTAGGACAATTCTGAGAATCCCCTCCAAAGAGCAAAAGAAAAAGGCTTTTTCTACATGTTCTTCTCACATGATTGTTGTCTCCATCTCTTATGGCAGTTGTATCTTCATGTATATTAAACCTTCAGCCAAGGAAAGAGTAACCTTTAACAAAGGAGTAGCCATCCTCACCACTTCAGTGGCCCCCCTTCTAAATCCTTTCATCTACACTTTAAGAAACAAACAAGTAAAGCAAGCCTTCAAGACTATAACCAGAAAAATGTTTTTCTCAATCAAATGAAAATGTTTCACATTGTTATTTTGTATGGAACTGGATTAATCTTCTATGTACATTGTTATGATAATACTATTCCTCTGATCAAAATCATTCTAGTTTGTTTCTAGTTGCCTACTGAATAAGCTCATACACTTTTCTTCACATTTAAGGTTTGCCACAATATGCTAACTCCTTATTTTTCCAGGCTAATATCTTTTTTTTTAATAATAGCTTTTTATTTTCAAAATATATGCAAAAAGAGTTTTTAAAATTCACCTTTGCTAAAACTTGTGTTCAAATTTTTTCTCCCTCATTGCCTTCCACCCTCTATCCTATTCAACAAGTAATCCAATATAAGGTAAATGTACACTTTTACTATACATATTTCCACATTTATCTTGCTGTACAAGAAAATCAAATCAAAGAGAAAAAAATGAGAAAGAAAACAAACAACAAGTAAACATTCAGGCCCCACAGTCTTCTTTCTGGATGCAGATAGGTCTCTCCATAACAAGTCGATTGGAATTGGTTTGAATAATCTCATTGTTAAAGAAAGCCAGAGCTCTTCATCACATGATCTAGTTGTAGTTATGTACAATGCTATCTTGGTTCTACTCACTTCACTTAGCATCAGTTCATGTAGGTCTCTCCAGACCTTTCTGAAATTTTGATTATTTCTTATAGAACAATAACATTCCATAATATTTACATGTCATAACTTATTCAATCATTCCCCAACTGATGGGTATACAGTCAGTTTCCAGTTCTTTGCCACTACAAAAAGGGCTGCTACAGATATTTTTGCACATGTAGTTTTGGGATACAGACCGAGTAGAGACACTACTGGATCAAAGAGTATGCACAATTTGATAGCCTTTTACACGTACTTCCAAATTGCTCTTGAAATGTTTGGATCTTGGTCACAATCCCACCACAAACATATTAGTGTCTCCTGGATAATAATATCTTGCTAGTTTACATTTTTATTGAAGTATACTATTTCCTTCAACAAACTAGCACTTTATTTCCTTTCTGTCTTTGCCAACATTATCCCTTATGATTGGGATGTTTGTTTCTCCTTTTCCTCCCTTTAACCATCTTAATCTTGTCAAGTTCCTTTGCTTTTTTAAAAGCATAATTAGGCTTGTTTCCCAATCATTAGGGACTTTTTTCTTCCCAAACCTGACAAAACACTACTATCTCTCATATTATTAAATATCATGTAATTTTAGGCTTCATTTGGTTTTGGTCATATCTTCTTATATACCTATGAGCTCCATGAAAGTAACCATGTTTGATATAAAATTTATGAATTTTCTCTTTCCCTTAGTATTCAGTACAATATTTTGGGTAGAATAGATTAATTAATCTATTTTCAGTTGTTATTTGTATTTATTCAATCATAAAAAATAACAAAAGTTTTAAAAAGCAGTGTTTCTCAATATTCTCTAAAAGTCCATGTATTCTAAGTACTTTATTTTCTCACTCTCTCATTTTAAGTAATTCAATTCATTTCACGAATAGACTCTTTGTGTCTCTCCTCTTTCTGTTTCCTATTTTTAGAGATTCTACTGGCTTTATAGACTGAAAGTAAAGAATCTGTCTTCTGTAAAATCTCTAGAGAACCCAGTATATGATAACTATTTCACAAATACCTTTAAAAAATACATTTTATATAGGGAGTAACCAGTTTAATAATCACTATAATTTAGGATTTAATTTTCTACAATTTCATATCCCCTGCAAAGAATTACCCAATTAACATAAGCCTTTTGCTCTTCAACTTGTATTCATAGAACAAATATTCCACAATTTCAAAGATCCCATTTCCATGTAGTCACATAATTTAAAGTGATATGAAAGGTTGGTATATAGAGTAAATAGCATGGCATGATTGTGAAATGCTGTAACATCTCAGAATTCTTTCTTCCATTTTATTCTTTTGTTAAACTTAGTGCTTCAAGAGAAGCATGTGCTATATTGTTAGAGATCTATGCCAATGTATTTTTCAGACTTCTTACTTTGTGCCAATTTAAGTACTTAGAAAAATTATCACTCCTTGGGAAGGAAAAAAGGAAGGAAGGAAAGGAGGGAGGAAGGGAAGGAAGGAGGAAGAATCATTTTCTTGCTCTACATTTACAGATGGAATAATATTTTTAAAATGCTCTCCCAAAGGTAGTGGGTATTAATAACCTGGAATGAATGGATGGAATTTGAGGGTAATGGCAACAGTGGGAGATGAAATAAGTGATGTCTAAAAAGTATAGGAATAGTCTAAAGGACTCAGGTGAATTTCTGTCCATTCAGTTTCCAATGGTGGACTTCTCCTCCCTAACTGTGTAAGGATATTCTAACAAGATGTATTTTCCTTCCTTATCTCTTTTAATTAGAGTTGTTTTCATTTTTGCTTTATCTGAGATCAGAATTGCTACCTCTGTTTTGGTTTTTTGCTTCAGCTGAAGCCTAATAAAATCTGCTACAACACTTTACCTTCTGTAACTCTGTAATTTCTGTTACTTCTGTAACTCTCTGTTTCAAACATATTTTTTGTAAAGAACCTATTGTATAAACAGGGAAAATATTTTTACAGTTAAAGGTTCTGATAAAGGTCTCATTTCCAAAATATATACAGCTGTAACTGACTCTAATTTATGAGAAATCAAGCCATTCTCAAATTGATAAATGGTCAAAGGATATGAACAGACAATTCTCAGATGAAGAAATCGAAACTATTTCTAGCCATATGAAAAGATGCTCCAAATCATTATTAATCAGAGAAATGCAAATTTAAGACAACTTTGAGATACCACTACACACCTGTCAGATTGGCTAGAATGGCAAGGAAAGATAATGCGGAATGTTGGAGGGGATGTGGGAAAACAGGGACACTGATACATTGTTGGTGGAATTGTGAATACATCCAGCCATTCTGGAGAGCAATCTGGAACTATGCTCAAAAAGTTATCAAACTGTGCATACCCTTTGATCCAGCAGTGCTACTACTGGGCTTATATCCCAAAGAGATACTAAAGAAGGGAAAGGGACCTGTATGTGCCAAAATGTTTGTGACAGCTCTCTTTGTAGTGGCTAGAAACTGGAAAATGAATGGATGCCCATCAATTGGAGAATGGTTGGGTAAATTGTGGTATATGAATGTTATGGAATATTATTGTTCTATAAGAAATGACCAGCAGGAGGAATACAGAGAGGTTTGGAGTGAGTTACATGAAGTGATGCTAAGTGAAATGAGCAGAACCAGGAGATCATTATACACTTCAACAACGATACTGTAAGAGTATGTATTCTGATGGAAGTGGATTTCTTTGACAAAGAGAAGATCTAACTCAGTTTCAATTGATCAATGATGGACAGAAGCAGCTACACCCAAAGAAAGAACACTGGGAAATGAATGTAAACTGCATTTTGGTTTTTCTTCCCAGGTTATTTTTACCTTCTGAATCCAATTCTTCCTGTGCAACAAGAGAACTCTTCAGTTCTGCACACACATATTGTATCTAGAATATACTGTGCCATATTTAACATGTATAGGACTGCTTGCCATCTGGGGGAGGGGGTGGAGAGAGGGAGGGGAAAAGTCGGAACAGAAGTGAGTCAAGGGATAATGTAAAAAAATTACCCAGGCATGAGTTCTGTAAATAAAAAGTTATAATTATGAAAAAAAAAAGAACCTATTATAGGGGGAGTGTGCTTTTTAATCCACTCTGCTATCAGCTTCTGTTCCATGGGAGAGTTCATTTCATTCACATTCACAATTATGATTACCAGCATTGTATTTTCCTCCATCCTATTTTCTCCTCTATATTCTTTTGTCCTCTCTTTCCACTCTGTCCCTCCTTAGTAGTGTTTTATTTTTAATCCATCCCACCCTCTAATTACTCTTCCTTTTATTACCCCTCCCCCATTCTCTTGCCCCATTCTCCTAGTGTTTCTGCCCTTCCTTCCATCCAGTCTTACCTTTTCTTTCCCTTTTTCCTCCTATTTTTTAAAGATAAATTTTTATGTTCAACTGAATGATTAAGTTATTCTTTCTTTGAGCCCAAACTGATGAGATTAAGTTTCAAACCATGCTCATCACTCTTCTTTCTTTTCCTGTATTGCAATAGGTCTTTTATCCCCTTCAGGAGATCTCATTTATCCCATAATACCTCCTCTTTCCTGTCCTCCCAGTAGTCCTTTTCCTATTACAATGTTTTTTCTTTGATATCGTCATATCAGAATCCATTCACTATCACATCTTCCATCCATGTGATGCCCCCTCTAATTGCCAGTAATAGATACAATTCTCAAAAGTTACAGATATCATTTTCCAATCTAGGTCTTAGTTGACAATCGGCTATTTTTAAGAATCTCTCACTGGTTTTTCTGGACTCTGAGCTGGACTGAATATCCCTTTCACTACAGTGAGACTAACCTTTCTTGAAATCATTCCAATCTATCTTAAGGTGGAGAGTGATTTCTTCTTGTCAGACTCTGTTCAGAGGCTGTGATTTTTGAGAGAAACTTGGAGAGCTCAAGCAACATCCTAGCTTAATTCTGCCATCTTGGCTCCTATATAATGATACTCTAGATGGATTGGAAGAGTACTGTGTCAAAGATCATCAGACTATTATCTTGGCAAATTTAAAGGTGCAATCTTACCTCTTTCTAGATGAACTGAAGACCTTTATGTCTTAAAGAGATCAATCCAATTAATTTAAATATTCCTAAGAGAAATGAATCGTATTATTCAAAAGCAGCACACAGCAGTAAACCTCCATTCTAGGTAAAGTTCTAATCTTATTTACCATCTTGGCTTAGTTTTGTTTTGGCCAAACTGTTGGTTTCATAGATTCTCATAAAATTGACAATTTATAATGTCAAGCATCCATCTGTCTTCTTTTCATCTGCTCTGCCATATTTCCCAAATTCAAGCTTTCCTGATCTGGGTATTGGCTCTAAGAAGGCAACTGACCAGAAAAAAAAAAAAAAAAAAAAAAAAAAGGTAGAACATAGTTCTGTTCTTAACTGGAAAGAACTGAGTTCATTCCCTCAGCATAAAAGCTCCCTTTTGTTTGTCCTTTCCTGTTCCCTAAATTCCTTTTTTCTTCACTACATAAAATTTATTTTTTATATAAAAATGTATAACCAGCACCTACTTTTAAATCAATTAATTTATGGAATCAGTTTTGATTTTTTTCTTCCACATTTTAATATTGGCATACATGAGGGAAAATTAAATTGTGTTGAACTTGTTATAGTAGAGAATTCTTTTTAGAATATACATTGCTTAATCACTACTATGGTCTTTAAAAACTTCAATTAAGTTTCAAATAAAAAATTAAAGAGACCATGACAGCTTTGCTGTAATTTTTTTACAGCAATTTTTTTTTCTATACAACAATCTCTGAGTAGGAATGCAGGTCAACTTATTCATGTTGTTCCATATCCGTATTTAAGCCAACTCAGTCATATCTCATTTTTTTACAGAAAAATGCTAAAATACACATTGCAGTAAGTGTTCCCTAAATTCCCACCATTTTACCTGACCAAGAGCTTATCCAGTGACCAGGCTTTATTTCTTCTTCATTTGACCATTAGCATTACAAGTTTTGTGCTAAAATTTGTATTGCCAACTTTTCTATACCTCTCCTTTATAGAGAATTCCCATTCTGCTAGGAATGCATCTCTTTAGTTTAACCCTTTTCATAAAGTGGAATTATTTCAGCAAGCAATTTGCATAGAAAGCTTGATGTTCATACAATAAAGTTATCAATTATTCCCTTTTTCCAATCCACCATTAACTCTCTAACACTCAGAATAAAAGGAAAATAATGTATCAGATGTTGAGCAAGTATGACTGGAACATATGAAAAAAAAGAGGAGAAAAATCTGACAGGCAAAATGCATATGTATTAATGCTGGAGAACTCTAAAATCTAAACATCAACACTTCTGATCCAACCTCCATGATCCCATGGGCAGAGGCACAAATGGAAATTCAGTCTTCTGATTTAGGTCTACAGAATGAACTCTTATTACCACCACTACAACTACTAATACCAACTAGAGACTGATAAAAAAAAAAAAAAAAGCATTTCATAGTACCCATCCTTGCAACAGTCAAACTGCCCAACTCTGTGGGGAAGAATTGCAGTATGAGACATTAAGAGTAAAAAATATATGACTTTCTAACTGAGAAGTAGCTATAGCTAAGAGACCCCCAGAGTGGCATTTCCATGTATGTCAAACATTCAACAAAGGAAGGAGTAAGTTTAAACTTACTTAGACTTACTTAAACTTAAAGAGACAGCAATGCTGAATACTTCTGTTGCCTCTATGTTGAACCCCTTTGTTTATAACCTACGGAACCAGCAAGTGAAGCAAACCTTTAAAGACATGGCCAAAAATATTATTTTCTTACGACATAAATATAGAGGGTTTTTTTTAATAAAATACATGCCTGAAAATAAAGGAAAACCTAAATAACCAATAAAAGCCTTCTTTCCTCTTCAGAGCAGTGTGTGAATTATTTGGTACAAATATATTTAATATTGTTTATTTTCATATACATATATTTAATATTTTATTCCGTGTGTGTATGTGTGTGTGTGTGTGTGTATGTGTGTGTGTGTATAGAATGGAGACATAAGGTGAACAACTTACAGGAATGTTTAAATTGGTTTTTTTTTCTGTTATTTCTATGTCTCTGTGACCTACATAAGTATGGTTGTGTGCTAGCCAATATTTACTTAAACTTTAGCTATATTTACTTAATAATGACGTTTATCCTTGTTCAATGTTATCAATATTTAGACTTTTAGTTTAAATGCTGTCAGCTCAGTAATATGAAGTTTGAAGATCTGATGGATGATTCCTCTCAGAACCAGGGAAACTGAAAGCATTCTGTTCTAATCTGCTTTTGGCACCAATGTTTAACATTCAATTAGGGGAGAGGGCACCTATTTCTCAATGCTCCCCAACTCATGGTCTAATCCTTTGTAACAGAATCTATAAAAGCTGTATATCTTTACTAATTCTTTAGCCCTTCTACTGTGAGCTTTCTCTCTTTCCCTTATCTCATGGTGGAATTGTTCATTCTCATGAGAATTTATTAATAAACAGCAATCTTTCTGCTTTCTACTTTGAGTGATCTCTGAGTACTCATTTTGGGTAAGGGTCTTCTACATCATACACAGTTGGGGGCTCTTCTGGGATGGGGTCTTTGGGGGAGATGACTGTGTGTACCCTGGACAAGAACAGGTACCCATGGAATAGTTTTCTCCATGGTCTATGGCTCTGGGTAATCAGCCTCCCTCCCCACTTAGACAATGACCCGAGGCAGAGATACTTAGTGGAAAGAAGAATTGAAGATTGAAGGAAGTAGAGTTGGCATCACAATCTGAAAGATATGTGTAAACTTGAGGTAAAGCTCTTGGGAGTCTGGGGGTCCATTGTCTGGGTTGAGGGAAACTCCGAGGGATTAGCCCTCCTAAATTTGTTTTTGTGTTGAGACTGCTTTAGACCCCAAGGAAAGAACTTTCGTGAGGAAGCTCTCAGGTGACTGCCGGGTGTGAGGGTAATAATGAAGGGCCCCTGCTGACATCTGGATTGGGTCCAAGGTGGTAAAATGGGATAGAAGCAGTCCAAGAATTTGTATCAGGATGTTAGCTAGGGAATTCAAAACTGGGATGAACTTCCCAGAAAAAAAGGGAAGAAAACTGGGAGGATGTTCCCAGGACTATTTAGGTATATCAGACTTAAATCTGTATGTAAAAGGTGAAAATAGAGTTCTGCATGTGTCTGTGTGTGTAAGTCTGCTTTGTTCTCTGTGTTCTGTGTTAAAAGTTAGCAAGTTTGTGGAATAAGAATTCAGCCTCTATGTTACAGGCTTAGAAAAATATCAGGCTGAATTGCTGGAATTGGAATTAATTCAGAATAGTAATTCTTTCACAGTGGCTCAGAATGTATTGTTCTTAGATAATGGTAAGGTAATTTGGGAGCTAATTTTGGGCTTTTCAAGATTGGAATAGTGCAAGGAAAGAAGGGGGAAAATAAAAACATAGATTAAAAGTTTGGAAAGTTTTGAGAAAATAGAAGAATAGTGTGCTATCACTCCTGCAAGCAAGAAGTCTGTTATCAGAAATCAGGCTTGTGATATCCTGCCAGAGGGAAAAAAAAAAAAAAGAAAAAAAAATCTCAGGGTAAAGCAAAGATTGGTGCTTAACTCTTTTCTGGCTTACTAAAGAAAAGAAGTTTAAATGGAATATCTAGGTAGATTTTGGGAAATTTCACAAACGAAAGTATTGGTTAATTTTAAAATAACTTTAAATAGGTATGTGTGTTAAGATTGGAAACTTAAGATTGGAAATAAGAAATATATTGGATATATTTCCAGATATTGGAAGGGAGGAATAAAAATAGAGAAAGAGAGGTAAATAACTGAACATGGAAGCTCTCTGACCTATTGGACCTGTGGGAAAACTAGGCATACTTCTAAAAGGAAAAAAAAAAATTGTTCCAGGAGAAGAAAGAAAAATCATTATTAGCAAGTTTGCTTTCATGGAATTAGAGAACAGAAAGTTTAAGAATTTGATAATTGTTTGTCTGCCACATTTGATTAAGAGTTTTGGGAACTTACTATATTTTAAAGAGGTACTATAATTTTGAAATCGGGGGAAATAATTTTACTGTTGCCTTGCACATGTTAGATTTATTCTGAGTATAAAATCTTAAGAACTGTTTGAATATTGTGGCCTTTACAACTGAAAAGAAAAACTTTTTTTGCTTTATTATTTGGTTGAACTTCAAATTAAAATATAGGTTATCAAACAAAATGCCAGTAGCTTACCTTAGGGGAGGTTGTGTTTATATCTCTCTACTTAAATGGTATGTTGCTTTCTAGAAGTATTGGGTACTTTGTAAATAATATTATAAGTTTTATGAAAGTTGGTTCAAAGTTAATTGTGAATCTTGAAGTTTAAAAAAGGGGTGATTTAAAGAAAAAGAAAAGAAAGATTGATTTACAAAAGTAATTAATAGTTTAAATGGAGCATCTACTCAGAAGGGTTATTGGTTTGGGAGTGTTTAAAGTATGTCGGAGAAGATTTGAGCAAGTAGGCATTGGGAGGAGAGAGACAGAGAGATGGGACAGGAGAATGAAGGTGATTTAAGAAGGATTGATTAGTAGGAGCAAATGATTTCAAGAAGAATCAGTGGGAAAAAGAAGGAATTGGTTGGAAAGGGTAGTCACAGAGAGACGGCTGTGAGACGGGATGTGGTTTTGATGTTTTCAAGAACTTTTCTGATTCTTTTATGTGAAAATAGGAAGTTTTAATTACCTGTATTGATGCCAATTATCTGAAAGGGACTTCAAGAATAATAAGCTTCGTTCTTTTGAAAATGTTTTTATTGTGGATAATATGTAGTTTGGGATAGTATTGGATATTTTAAGAGCAAAATGGTATAGTATCCAACTTATTCAAGATGCAACATCTAACTTGGGTATGTAAGAATTGTGTGAATTTTCTGGGATAAATTACTTACTGTTACCAATATAAGGTCATGGTAAATAACTGTTTGGTATTTATCTGAAACTTTGGAGATAAAATCTCTTGGACTTGTATTTAAAACTCCATTCTCTTATGTCCTGAAGATTGAGTTTTAACTGCCTATGTTACGTTATAGTTATGTTCTTGCATTTTTTCTTCCTGTAATTGATTGCTCTGATCAGAACAATGGTCAATAGAAACTCTTAATACAATTCAATTATGTCATATCTTGTTCTTTCCAACCTGGTTATATGTAATCATTATATCCTAAATGCTAAGGCAAATAAGTAGTTAGCCTGGTCATCTATCTGTTACTGGATATTTGTGTTTTGTTTTTAAAAGGTTTGAAGACAATTAACAATGGTCTGTGAAATCTAATTGCTGTTTTATTTATTGGAAATATAGCTGACAGCTGTTTGCCTGCCTTGTGAAGCAAACTCAAATGCTGGCTCTTCACATTTGACAGCAGTCTGGTGAATCAAGTGTTTCTATCTCAGATGTTAGATTTGGTTTTTTGCTGTTCTAGATCTTGGTCAAAGTACAGATTATTGAACCTCTTCTGAGACATGGATCGGCCCATCTGAAGCTTTGATAGTTGTTAACACCCCACACCCACCCCCTGCATGGATTAAGAGCCTTCACCCATTTCTCAGCCTGAAGCAGCTTAAATTGAGACCATCGCCCCTACTCCTGATGTAATTTGAACTGATAAGGGGGAAGTAGGAAAGTCGTTGATGAATTATTGTATTTAAGATTTGGGATAGAACTTGTTACATTGCATAACTATTGCTGTTATGAATGTATAGGAATTTTGTATGTGGGATGGTTATTTGATGCTTTAGCTTTGAAACGCCTTATTCTGTTGGAATTGCTCTGGCACACTATTCTCTGATTAACTGTTTTTAGGAAATCTCCAATATATAGATACCTGTCCTGGGATTGGTAGTCTCCACCCCTATAACCCCAATTTCTTAATTGGTATCTCAGCATTCTCAAAGTATATTGCAGTTTTGAAATCAGGCCTGTAAAGTTCGGGGTTTGCCTGCCTTGATGGTCTAAGATGCATTTTGATAGCTCTGCTCAGAAATCTGTATCCTAGTAGCAACCCTGTCTGTTCCTCTGGGTGAGGACAGGTGGACCTACTCCAAGCTTCACCCTTCTCCTCTGGAGTAGGGTGGCCCTCCTAGCATGGGCAGCATGATTATCTTGAGCCCTGCTACTCCATATATAAATAGAAGCTGAGTTAAGTGCACAAATGACTGCAGACCACTTAACACAGTGAACTGTCCATCTCAAACTGGATTCTGTGGCTGAGATGAGGGCCTTTGTACTGCTGATAACTCTGGGGTTGTTAGGAAGAGACTTGCCTATTGGAATCTTTACAAACTGTTAAGCCATTGGAGTTGATTTTATCCTTATTCAATGTTATCAATATTTAGACTTTTAGTTTAAATGGTGTCAGCTCAATAATCTGAAGTTTGAAGGTCTGATGGATGATTCCTCTCGGAACCAGGGAAACTAAAAGCATTCTGTTCTAATCTGCTTTTGGCACCAATGTTTAACATTCAATTAGGGGAGAGGGCATCTATTTCTCAATGCTCCCCAACTTATGGTGTAATCCTTTGTAACAGAACCTATTAAAACTATATATCTTTACTAATTCTTTAACCATTCTACTGCGAGCTTTCTCTCTTTCCCCTATCTTGTGGTGGGATTGCTCATTCTCATGAGAATTTATTAATAAACAGCAATCTTTCTGCTTTCTACTTTGAGTGATCTCTGAGTAGTCATTTTGGGTAAGGGTCTTTTACATCCATATATAAATTCTAAAAAAGAGATGTTTGAAAAATTGTTCCAGGTTATCAAAAAACAAGCCAGCAAGCATTTAATATTGCAATTCAAATGATAACATATCTTTCAAATCTTATTTTTTAATATCTGTTTAGCACTATGAAACAAGGGAGATGAAATATCCAGAGTACTCTGCAAACTTTAAAGAAGTATATAAATTTTAGTTATTATTATTGATTCTATTCATTTTTTCTTTTTATGAAAGAGAAATATTCACACATCCAGTTGTTATTTTGCTGTCATACCTTTTTACATTTTAGTCAATCTTATGAACTTAGATGTCATTTTACTTAGCTAATATCTAATTTGTATATATAGATATCTGTACACATTTGTGTGTATATATTTATATACATTTTATTATTTAGTGACTTCAACACAATACAGGTTTCTATTATTCTGAGCTAACTGAGGCCAGTTTAGTCATTTAGATTTGGTATTAGAATAAAACCAAACACAAATGCAATGAAAAGAAATTCTTAAAATTTTATAAGATACTATTTCTGGTTTATAAGACACTAAATTTAGGTAAAACTCCGTTTCACTCTGTCTCCACATACATCATGTCAACAGTAATATCAAGAAAGATACCTTGAGAAAATGAGGATTCCACTAAATTTCAGGAGTACCAATTTTACTTAGTTGGACCTTTTATATCCCTAGTAATCTGAACCAACTAAATTCTGAGGATAATTTCCTTATCTTTTTAAAATAAAGGTATATCATATTCTGTAAAAATAAATGCTCTTTCTGCCACATCAATCCCTTGGTGGCAAAGTATCCCTATATGGCAAAGCACCCGGTGCTGGTTCAGCATAGATTTACAAAGCAGGAGGTCCACTGCTTGTATAAAGCTGACTGAAATTTTCAGAAACATGGAACCCTGTGCTTAAAGCCAAAGTTCAGAGCTTCATAGAAATCTTTAGACAGCACACTTTTAAGCCAGGAGCACAGCTCCAATATAAAAGTAAAAAGTGTGAATACCAAAAGAAAAGGAAAGAAAATGAGCAAGAAACAAAAAAGAACTTCGACCATAGAAAGCTACTATTTTAACAGGAAAGAACAAAACACAAACTCAGACAAGGATAGAATGTTCACAAAAGAAATCTCAAAGAGTGATATAAATTGGTCTCAAGCCCAAAAAGGCTTCTTGGAAATGCTCATAAAACACTTCAAATGCAAATCAGAGAGACAGAAGAAAAGTGAGCAAATTAGTTAGAGGTATGAATGAGAGAGTCAATAGTTTGGAAAAGGCAGGAAAAAACAACTCCTTAAACTGTAGAATAAACCAAATGAAATAGAAATACAAATGATAACTGAAGAAAATCACAGATTAAAAATTAGAACAGGGCAAATGGAAGCTAAAGACTTTGTGACAAAGCATGAATCAGTCAAACAAACGAAAAAAAATGACAAAAATGGGAAAAATGTGATATCTCATTGGCAAATGTATTGGAAAATACATTTAGAAGAGGCAGTTTAAGAATTATTGTTCTACCTGAAGGCCATGAGTAAAAAAGAGTCTCAATAGCATTCTACAAAGAGGTTATTAAGGAAAATTTCCTCAATATTCTAGAAAGAGAAGGGGAAATACTCATTGAAAAAATCCAACAATCACCTTTAGAAAGAAATCCCACAAAATGTGAAACTTCAAAACCATATTCTCAAGGAAAAAATATTGCAAGCTGTTAGGAAAAAAAATTCAAATATCATGGAGCAGCACTCAGGATCTGGCAGCTTCTACAATAAAGGATCAATGGGTCAAACAACAAATCACAGAAGCAATCCATAATTTCATCCAAGAAAATAACAATAATAAGGCAATATACCACAACCTATAGGACGCAACCAAAGCATTTTAGGGAAAATTTTATATTTCTAAATAGCTACATGAATAAAGTAGAGAAAGAGGAGATCAATGAATTAGGCATGCAAAAAAAAAAAGCTTGAAAAAGTACAAATTTTAAAACCTCTCCAAAAAATCAACAGCATCAAAAATGAAAGGGCTATGCCTACTACCAATGAAAAAGAAATTAAAGCAATAATTCAGAGGTAGTTTTGGCCCACTCAACGACAGCAAGTCTGACAATCTAACTGAAATGGAAGAATATTTACAAAAATATAAATTGCCCAGATAAACAGAAAAGTCCAACTTTAGAAAAAGAAATCAAACAACCCTAAGAAAAAATCTCCAGTGCCAGATGAATCCATGAGTGAATTGTACCAAACATTTAAAGAATGATTAATTCTAAGACTACACAAAGGACTTGGAAAAATAGATAAAGAATACTGTTAAATTCTATCTATGACCCAAATATTATATTGATACCTAACCAGAAAGAGCCAAAACAGAGAAAGAAAATCACAGACCAATTTCCCTAATGAATATTGATGCAGAAATTTTAAATAAAATATTAACAAAGAAATGACAGCAATTTATCAGCAGGATTATACACTATGATCAAGTGATTTTATATATATATATATATATATATATATATATATATATATATATAGGGCTGGTTAAATAGCAGGAAACATTACCATAATCAATCATATCAATAACAAAAACCACAGAAATCATATAATCTCAATAGATTCAGAAAAGGCTTTTGGCAAAATACAAAACTCATTCCTATTAAAAACACTAGAGAACATTAAGATAAAGAGTGCTTTCCTTGAAATAATAAATAGCATTACCTAAAACCTACAGCAAGCATTATCTGTGATGAAGAGAAGCTAGACACACATATACAGCCTTTTTATGGTAGCAAAGAATTGAAAAAAGTGTGGTTGTCCATCAGTTTGGGCATGGCTGAACAAATAGTGGCATATGAAATTAATGAATTATTCTTGTTCTATTAAAAATGATTAACAAGCTGCTTATATTAAATCATGGAAATATTTATATGAACTTATGCTGAGTGAAACAAGCAGACCCAGGAATACATTGTACAATATAACAGCAAGAATGTACAGTGATCAACTATGAAAGGCTTTGTTCTTCTCAGTGGTTCAGTGATCTAAAGAAATCCCAATAGACTTTGAACAGAAAATGCCATCTATATTCAGAAATAGAACTAAGGAGATTGAATCAAGACTTGCTATGTTCACTTCTTTTTTTTTTTTTCTGTTCCATTACTTCTTCCATGGTCTATTAGGGAAGAGAAAATAGGTTATCCCAAGACAATCATAGGGTTGTGGTGGGGGTTTCTCTTTTAGCCATTGCTGATAGGATTGTGCCAGAGTGCTCTTTAATCAGATGATTCTTCACATGGGATATGATAATTAATCTAATAGCAATGTAGCATCAAAAAGGGCCAAGGAAGCATCAATGTTTCCCCCATACACACTTTGGTGCCTTATGACTGCCACAGAAATTCCAGAAGCAAATCAAAGGTTTGCACAAAATATTTTTTAATCTGAACAAGGCCTTTCATTTTGTCAAGCGTGACAGCTTGTATATATTCAAGACAGAACTTGGTTGCCCAGAGAAATTAATCAGTGTTTTATGCTAGGTTCATGGTGGTATGTTTGCAAGGGTTCTGAATAATGAATGTTGCTCTTGAACTTTTCTAATTACCAAGCAGTGAAGCAATGTTTTGTTCACCTGTTTCTTAGCAAGATTTCATTACTGATGCTATTGAATGCCTTCAATAAAGAGGAAAATGGTATCATGGTTAACCACCACACTGATGGCAAATCATTTAACCAGAAAAGCAAATAATCCAGGACTAAGGCAAAGGTATAGTTGCCATGTGATTTTTAATTTACAGATGATTACTGAAGCATTATGCTGATCTCATTTTAATATGAATAGATCTCTTTCATTTAATTTAAATCATAACAGTATCCTAGTACCATTCCAGGAAACTGAATCATTTCCATTTGAATTGTCACATAAAGATTCTGAAGATCACCTAGAAAGATAAGATTCCAGAGAACAAAGTGTTTCTTGAGCTAAATTGCCAACATTCAACCCCTTTTCCTAGAGCACAATTCTGATGGGCTGGCCACATTGTTCAAATGCCAAACATACATTAACTTAAAATTCAGTTTCATAGAGTTACTCACACAAGAGAAATGCTCACCATAATGTCAGAAGAAGTAATACAAAGACATTTTCAAGGTCTTTTTGAAGAATTTTAGAATCTATTGCAAGAAACGCAGGAAGGGGCAACATGGTATTCCTACATTAAAAAATGGCACTGTGCTCCATGAACAAAGAAGAATTGTACTAGCTTCAAAGAAATTAAAATATACAAAGTTAGAGGCATTGTTATTCTAAATGTTCATATGGAATATTTTTGCCCTATCTGTAATAGAACATTGTGAGTACTTGTTGGTCTGATCAGTCATAGTTGGACACACCATGTTCATTGGTTTAACATAGTGTATCTTTTTTTTTTTTTCTCTTTGATTACGGACAGATGCCTAATTAACACTTACAGTGGTCTGATTATCGCAAAATCTTTTTAAGTCAAGAGTTCGTTTGACTTAACTTGTAAATTGAACTTAGAACATAAGAACATAAAAAGCTTTGCTGTTCTCTGGCTTACAGAAACTGCCTGTCCCTCTGAACTCATCAGAATTGCAGACTAAAAAATTAATCCATATAAATCATCAACATTCCTCTATATTATCATCAAAAGCTAGCAAAACCAACAATAAAGAACAAATTTTATCAAGATGAGTGTAATTCACAAAATACTTGGGAGATTAATAACCATTTAAATTCAACTATATATCACTATTTGTGGGAATAAAGAAAAAAAATTATAATACACTTAAAGCACCTGTCTGCATAAAATACTTATAATAAATTTTCACCACTTTCCCATAATAACCACAAATTGAATGAAAAAGGATGCCAAATTCCTGAGGATATAGTTTTTTTAATTGGCATATATATATATATATGTGTGTGTGTGTGTGTGTGTGTGTGTATGTAACATAATGACCTTAAGTAATCATCTAATGCATTCCTCAATTGACAAATGATCAAAGGATATCAAAAGACAGTTTTCAAATTAGAAAATTAAAGCTATTCATAGGCAGTAGAAATAGTGCTCTAAAACACTTTAGATTAGGAAAATTCAAATAAAGCACCTCTTAGACAATACCTCATATTTATCAGACTGACCAAGATGACAAAAAAGGAAAGTGATAAATAAAGATGAAAGAAACTTGGGACACTACTACACAGTCAGTGGAGTTGTGAACTGATCTAACCATTTTGAAGAGCATTTTTACAGCTATGCCTAAAGGGTACCTAACCTCTTGAATATTCTTTGTCTGAGAAATAACATTACTAGGTATAAAACTCAAATCAATTATAAAAAGAGGAAAGGCCGAATATGTGGAAAATACTTATAGCAGCTATTTTTGCAGTGGCAAAATATTGGAAATTGGTGGGATGGCCATCAATTAAAGAATGACTGAACAAGAAATGATGAAAAGGTAGATGTTAGAAAAATTTGGAAAGATTTGTGTAAATTGATGCAAAGGGAACTTGTAGAGCATCTAACACAAAATAGAGTAGAAAAGTCCTCAATGTAACAATGTGAATCAAATATAATCCTTTGATTTATTTCCCCAACACAAAAGAAATGCTAAATTCTAAAGAGTCTTAAACATTCCTTGGCAAAAAAAGAAAGAAAAGTAACAATAACAAAACTATTCTAATGCTACTGTAAAATATTGATACTAAAAATTTTTAGACATGATATAGTTTATGGGATAACTAAATAGTCATATTTCACTTGATTCCAGTACTGCATTGTTCAAATAATTTCCTCTACTTTTATTTTTTTCCATTAATCTAGTCCAGGAATTGGTTTCCCTCTCTTATCAATA
The DNA here is from genome assembly GCF_902635505.1 of Sarcophilus harrisii. Lineage (NCBI taxonomy): Eukaryota > Metazoa > Chordata > Mammalia > Dasyuromorphia > Dasyuridae > Sarcophilus > Sarcophilus harrisii. The sequence continues at coordinate 85,915,255 of NC_045430.1, read as the reverse complement.
TAGATCTTTAATTCCAAGAAGCACTGTCAGAATAGAGCACCTTATATAAAACAATGAGGATTCAGGAACTCTCAACCTCTATGCCTGAGAAATGCTATTTTAATATCTAGGATCAGGCAAAAAAAAATCAGAAAAATGACCCATATTTACAAAAATATTTGTAACCAGGATCTTCAAATTGCGTGGATGGCCAGCAGTTGGGAAATGGTTGAATAAGTTATGTTATATGACGTTAAAGGAACATTATTGTTCTACAAAAACGATGGGCAGGCTGATTTCAGAAAAGCTTGATGCTTTTCTGAACTGATGCTGAGTGAAGAAAACAAAACTAAGAAAACATTATACATGCAACAAGATTGGATGATGGTCAACTACAATAGATTTGGGTCTTCTTTGCAATTTATTTATTAAAGGCAATTCCAATAAACTTTGGATAGAAAACACCATCCCCAACCTGAGCAAGACCTGTGGAGTCTAGATCAATACATACAATTTTCAGAGTTTTTTTTTTCTTTTTCCCCCTTTCTCTTGCTTTTCTATTGTGTTCTAATTTTTTCTCTCCCAAGGCAACTCAAATGGAAATATTTTTAAAACATATACATATACATATATATATATATATATATATATATATATATCCTAAAAATAAAAATAAAGTTATATATAGTTTTATAGCCTTTGTAATTAGTTCCAAATTATTTACAGAATTATTGAATCAATACAGATTTACCAATAGAGTTTAGTGACCTAATTTTATCACATCTGCTACAACTTTTGTCATTTTCTTATTCTGTCATATTAGCCAATCTCAATTTTTGCACATGTGCATAATTTGCACATTTTTATGTGATTTTCATTTCGTTATCTCAAAACTGCCTGTTCATGTCCATTGGGCATATTTAAATTGAGAAATAATGTGCACTCCTTCTTCCCACTTTTTAAATAAATGTGCCAACTATATGCCAGGCATTTTCTTAGTCATGGAAGATACAGATTAAAAAAAGAAAGAAAGAAAGAAACAGTCCTTGAATGCTGGAAGTATTTCAGCCTATTGGAGACATTTGTAGAGAACCCCAGTTGTTAATCTCCATTCCCTACTAAACTAATTTTATTATCCTCTCCCAATAGAAAATATGCCCACTGAAATCAGAGATTACTTCATTTTAATAATTGCCTATAAATTTCATAGCATAGCAATTTTCATATAATAGTTGAAGTTTGTTGTCAAATATGATTAGGATATACATGTATTAATATAATCTTCTTATCTATCCCTCAGGACTCTTCTTCCTTGTTTTTCTTAATAACTCCCTCTGAGATGAGATAGAGAAAAACAAATAAATTCTTTCTGGACCTGTTAGGGAGAAGCTATGGTTCTGTAAAGACTGTCTTGTAAATGATATACCAGAGAAGTTTCTATGATTATCTTGCATTTGTTACAGCATTTTTATTTACTTTTTCAGAATCTTAGGAAAATGTTTTTATACTTACATAAATCACATTTCCAGTAACTAATATCTAACATTTAATAAAGAGTTGAGAAGGCGTGAAAAATACTCATTTAATTGGCTAAAGTAGGACAACTCAAGCAGTCTTTTATATTCTAAACTTTATACATTTGTGTGACAGATAAGGCAATAAAAAGGGGTGCTTGAACACTAAACTCTCCCCTAGTTGAACCCAAATATTCTCTCTTAATTTAAATAATTATGCATGAAATTTGCATTAAAACTTACAGCTGAATGTATCAAGGCTAATCAGAAAAAGTAAGTATGTTTTCTCTTTCTTGTCATAGTTAGATATTATCTTTCGGTCTTCTGTTAGGGTAGAGGTCCCTTTCTGGACATTTCTTCCTGCATATTATTCATCATGGTTGACAAATCTACTATAATAAAATCAAAATTTTTGTTTGTCTTCATAATTTCCATAAGGAGTGGAGTGTGACTTCAACAATTGCTGAGAGGCTTCCCATGTGAAGCATATCATCTCTTTCATTTCTCTTGCTTTCTGCACTCAGAAGGCCATCAACCTTATTTATATCATGATATCTTTCATTTACTGTTGCAATAGCATCAAATTGGTTCCCTTTTTCAGATTTATATCTCTTCCTCTAACCATTCTTCTTTTAGCTGTCAAACTGATTTTCCTTGAGTGCAGGGTGTGAACCTGCCATTCTCTTGATAGACAGATTCAATTGAGTCTATATTATTTTTAGGATCAATGCAAACTTTTAATACTTAATGCTTTTTAATATTATCAACTCAACAATTTTATGCCTCTGATAAAACTTGAGCATATGATTATTGAGTCTTTGTTCTATAAGCACCCTAACTTTTTTCAGAATACTTGAGAATTTATAGAGAGGGACAGAGGAATGTGAAATACCTACTGAATTTAACTTCAATCATGGGAAAATATTAAAGAGAATATAAATTTCTTCGGAGCAGAAGATTTTTGCCCATGTATTTCCAGAACTTAGTACAGTAATAGTAACACAGTAAGTGTCTTCTTGAATAGAGGAACAGGTAATCTTCTTAGCAATTAGAAAAATGAAGTGATCACCTTTTAAAAAATCATGTTATTATAGAATATGTCATACCAGACTAACTTCACCTCATCCCTGACAGAATGACTGGATTGGTAGCACAAGGGAATACAATGCCTATAGTGCATCTGGATTTTAGCAAAACATCCAAAATATTTATTCACTGTGTCCTTGGGAGCAAGATAGAAAGACCTGGCTGATCACAGCCAGATGCATACACAGCGAGTTGATCAATTTGACTCAAAGAATGTGGATTAATAATACATTGATTTGACTTTGTAGTATGGTCTGTACTGTATGACACAGGATTATGTCCCTCCTTTCTTTAATGAAACATTCGTGTCAATTTCTTTGATAATCAAGGGAAAAAAACACATACTTGTAACTTTTGAGAAGGACCTAAATACTAACTGGTGAGATCAAGATAGATTCAAGATTTAGGAAAGATCTCAGCTATCTGTTTTATCACAAAAAAAAAGTGAAATATAGTAGAAATTTTAAAAAATCATGAAGCAGACTTGAGGCATCCCACAAGTTGTGCTTGCATTTATGCTTAAAATATAAATACATTTTCAGAATAAGACAGACAAAGACAGACAGAGACACACACACAGAGACAGAGAGAGAAAAAGAGAGAGAGACCGAGAGAGAGAGAGAAAGAGAAAGAAAGATGGAAAGAGCGACAGAGAGAGAGAGAGAAAGAGGGAGGGAGAGAAGTAGGGAGGAAGAGGGAGATGAAAAGGGAGAGAGAGAAGGAAAGGGAGATAGAGAAAGTGCAATGGATTCAAGAGGCTTCCTATAGAAGGTGAAATTTTAGTTGGGATTTAAGAAAACTGGATAGACAGAAGCAGGACACATCCTATTTCTTTCCTGGATTTCATAGCCTACATTCTAGCTATATATTGTGGACCATTTCCTTTCACTTTGCCTTGAGTTGTTTTCTATACAATAGAGTTTTCTAATCAATGTGTTGTAACTTATCTCAGTTATTTTTCTCTTATTTTCACCTGCAGACATCAAGTATGAGCCATGAGAAATCATTCATCAGTGACAGAGTTCATTCTCTTGGGACTGATAGATGACCCACAGTTAGAGATCTTGATTTTCCTCTTTCTGTTTCTCACCTATATATTGAGTATAACTGGCAACTTGACCATCATCACTCTCACTCTGCTGGACTCTCACCTCAAGACTCCCATGTATTTCTTCCTTAGGAATTTCTCCTTCTTAGAAATATCATTTACATCTGTTTCCATTCCAAGGTTTCTGGTCAGTATAGTAACCAAAGAAAAAACAATTTCTTATAATTCTTGCATGGCCCAAGTATTCTTTTTTATCTTTCTTGGTGCAACAGAATTTTTTCTGCTAGCTGCCATGTCCTATGATCGCTATGTGGCCATCTGCAAACCCCTACACTACATGAATATAATGACCCCCAAAGTCTGTAGCCACCTTGTAATCAGCTCTTGGCTGGCAGGTTTTATCCTTATCTTTCCACCAGTCATCATGGGCCTTCAATTAGATTTCTGTGATTCCAATGTGATTGATCACTTCTCCTGTGACCCTTCTCCAATGCTAATGATCTCTTGCACAGATACTAAAGTATTAGAGACTGTAATTTTTTCCATGGCTGTAATCACACTCATGGTCACTTTGGCTTCAGTGATTCTCTCTTATGCATTCATCCTCCAAACCATTCTGAGAATTCCCTCTGCCCAGCAAAGAAAAAAGGCCTTTTCTACTTGTTCTTCCCACATGATTGTTGTCTCCATCTCTTATGGGAGCTGCATCTTCATGTATGTCAAACCCTCAACAAAGGAAGGAGTGATTCTGAACAAAGGGGTAGCAGTGCTGAATACTTCTATTGCCCCTACGCTGAACCCCTTCATTTATACCCTAAGAAACCAACAAGTGAAGCAAGCCTTTAAAGACAAGGTAAAAAAGATTTTTTTCTCACAAAATAAGTAATTATTTTTAAAAAACCCACACCAGAAAAATAAAGGAAACCAAATAAAAACCACAAACTACCCAGTTCCTTTAAAGATTCATTTCCTTCATGCATTTCTGTTTAGAGTAGTATGTAAATTACTAGAGAAAAATGTTTAATGTTGTTTCATTTGTTTATCTATAAAAGGTGATTTTTATATTTTATTCACTTATACCTATATATTTACGTTTACCTTAAAATGCAATTGATTATTGAAAAAAGTATTCTGCTTTCCAATAAACAAACAAAATGATTGTAATATAGCTATTTTATCAAATCTTATTTTCAAACTCTGTTCAACACTAGGAATTTTCATAGTATTTGAGCAAGGAAGGTAAAATAGATATACTATAAAGAATACTTTAAAGCAGTATATGAATTTTATCTGTTATTATTGATTCTATTACATTTTTTCTTTTGTGAAAGAGAAACATTAAAATATCCATTTATCATTGTATTACTGACTTTTTAAATTTTGGTGAATTTTCTTATGAATTTAGATGCAATTTCATTTATCTAATATATAAATGTGTAGACATGTATATATATTAAGATATAATTTATATTTTGGTTTATATTTGTATATGCATATTATTTAGTGACTTCAACACAAAATGGATTTCTATTATTCTGAGCAAATACAGGATAGTTTGGGACTTAGATCTGAAATTAGTACATAATCAAACACAAATGTAGTTAAAGAAAAGAAATTTCCTTAAAAAAGGATTTAGTGTGATATAAATCTTAATTGCTCATTCTGGTAAAAAGGTAAGCAACATCTAACTGAAACAACCAGTAAGCATTATTTGTAATGGGGAGAAACTGGATGCATTCCCAATATGATGGGGGTGGGGTGTGAAACAAGGATGCCCATTATAAGCAGTAATATTCATTATTGTACTAGAAATGTTGACTTTAGCAATAATAAAAGAAAAATAAATTAATGGCATTCAAATAGGCAACAAGGAGATAAAATTATCATTCTTTGCAGATAATATGATGATATACTTAGAGAATACTAGGAATTCATCCAAAAATCTACTGAAACGATTAAAAGCTTTAACAAAGTCACAGCGTATAAAATAAATAGAAATCATCAGCATTGCTTTATATTATTGACAAAGCCCAGCAGCAAATGATAGAAAGAGAAATTCCATTTAAAATAACTATAGAGAAAATAAGATTTGAGGTCATCTACCTGCCAGATACCTGCCTGACTAACCCAGGAACTGTATGAACACAACTACAAAAGATTCTTCATGCAAAATAAAGTTAGGTGTAAATAATTGAAAAAATATCAGTTGCTTATAGGTAGATTGAGCTAATGGATATAAAAATGACAATTCTGCCTAAATTGTTCTACTTATTGATTGACATACCAATCAAACTGCCAAAATTAAATTTTATAGTTAGGAAAACAACTAACAAAATTCATCTGGAAGAACAAAAAGATCAAGATTATGAAGGGAATTTATGAAATAAAAAGACAAAGGATGGTGGCCTTGCAATACCAGAACCAGAGCCAAAACTTTATTATAAAGCAGCTGTCATCAAAACCATTTTGTACTGGCTAAGAAATAGAGTGGTAGATCAGTGCAATAGATTAGATACATGTAACACATTAACCAGTGACTTTAGTAATCATGCCTCTATGTTACCAACAAAATTTAGCAGGATGAACAATAAATAAAAAAATCTATTCAAAATAAGTAGAATGAGAGTTTAAGAATTCTTCAAATTTAAATAAACAATACCTTTTGGAGAAATAATAAAAATATTTTTTAAAAAATCAGTAAAAGACTTGTAGGCATAATTACACTTCACCTCTTTTCATGAAAGACTACAAATGCAATCAGAAGGAATACCAGACCTTTGGGGAAATAATTTTAAAAAGCATCATAAATGAATGTAATGGTATAATTTTATATCTTACATAATGGCCTTATGAATTCCTCAGTTGATAAATGATCAAAAGCTATAAAAAGGAAATTTTCAGATAAAGAAACTAAAATTATCTCTAGGCAAATGAATAAGTGCTCTAAATGGGAGAAATGTAAATTAGAATAACTCTAAGGTAACACCTCACACCTATGATATTGGCCAATATGACAAAAAAATAAAGTGATAAATGTTGGAGAAGATAAGGGAAAGTTGAGGCATTGTTGCACTATTAGTAGAGTTGTAATGTGATCCAATATTCTAGATTCAATAAGTATACATGACCAAAACGTTATTTTGCTGTACAAAAAGAATTAGACTCTGAAATATTGTACAATTAGCTTGTGAAGGAAATAAAAAATGCAGGTGGGCATAAATATAGGGATTGGGAATTCAATGTAATGGTTTTTAGTCATCTCCCAGAGTTCTTTTTCTGGGCATAGCTGGTTCAGTTCATTACTGCTCCATTGGAAATGATTTGGTTGATCTCATTGCTGAGGATGGCCTGGTCCATCAGAACTGGTCATCATATAGTATTGTTGTTGAAGTGAGGATGGCCTGGTCCATCAGAACTGGTCATCATATAGTATTGTTGTTGAAGTATATAATGATCTCCTGGTCCTGCTCATTTCACTCATCACCAGTTCGTGTAAGTCTCTCCAGGCCTTTCTGAAATCATCCTGTTGGTCATTTCTTACAGAACAATAATATTCCATAATATTCATATACCACAATTTATTCAGCCATTCTCCAACTGATGGGCATCCACTCAGTTTCTAGTTTCTAGCCACTACAAAAAGGGCTGCCACAAACATTCGTGCACATACAGGTCCCTTTCCCTTCTTTATAATCTCTTTGGGATATAAGCCCAGTAGTAACACTGCTGGATCAAAGGGTATGCACAGTTTGATAACTTTTTGAGCATAGTTCCAAACTACTCTCCAGAATGGTTGGATTCGTTCACAACTCCACCAACAATGCATCAATGTCCCAGTTTTTTCCACATTTCCTCTGCCTTCCCCATCTTACCTGTGCATCTCTCTTCCTTAAATTCAAGCCTCAGAAGACTTCTAATTGCCTTATTAAGGATAAATATAAAATATTAATAATAGCTCCTTCTGACTCCCTTTATAATGATAAATTTAAAAACCATTTCTTTTATCTAGCTATGTGGTGATATATAGAACACAGATATTTAACTTCCATAAGTTAAATATGGTGTCTGTCAAGTTGTTGGTGTTTTTAATATTTTGAGAACTATAACTCTAATGATTACAGAGGAAAGCAATTGTAATCCTAGAAATTTTATATTATGCATTTAAAAACGTCAACTTAAGAAAGATTCACAAATCTTTGCAGGCTGGCAAAAAGAATTTATGACACATGCAAAAATTCATTAAGAACTCCTGCCATAGTATATTATATATAGAAAAAATAGCAGCATAATAGTACTCCATAACAATCATATTCCATCAATTGTTCAGCCATTCTGCAATTCATGGATATCCTTTCAATTTCTAATTCTTTGACACCACATAAAAAACTCCACAATAAATATTTTTGCCCATATGGAATTCTTTGTCTTTGATCTCTTCCAATTATGGACCTAATAGTAGTTAGCTTTTAGTATTACTATTATTATTATACCTGCATCAAAGGATATGCAGTTTTATTACCCTTTGGTCATAACTCCAAATTATGCTTGGATCTATTTGCAATTCCACTAACCAAAAACAACCACTCCTGACACCATGAGGTTTAGGACACTGCATACAATATACAGCCTCTGTGTTGTGGAAATTGTAAATGCGTATCGTATATTATGTTCAGGTTCTGGGGAACCTGACCTCTTAAATAACTTAGCCCTTTTGTGTTACTTTTTGGTTGCTTTGACCTTTGCCAAAGCACACCAGGAAAGTTTAACTTAAAATGTAGATTTGGGTAATTACCAGAGTGTCCCCAAAAGAAATAGGACGGTATTTAATGAAAACGTAAATTAGGTGTAATACAGATATTTGTTTCCTGGAGACAAAAGTAATGGTTCATTAAAAGAAAAAAAAAAGACTCTGACAAGTTGACATTGACAAAGCCTTAAGAAATAATAATAAGGATTGTTATAGTGTCCAGAAAGATAGAGACAAATATGAGATCATAAAGCAGCTTGATGTACTGCTAAACATGCATTCTTATGATTCTCCCTAATTTCATGTCTTTTTGCAAGCCAGAACAGACCTTGGTGCTCCACAGCTCATCCTAGTCAAAAATCACTGGGTTAATTGACAGTGGCACTTTTCAGATAGGAAAATGGCACTGATACTTGATAATTTACACAGCATTTGGGTGCACACTAAGCCTATGGTTTTCTTGTATCTTCCTATCTCACACAACTGCCTATTGCAAGCTTTTTATCAAGATTAATTACATTGCAGACTCATTAGTGACTTTTGAAAGTAGGTCCCTAAAGGCTCTTTTATTTTTGCACTTAGTTGATCCCCAAGAACACAGCATAGTGCACAGATCAAACAAATTTCCTCATATGTTATCGTATAATTTGGAGGGAACCTGTCTCCCTGCCTAGATAGTTTGGGCATTTTTCTCTGTCATCAAGAGAGGCAAGTGCTAACATTCCTATCGCTTTTCAGTGGCCTTATCTTCCCTTAAGTTTCTGGGACACATGAAAATACTATTTACAATTAAAATGAGACAAGATCTCTGAGTAATTTCATTTTAAATCTAAGGAGGGAAATTATGAGCCTTTAGCATTTTGAAAGATGAAAATTTGGGGCAATTCTTTCCAGTTCAAACTCTGCCTAGGAAAATGTCATTCTAGTTTTGCAAAACAGAGTATGGACAGAAGGTCAAATGCAAATCTTTAGGCGTGCATCAAGGATCTTTTTTGAGTGACAGCCAGGGATATTTGAGGTTAAATTTTTCATGCCAGAAAAGTAAGTATGAAAATGGTTTATTCTGTCTTTTTTTCAGGAGCTGCAAAAATGAAATGGTAGGTCCACATATTTTGTGATAGAAAGCTCAAAATCTAGCACTTAATTACTATGGAGAAGAGGCCAATTGTTGGTTTAAGTTAATCTTGGACAAATTATGGAAGCTCTCTAAGACTGTTTCAGAGCAGCTGACCATCTGCATCAGAAGAATAGTATAATGAAATAAAAAAATTAATAAAAATATTTTTGTTTGGAAGTTTCAGGAAGTGACTAATTATTTTTAAAAGATCTCTTTTTTAGACAGAATGATCTTTAATTTTTAGTCTCTGATGAAATTGGAATCATAGGCAGTGCGTATTTTATATATAGAATGCAATGGGAGGAAACTTAATGGTTAAGGTTTAGGAAGTTTCATCAGCTAAGGGAAAAGGAATCCACCTATGATACAACTTGCAGGGTGATCATGAATGTAACTATGCAATATCAATTTTAATTGTTACATATATCTTTTACACCAGAGAATTTAATTTTTCTGTGGCATAGAGGTTTTTGTTATGGATTTGTATTCAAATCCCACATTTGTTGCTTAATACCTCTATGACACAAGACAACATCACCCTACTCTATATGTAAAATAAAAAATGATCATGAAAGTATATGATCTTTAAACCCTTTAAAGACATTTAAAAACATTTCTATTTTTAAATCTCTGCTCTGCATAAAAGCACTATGCTAGAATCTGGAAATACAAAGACAGAAAGGTAAACAGCCTCTTTTCTCAAGTTTACACTTTTGGAAGATGCAGCTTTTATATACAAAAGTAAATAAAGTATTACTTGAAGAAGAAGCAAGCACTAAGAATTTGGGAATAGTTCAGGAATCATTATTAATTCCCTTCCTGAAATTTTCTGAAGCTTCCCATAGTAAATAAGTATTTCTTTCATGTGTCTAGTTGATGAGTCACAGTGAAGCTTCAAAACCCCTATGGAAATAATGTAGAAGTGACACAGAGCTGGCACAATTTTAAAATCTTGATTAGACTGTACAAATGTCTTCTTCTGCCTTTTGAATCAGGATGAATTTTGTCCCAAAACCTTCTCCTGTGACATCCAACATTGCCTGAAATTTCACACTTAGAAACTATAAATCTTCCTTCGAGGATTAACACATTAAGTGATTATGGTTTTGTCCTATCTGATTGTTAGCTGTTTTTACAGAATCTCTGCACCTAATATCTATGTAACAGAGTGGACTTGGAGTCAGAAAGTCTCAGACACTTTATAGCCACATGACTCTGGGAAAGTCATTTAATTGTTTTCTGCCTCAGGTTGCTTATCTGTAAAATGATGACAATAATAGCATCTAATGTCCACCCCCCAAAGCGTTATTGTGAAGATAAAATGAAATGTTTTTAATATGTTTTGCAATTTTTAAAATACTAAAAAAGTGCTATTGTTTTATCTAACTTATCTTTTATAGCTTAGGACTAAGCAATAATTCTAATATAATAGAATGCTTTGAATACAGTTGCATAGGACACTGTCCAAAAAAAAGCCAGTTTGGGTAGAGTAAATGACATATGAGCATTAAGTTACTAAGTATGGGCACTGAATGAAGGATATCATCTTCTCCCAGGTTATTATTCCTTGGGTAATATTAACCCTTTAACCAAAAAATTTCATCCAGTACCTTGGATCTGGCTTAACACAAATCTCTGAATGATGAATTGGGCATATAGAGGAAAATGACATCAACCATGGTAGTGAAAAGTATTTCATTTCTATAAAACCAGGGAAATGGCTCATTAGGAACCTTGGTGGGAAATAATTTAAAGCAATTTCTTTTAAATCTTCTTAAACTGAGTTTTAAAACTGAAACAATTTCATGAAAATCCTATTAATTAATTAATTTGTGTTTTCTGAAAAACCATTCTTTCTATTCACTTGTAAAGGAAATTCAATACCAAACAATGTGGATTTGGAGAATTTGAGTAGCTATGTTATAATTAATTATTATAAAAGTTATCAAAAATACAGAATTACAGAGTTCTGCTTCCCTGATCTTAACTAAGGTTAGTAGAAACATGAAGTTTTAATAAAGGAGAATGTTCTGAAATTCTTGGAATTTAAAGAAAAGATAGCTATAATGGGAAGATTGTTCTTAATCATTACAGTCAGAGGACTCTAATTCAAGATTAAAATAACTAGCATTTTATGAACTTGGGCAAATCGCTTACTTTCTCCCAGCCTTAATTTCTTCATTTATAAAATGAGAAAGTTCAATTTGAGAGATACTCTCTGAAGTCACTTCCAGTTCTATATCTATGAATATATGACAATAAACTTGATATTCATCTTTGTACTTCATTAAAGTCAATTTGACTCACAAGAGTCCACCAGAGCCTGGGAAGTATGATCTGAGGAAATATTAAGAGTGCTTCTCATTTACTCATAGCTGTCTCTTTCATCCAAATGCCTTTAGTCTATTAAATATCACTATTTGTGATTCATTCTTTTTAAAAATATATATATTCTTAACACTCATTTCTTTCTAAATTTTGAGATCCAAAGTCTCACCCTCTCTGCCAACAAAAAGAAGGTAAACAATATCATAAAATTCTATATATGAAATCATTGAACAATATTTCTCTATTGCCTATATCACAAGAATAAAGAAAATGAGAAAATTAAATTTCATTATGCACTCAGAGTTCATTAGTTCTCTCTGGAAGTAGATAACATTTTTTTTCATCATGAGTCATGAATCACTTTATTGATCTTTGAAAGTTGATCATTATAATACTGGTAATAATATGCACAGTGCTCCCTGTTTTTTCATTTAACGTTGATTCAGTTTATATATTGGTCTTGTCATTTTCTCTGTTATTGTTTTTCTTTTTCTTTTTCTTTTTCCTGAAACCATTCCAGTCCTCTTTTCTTAAAGCACAATAGTCCTCCATCACAATTATTCAGTCATTCCTCAATTGATGAACTTTCATTTTCTAATTCTTCATCACCTCACAAAAAGCTGATGCAAATACTTTGTCCAGATCAGGCCTTTTCATTTTTCTTTGATTTCTTTGGAGTGTAGATCTAGTAGTGTTCTCACTAGATCAAAGTATTTGCACAGTTTGATAGTCCTTTATATTATTGTTCTCCAGTATGTTTGGACTGAGCAGATAGGTGGAGCAGCAGAGACAGTGCTGAGTCTGAAGGCAGGAAGATTCAATCTTTTTGAATTCAAATTTAGTCTTTGATGTTTGCCATCTTGCCCAGGCAAGTCACTTAACCCTATTTGACTCAGTTGCTTCATGTATAAAATGAGGTAGAGAAAGAAATGTCAAACCAGTCCAGTATCTTTGCCAAGAATACTCCAAATGGGATCCTGAAGAATTGAACATTACTAAACTTATTAAACAATAAATGGTTGGAACAGTTCACAACTCTCTCAGTAGTTTATTGATATTCCTATTTTCCATCATCCCACTAGTATTTGTCTTTTCTAATAGATGTGAGGTGGTATTGTTTTAATTTACATTTCTCTTTTTAATTTTTTTAAAATTTGTATTTCTCTTATCAATAGTGATTTAGGACATTGTTTCATATGACTATGGAGATTTCTCTTTCTGAATCCTACCTGTTTATTCCAAAATATTTGAGAAAAAAAGGTTTTATCAGAGAAACTTGCTATATATTTCTATATTACTTCCTTGTCTAGGGTATCTTTTAGCAAAATATACTTTTCTTAATTATCTTTTAAAATTAGATCTGTTTTTGCTTTTGCTTTGTCTGAAATCATTATTGCTACTCGTTTGTTTTTAACTTTAACTGAATGAAGAATAATAGATTCTGCTCCAGCTCTTTCTTTTAATGCTATGTAATATTTTCTGTTTCATGTGTGTGTTTTATAAACAATATATAATTGGATTCTAATGCATCTGTGATCTGCTTCTATTTTATGTGTGAGCCCTTGTATCTCTCTCCATTCTATTTTTCTTTCCTGTTTATCCTTCTTTCTTTCTTTTTTTTCTGGCCTCTTTTTATCTGCTTTCCCTGTTACCATTCCTACCCCCACATCATTTATCATCTTCCCCTTCTCTTTCTTTACTGGAAAATAACAACAATAATATTGGATAAGATAAATGTTTATGCCCTACTGAGTGTGTGTATGCATATTTGTGTGTGAACATACACAGATTACATATATATTATACACATATATATAGATAGAAAGATATAATTCATATATATATACATATATAGAGATATAGATATGTGTGTGTATTTGTGTGTATAACTTCACCTTCATTTTCCCTTTCACAATAAAGGCTCTTACTTGCATGCTTCTTTTATTTGAAAATATTTTCTTCACACTATGTCTTCCTTCCTCCTTCTCCAAGTGCATCTCTCTTTCTCATCACTTCATTTTTTTTTTGATGAGCAAATCAGGATTAAGTGATTTGTCCAAAATGATACATCTAGTAAATGACAAGTATTTGAGGCCAGATTTAAACTCAGGTCCCCCTGACTGCAGTGTTCTAGTCACTGAACCACCTAGCTGGCTTCATTTTTTATTTTATTTTATTTTTTTTGGTGATCATTCCAACACAATATTTGCACTCATTCCTTCTATTTATATGAACTTAATAATGATAACCATTAATAATAATAATTCCTTCTAAGTATCTTAATAATCATAACTACACAAATAATCTCTTTTTTTCTATTTGTAAAAAAGTCCATAGAACAGCAATTCTTAACTTGAGTCTGTGAATTTGTGTTTTTTTTTTAATATGTTTATACCTGTGTTGGAATTTAATTGGTTTCCCTTGTAATAATGTGATTTTTTTAGGCGCTTGAAGATCATTTTCAGAAGGGATTCACAGGCCTCATCATAATGCCAAAGAAGTTCATGAGTGATGCAAAAAAGTGATTAAGAAAGAACTCCTGCAACAAGAATAATAGCATTACAACAATACTCCATCACAATCACGGCATCACTTGGTCAGTCATCCCTTAGTTGAGGGGTAACCTCTCAGTTTCCAATTCTCCCCTACCACAAAAGAACCTTCTTTAAATATTTGTATTTATGCAGGCCCTTTTTCTTTGTCTTTCATCTCTTCTGAGTATAGACCTAATGGTAATTTTGCTGAGTCAAGGAGCCAAAGGCACAATTTTATAGCCCTTTGGACACAGTTCCAAATTATTCTCCAGAATAGGTGGACCTGTTCCCAACTTAACCAACCTGAAACAACCACTTCTGGGGCCATCAGGCCTGAGACTCTTCATATATTATAGAACTTCTCTGATCTGGGGTTAGACATATATAGTCTATTAAGTTCTGAACTGGAGGACTTGACCATTTAGAACATTTACCAGTCTCCTTTTCTCTCACTCTTGATTATTAGACCTCTATCACAGCACATCAGAGAAGTTTAACTGAAAGTTTAGTTTTGGCTATTATCTAGAGTGTCCAACAAAGAAATAATGGGGTACCTAATGAAAATGTAAATCAAATGTGGAACAGATTTTTATTTCTCTCAATAAAAGAACTGTTGAACACAAAAAGACACAATGTGTCACAGGCTCACATTGACAGAACCATAAGCATCAATAATATGTATTTTTATACTCTTCTGAAAGGTTGACATAAACACCAGAACATAAAGCAGTTTAACAGATTTAAAAAACAGTGATATATTTCATCTTCTGACTCTCTTTAAATTCATGTCTTCTGGTAAGTCAAAATAAATATTTGTGGTTCATGGGCTGCCACTCATACTATCCAAGAATCCCTAGAATAGTTGACAAGGACATTTTCCTGAAGGGCAACTGATATTGACTTAAGACCAAAGATGTCTGTACTTCTCAGACTCATAAAATCAACTCCAAGCCTATACACAGCCATCTTAAAATGAGTAGTCAGTCACTTATCCTCAGAAATGTAAAAAACACAGAAAAGGAATTCAGAGGTATAAGATAAAGGTTCAAATAGAAGTGACCAGAAGTTCTGCCATTACCAGGAGGCTGAAGAGCTGAATTACCATATATTTAAATTAAAATTCTCTATCTTTACACTGACATGCATTCAAGGCTAACATTTCCAAAATTTCTTGCCAATTATGGAAGAAAAATCATGTAATAAATTTAAATAGGTTTTCTATCTAAATCCCATTTCTAAACATAATTTACTATACTCCAACTCCAATTCAATCTCTTTCTTACCTTTGCATATAGGTCTTTTTAATGTTAGAAGTCAAGAATGAGAAACCACACAGGAATAACATTATTCATCCTGAAAGGGCTTACAGATGACCCACAACTACAGGTCCTCCTTTTTGTCTTTCTTCTTCTCACCTATATTTTGAGTGTAATTGGAAACTTGACAATCATCTTCCTCACCTTGTTGGATCCTCACCTTAAAACACCCATGTATTTTTTCCTCCGCAATTTCTCTTTCCTAGAAGTCTCCTTCACAACTGTCTGTGTCCCTAGATTCCTATATAGCATATCAAGTGGGGACAATACTGTGACCTATAATGCTTGTGCCACCCAAATATTTTTTGTCATCCTTTTGGGTGCAACAGAATTTTTTCTTTTGGCTGCTATGTCCTATGACCGCTATGTGGCTATATGTAAGCCTCTTCATTATACAACAATCATGAATAATAAGGTTTGTACTACTTTTATCCTTTGTTGTTGGCTAGCTGGATTCATGATTATCCTTCCACCACTTAGCCTGGGACTCCAGCTAGAATTCTGTGACTCAAATATCATTGACTCTTTTGGATGTGATACATCTTCTGTCCTAAAGATCACTTGCTCTGACACAAAGCTCATAGAAAAGATGATTTTAATCTTTGCTATAATGACATTAATTATCACTTTGGTGTGTGTGGTTCTGTCCTATGCATATATCATTAGGACAATTCTCAGATTCCCCTCTGCCCAACAAAGGAAAAAGGCATTTTCTACTTGTTCCTCTCACATGACTGTTGTGTCCATCAGCTATGGCAGCTGCATCTTCATCTACATCAAACCTTCTGCAAAGGAATGGGTAGCCTTGAATAAGGTAGTATCAGTGCTCACGACCTCAGTGGCCCCAGTGATGAACCCTTTCATTTATACCCTCAGAAATAAGCAAGTGAAACAAGCCTTTAGGGATTCAGTAAAAAGAATTGCATTTCTCACAAAAAATTAAGAGACTACCATGATTGAGATACAAAGTCATAAGACATAAAGTGAATTATTACTAAATGTTGTATGTATTCTGGACAACCTACACTATTTTGTATTTTCCCAGGTGCTGTCCAGTCTTTACAGCTCTTTATCTATTGTTCTCAGGACTCCTGAGTTCTTCCTGTGTTCTCAAAGAAGACCAATAAAATCAGGAAGAGGATGTCTTAATTTGCAAGTAAATTGGACAAGGCTGTGCAATGCCATCAGTGTCACTCTCTCCTCCATAGTGCCCAAGGCATATCAAAGAACAAGTCATTACCTTTCCCTCCTCAATTAAAGTTTTTATTTTTAATTAGTATGAAAATGAACTTTCAGGAAATTTATGGCTGTCTTCTCTATTCTAATGTATATGCTCCCATGATAAAAAGGAAAAATTAGCAATATACATAAAATTATGCCTGTGAGTTTTAAGGGACAACAAATGCACAAAATGGAACAATATCTCCAGTGCTTCTTTAAACTTATACTCATGAAAGCAACTATTTGGATTCTTTCCACCCAGTACCACTTTTCCTGTATAACAAAGTAAAAATGACATTCAGACCCTGACTGCTGTGTTTGGATTGGCAAGTATATTCTGAGCATTTGTTTAGTTATCACCTCACTAAAGAAGTAGAATGGCCATTGGATAGACAATTGGGAAACTTAGTCAATTATAAATCAACCATTAAGTTGATGTGTGACCTTAGTTTCCACATAGATAAAATGAAGATTTGCACCAGAGTCTTTGTGATGTTACTCTCACCTTTAAATTTTTCGTATAAGAAGGAATGACTCCTTCATTCCTTCAACAAGTAAAAAAATGAAGAGGAATTTTAAAATGAGGTACTGAAATGTATAGAAGACTTTAATAATTGTGTGTATATATTTATACATACACACACATATGTGTGTGTGTGCATATATAAATGGGTCTGTTTGTGTATATTCCTTTCCCAACCCCAGAAATAAACCAAAGATTGTTCTGCATATGAAAAAGTCAGTTAGAATGCACTAGAGTTGAGGGACAAAATGCATATGTATCTTTGTGTACTACAAAGTGGAATTAGTAAACTGATCACCATTCAGGTAAGAGGGAAAAGTCTTAGTAAGGGTTCTTATGTCTAGAGGGATTCTAGCCTAGTCCCCTCTCACTTCCTGCCTGCTTTTGAAAAACCTCAAAACTTAGGTTCTGAAGGAGTTCAACAGAATAAGATTCTAAGAACTTAGGATAATTGTCATTGCCCCAAATGAAAAAGCACAGAAGCACTTTTCCTGAAGCTGAGCACCACAGCATCTACACTTTTGAATTGTAGGTTGGAAAAGATTTTTAAAGACTCCCTTGGACAGCAAGGAGCTCAAATTAGTTGATACTTAAAGAAATTCATTCATGCTATTTACTAGAAGGTCAAATACTGAAACAAAAGCTCTAATATTTTGGCTACATAATGAGAAGACAAAACTCATTGGAAAAGATCCTAATGTTAGTTAAAATTGAAAGCATAAGGGAAAGGAGTAGCAAGATGATTAAACATATAGATAATGTCCTGGAAATAATGAACATGAAATTGGATTGATTTCATGAAATAGTGGAGGATAGGCTAGAATCATGGAGACAAGTGATTTGTCCAGCACATCAACAGCAATAGAACAGGATCAGAGTAGCCTGCTGAACTCTGTCTGGTTACAACTTTCCCGTGACCTGTTGAGTTTAGTTAAGTAGAAGCAGATCATTAGGACGTAGCTTAGAAGACAATCAGCCTACAGTTAACTGACCCATTCTGTCAAGTTACAATGCCTCATAAATGTGAGATTTACAGGTGTGCCTATCCAGGTGTCAAATCAGATGAGCAACTCTTCCATCCTTTGTCCATCCCTGACATCATGCCTTGAAACTAATTTCATGAGGACCATCTGCAGAAAGAAAGGATATGGAGACCCTGCAGTTCCAGTTAGTCATACCAGTTGCTTTGATCACATACACTGCCAACATGCTATTAGTCGAGTTTGTGTGTTAGGTAAAGATAACTGAGCCTCCTACATAAGGGTAAATGCTTTGCCATTGCTGGTGCTGCCATGTCATTTAATTAAATATTCTTGTTAAAGAAATAAGTCTATAGGCTGATTGTTAATAGTAAACATAAGTAAGAGGCAGTGTTGGAAGAAGAGTCACCAATGGAGTTACCTCCTAGTATCCTGAATAATGATCTCTTTTTCTGGAACCTACCCTGGCAAGGGAAGTATGAAAGGGAAAAGTGACTATAGAAGGGGTATGCTCCAATGAGACTATGAGATAATTTCTTCCTATAAAAATGAATCATCCTTACCCTATTCCAAATTATGAACATACATTGGAAGATTTTCCTTACTGCTCCTGACTATGAATTCTTTTGTTCCTTGACTGAACTGAGCAAACATGATTCTTATTTCCTATCCTATTTTCCCCTAGATCTTAGTGTATGCTTCTGATATCAATCTGTGACTTGAAGTTGTCTTTTGATTACTCTATTTCATGATTACTCTATTGACATGCTTGACCTTGCAATGTACTCTGACTTTAAATGATCTTATGAATTCTTTCTCCCACAATACTTAACATATATGTGCATGATTCTAATGTTCATGAGATTTGTCTTAAACACTAATAGGGATATTTTGGTTATATACATTTTTAATGAATGTAGATATTGTTATAACTTAGTACTATTATTTATGTGATTTTACACATTTCCCAGAAGGAGCTCATCATCTGCTCACCAAATTTCTTTCTTGGAATCAATTTGTATGTTAAACCTTCAGCTGCAGACCTCTTATGAGGACAATTAAAATATCTAGTTGATCTAGGTTTCAACATTTCCAGTATTTCCCTTCTGCCATCCATCATTCACATCATAGCCAAAATAATCTTCCTAAACCTAAGTCTAACCATGTCATTAACCTGCTGAAGAATCTTCAGTGATTCACTAATTGCTAAAGTTAAACACAAGTTCCTCAATTTCACAATTAAAGTCCTGCCTAATTTGGGTCCAGGAAGGTAGGTGGCACAATGGTAACCATTGTGCTAGAACACTGGGCCTGGAATTAGGAGAATTTGAGTTATAATCCAGACCTCAGACAATTATTATCTGCATGTCCCTGATGTGCAACTCACTTAATCTTGTTTTTCTCAGTTTCCTCATCTGCAAAATAAACTGGATAAAAAATGGCACATCTATTTGCTATCCCATACACTTGGAATATGTATATGCAAACAGGCCATATATTCATGACTCTGATATGTGAGTACATACATGTGCATACAATACACAGATACATGCGGGTATATTATACAGAATCTGTATAAAAGTACAATGTAGCTGCTGAGGAATTACATTAGCAATTGGGAAAATCAAGAATAGTTGAATATAGAAGCGGGCTTTTTGGCAACACTATCAGAGTTACCAAGAATCATGCTAGTACCATTTTTCTGTAGGAAACTATGCTCTAAATCACTGTTATTGAAAGAAATACTAATTAAGAGAACTCTGAGTTGACACTTCAAATCTCTTAGATTGGCTAAAATGACAGAAAAAATTGGTAAATGTTGAAGAGGATGTGGGAGAACTGGGACACTAATGCATTGTTGGTGGAATTATGAAATAAATGATCCAATAATTCTGAAGAAGGCTATAAAACTGTGCATACACTTTGATATAGCAGTGTCACTGCTTGGTCTGTATTCCAAAGAAATAATAAAAGAGGGTAAAGGAACCACATTTGTAAAACAAGCATCATCTCTTTTTATAGTGAAGAAGAATTGGAAATGGAGTGGATGCCCATTAAGGGGGAAATGGCTGAACGAGTTATGGTATAAGAATGTAAATATGTAATTGATATTATTGTTCTATAAGAAATGATGAGTGGGGGGGGGGGGAGCAGAGCCAAGATGGTAGAGAAGACATACACATCATTCTAAGTTCTCCTTCTACCCTCACTACTAATTACCAAATTCAGCCTCAGAAATAGTGCTTAACTGGTAAAATCCATGAATATTGAGAGTACAACAAATTACCAGCCAAAGATAATCTGGAAGATCACCAGAAAAGGTTTGTCCTGATCAGCAGGAGCAGGCCAACACAGGAAGGGAGGCAGAAGACAGAAGCTAGTGCATGGGACCAAAGTGGGGGCCGTCTCCATGAATGGAGAATTTGCAGGGAGGACTCTACCATTGGTTGGCTGCTCTGCTTTGGTTGCAAAGCAATAAATAAACAGAGAAGTTACACAAATGCCAAAGGTAGCATGTACTCCAAAAATTTAACAGGACCTGGCTACTCCCACTCAACACCAGAAGTGACTTAGCAGGGACCACAGGACAGCTGTACAGCTGCATTCTTCAGCACAGGGCTTTTGCCCAGGGCAGCCACACTTTTTCACACCAGGGGGCTCTACCCAGGGCAGCCAAAATTCTACAGAGGGAAGAGGAAGGGGGCTCTGCCTGGGACAGTAGAACTTCCACACCAAGACAGTTTCCCAGAGAAACTTCCGATGCAGGGCTCTTCCAAGGGCATTTCCACAGCTTGACCTATCTTTACAGTTTGTTTGCAAGACAGCTACTATCCATCTATCTATCTGTAGAGGAAGCTGGTAATCCCCTTTCCCTGAAGGCAGGCCCTAAGTGCTTTTAAAAAATGAGTAAAAAAGCCAAGCAAACTCTAACCATCTATAGCTTCTATACAGAAAGAGAACAGGTTTTCAACCCTGAGGAGACTGATAGCAGACAGTCTCCAAACAAAACCCCAAAGGGGATGTAACCTGATCCCCATCACACAAGGCTCTCCTAGAAGAAATTATTAAATAGATCTTAAAAGAGAGCTAGAAGAAAAAATGGGGAAAGAAAAGAGAAGCTCTGCAAGAGAGTACAGAAAAGACATATAACTCACTAAAATAAAAATTTAATAAACTGGATAAAGAAAACAACCTCCTGAAATGTGAATTGGAAAAGACAAAGACCTCCCAGGAAAGTAGGATTTGTGAACTGGAAAAAGAAAATAACTAAGTAAAAAGAAATATAGTAATTTGATAAAAAAATTCCATAGAGCAAAACAACTCATTTAAAAACACAATTGGACATATACAAACAGAAGTTTTAAAAAAAAGCTAATGAAGAAAATAGCTCATTAAAAATCAGAACTGAACAAATAGAAATGGAAGATTCGTTGAGACATCAAAAATCAAATGGAAAAAATAGAAAAAAATGTTAAATATCTAATTGGAAAAGCAACAGACCTGGAAAATAGATCTAGGAGAGATAATTTGAGGAATATTGGACTTCCTGAAAATTATGATGAGAAAAAGAGCATAGACAGTATTTTACAGGAAATTGTCAAAGAGAACAGCCCAGATGTAATAGAATGAGAAGGTAAAATAGGCGTTGAAAGAATTCATTGAACACCTTCTAAAAGAGACCCCAAAATAAAAACTCCAAGGAATATTGTAACTAAATTTCAGAACTATCAGACTAAGGAAAAAATATTACAAGCAACCAGAAAAAAAAAAAAAATAAAAACAATTCAAATACCAAGGAGCCACCATAATTGTCACTCAGGATCTAGCTGCTTCCACATTAAAGGATCAAAGGACCTGGAATCTGGTATTCCAAAAGGCAAAAGAACTTGGAATGCAGTCAAGAATAAACTATCTAGCTAAGCTGAGCATTTTGTTCCAGGGGAAAAGATGGACATAAAATGAAACAGGTGAATTCCATTTTTTCTCATGAATAAAACCAGATCTAAGCAAAAAATTTTACCTACAACTATAAGACTCAAAAGAAGCAGAGAAAGGTAAAAACAACTCCTGAAAACTTTATTTCTATTAAGGACATACATAAAGAGTGCATGTATAATTTGATTTTACTGATATAATATAAAAAATGGAAGTAGAAATGGAAAGGGAATAATATCAGAAAAAGGAAAAAAGGGGAGATAAAAAGAAAGAAATTCTATCCCACGAAGAGGCAAGTGATATGTCTGATATAGACAGCAAAACTATAATAGTGGGAGATCTCAACCTTGAACTCTCAAAATTAGATAAATCAAATCTCAAAACAAATAAGAAAGAAATTAAAGAGGTAAATAGAATATTAGAAAAGTTAGGCATGATAAATGTTTGGAGAAAACTGTTTGGAGATAGAAAGGAATACACTTTCTTCTCAGCAGTTCATGGAACCTATACAAAAATTGACAATTTATCAGGACATAAAGACTTCAAAATTAAATGCAGAAAGGCAGAAATAGGAAATGCATTCTTTTCGGATCACAATGCAATAAAAACTACATTCAACAAAAAGCTAATGGTAAATAGATGAAAAGATAATAGAAAGCTAAATAATCTCATCCTAAAGAATTGATGGATGAAACAGCAAATCATAGACACAATTAATGATTTCATCCAAGAGAATGAAAACAATGAGACAACATGCCAAAATTTGTGGGATGCAGCCAAAGTGGTAATAAGGGGAAATTTCATATCTTTAGAGGCTTATTTGAATGAAGTAGAAAAAGAGAAGATCAATGAATTGGGATTGCAACTTAAAAAACTAGAAAAAGAGTTAATTAAAAACCCCCAATTAAATACTAAACTTGAAATTCTAAAATTAAAAGAATAAATTGATAAAATTGAAAGTAAAAAAAACTATTTAATTAATAAATAAAACTAAGAATTGGTTTTATGGAGAAAAAAAGAATAAAATAGATAAACCTTTGGTAAATCTGATTTGAAAAAGGAAAGAGGAAAATCAAATTGTTAGTCTTAAAAATGAAAAGGAAAAACTTTTTACAAATGAAGAGGAAATTAGAGCAATAATAAGAAGTTATGTTGCCCAACTTTATAAGTGAAATAGATGACTATATTCAAAAATATAGGCCTTCCAGATTAACTGAGGAGAAAGTAAATTGATTATATAGTGCTCTTTTAGAAAAAGAAATAGAACAAGTTAGTAATCAACTCCCTAACAAAAAATCCCCAGAGCCAGATGGATTTTCATGTGAATTATACCAAACATTTAAACATTATATAGCACCAAGTGCTATATAAACTATTTGAAAAAATAGGGAATGAAGGAATCCTACCAATTTTTTTTTTTTATTACACAGACATGGTACTGATAACTAAACCAGGTAGATTGAAAACAGAGAAAGAAAACTATAGACCACTCTCCCTAATGAATACTGATGCTAAAATCTTAAATAAAATATTAGCAAAAAGATTACAGAAAAGCATCCCCAAGATAATACACCTTGATCAAGTAGTATTTATACCGAGAATGCAAGGCTGGTTCAATATTAGGAAAACTATTAGCATAATTGACTATATCAATAACCAAATTAATAAAAAACATATGATCATCTCAATAGATGCAGAAAAAGCATTTCATAAAATCCAACATCCAATCCTATTAAAAATACTTGAAAATATAGGAATAAATCTTTTCCTTAAAATAATCAGTAGCATCTATTTAAAACCATCAGCAAGCATCATATGTAATGGGGATAAACTAGAACCATTTCCAATAAGATCAAGAGTGAAACAAGGTTGCCCACTATCACCATAACTATTAAATATTATATTAGAAATGCTAGTTTAAGCAGTAAGAGTTGAGAAAGAGATTAAAGAAATTAGAGTACTTAATGAGGAAACCGAATTATAACTCTTTGCAAATTATATGATGGTATACTTAGAGAACCTAAGGGATTCTACTAAAAAGCTATTAGAAATAATCCACAACTTTAGCAAAGTTGCAAGATACAAAATATATCCACATAAATCATAAGCATTCTTATAGATCACTAACAAAATCCAACAATTAGAGTTACAAAGAGAAATTCCATCTAAAGTAACTGCCGATAGTATAAAACATTTGGGTAGCTATCTGCCAAGGGAATGTCGGGAACTATATAAGCAACACTACAAAATGCTTTCCCCAAAAACAAAGTCAGATCTAACCAATTGGAAAATATTAAGTGCTCTTGGATAGGTTGATCAAATATAATAAAGATGGCAATATTATCTAAACTAATCTATTTATTTAGTGGTATACCAATCAGACTCCCAAAAAACTATTTTAATGACCTAGAAAAAAATAACAAAATTCATCTAGAAGAACAAAAGGTCAAGATTTTCAAGGGAATTAAGGGGAAAAAAATTAAATGAAGGTGGCCTAGCTGCACCAGATCTAAAACTATATTATAAAGCAGTAGTCACCAAAACCATTTGGTATTGGCTAAGAAATAGACTAGTTGATCAGTGGAATAGGTTAGGTTCACAGGACAAAATAGTTAATAACTTCAGTAATCTAGTGTTTCACAAACCTCAAGACCCCAACAAGATAAGAATTTGGGATAAGAATCCATTGTTTGACAAAAACTGCTGGGAAAATTGGAAATTTGTATGGCAGAAATTAGGCATTGACCCACACTTAACAATGTACACCAAGATAAGGTCAAAATGGGTTCATAATCTAGGCATAAAGAATGAGATTATAAATAAATTAGAAGAACATAGGATAGTTTACCTCTCAGACCTGTGGAGAAGGAAAGAATTTGTGACCAAAAGAAGAACTAGAGATCACTATTGATCACAAAATAGAAAATTTTGATTATATCAAGTTGAAAAGCTTTTGTACAAAGAAAACTAAAGCAGACAAGATTACAAGGGAAGCAATAAACTGGGAAAACATTTTTACAGTCAAAGGTTCTGATAAAGGCCTCATTTCCAAAATATATAGAGAATTGGCTCTAATTTATAAGAGATCAATTCATTCTCCAATTGATAAATGGTCAAAGGATATGAACAGACAATTTTCAGATGACGAAACTGAAATTATTTCTAGCCACATGTAAAAACACTCCAAGTCATTATTAATCAGAGAAATGCAAATTAAGATAACTCTGAAATACCACTACACACCTTTCAGATTGGCTAGGATGACAGGAAAAGATAATGCAGAATGTTGGAGGGGATGTGGGAAAACTGGGACACTGATACATTGTTGGTAGAATTGTGAATACATCCAGCCATTCTAGAGAGTGATTTGGAACTATGTTCAAAAAGTTATCAAACTGTGCATACCCTTTTGTCCAGCAGTGTTACTACTGGGCTTATACCCCAAAGAGATCTTAAAGAAGGGAAAGGGAACTATATGTGCAAAAATGTTTGTGGCAGCACTCTTTGAAGTGGCCCAAAAGTGGAAACTGAGTGGATGTCCATCAATTGAATGAATGAATTGTGATATATGAATATTATGGAATGTTATTGTTCTGTAAGAAAAGACCAGTAGGACGATTTCAGAAAGGACTAGAGAGACTTATATGAACTGATGCTGAGTGAAATGAGCAGGACCATAGATCATTGTATATTTCAACAACAATACTATATGATGATCAATTCTCATGGACGTGGCTCTCTTCAACAATGAGATGAACCAAATTAGTTCCATTCATTCAATAATGAATAAAACCAGGTGTACTTAGCAAAAGAACTCTGGAAATTGAGTGTGAATCACTACATAGCATTTCCAATCCCTCTGTTTTTGTCCATTTGCCTTTTTGATTTCCTTCTCGGGTTAATTTTACATTATTTCAATATCCAGTTCTTCTTGTGCAGCAAAATAACTATATGGATATGTATACATATATTGTATTTAACATATACTTTAACATATTTAACATGTATATTATCTTACAGGAAATCATAAAAGAAAGCTGCCCTGATATTTTAGAATGAGAAGGTAAATAGTCATCAAAAAATCCACTGATCTTCTCCTGAAACAGACCCCAAAATTAAATCCCAAATAATTTGTTTAAAAAAAAAACAATAAAAATACCTATAGGTATAAAATATTTATAGTAGCTCTTCACCTTTTTTCACAACCATAAATGCAATGTAAAGAAATATCAATCAATTGGGGGAATATTTTTATGGTATGAATAAAATGGTATATTTTTGTGTCATAAGAAATGGCCTAAGAAATAGGTTCAGAAGAATGTAAGATCTATGTGAACTAATATGAAATGAAATCAGGAGAACTAGGAGAACAATTTAGAAAATTACAATAACACTATAAAGAAAATTGATTATGAGAGCTCTAAGACTCCAAATAACAGAAATAAAAACACATTAAGCATAAAATCCCATAGCATGTCAAATAAATGATTTGTTTAAATAGAAGGATGCACCATATTTTGTGTACACAGATAATTTGGAAATTTTTTTATTGGATTCAACATATTTGTTTTGAAAGTCTGCTTTAGCTTTTATTTTTCTCAATTGATAAGGAGAGGAATGAGAAAGAGATAAGTACTTTTTAAAAATTAATGGATAAAAAAAGGAAAAAGTAAGAAACAAAACAACTCAAATAGCTTACTCAATCCCAGCTTATTCCTCAAAATAATTGTAATAGAGGATTATTAGTATCTTTTTAGAATCTATCTCCTGGGATTTTTTTCCTTTATTTAATTGACTCTTTTGAGACTATAAGATAAATGATAAATTGTGATCATATCTCTAGCAAACAGGTATTGAAATTGATACTCAATAGAAGATAAAGCAGATGGAAGCATCTTTCCTTCATGACAATATTTTCTCCTTTTAACTATTTAGAGGCCAAGAATTTATTTGCTCAATTATATTTTACAAGTTTCCCAACATTTCACACCAATACTTTGTATAGAGTAGGGAAAATTGGTTGGGAAATAACCATATCATTCACAAGTTAGGAACATCTAGAAAACCCTTGGAATTTCAAATGTCACATTCTTTTGTGCATTTTTGTAACAGACAATGGATAAACTTCTTTTTTCCCCAATGTAGTCCTTCAAATACCATCTCTTAATATAAGTAAATCAGCTGAACTTTGGGGTATAAAATTCCAGTTAAATCATCAAGATTAAATAAAAAAGTGAGTATATTTATTGTTTCTCTTCTTAGTTACACTTTGATTTTCTAAGTGCTGTAATTCAGAGAACTGCTCTTTGGGCAATTCCTTTTCAAAATATTTTATCTTGATTGTTAAACCTATGATCTTCGAAGAAAAAGGGAGGTTATCATTGTTAAAGTTCTATAATGACAGATTGATCTTGGGGGTTTCCCAAGAAACATTACTCAAATGATGTCATCCAAACTATCATGAAGTTTTTTAGTTCTATTCTATTTGATATGCTCATCCTTAGGTAAAGACTTGTACTTTCCACTCTTCCACATTCCCAATATTATAACTACTTTTCAAGCATTTGCCCTTTTTGAATTATGACAATAATTTATTTGTGATTTTGCTTCATCTAATGTTACTCATATTTATATCCCAGAGGAACAATGTGAGATGAAGTATGCATGGAATTCTCTTGTCTTATGACTACATCTGAAAATAAATGATACTATATTATTTGAGTTGCATACTCATTGAAGCCAGTGTTGTCCATCTTAGTCAGCAAAGTTGCAAAGTATATTTTTTCAAATTTTAAAATGAATGTGCTTATAATAGTTCTTGGCTTCAGAAGAAATAAAATAATGATGAAATCATAGATAAGCACAGTTCATTTCAAAATTCTGAAATATAAATAAATTCTACTAATATATATTATATACATTTAATGTAATATTAATATAGTAATAATAGGTTACTAAAATATTGCTAAAGATTAGAAGTTTCAAAACTAATGAATTTTGGAAGGTACTCTTTCTCATTCTTACAGTAAACACAAGTTAAGGCTCAAATTTCTACCTCACACTTATGAAATGTTGAAAGGACTGCAAGACATTAGGTACACTAAAGAACATTATGCAGCTATACATTAGACCACTGAATTTAGTAATATACCCTAACAATTAGTAATCCGTAACCTTTGAATCAACTAGAAATAGAGGTTTGTGATTTTTTAAAGGATCTTCATGTATGGAACTATTTGTAGCAAGTCTTCATAATATCTCCAAATTGGAAACTGGGGAAGAGGACTACATATTTATTGGAGAATGGTTAAACTAATTTTAGCATATGAATGTAAGGTAATATTATGGGGCAATAGGAAATGAAAAAATGGACACCTTAAGAGGAAACTAATAAGATCTTTATGGTCTACTGCAGAATGAAGTGAACTTCATCAGCAATATTTTGTCAGTGAGTAACTCTATTATATGATGAAAAGGAAGAAAAGGAACCAAAGGAAAATTTAATTTTCCCACTATAGATAAAAAAAATTTGAAAAGACAATTGCATAATATATAGAGAGAAAAGATTACCAACTTATAGGGAACTCAAATCTATTACATTTTCATATGAAGAAGATGTAACAGAACTACATAGACTTAGGTCATAAAGGCATTGAAAAGACCTTATAAAAACACCAAACTTTGCTCCAAATTTTTCAGATCAGGAAACTAAAGTACACACAGATGACATGGACAGGATTTTGTACACTTTTTGTTTACAAGAATTTGTTGATCAATAATTCAATATAATTTTATGTTCAATTCTAAATTATATCCTTCTCTCCCCCTTCTGTCCATAATGAGAAGAGAAGAAAAACTAAATCCAATGCAAATATGATTTGCAGATGCAA
The DNA here is from genome assembly GCF_902635505.1 of Sarcophilus harrisii. NCBI lineage: Eukaryota > Metazoa > Chordata > Mammalia > Dasyuromorphia > Dasyuridae > Sarcophilus > Sarcophilus harrisii. The sequence goes on along the minus strand of NC_045430.1, from coordinate 85,886,036 downwards.
ATTTCCCACATTATCCATGTCAGTGAGAGAGAGAGAGAGAGAGAGAGAGAGAGGCAGAGAGTGAAAGAGACAGACAGAGTTTTGTGAGAAATTGAATCAGTCATGAAAAACTAAATATCAGTGACAGAGGTCAACCTCCTAGGACTAACAGATGACTGAGAACTACTAGTGAGTTTTTCTTTATTCTGTTTGATGCAGAGTTGAGAAGAAAGATTAAAACATGCTTACTTAATTGTTTAGAGCACAGGCAGGGGAATTCCTTTACATTTAAAATTACACACACACACACACACACACACACATACATACACACACACATTAGGGTGAGAAAATAAGCAATAAAAAGAGGTGCCTGAAAATGAAGTATTCACTAGTTGAAGTCACATTGTTCCTTTCAATTTAAGTAAATATTCATTATCTTTGCATTTTTTTGCATAATTTACCTAAAACTATTAGATGAAGTGGAATAGTAAGAGAAGTTATATCTGTACTTATATTAAAAAACACATGGAGAGAGAAAGAGAGAGAAGTCATGCTTGTTTTTAAGTTTGTCCTTCATTGTCAAAGAGGATTTTGATATCAGAGTGGTGATGTCATGGCATGCAAATGAATTGGATTCAAGTGAGAGAAGGCTGTGCAAAGTCACCTTTTTCTCTTTCTCCTTCAGAACCATCTAGATCCAGTGGCAAGGTACCACTTGGCCTTTTTAAGATCAGGGCAGCTGGAAATGGCCCTGGATATAATGGGAGACCTTGGCCCTTTTAAGCTAAGGTCTTCATCATCTCAGTTTGACTGAATTTGCACCCATTCAGTGATTAAGGCTAGAGAACATATGAGGCAAAGAATATCTTCTTTCACCTTGTCAAAAAAAAAGGCTAAATAAATAAATCTGGGAGGTGAAGACCTTCAATATTTCTGGTCAAAGACAAAAAAAAAAAAAAATGGTTACTATATGCAGAGAAATACCAGATGGAGTGACTTAGCTAAAAGAAATGAATATGGAAAAATAAACAAAACTGAGGGTTGTAGGAGAAGCAATATTTTAATGGAGTGATATAGCAATCTATGCAATCTGATAATTGATTACATTAAAAAGAAGAATGTTAAAAATCCCATTAGAAATCAGTCAATAAATGAATACTTAGTACTAGCCTATTAAATTACAGGCATTGTGCTAAAATCTGGAGATAAACAGAAAGGCAAAATACAGCCCTTGCTTTTAAGGAGCTCACAGTATAAGGGGGAATAGTGGCAGCAGTAAAGAAAATGGAAAAAAATTGTAAATGTTTAAAAAAATCAAATTAAGGTGATTTTCAACATTTACTTTTATAAATTTTGATTTGTATTTTTTCTCCCTCTCTCCCTGTCCTCTAATATCTCTAAGACAATAAGCAATCTGATATAGATTATACATGTACAATCACATTAAGCTTATTTACAAATTGATTATTTTGTAAAAGAAGAATTAGAGTAAAAGAAAAAAATCATAAGAAAGCAAACAAAAACAAAAACAAAATCATCAAAAGTATAAATCTTTTGATTTGCATTCAGATTCCATAGTTCCTTCCCTGGATGTAGAGAACATTTTCCATAATGAATCTTTGGAATTGCATTAGATCATAAAATTGCTAAGAAGTACTAATTCTATTAAAGTTGATCATCACAAAATGTTCCTGTTAGTTTGTACTATGATTTCCTGGTTGTGTTTACTTCATTCAGCCTCAGTTCATGTAAATCTTTCTAAGCTATTCTGAAGTCTATATTCTCATTATTTCTAATGAAAGAGTTCATTATACCACATTATACCACAATTTATTTAACCATTTCCCAATTGATGGGAATCCCCTATAATCCCAATACTTTGCCAATACAAAGAAAGCTGTTATAAATATTTTTATACATGTGGGTCCTTTTGCATTTTTTTATGATATCTTAGAGACAAAGGTTTTACCACATGAAAAGATATGTACTGTTTCATCACTCTTTATGTATAGTTCCAAATTGATCTGCAGAATGTTTTAATAAGGTCACAACTCTTAACAAAAATCCATTAATGTCCCAATTTTCCCACATCCTCTCCAATTTGTATTGTTTTCTTTTCAGTCATATCAAACAATCTCATAGGTATGAGGTAGCACCTCAAAGTTGTTTCATATGTATTTTTTGTAATTGATAGTGACTCAGAGCATTTTCTCATTTATTGAGTTTTAATTTCTTCTCTGAAAACAGCCTGGTTTGTTTTCTTTGGCCATTTATCAATTGGGAAATATGCAATTTTTCAGAGAAACTTTGTATACAGGAAAAATTGGAATAATCACAGAATACAATTGCTCATTTTTACTTATGGAGAATTCAATAAGGCTGTTTTGGAATATATTTGAGTGTAGAATCAACTTGTAGTGCAATCAGTCAATCAACATTTATTAAGCACTATGTGTTCAGGCAAGGAATTAAGAGGAGAGAATACAAAAGAAGCAAAGAAAAACCCTTTCCCTCAAGGAGTTTTCTATTTAATAAGGGAAATAACATGAAAATAAACATGTACGTAAAATGAAAATAATTAGAAGAGAGAAAGCAATGGACTTAGGAGGCTTTCTGAGTAGAAAATTTTTTATTTGTAATTTAAGGAATCTGAATAGACAAAAAGACACATGCTAATCCTTTTCTGGATTACAAAGCCTACATTTGTGATCTCTCATGGACCATCTTTCACTTTGGCTTGTGTGGTTCCCTGCAAAATAGAATTTTCCAATAGATGTGTCTTAACTTATCTCTGAGTTTTTTTCTCTTGTTTTCACCATTTATCTTCCAGAAATCAAGCATAAGTCATGAGAAATCACACATCAGTGAAGGAATTCATCCTCCTGGGACTGACAGATGACCCACAGCTAAAGATATTGATTTTCCTCTTTTTGTTTCTCACCTATATATTGAGTGTGACTGGCAACTTGACCATCATCACCCTCACCCTGCTGGATTCTCACCTTAAGACTCCCATGTATTTCTTCCTCAGGAATTTCTCCTTCTTAGAAATATCATTTACTTCTGTTTCAATTCCAAGATTTCTGGTCAGTATAATAACTAAAGAAAAAATGATTTCTTACAATTCTTGCATGGCCCAAGTATTCTTTTTTATCCTCCTTGGTGCAACATAATTTTTTCTCCTTGCTGCTATGTCCTATGATTGCTATGTGGCCATCTGCAAACCTCTACACTATATGACCATCATGAGTAATAGAGTCTGTAGCCAGCTTCTAATTAGTTCTTGGTTAGCAGGATTTCTCATAATCTTTCCACCAGTCATCATGGGACTCCAATTGGATTTCTGTGATTCTAATATCATTGATCACTTCACCTGTGATTCTTCTCCCATGCTGATGATATCTTGCACAGACACCAAGCTATTAGAAATCATGAGTTTTTTCTTGGCTGTGTTAACACTTATGGTCACATTGGCATTAGTGATTCTCTCTTATGCATTCATCCTCAGAACCATTCTGAGAATTCCCTCTGCCCAACAAAGGAAAAAGGCCTTTTCCACTTGTTCTTCCCACATGATTGTTGTCTCCATCTCTTATGGAAGCTGTATCTTCATGTATGTCAAGCCCTCAGCAAAAGAAGGGGTGGCTATGACTAAAGGCGTAGCAGTTCTGAACACTTCTATTGCCCCCATGCTGAACCCCTTCATTTATACCCTAAGGAACCAACAAGTGAAACAAGCTTTTAAAGACATTGTCAGAAAAATGTTTTTTCTTACAAAATAAATACTTTTTTTTTAATAAAATTCATACTTGAAAATTAAAGAAATGCCTAAGTAAACTCTTAAGATACTCTAGAGGTTCCTTTTGTGCATCCCTTTTTTCCTTTACAGCAGTGTGTAAATTACTTGGGACAAATATTTTTAATGTTTCGTTCATATGTATACTATATATAAAATGTCAATTTAAAATTTTCTTTATTTTACATGTGTATATTTTCTTTTATTCTGAAATACAATTGAGTTTTTTTTCCCTGAGGCAATTTGGGTTAAGTGATTTGCCCAGGTTGACACAGCTAGGAAGTGTTAAGTGTCTGAGCCAGATTTGAACTCATATCCTTCTGACTTCAAGGCAGGCGCTCTATCCACTGTGCCACCTAGCTGCCCTATAAGTGAGTTTTTAAAAAATTATTCTGGTTCAACAAAAAACAGACCAGCATTTAATGCTTTTATTCAAAGGATGCAATGAGTCTTTTAAATTATATTTTTCGAAGCCTATTCAGTACTATGGATTCCCTTTTAATGAATTCTCTTCTTCTGAATAAGTGAAATGAGATCTGCAATGTGCTTTTCAACATTTAAAACATTACATAAATGTCATCTATTAAAATTATGCTTGTGGCATTTTTCCTTCTAGGAGAGATAATTATTTTTTTTTTTATTTAATAGCCTTTAATTTACAGGATATATACATGGGTAACTTTACAGCATTAACAATTGCCAAACCTCTTGTTTCAATTTTTCACCTCTTACCCCCCCCACCTCCTCCCCTAAATGGCAGGATGACCAGTAGATGTTAAATATATTAAAATATAACTTAGATACACAATAAGTATACATGACCAAAACATTATTTTGCTGTACAAAAAGAATCAGACTCTGAATTATTGTACAATTATCCCCTAAATGGCAGGATGACCAGTAGATGTTAAATATATTAAAATATAACTTAGATACACAATAAGTATACATGACCAAAACATTATTTTGCTGTACAAAAAGAATCAGACTCTGAATTATTGTACAATTAGCTTGTGAAGGAAATCAAAGATGCAGGTGTGCATAAATATAGGGACTGGGAATTCAATGTAATGGTTTTTAGTCATCTCCCAGAGTTCTTTTTCTGGGTATAGCTAGTTCAGTTCATTACTGCTCCATTAGAAATGATTTGGTTGATCTCGTTGCTGAGGATGGCCTGATCCATCAGGACTGGTCATCATCTAGTATTGTTGTTGAAGTATATAATGATTAGGAGAGATAATTAATGAAATATCCAGTTCTTAATGTGCTGTCATATCTTTTTGCATACTGGTAGGTTTAGCTTTGAATTTAGATGTCATTTAATTTAGCTAACAACTACAGTGAATTGGATACAGTCTCAAAAGAAATTGAGTACCCTGATCAAGACAAAATTCAGATGTCATAGTACTGTAAGTTCATCTCTAGCAAAATTTGTCAGGGATAATATGCTTCTATATGCATGTTGTCCCTGATTCAAACTTGAAAATGAGATGCATTGTTGCCCAACCAATCAATCAAAACTTCCTCTTTCTTATGAACACCTTCCAGTAGAGAGTAACAAATGTTTCTACCAATGTCTTAGAAATGTAAGTTTTTTTTGGTTTGTTTTTGTTTTTGTTTTTCCCCCTTGGTTGTATTTACACTCATGTTCACTATGACATTAGGAATTTTGTCCTGCATATACATCCTGGATGTAGCAGACCTGATGGTCTACTTCTTTCTTCCAAAGGGAAAGAATAAAGATTCACCTTCATAATTCAGGGAATTCAAATTACTTACAAGTTAATGGAGGGTTTCCTTTCTTTCAGTAAATTGATATGAATTAAGTTTATGGAAAGAGAGTTTTCTCATCCCCATATGACTAAAAAGAAAATGATTTCCCAATTAGTCTACTCCTTGATCACTAGTGTCTTCATAGCACAACTTCATTATCTGGGATCCACGGATTTTCTTTTCTTTTTTATAGCTTTTTATTTACAAGATATATGCATGGGTAATTTTTCAGCATTTACCCTTGCAAAACCTTCTGTTCCAACTTTTCCACTCTTTCCCCCAACTCCCTCCCCTAGATGGCAGGTAGATGTTAAATCTACATGTTAAATATGTTAAAGTATATGTTAAATACTATATATGTGTGTGTGTGTGTATGTGTGTGTGTGTATACACATATGCATACAATTAGTTTAATGCACAAGAAAAAATGGACTTAGAAATAAGGTTAAAAATAATCTGAGAAGGAAATCAAAAATGCAAGCAGGCAAAAACAGAGGGAGTGGAAATGCTATATTGTGACTCATACACATTTCCCATAGTTCTTTCACTGGGCATAGCTCATTCTCTTCATTATTGAACAAATGAAACTGATTTGGTTCAACTCATTGTTGAAGAGAGCCACATCCATCAGAACTGATCACCATATAGTATTGTTGTTCATTCAGCATCAGTTTATGTAAGTCCCTCCAGGACTTTCTGAAATCATCCTGCGAGTCATTTCTTAAGAATAATAATATTCCATAATATTCATATACCACAATTCATTCAGTCATTCCCCAATTGATGGACATCCATTCAATTTCAAGTTTCTAACCACTACAAAAAAAGCTGCCACAAACATTTTTGCACATACCAGTCTCTTTCCCTTTTTAAGATCTTTTTGGGATATAAGCCCAGTAGTAAAACTGATGGATCAGAGGCTTTGTACAGTTTCATAGCTTTTTGAGCACAGTTCCAAACTGCTCCCGGAATGGTTGTATTCATTCACAATTCCACCAGTAATGAATCAGTGTCCCAGTTTTGCCACATCCCCTCCAACATTCAGCATTACCTTTTCTCGTCATTCTAGCCAATCTGAGAGGTGTGAAGTGGTATCTCAGAGTTCTCTTAATTTGCATTTCTCTTGGAGCATCTTTTAATATGGCTAGAAATAGTTTCTATTTCTTCATCTGAAAATTGTCTGTTCATGTCCTTTCACCATTTGTCAATTGGAGAATGGATTGATTTCTTATGGAGTCAATTCTGTATATATTTTGGAAATGAGGCCTTTATCAGAACCTTTGACTGTAAAACTGTTTTCCCAGTTCATTGCTTCCCTTTTAATCTTGTCTGCATTAGTTTTGTTTATACAAATGATTTTTAATGAAATATAATCAAAATTTTCTATTTTGTGATCAATAATGATCTCTAGTTCTTCTTTGGTCACAAATTCCTTCCTCCTCCACAGGTCTGAGAAGTAACCTATCCTATGTCCTTCTAATTTATTTATAATCTATAAATATATAATTTATAATATTTATAATATAATTATAATTTATAATTTATTTATAATATATGCTTTGATCATGAATCCATTTTGACCTTATCTTGGTGTACAGTGTTAAGTGTGGGTCAATGCCTAGTTTCTGCCATGCTAATTTCCAATTTTCCCAGCAGTTTTTGTCAAACAATGAATTCTTATCCCAAAAGCTGGGGTCTTGGGGTTTGTCTAACACTAGATTATTGAAATTATTAACTATTTTGTCCTTTGAACATAACTTATTCCTCTGATCAACTAGTCTATTTCTTAACCAATATCAAATGGTTTTGGTAACTGCTGCTTTATAATATAATTTTAGATCTGATACAGCTAGGTCACCCTCATTTGATTTTTTTTGTTAGTTCCCTTGAAATTCTTGATCATTTGTTTTTCCATATGAATTTTGTTGTTATTTTTTCTAGGTCATTAAAATAGATTTTTATGTCTGATTGGTATAGTGCTAAATAAATAGATTAGTTTAGGTAGTATTGTCATCTTTATTATATTTGCTTGACCTATCCAAGAGCACTTAATATTTTTCCAGTTGGTTAGATCTGACTTTATTTTTGTGGAAAGTGTTTTGTAGTTTTGCTCATGTAATTCCTGACTTTCCCTTGGCAGATAGATTCCCAAATATTTTATACAATCAGCAGTTACTTTAAATGGAATTACTCCTTGTATCTCTAATTGTTGGATTTTGTTAGTGGTATATAAGAATGCTGATGATTTATGTGCATTTATTTTATATCCTGCAACTTTGGTAACGGTGTGGATTATTTCTAATAGTTTTTTAGTAGAATCTCTGGGGTTCTCTAAATATACCATCATATCATCTGCAAAGGGTGATAATTTTATTTCCTCATTACCTGCTCTAATTCCTTTAATCTCTTTCTTAACTCTTTATTTCCGAAGCTAGCATTTCTAATACTGTATTGAATAGGAATGGTGATAGTGGGCAACCTTGTTTCACTCCTGATCTTATTGGGAATGGTTCCAGTTTATCCCCTTTATATATGATGCTTACTGACAGGTTTAAGTAGATGTTTCTGATTATTTTAAAGAAAATCTCATTTATTCCAATACTTTAAAGTGTTTTTAATAGGAATGGAAGTTGGATTTTATCAAATGCTTTTTCTGTATCTATTGCAATGATCATATGTTTTTTGTTAATTTGGTTATTGGCATAGTTATGCTAATAGTTTTCTTAATAGTGAACCATCCCTGCATTCCTGATATAAATCCTACTTGGTAGTGATATATTATCCTGGGGATGATTTTCTGTAATCTTTTTGCTATTTTATTTAAGATTTTTGCATCAATATTCATTAGAGGAATTGGGCTATAATTTTCTTTTTCTGTTTTCAATCTACCTGGTTTTGGTATCAGTATTATGCCTGTGTCATAAAAGGAATTTGATAGGAGTCCTTCATTCCCTATTTTTTCAAATAGTTTATATAACCTTGGAGTTAAGTGTTCTTTAAGTGTAAATCTATCTGGTCCTGGGGATTTTTTCTTAGGGAGTTGATTAATAGCTTGTTCTATTTCTTTTTCTGAAATGGGACTATTTAAGCAATTTACTTTCTTCTCTGTTAATCTGGGCAGCCTATATTTTTGAAGATAGTCATCCATTTCACTTAGGTTATCAAATTTGTTGGCATAAAGTTGGGCAAAGTAACTCCTAATTATTGCTCTAATTTCCTCTTCATTGGTGGCAAGTTCTCCCTTTTCATTTTTAAGACTATCAATTTGATTTTCCTCTTTCCTATTTCTAATTAAATTTACCAAAGGTTTATTTATTTTGTTGGGTTTTTTTTTCATAAAACGTACTCTTAGTTTTATTTATCAATTAAATAGTTTTTTTTTACTTTCAATTTTATTAATTTCTCCTTTTAATTTTAGAATTTCGAGTTTAGCATTCGATTGGAGGTTTTTAATTTGCTTTTTTTCCTAGCTTTTTAAGTTGCAAGCTTAATTCATTGATCTTCTCTTTCTCTATTTTATTCAAGTAAGCCTTTAGAGTTATAAAATTTCCTCTTATTACTGCTTTGGCTGCATTCCACAAATTTTGCTATGTTGTCTCATTATTGTCATTCTCTTGGGAGGAATTATTAATTGTGTCTTTGATTTGCTGTTTAACCTATTCATTCTTTAGGATGAGATTATTTAGTTTCAAATTACTTTTTGGCCTTTTACCCCTAGCTTTTTGTTAAATGTAATTTTTATTTTATCATGATCTGAAAGTAATGCATTTACTATTTCTGCCTTTTTGCATTTGAAGTCTTTATGTCCTTAAATATGGTTTATTTTTGTATAGGTTCCATGAACTGCTGAGAAGAAAATATACTCCTTTCTGTCTCTAGTTTTCTCCAGAGATTTATCATACCTATTTTTTCTAATATTCCATTAGCTTCTTTAGCTAATTTCTTTAGCTTCTTTCTTATTGGTTTTGTGGTTTGATTTACTTTAGATAAATCAAATTCTGACAGTGCAAGGTTGAGATTTCCCACTATTATAGTTTCACTATCTATTTCTTCTTGCAACTCTCTTAACTTCTCGTTTAGGAATTTAGATGCTATACCACTTGGTGCATATATGTTTAGTATTGATATTGCTTAATTGTCTATGCTACCCTTTAGCAAGGTATAGTTTCCTTCCTTATCACTTTTAATTAGATCAATTTTTGCTTTTGCTTCATCTGAGATCAGGATGGCTAACCCTGCTTTTTTGACTTCACCTGAAGCATAATAGATTCTCCTCCAGCCTTTTAGCTTTATTCTGTATGTATTACCCTGCTTTAAATGTGTTTTCTGCAAAAAGCATATTGTAGGATTCTGGCTTTTGATCCAGTCTGCTATCCACTTCAGCTTTATGGGAGAGTTCATCCCATTCACATTTATGGTTAAAATACTAATTCTGTATTTTCTGACATTTTATTATCCCTAGAATATACTTTTCCTTTCCCCCCTTACCTCCCTCCCCAGCATTAAACTTATGAGCACCCCTTGCCTCATGCAGCTCTCCCTCTTTAAAGTCCTTCTCACCCCTTTGAGTCCCTCCCCCTTTCTTATACCTTTCCCTTATTTTTTTTCTGTATTCCCTTCTATTTAGCTTACTCTTTTCCTTTTCCCTTTTCCTCTCCCTCTTTTGAATGATGTGAAAGAAGATTCTCTGTAAACCAAATAGGTCTAGTATTTTCTCCTTGAGCCAAATCTGATGAGAGTAAGATTCACACAATGTTCCTTCTCCTCCCTTAATTCCCTCAGATATTATAGGTTTCCTTTGCCTCTTCGTAGGATATAATTTCCCTCTTTTTTCTCCCCTTTTCAATTTTTCTGATACAATCTCCTTTCCATTTCTACTTCCCTTTTTTATATATTATAACAGTAAAATCAAATTATACACATGGTCTTTATGTATGCATAACAGAAATACAGTTCTCAAGAGTTCTTTTTAATCTTTTATGCTTCTCTTGACTCCTATATTTAGAGGTCAAATTTTTTGTTTGGTTCTGGTTTTTTCATTACAAATAAATGGAATTCACCCATTTCTTTAAATGCCTATCTTCTTCCCTGGAAAAAAATGCTGAACTTTACTGGGTCATTTATTCTTAGCTGCATTCCAAGTTATTTTGCCTTATGGAATATCAGATTCCAGGCCCTTCAATTCTTTAATGTGGAAGCTACTAGATCCTGAGTAATACTTATTGTGGCTCTTCTGTATTTGAATTATTTTTTTTCTGGCTGCTTGTAATATTTTTTTCCTTGGTATGATAGTTCTGAAATTTAGCCACAATATTCCTTGCAGTTTTTCTTTTGGGATCTCTTTTAGAAGGTGTTTGATGAATTCTTTCAATGCCTATTTTACCTTCTGATTCTATTACATCTGGGTAATTCTCTTTGATGATTTCCTGTAAAATAATGTCTAGGCTCTTTTTTTCATCATAATTTTTAGGAAGTCCAATAATCCTCAGATTACCTCTCCTAGATCTATTTTCCAGGTCTGATGTTTTTCCAAATAGATATTTAACATTTTTTCCATTTTTTCATTTTTAGGGGGGTTTTGCTTGACTGATTCTTGATGTCTCAATGAATCATTCATTTCTATTTGTTCAGTTCTGATTTTTAATGAGTTATTTTCATTAACTTTTTTTTTTTACTTCTTTTTCTATATGTCCAATTGAGATTTTAAATAAGTTGTTTTGCTCTATGGAATTTTTTTCTGTTTCACTTATTTTTTTAAATGAGTTATTTTATTTTTCCAATTCACAAATCTTACTTTCCTGGCAGTTCTTTTTCTTTTCCAATTCAAAAGTCATACTTTCTTGAGAGTTATTTTTTTCCAATTCACTAATTCTGTTTCCCTAGGAGCTTTTTACCTTTTCCATCTCATATTTCAGAAGTTGTTTTCTTTTTCCACTTTATCAAATTTTTCTTTTAATGAGTTATATGCCTTTTCTGTGCTTTCTTACAGAGTTTCTCTTTCCTTTCTCCATTTTTCTTCTAGCTCTCTTTTAAGATCTTTTATAATTTCTTCTAGGAGAGCCTTGTACGATGGGCAGCAAAAGGCAAAACCCTTTGAATTTTGTCTGGATATTGACAGCTATTAATTGCCTCAGTGGTGAAAATCTGCTCTCTTTCTGTATAGAAGCTATTTATACTTAGAGTTCACTTGAGTTTTTTACTCAATTTTTAAAAGCCCTTAGTGTCTGCCTTCAGGGCAAGGAGGTTCTCCACTTCCTCTACAGAGCAGGGACATATGGAAAATATTTGTCCTGCGAACAGGCTGCAAAGAACTGCCATGCTGCAGAAGTGTTACTGCCCTGGGCAGAACCCTGCTTTGTGGACTGCGGCTGCAGCTGCACAGCCATGCTGTGGTTATTCTGAGTCACTCTTGATGCTGGGTAGGTGTGGACAGGTCCTATTAAACTCTGGGGTTTTAGGGTACACTCTACTTTTGGTATTTGTGTAACTTCTCTGCTAATCTACTGCTTTGCAGCCAAAGCAGAGCAGTCAACCTGTGGTAGAATCCTCCCTGCAAATTCTCCACCCACAAAGACCACCCCAGCTCCAGTAAACTCAACTTGAGCTAGCCTCCATGTTCTGCATCCCTGCTGGCACTGGCCTCCTCCCACCCAATCAACAGATGTTTTCTGGTGATCTTCCAAGTTTTCTTCAGCTGGTAATTTGTTGTACTCCCAATATTCGTGGATTTTACCAGTCAAGCACTATTTCTGAAGTTGAATTAGATAATTGGTAAGTGAGGATAGAAGGGAGCTTAGAATGAAGTGTGTGTCCTCTCTGCCATCTTGGTTCTACTCCAATCCATGGATTTTCAAAACAAATTTTAATAACTATATTTCAGTCAATTTATTTTCTTTTTAATTCTATGTACATTTTTCATGTATTTTCAAAATTATTATGAAAACAAATTTATAGGTTTCAACAGACTGCTTATGGGAGTGTACAAGGTATTAAAAGAAGATTAGGACTTTTATTGTGAGGGCTACATGCCCTTTTCAAGTATTTTTTCTACTTTGGTTGTCCACCTGATTCTTGCAACTTTCACATGTGACTCCAAGAAGCTGTAATAAACTCAGTGTCCACACCCCAGTAAAAGAGCAGACAAGCCAAACCAGGGTAAGGGTAAGCAATGAACTTCAATCGCCTTGGTGAGTTAAGGGAAGTTTGCTCCAGGTATGTAAAGACTCCCCTGATGGAATAGGTTTATGGGAACTATTTGTTCCATTAAGATAGTATAAGCATGTGCCATGGAGCTCTTAGAACCTGGTTAGACATTGAAGAGTCCAAGGTCATCCATTCCATCCTGAACCATCTGGAGTCAGATTGATTTTTGTCTTGCCACTGGACTTTGATGATTTTGGAAGAGAGATTGAGGTCAATTCCTTCATACAATTCTGCTTCACTTAAATCTAATTTATGCACAAGTCAAAAAATCACCATAATATTTTACCACATAACATCCAAGAGACCTAAAAGACAAACAGCTCTTGCTCTGAGAATTTTGCTCAAGTTATCACATTTAGCTAGCAGCCCTGAGGGAAATAAAACTGGTAAATTTACCAAAGTAAGAGCTGGATGTATGCTAATTTTTTCTGTAGTGATTACAATGACGGGAAGTACTATGGAACTAGTGTAGCTTTTGCAATCAGATCTAATATAATCAACAATGTTGGACACCTACCAAGCGGAGTAAATAATAGTCTTAACTACTACTCTAAAAGCACATTACCTCTCTTCTGGGCTAATTTATATTTTTATTTATTATTTATATTTTTGCCTGAAATTTCACTCCCTTCCAAGGCTTATCTTCAACACAGAAGCTTAAATATTATTTTTAAAGTCATCTCACCTTGCCACTTTCCTGATTAAAAAAAAAACAAACCAAAAAAACTTCCTTGGCATATTGTTATTTCTAGGATATATTACAAACATTTTTATTGCCATTATAGTTAATTCCAACGTAGCTCTAAATTAATATATATGTGTATATATATATATATATATATATATATATATATATATATATATATGTTAGAATGATCAAATCCACTCAAGTTCTTAAATTCTGTGATTCTATACTTTCAGAACATTCCAGTCCAATTTTGCCTGACTCTTCATTATGTATGCTACAATCCATCAAATTGGTCTTATTGTTCCTCATTCTTTCTTCATTCTTGGCACATTTAACCAAGTTGTCTCTCATGACAACTCATCCGTGTCTTCTTGAGCCTCAATCTTCCTTCAAAGCTTAGCACAAGCACCACCTCCTCTTTGAGTTCTTTCCTGATTATTTTACCTCTAAAATTACTTTGTTTTTGCTTTGCAGGTATTACATATACACATACATTCATGTTGTTTCTTCTGATATGATGTAGGGTTCTTAAGGGGTAAAAGAGAGTATTTCAGTTTTGTCTGTGTATTTCTGGTTTCCTTTACAGTGACTGCCTGGCAAGTACTAGCATTTTATTAAATATTTTGCTGATTTGTTGATTTAGTCACACTAACAATTGACAATTATATATATTCCAACTGTACTCTCTAGGACAACTCATTTCCAGATTATTGCCATTAGTTCTAGGTATCACATTTTGGCAGCATGTAGACAGGATGGTGGGTTGGCAGAGCACAAGTTTATATGAGTTGAAGATAAGTTGAAGGTATGTTTAGTTTTGAAGATAAGAAAATTTAGGAGGGAATATGATTTTAGATATTGGAAGGATTATTTTTTGCAAGAAGAAATAAGACTTGTTTTGCTTAATGTACTAAGTTAGATCTAAGAGATGTGAGATCTAGAGTGACTCAGAACAACCACAGCATGGCTGTGCAGCTGCAAAGTCTTTGAGGACTTTAAATAAAATGAGATGATTCCTTGTCATGTGTTTTGTAGAATGGCTTATTTTCCATATGTTTGATGAGGAAACTTCTAAAATCCCATTCTACCCTGGATTGTGGTGATTCTATTATTAGGAGTTCCTTCTATTGATAATTTGTTCAGGTTAGACCCTGTACTATTGTAATGCTAATATTCAACTTTATCTTGGCACCTTATCAGTTTCCCATATCTTCTCTCATTGATAAAAGGGGTTTCCCAGGAAGCATTACTGAAATCATCTCATGCGAACTATCATGAAGATTTCTAGCTCTACTCTGTTTGATATGTTCCCCCTCAGGTGAACACCTATACCATCCACTCTACTAGGTACCTAACATCATTCCTACTTTCCAAGATTTTGCCCTTTTTGAGTTATGGAAATAATTCACCTGTGACTTTGCTTCACCTAATGCTACTAATATTCATAGATCACAGGAACAATGTGAAATGAAGTGTGCATGGAACTCTTGTCTTATGACTACATCTGAAAATAATGTGTACTATATTATTTTTGCTGCACACTTAGTTGAAGCCAATCTTCTCCCCCTTAGTCAGAAAAAATAGCAAAGTATTTTTCTTCAAATTCTGAAATGAATGTGTTTATAATAGTTCTTGGCTTCAAAAGAAATACAAATAATGAAGAATAATGGGGAAGCATAGTATATATACAATATATAGAAATATTATTAAAGATTTAGTATATAGAATATATAGAAATATTACTAAAGATTTCAAGTTTCCAAAATATAATGAATTTTAGGAGATAGTGTTTTTCATCAATACAGGTCTTTTTTTTTTTTTTTTTCTGAGACAATTGGGGTTAAATGACTTGCTCAGGGTCACACAGTTAGGTTTGTAGTTGAATTCAGGATTTCCTGACTTCAGGGCTGGTACCTTATTCACTGTGTCACTAGCTGCCCTCTCTTACAAGTCTTTAAGTTAGATCTCAAATTTCTACCTCACATCTATGAAATATTTAAGGGACTGTAGGATATTAAGCACACTAAAGAACAATAAAGAGCTATAAACTTGACCACTCAGTTTAAGAATATGCCCTAACAGGGTAAGAGGTGAAAAATTGGAACAAGAGGTTTGGCAATTATTAATGCTGTAAAGTTACCCATGCATATATCCTGTAAATAAAAGGCTATTAAATAATAAAAAAAAGAATATGCCCTAACAATTAGTAACCTATGTGTACCCTTTGAATTAACTTGAGAGAATTTTTTTAAATATAAAAATATTTGTAGCAGGTCTCTTCATATTATCTCAAATTGGAACCTGGGGAAGAGGGTTAAACTAATCATAGTAAGGTAATATTATTAAGCCATAGGAAATGATTAACTGGATAGTTATAGAGGAAATTGATAAGATCTTAATGATCTAATGCAGAGTGAAGTGAATTTCATCAACAAGATTTTAAAAGTGGGACACTATATGATATGAAAAGGAAGAAAGAGAACCAAAGGAAACTTTCATGGAACTCAAATTGAGTAAATTTTCACTTAAAGAAATGTAAGTCATAATGGTCTGAAGAAAGCTAAGGGAAAAATGAAACCTTTTTCCATTTTTTCCAGATGAGGAAACTAAAATATACAGAAGCCACAGAAGGATTGTGTATATCTTTTGTTAGCCAGCATTTATTTATTAATAATTAAATATAATTTTGTTTTCAATTCTAAATTATATTCTTCTCTTCCCCTATTGTACATATTGAGAAGACAAGGAAAACTAAACCCATTGCATATATGATTTGCAGATGAAAACGTCCCACATTATCCATGTCATTAAAAAAAAGAGAGAAAAACACACACACACACAGAGAGAAAGAGAGAGAGAGAGAGAGAGAGAGAGAGAGAGAGAGAGCGCTCTGAGAAATCGAGTCAGGCATGAAAAATTAATTATCAGTGACAGAGGTCATCTTCCCAAGACTAAAAAATGACCCAGAGATACTAGCCATGGTTTTCCTTTTCCTGTTTCTTACTTACATTTTAAGTGTGACTGGAAACCTCATCATCATCATCCTCTCCTTGCTTAACTCTCACATTAAGACTCACATGTATTTCCTCCCCAGGAATTTCTCCTTCTTAGAAACTTTATTTATATTTATTTGCATTCCTATATTTATACTCAGTATAATAACTGAAAATAAGACAATTTGCTATCACTCTTTCATGGCCCCAATTTTTTTTTAATCCTTCTGCATTCAACAAATTGTTTTCTTCTGACTGCCACATCCTATGATTGCTATGTGGCTATCTAAAAACACTTATACTACATGATCAGAATTAATAACAGAATCTGCAGAATTTCAGGTTATAATCATAGATTACAGACTGCAGAGTCTGCAGTCAGGTTATAATAGTCTTGGCTGGCAGTTTTCCTTATTATTTTTCCACTGGTCATCATGGGTATGTAGCTGGAGTTCCACGATTCCAATGTCATTGATCATTTCACCTGTGATTCTTCTCCCATATGAATGTGTCTTTGACAGTTATCAAAGTCTTAGAGGTCATGAATTTTTTCTTAACTGTATTCACATTCATATTCTTTTTGGCATTAGTGATTCTCTCCTATTCATGCATTCTAATAAACATTCTGAGAATCCCCTCTCCCCAAAGCTTTTTCCACTTGTTCCTCCCATATGACTTGTCTCCATCGCTTATAGATGCTATGACAATATGTCAAATCCTCAGCAAAGGAAGGAGTGACTTTGAACTAAGGGGTAGCAGTGTTGAATACTTTTGTTGTCCCTGCTGAACATCCTCATTTACACTCCAAGGAACCACCAAGTATAGCAAGCCTTTGAGAACATGATCAGAAGGATCTTTTTCTCAAATAAATGGTAATTTTATTGAAACTCCTAACTAAAAGCAAAGAAAAACCTATTCTTTTTTTCATTACATATTTTTTTTATTATCATAGCTTTTTATTTACAAGTTATATGCATGGGTAATTTTACAGCATTGACAATTGCCAAACCTTTTGTTCCAATATTTCTCCTCCTTTCCCCTATCCCCTCCCCCCAATGGCAGGTTGACCAATACATGTTAAATATGTTAAAGTATAAATTAAATACAATATAAGTATACATGTCCTAACCATTATTTTGCTGTATAAAAAGAATCAGACTTTGAAATAGTGTACTATTAGCCTGTGAAGGAAATCAAAAATGCAAGTGTACAAAAATATAGGGATTGGGAATTCTATGTAATGGTTCATAGTCCTCTCCCAGAGTTCTTTTGCTGGGTGTAGCTGGTTCAATTCATTACTTCTCTATTGGAACTGATTTTGGAAAGGTTAATGTTTAAAAATTATCCATGCATATCTTTTTAAAACAAAAAAGTTATAAAAAAAGAAAAATGTTCTTAGTATAAAAAGAATTACTAGGAAGAGATTTTCTGACATTTTGATTTCAATAAATTGCAAAGTTCACAGCAAAAAAAAAAAAATTTGAATCAATTATCTATATATTTCGTAAATGGGGCTGACTGGATATAAAATTTTTTTCCCAATGTTCTGCTTCCTTTCCAATCTTGTCTACATTGCTTCTGTTTGTACAAAACCATCTTAATTTAACATAATCAAAATTATACTTTTCATATTTCCTAATGCTCTCTAGTTATTTGGCCATAAATTCCACAGATTTGAGAATGTAAACTATTCATTTTTCCTAATTTGCTTATAGTATATCATTCTTTATGATTAATTCCAGAACCCATTTTGACCTTATCTTGGTACACAGTGGTAGGTGGTAGTCAATACTTAATTTCTGCCATACTATTATCCAATTTTCCCAGCAATTTTTGTCAAGGAGAGAGTTATTATGCCAGAGGCTAGGGTCTTTTTCTTTTTTTTTCTCTTATTACTAAATCTAATATTTCTCTAATACAATAATAAGTGGTAATGATGATAGTGGTAACCTTGTTTCATCCCTGATCTTATTGGGAAGAGTTCTAGCTTATCTCCATTACATATGATGCTTGCTGATGGTTTTGAACAGATGCTATTGCTCATTTTAAGGAAAACTCCATTTATTCCAGCGCTCTCTATTCTAGGAA
Organism: Sarcophilus harrisii; assembly: GCF_902635505.1. Lineage (NCBI taxonomy): Eukaryota > Metazoa > Chordata > Mammalia > Dasyuromorphia > Dasyuridae > Sarcophilus > Sarcophilus harrisii. The sequence continues at coordinate 85,867,513 of NC_045430.1, read as the reverse complement.
TGGGTGTTGGATTTTGTAGAATGCTTTTTGGCATTTATTGAGATAGTTCAATTTCCTTTTCTAAAATGGGATTATTTAAATAATTTATTTGCTCCTCTGTTAATCAGGGCAATCTATATTTTTGTAAGTATCCATCCATTTTATTTACATTATCAGATTTATTAGCATACAGTTGGACAAAATAGCTCCTAATTATTGCTCTAATTTTCTTTTTATTATTTGGAAAGTTTGCCCTTTTCATTTTTGATGCTAGCAATTTGATTTTCTTCTATTTTTTTAATCAAATTAACTAAAGTTTTATATATTTTTTCCATAAAACCAACTCTTAGTTTTGTTTAGTAGTTTAATGGTTTTCTAACTTTCAATTTTATTAATATCCCCCTCTTTTCAAAATTTCAAATTTCAAACCCTATTTAATTAGGGTTTATTTGTTTTTTCCCCCCTGGGTTTTTTAGTTGTATGCCTGATTCATTGAACTTCTATTTCTCTTTTTTATTCAAGTAAGCATCTAGAAATATAAAATTTCCCCAAAGAACTCCTTAGGCTGCATCCCATAATTTTGCTATGTGGTCTTATTACTGTCATTCTCTTGGATGAAATTATCAATTGTATTTATGAGTTGTTTCTCACACTAATTCTTTAGGATTAGATTATTTGGTTTTTAATTAATTTTTGTTCTATTTTTATTGGCTTTTTATTTCATATAATTTTTATCGCCTAATGATCTGAACAAAATGCATTTACTATGTCTGCATTTGATTTTGAGGCTTTTATGCCCTAATATATACTCAATGTTTTGTGTATGTTCCATGTACCACTGACTGTATTCCTTTCTGTTCCCATTCAGTTTTCTCTAAAAGTATATCATTACTAACTTTTCTAAAATTCTATTCATCTCCTTAACATTTTTCTTATTTATTTTGTGGTTTGCTTTATCTAGTCCTGATAGTTGCTCATCATTTCTTACATCACAAAAACACTAAGTTTTGGTCAATTGTTCCCCAATTGTTGTGTATCCCTTCAATTTCTAATTATTTGCCATCATAACAAGCTGATATAAATATTTTTTATATAGAGGTCCTTCAAAATTTTTATTAAAACTTTTTATTTTCAAAATACATTCATGAATAATTTTTCAACTTGCATACTTTTGTGTTTCAAATTTTCCCCTCCTTTCCCCTATCCCCTCTCCTAGATGGCAAGCAATGCAATAAAGTATTTTTTTCATGTGACTACATGGATAGCTTTGATTAATTTATCTGAAAACTCCCTGCTGATCTCCTTTGGCCATTTATCAATTGAGAAATAATAGCTTTTAAGGCCCCTTCCCACTTTTAAAATTAATACGTACCTACTATATACCTGTTACTTTCCCAGGCACTGAAGATAGAGTTTTTAAAAAGAATTCATCATTACTGTTCCATTTACTTAATATTTTATTTTTTCAGTTACATGTAAAACTATTATTGACATTTGTTTTTAAAAGTGAATTCCAGATTCTCTCCCTTTCTCCCCCTCACACTGTCCCATTTAGAAGGCACATGTGAGATTAAACTAAACATTTCCCTAAAAGTCATATTGCAAAATGGACATAGATCCCTCCTTTATAAAAAGAAAAAAAATTTAAATTTAGTAAACAAAAAAGCATGCTTCAATCTATATTCAGATGCAATCAGTTCTTTCTCTGGGTATTAATAGCTTTTTTCATCATAAGTCCCCTAGAGTAGTCTAGGATAATTGTACTTTTGAGAACAGCAAAATTATTCACACCTGATTCCACAATATTGCTAGTGCTTTGTGCATAGTACATTTCACTTTGCATAAGTTCATGGAGGATTTTTGAAGTTTTTCTGAAAGAATCCTGCTCATCATTTCTTATAGAACAATATTATTCAATCATAATCACACTACAATTTATTCAACCATTCCCAATTGATGGGCATTGCCTTAATTTCCAATTCTTTGCCACCAAAATAAGAGATGCTTTAAAAGTGATCATGGGTACTTTTCCCTTTTTTCTTAATCTCTTTTGTGATTTATGGCTAGTAGTGGTATTGTTAGGTGAAAGGGGATGCATGGTTTTATACCCTTTTGGCATTGATCCAAATAGCTTTACAGAATTGTTGAATCAGTTGATGAAAAAGATTTGAAAGAAAAAAAAAAGAGTTGTTGCTCTCCTGGAGATGTTATAGCCTAGTGGAGGCATTTGCAGAAACCCCAATTCTCTGACAGAATATCTGTTACTCCTAAAATAATTTTACATTTCCTCTATAACTACAAGTTGTATAACTACAAGTTATGACCTTCCCTATTTCCATAAAATCTATACCCACTGAAATCAGAGATTGTTTCATTTTTGCATTTGTGTCTCTAGTTCCTAGCATGGTAACTTTCATATAATAGTTGGTTAACAAGTATTTATTCAATTGCATTACATTATCATAGACTTAATTTTATTTGACATCTACTGTATCAGTATCCATATTGTAAATGATCAATAAATAATTTTTAGATAAATAAATTAACATATGGATGGGTAGATGAAGTACCTTGGTACTTAGACCTTACGAAGATGACCCAGATGATCCTTTTCTCAAGTATAACAAACATGAGCAACATAATAGAATCCAGTTGTCTTTGGTTTATTAATGGTGCTTTTGGCTGATAATGAAGAGTGTTTCTTACTCTTGTTTTATCTTTCATAAGGAACCTCCAAACATACAGCTCCCATAAACACCCAACTAAAGTTTATTTTCAAAGTTGATTATGATGTAGAATTATCGGCAACATCTTCTTATCTGCCCCTAAGGATTTTTCTTTATTTTAATAACTCCCTCTGAGATGAGATAGAGAAAAACATATGAATAGTTTCAAGTCCTACTAGAGAGAAGCTATAACTCTGTAAAGACTGTCATGGTTACATAGATCAGATTCCCAGTGTCTAATGTCCAGCACTTGATGTAGAATTGAGCAAAAGGGTTGAAAAGTACTCATGTAATTGTTTGGAGTAGGTTCAACCAGGCCAGTTTTTTAGATTCTAAACTTTGTATAACTGTGTATATGTGCATTTGGGTGAGAGACAAAGAAATAAAAAGAAGTACCTGAACATGAAACCTCACCCCAGGTTGAACCCAAACATTTCCTCCCAGTTTAAGTAAACATGCATTATCACTGAGTTCCAACTTATAGCTGAATCCTTCATAGCTAATCAGAAAAGTCTGTATATTCTCTATGTCTCTTAGTTATTCTTTATCTCTCTGTCTCCTGTTAAGCTTAAAAGTTTCTTTCTCAATATTTCTCCTCGATATAGTTCTGGGTGACTGACAGATCTATTGTCTCAGAGTTAAAGGTCCTAGAAGGAAGGGCAAGAGATAACTCCTAGGGAAATTATTTCCTGTTCCTGAATTGTATGATCTCACCTTAATCTTTGAATTAAATATTTTTTCATATTCCCGTTAACATTTGACCATTACCTATGCAATTTCATAGAATTTTGGAAAGGGGAGAGTATAGTTAATGTATGCAATAGAAGATAGACAAAATTCAGGTAAACTTGATCCTTAACATTTTTCTTAATAATATCACTAAAAATTCTAAGCAACCACACCAACTTAATGTTGCAATTTTTATCTTTATGTTTTATTATGTTATTATGTCAACAACTTCTATAATGAATGGAACTTATCACTAGAACAATTGCTAAGAGACTTCCCATGAGAAGCATAGCATTCCTTGCATTTCTCTTGCCATCTACATGAAGATGGGCATCAGCCTTGTTCATATCCTCATCATATTGTTCATTTGGTATTGCAATAGCATCAAATTGGTTCCTCCTAATCATCTTTTTCACAACAGTCAATAGAGCATGGATTCTTAACTTCAGGTGTCTGTGAAATTGTTGGGATTTTTCATATTTTGATAACTGTATTGTAATAGAATTGGTTTCCTCTGTAATCTTTGACATTTTATTTTATGCACTTAAAAACATCAGTGTAAGAAGGATTCACAAATCTTACCAGGCTGCCAAAGGCATTCATGACACATGCAAAAATCATTAAGAATTCCTGCCATAGTATATTATATGCAGAAGAAGAATAGCAGCATAATAGTACTCCATCACAATCATATGCAACTGCTTGGTCATCCATATTACAATTGAAGGGTATCCCCTCACTTTTCAAAATTTTGCTGCCACATTGAGCTCTACTATAAATATTTTTGTCCATATGGGGATCTTTGTCTTTGATCTCTTCCGAGTATAGGCCTAATAGTAATTAATCATTAGTATTATTACTACAACTGGGTGAAATGATATGCAGTTTTATAGTTCCAAATTATGGGTGGACCAATTTGCAACTCCATCTAAAAGAAACAACCACTCATAAGACCATGGGGTTTAGGACATGGAATACAATAAAGAGCCTCTCTGCTCTGGAAGTAATTATGTACAGTATATTATGTTCATGTTCTGGGGAACCTGACCTTTTACAAGAACTTATCCCCTTTATCTTAAAAAGACTTCTTTGATCTCTACCCATACCATACCAGGAAAGCTTAACTTAAAAAGTATATTTGGCTAATTACTAAAGTATTCCCCCAAAGAAGTATAAAGATATTTAATGAAAATGTAAATCACTTGTGGTACAGATATTGGTTTCCTCTAGACAAAAGTAATGCTAAATAAAAAAGGTTCTCACAGGTTCACATTGACAGAAACTTATGCAATAATAGTAAGGACTATTGTAGGGTCCTGAAAGGTGGAGACAAATATCGTATCATAAAGGAGCTTGATGTACTGCTAAAAATGCATTCTTATGATTCTCCCTAATTCCATGTCTTCTTGCAAGCCAGAATAAATCTTGGTGCTCCACAGCTCATCCTATCCAAGAATCATTTGGATAGGTGACTGGGGTACCTTTCTTTAAGGGTAAAAGGCACAGATGCTTGATTTATCACCTAGTATTTGGTTGCACACTAAGTCTGTGTTTTTCTTGTATCTTCCTATCCCTAAGGCTACTGGACTCACACAAATGCCTGTTGAAAGCCTTTTGTCAAGAGTAATTACATTGCAGATTCATTAGTGACTTTTGAACTTAGGTCCCTAAAGACTTTTATTTTTGCACTTAGTTGATCCCCAAGAACCCACAGCATACTGCACAGATCAAACAAATATCCTCATTTGTTATCATATAATTTGGAGGGAACCTGTCTCCCTGCTCAGATAGTTTGGGCATTTTTCTCTGTCACCAAGAGAGACAGGTCTTAACACCAAGAGAGACAGTACTGTCCCTTTCCAGTGGCCTTATCTTCTCTTAAGCTACTTGGAAAACATGAACATACTATTTACACTTGAAGTGGAACAAGATCTCTAATTAATTTCATTTTAGATCTAAGTAAGGAACTTATGAGTCTTTAGTATTTTGAAAGAGAAAATTTTAGGGAAATTCTTTCCAGTCTAGTATCTGCCTAGGAGAGTGTCACTCGTTGTTATTTTTAAATTGTGTAGTCAGAAGGTCACATGCAAATCTTTACGAGTGCATCAATGATCTTTTTTGAGTCACAGCCAGGCATGTCTGAGGTTAAATTTCTCATGGTGTCTCTGAAAAACAGCTAGAAATGTAAGTATGAAAATAATTTATTCTTTTTTTTAAGGAGCTCCAAAGATGAAATGGTAGGTCCATATATTTTATGATGGAAGCCTCAAAATCTAGAACTTAATTACTATGGAGAAGAAGCAAATTGTTGGTTAGAGTTTATCTTGGCCAAATTATTTAAACTATCTTAGACTAATTCAGAGCAGATGGCTATCTGTATCAGAAGAAAGGTACAATAAAATCAAAAGTGTAATCAAAATATTTTTGTATGGAATTTCAGGAAGGGACATAACAATTATTATAAAAACTTTTTTCTAGATAACATGCCTTTTAATTTTTGTCTTTGATGAGATTGGAATCATGGGCAATGTATATTTAATATATACATTACAGTGGGGGGCAATTTACTGGTGAGATTTAGGAAGTGTCATCAGCCAAGGGGAGAAGGAACTTGCAGGAGTGATCATAAATATATCTTTGTAATATCTATTTTAATTATTATACATATTTTACACCAGAGAATTCTTTTTCTGGGGCACAGGAGTTTTTGTAATGGATTTATATTCAAATCCCACATCTGCTGCTTAATACCTCTATGATATAAGATAAATCACTTCACCTTTATCTATATGTAAAATAAAGGGAAGAGAGTACATGATCTTTAAACACTTTAAAGACAATTAAAAATATATCTCTTTTTAAATCTCTGTTCTGCACAAAAGCACTATGTTAAGATCTGGAAATACAAAGACAGAAAGGTAAATAGCCTTTTTTCTCAAGTTTACATTCTACTGAAAGATTTAGCATTTATATACAAAGGCAAATAAAGTATTACTTGAAGAAGAAGCAAGCACTAACAATTTGGGAACAGCTGAGAAATCATTGTTAATTCCCTTTCTGAAATTTTCTGAACCTTCCCATAGAAAATAGTTATTTCTTTCATTATGTGCCTAATTAGATAATTCATAGTGAAGCTTCAAAACCTCTGTTGGAAATTATGTATAAGTGATGGAGAAGTGGCACAATTTTTAGAACTTGATTAGGTTGCACAAATGTTTTGTTGTCCCTTTTGAATCAGGATGCTGCAAAACCTTCAGTTCCAACTTTTCCCCTCATTCTCCCCATCCTCTCCCCTAGATGGCAGGTAGACCAATACATGTTGAATACATTAAAGTATATGTTAAATGTAATATATGTATACATATTTATACAGTTAAATTGTTGCACAAGAAAAATCAAATTTATAAATAAGGTAAAAATAACCTGAGAAGGAAAACAAAAATGCAAGTGGACTAAAATAGGAGTGGAAATGCTATGTTGTGGTTCACACTCATTTCCCATAGTTCTTTCGCTTAGTGTAGCTGATTCTCTTCATTATTGAACAATTGGAACTGATTTGGTTCATCTCATTATTGAAGAGAGTCACATCCATGAGAATTGATTATCATATTGTATTGTATAAATGATACCCTGGCTCTGCAAATTTCATTCAGCATCAGTTCATGTAAGTCTCTCCAGGCCTTTCTGAAATCATCCTGCTGGTCATTTCTTACAGAACAATAATAATCCATAACATTCATATACCACAATTTATTCAGCCATTCTCCAATTGATGGGCATCCACTCAGTTTCCAATTTCTAGGCACTACAAAAAGGGCTGCAACAAACACATATCGGCCCCTTTCCCTTCTTTAAAATCTCTTTGAAATGTAAGTCCAGTAGTAACACTGCTGGATCAAAAGCTATGCACAGTTTGATAACTTTTTGAGTATAGTTCCAACTTGCTCTCCAGAATAGTCAGATGCATTCACAATTCCACCAGCAATGTATCAGTGTCCCAGTTTTCCCACATCCCCTCCAAAATTCATCATTATCTTTTTCTGTCATCTTAGTCAATCTGACAGGTGTGTAGTGGTATCTCAGAGTTGTCTTAGTTTGCATTTCTCTGATCAATAATTATTTGGAGCATCTTTTCATATGGTTAGAAATAGTTTCCATTTCTTCATCTGAAAATTGTCTGTTCATATCCTTTGACCATTTATCAAATGGAGAATGGCTTGATTTCTTATAAATTAGGGCCAATTCCATATATATTTTGGAAATGAGGCCTTTATCAGAACTTTTGATTGTAAAAATGTTTTCCCAGTTCATTGCTTCCCTTCTAATCTTGTCTGAATTAGTTTTGTTAAACTGAAACAATTTTATGAAAATCCTATTAATTAATTTATGCTTTCTGAGAACAATTTTTTTTTATTCACTTATGAAGGAAATTCAATAGACCAAACAATGTGAATTTGGAGAATTTGAGTAGCTATGTTATAATTAATTATTGTAAAACATCTATCAAAAATATAGAATTACAGAGTCCTGCTTCCCTGATTTGAAGTAAGATGAGCAGAAACATAAGGTTTTAATAAAAAAGAATGTTCGAAAATTCTTGGAACTTAAAGAAAAGATAGCTATGGTGAGAAGATACTTCTTTGCCACAACACAAAGAGCTGATACAAATATTTTGTCCATGTCAGTTCTTTTCACTTTTCTTTGATTTCTTTGCAGTGCAGGCCTAATAGTAGTATCACTGGGTCAAAGGATTTGCACAGTTTAATATCCCTGGGACTATTGTTCACTAATATGGTTGGACTGAGCAGATCAGTGGCAAAGTAGAGAGAGTCCTAAGCCTGAAAGAAGGAAGATTCAATCTTTTGTGAGCTCGAATTTGGTCTTAAATGTTTACCATCTGTTTAAGCCCAGTCAAGCCACTTAACCTAAAACTCAGCTTCTTCATTTGTAAAATAAGGTAGAAAAAGAAATGCCAAATCAATACAGTATTTTTCCCAAGAAAACTCCAAAAAAGATCCTGAAGAGGATCCATGAAGAGTTGTACATGTTTGATGTTATTAAACAATCAATGGTTGGACCAGTTCACAATTCTCTTAATAACTTATTCTTATACCTATTTTTCATCATCCCCATAAGTATTAGTCTTTTCTGATAGCTGTGAAGTGATATTGTTTTAATTTGCATTTCTCTTTTTTAAATTATTTTATTTTATTTTTCTAGCTGATAGTGATTTAGTGCATTGTTTCATATGACTATGGGGATTTCTTCTTCTGAATATTGCCTGTTTATATCCTGTGTTTCAGTTCACAATTTTGGTTGTTTCCCAAATATTTGAGAAACAAAGCCTTTATCAGAGGAACTTGCTATATAAAATTTTATATTACTTTATCATCTATAGTATCTTTTAACAAAATGATTTTTTTAATTATCTTTTTAAGTTAGATCTGTTTTTGCTTTTGCTTTGGCTGAAATCACGATTGCTACTCTTGCCTTCTTTACTTCAACTGACTGAAGAATAATAGATTCTGCTCCAGCCCTTTTTTTAGTGCTATGTATGACTTTCTCTTTCAAGTGTGTCTTTTGTAAACAATATATAATTGGTTTCTAATGCATTCTGTAATCTTCTTCCTTTTTATGTGTGAGCCCATACTATTCATGTATGCAATTATGTCTATTATGTATTTCCCTCCATTCTATTTGTTTTTCCTGTTTAACCTTCTTTCTCTCTTTTGCTTCTGTTCTCTTTTAATCTGCTTTCCTTTTAACCATTCCTCTCCTCACATTACCTGTCCTTTTCCCCTTCTCTTTCTTTACTGGATAACAGCAACAATAATATTGGATAAAAAAGACTTCTATGCTTTACTTAGTATGTGTATGTATGCAAATTTGTGTGTGAACACACAGAGACACAGTATATACATGTTATACACATATGTGTGTGTATATATATATATAGTATATATTAATATATATGTGTGTGTGTGTGTGTATAACTTCACCTTCATTTTCCCTTTCACAATAAACTCTTCCTTACATGCCTCTTTTATTTGAAAATTGTTCTCTATTCTAGCTCTCACTTCTTCCTTCTCCAAGTTCATCTCTCTTCCTGATCACTTCATATTTTTGATGAGGGAATCAAGATTAAGTGACTTGTCCAAGGTCACACAGCTAGTAAATGTCAAGTATCTAAGGCCAGATTTAAAGTCAGGTCCTCCTGACTTCAGTGTCCTAGTCACTGAACCATCTAGCTGGCTTCAATTTTTATTGTATTTTATTTTTTTGGAGATCATCCCAACATATTCAACTTGCATTCATTCCCTCTATCTGGTTTAATAATGACAACTAAAAATTAATAATAATCCTAAATACCTTTATAATCATAACTACACAAATAAGCTCTTTTTGCTACCTTTAAATAGTCCATAGAAGATGGATTCTTAACTTGAGTCTGAGATTTTGTGGGCTTTATTTTAAATATTGTGATACCTATATTCTCTAGAATAGGTGAGTCTGTTCATCACAACTCCACCAACCAGAGACAAACACTTCTGGAATCATGAAACTTGAGATGCTACATATGCTACAGAGCCTCTCTGCTCTAGAGATAGACATATAGAGTGTATTAAATTCTGTCCTGAGGAAGTGTTCTCTTAGAATATTGACCAGCCTCCTTTTCTCTCACTCTTTGTATTATTAAACCTCTCTTACAGCTTATCAGAGAAGTTTAACTTAAAGCTTAGTTTTGCCTATTATATGGAGTGTCCACAAAGAAATAAAGAGTTATGTATCAAAATGTAAATCAGGTGTGGAACAGATTTTTATTTCCTCCAGAAAGAAAGAACTGTAGAACACAAAAAAAGGCTCTCATAGACTCACAATGACTGAACCTTAAGCAACAGTAATATTAACTTTATTCTCTCCCAAAAGGTTGACATAAACACCAGAACTTAAAGCAGCTTACAGGTAAAAAGACAGTAATATATTTCATCTTCTGAATCTCTTTAAATTCATGTTTTCTGGCAATTCAAAATGAATATTTGTGCTTTATGGGCTGCCACTCATTCTATTCAAAAATCACTGGGATGGTTGATAAGGACATCTTACTGAAAGGATACCGACATTGACTTAAGAGCAAACATCTCTGTACTTCTCAGACTTATAAGATCAACTCCAAGCCTGTACACATCCATCTTGGAATCAAAATTCAGTTACTTATTCTCAGAAATGGAAACAACATAGAAAAGGAATTCAGGGGTCTAAGGTCAAGGTTCAAATAGAAGTGACCAGAAGTTCTGCCATTACCAGGAGGCTGAATAGCTAAATTAGCATATATTTAAATGAAAATTCCCCATCCTTAAACTGATATGCATCCAAGACCAAAGCATATTTACATATCTTGCCAATTATGGAAGAAAAATCATGTAATAAATTTAAATAGGTTTTCTATCTAAATCCCATTTCTAAACATAATTTACTATACTCCAATTCCAATTCAATCTCTTTCTTACCTTTGCATATATGTCTTTTTAATGTTGGAAGTCAAGAATGAGAAACCACACAGGAATAACATTATTCATCCTGAAAGGGCTTACAGATGATCCACAACTACAGGTCTTCCTTTTTGTCTTTCTTCTTCTCACCTATATTTTGAGTGTAATTGGAAACTTGACAATCATCTTCCTCACCTTATTGGATCCTCACCTTAAAACCCCCATGTATTTTTTCCTCCGCAATTTCTCTTTCCTAGAAGTCTCCTTCACAACTGTCTGTATTCCCAGATTCCTATATAGCATGTCAAGTGGGGACAATACTGTGACCTATAATGCTTGTGCCACCCAGTTATTTTTTGTCATACTCTTGGGTGCAACAGAATTTTTTCTTTTGGCTGCTATGTCCTATGACCGCTATGTGGCTATATGTAAGCCTCTTCATTATACAACTATCATGAATAATAGGGTCTGTATAACTTTTGTCCTTTGTTGTTGGCTAGCTGGGTTCATGATAATCCTTCCACCGCTTAGTCTGGGACTCCAGCTAGAATTCTGTGACTCAAATATCATTGACCATTTTGGCTGTGATGCATCTCCCATCCTACAGATCACTTGCTCTGATACACAGTTCATAGAAAAGATGATTTTAATCTTTGCTATATTGACATTAATTATCACTTTGGTGTGTGTGGTTCTGTCCTATACATATATCATTAGGACAATTCTCAGATTCCCCTCTGCCCAACAAAGGAAAAAGGCATTTTCTACTTGTTCCTCTCACATGATTGTTGTGTCCATCAGCTATGGCAGCTGCATCTTCATCTACATCAAACCTTCTGCAAAGGAAGGGGTAGCTTTGAATAAGGTAGTATCAGTGCTCACGACCTCAGTGGCCCCAGTGATGAACCCCTTCATTTATACCCTCAGAAATAAGCAAGTGAAACAAGCCTTTAAGGACTCGGTAAAAAGGATTGCATTTCTCACAAAAAAGTAAGAGACTACCAAGATTGATATATGAAGTCTAAGACATAAAGTAAATCATTACTAACTTTGTTGTATGTATTTTGGACAACCTACACAATTTTGTATTTTCCTAAGCTCTGTGGAATCTTCACAGCTCTTTATCTATAACTCTCATGGCCTGTTGTTGTTCCTCTTCTGTTCTCAAAGAGGATCAATAAAATCAGGAGGATGATTTCTTAATTTACAAATAAATTGGATTTCAGTGAGACAAGGCTGTGCAAAGCCATCAGTATTACTCTCTCCTCCAGCGTGCTCAAGGCATATCATAGAACAAGCGATTACCTTTCCCTCCTCAATTAAAGTTTTCATTTTTAAGTAGTATGAAAATGAACTTTCAGGAAATTTATGGCTATCTTCTCCACCCTAATTTACATACTCCCATGATGAAAAGAGAAAATTATCAATATACATAAAATTATGCCTGTGAGGTTTACAGGTCAACAAATATGCATAAAATGGAATATTCTTTCCAGCATTTCTTTAAACTTATACCTATGGAATGAACTATTTGGACTCTTTCCATCCAGTACCTATTTTCTTGTAAGAAAAAGTAAAAATGACATTTAGCTCATGCCTGCTGTGTTTAGATTGGCAAGTCTACTCTGAGCATTTGTTTAGTTATCACCTCTCTATTGGATAGACAATCAGGAAACTTGATTTTAAGTATAAATCATTCACTAATTAGATGTGTTGCCTTAGTTTCCATATAGATAAAAGGATGATTTTGGATCTGATGGTTTGTAACGTTACTTTCACCTTTAAATTTTTGGTATAAGAAGGAATGACTTGGAGATACTTCAACAAGTAAAAAATGAAGAAGAAATTAAAAAGGAGGTACTGCAATGTATAACAAAAGACTTTAATATGTGTGCATATTTACACATACATATATACATAAATGCACACATATAGATGTATATGTGCATATATGTGTGTGTTTATGTGTATTCCTTTCCTCACCCTAGATGTAAAGGAAATTGCTCTGCACACAAAAAAGTCATTAGAATTCACTAGAGTTGAGGGACAAAATGCATATGTATTTTTGTATGCTGAACTTAAAAGGAAGCTACAAATTGTAATTAGTAAAAAATCACCATTCAGGTAAAAGGGAAAAGCCTTACTAAGGGTTCTTAAATATAGAGGGATTCTAACCTAAGCCTCTCTCACCTTCTGCCTAATGTTGAAAAACCTTAAAACTTAGGTTCTGGAGTCAAAGAAAATAGGCTTCTGAGAACCCTAGCCTAACTGTCATTGCCTCAAATAAAAGAACATAGAAACACTTTGCCTAAAGCTGAGTACCACAGGATCTACACTTTCGAACTGTGGGTTGGAAAAGACTTTTAAAGAGTCCTTTGGATAGTAAGAAGCTGCAATATGTTGATACTTAAAAGAAATTCATTCAGGCTATTCATTGCAAGGTCAAATACTGAAACCAAAGCTCTAATATTTTGGCCACAAAATGAGAAGTAAGAACTCATTGGGAAAAGATCCTAATGTTTGTTAAAATGGAAAATAAAAGGGAAAGGGGTTGGCAGATGATGAAATGTATAGATAATATCCTGAAAATAATGAACATGAACTTGGATTGACTACATAAGTTAGTGAAATAGAGAGGGCTAACATGCTATGATTTTGTAATCATGATGATGAGTCTCTTACAACTCAACAACTGAATAAAAGCAAGAAAAATTAAAATATAAGTCCAAGAATTACAGTTAAAGCATTCATCCAGCAGTCATGCTTTGTCCCAAGAAAAATCATATAGAAAAGTGATTTGCTAGCCCATCAGCAGTAATAGACCAAGGTCAGAATAGCTTGTCTGTTTATGACTTTCCAGTGGGCCTGTTGAGTATAGTTCAACAGAAGCAGATCATTAGGAGCTAGCTTAGAAGATGATCAGCCTACAGTGAACTGATTCATCCTGTCAAATTACTATGCTTCATAAATGTGAAATTAACAGATGTGCCTGTCCAGGTGTCAAACCAGATGAGTAACTTTTTCATCCTTTGTCCATCCTTGACATCATGCCTTGCAGCTAATTTCATGAGTTCCATCTGCAGAAAGAAAGGATATGGAAACCTTGCAGTTGCAGTTACTAGTACCAATGGCCTTGATCACATAAAATACACTGTCAAGGTGCTATTAGTTTGACTTTGTGTATTAGGTAAAGATGACTGAGCCTCCTGTTTAAGGGCTCATGCTTCACCATTGCTGATGTTGCCATGGTACTTAATTAAATGTTCTTGCTAAAGAAATAAGTCCATAGGCTGATTGTTAAGAGTAAGCATATTGGTAAGAGCCAGTGTTAGAAAAAGAGTTGCCAATGGAGTTACCTCTTACTTTCCTGAAAATTGTAGTAGTCCCTTTTTCTGGAACCTACCCTGGCAAGGGAAGTATGAATTGGAAAAATGACCAGTGACCTCAATGGAAGAATACTCCTTGAGAATGTGGGATATCTTCTTCCTATAAATTTGGATCATCCTTTCCCTGTTCCAAATTGTGAACATACATTGGAAGATTTTCCTTATTGCTCCTGACTATGAATTCGTTTGTTCCTGTACTGAACTAAATAAACTTGATTCTCATTTCATGTCCTGTTTTTCCCTGGATCCTTGTTTCTACTTCTGATACCATTCTGGTCACTTGAAATTGTCTTTTGATTACCCTATTTCATGATTACTATATTGGCATTCTTGACCTTGCACTGTACTCTGACTTTAAATGATCTTATGGATTCTCATTCCCACAATACTTAGCATATATGAGTATGATTCTAATGTCTATGAGGTTTTTGTCCCAATCAATAATAAGGATATTTTCTCTAGATGTTTTTAATGAATGTAGATATTGCTGTAACTTAGCACATTTTTGTTTTTGCACATTTCCCTGATGGAGCTGATCATCTGCTTACCAAAGCTCTTTCTTGGAATCATTTTGCATATTGAACACTCAGCTGCACACAGCTTACCTGGACAACTATAATATCTACTTATTTAGGTTTCAATATTTCCAGTATTTTTCCTCTACCTTCCATCATTCACATAGTAGTCAAAATAATCTTCTGTCTGATTATGCCATTAACCTGCTGAAGAATCTTCAGTGATTTAATTGCTTAAATTAAACACAAGCTTCTCAATTTGGCAAATAAAGTCCTGTATAATTTGAGTAAGGGGAGCTAGGTTACACAATAGCTAGAGCACTGGTCCTGGAATTAGGAGAACATGAGTTAAAATCCCAATCCTTAGAAACTTATTTGACCCTAATAGGCAAGTCACTTAACCTTATTTATCTCAGTTTCCTCATCTATAAAATGAACTGGATAAAATTGGCAAACCATTTCAGTATCTTTGTCAAGAAAACTCCAAATGGTATCATGAAAAGTTGGACAATTCATCATCATTTAGATCTGGGCTAGATTTCTAAGCAAATCTCTCATCACACACTATTGTCATGTACCTGCATGTGGAACCCTATATGGAAAAGTTCTATTCACAGACATCTCCCCTCTTACTCAAAACCACCTGGGTTAACTCTATCTTTCACGTATCTCCATTATCCCTTTCAATATTCTTACATTGTGTCTTCTTGACTCTTCCTTTTGTTTTTAATAAACAACTTTCTTATTATATCTATGCCTTCTACTCAGACTTAACAGACTTTCTTTTTTTCACATTCAGTTCCACCATCTTAATAAAAAGGTAAGGAAATCCCTTTAAGAAAATGCCAAGAAAACAGAGGTATTCTTATATTCCTTCAGTCACTTTCTCACATATAGAGAGGTAAGATTGTCTCCAGAAAAATAATCCAACCTAACTCAAACAGAGTCATCCTCTCTCCTCTCCCATGTATTATGCAGATTCCCAATCAGGACGTAGTCTCTACCCTCACTATTTCAATTCAATTACTCTAAATACAAAACTAACTCTACCCATAATCCTGTCTTTATCACTTTCAGGAGCTAATTTTCCCATATGGCTTTCAATTTTCCGTGTCAAAGATATATCCATAAAAGCAACAATTAAGAAAAAAAAAAAAAACTATTGGCTTCAAGAAGCCATGTGCCAGTACTATGCTTTTCATATCACTTTTAACTAACATATCCTTAGTATCTCAAGAAATTGTTATCCATTGCTGCCTGCATTACCAGGCATCTTGACTATTTTTCCCCCCATTGAACTTTTTTTTTTAATTTCTACCTAAAATGTTCTCTGACTAACTCTGATCTCAATCATCCTTTCCTTTTTTTAAATTCAGAATGTCACTTACTTCACAAGGTTGTGGTATGGATATAAGGAAACAATTTTTGTAAAAGAAACAATGCCTAGCACAAAGGAGGCACTTAATTAATGAAATATATCTTAACAAAACTGGCCTAATGTGCTTTGAGAGAATTTTCATTTCTCTGGCTCATTTTTCCCATCCAAAATATTAGTTTATGCCCTTTCTGAAATAAGGTCATTAACTGCACTTACATGCACACAGATTCACAAGACTTAGCATAGGATTTATTCAAGTGATGGAAAAAGAATTCAACATTTGGGGGGAATCAATATTAAATCAATTAAATATAATTTAATATTTTTATAATTTTATAATTATATAGATACATTGTAATATTATATATTTATATAAACTGTTATATTATATATTATTTATATTATTTTATAATATAAAATCAATTAAATATAAAAAGGTTGAAAATCACATGATTATCTCAATGATATAGAAAAAATCTTTGACAATATATAACATAGATTCATGCTACACCAACAACAACAAAAATCTATTAGGGACTTTCTTTTCAATATCACAAAATGTATCTATTTAAAACCAGAAGAAATCATCTTGGAAAATGGTGATAATTAGAATATTTTTCAATAAACATTGGAGTAAAGCAAATATAGCAACTATTCTGACTATTATTTTATATACTTATGGGAATAAAAGTAATAGCAGAAGAGAAAAAACCATTGGCATAAAGATAAGTAAAGGGGATATAAAACTATCCTTATTTAGTCTTATAGGAAATCCTAGGGAATTAGCAAAGATTACCAAAAGAAAAAAAAAAAAAAAAAAAGATGGCCAACCAAATTAGTAAAGAGGCAAATATTGAGACAATAGCTTCAAGAAAATTTCAAGAAACTACAAGTACTACACATTGCATATATTTTCAGACATTTAGAAGTATTTCTCAGTAGTGCTGATAGTATACCATTGTTTTGCTTTTGCTTTTTATGCCTTTCAAAAATATTTGCTATATGAAATAGCTTTTTGAAAGAATAAATACTTAAGGGAAATGGTGATTTTTTCCAGAGGCAATTGAGATTAAATGACTTGTCCAGGGTCACATAGCTAGGAAGTATTTAATGTCTAAGACCAGATTTTAACTCAGTCCTCCTGGCTTCAGGGCTGATGTTCTATCCATTGTGCCACCTAGCTGCCCCAAAATTTTAAAAGATCATGGAAAAGATTTCTTTTTAAATAAAATATACTGGATTTCATTTTTTCTCACTCTTCCCCTGTTTTTTTTTTTTTATTATTTAGATTGTTTAATCAATTGATATGTTAATTTCTTAGTGTCAGACATGTGCTTTCTTCTTATTTCTTTTAAATAAATGTTTCTCTCCTTCTTCTAAATCAGTACTTTGTTAATGTGATTAGCTTAGTTTGATGAAGTGTAGTCCCTTCACTTTTTCCTAACTCCCTATTTGCCTTTTCTATCCAAAATTCTTTGAATTGAAATATTTAATTTATTTTTTTACTTATTTCTGAGTATTTATTTGTTTTTAACCCTTTTTCACTTTCAATTAAGCAAGGCTTTCAAAATTTTGTCTTTCTACCTATCCTCCAATTCCTTGTTTGTAATGATACTTTTTCCTTCTACTTTCTTTTTTAATTT
Organism: Sarcophilus harrisii; assembly: GCF_902635505.1. NCBI lineage: Eukaryota > Metazoa > Chordata > Mammalia > Dasyuromorphia > Dasyuridae > Sarcophilus > Sarcophilus harrisii. The sequence goes on along the minus strand of NC_045430.1, from coordinate 85,849,667 downwards.
AATATTTATTTTTAGCATTCTTTTCATTTTAAATTCTGAGTTTGAAATTGAGTTCCTCCCTGTGTACTGTTTTCCACTGAAAAATTAGAAAAAAAATGTAACAATTATAAACATGAAATCATGAAAAATTTGCCACATTAGTCATATTATCAAAAAAGCAACTCCCCCGCACCAAGAAAAAAAAATAAGAAAATGAAAAAAATGATACTTCAATTTCAGATGTCATCAGTTTAGTCTGTAGAGATGGGTAGCATTTTTTTGAATCTCAAGTCGTTTGAAACTATTTAATTCATTATATTGATCAGAACAGCCAAGTTATGCTCAGATGATCTTCATTACAACATTCTTATTAATGTGTACAGCCATCTGGTTCTTCTCATTTCACTTTGCATCAGTTCAAATATTTTTTACTATGAATCTTCTGAAACCACCCCAACATCATTTCCTAAACCACAATAGTACTCATATACAGTACAACTTGTCATAAACCACAACTTATTCAGTCATTATCAATTGATAGTCATTCCCTCACTTAGCAAAGTTTGCCACAAGAAAAACAGCTACTATAAATAGTATCATAGATAAGATTTTGTTCTTTTTTGCCCTAGCCTCCTTGGGGTACATGTCTAGCATAGTATTAATGAATCAAAGGGTATGCAGGATATGGACTGTTTTATTGTCCTTTGGGTATACAGTAGGTCTAAATCATTCTCTAGAATGATTGCACAAGTTTACAACATCACAAAAAGTTTATGAACTTATTTTTCCTCATGCCCTAAAACATTTGACATTTCTGATACAAATGAAGTGACATTTAGTTTTCGTTTGCATTTTTCAATCAGTACTGAATTAGAGCATTTGTATAGGATTTTAGATAATTTTCATTTCTTCATTTGAAAACTGCCTACTATTATGATTTAACTGTTTCACTATGGGGAGATAGCTCCTTGGCTCATTTCCCCAGATATTTATCAGAGAATTTTGCAATATATTTTATATTGCTTCATTGTTAATGGGACTTTTTAACAAAATGTAGCTTTCAAATTCATCTTTTAAATTTAGGTCAATTTTTGCTTTTACTTGATCCAAAATCATGATTACTACTTATGCCTTTTTTTAAACTTTAACTGAATGAAGCACAATAATTCTGGTCATGCTCTTTATTTTCACTCTCTTGGTGTCTTTGTGTTTCATGTATGTCTTTTGTAGATAACAAATTATTGAATTATGGTTTCTTCATTCTTCAACCTGCTTTTAATTAATGTGTGAATCCATCTCATTCCCATTCACACTTATGATTGCTAATTGTGAATTTTCCTTCATTCCATTTTCTTATTTTTGTCTTTTTCTCTCTGTTATTATCCTGCCTTTCCTTAAAATTTTGTTTTACTTGTTACTATGGCATCCCTTAATCAACAACACTCTTTATCTCCAGCCCATTTTTTATTCCTTTCCTCTCCTATTTCACTATTTCTCTATCCAAATGAATGTGTATAGATATTCTTTTTTTAAACAAATAATAATGCGAATCAAGTTCAAGCATTACCCACCACCCTTCTATTTTCTACTTTCCTATGAAAATTCTTCAGTGAATGTGGTTTAAGGACTCATATGAAACATCCTAACTGAATGTCAGAGTCATGAATTTAGGATTTATTGTCAGTAAATGATGGATTGCTTATATTATATACTTATATAAAAAGATCATGTAAAAATTTCTGGGGCAAACACAAGCAGAAAAAATTAAGAAATCCTCTTCTAAATGATGAAATTTTTACCATTGCATTTCTCCCTTCCCCTTTTTACCAAGGCATCCCTCTTTGTTGCTCCTTTATTTTTTTTAAAAATTCATCTTTATATAATTGACCCATATTCATGACTTCTGGCTATGTAGGGTTATTCTTCCTTCATAATGACAAAAGGTGGAAGATAGCATAGAGGCGACATGACTTTCTGTTACCTCCTCTGACTTTCTCTCAAACCAAGAGCAGATTAAGCCTCTAAACTGGTTTTGGAGTCAAAGAATCCACAAATATTTGGAGTACAGCACATTTGCAGAAGAAGGTACATTGGAAGAACTGAGCCCAGATCACAGTACAGGGAGACCAAGGCAAGGAGTTGGAGCAGGGAGTCACAGCATTGCAGTCTCCATTCACCTGGGAATTATCAGTGAGCTCTTAGGCTACTCTATCCTTGTTGCAAGAAGGTGCTTTGGTGGATTTGCTACAAAAAAAAATTATAAACCACTGAGCCCCAGAAGGCCTAGCTTCCATTATCCAGCACTGGAAATTAATTAACAGAACTTTCTCTCCTTTTAATTTTTATCTTCCTGTTCTTGGTCAAGCTTTGTGTTACACTCTTACACTGCTATACAGAAAGCCAAGGATGAGCATTATTTTTCTCAGCAACTTAGAGTGATAGGGATTGTAGAGGAACAGGATGGATACCATAAATTCAGAAGGGAATGGGAACTAAAGTTATGCAGATATCTTCCAACTTATTCCTAAGGTGTAGAAAATCTTATTCTTCTTGCTTCTTGTGTTATGCTGTTGTCTTCCTTCCAGTTACTCTTCTTTTATTTCTTACGGCTAGGAAAAATCATTGTCTCCTGCTTTTGGGAGGGGGAAGATGGGTTCAAACTAAATCACTGACATTCAGAGAAGAGACAAGGTCCTCTACAGACATGCTCTGAACCACCAGCTATCAAAAATGTTTGTATTCATTGTACCTAACAAGTAGCCTGTAAAATATTGAATAGGAGCTCTGAGTATTAGTTAGCTTATATTATTTCATGATGGTTTTAACATAGATAGATTTACTTTCTGTTTATTTTTAATCTAGTGGATCCAGCATTTAGTTACTTTATATTTACTATATAATTCATTATTAATGACATTTTTGAATTAGAAAATTTTGTGGAATTCAGTTACTTTACTATCTTGGTAATAATGTGGTCATGTAATGAAAAAACAGATCCCAATAATCACTAATGTAAGATCACATCTGTAAGAAATATGGAAGCTTTACTCAGTATGTTAAAATAAAAATGTTATCAACTAATTCTATATGGATAAAGATTATCAGTATCAATAAGCCTTTGAAACTTTAGTTAATATGAACTTGTTTATTCCTGAAAGGAGTTAGAAAAGACATAAGTAATATACTAATATCAATAAACCATTTCTTCTTGCATTCAAAAATATATGCAATATGGGATTCAACAGCTACTTTGGATTCTGAGGTATTAGGAAAGAAGTATTTGAGCCTGACTTCTTTTGCCAGGATTTATGGAAATCTGTTAAAAAGTCATTCAGAGCCACTGATTTAAGGAAGTGTTTCTTTTCGTAGGATTCCATAAGTTTAGAAATATAACTGCCAAGAAACCCAAATATTAAATATTTCAATCACATACTGCTGCTTTATAGCTACTCTACATTGATATCGAATTTGATTTCTTATAATGATGAAGTATAAGTAATCTTGACAAATATCTTAGCTACCAATTTAGCTATAAGCTGTTTCATAAAAATTCTGGTTGAGGGGGCGGAGCCAAGATGGCGGAGAAGACACACGCGTCTTTCTAAGCTCTTCTCTTACCCTCTTTATCAATAATATATCAAGCCTCAAAAATAGTCTTGACTGCTACAATTCGTAAAGATAAGAAGTAGAACAACTCACCAGCCGAAAAAAATCTGCAGTCTCGCCAAAAAAGGTTGGTTCCGGGGCCAGGGGGGAGATTGGCGCAGACTGGGAGAGAAATTAGGTTCCGAGGAGAGTCTCAAACCGAGGGTGAAGGCACAGATCTCAGCACAAGCCCGCAGCCCCAACCCGCAGTAAGGGGGCTTTTCCTTGGGCAGTTGGGATCCTGCACGGCAGGAGGACGCAGCCGGTTAGCCTCCAATCTGCGAGGGGGAGCTCGGCTTGGGGCCATAGAGCTTTTTTTTCCAGGGCCGATTTGCATCAGGCAGAGACACTGGGCAGAGTTTGTGGCTGTCTGCGTTCTGCAGTCTGCACTCAGCTGCTAATACTCACAGTCCCACAAGAGGCTCCGGCCTGGGCGGTGACACTTTCACCACTTAGTCTCTAGCCGAGGGCAAGCGATAATCCACTCAGCCCTACTAAGCAGTTTGATAGCTCGGCAGTGCTGAATCCACCTCCTGTTGGGGAAGGGAAAACTCTCACACAGAGCACTCCATACCTTGGAGCCGGAAATCAGTTTACATCTCTCCCTATTCTGCAGAGGAAGCTGGTAACCCCCTTGCCTAGGAGACCTACCCTAAAGGCTTTAAAACATGAATAAAAGATGAAAAGAACAATCAACAGCTTCTATGCAGAAAAAGAGCAGGTCAGCAAACCTGAAGAGACCTCAAACAGCAAAAATGCATCAGACTGTCCTCCTTTACATAATGCTCTCATAGAAGAGGCCATTAAAAGTCTCAAAAGAGAGTTAGAAGATAAATGGGGAAAGGAAAGAGAAGCCTTACAAGAGAGCAACAACTTCCTGAAATACGAATTGGAAAAATAAAGAATTCACTACAAAGTAGGATTTGTGATTTGGAAAAGACAAAGAACTCGCAAGAAAGTAGGATCCATGAATTGGAAAAGACAAAGAACACGAAGAAAGTAGGATCTGTGAATTGAAAGAAAATAATTCACTAAAAAAAATTAGTGAAATGGAAAAAATTCCACAGACCAAAACAATACATTCAAAACTCAATTGGACATATACAGAAAGAAGTAAAAAGCTATTGAAGAAAATAATTCTTTAAAAATTAGAACTGAACAAATTGAAACTAATGATTCATTGAGACAGCAAGAATCAGTCAAGCAAAAACAAAAAAATGACAAACTGGAAAACCACGAATTATCTACTTGCAAAACGACAGACTTGGAAAATAGATCTCAGGAGAGATAATCTGAGGATTATTGGACTTTCTGAAAACTATGATGAAAAAAGAGCCTAGATACTATTTTACAAGAAATCATCAAAGAGAACTGCCCAGATGTAATAGAATCAGAAGGTAAAATAGGCATTGAAAGAATTCATCGAACACCTTCTGAAAGAAACCCTAAAATAAAAACCCCAAGGAATATTGTGGCAAAATTTCAGAACTATAAGATTAAGGAAAAAATTTACAAGCAGCCAAAAAAAAAACCATTTAAATACCGAGGTGCCACAATAAGGATCACCCAAGATCTGGCTGCCTCTACATTAAAGGAAAGAAGGGCCTGGAATATGATATTCCGAAAGGCACAAGAACTTGAGATGCAGCCAAGAATAAACTACCCAGCTAAGCTGAGCATTTTCTTCCAGGGAAGAAGATGGACATTTAATGAAACAAATGGAATTCATTTGTTTCATAAGAAAAACCAGAACTAAACAAAAATTTGATCTCCAAGAATAGAACTCAAGAGATGCAGAAAAGGTAAAAATAACTCTTGAGAATTGTATTTCTGTTGTGGATATACAAAAGAATACATGTATAATTTGATTGTACTGATATAACATAAAAAGGGAAGTAGATATGGAAAAGGGATGATGGCAGAATAAGGTGGGAAGGAGGGATAAAAGAGGGGAACCACATCCCACAAAGAGGCTAAGGAAACTTATCATATCTGAGGGAATTTAGAGAGAGGAGGAACATTGTGTAATCTTACTCTCATCAGAGTTGCTCAAAAGAAAAAATAATTGACATTTGTTTTAGAGAAAATTCTCTCGCCTCATTAAAACGGGGAGAGGAAAAGGGAAAAGAAAAAGAGTAATAAGGGAAGGAAGGGGAAAGACTCAAAGGGGAGGGAGGATTATAAAGAGGATAAGTATCGTGATACAAGAGGGTACATAAGTTTAAAAGGGGGAAAGAGGGTTGGGGGAGGCAAGAATAAGTAAAGCACAATCTGGGGTTATTAGGATGGCAGGAAATACAGATTTAGTAATTCTAACCGTAAATGTAAATGGGATGAACTCCCCATAAAGAGGAGGCAGATAGCAGACTGGATCAAAAGTCAGAACCCTACAATATGTTGTTTACAAGAAACACATTTAAAGCAGGGGGATGCATAGAGTAAAAGTAAAAGGCTGGAGCAAAATCATTATGCTTCAGGTGAAGTCAAAAAGAGGGGTAGCCATCCTTATCTCAGATCAAGCAAAAGTAAAAATTGATCTAATTAAAAGAGATAAGGAAGGTAACTACATCCTGCTAAAGGGTAGCATAAACAACGAAGCAATATCAATATTAAACATATATGCACCAAGTGGTATGGCACTCAACTTCCTAAAGGAGAAGTTAAGAGAGTTGCAAGAAGAAATAGACAACAAAACTGTAATAGTAGGAGATCTCAACCTTGCACTCTCAGAATTAGACAATCAAACCACAAAACAAATAAGAAAGAAATTAAAGAATTAAATAGAATATTAGAAAAATTAGGTATGTTGGATCTTTGGAGAAAATTGAATGGAGATAGAAGGGAATATACTTTCTTCTCAGCAGTTCATGGAACCTATTCAAAAATTTACCATATATTAGGACATAAAGACCTCAAAATTAAATGCAAGAAAGCAGAAATAGTAAATGCTTTCTTTTCAGATCATGATGCAATAAAACTACATTCAACAAAAAGTTAGGGAAATAGACCAAAAAGTAATTGAAACTAAACAATCTCATCTTAAAGAATGATTGGGTGAAGCAGCAAATTATAGATACAATTAATAATTTCACTCAAGATAATGACAATGATGAGACATCATACCAAAATTTGTGGGATGCAGCCAAAGCGGTAATAAGAGGAATTTTATATCCTTAGAGGCTTACTTGAATAAAACAGAGAAAGAAAAGATTAATGAATTGGCTTTACAACTAAAAAAACTAAAAGACCAAATTAAAACCCCCAATCAAATACTAAATTGGAAATTCTAAAATTAAAAGGAGAAATTAAAAATATTGAAAGTAAAAAACTATTGAACTAATTAATAAAACTAAGAGTTGGTTCTATGAAAAAGCCAATAAAATAGATAAGCCTTTGGTAAATCTGATTAGAAAAAGGAGGGAGGAAAATAAATTAGTAGTCTTAAAAATGAAAAGGGAGAACTTTCCACCAATGAAGAGGAAATTAGAGAAATAATAAGGAGTTATTTTGCTCAACTTTATGCCAATAAATTTGATAACCTAAGTGAAATGGATGACTACCTCCAAAAATACAGACTTCCCAGACTAACAGAGGAAGAAGTAAATTGCTTGAATAGTCCCATTTCAGAAAAAGAAACTAGAACAGGCAATTAAACAACTCCCTAAGAAAAAATCCCCAGGACCAGATGGATTTACATGTGAATTTTACCAAACATTTAAAGAACAATTGGCCCCAATGCTATATAAATTATTTGATAAAATAGGGAATGAAGAGTCCTACCAAATTCCTTCTATGACACAGACATGGTACTGATACCTAAACCAGGTAGGCTGAAAACAGAGAACGAAAATTATAGACCAATCTCCCTAATGAATATTGATGCTAAAATCATAAATAAGATATTAGCAAAAGACTACAGAAAATCATCTCCAAGATAATACACTATGATCAAGTAGGATTTATACCAGGAATGCAGGGCTGGTTCAATATTAGAAAACTATCAATATAATTGGCCATTCAATAACCAAATTAACAAAACCATATGATCATCTCAATAGATGCAGAAAAAGCATTTGATAAAATCCAACATCCATTCCTATTAAAAACACTTGAAGTATAGGAATAAATGGACTTTCCTTAAAATAATCAGCAGCATCTATTTAAAACCATCAGTAAGCATCATATGTAATGGAGACAAACTGCAACCATTCCCAATAAGATCTGAGTGAAACAAGGTTGCCCACTCATCACCGTTACTATTTAATATTGTATTAGAAACGCTAGCTATAGCAATAAGAGCTGAGAAAGAGATTAAAGGAATAAGAATAGCAATGAGGAAGCCAAATTATCACTCTTTGCCGATGACATGATGGCATACTTAGAGAACCCTAGAGATTCTGCTAAAAGTTATTAGAAATAATCCATAACTTTAGCAAAGTTGTGGTTATAAAATAAACCCACATAAGTCATCAACATTCTTATATATCACTAACAAATACAACAGTCAGAGTTACAAAGAGAAATTCCATTTAAAGTAACTACTGATAATATAAAATATTTAGGAATCTCATCTGCCAAGGGAAAATCAGAAACTATATGAGCAAAATTACAGACCACTTTTCACACAAATTAAGTCTGATCTAACCAATTGAAAAATATTAAATGCTCTTGGATAGGGCGAGCAAATATAATAAAGATGAACACATTACCTAAACTAATCTATTTATTTAGCGCTATACCAATCAGACTCCCAAAAACTATTTTAATGACCTAGAAAAATAACAACAAAGTTCATATGGAAAAACAAAAGGTCAAGAATTTCAAGGAATTAATGAAAAAAATCAAATGATGGTGGCTTAGCTGACCAGATCTAAAACTATACTATAGAGCAGCAGTTACCAAAACTATTTGGTATTGGCTACAGGAATAGATTAGTTGATCAGTGGAATAGATTAGGTTCAAGGATAAAACAGTCAACAAATATAGCAACCTAGTCTTTGATCAAACCCAAAGATCCCAGCTTTTGGGATAAGAACTTACTGTTTGATAAAATTGCTGGGAAAATTGGAAACTAATATGGCAGAAACTAGGCATTGATCCATACTTAACGCCGTACACCAAGATAAGGTCAAAATGGGTTCATGACCTAGGCATAAAGAATGAAATTATTATAAATTAGAGGAACATAGGATAGTTTACCTCTCAGACCTGTGGAAGGGGAAGGTTTTTATGACCAAAGCAGAACTAGAGATCATTACTGATCACAAAATAGAAAATTCGATTATACCAAACTGAAAAGTTTTTGTACAAACAAAACTAATGCAGACAAGATTAGAAGGAAGCAATAAACTGGGAAAATATTTTACAGTCAAAGGTTCTGATAAAGGCCTCATTTCCAAAATATATAGAGAATTAACCTAATTTATAAAAAATCAAGCCATTCTCCAATTGAAAAATGGTCAAAGGATATGAACAGACAATTCTCAGATGAAGAAATTGAAACTATTTCTAGTCATATGAAAAGATGCTCCAAGTCATTATTAATCAGAGAAATGCAAATTAAGACAACTCTAAGATACCACTACACACCTGTCAGATTGGCTAAGATGACAGGAAAAAATAATGATGATTGTTGGAGGGATGTGGGAAAACTGGGACACATTGATTCATTGTTGGTGGAGTTGTGAACGAACCAACCATTTGGAGAGTAGTTTGGAACTATGCTCAAAAAGTTATCAAACTGTGCATACCCTTTGATCCAGCAGTGTTACTACTGGGCTTATATCCCAAAGAGATTATAAAGAAGGAAAGGGACCTGTATGTGCACGAATGTTTGTGGCAGCCCTTTTGTAGTGGCTAGAAACTGAAACTGAATGGATGTCCATCAGTTGGAGAATGGCTGAATAAATTGTGGTATATGAAAATTATGGAATATTACTGTTCTGTAAGAAATGACCAACAGGATGATTTCTGAAAGGCCTGGAGAGACTTACACGAACTGATGCTAAGTGAAATGAGCAGGACCAGGAGATCATTATATACTTCAACAACAATACTAGATGATGACTAGTCCTGATGGATCAGGCCATCCTCAGCAACAAGATCAACCAAATCATTTCTAATGGAGCAGTAATGAACTGAACTAACTATACCCAGAAAAAGAACTCTGGGAGATGACTAAAAACCATTACATTGAATTCCCAGTCCCTATATTTATGCACACCTGCATCTTTGATTTCCTTCACAAGCTAATTGTACAATAATTCAGAGTCTGATTCTTTTTGTACAGCAAAATAATGTTTTGGTCATGTATACTTATTGTGTATCTAAGTTATATTTTAATATATTTAACATCTACTGGTCATCCTGCCATTTAGGGAGGGTGGGGGGTAAGAGGTGAAAAATTGGAACAAGAGGTTTGGCAATTGTTAATGCTGTAAAGTTACCCATTTATATATCCTGTAAATTAAAGGCTATTAAATAAAAAAAAAAAAAATTCTGGCTGAAAAAAGCAACAATATGATGCTCAAGTGTGTCAAGATTTTCAAGAAGCCAAACATCAATCCTAAAGTGGCACATGGAATACAAAAGAAAAAGGATTACAAAATTGTCTCTCAATTCTCTCACAATTGTGTTGATAACAGTAGCAAGGATCTCTTCAATATATACTTGATCTAATTGGGCTTTTTCCCAATCTACCTCAGGACACAATATTAGATCAAATTGAACCCAGGCATAGAATGTGATGGTCACAGTGAATATAGACTTCTTGGAATCAAAATTAAGCCACTTTCTGGTCTCAAAGAGTCAAGTATCTATATGGCAGAAATCAAAAGTAATCTTTGTAGAATCATCCAGGTCTTAAAGTTCAGAACTTTGTTATTCTATCCAGCAAGAATGAAGCATATGTAAATCGTAGATTTATGCTCAGGTACATGCTTCCATGAAGAGACAGATGAGATGCTGAAAGGTAAACCTCATATTACCTGATCAAAATGTGAAATGTCCAATCTGAAGGAACACAGACTCACATCTGTAGGCCAATTTGGAGATAAATAGCAGAAATCCCAGCAGGATTACATGAATGTGAGTTACAATTATACAGGATATCTACTTTTTATAGAAGGAAAAACTGATATTGAGCAAGGTTATCTAAGGACACACAGGCATAAAATAGCATTTTGAATTTAGGTCTTTTGACTATGAATCCAATTTATTTTTATCAAAGTACTCCATGGCAGTAGGGGTGAGGTGCATAGAGAGTTTTAGCTAAACAACAACAAATAATGATATTAACAACTTGAAAGATAATTCATAAGCAAACACCACAGGGAAAAGATAGAAATCCAATTTGGGGAAATTAATTCAAATGATCAGAAGGCTATCCAGTTGAATAGGAAATGTCATAGTTGCTGACAGATTGGGCTCTTTTGACATGTTCTTAATTACAGTATCTATTTGTATAGGGGATGTTTTGATGACATACCAATTCCCTATCCCTGAAGTATAACTTCTCCCTGGAGGATAAAAGTTCAGATAAATGCCAGCAATATGGATAATAGCTTTAGAAATCAGCAAAAATAAAAGAACTTAAGAACAAATGTATAAGATTGAACAACTCTAAGGATTTTCCCAATTCAAAAAGTTTTTTCAACCATTTGTTCTCTATATATGCTCTCTTATGGGCAAGAAATGGCCTCAGGATGTCAGTGATCCAGAACTTACTTTTAAAGACAAGGACTTGTATAGGGTAGAACAGTAAATCAAGTGGCAGAAAGTAGGGAAGAGGTTTAGAAAACTCATGGGGGAGAAAAGAGAGCCTGGATCCATGTATGCATGGAAACAAAAAGTTGAGGATTAATGGTAAAAGTGACCAGACTATAGAGAAGTGGATAATTAATAAGAAAAAGTAAAACAGGATAGAATCCTGGATGGGGACTTAAGGGTAAATAATGTTTGGTTGTACTTTATCATGAACTCAGGATTCCTCTACACCTTGGTAACCAATGTGATTCTTTTGATAAAGTCTTTAAAGGCTTGTATGACTTGTTTGTTCCTCAGAGTGTAAATAAACGGGTTCATCACAGGAGCAATTGAGGTCATAAGCACTGATATCACCTTGTCCAAAGCTAGCTCTTCATTCCCAGGTGGCTTTATGTAGACAAAGATGCAGGTGCCATAAGTCATAGAGACTACAATCATGTGAGAAGAACAAGTGGAAAAAGCCTTTTTCCTTTGCTGGGCAGAGGGGAATTTTAAAATCGTCTTGACAATGTAAGCATAAGATAGAATTACCAAGATTAAGGTGGTCATGAGTATTAACACAGCAAACATTGCAATTATTTTTCTTAAGAATGTTGTATCAGAGCACGAATTCTTGAGAACTGGATAAGAATCACAGAGAAAGTGATCAATGACATTGGAATGAGAAAATTCAAGCTGGAGGCCCAGGCTCAGTGGTGGGAGGATGAGTATCAATGCAGCCAGCAAAGAACTCAGCATGAGCTGATAACAGACTTTACTGCTCATGATGGTTGTATAATGCAAGGGTTTACAGATAGCTACATAGCGGTCATAAGACATGGTAGACAAAAGGAAAAATTCTGTTGAACCAAAGAAAGTGATAAAAAACACTTGAGCAATACATTCATTATAGGTCACAATATTATCACCAGTCAACAAACTGTATAGATATCTGGGAATGCAGGCACTTGTGAATGAAACTTCTAAAAAGGAAAAATTTCGAAGGAAAAAATACATGGGAGTTTTCAGGTGGGCATCGACCAAGGTGAGGGTGATAATGGTCAGATTCCCAGTAACACTTAACATATAGGTAAGAAAAAGAAAAATAAAAAGTAGAACTTGGAATCGAGGATCATCTGTAAGTCCCTGCAGGATGAATAATGTAATCCCTGAATGATTCTGCATCTCCGGTTTCTGATATTTGATAGAACTGTATATAAAAAAGAGAATTTGGATTTGAAACTGAACGTAGCAAAATTAATTAAAATATTCAATGTAAATAGAGGAACAATACTTATTTGTAAATTTCATTAATTTTGCTAAATAATAGGTAAGAAATTAAAGACTTTTCAAAAACATTTTTTGCTGAGTTATAATTTATTGTGTTCACAAATACCTGCACCTCATTTTTATATAAATATATTTCAGATGCACTATCTATGCTCTAATCTGGACATTTATATGAGTACATTCATCTATACATTTTTATATAGTCTCATCCTTATGATGGAACATGTGATGGAAAATTGGGTTTAGGGATATCAAAACCCAATTTTCCATCACTATTTCCTCAAAATTCTCTGTGATCATCCTTTTTCTTTAAGAACATTATAAGATACATTGTAAGGCACAGAAGGCCTGAAATAAAGTCCTTTCAGGGCTTATCATTCAGGGAACTTTCTGAGTCATAAAAAGCTTCAAGAAGGAGCTTCAAAAACAGCAGATTCAAAACTCCTATGATTCTCAGTTCTTCCCATACAGGCATTCCTAACAGGCTAGTCCTTCCAAATATCATTTCTCCAGAGAGAATCATAGAATGTCCATGTTGAAAGAGATCTCAGTTGATATGTAATCTAATTCAGTCAGTCAATAAGCTTTTTAGTGCCTACCATGAACCAGACATCACACTAAGATCTTGGTATACATAGAAAGACAGAAGACAGTACTTACTCTTGATGTATTCAAAAACTAACAGAAAACAAATAATTTTTACATAAAAAAATTCCAAGCATAACATACCCAACAAGCATGAGTCATCCAGCCACTCTTTGAAAATGAGTGAATGAAATGATTCTAATGAAAGAGAATCCCCTGACTCTCAAGGCAGTTTATTTTATTTTGGGAAAGTGCTAAATGCTGAGGAACTTTTATTTGCTTCTTTTCCTGTCTGATATTAAAGCTGAATTTGTCTCTTTGAAACTCTAGGATCTTTCTACTGTTTTTTTCTTCTTTGGTCAAATAGAAGTCTTTGACATGACAGGTTTTCAAATAATGGAAGATGGGTTCTCCTGCATGTAACATCTCTTTCCCTGAGTCTTTCCTTTCACCTTCTCAGTTCCTTTAATATTTGGTAGGACATGGACTCAGTCCTCATCTCCATCCTGGCTGTCAACTCTATTCAGATTACCAATGTCTTACTTTACTGGTGTGACCTAGACTGAACTTAGTACTTCAAGTAAAATCTGATGAGGCAGCATAACAATGCAACTCTCATCTTACTATTCTTAGAATATATGTAAGTAACCCTCTTTTGGCTTGCACATCATCCTGTAATTGATATGGACCTTGCAATGTCCCATTATTCTCCTCAATATATCTGTTTTCCTAAAATCTGCTGTCTAACTCCGGCCATGTCATTCTGCTGTAGCTTATTTTGCAACAAAGGAATGAAATAATGTATTTGTATTGAATTTTAATATAGTGATCTAGAATCTTTGTCTTATGATTCTCATTCTTAAGGACAGAGTACTAAGTTTCTCCACAACTTGTTGTAATCAAAAAATTGGATGAGCATGTCAGCTATACTTTCATGTAACTGACTAAGAAATATAGGGTATACCTGTGGCTTCAGAAGAGGCCCTTTCTGAAAAGAAAATTCAATTAGTATTGACTGCTTTTTGATTTTGTTCATTCCACAAGCTCTAGATACTTCTAATTTTATTATCATACAATCCACATAGTTCTTCTATTTACTCTACAATAATGGTATGCTGTTCTATCAAATGTGTTGCTAAATGGTAGGTAATCTTTCTCTTCATCAACCCCTGGATGTAAAAGATTAATAACTCCCTGCCTGAAAAGTTACAATAGCATGTCGTATAATTGATGAAGTTATTCATAAACAATCTTAGTAACAAAGGATAGGGCTCTAGACTTGGGGTGAAGATGAAGTGTGTTCAAATTCTGCCTCAGACAACAGATTGTTGTAGAAGCATCAGTAAATCATTTTATCTTTGTAAGACCCAGTTCTGTCCTAAGTTGAATGGATAAAATAATAGCATCTTGATGTCGTTATAGAACAAAATGGAGTAACTGCATAGCTTAGAGCAATATCTAAATGAAAGTTAAAATAACTTCTTTGATTATTAAACTATTTAAACTATTTTCTTAAAAATTCCCCCTTCGAAAATGTTCTCCCTTTTTCTTTCTCGCTCCCCTTTCCCTCCTTTCCCTCCTCTCTCTCCTATTTATTTCTGTGTGTCTCTGTCTTCTCTTTCTGTATCTCCTTGTCTCTGACTCTGGGACTCTAACTTGCTCTCACTCTTTCTCTCTGGGTGTGTCTGTGTCTGCCTCTCTGTCTCTGTCACTGTCTCTGTCAGTCTCCTTTCCTTTCTCTCTCTCTCTCTCTCTCTCTCTCTCTCTCTCTCTCTCTCTCTCTCTCTCTCTTTCTCTCCCTTTCTCATTCACTCACACATTCTTTCTCATTTTCTCACTCTCTCTAGCTCCCTCTCTCACTCTTAGTCTTTCTTGGAAAATAGAAACAGGATTTTGCTGGATCCTCTCTCAATTCTTATTCAACTTTGCTGACTATTATATAGAACTCATCCTTGGTGCATTTTCCTCCATATAGTCTTTCTCTTCTAAGTCACCATATGTCATATCACTCTATATACTTAGGAAAAAGATTTCTAAGAAGACCCCATTTAGCTATGAATTATACTTGGTTGTTCAACAATATTTCCCAAACAAACACCTAAATAGCATTTCCTGAGTTTGGAGAATGGAGATTCCTGTCTTACAGCTTACATGATTTATGTAATTTCCTATTGTGCATGTTGGCAAACAAAATGTGACTACCTTCACTACGAATCCTGGACCCACAGCAAGGAATATTGATTGAATTGGCTAGACTGATCAGAGAAGAAGTGATATTTGCTTCTATGTTCTAGTAAAGAAGACACAAGGAAGGACCATTTGAATTCCTTGACCATCCCTCTTCTCTTTTCAATAAGCCCCATCCTATCCACCTAAAGCCTTTTCCCAGCACATCTATTTCCTTATCCAGCTCTCCCTTTCCAGAATATAAAAGGGCTATTTTATTTACCCTTACATTCTTCCTGTGAGGCTATATTCACTTGCCTACTTTTTCAAAGTCCCTTAAAAAAGAAACCCCTAAACTAAGTAGCCCTTTTATAGCTTGATTTTTAAAATAGAATGTGAACTTATATAGAATGTTCACATATTCAAATAAGAATCTTATACATTGAAAGGAGATATTTCCAAAATTACTTTAAGTTGGATATACTTGTGAATTCACATATGAGTATGTGAGTGGTATCTTTTTCAGCAGGTATACCTCCAACCATACAAGCAATCCACAATCCTTGGAGATGGTCTCATAGTCCCACTCTCGTCAAAGGATAAAATTCAAAATGTCATGTTATTCAGAAGAAAGACTCAATACTGACTGGATTTCCACTCAGAAGATCCACAATAATGATTAGACTTTTTGAAAGAGATTATGCTACATTCTTTGGTTCTTCATTATGGAAAAAGCCATATATATTCCATTCCTATAGCTACATGAGAGGAAAAGAACTCTTTTAATACTTACTGTTTTGGAAATGCTTCATTTCTTGCTGGGCACTTTGACCCTAAATGTCCTTGATTGACAGGAGTTATATTTTTACCTTTTTTAGACTCTTCAATGCTTAATATTATTCCTGGCATATAGTCAGCACTTAAATAATGCTTATTTTTGACCAAGTGTGGCAATGCTGAGCTGGAAAATATTAGTGGAGAAGCATATGTGGGCTTCCAGACTCTGAGGCAAGCAGGGCTGGGGATGCATAATTCTCTACTTACACTTTCCAGAATAACCCAGATGTCCCTTTCTTGCTTTACTATCTTTCAACTGACAATGTATGAGAGAACTTTCTCAGGATAGAAAATATTTACAAAATTAAGATAGAACCATTATGAAAAGAATAGTCTGTGAGGTCTGTTTTCACATGCCTAAGTGAGAAAGCAAGATTTTCTCTCAACTGTAGCTAACAACAAGGGATATGTCTCTTATCTGTTGCATTTGCTGTGTGGCCATGGGGATCAACTAAGGGCCCAAACAAAAAGTCCCTGGAGCCACAAATGCAAGTTACTAATGAATCTTTCATATGATTAACTTTAGTAAATGATTTTCACCAGGCAATTGTGAATTCAGTGCCCACAGAGAGTTGGAGAAACAATAGCATCAGACACAGAATAAGTATATGGAAATCAGAGTTCAATACTGCAGTAAAACATTGGCATCTTACATTCAGTTTCTGCATTATCTAAGGGATTATGTATCTGAAAGTCTAGGAGGAGCTTATGAGCATTCCTTAGGACATGTCTGATTGAGAGCAAAGAAAATAATAACCCAATTATCCTACTTTCTTTGAGATGCTGAAGTTTCCTTCTCTATATATGCAGTTATTTCTCTCATGACTTTTTATGTCCAGCTATGGTCCCATTTTCATAAGGACAAGGGTTTGAGCTTTTTGTTTTATGTTTTTTCGCTTTGTTTTGATTTTCACCAAATTCCTAAATTAACAGATTGATTAGATAAGAGAATTAACTTTCAGTCTTACATCATGTCCCTCATATGTAAAAACAGATCATTCTGTGAAGTCTCTTAGACACTCAGAACTATGCTAGCAAAACACATAGCATCTTCTTTATCACTAACTTCAATCTAGTTATTATATCACTCGAGATATCAAAATATAATTATAAAATATTCAGTAAGGAAGGTTTTTAATAATTAGAATAATTGAAGAAATATTTATTTTGTTGCCTAGTTCTCATCATACTAATGATATAAAAACATCAATACTATAAACCAATTTATTAAAATTTGTAGTGGTGACAATAGATATCCTTATTTTATCACTGATCATGTTGAATAGTCCTCTAATTTTTCTCCATTACATTGAATATTTGATTTTTGTTTTAAATAGGTACTATTGGTAACTTAAGAAAAGGACCATTTATTTCTATGATTTCTAAAATATTTAACAGCAAAGGTATTGGATTTTGTCAAAGGTCTTCAATTATGTATCACAATTTTGTGAAAATATACACACCCAAGTATACATACACATGTACACACACATATAGACATACATGCATATATATACACCTCACTAATAACATAATTTAATTCAAACCAATCTGTATTCTGGGAATTTATCCATCCTGGCCACAATGGATAATCTTTTTTTAAGATTTTATTGTCAGGGGCGGAGCCAAGATGATGGAAAAGGCACATGCAACTTTCTAAGGTCCTCTCATGCCCTCACTACCAACTATTAAATTCAGCCTCAAAAATAGCGCTTGACTACTAAAATTCAAGAAGATTAGAAGCATAACAATTTACCAGCCAAAGACAATCTGGAAGATTGTTAGAGCAGGTTTGTTCTGAGAGGCAGGAATAGACCAGTGCAGGCAGGGAATTAGTAAAGACTAGCATCCAGAGCAGACCAGGATGACTCTCCCATTCTAACTGCTCTGCCTTAATTATAAAGCAATAAACTGGCACAGAAATTAAAACCAAAGACAGAGGGCACTCTCTTAAAAATGCCAGAACCTAACAAGATCTGGGTATAACCACCCAAAACTGCAAGTGACTCAGCTCAGACTGAAACACAGCCCTGAAGCCACATTCTGCAGTATGGGTCTTTTGCGGGGCAGTTACAAATCTGCATGGCAGGGGGGCACAGCTGGGGCAACCTCTAATCTGCACAGTGTGGAGCTTGGCCTGGGACAATAGAACTGTCCCTGTGGAACTATTCACTAGTCAGTTGCTAATACCCACAGCCCCATAGAGGGTTTTGGCCTGGGATAGTGACACTTTCACTACTCAGTTTTTAGCCCCAGGGCAGTCGTAACCCACACAGCAGGGTTCTTTTCAGGGCACTTTAACTGGAGTTATTTCCCAGAGCATTCCCGTACTCGCTGTTCTTTGTGGCCAGTTGGCAGAACATCTACCTGTCCATACACCTATCCCTGTTCTGCAAAGGAAGCTAGTAACCTCCTGGCCCTGAAGGCAGACCCTAAAATCAAAAGGATGATCAAGAGCTTCTATACAGAAAGAGAACAGGTTTTCAACCCCAAGGAGACTTAATAGCTGACAGTCTCCAGACAATTGTTGGTCCCCAACACAAAAGGCTCTCCTAGAAGAGACTATTAAAAAACCTTAAAAGAGAACTAGAAAAAAATGGGGAGAGGAAAGAGAAGATATGTCAGAGAGCAACAACTTCCTGAAATGTGAATTTGAAAAGGTAAAAAGCTTCCAAGAAGTGCAGGGAAACAGAATTTATGAACTAGAAAAAAGGTAAAGAATTCCCAAGAAAATAGGATTTGTGAACTGGAAAAAGAAAATAACTCACTAAAAAAATTAGTGAAATGGGAAAAAATTGCATACAGCAAAAGAACTTATTTAAAAAGTCAATTGGATATATACAAAAAGAAATTTTTAAAAAGCTATTGAAGAAAATAGCTCACTAAAAGAATTGAACAAATAGAAATGACTGATTCATTAAGACATCAAGATTCAGTCAAGCAAAACCAAAAAAAATGAAAGATGAGAAAAAAACGTCAAATATTTACTTGGAAAAACAACAGACTTGGAAAACAGATATAGAAGAAATAACCTGAGGATCATTGGACTTCCCAAAAATGATGATGAAAAAAAAAGAGCCTAGATACTATTTTACAGGAAATCATCAAAGAGAACTTTCCAGAAGGAATAGAACCAAAAGGTAAAATAGGTGTTGAAAGAATTCATCAAACACCTTCTGGAAAAGACCCTAAAATAAAAACTCCAAGTAATATCCAAATTTCAGAACTATCAGATTAAAGAAAAAATATTACAAGCAGCCAGGAAAAAAAAACAATTCAAATACCGAGGTACCACATTGTGGCTGCCTCAACATTAAAGGATTGAAGGACCTGGAATTTGATATTCCTAAAGACAAAAGAACTTATGATGCAGGCAAGAACAAACTACCCAGATAAGCTGAGCATTTTCTTCCATAGAAGAAGATGGAGTTTTAATGAAACAGAGGAATCCCATTTCTTTCTAAGGAAAAAACCAGATCTAAACAAAAAATTTGACCTCCAACCCATAGGACTCAAGAGAAGCAGAAAAAGTAAAAGGAACTCTTGAGAACTATATTTCTGTTGTGGATATACATAAAGAACACATGCACAATTTGATTTTACTGATATAACATAAAAAAGGGAAGCAGAAAAGGAAAGGGGTTAGTGTCAGAAAAAGGGAAAAAGGGACATAAAAAGAGGGAAACTACATCCCACAATGAGGCAAAGGAAATCTAGCATATCTGAGGGAACTTAGAGAGGGGGAGGGGACTAGGGAGAGGGGTCAATTTACTTGAATTGAATTACTTGAATCAATTGTGTGAATCTTAATCTCATCAGAGTTGGCTCAAAGAGAAAAAAATTGACATATTCATTTTATAAAGAATCTTCTCTCACCTCATTAAAAAGTGGGAGAGGAAAAGGGAAAAGAAAAAAGAGTAATAAGGGAAGGGTACAACAAAGGGTAAGGGATTCAAAGGGAGGAGGGAGGGGTCCTAAAGAGGGAGAGCTGTGAGACACAAGTGGGGCCCATAAATTTAATACTAGGGAAGGAGGTAAAGGGGGGAGGGGGACAAGAAAAAGAAAAGCATAATCTAGGGATATTATGATGTCACAAAATACAGAATTAGTCATTTTAACCATAAATGTGAATGGGATGAACTCTCCCATAAAGCAAAGGCAGATAGCAGACTGGATCAAAAGTCAGAAGCCTACAATATGTTGTTTACAGGAAACACATTTAAAGCAGGGAGATACATACAGAGTAAAGGTAAAAGGCTGGAGCAGAATCTATTATGCTTCAGGTGAAGTCAAAAAAAGTAGGGGTAGCCATCCTTATCTCACATCAAGCAAAAGCAAAAATTGATCTAATTAAAGGAGAAAAGGAAGGAAACTCTATCTTGCCAAAGGGTACTATAGACAATGAAGCAATACAATATTAAACATATATGCACCAAGTGGTATAGTATCTAACTTCGTAAAGGAGAAGTTAAGAGAGTTGCAAGAAGAAATAGGCAGCAAAACTATAATAGTGGGAGATCTCAATCTTGCACTCTCAGAATTAGATAAATCAAACCACGAAACAAATAAGAAAGAAATTAAAGAGGTAAATAGAATATTAGAAAAATTAGATATGATACATCTTTGGAGAAAACCGAATGGTGACAGAAAGGAGTATACTTTCTTCTCAGCAGTTCATGGAACCTACACAAAAACTGACCATATATTAGGACATAAAGAGCTCAAAATTAAATGCAGGAAGGCAGAAATAGTAAATACATCATCTTCAGATCATGATGCAATAAAAACTACATTCAACAAAAACTTAGGGGTAAATAGACCAAAAAGTAATTGGAAACTAAGTAATTTAATCATAAAGATTGACTGGGTGATACAGGAAGTTATAGACACCATTAATAATTTCACTCAAGACAATGACAATGATGAGACATCATACCAAAATTTGTGGGATGCAGCCAAAGCAGTAATTAAGGGAAAATTTATATCTTTAGAAGCTTACTTGAATAAAATAGAGAAAGAGAAGATCAATGAACTGGACTTGCAACTTGAAAAGCTAGAAAAAAATACAAATTAAAAACCCCCAATCAAATACTAAGCTTGAAATTCTAAAATTAAAGGGAGAAATTGATAATATAGAAAATAAAAAAACTATTGAATTAATAAATAAAACTAAGAGTTGTTTTTTATGAAAAAAAAACAATAAAATAAATAAACCTTTGGTAAATCTGATTAGAAAAAGGAAGGAGGGAAATCAAATTGTTTATCTTAAAAATGAAAAGGGGGAACTTTCCACCAATGAAGAGGAAATTAGGGAAATAATAAGGAGTTAATTTGCCCATCTTGAGGCCAATAAATTTGATAACTTAAGTGAAATGGATGACTACCTCCAAAAATATAGGCTTCCCAGATTAAGAGAGGAGGAAGTAAATTGCTTAAATAGTCCCATCTCAGAAAAAGAAATAGAACAAGCTTTTAATCAACTTCCTAAGAAAAAATCCCCAGGATTAGATGGATTTACATGTGAATTGTACCAAACATTTAAAGAACAATTAGCTGCAATGGTATATAAAGTATTTGAAAAAATAGGGAATGAAGGAGTCCTACCAAATTCCTTTTATGACACAGACCTGGTACTGATACCTAAACCAGATAGGTTGAAAACAGAGAAAGAAAATTATAGACCAATCTCCCTAATGAATATTGATGCTAAAATCTTAAACAAGATATTAGCAAAAAGACTACAGAAAATCATCCCTAGGATAATATACCATGATCAAGTAGGATTTATACCAGGAATGCAGGGCTGGTTCAATATTAGGAAAACTATTAGTATCATTGACCATATTAATAATCAAGTTAACAAAAACCATATGATCATCTCAATAGATGCAGAAAAAGCATTTCATAAAATCCAGCATCCATTCCTATTAAAAAAGTTGAGAGTAGAGGAGAAAATGCCTTTTCCTTAAAATAATCAGTAGCATCTAGTAACATCATATGTAATGGGGATAAACTGGAACCATTCCCAATAAAATCAGGAGTGAAACAAGGTTGTTCTCTATCACCGTTATTATTCAATAGTGTGTTAGAAATGCTAGCTTGGGCAATAACAGCTGAGAAAGAAATTAAAGATATTAGAGTAGGTAATGAGGAAACCAAATTATCACTCTTTGCTGATGATATGATGGTATACTTAGAGAAGCCCAGAGATTCTACTAAAAAGCTATTAGAAATAATCCACACCTTTAGCAAAGTTGCAAGATACAAAATAAACCAACATAAGTCATCAGCATTCTTATATATCATTAACAAAATCCAACAGTTACAGTAACAAAGAGAAATTTCATTTAAGGTAACTACTGACAGTATAAAATATTTAGGAATCTATCTGCCACGGGAAGATCAGAAACTATATGAACAAAACTAGAAAATTCTTTCCACACAAATAGTCAGTTCTACTCAAATGGAAAAATGTTAAATGCTCTTGGACTGGGTGAGCAAATATAATAAAAATGACAATACTATGTAAACTAATCTATTTATTTAGCTCTATACTAATAAGACTCCCAAAAAACTATTTTAATGACCTAGAAAAAATAACAATAAAGTTCATATGGAAAAACAAAATGTCAAGAATTTCCAGGGAATTAATGGGAAAAAAAATCAAATGAAGGTGGCCTAGCTGTACCAGATCTAAAATTATATTATAAAGCAGTGATTACCAAAACCATTTGGTATTGGCTAAGAAATAGACTAGTTGATCAGTGGAATAGGTTAGGCTTAAAGAACAAAAGAGTCAATAACTTTAATAATCTAGTGTTTGACAAACCCAAAGACCCCAGCTTTTGGGATAAGAACTCACTGTTTGACAAAAGTTGCTGGGAAATTTGGAAATTAGTATGGCAGAAACTAAGCATTGACCCATAATTAACACCATACATCAAGATAAGGTCAAAATGGGTTCATGACCTAGGCATAAAGAATGAGATTATAAATAAATTGAAAGAATATATGATAGTTTACATCTCAAACCTGTGGAAGAGGAAGGAATTTATGACCAAAGAAGAACTAGAGATCATTATTGATCACAAAATAGAAAAATTTGATTATATCAACTTGAAAAGGTTTTGTACAAACAAAACTAATGCAGGCAAGATTAGAAGGGAAGCAACAAACTGGGAAAACTTTTTATAGCCAAAGAGTCTAGTAAAGGCTTCATTTCCAAAAATATATAGAGAATTGACTCTAATTTATAAGAAATCAAGCCATTCTCCAATTGATAAATGGTCAAAAGATAAATTCTCAGACAAAGAAATTGAAACTATTTCTAGCCATATGAAAAGATGCTCCAAGTCATTATTAATCAGAGAAATGCAAATTAAAACAACTCTGAGATACCACTATACACCTGTCAAACTGGCTAGAATGACAGGGAAAGATAATGTGGGAAAATAGGAACCCTAATACATTGTTGGTGGAATTGTGAATACATCCAGCCATTCTGCAGAGCTATTTGGAACTATCCTCAAAAAGCTATCAAACTGTACATACCCTTTGACCCCACAGTGTTACTACTGGGCATATTATATCCCAAAGAGATTTTAAAGAAGGGAATGGGACCTGTATGTGCAAGAATGTTTGTGGCAGCCCTCTTAGTAGTGGCCAAAAACTGGAAACTGAGTGGAGGCCCATCAATTGTAGAATGGCTAAATAAATTGTAGTATATGAATATTATGGAATATTATTGTCCTGTAAGAAATGGCCAACAGGATGATTTCAGAAAGGCCTGGAGAGAGTTACATGAACTGATGGTGAGTGAAAAGAGCAGGACCAGAAAATCATTATATACTTCAACAATAATACTATATGGTGATCAATTCTGATGGATGTGGCCCTCTTCAACAATGAGATGAACCAAATCATTTCTAATAGAGCAGTAATGAATTGAACCAGCTACACCCAGGGAAAGAATTCTGGGAGATGACTATGAACCACTACGTAGAATTCCCAATCCCTCTACTTTTGTGCCTGCATTTTTTATTTCTTTCACAGGCTAATTGTACACTCTTTCAAAGTCTGACTCTTTTTATACAGCAAAATAACGGTTTGAACATGTATACATATATTGTATTTAACTTACACTTTAACATATTTAACATATATTGGGCAACTTGCCATCTGGGGGAAGGAGGGAAAAAGTTGGAACAAAAGGATTTGCAATTGTCAATGCTGAAAAATTACCTATGCATATATCTTGGATTTTTATTTTAGAAATATTTTTATTAAACTTTTCTATTTTTCAATACATATGACTGGGCAACACTTGACCAAAAGCCCTTGCAAAATCTTGTGTTCCAATTTTCCCTTCTTTTCCTCTTGCTCTCCCCCAAATGACAAGTAATCCAATATATGTTACACATCCTAGAGACATATGTTAAACCCAATATATGCGTACATATTTATACAATTATTGTGCTGCACAAGAAAAAAATCAAATCAAACCAGTATAAAAAAGAAGCAGGATAAAATGCAACCAGGCATGCAAAAATGAAGAGTGAAAATGCTATATTCTGAACCACACTCAGTCCCCACAGTCATCTTTATGGGTGTAGATGCTTCTCTTCATCCCTGACCAATGGGAACTGGTTTGATTCCTTACATTATTTTTTTAGTATTTTTAAATAGTTTTTTATTTACAAGTTATATGTATGGGTAATTTTACAACATTGATAATTGCCAAATCTTTTGTTCCAATTTTTCCCCTCCTTCTCCCCACCCCCTCACATAGATGGCAGGATGACCAGTAGATGTTAAATATTTTAAAGTATAAATTAGATACACAATAAGTATACTTGACCAAACCATTATTTTGCTGTACAAAAAGAATCGGACTCTGAAATATTGTACAATTAGCCTGGGAAGGAAATCCAAAATGCAGGCAGGCAAAAATATAGGGGTTGGGAATTCAATGTAATGGTTCTTAGTCATCTCCCAGAGTTCTTTCGCTGGGCGAAGCTGGTTCAGTTGATTACTGCTCCATTGGAACTGATTTAGTTCATCTCATTGCTGAGGATGGCCAGGTCCATCAGAATTGATCATCATATAGTATTGTTGTTGAAGTATATAATGATCTCCTGGCCCTGCTTGTTTCACTCAGCATCAGTTCATGTAAGTCTCTCCAGGCCTTTCTGAAATCATCCTGTTGGTCATTTCTTACAGAACAATAATATTCCATAATATTCATATACCACAATTTATTCAGCCATTCTCCAATTGATGGGCAACTACTCAGTTTCCAGTTTCTGGCCACTACAAAGAGGGCTGCCACAAACATTTGTGCACATACAGATCCCTTTCCCTATGATCTCTTTGGGATATAAGCCTAGTAGTAATACTATGGATCAAAGGGTATATGCATATATCTTGTAAATAAAAAGCTATAATAATAATAATAAAAGGTTTTATTGTAATCAGGGCAGCTAGGTGGCGCAGTGGATAGAGTATCAACCCTGAAGTCAGGAGTACCTGAGCTCAAATATGGTCTCAGACACTTAACACTTCCTAGCTGTGTGACCCTAGACAAGTCATTTAACCACAAATGCCTCAGCACCCCCCTCCAAAAAAATTGTAATTTATTTGATAGCATTTTATATAAAACATTTTGTAAATCTCCATATATCTTTCCTCTTGTCTTTTTTCTCTCTTCTCTACCACTTATTCTCCCTTTAACAAAAATATAGAGTCAAAAAAATTTTGCTTGAAATTGTCATCTACATATTTTAAAAATATACTTATCTTCCCTTTGTCATAGCTATTCTCTTCCCCTTACCTCATCCATTAATAGTAAGAAAAAACAAACTATTAGAGTCATAAAAACAGTTAAAGTGGCTATAACACCATCCCTATTTGTTTATGATAAAAAAAAATCTAGGGAATCAACCAAGATTGAGCCAAATACTTAGACAATGGCTTCAACAAAGTTTCAGGGTACCCCAAATATTACATTTGGCAACCATTTTCAGCCTTTTGAGTACTACTGATCAGTTCTTCTAATGTTTTAATCATTTTTTTTTCTGTCCTTCAACAGATATTATAGGGTATATGAGATGGCTGTTTGAAACAGGAGAGGCAGAAATGCTAGTAAAATAAAAGATGACATTTTGAAAAGGTCATGAAAAACTATTTTTTTTTTTACAAAACAAAAACAAAACATATTGGGTTTCAATTATTTTGTCTAATCTTCCCTTCATATATTTCAATCAATTAATATGTTAAATTTATTAGCATCAATCTTTGTTTTGATTTTTTAAAAAAATTAATGGTTCTCTGCTTCTTCTAAGTCAGGATTTTGTAACTATGATTAGCTTCCTTTGATGGAGTATATTCTCCTTAGTTTTCCATATTTTCTTTTTAACCTTCCTATCCAAAAATTATTTGAATTAAAATAATATATTTCACTTACTTCTGTTTCTCTATTTCTTTTAGCTCTTTTTTCTCTCTTAATTAACCATGACTTTCAAAAATTTTTCTTTCAACCTATCACAATTCCCTATTTTTAATATTTTCAACTTTTATAAAATTAATTTATTTTAAGTATTCTTTTCTTTTTAAATTATGAGTTTTAAATTATCATGGCTCCTCCTACTGCTCTGTTTATCCATTAAATTACCTATTTATATGCTGAGAAGACATAGTTTATTGGTGTTCCTGTTTTCCCTTATTACTTCAAATACTTGCCATTTCTAATAGATGTGAAATGATATCTAAAACTTGTTTTAATCTGCATTTTTCTAATAAATAGTGATTTAAAATATTTTTCTTATGATTTTGAACAGTTGATTTCTTCATCAGAAAAATACCTGCTATTATACTTTGACCATTTCACTATGTGAGTATGATCATTATTTTTTTATAAATTTGAATTATTTCCCTAGATATTTCAGAAAACAGGTTATATTTCTCATATTATGTTTTATCAAAATGTGGTTTTCCTAATTTTTTTAAAAATTAGGTCTATTTTTGCTATTGGTTTCTCTTAGGCCATAATTAGTATCCATGATTTTTTTTTTTGCTTTAGCTAAATAAAGTGAAATAGATTCTGATCCATACTTTTTTTTAGTCTATGGGGATATTTCTACTTCAAGCATGTCTCTTGTAAACAACATATGATTGGATTCTATTTTCTCTATTCTTGAAACTGATTTTATATTATGAGTGAGCTCAACCCATTCCTATTCACAATTATAATCACTAATTCTGTATTTTCCTTCATTCTGTTTTCTCTTCTCTCTTCTCAAAAATCTGTTTTCCTTCTCACTACTGCGTTCTTTAATCTACCCTCCCCCTTTTCACCTCCCTATTTCTCCTATTTCTTTTATTTCCATGCTCTCTTATTTTCCCATTGAGTGGGATATATTTTATACTCAATTAAATGTGTATGAATATTATTCCTTCCTTGAACCAACTGTCTTAAGAATGAGGTTCAAGCATTACTCACCTCCACTCTACTTATCATTCCATTATACTTCATTGAATGCTTCTTTGAAAGTAATGAAATTTTCATCATTTTATTTTCTCCCTTTCTCCTTGTCCCTGGTCATCCCTTTTTGTCACCCTTTTTTTTTGAGATCCTCCAAACACCATTGATTCATATTCATGGTTTTTGTCTATGTAGACTTATTATAACTGCCTTAATCATGATAAAATTCTTAGAAGTTACATCAATCATTTTTCTATATAGAAAGGTAAGCAATTAGCTTTATTGAATCTTTTATAATAATTCTTTTCATATCAAACTTTTAATATTCCTCTTCAATCTTGTTTGACTATCACATTTTTTAATCAGCTCTGAGCTTTTTATGAGGAATTCATTAAAATCCTCTATTTCAATGAATAACTTTTTTTCCCCATTTAAGGATTATACTCAGTTTTTCTGGGTAAGTTCTTCTGTTGTAATCACATTCCAAGGAGATCATATTCCAAAACTTCCATTTCTTTAATATAAAACTGCTAAATCTTATGTGATTCTGACTGTGGCTCATTTATTTGAATGACCCTGCTCTCTACTTGCAACATTTTCTCCTGGATTTGGAAGCTTAGAATTTGGATATAATATTCCTGGATATTTTTATTTTGGGACCTCTTTCAGGAATGAGAATGTTATGTTGTGATCCACAGTCAGTTACCACAGTCCTCTCTCTGAGTTTATGGCTCTCTTCATCACAAGATCATTGGAACTGGCATCAGTCATCTCATTGTTGGAGAGAGTCACATTCATCAGAATTGGTCATAGAATATTGATGTTGCCATGTACAATGACCTCCTGGTTCTGCTCATTTCACTTAGCATCAGTTCACATAAGTCTCTGCAGGCCTCTTTAAAATCATCTTCCTGATCATTTTTTTTAAAAGAACAACAATATTCCATAACATTCATATGCCAAAACTTATTCAGCCATTCTCCAACTGATGGGCAGCCACTCAATTTCCAATTTTTTGCCACTACAAAAAGGGCTGCCACAAATATTTTTGCAAATGCAGGTCCCTTTCAGTCCTTTAAAGTTTCTTTGGGATATAAGCCCAGGAAAAATACTTCTGGCATAGTTCCATTGCTCTCCAGAATGGTTGGATCCTTGACAATTCCACCAACAATGTATTACTTCCCCAGTTTTCCCACATCCCCTCCAACATTCATCATTAACTTTTCCTGTCATTTTAGCAAATCTAAGAGGTGTGGAGTAGTATCTGAGAGTTGTCTTAATTTGCATTTCTCTGATCAATAATGATTTGGAACAACTTTTCTTTTGAATATAGTTTCAATTTCATGATCTGAAAATTGTCTGTTCATATCCTTTGACCATTTATCAATTGGAGAATGGCTTGATTTCTTATAAATTAGAGTCAATTCTCCATATGTTTTGGAAATGAGACCTTTATCAGAACCTTTAATTGTAAAAATGTTTTCCCAGTTTGTTGCTTCTCTTCTAATATTGACTGCATTAGTTTTCTTTGTACAAAAGCTTTTTAACTTGATATAATCAAAATTTACAATTTTGTGATCAATAATGATCCCTAGTTCTTTTTTCGTCACAAACTCCTTCCTCCTCCACAGGTCTGAGAGGTAAACTATTCTATGGTCTTCTAATTTATCTATAATCTCATTGTTTATGCCTGAATCATGAACCCATTTTGATCTTATCTTGGTGTAGGTCAGTGTCTATTTTCTGCCACACTAATTTCCAATTTTCCCAGCAGTTTTTGTCAAGAAATGAATTCTTATCCCAAAAGTCGGGGTCTTTGGGTTTGTCAAACACTAGATTGCTATAGTCATTGCCTATTTTCTCCTTTGAAACTAATCTATTCCATTGATCAGCTAGTCTATTTCTTAGCCAATACCAAATGGTTTTGGTGACTGTTCCTTTATAATATAGTTTTAGATCAGGTACAGCTAGACCACCTTCATTTGATGTTTTTTTTTTTTTTTTTTTTTTTTTAGTTCCCTTGAAATGTTTGATCTTTTGTTCCTCCAGAGGAATTTTGTTGTTATTTTTTCTAGGTTATTAAAATAGTTTTTTGGGGGTCTGATTGGTTTAGCATTAAATAACTAGATTAGTTTAGGAAGTATTGTCATCTTTATTATATTTGATCAACCTATCCAAAAGCACTTAATATTTTTCCAATTGCTTAGATCTGATTTTATTTGTATGGAAAGTGTTTTGTTGTTTTGTTCAAATAATTCTTGACTTTCCCTTGGCAATTAGATTCCCAAATATTTTATACTAGTGGTAGTTATTTTAAATGGAATTTCTCTTTGTATCCTTTGCTGTTGGATTTTGTTAGTGATGTAAAAAAAAATGCTGATGATTTATGAGGATTTATTTTGTATCCTGCAACTATACTAAAATTGTGGGTTTTTTCTAATAGCTTTTTAGCTGATACTCTGGGTTCTCTAAGTATACCATCATATCATCTGCAAAAAATAATAATTTGGTTTCCTCATTCCTCTAATTCCTTTAATCTATTTTCATTTCTTATTGCCAAAGCTGGCATTGCTCATACAATACTGAATAGTAATGGTGATAGTGGGCAACCTTGTTTCACTCCTAATTTTATTGGGAGTGTAATAGTTTATCACTATTGCATATGATGCTTACTGATGGTTTTAAATAGATGATCCTGACTATTTTAAGGAAAAGTCCATTTATTCCTATCCTCTCAAGTGTTTTTATTAGGAATGGATGTTGGATTTCATCAAATGATTTTTCTGCATCTATTGAGATGATCATATGGTTTTTGTTAATTCAGTTATTGATATAGTCAATTATGCTAATAGTTTTCTTAATATTCAACCAGCCCTGCATTCCTGTTATAAATCCTACTTGGTCATGGTGTATTATCATGGGGATGATTTTCTATAATCTCTTTGCTAATATTTTATTTAAGATTTTTGCATCAATGTTCATTAGGGAGATTGGCCTATAAATTTCTTTCTGTTTTCGTCCTAACTGATTTAGGTATCAGTATCATATCTGTGTCATATAAGTAATTTGGTAGGACTCTTTCAATCCCTATTTTTTCAAGTATTTTATATAGCATTGGAGTTAATTGTTCTTTAAATGTTTGATAGAATTCACATGTAAATCCATCTGGACCTGGGGATTTTTTCTTAGGGAGTTGATTAATAGTTTCTTCTATTTCTTTTTCTAAAATGGGACTATTTATTCAATTTACTTCTTCCTCTGTTAATCTGGGCAACCTATATTTTTGAAGGTATTCATCCATTTCATTGAAGTTATCGAATTTATTGGCATAAAGTTGGACCAAGTAACTTCTAATTATTTATCTGATTTCCTCTTCATTAATGGCAAGTTCTCCCTTTTCATTTTTAAGACTAACAATTTGATTTTCCTCTTTCCTTTTTCTAATCAAATTTACCAAGGCTTTATCTATTTTGTTGTTTTTTTTTCATATAACCAACTCTTAGTTTTTTTTGTTAATTCAATATTTTTTACTAAAAATATGTTTTATTAATCTCTCCTTTTATTTTTAGAATTTCAAATTTAGTGTTTAATTAGGGAGTTTTAATTTACTCTTTTTCTAGCTTTTTTAGTTGCAAGCTTGATTCACTGATTTTCTCTTTCTCTATTTTATGCGCAAGTAGGCCTCTAGAGATACAAAACTTCCCCCTATTACCACTTTGGCTGCATCCCACACATTTTGGTATATTGTCTTATAATTGTCATTCTTTTGGGTGAAATTATTAATTTTATCTATGATTTGTTATTTCACCCAATCATTCTTTAGGATGAGATTATTTAGATTCCAATTACTTTTTGGTATATTTTCCCCTGGTTTTTTTATTGAATGTAATTTTTATTGCATCATGATCTGAAAAGGATGCATTTACTATTTCTGCCTTTTTGCATTTGAATTTGAGGTCTTTATGTCCTAATATATGGTCAGTTTTTGTATAGGTTCCATGAACTGCTGAGAAGAAAGTATGCTCCTTTCTGTCTCATTTAGTTTTCTCCAAACATCTATCACAGCTATTTTTTTAGTGTTCTATTTACCTCATTTAACTTTTTTTCTTATTTATTTTGTGGTTGGATTTATCTAGTTCTGAGAGTGCAAGGTTGAGGCCTTCCACTATTATAGTTTTGCTGTCTATTTCTTCTTGCAGCTCTCTTAACTTCTCCTTTAGGAATTTAGATGCTATAACACTTGATGTATATAAGTTTAATATTGATATTGCTTCATTATCTATGCTACCCTTTAGCAAGATATAGTGCCCTTCCTTATCTCTTTTAATTGAATTAATTTTTGCTTTTGCTTGATCTGAGATCAGGATGGTTATCCCTGCTTTTTTGACTTTGCCTGAAGCATTGTAGATTCTGCTCCAGCCTTTTACCTTTACTCTATATGTATCACCCTGCCTCACGTGTGTTTCCTGTAAACAACATACTGTAGGATTCTGACTTTTTAATCCAGTCTGCTACCCACCTCTGCTTTATGAGGGAGTTAATCCCATTCACATTAATGGTAAAAATTACTAATTCTGTATTTCCTGCCATCTTGTTAACCTTAGATTATGTTTTTCTCTTTCCTTTCCCCTTACTCCTCACCCCAGTATTAAACTTATGAGTACCACTTGCCTCACACAGCCCTCCCTTAGAGTCCCTCTGCTTTTCTTAAACCTTTTCCTTACAATTTCTGTATTCCCTTTTATTTAGCCTACTCTTTTCCTTTTCACTTTTCACTTTTCAATAAGGTGGAAAGAGTTTCTCGGTAAATGGAATATGTCTAACGTTTTCTCTTTGAGCCAATTCTAATGACAGTAAGATTCACACTATATTCATTCCCCTGCCTTCTTTCCCTCATATATGACAGGTTTCCTTTGCCTCTTTGTGAGATGTAGTACCTACATTTTTCTCTTTTCCTGGTACAATTTTCTTTCTATCTTTAGATCCTTTTTTATAATATATTTATATCCTTTATATATTATGTAACAGTAGGACCAAATATACATATACTCTTTATATATACTCATAACAGAAATACAGTTCTCAAGAGTTCTTTTTACCTTTTTATGCTTCTCTTGAGTCCTATATTTGGAGGTCAAACTTTTTGTTTAACTCTGGTTTTTTGTCAGAAATAAATGGAATTCACTTATTTCATTGAATGTTCATCTTCTTCCCTGAAAGAAAATGCTCAGTTTGGCTGGGTAAGTTATTCTTGGCTGCATACTAAGTTCCTTTGCCTTTCAGATTATCAGATTCCAGGCCCTTTGATTCTGTAATGTGGATGCTGCTAGATCCTGTGTAATCCTTATTGTGGCTCCTCGGTATTTGAGTTGTTGTTTTTGTTTTTGTTTTTCTTGGTGTCTCCTCAAGCCATTTCTTTCCATTTGTTCAATCCTGATTTTTAAGGAATTATTTTTATCATTTACTTTTTTAATTTCTTTTTTGTAATTGTCCAATTGATTTTTTAAATGAGTTGTTTTGTTCTATGGAATTTTTTCCATTTCATCAATTTTATTTTTGAAGGAGTTATTTTCTTTTTTCAATTCACTAATTCTGTTTTTCAGGGAGTTGTTTTGTTTTTCCACTCTATCTTTTTAATGAGTTACATGCCTTATCCAGACCCTGTTGCAAAGGTTCCCTTTCCTTTCCCCATTTTTCTTCTAGTTCTCTCTTTAAAGCCTTTTTAATTTCTTCTATGAGAGCCTTATGTAGTGGGGACCAGATCATATCCATCTTTGGATCTAGAGACAAATTGTTTTTGGTCTCCTCAGGGTTTGAAATCTGCTCTCTTTAAGTATAGAAGCTATCAATAGTTAAAGCCTGCTTTGTTTTTTTTACTCATTTTAACAAAACAAAACAAAACGCTGCAGTCTGCTTATGGGGTAGTAGTTTATTTCCAGGCTGCCTCTACAGACAACAGGAAGTAGCAGTGAAGCAGCAGTGGGACAGCAATGATTGTGCTGGGATTAGGAATTGTGTGCTGAGATCATGCTGAGTCATTCCAGGTGCTGGGTGGATGTGGCCAGGTCCTGAGAGACTCCAGCATTTTGGGGTTATAGTCTTTACTCCTTGTATTCATAGCTTCTCTGCTGATCTACTGGCTTGCTGCCAGGGCAGAGTAGTCAACACTGTGGTAGAGTTCTCTCTGCAGAATTTTAGCTGGTGAAGACCACACCCTGCCCCCCATTCTGATCTCCTCCCTGTGAGCTGTTTTCTGTGCTCTCACTGCCTATCTGCCTGAGTCTGCACCTAGCCTAGCCCTGTTCCATCATCTCATGTGGGCAAAAATAGACCTTTTCCGGCGAATTTATCTTCTATTGCTAATGTGTTATACTCCCAATATTCATGGGTTTTGACAGTCAAGCACTAATCCCAAGGCTGACTTTCATAAAAATAGTTTGAGGGTAAAGGAAAGCTCAAAAAGACTCATGTGTCCTCTCTGCCATCTTGGCTCTGCACCCACATATTATTTCTTAATGGAAGATGGAGGTGGAAAAAAGGGAGAGAATTTGGAATTCAAACATTTTTTTTAAAAAAGCAAATGTAAAAACTTGTCTTTTTTTTGGGGGGGGGGGTTGGGGGGAAGATTAAATAAATAAATAATATTAGTTCAAAAAATACATAGATGTTAATTCCGGACTTGGGCAAAATGGATAAGACTTTGGTGCACAGTTCATTTAAGCCAATGATCCCTGAGCATTCATCCCTACTGAGACTGATCTATGTGCTGAAATACATGAGTGTAGATGAGTTCCTTCAAGGAATGGGGGAGTTGTTTGAAGGTCTATTCTTTGCAGTCAGCCTGGCCAGGTATGCAGTGCTTGTTGCTGAACTATTAGACAAGTGGCGGTATTTTCGTCTGGCTATTCCTACAATATTACTTCAAGATCCAAGCCGCCTGGGCTCGGTGCTTTGGAGTATGCTCATTTTGGATGACTCTCCAGCTTCCTATGTCTATCCCTGATAATGCTGAACCAGTGGCTTCATGCTTTGAAGACATGGACAGCACAGAGATATAGGACATCCTTCCTTTCTTTGAACTGCTTAATAGCATTGATAAAATCTACCCAGTGCTCAAATAATAGAGGACTTAGAGCTAGTGGTGGATGGGACTGGTGTCTCCCCTGGCTCAGGGTCCTATGTCCCCTGCTTGTTTCACAGAGTAAGGTCTGACAAGGCAGTAACCACTCCCAAGGCCTCACTTCTGCATCAGGGAAGTCGATATTCCCTCTTCACACTGAAATTTCCAGTCACCTTCTTTATTTTTTTTTAATTCCTTTATTTTTTTTAACACATCACTTTATGAATCATGTTGGGAGAGATAAATCAGAGCAAAAGGAAAAAAAAACATGTGAGATGAGAGAGATGAGAGAGAGAGAGAGAGAGAGAGAGAGAGAGAGAGAGAAACAACAAGTGAACATAACATGTGTTGATTTACATTTTGTTGGGAATGATTTGGATCACTGAACCACAGAGAAGAATCAAGCCTTGCATGGTTAGTTGATCTTACTGTTATTGTGTATAATGTAGTCTGGTTTTACTTGTTTCACTTAGCATCAGTTCATGTAAATCTTTCCAGGCCTTTCTATAATAATCATTTTTATAGAACAACAATATTCCATTACTTTCATATACCACAACTTGTTCAGCCATTCCTCACACGAGTATCCACTCCTTTTCCATTTATTTGCTATCATATAAAGAACTACTATAAACATTTTTGCACATGTGAGTCCTTTCTTCCTTTCTTATTATTTCTTTGGGCTACAGACCCAGTAGCAGCACTGCTGGGTCAAAGACTCTCCAGAATGATTGGATCATTTCACAACTCTATCAACAATGTATTAGTGTCCCAGTTTTTCCACATCCAATCCAATATTTAGCATTGTATCTACCTGTCATTTTAGCCAAACTGAGAGGCGTGAGGTGGTTCCACAGAGTTGTTTTAATTTGTCTTTATTTTTTTTACTTTTCTTTTAAAGAAACAAATTTATTTTTAAATTTGGTGCTAAAGGGAAGGATCCTATTTTCTTATCACTGCCATCAGCCAACCTAGCCCACCTCATTAAACCCAGAATTGGAGGAGTGGATAAGAATCATCAAGGGTATAGCAAGACTGAATCTGGCCTTCATCCTTTTATCCACCTCCCTCCACATCTGGCTGGGTCCTTTAGTGCCACATATCAGTGCTTTAAATACTCTCCTGTGCCAGAAATGTGACATTAGTAGGGGGACCCCCAACCCTTTGGTTCCAGTGTTGCTGAGTTTCCCTACTGCCAAATTTGGGGACCCTTCTTAGGAAGATGGTGAAGGGAAGTAGAGAAGAATGGTTTTCAGTGTTTCAACTTTCTGTGACCCAGTACCTAAATTCTTTGAACTACCACTCCCACCCTTAACCCATCCAGTACTTCTGGGTAGCCAACACTGAATGCAAAATATCTTGTTCAGAGCCCTTCCTCCATAGTGGCTGGAGGTGATAAGGAAAAATATACAAAGCAGGTTTCTCCATAAAAGCAATGCAGTTGAGAAGGATGGGAGTGAAGGTTTGACTATATGTCCCTCTGGGAGCAGCTTCCACACCTTCCCTCTAAAATGAACTCTTTCCTTTTTCAATTAGTGCCTCTTAAAAGGGCCAAAGTGACTATTACAGATGAGAAAACTGAGGCATGTTAAAGAAGTTATTACCCACAAATACTGCCCAACACTTAGGTTCTACAGAAATAGGCTAGAGGGCAAATATGGGAATCCTTTCAGCTATTGTAACATTCTCAGCCTTGGGAAGCTGATTCTTCCCTTGTTCTTACTTTCTTCCTGATAACCATCACCCCTATACCTACACACACACACACACATACACACACACACACACACACACACACACACACACACTGGATTAATGATAACATTATTCCTAGGAATTACATATATCAATTTATTCCTCTTATGTCAAATTACTTTTCACTGTGTATTTCTGAGTTCCAAATCAGTGATTTTCTTTCTCATAATTTTGGCTTTACTCAGAGATATATTCATATGTTGTTTTTTTTTTTCCACCAAGTGCACTGCACTGTTGTTTCATATTAATTTTACATTGAGATGTTTGGTTTGACCTTTTAATATTATTTTTAATATCTTCTAAGAATCGTTCCAGAAAAAAAATGTAGTTACTATCATTCCTTTTCTTTTTTCCCATTTTTATCATCAATGATGTTGTAATTTATACTGTACCTTTGTCTTTGGGGAATACAAAGATAAAAAATACATAGCTATTTAACATAGTTGAAGAAAAATAGCAGGTGAAAAAAATTAATGTAATGAAAATTAGAATGTGATAAGTTGATATGAGTGCTATAAATAAAGCTCTGAGGAAAGACAGTGCTTCCTGCTGAGGGGCCAGTACAATTAAAAGAATATTAAGACTCCACAGAATATTAAGCAGGAATAAAGTTTTGAATGAGTAGATCAAAGTTGGATGGAGGGAAAAGTTGTATTGATAAGGATGTAAAATGGGGTGGGGGGTGGAAGTACAGAAGGGAGGACAGCATCTATATGAGATTTTGGCACTACATTTTGATGCAGCTCCTTTTCTTCCTTCAACCTGGAAAACTTTAACTTGCTTTGGCAGATTAATGACCAGATCTTATTCCTCTCACTCTCTGCCTTCTTTCTAATGGAGGAAAGTACAGAATGGGCAGAAAATTATCAGGTCTTTCATCAAAGTTTATAGGTAGTCCACCCACTTTGAAAGGAATCCTAGAGATTCATCATAGGTTTGGAATCTGGATTTTTTTTTTATAAACTAGAAAGCAAAAGAGTGAACCCACAGACACTACTCATTAAAGGGCTCATGTTGAGTCATATTTGAGTCCATAGAAAGAATATTCTCTGGTGAGGACTTTTGACAAACTTCATTGACAAGTCCTGGACCATTGATTCCAGTAAATCCTCAGTATTTGTGGGTTAAGAAAAGAGATTGAATTGTTAATTCAGGTAAAGGGAAAAGATTGTGTTAAATGGGTTAAAGTAGAGCCTTGTTTATACCCCATAATAAACAATAATTAAACAATAATAGGAATAGATGTCCGTGGCTCTGTCCAAAAATCAAAGTTGAATCTGAGTTTCTGGGTACGACACCAAGAAAGATAAGTGATTCAAATAAACAGATGTCTATTCCCATGGCTTTAGGCAAAGACAAGGTATCTTTGGTGTTTAAGGAAATTTGGCTCACAATTTAATTGGGGAGACAATATCCAAACAACAATGTACCAACAAGGTAAATGGATATAAATATTTATATGTGATAAATTGAAGATTATCTCAGAGGGAAAGTACTAGTTTTAAGGGTGATAGCAACATGGAAAGATTCATAGGGACATTCAGACATTCTGGCTAAAGCATAGCATGATAAATAAGAAATAAAAAAAGGCAGTGGTGTTTTGATAACAACTAGGACATGTGAGTTAGTGGAACAGATGTAAGTATGGAAGACATCCTTCTTGTTTAATTTCCATTATTAACAGTTTTCTCTATCACTTTAAGTCTAGGGACTATCAACAAAATAAACTTGGGTTTGAGCATTTGCTCCAAGAAACAAATGCTCAAACTGAGAAGTTAACACTTGGGAGATGATTTGAGCTGCCTTTAGTATATCTGTGAACACAATATAGACCAGATTGACCCCAGGAATAGAATGTTCTGGTCACAGTGAAGGTGGAATTCTTAGAGTCTAAATTAAGGCATTTTCTGAACTCAAAGAATAAGGGAGTCCAAAAAAAAAAAAACCAAAAACAAAAACAAAAAAACAGGAGTCAAAGGCAATCATTAAAGAATCACCAAGGACTTAGAGGTCAGATTTTTTTATTCCAATCAACAAAGAAGGAAGCAACTCTGTGTTCAAGTCAGGTGCTTCCATGAAGAAACTGATTATCCAGCAAGATAAACATTCTGTGACTTGATCAGATTGTGAAATGTCAAATCTGAGGAAACCCAAATTCACATCTGTAGTTCAATTTGTAGACAAATAGCTCATAACCCAAAAGGATTATAGGATCATGAATTTATTTTAGGAAAGCTATCTCATTTTTAGAGAAGAGAAACCTGCCACTGAGCAGGGTTAAATGATTTATCTGAGGACACATCTCTGTGGCTAGAGAAGTTATAGAGATGACTCTGCTAGAGGCTAACTGCTCTGCCTTGATTACAAAGCAGTAAACCGGCAGAGAAATTAAAGCCTAAAACAGAGGGTACTCTCTAAAAAACACCAGAACCTAACAAGATCTGGCTGTAACCACTCAAACCCGGAAGTGACTCAGGCAGACCCAAAACACAGCCCTGCAGCCACACCCCGAAGTACTGGGCTTTTGAGGGGGGGCAATTACAAATCTGCACAGCAAGGGGGCACAGCCTGGGGCAGACTCTAATCTGCACAGTGGGGGACTCAGCCTGGGGCAATAGAGCTTCCCCAGCAGGACTGTGCTTCCCCCAGCAGAGACACTTTCTGTTCCTGCAGGGCTATTCACTGCTCAGTCATTAACACCCACAGCCCCAGGACGGGATTTGGCTTGGAGTAGTGAAACTTTCACTGCCCCAGGGTAGTCATTAAACCTCAGTTCGGAATTCTTTGCAGGGCACTTTCCCAGCTCGGCCCTACTCTGAGAGCAGGGCCATATCTTCTCCTCAAAGACAGATAAATGATGAAGTCTACTAAGGCTTAGGGCTAATAGCCTGGATTTCCTTACCAAATTGGCTAACTTTTAAAAACTACAAAGATACAGCGGTACCGTAATGGAAAGGGCTGCCATGAGATAATGATCTGCTTTTCACTGGACATCTGCAAGCAGGCGCCAGAAAGGCTTTGAAAGAGATTCCTGAGTTGGAAGAAGGGAAACCTATGGACCTTTGAGTTTCCTAGATCTGAAAATCTTCTGTCTGTGATCATGTTGATAGGAAAAGCACTCCTGATTTCTATTACCACTCATTTGAGTTAGCCAAGTTTTCCTTAGGGGGTGGTTAAATCAAGTAATCCAGATTGGCAAAGGAAGAGGACCCTGGGGATGAAGAAGCAGAAAATAAGTCCTGGGAACTATTTAAGAGTTTATTTAATAATGACTCAAAAATGTCCTTGGGGAAAGGAGAAAATGAAAAGTATGAAGGGGGAAACTGAAAATCTCAGTTCTTTCAAGCAGTCCTAGAATCATAGGATCCTATATTCCATAGATGAAGGGGATTTTAGAGGGTCATCTAATCTAACTACTTCTATATTATTTTATTTTGAACTGATCCTGTGATTTCCTTCTAAAGATACAAGACAACTTTTAGGTTGCTTCTCAGGTGATTGATCATGTTAGAGTACTGAACTTCTAAAGACTCTCTGGGTGTAACATTGGCTACCATCACGCCCCAAGTGTTTTTTGCCTGGGGCCCTGGAGCTGAACCCCGCTTCCAGTTTCCCTGAATCAATCTACATTCTGATGCCCATTAGAAGCCTTTGTTATATTTTGGATGTGGGTTTGGGGGTCTTGTTCTCCCACACTGTTTTTTTTACTTTATCTTTATGCCAACATTGAGCTTTCAAATGCCCTACTTTACCATACTGAAAGCATTGATAAGTCTCTTTGGAAGTCCTTGCCAAAAGGGACCTTGTCTTCCCATGTTCAGATCTTGAAAAGTCTGCATCGACTTGTGGAGGAGGAAGAAATTTGTGACTACTGATCACAAAATAGAAAATTTGTACAAACAAAACTAATGCAGACAAGATTAGATGGGAAGCAACAAACTGGGAAAACATCTTCACAGTTAAAGGTTCTGATAAAGGCCTCATTTCCAAGATATAGAGAGAATTGACTCTAATTTATAAGAAATCAAGCCATTCTCCAATTGACAAATGGTCAAAGGATATGAACAGACAATTTTCAGATGATGAAATTGAAACTATTACCACTCATATGAAAGAGTGTTCCAAATCATTATTAATCAGAGAAATGCAAATTAAGACAACTCTAAGATACCACTACACACCTGTCAGATTGGCTAAGATGACAGGAAAAAATAATGATGAATGTTGGGGGATGTGGGAAAACTGGGACACTGATACATTGTTGGTGGAGTTGTGAACGAATCCAACCATTCTGGAGAGCAATCTGGAATTATGCCCAAAAAGTTATCAAACTGTGCATACCCTTTGATCCAGGAGTGCTACTATTGGGCTTATATCCCAAGGAGATACTAAAGAAGGGAAAGGGACCTGTATGTGCCAAAATGTTTGTGGCAGCCCTGTTTGTAGTGGCTAGAAACTGGAAAATGAATGGATGACCATCAATTGGAGAATGGTTGGGTAAATTGTGGTATATGAATGTTATGGAATATTATTGTTCTGTAAGAAATGACCAACAGAATGAATACAGAGAGGCTTGGAGAGACTTACATGAACTGATGCTAAGTGAAATGAACAGAACCAGGAGATCATTATATACTTCAACAACGATACTGTATGAAGATGTATTCTGAAGGAAGTGGATTTCTTCAACAAAGAGATCTAACTCAGTTTCAATTAATCAATGATCGACAGAAGCAGCTACACCCAAAGAAAGAACATTGGGAAATGAATGTACTGTTTGCATTTTTGTTTTTCTTCCTGGGTTATTTTTACCTTTTGAATCCAATTCTCCCAATGCAACAAGAGAACTGTTCGGTTCTGCATACATATATTGTATCTAGGATATACTGTGACATATTTAACATATATAGGACTGCTTGCCATCTGGGGGAAGGGGTGGAGGGAGAGAGGGGAAAAATCGGAACAGAAGTGAGTGCAAGGGATAATGTTGTAAAAAATTACCCTGGCATGGGTTCTGTCAATAAAAAGTTATTATTTTAAAAAAAAAGAAGAAGAAGAAAGAAGAAAGAAGAAAAAGAAGAAGAAGAAGAAGAAGAAGAAGAAGAGGAAGAAGAAGAGGAAGAAGAAGAAGAAGAAGAAGAAGAGGAAGAAGAGGAAGAAGAGGAAGAAGAAGAGGAAGAAGAAGAAGAAGAAGAAGAAGAAGAAGAAGAAGAAGAAGAAGAAGAAGAAGAAGAAGAAGAAGAAGAAGAAGAAGAGAAAAGTCTGCATCATAGCCTGGATATATTAACTCCAGGTTGCTTATTTCATTGGGTTTATATTCTACAAAATTCAGTATAGACCAAAAAATTTACTTGTTGAGAGATGAATAAATGTAACAGCCACTGTCTCCTAATTCCAAATCTGGCATTTTCCCCCATTGTCTATAGGGATAAGGGAGTGGAGAGGAACAGATCAAATTGGAACTGGAGGTCATTCTTTGGGGAGAGATTGCTTTCTACTTCCCTTTCCAGATGTGTTCCACCCCTGGTTTAAAATTTCCTTTCTGTTAATGTCAGGATAGTCTCAAATAGGAGAGTTCCCAATCTTTCCAGAGCAGTTCCCTTCCCTTACCCCATAAGCCTTTCCAATACAGTGTAGGATCCCTGAAGATCCCTGAAGATGAAGAATAGGTATGGGAAAGGAGAGAAGGGGGAAGGAAGGGAGTAGAAGTACATAGATAGTATATATAGGTTAATATGTAAGGACTTGGAAGTGATACACTGAGGGAAATATATATTATATATGTATAGAAGTAGATGTCCTCTTCTAGTATCCTATGGGGGTTTCCTCCTGCAGCTTCTGTTTTTTTGAGCCAGAGTCATAGTTGGAGACTAACAAAATTTGATGGAAAAGCATCCCTCATCTAGTGAAATATTTATTGGTGAAACAATTATAGTCACAGACTGAGGGTAAGATGAGGATACAGTTTAGAGAACATGAGTGCCTACAATGGTGACACCAACAAAGTTGGAATATATTCACAGATCCAAAAGTCTGAAGGCTTTTTTTTTTCTTTTTTGTAAACTTTCCCTTTTAACCTATCACTTGCTTTCTTTACTTTGTCTATCACCTTTGGATCTTGGGAATCAAGAGATGATGGAATTTTTCCCTGAAATATATCTTTTTGTTGTCAGGGTCAGGACCAATATGTATGTGGAACTGGATAGCTGGTAGCTATGGTTATAGAAACAACATTAGCAAACACTGATGAGGGAGGAGTAGCAGCAGCTCTGGATTGTGCAGAGTCATTTCCTATTTTTTTCTCACTGCTATAGGTGGAGGATAAAGTCCAAGTCCAAGTCCAAATTGAGGGTAGGAGCCTGGACTAGGTTTATCTCGATTATTTATAGCAGCTCCAGGATCGTAGGATCCTACATTCCATAGTTAGAAGTGATTTTTGAGATCATCTAGTCTAATTACTTCTATTTTATTTTATTTTGATCTGGTACTATGATTTCCTTCTATAGATGCAAAACAACTAACATAACACTTATTTAACTACATGTTGAAAACTGTCACACAGCTAATGTTTCCTAACTCCAAATCTGGCATTTTTTCACATTGCCTATAGGGAAAGGAAAAAAAAGTTGGTGGAATGGAAATGATTGAGTGAATGAACTCCACTAAAAGACCATGTCTTGGAGGGTTAGCCACTAGAATAAAGCATAATGTGATTGCAGCAACTAATGAAACTGTCTTAAGGCACAGAGAGATTGAGATATATCAGGGTATAATCAATCCATTCTGTGGGAATCCCAAATTCTTGAAAAAACAAAACTAAAGTGACAAGATTCTTAGCATTCTTAAGGGAGATGGCATGAATAAAAAGTGTTCTAAGAGTTATTTATGTCTGATGGGACATGTTAAGAAGGTGAATATGGAGTAATCACCTAGCTGAAAGTCCCCTCCATACAATTTTAAAGTAAGGCCACAACTCAAATTTTGGACCAGCAGAGCCCAGAAAATATTTGGGTAAAACATTACTTAAAAGGTTGTCAGAAATCTGTAAACCTAAGTAATCTGTAAAGCCTAAGCCACCACATACAGCAGTGGCTGTAGCAGCTCCAGCAATAGTAGCAACTTTGGGAATTCTCAGTCCAAAGACAGGAAGGGGCTCAATAACTGGCCAGAAAGAGATTGCTGGGACTCTTTGTTGGTATTGATTGGTAACTCTATTGACCGTACACAGTTCTGGGACTCACCTTCAAGGTGGAGAAGAATGATGGTAACCTGTTACAAGGGGAAGGGGTCCTGATCAGGGTTTCAAAACAAAGAAAACAAAGAGGAATGCTAGTATTTGCAACGGCAGGGGAGCAGGGATCTTTGCTTGGAAAAGAACAAAGTGTAAACCAGAAAAGCAGAGACATACCTCACCCAGAATCATACCATATTGGAAGCACCAAAACTTGGA
Organism: Sarcophilus harrisii; assembly: GCF_902635505.1. Taxonomy (NCBI): domain Eukaryota; kingdom Metazoa; phylum Chordata; class Mammalia; order Dasyuromorphia; family Dasyuridae; genus Sarcophilus; species Sarcophilus harrisii. The sequence goes on along the minus strand of NC_045430.1, from coordinate 85,805,618 downwards.
CACTTCCCAGAAGTAGCCCTGAAAACATTAAAAAAAACCTAAAGCTTGTGACAGTGGCACCTCACACCTAGGTGAATAAGACCTAATTTTAATATAAAGCTCAAAGTTTAAAAAAAAATAGACTGGAAAAATAAGTAAAAAACAAAAAAAATACGAATTTGCTCTTATAGTGGCAGGAAAGGGCAAGACAGAAGACAACAAAGTGTTGTTACCAAAAAAAAAAAAAAAAAAAATGCCTCAAAAAAAAATGCTAATTGAACCCTTACCCAAAAAGAATTCCTAAAAGAGTTAAAGAAAGAAATGAGTAGCAGATTTCTTTATGATAAGAAATGAGAGTGAAGCAAGGAAATCATCAAATTGTCAGGAAAAGAAAATCCACTGAAGAGAGCTCTTTAAAAAAACAAAATTGGCAAAATGGGAAAAGAAATGCAAAAGCTCAGTAAAAACAATAATTCTTTAAAAATTAGAATTGGACAAATGAAAGCTAATGACTCTTTGAGACATCAGGAAATAAGAAAATTAGTCAAGAGAATGAACAAATAGAAGAAAAAGTGAACTATCTTATCCAAAAAAACAACTGACATGGGGAATATATTGAGGAGAGAGAATTTAAGAATTATTGGAATACCTGAAAGTCACAATAAAAAAAAAAAAAAAAAAAAAAAAAAAACTAGATATCATCTTTTAAAAAATTATCAAAGAAAACTGATCTTAGAAAAAAAGAGTAAAATAGAAAATGAAAGAATCCACCAATCACTTCTTGAAAGTGATCCCAAAATGAAAACTCCCAGAAATATTTTAGCCAAATTCTAGAGTTCTCAGGTCAAAGAAAAATACTTCAAACAGGCAGAAAAAAATAATTCGAATATCATGAATCCACAGTTAGAATCACAGAAGATTTAGTGGCTAACTAATTTAACATAGAAATGTTAAATGAGCAGGGTTGGGGGACTTGGAATATGATATTCCAGAGAGCAAAGGAGCTAGGATTACAACCAATAAACTACCCCAAAAAACTGAATATAATCCTAGGGGGAAAGGGTTTATTTAATAAAATAAAGAACTTTCAATCATTCTGAAGAAAAGACTTGAGTTGAAACAGAAAATCTGACATTCAAACATAAAACTCAAGAGAAACATTAAAAATAAATAATAAACATGAAAGAGCAATAAGGGATTCATTAAACTGTTATAATACATAAAACTCCTAAAACTTTATTATTGGGGCAATTAAAAGGCGTTTACAGAGACAGACCATGATATGAGTTGATTATGTGGAAATGATCTCTTAAAAAAATGAGGCGAGAAAGAGGCAAAAACTGAGAAAAGGGGGCAGGGAAAAATAGAATAAAGCACATTTTTTACATGAAGAAATCACTCAAGGAAGAACTTGGGGAAGGGAAAATGGAGTGAGGTGGGCGGCAGGTAATGCTGAACCTCACTCTTACTGGAACTGGTTCAAAGAGTGAAGAATACACACGCACATACACACTGTTGTGTATAGATAGAAACCTATTCCACTTAATAGGCAAAGAGAAAGGTAGATAAAAAGAAAGACAAACAAAATCAAGGATGATAAAAGGGAGCACAGATTAAAGGAGGGGGTACTTAGAAGCTGGTTTGAATAGACTGGTTTGAATCCCACCTGCCACTTCAATTTGCATGACCTAGAGCAAGTCACTCTCCAGGCTTTGCTTTCAACACTGGTAAAATGGAGGGGCTGGATTTAAAGAATCTTGAAGATCATTTTTAGCTATGCTCCTATGATTCTGTGAATGACAATGGGCAAGGCAGGGAGATTTACACTGGCAAAATTTTAGGAATGAAACAGCCAGTTTGGGGGAAGGGAGACCTAGAAAAGGAAATGCTGCTGCAGGGTTGGGTGGGGCGCGGTCAGAAAGTTGCCTGGTGGGGGAAGGGTAGAGGCGGGGAAGTTAGTAGAGGAAGATATAAGGGCTCGGACTGGTGAAGAGCTGGGACATTGACACAGCTCTGCTCAGATTCACCCAAGCTCCTTCCTGAACCTTTTCGATTCCCGCCTGCCAACATGCCCAAGTGTCCTAAGTGCCAGAAAGAAGTTTATTTTGGTGAGCAAATTTGAATTCTATATCTATCTACTCACCCTTATGTCTCGGTCTTTGACTCTTCCTCTTTCCTTTTCCCCAGTTCCCCGTACTTTCACGGCTTCCTAGAAGCTTCGGGACAGTAGCCAATCGCCATCCCTAGAAGCTATGGGATTCTATTTAGGGTACAACGGCCCCTGACCCTAGGTCCCCTTCACCCGAGAGATTTGGGGCAATCCCTTTTCCCATTCTTCTGGAGACTCCCTCCTCACCCATTCCGGCTACCACTCCTTTCTTGTGGGAACCTAGACACACCGCCCTACCCCTTCTCAGAAGCCGGACATTGGACATTCTCCAGGAGCTCCTGAGAGTCCTGAACATTCCCAGGACGCTGTCCGCAGCAGATGACGTTCCCTCTATTTTCCTTGGCACGGACGTCTCTTCTCCCCTGCCGCCTTTATCCCGCACACTGTCCTGGCCAGCTCCACAAGGAGACAGACCTTCGGGTTTCTTCTTTATTTCACCTCCCTCCTCTCTAGTTGGCAAGTGGCCACACTAGAAATTTCACACGGGTATATCAAGGCTTCTATCCGGCTCCGACTTAAACTCCAGTCCATGGCTTTACCAAGTCTGGGTTTTGAGGACCTCCCCACCCTTTTACCTATCCCCCCCCCCTTTTCCCCCACTTCTAAACTCCAGATCTTCCATCTAAATAAACCCTTGGGGGTTGTGGAGCTGGGGCAAACTGGGATTTGATATGATAGAGGTGGAAATGCCTTTAACTTCCGGGAGGCTTATCTGAGCAAAAAAAAAAAAAAAAATAGAAATTTGGGTGTGGCAGTTGAATATGAGTCTTACTAGTCTAATTCTCTGTTACCATCACATATGTGTGAAAGTGTATACATGTGTCCCTTTATCTTTTTATGTCGTGGAACCACAGACCTTTAGAGTTAGAATGGAAACTTTGTATTGTGAGTGAACAAGTGTTTATGCGAATGGGAATACTGTTATGAGTAATCAACCTCATTATAGCTTGTATGTGTTCTACTTGTTTCCATACTGTAACTTCCTCAGTTGTTTGGAGACTGCTAAGGTTCCCCTTTATGCTCTGCTCTCTGGATCTGGGATCCCCTCTCCTACCACTCTGGGGCCTTTGGAGGATTCTGCAATATATCCCTCCTCCTACTTTACCACCCACCTATCTTAGTTACCAAGGAGATAAATGAAGTTGGAAGAAGTGAAGCGTTGAGGATCTGGCAAGAAGGATGGAAGGATGGGAACCATTCAGACTAATAAGGAGGAGAATTCCTCCCTTACTCCTAAGAGTACTGTCGAGAAGGAGGGATGGTGGTTGAGGAGAAAGTAAAGACATGATGAACCAGGGTCTGTGTTATTTGCTGTAGAAGAGGACACTTCCTCTCTTAACTTCTACTTTGTCTGCTCAGCTTCTTTCTCTGCATCTCCCACCATCTTTGTCATTTCCTGTGTCTCAGGACCTGTTTGACTCCTTTACTGGGTATCTTTTTATTGCTTGACTCTGTATATATCAGTTTCAATATTACTTTTTCTTATACTTATACTTTGTCTGGCATTATTTTCTTTCCAGAATGTACTCAACTTTCCTACAGCCTTTGGGCTCTGACTAGAATTTCTAGTTAGAGCGCAGAAGGTGGAAAACAAAAGGGAAACTTTGGTGAATGAGAGCCATTCCTACACCCTTTAACAAGGGTGCCCTACCCATTATGGACTAAGTAGAAAACAGACAGTAAACAGGGAACTTGGTTAACAGTCTGTCTGATGGCTGCTCTTACCAGTTAGTGATCATTTGAATCTTTTAAATCTTTTGCCACCATGTGCATACATTCTCATTTTCCTCTCAAAGGAAATGAAGAGAAGGATCTTCAGGTCTTAAGGTAGGAAAAGGGAGTATTTCTAACAGGTTGTGAGAACTGCAGAAAGGATTAGAGTGAACATGTACCATTTACATATGTGTCTGTAACCTGGTGAAGGGATTTTGGAAGGACCTGGAGTTACTCTCTCTGTATCTTCTCAGCTGAACGGGTGACATCCTTGGGGAAGGACTGGCATCGCCCATGCCTGAAATGTGAAAAATGTGGAAAGACTTTGACATCGGGAGGCCATGCAGAGGTAAGAAAGCCCTGGATTATATGTGAGGGGAGTCAAAAATAAAAAAGCCTTGGGTAGGCAAAAATACCGTGGCTAGAGAGGATTGTCCTTGCCTCAAAAAGTACACGCCTAACATCAGATTTCTTCTTGTTTGTTTGGTCTACAGCATGAAGGGAAGCCCTATTGTAACCATCCTTGCTATGCTGCCATGTTTGGGCCCAAAGGTAAAATACTCTGACAGTCAGCATTCTGTTTTCCCCACATTGTTCCTTCCCATCTTTGATATAGTCCTATTCCCCTGTTCCTCTTATCTTTTCTTCCCTGAGTCATCCTGCAACTCCCAATTTCTGATTGTTTTCCTCCCTCAGGCTTTGGAAGAGGAGGTGCTGAAAGTCATACCTTCAAGTAAATCTAGGTAACAGCTCACCCCTGCCTCATTTGCCCACATTTGGGCAATATGCAAAAAAAACACAAGTTAATTCCAGGTCTTTTAGTATACTCTTTACTGTTATTTTTGATAGTAGTCCTCAGAGGGCTTAGTTTAGAGAACAAGCTGGGGACCTGAAGGTTGTTTGGGGTGGACTAAGGGTAAGTAGCTGTATAGGTGCAGGGTGTAGAGGGTGGCAGGGCAGAGTTAGTAGCCCAGATATAGGGATTTCAGGTCTTAGAGCAGGTCTTAATGTTGTCTCTGTTTCTTTACAGGTTCTGGAAAACCTTTTCTTCATCTTCTGCTTCCCTTCACTCTACAGGCAAATGTCAGCTGGACTTGACCTCTTGTAATCAGTCACATCATCAATAAATCCTAAATCCTAAACACAATTGACTTATTTATTTGTATTATCTACTGGGGTGGTGATCTAAGATGTGGAAGGCTGAAGAACTCTAAACAAACCACTTTAATGGTCTGGAAATCAAAGAAATTTAGGACCCTTGTGAAGGATCCATGCATTGGTCTATCTGCCATCTGGGGGAGGGAATAGGACGAAGGAGGGGACAAAAGGATTTTGCAACTGTCAATGCTGAAAAATTACCCATGCATATATCTTGTAAATAAAAAGCTATAATAAAAAAGAGGGAAAAAAAGAAAATGGCGTTTTTACTTCTGTATGGATTTTTATGGATTATGACAAAACTTAGAAGACAAGTTCTATAAAGACTGGAAAGTTCATTTAACAAGGGCTTTGCACAAAACAAATGGCTAATGAATGTTTGTTGTATATTTTAAGATGATATTATTGAATATGATGGTTAAAATCAAGCAAATCTGAAAAATGGGAGAGGTGAAAGCCTTGATAAGTGGGGATTTCTATAAAATAAAAAAAAGAACTTTGAGATGGCTTTAATATGATTAACATGACTAGTATATAGGTAAAACATCTTTAATATGAGAATGTGTTATGGAAACCAAGAGAGACAGTTTGTATTCATTTGGCATCCAGATTGTAATTGCTTTTTATAATTTTGAAACCAATACACACCTTTTGAATGAATTTCTAAAAGCTTGGATCACTTGCTTATTTCTGAGGGTATAAATGAAGGGATTCATCACTGGGGCCTCAGAGATTGCAAGCACTGACACCACCTTGTTCAAAGCCACTCCTTCTTTTGCAGAACGTTTCATATAGATAAAGATACATGTGCCATAAGTCATGGAGACAACAATCATGTGGGAAGAACAGGTGGAAAAGGCTTTTTTCCTTTGCTGGGCAGAGGGGAATCTCAGAATAGTATTGATAATGTAGCCATAAGACAAAATTACTAAAATTAAAGTGATGATGAGTGTCAACACAGCAAAGGCTAAAACCATCTTTTCTATAAACTCTGTATCAGAGCACGTGATCTCCAGCAGTGGTGATGCATCACAGACAGAAATGGTTAATGATGTTGGAATCACACAATTCTAGTTGAAGACCCAGGCTAAGTGGTGGAAGTATAATCATCAACCCAGAAAACCAACAACCCACCAGGAGCCGGTTACAGACTCGGCTGTTCATGATAGTTGTATAGTGCAGGAGTTTGCAGATGGCCACATACTGGTCATAAGACATAGCAGCCAGTAGAAAAAATTCTGAGGCTCCAAGGAGGATAGCAAAAAATAATTGGGTAGCACATTCATTATAGGTCACAGTATAATCCCCAGTTGACATGTTGTACAGAAATCTGGGAATACAGACAGTTGTGAATGACAATTCTAAGAAAGAAAAGTTCCTAAGGAAAAAATACATGGGAGTTTTAAGGTGGGGATTAACTAAAGTAAGGGTGATGATGGTCAGGTTTCCAGTTACACTCAGCATGTAGGTCAGAAATAGAAAGATAAAAAGCAGAACCTTCAGGTATGGATCATCTGTCAATCCCCGTAGTATGAATAATGTTATTTGTGTATGGTTCCTCATTCCTAACCTCTATCTTTTGATGAATCTGTAAGTAAAAAAGAGAGAGAAAGAAAGTGGGAGAGAGAGAGACAGAGAGAGATAGAGAGAGAAAGAGACAGAGAAAAAGAAGAAGGAGAGGGAGAACAGTTTTGAGAAGGAGCTTCACAAATGATTTAACAATGTAATTTGAATTAAAAAACTCAGCAATAGAAAAACCAATCTTGGAATCTTTCCCACACACACACATCTCCTCCCTTCCCCCCCCCCCCCCCCCCCCCCAGCCCCATCCACATCTCTGGATGAGAAGACATACAGCAATGAGCTCTTCTTAGTGACTTTGAGTTGTATAATATATATTGGGTTAAAAAGTTTTTATAAAGTCTTTTGTCACCTACATGAATTTCATCTTTTTCAAAGTTCTCTATCACATCCCATTTATTTGGAATAAATATCCATGTAAATTTGTATTGTTTTTTTTTTTAAGTTTTAATGCTTTTTTATTCTTTTTCTCAGTCCTTTTCATATGTATTTCTTTACAATAAATCCCTTTGAGACTTAGACAAATTGTTGAAAAAAAGTCAAATATAGTGATGATATCTGATATTTAGAGGCAGCTGGGGGGTGTGGTGCAGTGGATAGAATGCAAGGTCTGGAGTCAGAAAGATGCATCTTCCTGACCTCAAATATAGCCTGAGACACTTACTAGCTATATGGTCCTGGCCAAATCACTTAATCCCATTTGCCTCAATTCATCTGCAAAATGAACTGGATAAAAAAAAAATGGTAAGCCATTCTGGTTTCTTTGTCAAAAAAAAAAAAAAGAAGAAGAAGAAGAAAAAGAAAAAGAAGTTACAAAGAGTAGGATATAACAAAACAAAACAAAAATTCCATGCATGAACAAAAAACAACAAAGTGACACTTCATTTTCTACTGGCAGTCACCCACTACTATGTTGACAAAAGGGATGTTTATGTCTCATATTTTCTCCATGGTTTAAATTGGCTATTATAATTCATCAGAATTTGTTGTTCTTGTTGTTTTTGTTAGATCATTGTCACCATTGTCCTATTAACTCTACTTACTTCTCTCTGGTTTAGTTAATATAAGTCTTCCCATCCTTTCCTGAATTCCTTATGGTATGATAGTATTCCAAGCCACAATTTATTCAGTAATTCCTCAACATTTGAACATTCACTTTTGTCCAGTTTTTTGCTACTAAAAAAGAAAAAATAAATATGGTTAGGACCATTAGGGCTACCAAAAGTACCACTAGGCTGATATGTCTATGGTCTTCCTGTCTTTGAATTCTTTGTGATATATGCTCAGAAATGTTATTTTTAACTCAAAGGCCTCAAATTGTTAAATTTATTTTATCATAGTGATCCTAATATTTTCCAGATTATTTCGACCTATTTATATCTTCAACAATAATTTTTGAATAGACTTTCTATATTGACTAATTTGTCTTAGATTATGAGATAAGATCTCAGCATTCTTCTAATTTACATTTATTTAATTATGAGAGTATATCTTTTTTTCCCAAAATAATTGTTGACGAATTTCAGTTCTTTTATTGAGAACATTTTTCAACTCCTTTGATTACTATTCTTTTAGAAAAATGGGTTCTTAACTAATGAAAAAAAATCAAATGAAGGTGGTCTAGCTGTACCTGATATAAAACTATATTATAAAGCAGCAGTCACCAAAACTATTTGGTATTGGATAAGAAATAGATTAGTTGATCAGTGGAACAAGACAGAATAGTCAACTAAAGCAATTTAGTGTTTGACAAACCCAAAGATCCTAACTTTTGGGATAAGAATTCATTATTTGACAAAAACTGCTGAGATAACTGGAAATTAGTATGACAGAAATTAGGCATGGACCCACACTTAACACTGTATACCAAGATAAGATCAAAATGGGTCCATGATTTAGACATAAAGAACGAAATCATAAATAAATTGGAGGAACATAGGATAGTTTGTCTCTCAGACTTGTGGAGGAGGAAGAAATTTGTGACCAAAGACAAACTAGAGACCATTATTGGTCACAAAATAGAAAATTTTGATTACATCAAATTAAAAAGCTTCTATACAAACAAAACTAATGCAAACAAGATTAGAAGGGAAGCAACAAACTGGGAAAACATCTTCACAGTTAAAGGTTCTGATAAAGGCCTCATTTCCAAAATATGTAGAGAACTGACTCTAATTTATAAGAAACCAAGCCATTCTCCAATTGACAAATGGTCAAAGGATATGAACAGACAATTTTCAGATGATGAAATTGAAACTATTACCACTAATATGAAAGAGTGTTTCAAATCACTATTAATCAAAGAAATGCAAATTAAGACAACTTTGAGATACCACTACACACCTGTCAGATTGGCTAAGATGACTGGAAAAAATAATGATGATTGTTGGAGGGGATGTGGGAAAACTGGGACACTGATACATTGTTGGTGGAGTTGTGAACGAATCCAACCATTCTGGAGAGCAATCTGGAATTATGCCCCAAAAGTTATCAAACTGTGCATACCCTTTGATCCAGCAGTGCTACTACTGGGCTTATATCCCAAGGAGATACTAAAGAAGGGAAAGGGACCTGTATGTGCCAAAATGTTTGTGGCAGCCCTGTTTGTAGTGGCTAGAAACTGGAAAATGAGTGGATGCCCATCAACTGGAGAATGGTTGGGTAAATTGTGGTATATGAATATTATTGTTCTGTAAGAAATGACCAGCAGGATGAATACAGAGAGGCTTGGAGAGACTTACATAAACTGATGCTGAGTGAAGTGAGCAGAACCAGGAGATCATTATATATGTCAACAACGATACTGTATGAAGATGTAATCTGATGGAAGTGGATTTCTTTGACAAAGAGACCTAACTCAGCTTCAGTTGATCAATGATGGACAGAAGCAGCTACACTCAAAGAAAAAAAACACTTGGAAATGAATGTAAACTGTTTGCATTTTTGTTTTTCTTCCCGGGTTATTTTTACCTTCTGAATACAATTCTCTCTGTGCAACAAGAAAACTTTTTGGTTCTGCACACATACATTGTATCTAGGATATACAATGACATATTCAACATATATAGGACTGATTGCCATCTAGGGGAGGGGGTGGAGGGTGGGAGGGAAAAATTGGAACAGAAGTGAGTGCAAGGGATAATGTTGTACAAAAATTACCCTGGCATGGGTTCTGTCAATAAAAAGTTATTAAAAAAAAAAAAGAAAAAAAAAAGAAAAATGGGTTCTTAGTGTCATTTATGAATATAGCCCACACTCTTTGTACTATATTGCATGATAATTGAGGAATTTTCATGAATTTGTTAACCTTCTTTCAAAGTCTAAATCTTTCTTTCCAGTAGCACATCTTAACAAACATCTCTTTTTTGTTACAGTCATGCTTACAGAGAACTAAGCATGACTCTATAATAGAGATGACGTGCTTATACGATTATCGTTACCAATAGTTCCCCTCTGTGTAAGTTCATTCCACTTCTGGATCTGCCAGACCTTAGAACTCAGCTTTTCAAATATCACAGCTAAGAAAATGCTGACATTTCATGTTCACTAGCCCTGGTTACCACTTTTTCTATATTCCAAAGTCCTTTACAATCTTAACTTGGAGTTCTATGTTCAAAGGTTCTGGGTACAGATTTTATAAGGCTTATATACTTGAATGGGGTGGGGGAATATAATTTTATTTTGGTATATTTATTTTTTATTGCAAACCAGAGTTTTGTTTTATACATCTAACATATTATTCTTAAAAAAAGAAATAATAGACTTCCAAAAGGAGTAAGGTTAAGGATGCTTGTGTTAAGGAAATGCAGCCAAGGAAGATGAAATCCAACAGGGATGCACACTAGAAACCACCTCTACTTGACTCAGAAATAATTTCATCTTAAGGAATACTCTACATAATACTTAGACTGATAACTTTCACAGAACTCACTCATTCTGACCACTATCTCACAACTACTCCAGCAAGACACTGCATTCCAGTCAAACACCTCCATCAGAATATACCCACCAAGGTTCACAATGAGAGGCAGCGCTTTATTGGGTTGTACCCAAATTGAATGGAGGAAAAGATGGTGCTATTGTGAAGGAAAGGAAAAGTCAAAGAATCAATTATAGGGGAAATCAGGAGTTGAAACAGAACTAAGAACAAGGAGGCTATGACAATAGAACACATTATTCATTGGAGGGAAAAGAAAGGTGCAGTGCACCTTGTTGTCAATGAAGTACAAAGAAATGCTTAAGGACAATTATAAAAACAGGAAACTTACTGCTCAGAGAAAAGGCCAGAGAGCTCCCCTGTTTCCTGACCCCACTGTGGATGAAGGCATCCTATATCAGTGCTAAACTCCCAACTAGACTTAAAATACCTCCAGAAACACTAAATTATCTAATTGTCACCCTCACTCAAACTTTTATTGATATTGGGAGACAATCATTCACATTTTATAGAAACATGCGACTTCTTCACCTTCTCCCAAACAATGTAACCTCTCCTACCATTCCATTTTTACTCTCTTATCTTTTCCATATTATCTTAATTTTGTACCACATGTTCTATATTCTTCCCCATTACCTTGAATCATTAGTTAGATTCTTTCACTCTTTCTGAGTGTCTTTCATATGTTTCTCTGTGAAACATTCCAGAGAACAGGCACAAAAATTTGACCTGTTCAATGTTATTGGATAAGACCAAGCCAAAGAAAAATCCCAAAGTAGGTAAAAGTTGCCTGTGAAACTTTCCCAGATTGCTTTTAGATGGCTTCTTTCCATTCTTCAAGCTTGCTTTTAGTATTTTCCAATAACTACCCAGAAACTCATTATATGCTGATACTATGCACTTCATTTCATATTTCTACTTATATAAAACTTCTACAATGAACTGCTTAGGTTATAGAAGATTTCACAATTTAATTCATAATAATGTGAATAGTTAGTAATGGACCCTTTTGAAGCATAGTTCATATTTAAAAGATAGAATAATTGTTATTTGAAAGTTGGATGGGCTAGATGGACATGAAGGCAATGCTTTTATACTTACACCATAAAGACTCCTATTTACCTCTGAAGAAGATGGGCTTTCTGCTCTAAGAGAATATCACCTAATGTCATTCTTTTATCTGCTGTCCCTTTCTCTGTATCTTAAAAAAAAGAAACAGTATATACAACAATTTCTAGAAAAAAATGATAAAAGTCATGTTCAGCCATCAGAAAAGACATAGAGAAAATGTAAAACTTGTGCTTTAAGATCTAGAGAGCAAGAAGGGTCACTCAGTCAGTAAGTATTTTTAAGTTCCTATTATATGCCAGGCTCATAGTACTATTTTAGTTGTGAAAGATAAAAGTTTGCTCTCAAAAGTCACAGTGTAATAGGGAAGGGTGACTTTGGATAGCAAAACCCAGAATTTTCTTTTTTCCTACTTAGAGGTGGCAGCCTGTTTACAGTGAAAAGGTTCCTGCAGGACTCTTATTCTGATGATTGTACACTTTGTCTCTAACCTCACTTTAGAGAGTAACAGGTTGTTTCCTCTATTCCAGGGGTTATTGGAAATAAAAATAATTAATCATCTCCTTCTGCTGATGAAGCCATCTTTATAGATGTCTCCTCCCTTCACAGATTGTTCATGTGATTCTAAGATTATATGACAAGGAATCAATTTCTGTTTGCAGCAAGACCTGTTCACAGTTGTTTCTCATCACTAATTAATATTATCCAGTAGCTACATGTTTCCCATCCACATCCAATTTTTTTCCATGTTATATAATGAAATAGGCTTCCTCGAAATAACCTAACTAGTTGTGGGAATGGAGTTTTTTTTCGTTGTTACAAAATACTCCTACAAAGTTCCTTAAAGGGAACTTCTCCCAAGTCTTCAGAAATGGGGATTCTATATTTCAGTCAACATTATATATGCACATTTCACATAATGCATCATTCAAGTGTTGCAGATGTCATTACAGGGAGGTAGTAATGAGTGATTTTAATTGGTTAGATATATGATTATTGCATAATTCATTTCCCCTCAAAAATGTGTCTCTCAGTCTGTCTTCCTATTGTTTGTATAATCTCAATCCTTTGAAGTCCAATGCCTATTGTGTCATCCCATACAATTCTCTTTTCTCTAGAAATATGAAGTTAATTTGTTTCTGTAAGTCTCTTGGCATGTCAGAGTAAAACCTAGAATTCTTTCTTCTTTAGTTATAGTGATATTACCATTCTTTCTTATCCCAACAAGATGTCTTTTATTTCAGATCTCTGGTCCTCATCAAACATTAGATGGAAGGGATAACTTAACTATTTAATCAGTAGCCACCTAATGTGTCAACTCTCCCAAAGTTGCCTTCAATTAAGTGAAAGAACATGTTCATTTAGAGGAAATAATTAGAATATTGGAATTTTGAGACATGTGCTTCAAACCAATAATGGAGAAAGCTTTGGGAAGGTCTTTCTTGCACTTCTCTAATCACATAGGCAATCTCCCTACATAGAAAGCTAGTCCACTGATTCTGCTCTCATTGAAAAGCTAAATTAAGAGCAACCATATAATACAGAAAAATAATAATCTCTCAGGAATGGTTGCTAGATTTCATTCTGGAAAAAAAAACATAGAACTTGTTGAATTATCTTAAACAGATTTTATCCTTATAGAGGAGAAATAGTCATACTCTGGTATAACAAACTTTTTATACTTACTTTTACTTTTATGACCAGACTTAAATCACACTGGTATGTGTAACCATGGTTGATCCTGAAATGAGTGGAATACAATAGCACTATATAGGAGAGAAACATGTATATCCTTCTTGTCCCACTATCATACACACACCAAAATTCATAAGCAGGCTGAATAAGGGATAAAGTTCTCTTAGGCAGACATAAAAAAAAAAAGTATTGTTCTGATTTTCTCTAATTCTTACCACCTCTAAACTGTCCCAAATTAAAAGTAGGAAATATTTCCATGAGCTCTATGTAGCAGAAAAGGAGACTGAACTATCATCAGTGGCAAGGGACTTCATGATTTGCTTTTGTTAGGGACAGAGAAGTTTTCATTTGTCTGAGAGGAAGACAGGTTTCCCTCTATACAGTACATTAAGAGCAGAAGACATTTGTTGCTTCTGTCTCATCTGCTACAGGTGCCTGGGGACCAACAGCATAAAACAAAAAGGTCCCTGAGGATCCAAGTTCAAAAGTCACTAATGAATCTCCAGTGCAATTAACCTTGACAAAAATCTTTCTAAAAGTACCTATGATGTTGCTACTTACAGAGACAGGAAAATACAATAATAGCATCAGACACAGTTTTGAGCTGTTCAAGAATAAGGACAAGTGGTAGAATTGAGCTCATTTCTTCTTCCCACATTATCTAAGCAATTCTCAGTCTCAATTCAGGGGAAAATCTATTGAAGAGTCCCCAGGTACATCATATTGGAAAAGAATCCCTATTAGTAATTTTTATGAGATTCTGAAGTTTTTTCTTTTTTATTTGTTAGAAATGCATGTTATTTTTATAAATATATTCTGCCCAAGAGAAATGGAAATGTGGATGCCAACCTCTACCTAGTTCTAACATTCATTTTCTTCATCTTCTACAATGGAAAGTACAACTCTCTCCTGTAGGGACTCAAAGATGAAGTATTTTCCCTCCATATCTGGATTCTATTTGTTCTTTCCTATATTCCTTTACATCACTCTTTTTCATATATGAATAGGTTAGGCTCTCTCCAGGAAAATACCCCCAACCTCACTCAGACAGAGAGTAATTCTCTCTCCTTTCCCATGTATTGTGTACAGATTCTCAATAATGATGTAGTCTCTCTTATTTTCTGACTATCCTCACAATATCAACTCAATAATTCCAACCACAAAATTAATTATCCATAATCTTATCTTTAATGCTTTAAGGAGATAAGTTTTCCATGTCTTTCAATTTCTTATGTCAAAGATATAGGAATACTGTCAAAGAATAGGCAAATATAACTACAAACTTCAAGAAGCTATCTGCCATTACTTTGCTTCTCATATAACTTTTATTTAACATCTAACCTTAGTGTCTCTAACCCTTCAAGAAATGGCCATCCACTGGGCATTACCAAACATCTTGACTTGTTTTCCCATTGGACTTTAATGACTCTGGAGGAGAGAGTAAGGGTGATGAATTTGAGCAGTTCTGCTTCACTTCTATTCAATTCATGTGAAAGCTAAGACATCACTCTCATTATGTCAAGAAAGAAGGTCAAAAACACGCACAACACAGTACAACACTTTAACTTTTACAATTAATGGCATGGTCTTACAAAGCTCAATTCAAAGTCCAATTCCTACTAAAAGATCCTTTAACTAATTCTAATCTCAATTATTCTTTAAAAAAACTCAGAAGGCTGTCTATTTTAAAAGATTGTTGTGTGGATAAGATGAAACAATTCTTGTGAAACAAACAATGCCAGTCACATAGGAGGCATTTAATTGATGCTTATTGGTAGAAACTATATCTTAACACAACTGTCCAGGTGTGATTTGAGAGAATTTTCATTTCTTTGGCTCATTTTTCCCATTCCAAAAATCTGGATATTTTAATGTTTGCCCTTTTTAACTGCACTTACAAGCATGCAGATTCACAAGGCTTAGCATAGGATTTAGAGAAGGGATGGTAAAATAGTTCAGCATTAAAGGGAAAAAATCAGAAGAATGTTATTCAAAATAAAAAGATTGCACATCACATTATTATCTCAATAGCTACAGAAAAATCCTTTAGCCTTTATGGTAAAACAGTAATGACAAGAAATCTACAGGGCCCATTTCTTTTAACATAATAAAAATCATTTATCTGAAACCAGAAGAAATCATCATGTAAAACAGAAATAATTAGAATATTTTTTCAATAAATATGGGAGTAAAGCAAAGATACCAACTATCCCCACTATTATTTTACATACATCTGGAAATAATAATAATAGCAGTAAGGAAAAAATAGAGATAGTTAAAAGGGATATAAAACTATCCTTATTTGGTTATGATAGAACATCCTAGGGAATTAGCAAATATTGAGACAAATATTGAGACAATAGCTTCATGAAAGTATCAGAGTACCACAAGTATTGTTCATTTCATAAATTTTCAGATTTTTGAGAAGTATTTATTTGATAAGTATTGCTCATATTTTACTCTTAATTTGCTTTTTTTTATTTCTTTCAAAATAAATCTTCAGCCCTATCTAAGGAGCAGTTAATTGACTCTCCTCCATCAACTCCACCTTCCGGGATGGAGGGAGGAAGGGTAGTAGGGGGAGGGGGAGGGCAGTGACAGCACCAGCACCACCCCCGCAGCATCCAACCACTCCTATGACTAGATTGCAAAAGGGACTAATTAAAGCCAAGGTGGGAGGGAGAGATGTAACTGAACTCCAAACTCACATTTTTCCTGTGATTCAACAGTTTAACCCTTCAGGTCAAGAAAGTAGAAAATACACTCCTTTTGATATAGAAATCCTCAAAGACCTGAAAAAGGCTTGGACTCTTTATGGGGCTACATCAGCTTATGTTAAAATGTTATTACAGAATTTGGCTTTTGAAATCTTAACCCCTAATGACTGGAAATCTATAGCCTAGAACCTGGACAAAACTTGTTGTGACTTTCTGAATATACTGAGCTCTGTAGGATACAAGCCCAACAAAACAGTCAAAATGGAGTTCATACTGCAATCACCTGTGACCTACTAACAGGTGTAGGTTCCTATGCAGACGTCGCAGTACAGATTATCCCACATTATCTGCTCTTGATTTTTGACAAAGATGCACTGGTTCAGGCAGACAGGTTTTATAACCCACCGGAAGGGCAGTGTCCAGTGCAAGCAGCTCCACTATCTTTAGATAATTGCCAGGAGATTTGGAGAGACCCAGAAAGTGGTGAATGGAAGGGACCAGATAGGCTAACTGCTTGGGTGAGAGGGTTTGCTTGTATCTCCACAGGTAGAAAAAGAATCAGCTGGGTGCCAACGAGCCATATTCGCCTTGTCTATCGTAAAGAGACGGAGCAGCAATTTGCTCATATGCTGCTAATGCTATCAAAGCATGGGCTTCTCTCTACAATAAAGACGACAAGAGTGAGGCCTTCACAAAAATAACACAAGGGCCAAATGAACCCTTTGCTGACTTTGTGGGACGTTTACAGACTGCTATCACAAGAACTAATGGTGAAAATGCAGTAACAAATATTTTGATAAGGCAGCTTGCTAAGGAAAATGCTAATGAGGTTTGCAGAAGAATTATACTAGTACCGTACAAGGATGCTCCTTTAGAGAAGCTCATAAGACGCTGTGTCACAGTGGACACAAATGCCTTTTATAGCCAGGCTATGATGCAGACTTCCCAAGATCCCAACAGGGGAAGACAGGGTCCCTTTTGGCAAGGGACTTCCAGAGAAACTTGTCAATACTTTCAGCATTGTAAAGCAGGGCATCTGAAAGCTCAATGTTGGCATAGAGACAGAATGAGAAGACAGGATGGGAGAACAAGACCCATACTCCATGTCCAAAATACAACATAGACTTCCATTGGGCCTCAGAATGTGGAATGATTCAGGGAAACGGGATGAGGGGCCCAGGCCCAGGGCCCAAGACAAAAAACACTTGGGGCATGATGGCAGCCAATGCTACACCCAGAGAGTGCCTAGAAGTCCAGTACACAGACATGACCAATCAGCCAGGAAACCATATGATGGGAGAAAGGGATTACACAATCAGTCAGCCAGGAAGCAACCTGATGGGAGAAAGAGATTACAATTGGGAAGAATAGAGTTGTATGCAGTTGGGACAACTGAGATATCCCCTGGAGAAGTGAAATCTGTTCCTCTCCAATAATGATCTCTAGTTCTTCTCATTCTTTATGCCTAAATCATAAACCCATTTTGATCTCATCTTGGTGTATAGTGTTAAGTGTGGGTCAATGCCTAGTTTCTGCCACAGTAATTTTCAATTTTCCCAGCAGTTTTTGTCAAATAATGAATTCTTATCCCAAAAGTTGGGGTCTTTGGGTTTGTCAAACACTAGATTGCAATAGTTATTGACTATTTTGTCCTTTGAAAGTAATCTATTCTACTGATCAACTAGTCTATTTCTTAGCCAATATCAAATGGTTTTGGGGACTGTTGTTTTATAATAGTTTTAGATCAGTTTCAGGTAGGCCACCTTTATTTGATTTTTTTTTATTACTTCCCTTGAAATTCTTAACCTTTTGTTCTCTTAGAAGAATTTTGTTGTTATTTTTTCTATGTTATTAAAATAGTTTCTTGGGGTTCTGATTGGTACAGCATTAAATAAATAAATTAGTTTAGGAAGTATTGTTATCTTTATTATATTTGTTCGACCTATACAAGAGCACTTAATATTTTTCCAATTGCTTAGATCTGACTTTATTTGTATGTTTAGCAAAACATGTGTATGTTTTGTAGTTTTGCTCATATAGTTCCTGACTTTCCCTTGGCAGTTAGAATCTCAAATATTTCATACTATTGGCAGTTATTTTAAATGGAATTTCTCTTTGTATCTATTGCTGTTGGATTTTGTTAGTGATGTATAAAAATGCTGATGATTTATGTGGAATTATTTTGTATCCTGCAACTTTGCTAAAATTGTAGATTATTTCTAATAGCTTTTTAGCTGATTTTCTGGGTTCTCTAGGTATACCATCATGTCATCAGCAAAGAGTGATAATTTGGTTTACTCATTACCTACCCTAATTCCTTTAATCTATTTTCATCTCTTATTGACAAAGCTAGCATTGCTCATACAATATTGAATAGTAATGGTGATAGTGGGCAACCTTGTTTCACTGCTGATCTTATTGGGAATGGTTCCAGTTTATCACCATTACATACAATGCTTACTGATGGTTTTAAATAGATGCTACTGACTATTTTAAGGAAAAGTCCATTTATTCCTATACTCTAGTGTTTTTAATAGGAATGGGTGTGGGATTTCATCAAATGGTTTTTCTGCATATATTGAGATGATCATATGGTTTTAGTTAACTTGGTTATTGATATAGACAATTATGTTAATAGTTTTTTTCATAATTATAACTTTTTATTGACAGAACCCATGCCTAGGTAATTTTTTACAACATTATCCCTTGCACCCATTTCTGTTCCGACTTTTCCCCTCCCTCCCTCCATCCCTTCCCTTAGATGGCAAGCAGTCTTATACATGTTAAATATTTCACAGTAAATCCTAGATACAATATATGTATGCAGAATCGAAGAATTCTCTTGTTGCACAGGAAGAATTGGATTCAGAAGGTAAAAATAACCCAGGAAGAAAAACAAAAATGCATACAGTTTACATTCATTTCCCAGTGTTCTTTCTTTGGGTGTAGCTGCTTCTGTCCATCATTGATCAATTGAAACTGAGTTAGATCTCTTTGTCGAAGAAATCCACTTCCATCAGAATACATCCTCATGCAGTATTGTTGTTGAAGTGTATAATGATCTCCTGGTTCTGCTCATTTCACTTAGCATCAGTTCATGTAAGTCTCTCCAAGCCTCTCTGTATTCATCCTGCTCATCATTTCTCACAGAAAAATAATATTTCATAACATTCATATACCACAATTTACCCAGCCATTCTCCAATTGATGGGCATCCATTCATTTTCCAGTTTTTAGCCACTACAAACAGGGCTACCACAAATATTTTGGCACATACAGGTCCCTTTCCCTTCTTTAGTATCTCTTTGGGGTATAAGCCCAGTAGTAGCACTGCTGGATCAAAGGGTAAACATGGTTTGATAACTTTTTGAGCATAGTTCCAAATTGCTTTCCAGAATAGCTGGATGGATTCACAATTCCACCAACAGTCTATGTGTCCCTGTTTTTTTTTTTTCACACTCCCTCAAACATTCTGCATTATCTTTCCCTGTCATTCTAGCCAATCTGACAGGTGTATAATGGTATCTCAGAGTTGTCTTAATTTGCATTTCTCTGATTAATAATGACTTGGAGCATCTTTTCATATGGCTACAAATAGTTTCAATTTCTTCATCCGAGAATTGTCTGTTCATATCCTTTGACCATTTTGGCTTTCACACCATTCTGCTGATTGATACTGATCTTGCAATGTCGTAATATTCACCTCACCAAATCTTTTCTTGTACAATCTGCTGTCTAACTCTGACTATATTATTCTATGGGTTGGTTTTGTGAGTACTCATGTGAGTGGTATGTTTTAAAGGTAGTGTACACTCAAATCACACAATCAATCAGAAACACATTTCATTCCCATAGCTACATAAAAGAAAAGGGACTCTTTCAATACTTACATTTCTGGAAATGCTTCAATTTTGCTGGGCAGTTTGACTCTAAATATCCTTGATGGGCATTAGAATGTGAGATCCTGGAGGACAAGAGATGAGTTTTTCCCTTTATTTAGATCTCCAGTGCTTAAGAAGTTCCTGGTATATAGTAAGGTTTGTTTGCTTGGTTGTTTTTTATTAGATATGACTCAGTAATGAGCAGGAATATTTTAGTTAGCTTCCAGACAAGCTTATTCTCAGACTGACTTGGAAATAGATTCTTCTCTACTTACACCTTGTGAAATACCCCAGATTCCTGTCCTAGCCCTTTCTCCTTTTAGCAACTAACTTTAAACTGACATTGAATCCGAGCCTTTTCTCAAGGTAGAAAATATTTAAGTGGATTTGATATAATAAAGGGAAGACAAAACCATTAAAAAGACAAAGATCTTCAAAGTCGTGGTCTTGTTTGTATAATAGAAGGCATCACCTGCCTGAGTAAGGAGGCAAAATTCTCTCCAAACTGCATGCTAACAACAAGAGATATTTGTTTTATCTGTGAATTTACTTTGGGTCCATAGGGATCAAATTAGGGTAAAAATAAAAGGGCCCCTGGCCCAAATTCAGTAATGACTAATGAATCTTCCATATGATTAACTTTGGCAAAAGATTTTCATCATGTACTTGTGGAGCCAATGTTCACAGAGACTGGTAGATACAATGATAATATCAGACAGAGATTGGCTGCTGGGGCAAGAGTTTGGCATCTTCTGAATAGTTCTTGCATTATTTAAGGGATTATGTATCTGAACTCCCAGGAGGAACTGACAAGATTTCCTTAGGACATGTCAGATTGAAAGCCAATCAAATAAATGAGTTATCAATTATTCTGTTTTCTATGAGATCCTGAGTTTTCCTTAAACTGTATTTTTTAAGCTGTGTTTTTCCTTCATGAATTTTTCTACCCAGTTGTGGTGGTGCCATACCTATAAAGAGATTGTTTTTGTATTTTTTTCACCAATTTCCTAAATGCCCAAGTTGATAAGATAGTGGAGAATTCTGCACAATTAGCTTTCAGTCTTAGTTCAGGTTCCATACATGTAAATATAGAATACTCTGTGGAGTCTACTAGGCACTCAGAATTATGCCCATAAAATATCAAACATCTTCCTCATCAATAACTTCTCTCTAGATATTGCAGCACTCAAGTCACATCAAAATATAATTATAAAATATACATTAAGCAAAATTTTCAATGTATAGAATAATTGGAGGGTTACTCATTGTTTTTCCTAGTTCTCATCATACCAATGTAAAAAAAATATCAGTGCTATCAAAACCAATATATTAAAATTTGTATTAATGACAGTAGATGGGTTTACTTTGTCATCAGTCATATTGAAGAACCCTCTTACTTTTCTCCATTACATTCGATGTATGATTTTTGTTTTAAATCAATACTGTTTAATAACTTAAGAAAAGGACCATTTATTTCTAATGTCCTTAATGTAACAGATTTTGAATTTGGTCAAAGATCTTCATCATCTATCCCAATCATGTGATTTAGTTTTGTATGTACAAATTATTAACATAATGTATTCTTTGCATATTCTTCATATGGTAAACCAATCAATATTCCTGGAACCAATCCATCTTGGCCATTAAGAAAGATTATTATCTTTCTAATATATTGTTGTAGTCTCTTAGGCAGTACTTTATTTAACAAACTTTTATGTAATTCCATCTATCTTTGTTCTTGTATTTTTTTCCTCTTTCCTATCATTCCCTCTCCCCTTTTAAAAAAAAATGTGATTAAAAAAAAACAGAATTTGCCTGGCACTTATGATCTAAAGTGATTTTTTTTTTTTAAATCACCTTCTTTCCTTCATAACTATTCTCTTTCTCTTGGACCATCCAATAAAAGAAAAAAAGAATTAGAGCAATAAAGATAAGTAAAAAGAATATAAAACTAGACCTTATTTATGTCTGGTAGAAAATCCTATTTGATTAATGTAGACTGGGGCAAATATTCAAACAATGGATTTAACAAAGTTTTATGATATCTAAAATATTACACATTATATATATTTTTCAGACTTTTAAGAAGTATTTATCAGTTGTGAAGATGTTTTGCTCTTCTTTGGCTTTTTTTGTCTTCAAAATAAACTATTTTCTGTGTGGAAAGGGACAGGAAGAAACACAAGAAAACAATGACATCTTGAAAAGATCAAGAAAAACTTGTTTTTAAAAATATATATATTGAGTTTTATCCTTATAAATAATCTTTGGTGTTTATCCTATCTTTTTTTTTTGGAAGTTTATGTCAAATTTTCTATTAAAGTTTCACAACAAAATCCTGAAACTATGGCAATTCATTGAATATGTATATGTATGTATGTGTGTGTGTATATATATATATATATATATATATATATATATATTGTTCAGGATTATGCTTAACTTTGTTGCATATGATATTTTCAGCTAAAACCCTAATTCATTTGCTCTTTGATGTATAGTGTTCCAAGACAAATCTTTTAATATAGCCACTACTAGAACTTGTGTGATTCTAATTGTGGATCTATGATGTTTAATTTTTTTTTCTTGTTGCTCATGATATTTTGTCCTTTTGTAATTTGTCTATGATGTTCTGCTAAGTTTTATTCATAGGATTTCTTTCAGGTGGTGTGTGAAGACTGCGTATTTTAAAATCAGCCAGAGTCAGGAATTCAGGTTAGCGGAAAATCGTCAATCCTTATTCTCAGTGAAGAAAGATCAGGGGTGGAAGAGAATGGGCAATAGCAATGTGTGCACCTCAGTCAAGAAGCTAGCTAGACCAGAAGCCACATGACCAGCAGCTACCAGCATAGAACCCAGACCCAATCTCTCCCAGCCTCTCTTCCTGTCTCTCTGCCTCCACCCACCAAAATCGTCATTTCCTATACAACACATCAGGACTTGCACAGAGAGTGGGCGGGGGCCATTCTTTATCCAAGCATGTATATTAATAGAGTATAGTCCAATTACTATTTAGCCTCACAGTGCATCAACTCAAGCCTCAGCCCATTACAGTGGTAACTGGTGGATTTTTTTTTTTTATTTCTGCTTTCCCCTCTTGTCCTAAAACTTCATATCTATTGTCTTCAATTATTTCTTGCATGATTATATCAACATTTTTTTATCGTAACTGTAAGGTAGTCCTATTATTCTTGTTTTCTCGATCAGTTTTTCAGATCAGTTGTTTTTATTATGAGATGTTGCACATTGTCTTCTATTTTTTCATTCTTCATGTTTTGATTTATTATTTCTTGAGCACTTATAATTTTATGTGTTTCCCCTTGTCCAATTCTACTTTTCAAGGAGTAATTTTTCTTCCTGAAGATTCTGGATCTGATAGTGTTAAAAAGGAAACAAAACCTGTGTGTCTTCAAAGTTATAAAAGTCTTCTAAATACAGAAAGAAGTAAGAGGGTAAAGGAATAGGGAATAGGGAGAAATAAAAGAGGGATTTTTATCAGGAACTCTATTCACATAAGATTTTACTTAAAGAAAGAATAATATATGCATTTGGAAGGGAATATAAATCTTTAAATTTATAATGAAATGAGAGGGTGAGGGAATAGGATGGAGGGGGTATAAAATGGTATATAGATTAATGGGAATGGGATAAAATGGGAACAATATGTAAATATTTGGAAGGTTAAAAACATCTTCTAAACTTAGAAACAAATGAGAAAGGGAAAAGAATGGGAGAGTGGAGAATAAGGGATGCAACTTTGTAAGTACTCGAGGACAAAGTAGTGGATAGAAGTAAAGCAGAGGAGTTAGGGAACATAAGAAATTAGAGATACAAACATAACATAAAAATCAAGAGTAGAATTTATTATGCAAAAAAGCAGGGGTAATAATCATGATCTCAGAAAAAGTTAAAGCTAAAATAGGTTTAATCAAAAAAATAGGGAAACTAATGTCAGCCATATAATCAATGTTGCTCTAGGCTATTTAAAATTATTAAACAATATAAGGTTGGAGTATTGCTGGGGTGTAGGGAATAATGAATTGCTGGAGTTAGAAAAATATGGAAAGATTTGGACCTAAGTATGATGATGATTTATACCTCACCGAAACAAAGGACAAATAAGCATATTAAGTATAGCTATATATCTATAGATGGAGATAGAGATTGATAGATATAATTGAATAAGTAAAAGAAGCCCTTCTTTGCCTCAACTCTTACCTAGACTTAATCAATGAATTTACATTGTCTCAGTCAAATTGAGACATGAAAAAAAAAATCACCTTAACTTAACAAGGATAACTCCCAATGTATCCAGGATTATCTCCAGTTGACCAGACCCAGATGGCTCTGGAGGAAAAAGTAAAGCTGGTGACTTTGTCCAATCCATCTCACATGTATCCAAATCACTTGTGTGCCATGGCATCACCTCCCTTATGTCATGATCCTCTTTGAGAAAAAAGGATAAACAACAATCTCTGTGAGTAGAGCTCCCCCAATGGGATCTCAAATGGCAGTGTTCAATTGGACAACACACCTCTTTCTTTCCTCCCTCCCTCACTCCCTGACTCCCCTCCTCTTTCTCTTCCTCTTTATTTCTCTCCCTTCTATTATTCCTTCCTTCCTTCCTCCCTCTCTCATTTTTCCTCCCTTCCTTTCTCTGCCTCTCCATCCATGCCCCCCTCTTTTTCTCTATCACATCTCTCTCCCTTCCTTCCTTCCTTCCTTCCTTCTTTCTTTCCTTCCTTCCTTCCTCCCTTCTTCCCTCTTTGTTTCCCTCTCCTCTTGCCTCTTTCCTTCCTTCCCTCCTTCCTTCTTTCTTTCTTTCTTTCTTTCTTTCTGTCTGTCTATCTTACGATTCCTTCTGTCCACATTGAGTATCATATTCTTAAGTATGGGTGCTTTGCCAAAAAATATTTTTATCACTGAAAACTCCCCATATATTTTGGGGTTTATCAGATAAATTTTCTTCTTAAGGTTCCTGCCTTAAACCCAGATTACTTTGGATCTCATTGAGTGGCAAACTGAGATGGACTGGGGAGATCCTCTTTGGAGGATCTGTGGAAAACCACGGATAAGAATCACGGTAGTCCCAAATCAGTAAATCATATGGGCAGATGGAATAAATCAAGTTATGGCAAACTGAAAAGTACTCATGAACCTCAAAAGAATTAAGAGAGAGACTATCCTCTGTAGGTAAAGACATCCCCCATGGAATGGAAGAATAAGAAGAATTTGTTCCAATGTCTATGAAGGTAATAGAAATGGGCACTATCAAGTGAAGAGTTGAGTCAGATATCAAAGATACCAAGATTATCTACTGCATCTCAGGTCACCACCACTCATCTTGACTCTCATCTTGACACTGGATTTCAGTGACTTTGGAAGACAGAGTGAGGTTGACAAAATTGTTCAGCTTTACCTCATTTAAATTCTATGCATTCACAATGCAAAAAAATCATTCCATGGTATCATTGATCCTCTTTGAAAATGGAGGAACAACAACAACTACAATAACATTATATCCTGCTACACTTTGGAAACCCTAGATAGGAAGCAAAACTAAACTTTAAATTATTGTCTGTAGAATTTTGGATTGGAATTCTAAAGAGATAGAGACAGTTCAGATAGAGATAGAGAATAGAGATATGTGACAAATCTGAGAAAAAAAGTCTGACCCCTCTTTTTAAAGGACAGAGTCACCTCAGGATTTAACCTGACTGTATGTTCCAGGGTTCTGAATTGAAAGTGGCACCATAATCAAGGGAGAAGATGAGTATCCCAAATTCTCTGAGCTCAATAAGAGTTGTTATTGTTATACTACATTTTTATCTCATCTTATTCAGAAAACTTACCAATGTTGCCTCAGTTTTTGGAAAGGGTACACAATCTCTCCCCAACAGGAATCAAAAATGGTTGTGTGAGAGGAAAGATATATAGTATATATATATATATATATATATATATATATATGTATTCATTTTGAGTTTATTAACAGACTGAGAAGAGACAAGCCCAGATAATGGCAACAACTAAGAGAGAGGGGCAAAGCTAAATGTGCAAGGCAGAGGTCTGTGCTCATTTGGTCTAAAAACTGTAAGAAACATGGTCACAATTGTCAAATTTCTGGATGCCTTTTTTGATAATCCCAAATGTGAGAGTTTCATAGTTGAGAAAGAAAGTGATTTCTTGATTCATCTCATTTCTTTGAGTGAGAAGATCACACACATAGTTCCAGCATCTTGCTTAATTAGGAAAAACACTGAGGTTCATTGACAATGAAGGAATATGTGATGGGAAGAAGATAGCTTATTCAGCAGCATGAAGGTTTTTTTGCTTTGTTAAAAAGTGGAGAAAAGAATCCAAACTAGAGTTTTCCACTATTATATCAGAAAAGATGAAGTAAGATCCTGTGGAATACTAGGAATCTAAAATAATGGTATATTTAGTGCCTTTCTGAAAAGAGCTAATGGACAGTTCAAGTGCTTCATGCATTCATAGTTTTCTGTGGAACTTTAATTCTTCAGCATATTTTTGGAGATGAAATAAAGTCTGTATTATCAATTTAAAAAGAAGTTGAAAGAATAAAAATAAATTGAAAAATGAAGGAAAAAAAAAGATTGAAATGGGGTTGTTTTTTCTTTTGTACAGAGTTTTATGGCTTGTGAGAAAATTTAGAAGACAAATTCTAAAAAGATTGGAAAATTCATTTAACAAGGGCTTTGCACAAAATAGATGGCTAATGAATGTTTACTGGATGTTTTAGGATTATATCAGTGAATAAGATGGTTAAAATCAAGCAGATCTGAAAAATGGGAGAGGTGAATAAAATAAGAAAAAGGAATTTTGAGATGACTTTAATATGATTAACATGACTAGTCTATAGGTAAAACATCTTTAATATGAGAAAGTGTTATGGAAACCAAGAGAGACAGTTTATATTCATTTGGCATTCAGATTGTAATCGCTTCTTATAATTTTGAAACCAATACACACCTTTTGAATGAATCTCTAAAAGCTTGGATCACTTGCTTATTTCTGAGGGTGTAAATGAAGGGATTCATCACTGGGGCCACGGAGGTTGCAAGCACTGACACCACCTTGTTCAAAGCCACTCCTTCTTTTGCAGAAGGTTTCATATAGATAAAGATACATGTGCCATAAGTCATGGAGACAACAATCATGTGGGAAGAACAGGTGGAAAAGGCTTTTTTCCTTTGCTGGACAGAGGGGAATCTCAGAATAGTATTGATAATGTAGCCATAAGACAAAATTACTAAAATTAAAGTGATGATGAGTGTCAACACAGCAAAGGCTAAAACCATCTTTTCTATAAACTCTGTATCAGAGCAAGTGATCTCCAGCAGTGGTGATGCATCACAGACAAAATGGTTAATGGTGTTGGAATCACAGAATTCTAGTTGAAGACCCAGGCTAAGTGGTGGAAGAATAATCATCAACCCAGAAAACCAACAACCCACCAGGAGCTGGTTACAGACTCGCCTGTTCATAATGGTTGTATAGTGCAGGGGTTTGCAGATGGCCACATACCGGTCATAAGACATAGCAGCCAGTAGAAAAAATTCTGAGGCTCCAAGGAGGATACCAAAAAATAATTGGGTGGCACATTCATTATAGGTCACAGTATAATCCCCAGTTGACATGCAATATAGGAATCTGGGAATACAGACAGTTGTGAATGACAATTCCAAGAAAGAAAAGTTCCTAAGGAAAAAATACATGGGGGTTTTAAGGTGGGGATTAACTAAAGTAAGGGTGATGATGGTCAGGTTTCCAGTTACACTCAGCATGTAGGTCAGAAATAGAAAGATAAAAAGCAGAACCTGCAGATATGGATCATCTGTCAATCCCCGTAGTATGAATAATGTTATTTGTGTATGGTTCCTCATTCCTGACCTCTGAGTTTTGATGAATCTGTAGGTAAAACAAAGAGAGAAAGGAAGAGGAAGAGAGAGAGAGAAAGAGAGACCAAGAGAGATAGGGAGAGAAAGAGTCAGAGAGAAGGAAAAAGGAGAGGGAGAACAGTTTTGAGAAGGAGCTTCACAAATGATTTAACAATATAATTTCAATAGAAAAACTCAGCAGTCATTCTTGGAATCTTTTTTCCCCCATTGGATGAGAAGATGTACAGCAATGAGCTCTTCTTGGTGACTTTGAATTGTGTAATATATATTGGGTTATAGAGTTGTTATAAGGTCTTTTGTCACCTACATGCATTTCATCTTTTTCAAAGTTCTCTGCTACATCCCATTTGTTTGGAATAAACATCCTTGTAAATTTGTATTGTTTTTTTTTAAAGTTTTAATGCTGTTTTATTCTTTTTATCATTCCTTCTTATATGTATTTCTTTATAATGAATCCCTTTGAGACAGGCAAATAGTTGAAAAAAGTCAAATATAGTGATGACATCTGATATTTAGAGACAGCTGGGGGTGTGGTGCAGCAGATAGAATGCAAGGTCTGGAGTCAGAAAGATGCATCTTCCTGACCTCAAATAAAGACTGAGACAATTACTAGCCATACAATCCTAACCAAGTCACTTAACTCCATTTGCCTCAATTCATCTGCAAAATTAACTGGAAAAAAAATGGTAAGCCATTCTGGTTTCTTTGTCAAAAGAAGAAGAAGAAAACGAAGTTACAATAAGTAGGACATAACAAAACAAAATAAAAATTCCGTGCATGAACAAAAAACAACAAGTGACACTTCATTTTGTACTGGCTGTCACCGACCCCTATCTTGCCAAAAGGGACATTTATGTCTCATATTTTCTCCATGGCTTAAATTGGCCATTATAATTCATCAGAATTTTGTTGTTCTTGGTTGTTTTTGTTACATCGTTGTCACCATTGTCCTATTAACTCTACTTACTTCTCTCTGTCTTAGTTAATATAGGTCTTCCCATCCTTTCCTGAATTCCTTATGATACAATAGTATTCCAAGCTACAATTTGTTCGGTAATTCCTCACCATTTGAACATTCACTTTTGTCCAGTTTTTTGTTACTAAAAAAGAAAAAAAGTAAATATAGTTAGGATCATTAGAGCTACCAAAAGTACCATTAGCTTGATATGTCTATGGTCTTCTTGTCTTTGACTTCTTTGTGATATATCCTCAGAAATGTTATTTTTAAATCAAAGGTCTCAAATTGTTAAGTTTATTTTATCATAGTGATACCAATATTTTCCAAATTATTGGGAGCTATTTATATCTTCAGCAATAGTGTTTGAATAGATTTCTATATTGGCTAAAATTTTTAAACATTGGTAAAGATTATGAGATAAGATCTCAACATTCCTCTAATTTACATTTATTTAATTATGAGAGAGGACTATTTTTTTCCAAAATAATTGTTGATGAATTTCAATTCTTTTATTGAGAACATTTTTCATCTACTTTGATTACTATTCTTTTAAGAAAATGGGTTCTTAGTATCATTTATGAATATAGCTCACACTCTTTGTATTATATTGCATGATAATTGAGTAATTTTCATGAATTTGTTAACCTTCTTTTGAAGTCTAAATCTTTCTTTCCAGTAGCACATCATATCAAACATCTCTTCTTTATTACAGTCATGCTTATAGAGTACTAAGCATGACTTTATAATAGAGATGAGATGCTTATATGATTATAGGTACCAATAGTTCTCCTCTGTGTAAGTTCATTCCACTTCTGGATTTGCCAGACCTTAGAACTCAGCTTTTTAAATATCACAGCTAAGGAAATGCTGACATTTCATGTTCACTACCCCTGGTTACCACTCTTTCTATATTCCAAAATCCTTTACAATCTTAACTTAGAGTTCTATGTTCAAAGGTTCTGGGTACAGATTTTATAAGGCTTATATACTTGAATGGGGTGGGGGAATATAATTTTTTTTTGGTATAATTGTTTTTGATTGCAAACCAGAGTTTTATTTTGTACATCTAACATATTATTCTTTTAAAAAAGGAATAATAGGCTTCATCAGACTGCCAAAAGGAGTAAGATTAAGGATGCTTGTGTTAAGGAAATGCAGCCAAAGAAGATGAAATCCAACAGGGATGCACACTAGAAACCACCTCTACTTGACTCAGAAATAATCTCATCCTAACAAATGCTCTACATAATACCCAGACTGATAACTTTCACAGAACTCACTCATTCTGACCACTATCTCACAACTATTGCAGCAAGACACTTCATTCCAGTTCAAACACCTTCATCAGAATATATCCCCAAGGTTCACAATGAGAGGCAGAGCTTTATTGGGTTGTACCCATATTAAATGGAGGAAAAGATGGTGCCACTGTGAAGGAAAGGAAAAGTCAAAGAATCAATTGTATGGGAAATCAAGGGTTGAAATAGAACTAAGAACAAGGAGTCCATGACAATAGAACACATTAGCTATTCACTGGAGGGAAAAGAAAGTTGCAGTGCAGCATGTTGTCAATGAACTACAAAGAGATGCTTAAGGGCAATTATAAAAACAGGAAACTTACTACTCAGAGAACAGGCCAGGGAGCTCCCCTGTTTCCTGTCCCCACCTTAGAAGAAGGCACTCTATATCCCAAGTAGACTTAAAACATCTCCAGACCCACTAAATTGTTTGTCACCCTTACTCAAACTTTTATTGATATTGGAAGAAAATCACTCACATCTTATAGAAACATGAGAATCCTTCACTTTCTCCAAACAATGTAACCCCTGCTAGCATTTCATTTTCTTCTCTCTTCTCTTTTCGATATTATTTTAATTGTGTACCACCTTTTCTATATCCTTCCCTATTACCTTGACTCATTAGTTATATTTTTTCAGTCTTTCTGAGTGTCTTTCATATCGTTCTCTGTGAACATTCAGAGAACGGTCACAAAAATTTGACTTGTTCGATATCATTGGATAAGACCAATCCAAAGAAAAATGCTAAATAGGTAAAAGTTGTCTGTGAAACTTTCCCAGATTGCTTTTAGATGGCTTCTTTCCATCCTCCAAACTTGCTTTTAGTTTTTTCCAATAACTACCCAGAAGCTCATTATATCCTGATAGTATGCACTTCATTTCATATATCTACTTATATAAAACTTCTGCAATGAACTGATTAGGTTATAGAAGATTTCACAATTTAATTCATAATAATGTGAATAGTTAGTAATGGGCCCTTTTGAAGCATAGTTCATATTTAAAAGATAGAATAATTGTTATTTGAAAGTTGGATGGACTGCATGGATATGAAGGCCATAATGCTTTTATATTTACACCATGAAGATTACTATTTACTCTACCTCTGAAGAAGATGGACCTTCTGCAGTAAGAGAATATCACCTAATATCACTCTTTTATCTGCTGTCCCTTTCTCTATATCTTAAAAAAAGAAACAGTATATACAACAATTTCTAGAAAAAAAATGATAAAAGTCATGTTCAGCCATCAGAAAAGACATAGAGAAAATGTAAAACTTGTGCTTTAAGATCTAGAGAGCAAGAAGGGTCACTCAGTCAGTAAGTATTTTTAAGTTCCTATTATATGCCAGGCTCATAGTACTGTTTTAGTTGTGAAAGATAAAAGTCTGCTCTCAAAAGCTCACTGTGTAATAGGGAAGGGTGACTTTGGATAGCAAAACCCAGAATTTTCTTTTTTCCTACTTAGAGGTGGCAGCCTGTTTACAGTGAAAAGGTTCCTGCAGGACTCTTATTCTGATGATTGTACACTTTGTCTCTAACCTCACTTTAGAGAGTAACAGGTTATTTCCTCTATTCCAGGGGTTATTGGAAATAAAAATAATCAAGCATCTCCTTCTGCTGATGAAGCCATCTTTATAGATGTCTCCTCTGTCTTCACAGATTGTTCATGTGATTCTAAGGTTATATGACAAGGAATCAATTTCTGTTTGCAGCAAGACCTGTTCACAGTTGTTTCTCATCACTAATTAATATTATGCAGTAGCTATATGTTTCCCATCCACATCCAATTTTTTCCATGTTATATAATGGAAGAGGCTTCCTCAAAATAGCCTAATTAGTTGTGGAAGTGGAGTTTTTTCTTTTGGTTGTTATAAAATACTCCTACAAAGTTCCTTAAAGGGAACTTCTCCCAAGTCTTCAGAAATGGGGATTCTATATTTCAGTCAACATTATATATGCACATTTCACATAATGCATCATTCAAGTGTTGCAGATGTCATTACAGGGAGGTAGTAATGAGTGATTTTAATTGGTTAGATATATAATTATTGCATAATTCATTTCTCCTCAAAAGTTTGTCTCTGAATCTATCTTCCTGTTCTTTGTAATATCTCAATCCTTTGAAGTCCAATGTCCATTGTGTCATCCCATACAATTCTCTTTTCTCTAGAAATGTAAAGTTAATTTGTTTCTGTAAGTCTCTTGGCACGTCATAGTGAAACCTAGAATTCTTTCTTCCTTATTTATAGTGATATTACCATTCTTTCTTACCCCAACAAGATGCCTTTTATTTCAGAGCTCTGGTCCTCATCCAAAGATTAGATGGAAGGGATATTTTAATTATTCACACTCCCATGAGTGTGCCTCCCATGGATCACCTAATGTGTCAGCTCTCCCAAAGCTGCCTTCAATTAAGTGAAAGAACACGTTCATTTAGAGGAAATAATTAAAATATTGGAATTTTGAGACATGTGCCACAAACAAATAGTGGAGAAAGCTTTGGGAAGGTCTTTCTTGCACTTCTCTAATCACATAGACAATCCCCCTACATATAAAGCTAGTCCACTGATTCCACTCTCATTGGAAGGCTAAATTAAGAGCTACTATAAATACAGAAAAATAATAATCTCTCAGGAATGGTTGCTAGATTTCATTCTGGAATAAAAAATAGAACTTGTTGAATTATGTTAAACAAGATTTTATCCTTACAGAGGAGAAAAAGCCATATCCTTTCCATTCTCATAGTTTCAAAAAGGAGCAAGTGCTAGTATGACAAACTTTTTTATACTTACTTTTACTTTTATGACCAGACTTACATCATATCTGTAAGTGTAACCATGGTTTATCCTGATATGAGTGGAAGACAATAGCACTGTGTTAGGAGAGAAACATGTATGTCCCACTATCATACACACACCAAAATTCATAAGCAGGCTAGGTAAGGGATAGAGCTCTCTTAGGTAGGCATACAAAAGTATTGCTCTGATTTTCTCTAATTCTTACCACCTCTAAACTGTACCAAATTAAAAGTAGGAAATATTTCCATGAGCTCTGTGGAGCAGAAAAGAAGACTGCCACCATCGGTGGCAAGAGACTTCATGATTTGCTTTTGTTAGGGAAAGAGAAGTTTTCATTTGTCTGAGAGGGAGACAGGTTTCCCTCTATACAGTACACTAAGAGCAGAAGACATTTGTTGCATCTGCCTCATCTGCTATAGGTGCCTAGGGACCAACTAAGTGCATAAACAAAAATGTCCCTGAGGATCCAAGTTCAAAAGTCACTAATGAATTTCCAGTGCAATTAACCTTGACAAAAATCTTTCTAAAAGCATCTATGATGTTGTTACCTACAGAGACAAGAAAATTTAATAATAGCATCAGACACAGTTTTGAGATTCTCAAGATCAGGACAAGTGGTGAGAGTGAGCTTCTCATTTCTCCTTCCCACATTATCTAAGCAATTCTCAGTCTCAATTCAGGGGAAAATCTATTGAAGAGTCCCCAGGATACATCATATTTGAAAAGAATCCCTATTAGTAATTTTTATGAGATTCTGAAATTTTTTCTTTTTTATTTGTTAGAAATGCATGTTATTTTTATAAATATATTCTGCCCAAGAGAATTGGAAATGCGGATACCAAGCTCTACTTAGTTCTAACATTCATTTTCTTCATCTTCTACAATGGAAAGTATAGCTCTCTCCTATAGGGACTAATAGATGAAGTATTTTCCCTCCACATATGGAATCTATATGTTCTTTCCTACATTCTTTTAGTCACTCTTTCTCATATATGAATAGGTTAGGCTCTGATTCTCCAGGAAAATACCCCCAACCTCACTCAGACAGAGAGTGATTCTCTCTCCTTTCCCGTGTATTGTACAGATTTTCAATGATGATGTAGTCTCTCTTATTCTCTGACTATCCTCACTTTATCAACTCAATAATTCCAACCACAAAACTAACTATCCACAATCATTTCTTTAATGCTTTAAGGAGCTAATTTTTCTATATGTCTTTCAATTTCCTATGTCAAAGATATAGGAATATTGTCAAAGAATACGCAAATATAACTACAAACTTCAAGAAGCTATCTGCCATTACTTTGCTTATCATATAACTTTTAACTAATATCTAACCTTAATATCTCTAACCCTTCAAGAAATGGCCATCTACTGCCTGCTGGGCATTACCAATCATCTTGACTTGTTTTCCCACTGGACTTTAATGACTCTGAAGGAGAGAGTGAGGTTGATAACTTTGAATAGTTCTGCCTCACTTAAATTCAATTCATGTGAAAGCTAAGACATCACTCTCATTATGTCAAGAAAGAAGGTCAAAAACCCACAACACAGTACAACACTTTACCTTTTGCAATTAATAGCATGGTCTTACAAAGTTCAATTCAAAGTCCAATTCCTACTAAAAGATACTTTAACTCTGACCTCAATTATCCTTTTTTTTTAAACTCAGAAGGCTACCTATTTTAAAAGATTGTTGTGTGGATAAAATGAAACAATTTTGGCAAAACAAACAATGCCAGGCACATAGGAGACACTTAATTGATGCTTATTGGTAGAAACTATATCTTAACACAACTGTCCAGGTGTTATTTGAGATAATTTTCATTTCTTTAGCTCATTTTTCCCATTCAAAAAATCTGGATATTTTAATTTTTGCCCTGTCTGTAATATGGTCATTAACTGCATTTATAAGCTCACAGATTCAGAAGACTTAGCATAGGATTTGTACAAGGGATGGTAAAATAGTTCCGCATTAAAGGAAAAAAATCAACAGAATGATATTCAAAATAAAAAGATTGCAAATGACATTATTATCTCAATAGCTACAGAAAAAGCCTTTAACCTTTATGCTAAAACAGTAATCTACAGGGCCCTTTTCTTTTAACATCACAAAAATCATTTATCTAAAATCAGAAGAAATTATCGTGTAAAATAAAAATAATTAGAATGTTTTTTTCAATAAATATGGGAGTAAAGCAAAGATACCAACTATCCCCACTATTATTTTCCATACATCTGGAAATAATAATAATAGTAATAAGGAAAAAATAGAGATAGGTAAAGGGGGTATAAAATTATCCTTATTTGGTTATGATAGAAAATCCTAGGGAATTAGCAAAGATTGAGATAAATATTGAGACAATAGTTTCATGAAAGTA
Source organism: Sarcophilus harrisii (assembly GCF_902635505.1). Lineage (NCBI taxonomy): Eukaryota > Metazoa > Chordata > Mammalia > Dasyuromorphia > Dasyuridae > Sarcophilus > Sarcophilus harrisii. The sequence continues at coordinate 85,770,360 of NC_045430.1, read as the reverse complement.
TCAGAGTACCACAAGTATTGTACATTTCATAAATTTTCAGACTTTTGAAAAGTATTTATTTGAGAATTAGTGCTGATGTTTTACTCTTAATTTGCTTTTTTTATTTCTTTCAAAATAAATCTATTTATTATGTGAAATAGAAAAGATGAAAATTTTAAAAGATCATGGAAAAACATTAAAAAGGAAATAAAAATAAAACATTCTGGATTTCAATGTTTCCCATTCTTCACCCTTTTTTGCTGAGGTCAATCTTAAACATATGGCTTACATTTCTATGTAAAACACATAAACAATTTGTCAATGCTAAATTCTTTGAAATCGATCTTTGTTATTGGTTATTATATATTAAATTTTCTATTGAGTTTGGGTTAGGTTGAAAATCCTGAAAAGAATTCTCCAGCTGACAAGCATCCACTGAGTTTACAGTTTCTTGCCACTACAAAAAGGGCTGCCACAAACATTTTTGCATGTATCCGTTCCTTTCCTTTTCCTAAAATCTCTTTGGGATATAATCCCAGTAGAAACACTGCTGGATCAAAGGATTTGATAATTCTTTGGGCATAGTTCCAAATTGCTCTCCAGAATGGTTGGATTGTTTCACAATTCACCAGCAATGTATTAGTGTCCCAGTTTTCCCACATCCCCTTCAACATTAATCAATATCTTTTCCTCTCATCTTAGCCAATATGAGAGATATGTAGTGGTATCTCAGAGTTAGCTTAATTTGCATTTCTCTGATCAATAGTGATTTAGAGCTCCTTCTTATATAACTTGAGATAGTTTCCATTTCTTTCTGAAAATTGTCTGTTCATATCATTTGACCATTTATCAATTAGACAATGGCTTTAATTCTTATAAATTTGGGTCAATTCTCTAAATATTTTAGAAATGAAGTCTTTATCAGAAATCTTAAATAAAAAAAATGTTTTCCCAGTTTATTGCTTCCCTTCTAATCTTGTGTTGCATTAGTTTTGTTTGTACAAAAAAATTTTAACTTAATATAATCAAAATTATCTATTTTGTGACCAATAATGAGTTCCTGTTCTTCTTTGGTCACAAATTTCTTCCTCCTCCACAAATCTGAGAGGTAAATGTTCTTTTAATTTGTTTATGATAGCATTCTCTTTGTCTAAATCATGAACCCATTTTGATCTTATCTTGGTGTGTGGTGTTAGTATGGATCAATGACTAGTTTCTCCCAAAAGCGGGGGTCTTTGGGTTTGTCAAATACTAGATTACCATAGTTATTGACTATTTTGTCCTGGGCATCTAACCTATTCCATTGATCAACTACTCTCTTTCTTATCTAGTACCAAATGGTTTTGATAACTGCTGCTTACTATAGTTTTAGATCTTATACAACTAAATCACCTTCATTTCCTTTTTTTTTTTTATTAGTCCCCTTGAAATTCTTGACCTTTTATTCTTCCATATGAATTTTGTTATTGCTTTTTCTTGGTTTGGAAAATAATTTTTTGAGAGTCTTATTAGTATAGCACTCAATAAATAGAGTAATATAGGCAGTATTGTCATTTTTATTATGTTCACTCAACCTATCCAAGAAAACATACTATTTTTCCAATTATTAGATCTTACTTTATTTGTATGGAAAGTGTTTTGTAATTTTGCACATATAGTTCCTGAAATTACCTTGGCAAATAGATTCCCAAATATTTTATACTATTGACAATTATATTAAATGGAATTTCTCTTGCTTAGATTTTGTTAGTGATATATAAAAATGCTGAGGATTTATGTGGATTTAAATTGTATCCTGCAAAAACTTTTCACACAAATAAAAAGAAGTCTAAATAAGTGGGAAAATATGAATTGCTTATATGTAGGCTGAACTAATACAATAAAATTGATAATTCTATTTTAATTAATGAAATTTTTCAGTGGTATACCAATCAAATAACCAAGAAATTAACTTTTAAAACTAGAAAAAATAATAAAATATGGAAGGAAAAAAGGTCAAATATATCAAGGAATTTCATGGGAAAAAATGCAAGGAAGATAGCTTAGTCACATCAGATCTAGAATTAGGTTATAAAACAGCATACTTTTGGTAGTGGCTAAGAAAGAGTGGTTGACTAGTGGAACATGGTGAAATAATATTGTAATGTAGTGTATGCTATAAACTCAAACACTAAAGCCTCTGGGATAAGAACTTATTCTTGAAAAATACAATATTTTTGTAGATTCCATCTCTGTCTGACACCTGTGTCCCTGAGTTTCTAAAGTTAAAGGAAAAGCAATCCAACTTCCTTTGAGCAAGATCTGCTCAGTGTTTTGTTTTTGTTTTTTACTAATGACTAGTTAATTCTATTCAGTAGCTATATATTAATCCCCATGTAAATTCAATTTCCCTCTGAAATTTTCTAGATTAGGCTTCCTTAGGAGAACCCAAATATTTATATGAATGTATTTTGCTTAGTTGCTATAAATTATTTTTCACAAAGACACCTAAGGAAATTCTGCCTGGGTCTTGCAAAAATCCTGAGAAGGATTTGCACCCTAAAAGTTAATTATAAAGAGAAGTAGAATGGGGGAGGGAGAAAGGGGAAGGGATCTTTTGGCTTCAAAGGTGAAAATTTAACTCACCTTCCTTCCTCTCCCCCACCCCCACATTGTGGCTGTTTTTTTTTAGAAGAGAAGACAAACTCAGCTGGCTCTCTGCTATAGAGAGCATTTTATTTTTTAAAGGAACTGCCTACTTTCACAGTTAATTACTGATTATTTATTTATGTGTATAATGGTCTCTTTCTTTAAGTAATATGATAACAAATGTGATCTATAATTTGATAGGATTATTTCCAAAGGTTTAATTTATAGTTTTAAGAATGAATAAATATTAATGTTAGTTCTGAAAAGTTCATTTATGTGGAATTAGGATATTCCGTATGAGTTTTAATTGATTGTATTGAGTCATGATAAAGTTATTATTTAAAGGGACTCTGAGAATAATAGTTTTTGCCTTTGTCCCTTTGAACATGTTTCTGTTATGGACAATATGCAATTTAGAATTTTTATATGTATTGGGCATTTTTAAAGTAAAATGATTTGTGTAATATTGACCTTATAAACCATCTACTTAAATATGAAAGGTAAGCTGTGAACTCTCTGGGACAAATCTCTTACTGTTATCAATATAAAGTCATGATAAATACCTGTTTAGTATTCATCTGGAGTTTTGGTTAATGAGATTTGTTACTGGAGGTAAAATTTCTTGGGCCTGTAGCTAATATTACTTGGAAGATTTAAAGCTCCATCATGTGAAACTTACTGGGACAATTACCTGAACTAAAACTGAGTTAAGGCTGTTTTATGTGCTGAAAAATCAGTTTTGACTGATTATGTATTATTTGATTGTATTATGTTATAGCCATATCCTTGCTTTTTCCTCCTGTGGCTGATTTCTATGATAAGAGCAAATAAATGTTCAGTAGAAATCATTAATACAATTCAATTATGTCATACTTTGCTGTTTCCAATCTGACTATATGTAGTCATTATATCCTAAATACTTAGGCAAATGAGTATTTAGCCTAGTCATCTGTTACTAAATATTTGTTTCTGTAGGTATTCAGACCCTTAGAGGTTTCTAAAATAATGAGATGATAATTGGCACAGTTGTCTGTAAGACCTAACTTCTGTTTTCTTTATTGGGATTGTAGCTGACACATCTTTAATGTTTGTCTGTTTTTTGAGACAAACATGTCTTCTTATATGAGAAACTGCTGTGCAATCTATATTGACCCCTCTCCACATTTTGTAGCAGTCCTTGTGAAGCAGTCTTTCTATCTCAGATTATTCTAACCTTAGTTAGATTTGGTTTTTGTTCTAGATTTTGGTCAAGTTTCATCTGTATTGATCTGCTTCTGGGACCTGAATCATCCCATTGGATGCTTTCAGCACACCACACCTCCCCTCCCTGGAATGGGATCAGCTCTGCACCCATTCTCAGCAGGAAGTAGTTTCAGAAAATGAGACCATTCCCCCTGTCCCTAATGGACTTTGGGCCTCATTGATTTGGGAGGAATTAGACCTGGTTGTTGAATAAATGACTGCAAAATTCTGACAATATATTTAGGACATAGAATGAACAATGTTGGGTTAAAATTTGGGTAACTGTTGCTATAAAAGATGCTTATAGTATGTATCTGCATTATCTAACTGAATACAATGTTCCCTTCAGAACACATATGTAATTATTTGAAGGATCTTTGAATAAGTTCCATGATAGAAAATCCCCACTGTACTAGTATGTTTTGTATAAGAACTTTGGTTCACTTTCAGGATTTATATGTGGGATGACTACTTGACAATTGAAACCCTATTTACTTCCTCTTGGATGATTTCTGTGATAAAACAAAAGGAGAGGATAAGTGATAAGGGACCAGGAAAGCTGATGGATTTTCCCCAAAGCACTTGAAAGAATGGGAAAAACACCTTCATCAAACAAGTTACCTAGGAATTAGATTGAAGGGACAGTAGCCAGGGGAAAGGTGGGAAATGAATTTGACAAAAATTAAACTTCAGGAAGCAGATTAAGGGTATCTCTCTGACCACCATAGTAATTTCTTCACAACCTCAATCCTGCCTAACCCTGTTCAGCTTCTACCACTCCTAGTGCCACCAGTTCCTGTTCACTTTGCCCCAAGCACTATTGTCTCTCCTAACTCACCAGTACAAATTGGAAGCTCTCCCATCAGTCCTTTTACATCTTTACTCCTTGCTTCATTTATTATTTAAATCCCAGCTGGACTGTGATTGCTGGCTCTCCTTTAACTTTGAACCCCCTTATTCCGTTGGAATTGCCCTGATAGACTCAGTTTCTGGGACTATTTTCTGATTATCTGTTCTCCAGAAATCATCCTTGGAAATCTCTAAGGTACAGATACCTGTCTTATGACTGATAGTCTCTCTGATCCATTCCTCAAGTCCTATAACCCCAGTTCCTTAATTAATATTTCAGCATCCTCAAAGAATGCTGCAGTTTGGTATCAGGCTTCTGAATTCATGGTTTGTCTACCTTGATGGTCTGACTAAGTGTGCATACTCCCACACTCTGTTCAGTAATCTGGGTCCTTTTATATTCTAGTATCTTTGTTCCCTAGCTTGCCATCCCCCTTGCAATCCCTTGGACAATCATGCAGTGTCCCTCCTAGAAGGGCTAGCACCTTGAACACTGCTGCCCCCTCTACAAGCAGATGCTAAGTTAAGGATACAAATGACTACAGATCTAACTCACATTGAACTGTCCATCTCAAACTGGATTCCCTGGCTGAGATTGTGCTCCAGAACTGCAGAGGACCTGACATGCTTACAAGAGGGAGGCCTCTGAACCACCCTAAACAAGGAATGCTTTCAACAACTCTGATGTTACCATATACCAAGAGAGACTTGGCCTCACCATACGTCCTTGCAACTTTTCTAATTTTATTTTTACTTATCTGCTCCAGATAGGGTTGGTCAAAATGATGGAGCTAAGACCCTTCAGGTACCTGGAGAAGATGATTCAATGATTTGAATACTCACTACAGTGTGGAAAGTAATCCCTCAGTTTCCCTGAATTGTAATACCTCAGTTTCCTTAAATTATTACAATATATCCTAAATAAAATATTATGGCCACCACCCCCTTTCCTTACCCCATTAAGCTCTGGTCAGTCTCATATTTCAGTGAGTCATAAAATGCCAGATAGCTTATCTCAAATGCCTGGGTGTCTTTTACTCCAGACTCCTGTCTCCTGTCCCTGACCTTCCTGACTCTCATCCTGTCAGAACGAAAGTTATGATGATCCTTTTGTGGAATTTTCACTTACCTAGTGTTCTGCTCCCTCTTGTCTTTGTTTCCCTGATAAATGGTGCCTGTAAAAGTCTTTGGAATAAATTGCTTGTTGCTGGATGTTTTGAGACAAGATTCCCATTCAGTTGGCTAGGTGTCAGACATCTTTTGGACATAAGACCTGTTCAATTGGTAGCCCAAATTTTCTGCTATTAAAATATTAAAAACATAATTTCTGTCTTGCCTCAGTTTTTCTGGCATTACAACAGGTCAAAAACTAGAAACTATAGTGATATGAAAAGTCATTATCTTATTTACCATTCTGCTCTACTTCAAGTCTCAGTGAGCAGTTTTAGCTTAAAGTGCCTGGAAAGAAAGCTGAAAAGGAAGAAATTGGGAGAAAAAAACATAGCTACTTTTGGCCACATTATCTCACAAATTCATGAACTCATCTTAACAGGCAGAATGGAGTTTTCCTAGGTTGCCATCTTCTAAAATATACCAATTTTGCTACCTCATCATTAACTTTAACATGAAACAGCATCAGAGATCTTGTCCTGCTTTAAAAACAGGAAATGTGTTAATATGCTGTATGTATATGCTGTTTGACAAAAAAAAAAAAAAAAAAAAAAAAAAAGGAAGACCTCTCAGGTTCTGTTTTTCTTTGGTCTTCTAACCCGATATTTGTTTCATCTTTCTAATGAGCTGCATGTTCCTGGAAATCAAAAGAGTTCACAAAGAAAAGGTTGCTAGGGGAAACCTAGTTCAAAAGTCACTAATCAATCTCTATTGTAATCCAGCTTGGGAAAAACTTCAATCAGGCAGCAGTGGGGCCAGTAACTAAAGAGAATTTTTTTCTAATCTGTTTATTTTCTAAACATGTGCATGCACAGATAATTTGACAACATTGATCCTTGCATAGTCTTGAGTTCCCCTCCCCTAGATAGCAAGAAATTCAATAAATGTTAAACATGTTAAAATATATATTAAAAGAGTAGGCAAATAAAATACAAGTGAACAACACAAAGAGTGAGAATGTTATGTTGTGATCCACATTCAGTTCCTACAGTCTTCTCTCTGGGTGTAGATGTCTCTCTTCATTACAAGATCATTAGAACTGGCATCAATCATCTCATTGTTGGAAAGAGTAACGTTCATCAGAATTGATCATCATTTAATATTGATGTTGTCATCTCTCCTTTGCCTCTCTCCAGGCCTTTCAAAATCATCCTCCTGATCATTTCTTATAGAACAATAATATGCCATTACACTCATACACCATAATTTATTCAACCATTTTCCAACTTATGGGCATCTACTCAGTTTCCAGTTTCTTGCCACTACAGAAAGGGCTGCCACAAACATTTTTGCACATGTGCGTCCCTTTCCTTCCTTTAAGATCTCTTTGGGATATATGCCCAATAGAAACACTGCTGGGTAAAAGGATATGCACAATTTGATAACTCTTTGGGCATAGTTCCAAATTGCTTTTCAGAATGGCTGGATCTGTTCACAACTCCATCAACAATGTATTAGTGTCACAGTTTTCCCACATCCCCTCCAAAATTTGATCCTATGATTTCCTGTCATCTTAGCTGATCTAAGAGGTATGTAGTGGTACTTCAAGTATCTTAACTTGCATTTCTCTGATCAATAGTGCATGCACCTTATTATTTTATTAAAAAGTTTTAATTTCTTCATCTGAAAATTGTCTATTCATATCCTTGACCATTTATCAATTGGAAAATGGCTTGGATTCCTATAAAGTTGAGTCAATTCTCTATATATTTTAGAAATGAGGACTTTATCAGAACCCTTAAATGGGAAAATGATTTCCCAATTTATTGCTTCCCTTCTGATCATTTCTGCATTAGTTTTCTTTGCACAAAAACTTTTTAACTTAAGATAATAAAAATTGACTATCTGGTATTCCATTATAGTCCCAGTTCTTCTTTGGACATAAATTCCTTCCTTCTTCAAAGATCTGAGAGATAAACTATCCTATATTTCTCTAATTTGCTTATAATATCACTCTTTATGTCTCAATCATAAACACATTTAGATCTTATCTTGGTATGTGTGGTGTTAGGTGCAGGTCACAGCCTAATTTCTTCCATACTAGTTTCCAATTTTCCCAGCAGTTCTTGTCAAATAGTGAGTTCTTCTCCCAAAAGTTGGGGATCTTTGGGTTTGTCAAACACTAGATTACTGTAGTTATTGCCTATTTTGTCCTATGATCCTAAACTAATCCATCAATCAACTAGTCTACCACATGTTTTTGTTTGTTTGTTTGTTTATTATAGTTTTTTATATACAAAACATATGCATGGGTAATTTTTCAACATTGACCCTTGCAAAAATTTCTGTTTCAACTTTTCCCCTCCTTCACTCTACCCCCTCCCCTAGATAGCAGGTAGTCCCATACATGGTAAATATGTTAAAGTATATGTTAAGTACAATATATGTATACATATTTTTACAGTTATCTTGTTGCACAAAAAAGAGCGGATTTAGAAAGAAGGTAAAAATAACCTGAGAAGAAAAAACAAACATGCAATCAAACAATAACAGAAAGAGTGGAAATGTTATTCTGTGGTCTATACTCATTTTCCAGTGTTCTTTCTCTGAGTGTAGCTGGTTCTATTCATTACAGATCAATTGGAACTGATTTGGAATCTCTCATTGTTGAAGAGAGCCATGTCCATCGGAATTGATCATTATGTAGTATTGTTCTTGAAGTGTATAATTATCTCCTGGTTCTACTCATTTCACTTAGCATCAATTCATATATGTCTCTTCAAGCCTCTCTGTATTCATTCTGCTGGTCATTTCTTATAGAACAATGATATTCCATAACATTTATATACCACAATTTATTCAGTCATTCTCCAATTGGTGGGTATCCTTTCAATTTCCAGTTTCTAGCCACCATGAAAAGAGCTGCCACAAACCTTTTTGCACATATGGGTCCTTTTTTTCCCTTCTTTAATATCTCTTTGAAATATAAGCCCAGTAGTAACATTGCTAGATCAAAGGGCATGCACAGTTTGATAACTTTTTGAGTATAGTTCCAAATTGCTCTTCAGAATGGTTGAATCCGTTCACAACTCCACCAACAATTCATCAGTGTCCAAGTTTTCCCACATCCCCTTCAACATTCGTCATTATCTTTTCCTGTCATCTTAGCCAATCTGACAGATGTGTAGTGGTACCAAATGGTTTTGATGACCACTGCTTTATAATATAGTTTTAGGTCTGGCACAGGTAGGCTACCTTCATTAGCATTTTTTCATTAATTGAATTAAATTATTATTATAATTAATTATATTATAATTATTAATAAATTTTATATTATAATTCTATATAATAATTATATTATTATAATAATTAAATTAAATTATTAAAATATTATATAAATCATTAATTAATTAAATTCTTTTGTTTGATCTTTTGTTCTTTCAGATGAATTTTGTTGTTAATTTTTCTAGGTCAGTAAAATAGTTTCTTGGTAGGTTGATTGGTATAGCACTGAATAAATACATTAGTTTAGGTAGTATTGTTATCTTTATTATATTCACTTGACCTATCCAAGAGCACTTGATATTTTTTCCAATTGCTTAGATCTGACTTTAATTGTGTGGAAAGTATTTTGTAGTTTTGTTAATATAGTTCCTACCTTCCCTTGGCAGATAGATTCCCAAATGTTTTATCCTATTAACAGTTATTTTTAAATGGAGTTTCTCTTTGTATCTCTTGCTGTTAGATTTTGTTAGTGATGTATAAAAATGCTGATTATTTATGTGGATTTATTTTGTATCCTGAAACTTTGCTAAAGTTGTGGATTACTTCTAATAGTTTTTTTTAGTTGATTCTCTCAGTATACCATCATATCATCGGCAAAGAGTGATAATTTGGTTTCCTCTTTGCCTACTGTAATTCCTTTAATCTTTTTTTCCTTCTTATTGCCAAAACTAATTTCTAATACAATACTGAATAGAAATGGTGATAGTGGGCAGCCTTGTTTCACTCCTGATCTTACTGGGAATGGTTCTTGTTTGTCTCTATTACATAAGATACTTGCTGATGATTTTAAATAGATGCTACTGATCATTTTAAGGAAAAGTGCACTTATTCCTATGATCTCTAGTGTTTTTAATAGTAACAGGTGCTGGATTTTATCCAATGCTTTTTCTGGATCTATTAAGGTAATCATATGATTTTTGTTAGTTCGGTTATTGATATAGTTAAATATGCTGATAGTTTTCCTAATATTAAACCAGCCCTGAATTCTTGGTACAAATCCCATTTGGTCCTGTGGATAATTTTCTATAGTCTCATTGCTAATTGTGTGTTTAAATTTGTCCATCAATATTCATTAGGGAAATGGGTCTATATGTTTCTTTTTTTTTGTTTTCACCCTGCCTGGTTTAGCTATCAGCATTATATCTGTGTCATAAAAGGAATTGGGTAGAACTTCTTTTCTTGTTTTTTTTTTTTTAATAGTTTATATAGTATTGGAATTAATTGTTCTTTGAATGTTTAATAGAATTCAAATGTAAATCCATTTGGCCCTGGACATTTAACTCCTTTCTGTCTCCATTCAATTTTCTCCATAGATCTATCATAATTAACTTTTCTAACATTTTGTTTACTTCCTTCTTTCTTATTTATTTTGTGTTTTGATTTATCTAGTTCTGAGAGAGCAAGGTTGAGATGTACCAGTAGTATAGTTTTGCTTTCTTTTTCTTCTTGCATCTTTCTTAACTTCTCCTCTATGAATTTGGATGCTATACCACTTGATGCATATATCTTTAGTATTGATATTGCTTCATTATTTATGATAATCTTTAGTAAAATGTAATTTCCTTCTTTATGTCTTTTAATTAGATTTATCTTTGATTTTATTTGATCTAAGATCAGGATTACTACCCTGTATTTTTTGGTTTGTTTGTTTATTTGTTTTTTACTTCACCTGAAGCATAATAGATTCTGCTCTATCCCTTTACCTTCACTCTGTATGTATCACTTTAAATGTGTTTCTTGTAAACAATATATAATAGGATTCTGGCTTTTAATCCAGTCTGCTATCCTCTAGCATTTTATGGGTGAGTTCATCCCATTCACAATCACAGTTGAAATTAACTAATTCTGTATTTCCTGCCATCTTATTTACCATAAGTTATGCTTTTCCATTTTCTTTCCCCCTCCCCTCCTCCCCAGTATTTTGCTTTTGAGGATCACCTCCCTCAAAAACTTCTCTCCCTTGAGAGCCCCCTTTCCCCTAATATTTCTGTTTTACCTTCTATTAGTTTTTCCCTTCCTTTGACCCATTTCCCTCCCACTTCCCTATAAGGTGAGACAAGTTTCTCTGTGGAACCAAGATATCTCATATTTTCTTTTGTAGCCAAATCTGTTGAGAGTAAGATTCACACAATGCTCATCCCCCTCCCTTTTTTCCCTCAATTATAATAGTGTTGTTTTTTTTTTTGTCTCTTTGCGAGATGCAATTTCTTTTATTTTACGTTCTTTTTCCTCTTTTCCCGGTATGATCCCCTTTCCACCTCTATTTTTTTCATATTATCATAATAAAATCGGAGTATACTGGCATTCTCTAAGTATACCCATAAGAAAAATATAGTTCTCAAGAGGTCTTTTCTTTTTACCTTTTTATGCTTCTCTTGAGTTCTGTATTTGGAGGTCAAAGTTTTTTGTTCAGTTTTGGTGTTTTCATTAGAAATAGGTGAAATTTGCCTATATCATTGAATGTCTATTTTCTTCCTTGAAAGGTTATGCTCATTTTAGGTGGATAGGTTCTTCTTGACTATAATCCAATTTGCCTTATGGAATATCAAATCCCAGGCCTTTTGATGCTTTAAGGTGGAAGCTGCTAGGTCCTGGGTAATCCTAATTGTGGTTCCTTGGTATTTAAATTGTTTCTTTCTGTCTGCTTGCAATATCTTTTCCTTAGTGCAATAGTTCTGAAATTTAGCCACGATATTCATTGGGGATTTAATGTTGAGGTTTCTTTCAGAAGGTGATCAGTGAATTCTTTCAATGGCTATTTTACCTTCTGATTCTAAAATATCAGGACAGTTTTCTTTTATGATTTCCTGTAAGATAATGTCTAAGTTCTTTTTTTTCATCATGGCCTTCAGGAAGTCCAATAATCCTTAAATTGTCTCTCCTGGATCTATTTTCCAGGTCAGTTGTTTTTCCTAGGAGATAATTCATATTTTCTTCTCTTTTTTTCATTGTATTTGTTTTTGTTTGACTGATTCTTGAAGTCTTATTGAGTCATTCACTTCAATTTCACAAATTGTGTTTGTCAGTGAATTGTTGTCTTTTTCATATCTCTTTTGTAGGGCATGATCTCTTTTCATTTCCACATTTTTCTTCTAAACTCTCTTTTAAGATCCTTTATGCAATCTTGCAATAAAGCTTTGTAAAAATGCGGACCAGTTCATGCCTCCCTTTGGAGATTCATCTGGAGTTGCTTTGCCTTTAGGAATCTCAGGATTTGAGGTCTGTTTTTCTCTTTTTCCATAAAAGCTGTCTATGATGAGAGTTCTTTTTGGTTTTTTTACTCATTTTTTAAGGTGTGAGGTCTGTTCAATGCAAAGGAATGAGAGCTGATTTAATTTGCCCTGGGGTACTTCTACTGATTGATTTCCAGTGCTGGGTAATGGTGGCTATGTCCAGCATGCTTCTGGGGCTTAGTGGTTTACAGTTTGCCAAATTTGGCAAATCTGTCAAAACACCTATTTGCAACTGGGACAGAGTAGCCTAAGAGGCTCACAGAAGATTTGCAAGTGCATGGAAGCTTCAATGCTCTGACTTCCCACCCCAACTCCTCACCCGGGGCCCTGTGCTATAGTCTGTGCTTGGCAGGCTGTCCACCTATCCATTTGAAACAGACCTGTTCTGATATTTTCCCAAGGTATCTTCTTCTGGGAATGTGTTGTACTCCAAATATTTGTGGATTCTTTGACTCCAAGATGAGTTTAGAGGCTTAATCTGCTGTTGGTTTGAGAGAAGGAGGTCACAGAAAGTCATATCTGCTCTCCACAATCTTGGCTCTACCCCACTCCCCCAAGATAAGCCATTGAGAACTGAAGAAGTAGAAATAGCATCACAAACACTCTTTCTATATAGCAGTGAGACAGGTGATGAAAGGAGAGTGACATCCCGTTGCTCCTCCAATACTGTCTAAGATATGATCTCCAAAATTATTTAATCCTCCACTTCCATCAGTTAAAAAATGATGTGCCTTCCATGCACACACACACATATGCACAAATTTATATATTATGCAACTTACTACTTTATTTATGTATTACATACTTAGTTACTTAACTACCATTTATTGAATGCTTAATATATGTCAGATACTAGGCCAAGTGCTGAAGTTAACTAGATAGACAAAAACACTGTCCCTGTCCTAATCTACATTTGGATAGAGGAGACAACATGTAAATTATTGTAGGTATAATATATATGTAGAAGAGATAGAAAGAAATCTAAGAGGAAAGATACTTGGGTAAAGAAGTTGAGATAGGACCAAAAAAAGTGGTATTTGAGAATTATGTGGGGAATTTAAGAAATGGAGTTCTAAACAGCATTGTGTTCCAGGTTAGGGGAAATTCTAAAGCAAAGTCACATATGGGAGATAGATATCTTTCAAATCCCACCTTCCTACTGTCCTAATCATGATAAATTTCTTATGAATTAGAAGTATCATCTTCCTATATAGGAATGTAAGAAGTTAAAGCTTATTAATTCCCTTATGATTTTCCTTTCCTAGAATTTTGTATCCTGGAATTCTCTATTGTATTTGAATCTCTCATATTGTATTTGAATGTCAAATTTTCCATTTAGTTAATGTTTTATTTTTCCAGTTACATATAAAAGTTTTCAAGATTCATTTTTGTAAGATTTTGAGTTCCAATATTTTTTCATGCCTCCTGTACTGTCCCCATTTCCAAGACAGCAAAATATGTAATATAGGTTATATATGTACAATCTCATTAAACATATTTCTATAGTATTCATGTTGTGAAATTAAAATGAGAACAAAAGGGAAAAAAAACTTGGGAAAGAAAAAATTAGATGCCACAGTGAACAGATCACTAGCTCTGTGTAAGGAGAATCTGAGCTCTAATCAACCTCAGACACTTAATATTTGCTAGCTGTATGACACTGGGCAAGTCACAACACTAGTTGCCTTGCAATAATTAAATAAATAACTAAAATAATTTTGAGAATACGAGGAAGATTCTTAGAAGCTCAGAAAATTTTAAACTTTCCAGATTTCTCCCACAAACAGCCCAAATTTATGTCTCAGAGTGAACATAGACTGGTAAAAAATAAATATTGGGATGGAGCATGGTTACTTTTGGGACAGGATAGAGTGAAGAATTGGAGGTCTCAGTACTGGAAGACTGAAGGAACCTCTGCTAATTAGCAACACCAGGCCCAGGTGTGTTGCTAAGACATGACCTAGAGTGAAAAGAAAGAAATAAGCCCAGGATGTGCAAAAGCAGTGGAGGGGGGACATATCTAACTGCAGGCACTTGCAGGAGTGTGGAGTTTTTGGTTTGGCCTTCCAGGTCAGAGGGAAGAGCTGAAGTGAAGGTTAAATTCGCACCATTCCCCCAAACTCTGAGTCAGAAGTGCTTATCCTAGCAGTTCTCATTTAGAAATGAATGGCCAAAAAAGAGCCCAAACATAGAAACTATGTGGGACTGCACTCCATTCTCACACTAGTGTGAGAGCACTTTCCTGCTCCCCCTACAAATTGTCCTGGTCTAGAAAATTGTTTCACAAACGTTTTGTGCGTACTTCTGCTCTGAACTTTATTTCACATAAATATTTAAAGGTATTTGCAGGAGTTTGGGGGACAACTCAGATAATCTGCCTTTACTCTGTCATCTTGGCTCTATATCCCTCTTTTTTATATTTCTTTTGGGAATTAACCCTTTTGATAACTGTCCCTCCCTTAACACCAAAGCTTTATAATTTTGAACCACTCTCCATCCACTCACTCCTTCCCTAGTGCCTTAAAATTACTAAGGACTTTCCACCTTTGCACAGCTTTTCATAATGGATATATACTAAGCTATTTTGTCACTGGTATATACTTCCTCTCTTTCCATTCATTTTTCATACGCTTACAATCTTGCTTTAGGCTTCATTGTTCATTTGAAATTGCTTGTTCCAAGGATATTTAACATTTTTTCAAACTTACTTGTTGTAATTTATAATTAAACTTCAAACACAAACATTCCATGCTCAAAAAAATGCAGAACAATTATCATACATGGAATTACAGTTGTGTTATGTACAGTTTGAATTTTAAAAAAACATTATTACTTTCAAAGTTGCCTTATTTAGTTTAACCTCTTCATAAAAATTCTTGTCTATAAATTTTTCTCCAGTCCAAGATGGAATGAATAATCTCAATGAGATTTGTCTTTTAATTTCTTAATCATTATTTGCTCTGGTCTCCTTCTTTGTTATTGCTGGAGAAAAATGAGAGAACTATAATCCTGTGTCATCTACACAAGGATTGAGCTCTTTCAATGATCTTTCTAATCCTAATGCTGGCCTTATCTTTGTCCTTGTCCTTTTTAACTTCTGTATTTGATGTACTTGATCATCTCCTCCTAGAAATACTCAATTTTTGGAGGTTTCCTTTCTCTTTACATATTAATCATATGAATTGGTTCCCCCCATTCCTATATTATCATCCAGTTTTATGTTACAAAAGCTTTTATTAATAATTTTATTGATGAGTCGTTGTTTAACATATTTTTGATTTGTACTAATTGTGTTATCTAGTTGAATAATAAAATTATATTGGTGGAACCTAAAGAATAATGGTTTTGGGTGGTTGCAAACCTAGAGAGTGCCTCAAATCTAAGTTGGCCTGGTTTTGAGATCCATTTTGTGAGTTGCAGAAGGCTATCTTGTCTAATCCAGGTGTCTAAACAGTGGATACACCCTTATTCAAAAACAGAATATTAGTTTTGCAACTATATTTTACTTTATTAGTCAGGTAAAAGATACAATTAGTCCACAATAGAGGCATTTAATGAGGTAGAATGGAAAGAAAAGTAGAAATTAAGTATTTCTCCCTTTAAAATGGTTCAATTTTTTCAGGTTTAAGTTCTATATATATGTAATGCCAAAAATGTAGATGTTTTATGCATACTTGGTTCTAAATGTTCATCGAATTTTACAGAAATGAAGTGTACGAGTGTGAACATTAAAGCAAATGAAATCCTTGGAAAAAAAACGAATATAGTGTGGAGGAGAAAATTTTAATCAGGGAGGATTTTTGCATAGGAGAGAAAAAGAACTGTAAAATTTGTTTCTGTGATTAATGGGATATTAGTAAGAAAATAAAATAAGATAGAGCAAAAAGTTCAAAGATATTCATTTTTTCTTTGACTAATCTTTACTAATTTTTTAACTTTTTTTTAAACATTTTTACTTTTACTTTTTTTTTTTTTTTTTTTACATTTACTAATCTTTTACTAATATTTTTCCTGAACATCAATTGCTTCACAGCTTGGAAATCAATGCAATCTTTTTCAATGTATCTCTAAATGCTTGAATTACTTGTTTATTCCTCAGGGTATAAATAAATGGGTTCATTACCGGTGCCACTGAGGTTGCAAGTAATGACACTATCTTATTCAAAGCCACCCCTTCTTTTACAGAAGGTTTGATGTAGATGAAAATGCAGCTTCCATAGGTCATGGAGACAACAATCATGTGAGAAGAACAAGTAGAAAAGGCTTTTTTTCTTTGCTCAGCTGAGGGGAATCTCAGAATAGTCCTGACAATATATGCATAAGATAGAACCACTAATACTAAAGAGATAATGAGGATGAACACAGCAAGGGCTAAAATCATGCTTTCTAGGAGTTGTATATCAGAACATGCGATCTCCAGCAATGGTGTGACATCACAGAGAAAATGGTCAATGATGTTGGAGTCACAGAATTCTAGCTGAAGACCTACACCAAATGGTGGAAGCAGGATCATCAACCCAGATACCCAACAGCCCAAGAGGAGTTGGTTACAAACTCTGTTGTTTATGATGGCTTCATAGTGCAGAGGTTTGCAGATAGCCACATAGCGGTCATAAGACATTGCTGCCAAGAGAAAAAATTCTGAGATGCCAGAAAGGATTACAAAAAATAATTGAGTAAAACATGCATTATAGGTCATAGTATCATCCCCAGTTAACATGTTGTACAGGAATCTGGGAATACAGACAGTTGTGAATGACAATTTTAAAAAGGAAAAGTTTCTGAGGAAAAAGTACATGGGGGTTTTAAGGTGGGGATTCACCAGAGTGAGGGTGATGATGGTCAAGTTTCCAGTTACACTCAGAATATAGGTCAAAAACAGAAAAATTAAAAGCAGAACCCGCATCTGTGGATTATCTGTCAGTCCCCGAAGAATGAATAATGTTATGCCTGTGTGGTTTCCCATTTCTGAATTCTGTCTTTTGATGGACCTGAGAGAGAGAGTAAGACTGAAAGAGAGAAAGAGAATGACAAATAGAGAAAGACAGACAGACAGACAGACAAGATACAGAGACAGAAAAAGATGGAAGACAGAGAGAAATTGGGAGACAGACACAGAAATAGAAAGAAAGAGGTGACAGAGAAACAGAGTCAGAAAAAGAGAAAGAGGGAGCAAAAGACAGAGGGAGACAGAGACAGAAACAGAGAGAGAGAGAGAGAGAGAGAGAGAGAGAGAGAGAGAGAGAGAGAGACAGGAACACAAAGAGACACATAGACAGAAAGAGATGGAGACAGAGATACAGAAAGAAAATAGAGATTAAGAGAGAGACAGACAGAGACAGCGAGACAGAGGGACAGATATAGAGATAGAGACAGATAGAGACATACAGAGAGATAGAGATAGATAAAGAAACACAGACACAAAGACAGAAAGAAGAGGGAGACAGATTCAGAGATAGAGAGATAGACAAAGACAGAGACACAGAAAGAGGCAGAAAGAGGGAGAGAGAGAGACAGAGAGAGACACAGAGAGAGACACACACAGGAACACAAAGAAAGAGACACACAGAGAGACAGATAAATAGGGAGACAGAGAGACAAAGGAACAGACAGAGAGAAAGACAGAAAGACATAGAAATAGACAGAAACAAGAAACAGAGAGAGAAAAAGAGACAGAGAAAGAGACAGAGAAAGAGAGACAGACAGACAGAGACAGAGAGAAAGAGAAACAGGCAGAGAAATTTTCAGAGGAAGGGGAAAAGGGAGAGAGAAAGAGAGGGAGGGGAGTTAGAGTTTAGAAGAGTCATCATAAAATTTCAGCAATATAGTTTAGATATAAATGATTACAAGGTTCTCTTGAGCCATATTTATTTAATTGACTAAATAAAAAATCATGTTGTGTTATCCTCAGTGACTTTGAGCTCTGTATCAGCTAACCAAGCACAGCATTTTTTAAAAAGATTTTTGTCCTCGATCCTTCCTTCCTTTTTTGAATTCAGGTCCTCATGACTCCAGGGCCACCTGTGTTCTATTCCTGTGCCATCTACCTGCTCCCAAAATGTTTTTTTTTCAATAAATATTAATTCATGATATTCAGTAGCTAAACAAATATTTCCCTTCCCTTATTTGTTATTTTTTCCATTCTGCATTCAAATAGATTTCTGTAAGCAACCCCAATTAGTTATTGAAATACCCTTTCCTTGACTTTTGTAATATATTATCTACCAAGAACCCTATGAAGTTCCCCCCTGAGCCTGAAGAAATGGAGATTCACTGTGACAGCTAAGGTAGTTTGGGTCATCTTGGGCTATGTGACCATTTCACATAATGCAGAATACAATGTCAAAGGCCACTCACTCTGATCCAGGTTGACTGGAATCTAATTAGATGAAAAATGAAATATTTTCCCCATCAGCAGAACTTCAAAAAATATCTTTAGAGAGCATTTTTGCCAACAATGTAGCCACCAACAGGCTTATTTCTCAATCTACCTATCTCATCTTTTTATAAGCCCCATCTCCAAGATATGGACAGAAGACAATCTTCTGTTGTACTATATGTACCCTAGTGTATTTCTCCTCTCCCTGACTAGTGAATGTCTTACTTTCAAAGGTGCCTTTCCATCCTCCCTACACTTTTTCCTCTCTGAGCCATTACATTAGCTAAACATTAGCTGGAAAGGATATTTTAACTAATTTATACTTTTGTACAATTAAGAAATTATTTTGTGTTTTAATCCTCTCAGAAATTCTTATGCGTTTAGTGACTAAGCATGCTGATTTACATAAAATTGTGAAATTTTAGTAAATGTGCTGCATGACAGTGGGGAGATTGCTTTTGATGAGAGGTTATAGTGGACCCCTCAAATTTCAAAAAGCAGTATGTAATCCATGTTGCTATGATGCTGGCCTTGTGAAATTACTCTGCCCTCAGAGTACATGTCAAGGGTCATATGATACAAAATAAGAGTAGCTTCTTAGAAATTGTTATTATTTTCTGTCTTAAACTTAAATTGTAATTGATAAATTTTCCCTTATTCTCTTTTTTCTTACTCTCCTTCAAAGGACTGATTTCTAGAACTACTATATCCCTAAAAATAGAGAAAAATATTGCTATAGCAAGCTATTATTTCACTTACTTTCCTGTCCATTCTAGTGGTCTCTGTGAACAATGTTAGCCTAAATGTCTCTAGAAAAACTCAAACCATACTTTGATGAAAATTAAAGGAATTAATAGAAAATCATATGCCTACCTTTGGCCACATAATCTCACAATTTCATGACATCACCCTAAAAGGAAGATTGGAGGTCTTCCTAGGTCCTCATGTTCTAGAATATAATAGTCCTCTCTTTCACAAATATAAAATTATGCAAGATCAGAGATTTTATCCTGCTTTAAAGGCAGGAAGTATCTTGTTATGCTGTATGACGCTGAAAACAACAACACAGAACCATTAAAAAGAGAATGGTTTCTCAGGTCCTACTTTTCTTTGGATCTCTGATCTAATTTATCAAAAGCAGGGAGACAGGATTCCCTCCAATCTATACCTTAACTGCAGAGGATATTTGTTTCCTCAATCTAATGTGCTTCAGATGCCTGGGGAACAACTGAATTCACAAACAAAAGGCCCCTTAGGAAACCCAAGCTTAAAAGTCACTAATGAATCTCTATTGTAATCAACTTGAGCAAAACACTTAAAACAGGCAGCTGTGGGTCCAGTCGCTATACAAAGTGAAGAAGTGAAGAAGTAGAAATAGCATCAGAAACAGGCTTGCTATATAGCAGTGAGACAGGTGATGGAGGGAGAGTGATATCTCATAGCTATAAGATAGTGATTTCTAAAATTACTTAATCCTTCACTTCCATCTGTTAAAAAATGAGGATGCCTTCCAAACATACAACCACATTTATAAATTATGCAACATACTACTTTATTAATGTATTAAATAATCAATTAGTCAACAGGATTTATTAAATGCTTAGCATATGTCACTTACTAGGTTGGTTGGTGAAGTTAAAGAAGAAGGACAAAAATGCCATCCATGTTCTAATAGACATTTTGATGAAGGAGATGACATGCAAATAACATATAACATATAGACAGAGGAGATAGCAAATGCTTAGAGAAGTTGAGAGAGAACCAGAAAAGGCTTCTTGCTGAAGGTGGTATCTTTCTTTGAATTGTCTCTGATTGCCCCTGGAGGACCAGTGTTCTGCCCCCACTCATTTATGTTTTTTTTAATTACTCTGTTCTCCATCATGAGCAATTTTTTTCTTATTTATGGGGGAAATCTGGAGAGATTAACAGTTTCCCACCTACTTCAGTATCTTCCCAAAATCCTGTCCAAAAACTAAATAATCTCATCCTCAACAATGAGTGGGTCGAACAACAAATCATATGAACAATAAATAGTTTCATTAAACAGAATAATAAGACAACATAGCAAACTTTATGGGATTCCTCTAAAACGGTACTCGGGGGATATTTTGTATTTCTAAATGCTTACATCAATAAGGTAGAGAAGGAGAAGTTAAGTGTATTGGGTCTGCACCTAAAAAAAAAATTAAAAATTACAAACTAAAAATTCCCAATTAATAAATCCCAAACATGAAAGCCTGAAAATCAAAGGAGAGATTAATAAATTTGATACTAAGAAAATTTTTTTAAATTTTTGAATAAAATAAAGTTCTAATTTTATTAGCACTCCAGTAACATCAGAAAACCTTTGATTAATTTGATTTTGAAAAAGAAAGAAAACCAATTTACCAAATCAGCATCCATGAAAAAGAAATTATGGAAATAATTAGGAGCTATTTGGCCAAATTTCATGTCAATAAATCTCACAATCTAATGGAAAAGATGAATATTAATAAAAATATAAATTCCCAGATTAACAGAAGACAAAATAAAAGGCTTAAATAACCTTATTTTTGAAAAAAGAAATTAAACAACTAATCAATGTAATCCTTATGAAAAAGTTTGGAGGGCCAGATGGATTCACAAATTAATTCCACCAAATCTTTAAAGAACATTGAATTCCAATACTATATAAACAATGTGAAAAAAAAAATGAAGAATGAGTTCTGCTAAAATCCTTTTATTACACAAATATGGTGCTGATTCTCAAGCCAGGGAGCAGCAATGCAAAGAAAGAAAATTATAGACCAATTTTGCTCACAAATATTGATGCAAAAATATTAAATAAAGTACAAAAAAAATAGATTTCAGCAAATTAGCAGCAAGATTCTTCATTATGATCAAATGGGCTTTATACCAGGAATGCAGAACTGGAGCAATACTAGGGAAAGGATTGGCATAATTGACCACATCCATAGCAAGACCCACAGAAATCAATGAATATCTTAATAGTTGTATAAAAGGCCTTTGAGGACTTTCCATGCTATACCACTTGGTGCATATATGTTTAGTATTGATATTGACAGTATAAATAACCAAATAAACAAAAACACATAATATTTCAAGAGATTAAGAAAAAGAATTTTATAAAATCCAACATCCATTCCTATTAAAAAACACTAGAGAGTATCTAAATGCCAAGGGAAAGTCAGGAACTATATGAGCAAAACTACAAAACACTTTCCACACAAATAAAGTCAGATCTAAACAACTGGAAAAATATTAAGTGCTTTTGGATAGGTTGAGCAAATATAACAAAGATGACAATACTACCTAAACTAATGTATTTATTTAGTGCTATACCAATCAAAATCCCAAGAAACTATTTTACTGACCTAAAAAAAAGTAACAAAATTCATCTGGAAGAATAAAAGATCAAGAATTTCAAGGGAAATAATGAAAAAAAAAAAAAAAAGCAAATGAAGGTGGCCTACTATACCAGATCTAAAAGTATATTATAAAGCAGCAGTCATTAAAACCATTTTGGTATGGGTTATGAAAAAGAGCAGTTGAACAGTGAAATATGTTAGGTTCTCAGGATAAAAAAAAAAATCTAGTTTTTGACAAACCCAAGACCCCAGCTTTGGGGATAAAAATTAATTATTTGACAAAAACTGCTGGGAAAACTGGAAACTAGCAGAAACTAGCCATTGACCCACATCTAACAATATAAAACAAGATAAGTTGAAATGGGTTCATGATCTAGATATAAACAACGAGATTATAAACAAATTAAAAGAACATAGGATAGTTTACCTCTCATATCTGTGGAGGAGGATGGAATTTGTGACCAAAGAAAAACCAGAGATCATTATTGATCACAAAATACATCATTTTGGTTATATTAAGTTAAATTTTTTTTGTACAAACAAAACTAATGCAGATAAGATTTAAAGGGGTGCAATAAACTGGGAAAACAGTTTTACATTCCAAGGTTCTGATAAAGGCCTCATTTCTAAAATATATAGAGAATTGATTCAAATTTATAAGAATTCAACCTATTCTTCAACTGATAAATGGTCAAATGATATCAAGAGACAATTTTCAGATGAAACTGAAACTCTCTCTAGTCATATGAAAAGGTGCTCCAAATCATTATTCTCAGAGAAATTAAAATTAAGACAACTCTGAGATACCACTACACACTTGTCAGCTTGGCTAAGATGACAGGAAAAGATAATGATGAATGTTGGAGGGGATGGGGGAAAACTGTGACATTGATATATTGTTGGTGGAAGGGATCCAATCATTCTGGAGAGAAGTTTGGAATTGTTATCAAACTGTGCATATATACCCTTTGAAGAAGCAGTGTTTCTACTGGGCTTATGTCCCAAGAAGATCTTAAAGGAGGGAAAGGGACCCACATGTTCAAAAATGTTTGTGGCACCCACAAAAATGCCATTACAAAAATGTAGTGGCAAGAAACTGGAAACTGAATGGATGTCCTTTAATTGGAGAATAGCTGAATAAATTATGATATATGAATGTTATAGAATATTATTCTTCTATAAGAAATGACCAGCAGGATGATTTCAGAAAGGCCTGGAGAGACTTACATGAACTGATGCTAAGTGAAGTGAACAAAACCAGATCATTATGCACAGCAACAATAAGATTATACGATGATCAATTTTGATGGATATGTCTCTCTTCAACAATGAGATGATTCAAACAAATTCCAATTGTTCAGTGATAAAGAGAGCCATCTATACCCAGAGAGAGGACTGTAGGAACTGAATCTGGTTCACAACATAACATTTTCATTCTTTTTATCATTTCTTCTTTTTCTTTTCTTCTTTTTTTCCTCCTTCTTCTTCTTCTATTCTTCTTTTTCTACTGGTTTGATTTTATTTTTCTTGTACAGCACAATAATTATATAAATATGCATGCATATATTGGATTTAACATATTTCTACCATGTTTAACATATATTGGACTTCTTGCCTTCTAGGGAAGAGCATGGAGGAAGGGAGGGAAAATTGGAGCTAATGTTAAAGAATGCACACACATATGTTTTGAAAAATAAAAATAAGGCCTATGATAAAATACAATGCCCATTCTTATTAAAATACTAGAAATCAATCATAGGAATAAATGTTGTTTTCCTTTAAATTATATCTAAAGTCATCAGAAGGCATTATATGTAATGGGGATATGGTGGAAATGGTCTTAAGAGATAAAGGAAAGATGCCAATTATCAACATTAACATTCAATATTGTACTAGGAGTGTTAGCTTTAGCAATAAGAAAAGAAAAAGTGGTTGAAGGAATTAAAACAGACAATGGATAAAATAAACTATTACTATGATGGTATCCTTTGAGAATCCTAGAGAATGAACTAGAAAATTACTTGAAATAATTAACAACTTTAGTAAAGTTTCAGAATATAAAATAAACCATAAAACATTGAAATATATGTGTGTGTGTATATATATATACACACACACACATATATATTATATATATATATATATGTCTTCCAAAGTCCAGCCTTAAAAAGAGAAATTTCATTTAAACTCCCTACAAATAATATTAAATTATTTGGGAGTCTACCAGGAAATGTATGAACACAATTACAAAAAAACTTTTCACACAAATAAAGCAATATTTAAATAGTTGGGAAAATATTAATTGCTCATAGGTAGACTGAACTAATATGATAATTATGTAATATATTGTATTAGAATATAGAATAGAATAAAATTCTGATAATTCTACTTGAATAAATGTTCTTTTGAATGGTATACCAATCAAACTACCAAGAAATTAATTCAAATAGCTAGAAAAAATAATAAAAAATATGGAAGGATAAGTTCAGTATATCAAGGAAATTAATGGGGAAAAATGCAGGGAAGATACTTCAGCCACACCAGATCTAGAACTATGTAATAAAACAGCATACTTTTGATAGCGGCAAAGAAATATCATCTTTGATCAGTGGAACATGGTAAAAGAATATTGTAATATAATTTATGATAAACCCCAATGCTAAAACTTCTGGAAGAAGAACTCATTTTTTTATGTTAATCATGGTAGAAATATATATTATATCCAACGTATGCATACATATTTATACAATTATCTTGCTATAAAAGAGAAAATCAAACCAGAAAAAAATGATCAAGAAAATAAAATGCAAGTAAACAATAACAAAAATAGTGAGAATGCTATGTTGTGAACAGCACTCAATTCCCAAAGTCCTCTAGGTGTAGTTGGCTCTCTTCCTCACTGAACAATTGGAACTTGTATGAATCATCTCATTGTTGAAGAGAGCCACATCTATCAGAATTGATCATTGTATAATATTGCTGTTGCTGTGTACAATGATCTCCTGGTTCTGCTCATTTTACTTAGTATTGGTTCATGAAAGTCTTTTCAGGCCTCTCTGAAATCATCTGAAATTTTTGGAACATAGACTAGTCCCTTTTTTTTCCTTTAATAATAATAGATTTTAATTTTTCTAAACATATAAAGGCCTAATTCTTTTAATTACCTGTAGATATAATTCTAGGACCTACATTTTTTCATTGTGGCTGCTGTTAAGTCCTATATAATTCTAAATGTAGTTCCTGTATATTTCAATTTTTTTTTCTTTTATTCTTGCAAAATTTTCACTTTGATCATGCTATTTTGAAATTTGGCAATAATATTGCTTTGTGTTTTCCACAAAGAATCTCTGTGAGGTAGTGTTCATTGGATTTTTTTTTCCTTTTTCTATTCATTTTTATTTATTTATTTTTAATATAGCAGTTTATTTACAAGTTATATGCATGGGTAATTTTACAGCATTGACAATTGCCAAACCTTTTGTTCCAATTTTTCCCCTCCCCTAGATGGCAGGTTGACCAATACATATTAAATATGTTAAAGTACAAAATAAATACAATATAAGTATACAGATCATTGGATTTTCTTCTGTTTATACTTTCTTTTCATGTGCTATCACTCCAGGACAATTTTCTTGTATTATTTCTTGTATTATCGAGTTAAGTTGCTTCTTTTTTTGGTCACAGCTTTCAGATAATACAATTATTCTTTCTTTTTTTCTTAATCTGTTCTTGAGCTCAGTGTTTTTCTTATGTTTCACATTATGTTCTATTTTTTCATTTTTTATAACCTAATTTTAATTACTTGATCTCTCATAGCTTCACAGTCTTCCTCTTGTCCATTTCTAATTTTCAAAGAATTATTTTCATCTTTGAGACTTCATACCTTAACTTTTTTCATAATCTTCTTGTTTTTGTTTTTTTGGTTTTTTTAGTTTTCCTCAATGGGTCCTGAAATGGACAGAGCACTGGCCTCCTCTCTTCTCCCTCTGTCTTAGGTTAAAGGGCCTGGGGCTCTCAGAGAAAGGTCTGCTCAGCTAGATTAAAGGAGGTGTTTTGCACTTCAAAGTGCCTGCTCAACAAGGAGGGGTATCTGTTAGATAACCCCATCTATAAACTATGTTAAACATCTGCCACTGTATCTTTCATCCTGTAAAGTGGAGTCCCTGTTTAAGGTAATGTTAATTGTGTTATGTTGATTGTGGTCTATGTTCTGTGTGTTCTGTGTGATTTGTCTGTCTAAAATGTGCCAAATGTGTGTAAATGTGGCAAAACGTGCCAGCAAGGGTGAAACAGAATGCTTATAAGGCTGTCCCTACTTCAGTTGGGCAGGGAACCATGCCAAAATCCCACTGGAGGTCCATCCTGGCCATGCAGACCATCTAGGCCAGTTACAAATAAATTATTTCTAAATTATGAATTACTATAGCCGTCTTGAATTTTATTGCCTAGGCTATTTCACTTGGAGGTCCCCTGAGATAAACCTTTGGCTTGGTCTGACAGCCAGTCCCTCTCTCCCTGGAGGGCGAAAGAGATTATGGATCCTCTGGGGTGGTTGCCAAGAGACCTTTCTTGGCCTCTAGTATTCAGTAATGTCTTTTCTGCGGACCAGGAGAGTGAGACCCAAATTTTGAATTTGGTCCAAAATTGGCATAAAGCATTCTAAAAGCCAGTTCTGGTTAATAAGATTTTTGAGGGACCCCTGCAGCGCCTAACTATCCTGCAGCCGCCTGCCTGGTCTGTTGAGTACTCTTGTGTGTATAGCAAGAGGGCCTAGCTGGACACAGTGTTGATGGACCCTTGCTGACCCCCATGGGACGCCATTGTGAGGGTCCTGATTTGGTTCTGTTTGTGTGAGACTAGTCTGTCTGTTGTGTTGGTTGTGGTCTATGTTCTGTGTGTTCTGTGTGATTTGTCTGTCTAAAAACTTTGTTAAGAACAACGTTGCAATGATGCTTAGTATAAAATTATGATTTCTAACTTTTAATCTGTTGCCTTAATTCATAAGCAGCAACAGGATTAAAAAAAAAAAAAGAAAATGTAAAAGGTGAAAATGGAGCTCTGCATGTGTCTGTGTGTGTGTGTGTCTGTTTGCTTTGTGTTTTGTGTTCTGTGTTAAAAGTTAGCAAGCTTGTAAGAGATCAGAATTCAGCCTCTGTGTTGCAGGCTTAGAAAATATCAAGAAGTTTGAAAAATCTTTCTCTCTCCCTCTCTCTGTCTCTGGCTGACTGCAGCAGCCTGTGAGAAAAAGGGAGAAAAAGGAGCGAAGGGAAGAAATAAAAAAAAAAAATAGATTGAAAGGGATTTGAAAGTTTGAAAAGTTTAATGTATATATAGAGAGAGAAGAGCAGCGTGCTAACATTTAAAGAAAAGAAGTTTGAATGGAATAGCTAGGCATTCTCTGTGAAGGCAGAAAAAAGCACTAAACGTGTTTGGAAGTTCACAGAAGCCCCTTTGGATTCTGGAAGGGAAAAAGGCAATTCAAGGTGAAACTAATTTCTCTCAGGGGGTGGAGGTACTGGGCAAAAAAAAAAAAAAAAAAAAAAAAAGCCCGTAGTCTGTTTTGCTGATTTAAGAGCTTTGTTAAGTTTTAAGAACAGATTAAGAAATTTGGGTATTGGTTGTTTGAAAATTTGCTTGTGATTTTAAACTTTTTTTAACCTG
This sequence comes from Sarcophilus harrisii, assembly GCF_902635505.1. NCBI lineage: Eukaryota > Metazoa > Chordata > Mammalia > Dasyuromorphia > Dasyuridae > Sarcophilus > Sarcophilus harrisii. The sequence goes on along the minus strand of NC_045430.1, from coordinate 85,742,626 downwards.
TTGTACTAAATGGAATTTGGATGTTTTAAACGGAAGGGAAAGTTTTTGTTTTTTGTTTTTTTTTTTCCTTGAAACAGGCAATAAAATATTATTGAAACTCAGGCAGGGAAGGAATTTGATTAAGAATTTTTGGATGGTTCTGAGAAAAAAATTGTGAGAAATGATTTTTCTATAGTTTTTGGGCTAGATTTGTTTATTCTGAGTATAAGATCTTGGAATTTGTTTGAATATTGATAACTTTCTTACTAAAAAGGAAGGCAGAAGAAAAAAAAGAGAGAGAGAGCAATAGAATTCCAATTTAGCCTGGGCTGGGTCTTGGAAGCTCTGCCAGGAGATGCTAATTACTGTCAGACAACACTCAGGTAGATAAGAAAAAAGCATTTGTAAGAGCCCTGTATTAGTCTGGTTCAGAGTTTGTTACCTTCTGAAATATATTATTAACATAAGTTATACTTTAAATCCAGCTCTGCTGGACATGTGTGGGTTTTGTGGAGGTTTGGGCTATTCACTATAGTATGAATCTTACAGGTTTTTGAAGAAAAATGGAAAGAGGAATACAGGTGATTTAGGAAGGACTGATTTGTAGGGGTAATTAGAGGTTTGTATGGTTTTAGGAACGTGAAAGAAAGACTTTTGGGAGAAGGTGAAGAGGTGGGGGGGGGGGAGGGAGCCACCCACCCCCACTGCCTTATACTACCTGGGCAAAGGAGCATCTGGGTAGAAAAATTCTTTAAGGAGATTGTTCAACTATATAACTAGGGAGAAAGAGAAAGTTGGAAATGGGTGGGTTGGGGAAGAAACCTGATGTTGGGAAACTGATGGGCTAAATCTTGAAAAGGATCCCCATGTAGGAAACTGAGTGGGGAACCTGAGGGAAGTTTTTTTGTTTTTTTTTCTAGAGGGCAGGAGTGGGGGAAGAGTGGCCACGTGGAATTCTCTCCTCCCCTCACCCCCCTGAGTAAGTTTCTGCCATTTTTTCTTATCTGATTACAGCCAGTGCAGAATACTATGATCTTTAAGGACATGCTTACTTTTAGATTAATTGAATATTTGTTTCTTGATACATAAATGTTTTCTTATTTAAGGAATATGGTCATAAATGTGATCCATACTTTGATACGAATATTTCAAAAGTTTAATTGCTATGTTAAGAAAACTTTCTTGAATTCTTTTATGTGAAATTGGGTATTCTGTATAAATTTAAATTGATTGTATTGGGTCATCCTGAGATTATTTAAAGGGCCTCTGAAAATGATAGTTTTTTTCCTTTGTCCTTTTGAAAATATTTCTGTTATGGACAATATGCAATTTGGGATATTTTTCTATGTACTGGGTATTTTAAAAGCAAAATGATTGCATGTATAATGTTCACTCATGTAACATCTACTTAGATATGATAATTGTTCTAAGTTGTGAACTTACTGAGACAAAATTTCTTTCTCTTATTATTATAGGGTTATGGTAAATCTTTATTTAAGATTTATCAGAAATTTGATTAATGGAATCTGTTATTGGAGGTAAAATTTCTTGGATTTATAGTTAAATAGTTAATGTTATTTGGGAGTTTTAAAGCTCCACCCTCTGACAGGTAGTGGGATGATTAATTGGAATAAAACTGGGTTAAAGCTATTTTATTCTGTATGTGCTGAAGATTGAATTTTGACTGCTTATGTTATATTATAATTATGTTCTTGCATTTTTTTCCTTCTGTAACTGATCTCTATGATCAGAGCAATGGTCAAGAAAACCTGTTAATGCAATTGATTTATGTCATGCCTTACTATTTTCATTCTGCTTATATGTAATCATTGAATGCTTAGGCAACTAAGTATTTAGCCTGGTCATCTGTCTGTTACTGCATGTTTGTGTTTTGTTTCTTTAAGGTTTCTACATGATAAGAGGACAATTAACAGGAGTCTGTAAGACTGCACCCATTTGCCTGGCCTGTAAAGCGAACTTATCTCTTCACATGGGAAACTGATGGCCTCCTCATATTTTGCAGCAATCTGGTGAACTGAGTCTTTCTATCTGAGACTGATCTAATCTTTATTTGTTAGATCTGTGTTTTTTTTTTGTTCTAGATTTTGGTCAAATTATATTGGCTTGCTTCTGGAACCTAGATCAGCTTTGTCAGCATGACACACCCACTCTCTCCATGGAATGAGAGCTTCCTATCACTTCACAGCCTGAAGCAGCAGTTTTAAAATGAGACCATGGACTGGACCCGGCATCTAGTGTACTTTGGACTGATATGAGGGACTTTGCAAATGGTTGATGACTGACTGTTAAACCTTGCCTGGATCATCTATTACTGTGTGTTTAAGATTTGGGATGGGATTTGTTAAAACTGTAATTATTGCTGTTATGTTTGAGAGATTTTTAGGAAATGCTACTGTAGTAGTCTGTTATGTATAGGGATTTTGATTTGCTCTTGGGATTTATATGGGGAATGGTCATTTGATAATTCCTTTCCGTGAGGAAAAAAAAAGGGAAAGGGGGGGAGGAAGAGATAGAACATTGGGGAAACTGGTGTATTTTATTTTCAAAATACCTGTAAGAATGGGAACCCCTAGCTCCTATTCATTTGCCTTAGGCACTTCTGCCCCACCCCCTATCTCACTAGTTCAGATTGAATTTGGATGCTTTAGAATTCTTTATTTTGTTAAATTTGCCCTGGCAGACTCAGTTTTAGGGATTATTTTGGTTAGAAAGTTTTAGAAATCAGACACCTGATTTGGGACTAGCAGTCTGTCTGATCTGTTTTTCTTCAGTTCTGTAACTCTAGTTCATTAAATATTTCAGTATTTCAAATGAACCTTGAAGTTTGGCATAAGGCACTTAAATAGTTTGGGGTTTGCCTGCCTTGATGGTCTAACTGTGCATAATCTGCTCTGCAATCTGATCCTTTCTGCAGCCCTGTCTGTTTCTCTGGGCAGGGATAGGTGAAGCTACTCCAAACCTCACTCTTATCCCATGGAGAGATCTACCTCTCTGAATGGGTCTGAGCTCTTGGGCCCTGCTGCTCTGTAAGTAGAGATTGAGTTAAATGCACAAATAACTCACAGTGAACTGTCCATCTCAAACTGGATTCTCTGGCTGAGATGGTGCCTCAATTATAAAAAACTTGACATGCTTGCAACAGGGAGCCTTTGTCCTGCTGTTAACTCTGGGGTTATCAGGAAGAGACCTGTCCTTGCATTTTTCTAGTTTTATTTAATGTTGGGCCACAGTTTTCTTTAATTAACCTGACTCAGTTTCCCTAAATTGTTCAGTCTCAAGCTTCCTTAACTGTTCTGCCTGCTCCCCTTAGTTGCAACTCCCTTCTGGTTCATTAAGGACTGAGGGCCACTTGCTCTAAGGATATAAAATGTTAATGTGAGACTTAAGATAAGGTGGAGTCCAGACCTCCTGGCTCCTATCAGAATTCCCAGTGTCTCCCACCACACTGTCAGAACCAGATCCATAGCCTGTTTCTACTCTCTGTGTTCTGACCCTGGCCCTGCCTTGGTTTACCCCTGTGGTTGTGCCATGTGCGTGTATACATGTCATTGAGAACTCACATTCACCACTGGATACTTTGAGAATAGAGTCCTGTCCAGTCAATCAAACTCTCCCGTTCATAGAATATTGGGAGCTCTCTGATCTCTGTCTTGTCTCAGTTTCTCCAGCTACATTTGCCTTGTTAGCTCTCAGGTCGATGCAGACATTAGGACCCTAGAGGGTCTCCTTACTCATCTAGGGAAGTCAGTGGGCTCCCTGGCGGAAGTTGTGTCACAGAACCGCCGTGGATTAGATGCGCTGTTCATGAAGCAAGGGCTCTGTGCATGGCACTGGGAGCATCTTGTTGCTTCCATGCAAATCTGTCGGGTGTCATTAGGGAATCTCTTGCTTCCCTGTGTAAGCAGTTAGATGACCAGGAAGCCAGTCTTGGGGGTTCAATCAGTCACTCTATGATTGGCTGACCACCCTCCTCGGGAGTTACAGGCCCAGTCCTCTTGTTCCTTCTCCTCCTCCTCATAGCTCCCGGCATAAGAAAGTACCTCATGTCTTACGTTCAGGATTGCATACAGACCCTGGAACTTTTCGCTCTTAAAATGGCTTATTCCCTGTCGGCCTCAGATGAGTCACAACTATGAGCATAAAAAGGGGGGAGTGAAATGGACAGAGGACTGGCCTCCCCTTCTCTCCCTCAGTCTTAGGTTAAAGGGTCTGGGGCTCTCAGAGAAAGGTCTGCTCAGCCAGATTAAAGGAGGTGTTCTGCACTTCAAAGTGCCTGCTCAACAATGAGGGGTATCTGTTTGATAATCCTGACCTATAAACTGTTAAACATCTGCCATTGTATCTTTTATCCTGTAAAGTCGAGTCACTGTTTAACGTCAAAATGTGACAGCAAGGGTGAGCAAGAATGCTTATAAGGCTTTCCCTACTTCAGTTGGGCACAGAACCATGCCAGAATCCCACTGGAGGTCCGTCCTGGCCATGCAGACCATCTAGGCCAGTTACAAATAAATTATTTCTAAATTATGAATTACTATGGCCGTCTTGAATTTTTTTTTGCCTGGGCTATTTCAGGTCTCATTTGATTTTTAAATTCTTTTTTGAGTTCTATAAATTCTCTCTGGTAAGAAAATAATTTAATATTACTCTTTGGGAGAAAAAAAGTTTTTTTTTTTCTTCTTCTTCTGAAGCTGAATCCTGGTCTTCACTGTTCCCATAGTAAGTTACTTCTTTGCAAGTTCTTTTTTCCCCCCCTTTTTACATTAAAAAATGAGAAGTATTAGTGTAACCACTTGTGGAGTGGGGAGAATGGTACTTCTAGCTTCAATTCAGCTTTTCCATCTCTGAGGGATATAGAAGACCCTTACCCAAAATGACTATTCAGAGGTCATTCAGTAAAAATCAGAAAAGTGGTTTATTAAAAACCTCTGGAGGATGAGTCATCCCATCACAAGATAAGAAAAAGAAAGCCCGAGGTAGGAGGGCTAAAGAAGTAATAAAGATACACAGCTTTTATACAAGAGATTATATCACAAGTAAGAGAGCATTGAGAAGGAGAGGAGGAGGCATCTAATTGGTTGTTGCTATTGGGAAGGATTGGAATGGAAGGTTTCTGTTTCCCCGAAATCACCTGATTTCTAGGAAACAGAAAATCAAGGCCTTCAGATTTAATCAAGCAGATAGTGGTCAAACTAATAGACTAAATATCGATAAATGTCAAATACTGATAAATGTCATCAGCTCAGGTTAAGTAAATACGTTTATAGCTGGCCAAGGCTCAAGTAAATATGGGCCTGCACGCATTATACACATCATAAGGGAAACATAGAAATAATGAAAATAAAATACAGAAAAAGAATTCACACATTCCTGTAAGTTCTTCACCTTATCTCTCTATTCCATGCACATCTGACCAGAAATCCCAAACCAAGAAGTCCACCCTCCTGCATGTGTACATAGTCAAAAGTATCCCTTCTCCACTATCTCTGCATTCCTGGCTCCTTACCTAGGGCTATGTCTCTACAAAGCAGCTAGGCCTGGTGTTCCTAATCAGCTGAGGTTCACTTAGAACTCTTATCCATAGTCCAGTAAGTAAAAATTCCTATGGCTCCCTCTGAGATTTCAGGCAAACTTTTGCACTTCATATCAGTTAGTCCCTGGCCTGAGGTCTTTCTTTAGATCTCCTTTCAGGAGAAGCCCGATTCTCCCCCAAGTCTTCTTGGTTTTTCACCAGTCTATATTTATCTTCAGACACAATTTTTTTTTTTTTTTTTTTTTTTTTTTTTGTGAGGGCAATCTAAAAAAGCTTGAAATTTACCAATTTTTTCAGGCATCTTCCCATAATTCTTTCCTTCCTATAAGTTATTTCAACTTTCCCCCTAGTTTTCAGTTTTTAAACTTTGTTTTACTGTTGCTTAACATCTCATAAAGTCATATCTTCTATTCAATCAATTCTACTAAAAAGTAGAATTGTTATTTTTTTCTGTGCCTCTTATCACCTGGTCAATTAAGATTTTTAAAGAGTTACTATCTTTAGAATTTTCTGGGCCTCTTTTACCAAATAGTTTGTTTTATTTTAATAATTTCCTTACATCCCTATCATTTCTTTTGTCATTTATTCTTATATAATTTTCTTTGATTTTTATAATCATTTTACTCTTTAAAAAAACTTTAAAGTTTTAGAAATTTTTGTTGGGTTTATGTCCAGTATGCATTTTTCTTTGAAGTTTTGTTTGTTTTTTTTCTAGTCATTGTTTACTTCTTACTTTATGTCTTGATCTTCTCCGTCTCCATAGAGTCTTGGGATCAGCTTAGTTTTTTTTGTTGTTGTTATTAGTTCATTTCTGGAGTCTATTTCTTAATTTTGGATTTTATGTTAGAATTGGACTTTGCTCATTTCAGGAGTATATAGTGGTGTGTGGGAGGTTTCATGAGCTTCTCCTTAAGCTTTCTCAAAGGAGCTATAAATTTTAATCCTTCCAAAATATTGTTAATTCTGAGGAAAATCATATCACTTACTTCCTGGTCCACTCTCTGATGTTGATGTAATGCCCTTAATTATCATGAATGCAACCATTTCCTTCTGGCCTGGGCCCCAAAACTAGATAATAGGTGACAAAGATGGAAAATGGTACCCAATTCCATACCAAGGGAAGCATAGTAATATCAAGGGAATCTCTTTCTGATCAACAATTCAATTTCATTATTGTCCCTGTGAGTTTCAGTAGGTTGGTACTCCTGTTATTGTGATAACTGAAACCTTCAAGGACCACAAGTCATTGTTCTTCTACCAAGCACTGCATACTAAACTCCCAGACAGACTATATCTCGGGAATCAGCAGACCTCTTTTCTTATTTTTTTGAGACTTGCTGGACTGGGGAGAGGTGGAGCAAACAACTTATACCAACTTTTTGTTGCCTTTTTTGGTTGAATTTTCAATTTGGGATTTTTTGTAGTTGTTTTGTAGGAGAAGAAGTTTAACTCTTCATTCTAGAATTTTGACTCTACCTTAAAATCCATGATTTTTATTTATTTATCATGTTTATGAGAGTCATGTGGCTCTTAAGTAATCTTTGCACACTCTAGTTTGAGATCATTTATCTTGTATAATATTCCTGTGTTCACTTAAAGTTGTGATAATTCTCTCCTTTTGAGTGATTTTCAATTGTATTTTTCTGTTCAAAATCTGTGATTTTTTTCCTCACAATTTTGATTTTATTTAGAGAGATTGTCATGAGTTTTTTTTTTTCCTAAATTCACTACACTGTTGTTTGATGTTAATTTGTATTAAGAGATGTTTTCATTTTAATATTTTTTTCAATTTTAAATCCTTTTACATCCATTTTGAATCATTCATTTTTTCCCATGATCTTCAGGGAGTTGGCAGAATTCTCTTTTTTATCATGTGTTTCTTGATGTTTAACATCATGTGTTAATTTCCTTCACAATGTAATATTTGGGCACTGTTCTTGTTTATTTTTAATTTTTGCCCATTTAAAACTATATTTATCAGCTTCTCTTTATCTCATATGGTTGTGAATTGGATTAATAGGCAGATTTTCTCTATTGAGTTTCTTTTAATTATTTTCTTTGCATTCCTAGTCACAGCAAAATAATTATATAAATATTTACGTTTATATTGAATTTACATATATTTTACCATGTTTAAAAAAATAATGTATTCTCCTTAAAGCCATGTACTTTCTTTCTTATTTCTTATATTTGTATCTCCAGAACTTAGCACAGTTCCTGGTATATATGTTTAATGAAAAGTTTACACAGGCTTAAAAAAAGAAAAAGAAAAAGGAAAGAGCCAATCCATCCCAATTGATCATCATATAATCTTGCTGTTGCCATATGCAGGATCTTCTGGTTCTTCTTATTTCACTTAGCTTCACATCACTTAATCTTTCTAGGCCTCTCTGAAATAAATCACCCTGCTGATCATTTCTTAGAGAACAATAATATTCCATAACATTATATACCATAACTTATTATTCAGCCTTTCTCCAGCTGATGGGCATCCACTTAGTTTCCAGTTTCTTGCCACTACAAGATGGGCTGCCACAAACATTTCTGCACATGTGGGTCCTTTTTCCTCCTTTGCGATTTCTTTGGGATACAAGCTCAGTAGAAACATTGCTGGATCCAAGGGTATGGAGATTTTGATAGCCCTTTGGGCATAGTTCCAAATTGCTCTCCAGAATGGTTGAATCATTTCCCAATTCCACCAACAATGTATTAGTGTTCCAGTTTTCCAACACCCCTCCCAACATTTTTCATTATCTTTTCCTGTCATCTCAACCAATCTGAGAGGTGTGTAATTACCTACTAATTCTATAGAAATAGAGATTCTCAGTCCCTTAAGCTTATATAGACTTTTTATTTCTGAAAAGTGTTAGGAAAATCCTAAGTACCATTGCATCCTACATTTACAAAAGCAATGAGGGAGGCAAGGGCTCCTTTGGATGCTGAGTTGTTAGGAAAGAAATATTTGAGCATGGCTTCCTTGCCAGGATCTATGGAGACCAACCAAAATATCCAGAGAAAATGTTTTACACATGTGTTGTTTTGCTTAGCTAAATAACCCTAAAACTATATTATTCTCAAAGAAACCTATATATATTAAATATGTGAATTACACACTTCTGTGCTATTATCACTACTGAGTTTGATTTCTCAGAAGGAGAAAGTATAGACAATCATTTATATCTCTTAGTTGTCAAAATAGCTGTGACCTTTGCTTATAAAAATTCTAATACAAAACAAACAAGAGCATAATGTTCAAACCTGCCAAGATTTTCAGAAAGCCAATATTGTTCTTCAAGTTGTACAAGTAACACACACACACACACACACACACACACACAGGATTATGAAATTATCTCTCAGGACTCTCAAAATTGCTTTACATGTAGCAAGGATCTCTTTTATACACAATCTAACTGGACTACTTTCCCCATCTCTGTTGTCAGGTACATTTGTGCTCTTCTTTTAGCACATCCATGATTGGAATGGTTTACTTTTTGTGGTTCTACTTTCCTTGATCAAAAAGCAACTTATTAAAATCATTGTACTACTCTTTCTCACCTTTCCTTTCTTTAATCTCCTTACATATTCTTCTTTAAATGCCCTTAGGACAATTTTCCATAGCTGATAACTTACTAAGTTTTCTTTAAATGGTTTTATGCTTCATGACCTCTCTCAGTTTGATGTGATGACACTATTAAAAAGCATTCAATACCCTACTTTGGAAAATTTTGCAAATGACTTTAAAGTATATTTATCCTATATGTCCTATCTGGTAAGTGAGATGTTGACTAGAACATTGTCTGGACTTTTTTGGTCTTCTTGTTGTGGAAATTAATTTTTTTAGTAAAAGTTCCAGATAAAATTAATATAGTGTTACTTTTATTTTTGTTGTCCAGTTTCCATTTTTATCACAAAAGTTCCCTACCCCTCTAGCATAATCTCCCCTGGGAGTATAGAGGTTCAGATCAAAGGGAGCAATCTGGGCAACAGGTCTAGACATTAGAAAAAATAATAAATTTAATAGCAAATGTGAAAGACTAAATCACTCAAAGGATTCTTCCAATTCTGAGAACTTTTTCAACAATTTATTTCCTGTATATGTTCTGTCAGAGGCAAGAAGTGGGTTCAGCATTTCAGTGGTCCAAACCTTACTTTTAAGGCCAAGGAACTTCACAGGCTAAATAAGTGAATCAAATGGAAGAGAGTTAGGGAAGAGCTTAAGAAAACTCAGATTGTAGAAAGGAAAGCCTGAATTAATGAGTGTTTCTTGAAGAAAGTGAAAAGAAGATCAGATAATAATAAAGACTCTCTAGAGAAGTGGAGAATAAGAGGGGATGGAATCCTGAATGGACACTTAGGTTAGTTATGCTTACTTGTACTCTCTGTTATCATGAACTCAAGATTCCTCTATAACTTGGTGACAAATATCATCCTTTTAACAAAGTCCTTAAATGCTTGTATTACCTGCTTGTTCCTCAGCGTGTAAATAAAGGGGTTCATCACAGGGGCAACTGAGGTCACAAGCACTGATACTACTTTGTCCAAAGCCACCTCTTCCTTCCCAGGTGGTTTGATGTAGATAAAGATGCAGGTGCCATAAGTCATAGAGACCACAATCATATGAGAAGAGCAAGTGGAGAAAGCTTTTTTCCTTTGCTGGGTAGAGGGGAATTTTAGAATAGTCCTGACAATGTAGGCATAAGATAAAACCACTAAGATTAATGTGATCATGAGTAATAGCACAGCAAAAATCACAATTACCTTTTTTATGAAAGTTGTATCAGAGCATGAAATTTTCAGAACTGGGGATGCATCACAACCAAAATGGTCAATGACATTGGAACTGCAGAATTCAAGCTGCAGGCCGAGACTCAGTGGCGGGAGAATGAGGGTCAGTGAACCCAGCAAAGAACTCAAAATGAGCTGGTAACAGACTTTACTGCTCATGATGGTTGTGTAATGCAGGGGTTTGCAGATGGCCACATAGCAGTCATAAGACATGGAGGACAAAAGGAAAAGTTCTGTTGCCCCAAAGAAAGTGATAAAAAATATCTGAGTGGCACATGCATTATAGGTCACAGTATTGTCCCCAGTTGACATGCTGTATAGATATCTGGGAATACAGGCACTTGTGAATGAAACTTCTAAAAAGGAAAAATTTCTAAGAAAAAAATACATGGGGGTTTTCAGGTGGGGATCCACCAAGGTGAGGGTGATAATAGTCAGATTCCCAGTAACACTCAATGTATAGGTAAGAAAGAGAAAGATAAAAAGAAAAATCTGCACCTGAGGGTCATCTGTCAGTCCCCGCAGGATGAATAATGTTATCACTGAATGGTTTTGCATCCCTGGCTTCTGATACTTGATAGACCTGTATATAAAACAGACAAACTGGACTTGAAATGGACAGTATCAATTTGGTTAAAAATGTAGTGTAGATGCATCAAATCATCCATGTGGTTTTTTTCTCCCTTTATCTCAGTACTCCATTGCAATTTAATTGACTTTGCTAAATAATAGGTTATGAACAAAAAAAAATGTTTTTGTCACTGAGTTATAATTTATTTTGTTTTCAAACTCCACACTGCATTCATTTATTCAGATTCATAATCCTAGTTCTAACATTGGTACATTTATGTGACTGCCTTCATCTGTAATATGTTTGATCATATCCCAGTCTAATTCAATCAGTTAATAAACATTTATTAAGTGCCTGTATTCTCTTTGGCACTATATTAAGATATATATACAAAAAAAGAGAAAAGACAGTGCCCATCCTTAAAGGACTCACCAACTAATCAAAAGATTAAACCTATAAATGAAAGAAATCCCAAGCATGACATATCCTAAAAATTATCAGTCATCCAACCTCTATTTGAAGACCTCCAATGAAAAAGGATTCATTGATTCAAAGCAGCTGATTCAATTCTGGAAAAAATAACTATTGAGAAGTTTTTGGTTGTTTACTTTCTTTTCTGTCATCAAGTCTAAATTTGTGTATTGGAACCCCCTAGTATTTCTAATGGTTTTGCCTTTTGGGACCAAATAAAACTCTGACATGATACAAATCATGACATGACTTGAAAATAATTATCCTGTTCTCCTCTGTGCCCCATCTCTTTTTCTGATTTTTTTCTTCACTAGTATAAGCTTTCTCAGTTCCTTTAACATCTAGGACATGGATTCAATCCCTATCTCCACCATAATTGCCAACTCCATCCTATTTGGCAATGTCTATTTAATAATGTCACCTAGAACTGAACTTAATACTCCAGATGAGATCTGATGAGAGCAATGTGCAATGCAATGCTCATCTCACTATTTCTACATGTCTTGTACACATTTTTGACATCTACACTGTCCTACTAACTGATGAGCTTGCAATGTCCATTATTCCCCTAACCAAATATTTTTTCAGTCTTCTAATTCTGTCATTTTGTTTGAATTGAGTTGATTTTTTTTCTCTAACTCAGGTGTAAATGTAATTTATTTGAATTGCATTTTAATACAATAATCTACGTCTATCTCTTATGATTCTTATTATGACCTCCAGTGTACTTGCTCTCCCCTCAGCTTTGTGTGATCTGCAAATTGGATACGAATTCCATATATACTTTCATCTAATTCACTAGCAATAGGGCTAAGTATAGCTATCTAGAGCACTGGATTCACATCTCTAGAAAAGGTGAAATAAAACCATTAATGTCCGTTTTTTTTTTTTTTATTTTGGTCATTTAATAAACTCTAGATACTGCCTATTTTATTTTCATACAGTTTACATAGCTCTTTCATTTTCTCTACAACAAAAGTATAAGATACTTCAGCAAATCTTTTGCTCAATTCTAGGTAAATTTTCTCTTCCGTAATCCCTGGATATAATAGATTAATGACTCCAACCTTGAAAGGTTACTCTGACATGCCTTATTGTTGATGAAGTTGTTCATTAGCTACCTTTATAAAAGTGAACAGAGCTTTGGACCTGGAGTCAGGATGATATGAGTTCAAACTGTGCCTCAGACATCAGCTTGCTATGGGAGCATGGGCAAATCATTTCACCTTTGTTAACCATGCTTCCTTTATCTGTAAAATGGATAAAATAATCCCATCCAATCACAACTGTTTTTAAGACTAATAATAACTCCTATGATTATTAAATGTTTATAAATTTCTCAAAATGAAGTCAAATTCCTTGTCCCATAGATTTTAAAATGTTTTCTCTTTAACTTTTTTCTTTTAGAAAGGGAATGAATAGAGGGAATGAAAACAGCACTTCCCTTGGCTTCTCTCTCATCTTTCCTCAGTTTTTCTGATCATTATATAGAATTCTCTTTTGTTTCATTTTCCTTCTCACAGTTTTTGCCCTCCAACCCATCACAGAGCCTATACCCCAAGATTATATTTTGATTTTTTTCAGTCCCCATGTGTTCAATTGTCATCTCTATGCAGATGACTATAGCAGGAAGTCTAATTCATTTCCAGAAATTCTGTCCCCTGTATTCAAGTGCCTCTCATGATCTTTATTTGGATGTCCTATTAAAATGTCCCAAGTCAGTATTCCCAATAGATAATTTACTTTTCAACAAATCCATTCTTCTTTCATACTGCTCCATTTCTGTTGAGTGGAACATAATCCTTTGATTCTATGAAGTTCTTTACTTTGAAGTCACTAATGACATTTCCTTTTTCCTCATTTTATATATCCCATTAATGTCAAAATTTTGTCCTTCTTACTTCCACAGCAACTTTCTCATTTATCCTTCTTCTTTGTACACAGTCTATACCATCATTTGAACCCTCATCCCCTCTCTTATTTACTATTGCAAGTATTTCCTAATTGCTTTCCATACTGCCAATGCTTTTCCTTTCCTATCCATCTAACATAGAGCTGCTAGATGAATATTTCTCAATCATAGAACTTACTATGTCAAATAAATGTCCATATTTTCATTTTCCCTCAAAAACATTTTATTTTTCAAAGTACATTTATTTGAGTAAGAGTTTGTGTTCTAATTTTTCCCTTCCATTCTTACTTCCTTTCTCCTTAAGACAGCAAGCAATCTAATATAGATTAAGTAGATGTAATAATTTTCAACATATTTCTATATTTTTTATTTTGTGCAAGAAAAATCAGACCAAAGGGTTGAAAATTATGAAAAAGAAAAAGTAAACAAACCAAAAGAGGATGAAAATACAATGCCTTGATCCACATTAGGTCTCCATCATTCTCTTTCTGGTTGCAAATGTCATTTTATATCCCGTCTATTATTCAAATATTTTCAATAGTTTTCTCTTACCTCTAGCAAAGAGGAAAACCTTCTGCTTGACATTGTAGACCCTTCACAATCTGGCACTCTCTATTTTTGTAGCCTGTCTTCCCATTGAATGAAATTCATATATTTTCTATTCTAGTCAAGCTGTTCTAGCGCTTGCTCCCCAAATAAACATTCCATTTCTAGGTCCATATTGTCCATCATCCCATCCATGAAAAATGAAGCCCTTGAAAGCAGTGCCAAATTCATTTTTTCTTTCTATATCTATCACCTTAAAGATATATGACACATAATAGGTCCCCAATAAATATATGTGAAATTAAAATTAATCTATTCGGGCTTTCAAAGTAATTTGTGGATCTGAGCTATGTCTGAATTCCCCAGTAATCTTGGAACTCAAAGTCTTAGTAGAGGAAAACAACCTTCTACTAATCTAATCCCTTTTTCTACATTCAAACTCTTTAGGGTTACATGTTTATAAGTCCAATTCAGAGCCCACTCACCTGGAAGATACTTCAGTTTCATGCCCTCTTGCTCACTCTAAGGCAGGGGAAGCATTGTATAGAAGAATAAGCACTGGCTGTGAACTCAGAGGATATGGGTACATATACTGACTCTGATGCTTACCTCTGGTGTGAAATTATTTGAACTTTATGGATTTCAGTTTTCTTTTCTCTTTAAATGTTACCAAATATATTTCTCTACCTAAAAGGAAACTGGCCTCAGGAAGAAAATCAAAGCATTTATTAAGTACCTACTAAGTGCCAGGCAGATTTAATGAATGAATTCACAAAAAGGGTAAGGAAAAACCAATATCAGCAATCTCTCTTTGTTTCTACTTGAAAGTGATAAACCAGCCTAAACTATGGTTTAGTGAAAGAGGTTTGATGTCTTTTTTGCTAGATGTCACCTTTGCTAAATCTCTCTGTATGATGCTAAGGTCAAAGCACAATGAATCTAACTCTAAGGAAGAACCTTGTGACAGCTGTAATTCTATAATCATTTATTAATTACTTTTAGTTGACACTCAAATGTTTCTTATCTTCAGTCAATTTTCCTCCATACTACAATGGAATACAAGGGAATAAGATTCCTTAGGAGACCCCAGTTAGGTATGGATTTTATATGGTTGCTGCATAATGTTTCCCCCAAAGATCCCTGAATAGCATTTTCTGAATATAGAGAATGAAAACTCCTATATTACAGCTAAATTGACTTATGACATTTTCTACTCTGTGTAGAGTTTTCTTTTTACTATGTCTAATACCAGATCTAGGACACAGCAAGGGATTTTGATCTAATTGGCTAGACTCTGATCAGAGGAGATGTGATATTTGTGGCCTAAGAAAGATTATACAAGGAGTGACATCTGACTTTCTTGGCCGTTCCCCCTGATCTTTCTATGAGCCCCATTCGCATTCACCTGCACACTTCCCCATCCAGCTTCCTTGCCCTCAGCATTAATGGTGACCTTTTATTTACTTTTCCCCTCTCTCTATAGGGCAATATCTATAATCCTACTCCTTCAAAGATCCTTTAATAAGTCTCTAAACCAATTTACTCTTTTAGGGTTTGATCCATAAAATAGAATGGGCATTTCTTATGGAGTATCGACATTTTCAAAGAGGAATCTTATAAATTAAAAGGAAATATTTATAATACTACTTCAGGTTTGTGCATATGAGTAGAAGTGTAATCTTTTTTGAAGGTGTCTATCCTCCAATCACACAAGCAATCCACAATGTCTGGAGACAGTCTCATAATGGCACTCTCGTCAAAGGATAAGACTCAAAGGCTATGTGGTACAGAAGAAAAGAACGATCTCAGTTCTGACTTGATTTCCTCTCTGGAATATCCACATTATTGATTACATTTTTATTTGAAAAAGACTATTCTCTGTTATGATGGTGGAAACAGCCATCTACATTCCAACCCAAAGCTATATGAGAAGAAAGAAATTCTTCTAATACTTACATATTTGGAAATGCTTCATGTCTTGCTGAGTAGTTCAACCCTAAATGTTCATGATGAGCTTTAGAATTTGAGGTGCAGGAAGATAGGAGATATGTTTTCCCCCTTTTGAAAGACATCCAAGGCTTATTATAGCTCTTGGAATATTGTAAGCACTTAAAAATGCTTGTTTTTGACAAATTGTGACTCAATATTGAGCATATTCCCAAGAAGACATTACTGAAGAACCATTATCTGGGCTTCAATATAAGGTTACAGTCTCAGGCTAACCTGGAAATGGATACTGCTCTACTTAACATCTTTTAGAATACTCCAGATTTTTATTTCAGCCCTTTCCTCCTTTAGCAACTAATTTTGAACTGTCATTGCATCAGAGACCTTTTACAAAGCAAAAATATTTACATGCATTTGATATAACTGAAGGAAAGAGGATCATTTAAAAAAAGAAGAGTCTGTGAAGTCCTGTCCTTGTATAATGAAGGTATCACCTCCCTGAGTAAGGAGGCAAGATTTGCTCCCAACTATTGCTAACAACAAAGAATATTTGTCTTATCTGTGAAATTACTTTGGGTCCCTGGGAATCAGTTGGAGGCCCAAACAAAAGATTCCCTGGAGACCAAGTTTAATTGACTAATGAATCTTCCATATAATTAATAATTCTGGCGAATAATTTTCACCAAGCACTGGGACATAAAAAATAATGTCAAACAAAGAGAGTCTAAATAGCAGTAAAAGTCCAATGCTAGGGCAAGAGTTTGACATTTTGTGATTAGTTTCTGCATTGTCTAAAGGGTTATGTATCTGAACTCCCTAGAGGAGCTGAGGAGCTTTCCTTAGGACATGTTAGATTGAAAGGGGAGCAAGTAATAATCTAATTATGCTATTTTCTATAAGATCATGAACTTTACTTCTCCTTATAGGCAGTCATTTCCCTCATGCCCTTTCATGTCTTATTATGTTCCCATAGCAGTAGGGACTAGGGTTTTCATTTGTTTGCTTGTGTGTTTTTGCTTTGTTTCCACATATATATTCACAAAATTCCTAAATGTCCAAGTCGATCAGACAGTGGAGAATTCTGCAGAATTAATTTTCAATCTTAGTTCATGTCCCTCACATGCAGAGTTTAGTCATAGTTTCATTCATATCAAATGCTTCCCTCAGTCACCCCTCAACCTGCTCATCTATTTTTCTTTCATGCCTTAACATGAAATAAGAGCACTCTAGAATCTACTAGGCATTCAGAATTATGCTAAAATATGTAGCATCTCCTTTATCTTTAACTATTCCCTAGATATTGCAGCATTCAGGAATTATCAAAATATAATTATAAATTACCCTTTAAGGGATTTTTTTTAATGACTAGAATAATTGGAGGAGTATTCTTTGTGCAGCCTAGTCCTCATCATATCAATATAATAAAAATGACAATGATTTTAAAATTTGTAATGGTGAGAAGAGATATCCTTACTTTATAACTGATCATATTGAAAAACTCTCCAACGTTTCTTCATTATGTTTTGTGGGGTTTTTAAAATTTTAAATAGATTGTATTTGCTAACTTAAGAAAATGACCATTTATTTATATCATTTCTAATTTATTTAATAATAACAGGTGTTGGACTTTGTCAGTCATTTATCGCACTTATGTGATTTAATTTTATGTATTTGTTTATATATAAATTACAAATATATTATATACATACATATATAAACATAATTTATCATTTGCATAGTCTTTTTGTCATGAATCAATTCTGTATTCCTGTAATCAATCCCTACTGGCCATTATGGATAATCTTTCTAACATTTTGTTGTATTGAATTTGCTAGTATTTTATTTAAAATTTTTGTGCACTTTCAGCTGCCTTTCTTCTTGTCTTTTCTTGTCTCTCTTCCCTATCACTTCTCTACTCCTTTACAAAATAAAAACTAATATGATAAAAAAGAGTTTGCCTGAAACTTGATTTATTTTTTTAATCCACCTCTGTTCTCTCTGTTATAACTATTCTCTTCCCTTTGAACCACCCAGTAGCAGTAAGACCAAAAAAATGAGGAAAAGAAATGAGTAAAGTAGATATAATATCATTTCTTTTGATTATGATAGCAAGTCCTAGAGAATCAACAAAGATTGAGACAATAGCCTTGATAAAGTTTCAGGATATACCAAGCATAATACATTGCATTTATTTTCAAACTTTTGAGAAGCATTTATCAGTTGTGTTGATGTTTTATTCTGCATTTGCTTTTTCTGTCTTTTAAAAGATGTTTTTTGCTATATGATATAATTGGAAGGGGAAGGGGAAAATGCTAGAAGAAAAAGATGACATTTTTTAAAAATCATGAAAAACTTGTTTTTTAAAAAATAAATAAAACATGTTTTTGTCCATTCTCCTCTTTTTTTCATTTTATTAGTTTATTTAAGCTAAAATCCCTAGCATCAATCTTGTGTTTTCCTGAGTTTTTTCTCTTAAATTAATGTTTTCCTGTTTATTCTAGGTTAATATTTTGTTATTAGCTTACTTTAACAAAGTATATTCTCAGTTTTCCCTACTTCCCCTTTCCTATCCAAAATTTTTTGAATTGAAATATTTCATTTATTTTTTTCTTACTTGTCTGTTTGTCCCCTTGTTTTATCCTTATTTCACTTTCAAACAAATCTTTCAAAATTTTCTTTCCATCTATCCTTTAACTCCTTATTTTAACATTTTTTCTACTTTCTTTTAATATTTATCAACAATATATTAATACCATTTTAATGATATAATAATTAATGTTGATGATTTTTCACATTATTAACTAATGTAATTTAACAATGCTAAAATATAGTACTCAATATATTTAATTAATTAGCTATATTTGGTATTATTTATACATTTTGAGCTTCAAATTCTCTCCCATTCTCTCATTGCTCTCTTTACCCACTGAGAAGGTTTACAAAATGACAGCAATTATACACATGAATATCATGCAAAACATTTTTCCATATTAGATATATAAGCTAATAAAAGGGGGAAAAGAAATGAGAAAATTTTACTTCAATTTCTGAATCATCAGTTTAGCCTCTAGAGGTAAACAGAATTTTTTTTTCATCTTAAGTCATTAGGAACTGTCTAGATTAGGGATGGGGAATCTCCAACCTGCAATTTATATAAAATCTGTGAAATCATTTGCTAGGACAACCATAGGCAATGATGAGCTGAAAACTAGGTAGAACAACTTCCCACTACTTGAGTTCTATAAGTGTATAATTTTGTATGGCCTAAGAATGATATCATAAATATCCAAATAGCCCTTGGCAGAAAATGAAGGTTCCCCACCTTGCTCAAGATCATTATATTGATTAAAATAGTCAAGTCATTCACCCTTGATCATCATTGTAAGCATTATTTTTATTATGTACAATGATCTGGTTCTTCTCATTTCATTTTGCATCAATTTAAATATGTCTTACGCATTTTATGAAAAAAGTCCCATCATCACTTCTTACATTACAATAGTACTCATATACAGTAGTATTTGCAATCATATGCCACAATTTGCTCAATCATTATCAAATTGAAGGACATTACCTCAATTTCCAATCTTTACCATCACAAGAAGGACTGATATAAAAATTTTGTACAGATAAGTCCTTGTTCCATTTTCTTTAATATCTTTGGAGTATATACCTAATACTAGTATTGATGAGGAAAAGGGTATGCACAGTTTTATAGTCCTTTGGGCATACAGTAGCTCCAAATCATTCTCTCGAATGATTGGACAAGTTTACAACACCACCAATATTCTATTGGTTATTTATTTTCCCTTACTTCCTCTAGAATTTGCTATTCCTGATCAATGTGAGTTGGCACTTCATAGTTGTTTTAATTTGCATTTTATAATAATGGTTTAGAGCGTCTTTTTCATATGATTATAACTTGTTTATATGATTATAATCTATTTGATTTTAACTTCTTTATCTACAACCTGTCTGCTATTACCATTTATATAATTTCACCATTTCACTCTTGGGGTATAGCTCTTATTTTTATAAATCTGATGTATTTCACTAGATATTTATTAGAAAAACTTGCTATTTTTTATATTACCTCATTGTTTATAGTATCTTTTAACAAAATGTAGTTTTTTTGTACTTATCATTTTAAACTAGATTAATTTTTTCTTTCGCTTTGTCTGAAATCATGTTTACTTTTCCTGTCCCTTTTTGCTTCAGCTAAATGAAGCAAAATAGTTTCTGATGCAACCCTTATTTTTACTCTATGGATATCTCTCTGCTTTAAGTATGTTTTTTGTATCCAAAATATTGTTAGATTCTAGTTACATTCTTCAATTTATGGATAACTCATCCTATTCCCATTCACAATTATAAATGCTGATGTGTATTTTCCTCCATTTTATTTTCTTCTGTCCCTCCTTAAAAGTATGTTTTTGTTTCTGATTATTGCCTCCCTTAATCTACCCTCCCTTTTATCACCTGCCTCATTTCTTCTATTTGCTTCCTCTCCTATAAAGGGCAGGAACTTTGGAGAAATGTACTTAAGGCTCAGAATAATTGATTTAAACAAGGTGATTCAGTGAAATTGATAAGACAATGGTTATCTAGTTTAGCATGTGAGATCTCTAGTTCAGTATGATTGCCCTAGTGATATAATGATTGGTTTATACTCGGTATACTGTAATAATGTATTTGTAATAGAGCATATAAACTGGGGCAAACTCAGTGAGACAGACTCAGAGGAGACACAGGACTGGAGACTGGAGCTCAAGCTCTCAGACTTAGAGAGCCGTTCCATCTTCATCAGCCTCATGGTCACTTTCTTGCTTCCCCCATTGAGACCAAGGCGCAAGGGCCTCCAGAAAGCAAGCCGAGCTCCAGGCAAGGAGACAGACTGTGAAGGATACGATAAAGACTTTAGGATTTTATCTCTGGCTATTCTCGTGGTGATTACTCTGCTGAAACCAAGGCTGGTCGCAAGACCTTCAGAAAGCTAACCAGAACATTACACTCTCTATTTCCCTACTGGGTGAGATAGATTTCTTTAACCAGTTGAATGTGTACAAATAATTCTTTTTTTCTTTGAAACAATTTGAATAATTATTATATATTACCCATCAGCATTCCATTTTCCACTCTACTATGAAATCTCTTCATTGAATGCTTCTTATAAGTGATAAAATTTCTAATATTCATTTCTCACTTCCCTCTTCTCTCAGGGCACCCCTTTATTTATTTTAACTTTGTCCTAACATATTGATTCATATTCTTGGCCTCTGTCTATGTAGATTTATTCTAACTAATGATGATAAAGTTCTTAGACATTATATAATGATTATCATATGTGGGAATGGAAATAATTTTATGGAATTTTTTATAGTAATGCTTTTCTTATTAACCTTTTTATGCTTCTTTTGAGTCTTATAGTTAATTGTCAAATTGTGTATTCAACTCTGGGCTTTCATCAGAAATGTCTTAATTTTCTAATTTCAACATATAGCTGTTTTTCACCTGAAGGATTATGCTGTTTTGCTGGGTTGTTTATTCTTGGCTGCAGTCACACTCCAAGAATATCATATTTCAAGTCCTTTACTTCGTTAATAGAGAAGCTGCTAAATCTTGTATGATCCTGGCTTTGGCTCCATGGTATTTTAATGATCAAACACTTTCTAGCTGCATGCAATATATTCTTGCCTGGCATTTATAATATTCCTGGGAGTTTCTATTTTGGGACTTCCTTCAGGAGATAATTTGTAGATTGTTACAATGTCTATTTTATCTTCTGCATCTAAAATACCAGAGCATTTTTTCTGCATATTTTCTTACAAAATTATGTCAAACTTTTTTTATTGTTGCTCATAGTTTCAGACAACTTAATAATTCTTAAATTAGCTCTTCTGGATCTATTTTCTGGGCCAGTTGTTTCTCCAAAGAGAGATTTCACATTGTCTCCTCCTTTTTCATTCTTTTGGGTTTTTTATTTTTTTATTATTGTTCCTTGATAACTATGGAATCCTAATCTTCTTAACCAATTCCATTTTTTAAGGTGTTCTTTTCTTGAATGAGTTTCTGTACCTCTTTTCCTCTGTTAATTTTTTTTTTTTTTTTTTTTGCTTCTTTTTGCATCAGGCCATTTTTGAGTTTTTTAGGTGTTATTTTCTTCTGTATTATTTTGCCTCTTTAACTAAGCTATTAATTACATTTTCATAATTTCCTTGTATCACTTTCATTTCTTTTCCCATTTTTCCTCTAACACCCTTCTTTGATTTTTCAAGAAATTTTTTGTCAAAATTGCGTCCAATTACCACTTTTCTTTGAATTCTTGGTTGTAGTTGTTTGTGCATTGTTATATTCTTCTGAGTTTATGTCTTGATTTTCATTCTAATCATATTAGTTTTTTATTGTTAATCTATATTGGGGCTTTTTTAATATTGCCAGCTCCACATTTTATTTATTAATTCAATGGTTTACTTTCAATTTTATTAATTTTCCTTTTAATTTTTTTAAGGATTTTTCAACTAGTTTCTTTATTGGGGATTTTGATTTGTTCTTTTTCTATTTTTTTAAGTGCAATCTGAATTTTTTAATTTTCTATTTCTCTATTTTATTGAACTAACCTTAGTTAGTTCAATAAGTTAGTTAGCACTTAAAAATAATTTTCTCCCTAAGGAAGTGCTTTTGGGTACAACCCATACATTTTTAATATATTTCTCATTGTTATTTTCTTTCATAAAAATATATGCTGTTTTTATGATTTGCTCTTTGACTCATTCATCTATAAGATTAAATTATTTAATTTCCAATTAATTTGTATCCATGTTTCCAAAGTTCTTTAATAAATGTAATTTTATTGCATTATGGTCTTTAAAGGATACATTAAAATTTTCTGCTTTTCTGCATTTGTTGGTGAGATTTTTATCACATAATGCCTAATCAAGTTTTTGAAGATTTCATGCATAGTATACTTCTTTTTATTCCCATTCAATTTTCTCAAGAAGTCAATCATACATAAGTATTGAAAAATTTTATTCATCTTCTTAACTTCTTTTTTGTTTATTTCATGGTTGAATTTTTATAGTCCTGAGAGGAGAAAGTTGAGTTTCCCAATTAGTACATAGTTATCCCTTCTTCATTTCAGGGGCTAGTGGCACAGTGGCACCATGATCTAGAAAATCTAGGTAAAATTTCTGACACTGAATTTGTACCATAGAAAAAGTTTGAATTATTGTGATACTGAAAGATAAAATATTTTGCTATTATATAGTTATGCTAATATATAAACTGTATATCATACAGTTCAAGTATATTATATATAATATAATTTGATATTATACAAATTTTTAAAAAATTGTGCACCTCTCATATTTTAAACTTTTTTTCATGTCATCTGTTAACCTTCAATTACCAGAGCAAATCTCTCCAAAAATCTCCATTTAATTTCTTATGCCAGTCCACAATATATTGAAACTAAGATAAGGAAAGTCATGATGTGAAAAGATAAGTGTTTATACTCTCTTTTCTCTTGCAACTTTTCCTTTAAGATCTGGATGATATGTCATTTAGTGAATATATCGTTAGAATTGCTATTATAGCGGGGGGGGGGGGTCTTAAAGCAGGAAATGACAGTTCTTCATGTGTGATGATGTGATGATATAAGGAAAAAAAGATTCTAATAATCACTAATGGTAGAAAACATCTGTAAGAAATATGAAACCTGAAATCTGTGTGTTCAAATAAAAGTATTGCCAACTAATTCTATATTGATAGAGATCATCAGTACCTGCAAGCCTTTGAAACAACTTTATATAGATTTTTTATTTCTGAAAAAAGTTGGGAAAGACATAAGTAATATACCAATGTTAATAAGCCATTTCATTTTATATTCAAAAACATAAGCAATAAGGGACCTGAAAGTTCCTTTGGATTCTGAGGTTTAAGGAAAGAAGTATTTGAGCCTGATTTCATTTGCCAGGATCCAGAGCGATTAGTTAAAATCGTTCAGAGTAAATGATTTAAAGAAATGTTTGTTTTGGTAGGGGTTCAATAAGTCTAGAAATATAATTGCCAAGAAATCCAAATATTAAATATATCAACCATCTACTGATGCTCTATAACTACTCTACTGAGTTTGATTTCTCAGAGAGATAGAGAATCCTGACCAATGTCTCTCAGCTACCAAGTTATCTATGACCTCTTGCATAAAAATTTTGAGAGAAATAACCAACAGTGTGATGCTCAAATATGTCAAAATTTTCAGGAAGCTAACATAGTTCTTAAAGTGGTACAATGTTATGGGCCAGAACTCTGAACTTCTTACAAGGTACTAAGTGGAATTGATGATACTATGGTTGTCTAGTTTAGCATGGTGTTTAATAGTTTTCTAAGTTCAGTATGACTGATTTAATCTTACAACAAATAATGATTTCCTAGTGATATAATGATTGGTTTATACTCAGTGTGAAATATATAAGCAGGGACTGAGAGCCACAGGAAAGAAGCTCTCAGAGCCAGAAATTCATTTCTACCTTCCATCAAGCTCCTGGTGGCAGGCTCTCCTGTATTTCTCCACTGAGATAAAGGCCAGTCTGAAAGGTTCTCAAGAAAGCTGCCCAGCCCCAGGCAAAGAGACAATAAAGGATTTGGACTTCACCTGGCTGTTCTTGTGGTGATTACTGAACTGAAAAGAAGGCTACCCCCAGACACCCCAAGAAAATTGAACTGAGAATGTTGAGGTGTAAACCAAATGTTGAAGTCTAGATTTGGGTTACCTAAATGAAATTAGGGTTTAGTTAAGGTCTAGTGGCAGGTTTGGGGTACAGGGAGTCAAACAGAGTTCCCCTGCAACCCCCTTGGATTCGGCGCAAGGATACGGCAGTAAATGAGGTCTAGTAGCGGCGTGAGTCCCCAATAAAAGCATTTATTAGCCCGAGAGCTAGATTGGTAAAAGAGGTTTATTACTGGGTTTAGAAGTAGGTCATAGGTGAAAGTAGAGACAAGGAGGGCACTGGACAGAGGGTCCAGTGGACAGAGGGTCCTCACATGGCTACCATGTTTGGAATCTCTGCAAAGAGGGGTTCCCAGCGTGGCCCTTTTATACTAGGAGACTTAGCTCGAGGGGCTTTTGGGTGTGGCCCCAAAGTTGGCTCAGATCCAGGTGGGGCTGGGACAGGTCCAGATCTTCTATTGGAATTCAAAGGGACCAGGATTTGTGAGTCAAAGGGTAATTTACATTAACTGGGGGGGTTGGGAATCAAAGATTGAAATCTTTCCCACATCAATTTGACCAATTTGTTTGTAATATCTACTCCATTTTACCAATGGAATAGTAGTAGACGGCAAGGCAGGATAATCAATCTTACTATTCCCTCTAATATCAGACAGCTGGGACCCCATTTCAGCTTCACATACACATACTTTTAATGCTTTATATTACTCTGGCTCCTTTGAAACATCTTTTGCTTCACTTTTAATATCTCATTTATGTTGTTTGGAAGCTCTTTGTACTACACAATTCTTAAAAGAGGAAAGAAAATTCTCCAAAAATGGAAAGTGGAGTTGCCATAAGAAAAAAATCATATAGAAGAAGAAAATTGTCTTTGGGACCTAAGTCTTCATACAGAGATCTCTCTCCATTCCCCATTTCACTCCATTCTTCTCATTCTCATTGGACTCCGCTGCAGGATGTATTTTATTTTATTTTCCATTTAATCTTACCCAATATATTTCTTTTCCTAAATGGAGCTATCCTTGATTAATAGGCAGGAAGAAGATTGATCAGGAAGCATTTCTTAATTATCTACTAGGCACCAGGAAGTCTTAAGAAATGAATTCACAAAAAGGGATAAGGGAAGGACAATCAATCTCAGGAATTTCTCTTTTTCCACTTGCAGGTAATAGCCTACAGCAATCAAGTAAAAGAGGTTTGATGACCTTTTTTGGTGGGTGACACCTCTGCTAAATTTCTGTGTATGAAGCTCATAGTTATAATTCTATAATCCTTAATAAATTTCTAAGAGATTCAAATGTTTGCCATCTGCAATTTTTTCTCAATTTTCCTCAATACTTCAATGAAATGTTTCCTTAAGAGACCCCAATTAACTCTTTTACTGGTGCTATTTAAAATTTAACACGAAGATCCCTGAATAGCATTTCCTGAGTGTGAAGAACAATCTTCTCTCTTCCAGGTCAAAAGATTTGTGCCAGTTCATATTGTATGTACAGTTAACAAAATGCAACTATGTCTATTACCAGACCCGGAATACTGATTCAATTAGCTACAGTCTGATTAGAGAAGAAATGATGTTTCCTCATGTACTCTAGGAAAGATTACAGAGAAAGGAACCATCTGACTTTCCTAGAATATTTCTCTGGTCTTTCTATAAGCCCCATCCCTATCCATCAAAAACTCTTTCCCTGAACACTTATATCCCCTTCTAGCTTTCCCTGCCCTGAACATTAAGCTTGAAATATTTATTATATATTAATTAATTTAATTAATAAAATTAATTTTACTGGGAAAAAAAAAAAAAGAGTAATCTATTATTTACCTTCCCACTCTCCCTATAAAAGTATGTCAATAATATTGATAATTCTACTGCCTCAAAGTCCCTTAAAAAGGATTTCCTCAAATAATTCAACCCTATAGAGCTTGACAAATAGAATGTGAACTTCCTATAAAATATTCACATAGGAAGTTTATACATTGAAATAAAATATTTAAAATACCACTTTAAATTGTGTACACATGTGAATACTCATATTGAAGTGGGTTGTAGTCCCTTTAAGAAACCATATGTCCTATTGATCTGTGATTCCTTTCAGATTCCCAGCCCCTCCTGGCTGAGGCATATTCTCCCCAGTCCAGGATGCAAGACATTCAATTACAAATTCAATTACAAAGCATCCCTTTGAATTCCAATAGGAGATCCGGGCTTGTCCCAGCCCCCACTGGATCTGAGCTAACTTAGGCTCTCCCAGTCCCCACTGGTTCTGATATGCTCCGGTTGTCCCAGCCCCCACGAAGACAACCAATATAATAAGGGTCCATCAACTAAAGTCTTTGTAGATGGACCTCGGCAGCTCACTCAGCTGCCAGGACTTTCTGTCTACTGAGAACTGCATTCTCAGTGCAAAACTCTGTTTTCCATAGATCTCCACTATAGAAGTCAGTCTCTGGGTAAACTGATTTCCATCTAACAATAAACTTTCATTTTGCAACTAATATTCGGGAATGAGTGAATTCTTTCACTCCTAGAACCTGTGGCCGATTTAATGGGGATTCTTGATAACTCTCTTATAGACACTGACCTCTAGACCACCAGGAATCTAGACCACTCAAATGCATCAATATGAGTAGCAGTTTTTTAAGGGAGTCTACTCTTAAATCACACAATCAATCCACATTGTGTGGAGATAGTCTCATGATATCACTCCCATCAAACAAGTCAAAGGCCATGTAATGTAGAATAAATGTTGTCAAAGCTGATTTCCTCTCTGAAACATCCACAATAATGATTGTTTTTTTTTTTTTTTGAAAGAGACTATTCTATTTTCTGCTCCTCTTTACTGAGGAATCTGCAATATACATATATACAAGTGTGACTCAATGATGAGCAGGAATATGTTAGTGGGCTTTCAGACAAGCTTATACTCTCTGGATGACCTGGAAATGAATATATCTCTATTTACAACTAGTAAAATACGCCAAATTCCTGTCCTATCTCTTTCTCTCTTTATCAATTAACTTTAAACTGACATTGAATCTGAGACCTTTATCAAGGTAGAAAATATTTTAGTGCATTTTATATAACTGAAGGAAAGACAGGACCATTAAAGAGAAGGGTTTTCAAAGTCCTATTTTGTTTGTATAATAGAAGGTATCACCTCCCTAAGTAAGGAGGCAAGATTCTCTCCAAATTGTATACTAACAACAAGAGATATTTGTCTTATCGGTGAGTTTACTTTGGGTCCATGGGGATCAAATGAGGGCACAAATATAAAGGGCTCCCGGAGATCTAAGTTCAATAATGACTGATGAATCTTATATATAATTAACTTTGGCAAAAATTTTTCACCAGGCAGTTTTGGAACAAATATCCACAGAGACTGGCAGATATAACAATAATATCAAAGACTATTTTCTGGATCAAGAGTTTGACATCTTATGAATAGTTCTTGCATTATCTAAGGGCTTATGAAACTGAACTCTCAGAAGGAGCTGGTGACCTTTCCAATGGACATATCAAATTGAAAACTTAGCAAGTAATTGGGTTATTAATTATTCTATTTTCTATGAGAACCTGAGGATTCTTTCTCCTTATAAGCAATCATTTCCCTCATTCCTTTTTATGTCCAATTGTGGTGCCATACCTATAAAGACAAGGATTTGAATTTTTTGTTTGTTTTTTAATTTTTGTTTTTTGTCACATATTTTCTATATGCCCCAGTTGATCAGATAGTGGAGAATTCTGCAGAATTAGCTTTAATCTTAGTCCAGGTCTCACACATGCAAATATAGACCATTCTGTGGAATCTACTAGGATCTCAGTACTATGACAGTAAGATACCAAGTAGCTTCTTCATCAATAATTTTTACCTGGATATTATAATGCTCAAGACTTATCAAAATATAATTATAAATTACACTATAAGGGACATTACTTTGCCTAGTTCTGATCACACCAAGGTAAAAAAAAAGTCACTGCTATTAAAACCAATATACTAATTAATATTAACTGGTATGTTAAAATTTCTATTGATATCAATAGATGTAATCAATCATATTGAAGAGCCCACTAACATTTTTTCATTACATTGAATGTCTGATTTTTGCTTTAAAGGGATACTGTTTAATAACTTAAGAAAAGGACCATTTATTTCTAGTGTGTTTAATGGTAACACGTTTTGATTTGATTAAAGATCTTCATCATCTATCCCAAAAATACAATTTAAATATAATATTATATATGTATATATATATATATATATAAACATAATTTATTCTTTGCATGGTCTTCATATAACAAACCAATTTATATTTGTGGAATCAATGCATCCTGACCGTTCTGGATAATCTTTCTAATATTTTCTCATAGTTTGTTAGCTGATATTTTATTTTAAAACTGGTATGTACTTTGTTCTTGTATTTTTTCCTCTTTCTTACCACTTCCTGTCATATCTCTCTTTCTCTCTCTCTCTCTCTCTCTCTCTCTCTCTCTCTCTCTCTTTGCTGAGGCAATTGGAGTTAAATGATTTGCTCAGGGTCACACAGCCAGGAAGTGTTAAAAGTCTGAGGCCATATTTTAACTCCGTTTCTCCTAACTTCAGGGCTGTTTCTCAATCCACTACACCAACTAGCTACCCCATGCAGTTATACTTTTCTCTTTACTTTCCCCCTTTTCCTTTTCCCCAGTACTCTGTCACTGACCACCACCTCCCTCAAATAGCCCTTCCTTTTTACAGCTTCTCCCCCTTTCTTATACTTTTCCCTAACTACCGCTGTTCTCCCTTCTATTAGGCTCTCCCTTTATTTTCCCCTTTCCCTTCATACTTTCCTATAGGGTGAGACAAGCTTCTCTGTGAAGCTAAATATGTCTGATATTCTCTATTTGAACCAAATATAATGAGACTAAGATTCATACAATGTTCATAATTCTCCCTTTTATCCTTCAATTGTAATGTCATTTTTGCCTTTTCATGAGATGTAATTAACCCCATTTTAGTCCATTTTCCTCTTCTTCCAGTGCAATTCCTTTCCATTCATTTTTTTCTTTCTTTTTTACCTTTTTATACTTCTCTTGAGTTCTCTATTTGAAGATCCCATTTTGTGTTCAGCTCTAGTCTTTTCATAACAAATAAATTAAATTCACCTCTTTCATTGAAGTTCATCTTTTCCTTGAAAGATTGTGCTTAATTTTGCTGGATAATATTCTTAGCTGCAATCAAATTCCATTGCCTTTTAGAATATCAGATTTCAGGCCCTTTGATCCTTTAAAATAGAAATATCTAGGTCTTGGGTAATCCTGATTGTTGCTCCTCAATATTTATTATTTCTTTCTGGCTGCTGTCAATATTTTCTCCTTGATTCAATAATTCTGAAATTGAGCTAACATATTCTTGGGAGTTTCAATTTTGGGGCCTTTTTCAGGAGATGGTCAATGAATTATTTCAATGATTATTTTATCCTCTGGTTCTAGGACATCAGGGTAGTTTTTCTTGATGATTTACTGAAACATTATGTCTAGCCTCTTTTTTTTCTTCATGATTTTCAGGAAGTTCAATAATTCTTAGATTGTATTTCCTAGATCTATTTCCCAGGTCAGTTGTTTTCCCAATGAGATATTTTACATTTTCTTCTACTTTTTTTCACTTTTTTGTTTTTGTTTGATTCTTGATATCTCATTGAATTATTCGCTTTCATTTGTTCAATTCTAATTTTTAGGAAATTATTTTCTTCAGTTAGCTTTTTTATATACTTTTACATTTGGCCAAATGAATTTTTAAATTAATTGTTTTGTTCAATCAATTTTTTTCCATTTCAGAAATTCTATTTTTCAGTGATGCAAAAGAAAACCCATAATCAACCATATCAATAACAAAGGCAACATAAATTATATGATAATCTCAATAGATGCAGAAAAAACATTTGACAAAAATACAGCACCCATTCCAATAAAAAACACTAAAGAACACAAGAATAAAGGGAGCTTTCTCTAAAATATGCTGTAATTATATAAAACCAACAGCAAGAATTATTTGTAATGGCGAGATGTATTTCCAATAAGATAAGGGTGAAACAAGGATTCCCATTTTCACCACTATTATGCAATATTGTACTAAAAATATTGGCTTTAGTGAAAAGGAAAGAAAAATAAAAGTTTAAAATAGGCAATCAGGAAATAAAACTATCACGCTTTGCAGATGAGATGATGATATACTTTATTGAATCCAAGAAAAATCATCCAAAAAATTACTCAAAACAATTAACAACTTTAGCAAAGTTGCTGGATATAAAATCACATAAATCTTCAATATTTCTATTACTGACAAAGCCTAGCAGCAAGATATAGAAAGAGATATTCCATTTATATTAACTGTAGAAAAAATCAAATATTTTGGGATCTACCTGACAAGACAAAGCCAGGAACTATATGAACACAAAGCACTTCTCACACAAATAAAGTCAGATCTAAACAACTGGGAAAATATCAACTGCTCATTGGTAGGCCAAGCTAACATAATAAAAATGACAATTCTATCTAAATTGTCTACTTGTTTAGTGTCATAGCAATCAAACCTTCCAAAAATATTTTATAGAAATAGAAAAAATAAGAACAAAAATCCATCTGGAAGAACAAAAGGTCAAGAATATCAAGGGAATTAAGGCAGAAAAAAAACTATAGTACTTTAGTAGTACCAGACCTAAAACTATATTATAAAGTCAAAACTATTTAGCATTGGCTAAGAAAAAAAGTGGTGGATCAGTGGAATAGAATAGAAACACATGACAAAGAAGAGAAGTCCTATATAAACAAAAATATTCATAACGGCTTTTTTGTGGCAGCAGAGAATTAGAAATAAGGAGCAGGCTTAGAATCTATTATGCATTATCTGAGACAAAAAAAAATTTAGATATAGCAATCATGAGCTCCAGATAAAGCAAAAGAAAAAATAGACCTAATTAGCATCTTGGTTATGCTCCCTGAAATAATTTTTTTCTCAGAAAATATGATGTATATAATGTACCTGGCTCTTATAGCTATGAATATCCTCTTCCATAGGAATGTTCATCAGTGATTCTACTCTAACTCATTCCAGTCTTCACTTCCACTACTTTTAATCATCCCTATCAAAGATCACACACCTATTGAGAAGTTAAAGGATTTATTTTCCATTCATTGTACATATATATACTTTATTGGAATCTATTATCTGATGCTCTCTGCCCTGATATTTCTTCTCTATATTCATAAAATATTTTATTTTGATATTCTATCCCACAAAAGATAGGCCATTAGGAAGTCACTGGATTTAGTCCATAAGGAATTGTTCCAATTCTTCCATTTCATATTCTCTTAATTCCCTACCGTTGCTAGAATCTGTACTGCCTTAGGTCCTTTTGGTTTCAGTATGATTTACCTTCATTAATTATTTTGCTCTGTAAAGTGATCTCTTTTTAATTTTTATAAAAGTCTATACAGGTGAAGGATTGGTTTCAACATTTGGTTTTCTTTATAGTTATTCCTATTTATCTTTGAAAAAAAATTTTTTAATATTTGAGGTGTTTATCAGCTATGTAATCAATTTATTTCTTGAGTGTTTTCCACAAAAATACCTCAATAGTCTCATGTCAACTGATGATCCACACTTTTCTAATTGCAATTTGTTCACTTCTCCCTCCTTTTTTTTTTTACATTTTCTTATTTTAGTTAAGAAACATTTATTTTTTCAAAATTATCTGTGTTTAAATCCCACCTTGAAAACTTACTACTTAGATGTCCTTGCTCATGTAACTTAACCTCTATTTGCCTTGTTTCCTTATATGTAAAGGAGGGTTAATGGCACCTACTTTCCAGAGTAATTGTGAATACCATATGAGATAGTAATTGTAAAGTGCTTACCATACTGCTTGGCACATAAAAAATTATGATTGTTAACTATTATTAGTTATTATCCCACCTCAGGAGATAGGAAAAGACAAAGGAAAAAAGAAAACCCATATAACAAATAAACATAGTTAAGTTAAAAAAAAAAAAACTTGCCCAAAAAGTTCATTTTATTTTGCATCTTAAGACCACCACCTCTTTCCCATGAGAATGGCATCATTCTTTAACATTGCTCCATTGAAAATATAGTTGGTTATTTCACTGAATAGAGTTGTTAAGTTTTTCAGAATTTGTTTTTACAATGCTGTTGCTATAAAATTATCTACATCACTTTATTTACTCTTTTTTTCACCAGTTCATACAAATTTCTACAGATTTCTCTGAAATAATCCCTTTTTTTGCTTCTTATGATGTAATTACACTTACTTGTATTATATCATATTCACATGCCATAATTGCTGTAGTCATTCTTCAATCATCCTCAATTCCTCAATAAATTACTTTACTCAATTCCTCAACTCCTCAATTAGTCTCTTTTTCTGTTTGTTTTTTCCATTAGGGAAAAAGTGCCTATAAATATTTTGTACATCTGAGTCTTTTTAGTCATTCTTATCCTAAGAATGCTAGTCCGGTTTGGGGCCCCTGACTAGCAAGTGAAACAGAATAAACTGATATGCAAAATTTAGTAAGGGAGCATAGTTCCAAAATGAATTACAGGCCGACTAGACCAATTCACAGCTCTCTCCAAAAGGCAATAATGTCTCACAGTCACCCAAATATTTGTCATTTTTCTGCTTTTTAAAACTTCAGAGTTTTTTAATTTCCATTTCAGTAATTATTGATCCTATTGGAGTATTATTTCATTTGGCCTTATTATTTTTAGAGTTTTTCAAAAACTGATTATTTATGTACCTTGGTCATTTTCATTGGAAAATAACTCTTGTTTTTATAATTGGAATGAGTTAACTATATATGTAAATATATACATAGAGACAGATATACATAAACATGTGTATATGCATATATATATTATATATGTAACTATAAAGATATATAAAAATTTTGTCAAAGAAACTTGCTAGAAAGCTTTTGTTCACTTATCAATTTCCATTCAAATTTTAACTGCATTGGTTTTATTTGTGAATTTTTAAAAATCTTATACAATCTAAATTTTCCAATTTAACTCATTTGATTTTCCCTCTCTTTTTTGATTATGAACTCTTTCACATACAAATATTTAATAGATAATTTCTTCTTTGCTCTTTTAATCTGCATATAATGAGATCCATTTGGAGATTACATGTTATGATACATTGGTCCAAATAACATTTCCCTGAGACTGCTTTCCAGCAAATTTTATTTTACATGAAATTTTGCTCCAGGAGCTAGAATCTCTTGTTATGTTATCCAGAAGGTAACTAATTTCTTTTATTGACCATTATGCTCATTGAGAGGCTTGCAGAATATATAATTTCGGCATTCTAAACTGAATATATTTGAATATATTGTTCTCTCCCCAATATCTCAAAACTGCAGACTAATCCTGTGTTATACAAATTGTTTTTTTGCTTTAATTAAATATCTTCCTTGTGGTTATTGATTATTGATTGTTGAGTAATCTACATAGACTACAGGGATCTATATCCCAGCTTCCACATATAATAACTACTTAGATCCAAAGTTAGTTCAAGCTTGGCTACATCTTACATCCATGTCCTAAGAATATAGTTTAGGATCCATGAGCTTTTTCTTTAATACTATCTGCTGAAATTCACATTCCAGTATATTATCCCTATCTTTAATCATTAGTGCTAGTTAATATCTCTTCATTATCATTTCTATTATTATTACACCAGTATCATTTAACCAATTAACAGTAGTATTTACAAAGATAATTTCCTGAAAAAATTTAACAAGGATAGAAGTTAAAGCATCCCCCCTCTCTAAGATGCACAATCCCAGTTTAGGTACCCAGAGAAAGTAAACTTAATTAACCTATTACAAACAAAGATCCCCAAAAGTTTTTTACCTCCTGGTACTCACCTACTTATAAGCTTTGCCATGGACTTCTTTTACTGGAGCCTCTGGAGGTTATCTTCCTAGCTTCTAATTCTCAAAAAGTAGTAACCTATCCTGTTTTATATAACAAGAAGTAACAAACCCAAAGAGGCAGCATATTTATAGCTAAAAGTCAACTGCGGTAGAAAAGTATCTTTACTACTTCTCTCCCTATCCAGAAATTCATAGGTGTTTTTACTTTCATACTTGAATGTAGTCAGAAGAGGAAAAAAAATGAATTATTGGAGTCTTTTGTATGTATATTCAGTTCTGGATCAGAAGCCAATTAAAAAGCTTTTCTTTATGAAGTGATATGTTGGCCAGAAAATTCACTGAAGAATTACTGTTTCACAGAAATCTGAGGAATTACATAAAATTTATCATGCTCAAAATCAGTTTGGACATGTATACATATATTGTATTTAACTTATTTAACATATTTAACATGTATTGGTAAACCTGCCTTCTGGGGGAAGGGGTGTGGGGAAGGAGGGGAAAGTTGCTACAAAAGGTTTTGCAATTGTCAACGCTGAAAAATTATCCATGCATATATCTTGTAAATAAAAAGTTATAATAAAAAAATAATAATATCACTCTTTGTGTCTCAATCAAAAAAAAAAAAAAAAAACTTATCATGCTCATAAAGGCTGGGCTTCTATGAACCAGTCTTTTCTACCTGCATTAATATTGGAATTGTAACATTTAGGCAACATATACAATAGAGTTACAAACTTTTTCTTGTCATCCTTCATAGTAATAATCCGTGGATTGTCTTAGTCAATGCTTAGTTTTCTGTATTTGAAAGTTCTTAATGTTTTTTTTCTTGTATATGGTATTCATGTTTTTTTTTTTTTAATTTCAATATACGGGTCTTTTCAATTCCAAATTCTTTTTCTCCCTCTAGCCACCCCCAAATCCAGTTATAAACCAGGAAATGTCATAGTCATTATGCATATGAAATCATGTAAAACTTATATCAACATTAGATGACTTGAAGGAATAAAAGAAACAAAAAGAAAAGAAAAAATGTGCTTCAATTTGTCCTCAGAGTCTATCAATTCTCAGTCTGGAAGTAATAATATTTTTCATCTTGAGTTCTTTGAAATTATCCTATGCAGTTAGTGACAGTAATGATAGTTTTGTTGTGTATATTATTCTCATCTTTTTGTTCACTTACTTTGTATCTATTTATATGTCTTTCCAAATTTTTCTAAAACCATGCTCTTTATCATTTTGTATAGTAAAATAGTATTCCATTATTCTGACAGAATACATAACTTCCTTAGCTATTCATTGGGAACTCCATGGCACCTTAATGATGCTAGTAGCTCCCCAAAGTATATGGTCAGGGAAAGAAGGTGAATTGTTGATTGTTGATTGTTAGGGAAGAAAGACTCTGTAAAGTAGATTGAATCAGAGCCTTATTTGTGACTAGAAAGGACCAAGTCCCTATAGCTAGAATAAAATAATAGTAGGAACAGATTTCTATGGCTCTGATAAAAAAATAAATTTAATGTGATAAATGTGAGTTTTGGAGTACAATACCAAGAAATGTAAGCAATTCAAATTAACAGAGATCTGTTTCCATGGTTTCATAAACATACAGGTTATTTTTGTTAATTCAGAAGATAGACTCAGTTCACAATCTACTTCAGAAAACAATATGCAGACAATAATGTACCTATAAGACAGATTGATACAGATATCTATATATGATAAATTAGAGATTGCCTCAGAGGGAAAGCACTAGTTTTAAGGGAGGATATGAAATGTTCAGAGAGTCACTTGACATTCTGGCTAAAGCATAGAATGATAAATAAGACAGGATATAGGCCATAGTATTTGGGTAACAACCAGTACATGGGGTTGTGGGGAAGCTATACGTATGAAGACATACTTTTTAGTTTAATCTGCATTATTAACTGTTAAGTCCAAGAATAATTAACAAAACAAGACTTGATCTGAAGCATTTGCTGATTTTATAAATGCCCACATTGAAAGGTTAATAATTGACTTTCTGAAACTGGTTTCAGCTGCCTTTACCATATTCCTGGATACATTATATATCAGTTTGACTTCAGCATACAGTGCTGTAGTCACAGTCAATCAGTTAGAATCAAAGTTAAGCCATTTTCATATACAGCAGGAATCAAAATTATTGAAGAATCACCAAGGACTTAAAAATCAGAGATTTGTTATTTCATCCAACAAGGAAAGGAGCAAATATAAAGCTTAATTTGGTGTTCAGGGTGGAAGCTTCCATGTAGGGACTGATGAAATGCAACAGCAAAGTGTAAATCTCATGTGACCTGATCAAAATGTGAAATGTTAAATCTGAGGAAATGCAGACTAACATCTGTAGTCCAATTTGTAGAAAAGCAACTCATATGCTAATGGGATTATAGGATCATGAATTTCACACAAGAAAGATATCTCATTTTCACAAAAGAGAAATCTGACACAAAGTTAGTTAAATGACTTATCTAAGGACATACAGGTCTTTTGATTGAAAAGACCAATTTATTTCTATCACAGTACTAAGGTAGTGCAGGCCTTAGACTAGAGCAGGGAAAAAGTTTGAGGTAGGAAGCAACAAATTTTGACAGTAGAAAATTTAAAGACAATTCATAAGCAAATACCACAAGGAAAAGCTAGAGATCTAATATTGGAAAATGAATTCAAATGAAGGGGAGATATTCCAGTTGAATAGGAAATGTCTTAGCTACTGATGGACTAGACTTATTTGATATGTTCTTAATCACATCTATTTGTACAGTGGGTGTTTTGATATCATGCCAATTCCCTATATCACTAGCATAAGCTCTCCCTGAAGAATAGATTCTCAGAAAGAAGACAAGCAGTCAAGGCAACAGGTTTAAAAATAAGAATAAAAAAGAAAAGAATCTAACACCAAATGTATACGACTAAATGACTTTAAGGGCTTTCTCAGTTCTAAGAATTTTTTCACACAATTGTTCCCTATACATGTTCTGTCATAGGCAAGAAAGAGCTCAGCACTTTGATGGTCCAGACTTTATACTTAAGACCAAGGAATTATATAGTGAAGTGAATCAGTGTAATGAATGAAGTGACAGAGAGTAAGGAAGACCTTAAAAAAACTCAGGGGGAAGAAAGGAGACCCTAGATCCATAAACTTTTCCTGATAATAGTGAAAAATTGAGGGACAATAGTAAATTGACTCTAGAGAATTAAAGAAGGAAAGTAAAAGGCAATTGAATCCTAGACAGAAAGATGAATCTTGTTTACTTGTATTGTCTGGTATCATGAACTCAGGATTCCTCTATAGCTTGATGACAAATGCCATCCTTTTGACAAAGTCCTTAAAAGCTTGAATGACTTGCTTATTCCTCAGGGTATAAATGAAGGGGTTCATCACAGGGGCAACCAAAGTCACAAGCACGGAAACAGCCTTTTCCAAAGCCAGTTCTTCCTTCCCAGGTGACTTAACATAGACAAAAATGCAGGTGCCATAAGTCATGGAGACTACAATCATGTGAGAAGAACAAGTGGAAAAAGCCTTTTTTCTTTGCTTGGCAGAGGGGAATTTCAGAATAGTCCTGACAATGTAGGCATAAGAGAGAACCACTAAAACTAATGTAGTCATAAGTAATAGCACTGCAAATGTCACAATTACCTTTTTTATGAAAGTTGTATCCAAGCACGAGATCTTCAGAACTGAGGATGAATCACAGACAAAATGATCAATGATATTGGAACTACAGAATTCAAGCTGCAGGCCCATGCTAAGTGGTGGGAGGATAAACATCAGTGAACCCAGCAAAGAACTCAGGATGAGCTGGTAGCAGACTTTACTGCTCATGATGGTTGTGTAATGCAGGGGTTTACAGATGGCCACATAGTGATCAAAAGACATGGTGGACAAAAGGAAAAGTTCTGTTGAACCCAAAAGAGTGATAAAAAACACTTGAGTGGCACATGCATTGTAGGTCACATTTTTGTTTCCAGTTGACATACTGTAAAGATATCTAGGAATACAGGCACTTGTGAATGAAACTTCTAAAAAGGAAAAATTTCGAAGGAAAAAGTACATGGGGGTCTTTAGGTGGGGATCCACCAAGGTGAGGGTGATAATGGTCAGATTTCCAGTAACACTCAACATGTAAGTAAGAAACAGAAAGATAAAAATCAGAACTTGCAGATGAGGATCATCTGTCAGTCCCCGCAGGATAAATAATGTGATGCCTGAATGGTTTTGCATCCCTGGCTTCTGATATTTGATAGACCTGTATATAAAACAGATAGAATTTGAAATGGAGTATAATGAGTTGAAATATGTTGAAAACTCATTTACAATTAAAAAACTCATTTGAGTTTTATTTTAAACTCAAAATGAGTTTAAAATAGATGAAACAAGTTACCATTATGCTGTTTGTTTGTTTGTAACTTTGTAATTCTGTTATCTTAATTTCACTGATTTCACTAAATAATAGATAGAGGTATGGGCAGGGAAATTTTTGCCCCTGAGATTTGTTTCCAAATCTCTCCAGCTCATTTTAAAAAATAAATTCAGATTCTCAATTCATACTTTAACCTAAGTATTTATATAATTTAATTAACCTGTTCCCATTTCCCTTCTTGTCAATTCAAAGCCACACCTAGTCTCATCTTTCTGATGAAATATGTACAAGGATATCCAAACCATCTTTTCCACCACTTTTTCCTCAGAACTTCTCCCTGATCATCTTTTATTGTTTTGGAACACTATAAGGTACAGTGCTCAGAATACCTGAGATATAGTATATTCAGGTTTTATCATCCAGAAGATTCCGTGTCATATCTTGCATGTAAAAGCAAACTCAGAAGTAACAGATTCAAAAATCCCATTACCCTCAATACTTCCCATATATGTATTCCTAACAGGTCTGCCCTTTCAAATTCCCCTCTTCCCATAGAAACATAGACTTTCCCTATTGGAAGGGACCTCAGTTGACACCTAGTCTAATTTAGTCAGTCAATAAGCATTTATTAAGTGCCTATTGTGTAACAAGCATCACTCTAAGATCTGAGTATACAAAGAAGACAAAATATAGTATCTTGCTTTGAAATGCTCACAAACTATTAGAAAAATTAAACCTATACATGAAAGAGATCCCAACAAAACATCAATCATCTAGCATCTGTATGAAGAATTCCAATGACAACTCTAATTGTTGTTTTTGGTTTTTGGTTTGTTTTTGGTTGTTTCTTTTTCCTTCTGACATCAAGCATACATTTCTCTCTGAAACTCCTACCTTTTTCTTCTGGTTTTGTCTTCTGGAATCAACTTCCCACAACTTCCCACAAAAAATACTCCAAGTTCTTTTAAATAATGCCTCTAAATAAATTTTAGAGCATCAGAATATCTAAATAAATAAAGAAAAGACAACTTAGAAGGGCAGCAGAAAAATCTATGGAACCAGGATGAGAGTCCAGCTTGCAATCGCAGTGCAGACTTTGACACCCCAGTTCCAGGCCTGGCCTCAAACCCAGCAACACACCAATAAAACAGGAATAGGTCTTGAGACTGCTGAACCAATGGCAGTACTGGTGGTTTTCAAACCCTTGTCACCTCTTTCCTATAATATTGAATATACTCTCTTAGGGTTCTCCATGCTACCAATGCCTTCCCTTTCAGACCCATCCACAAGAGAGCTATCAGGTAAATATTCCTCAGTCATAAAACTTACTGTGTCAACCCAATATTCAAAAGGTTTTCAACCATGTTCTATAACCTCTAGGGGAAATGTAAAATCCTATGCTTAATATGATTTTCTTTTCATCTGCATTTGCAGTCTTCTTTCCCATTGCAGGGAATTCATGCATTTTCTGTTCTAGTCTAGTCTAGTGTCTAGCCCCTGACACTGAGGCTTATATTGCCTATCATTCCATTCAAAGGATGTGAAGCCCTTGAAAGCAGTGATTATTTTATGAGTTCTTTGTTTACTTCTATATCACTTTTCAAAAAATGCATGACACATAATATATACAATATATATTTGTGGAATTAAAATAAATCCACCCCAGCTCACAAGGTGTTGAAATTATTCTGGTGAATCTGTGCTATGACTGGATACTCCAATAATCTTTGGATTCAAAGTCTTATTAGAAGTATAGCCTTCTACTAACCTGTTATCTCTTTTTTCATATTTCCATACTCTTTGAGGATAGTTATCTTTCAAAAATGCAATTCAGAGTTACACAGTCAAAGTGTCTGCCATTTACCTGAAAGATACTTCACTTCTGCTAACTCTACTATGCATATCTCATGGCCAAGATGATACAAAGCAGCCATGACTATTTGATGTGTTTGTCTATTTTACCAATGGAGTAGTGATGGCTAACAGGAAATGGTGAGCTATCTTACTGTTTCCTTCACTATCAGACAACTTCGACACCATTTCACATAGACATCCACCTTTAATGCTTTACCTATAATACTCAGTTGCCTCACTTTTATTTATCTTATTTCTGATGAATGATTCGAAGTTTTTGTCCTACACCATTCTTGAATACCTTACCATCTTTACTTCTTTCATATTTTCTACATATCCCCTAATATCTTCCTATCTAAAATATTCTTCAGAAAAGTAATAAAAGTGTCCAAAAATGGAAAATAGAGCTTTTATAAGAAAAATATTATATGTTCTCTTTGGGACCAAAGTAGCCATACAGAAATCTCTCTCCATTCTCTATCCAACTCTTTTTCTCATTCTCATTGGACTCCAATGTATAATTTATTTTTTTTTTGTTTTCTGTATAAATCTTTTCCAAAGTATTTCTCTTCCTAAATGGAGCTGCCCTTGAGTAGTAGGTAGGAGGAAGATCAATCAGCAAACATTTGTTAATTACCTGTTAGGCACCAAGGAGTTTTAATGTATTAATGCACAAAACAGGGTAAAAGAAGGACAATCAGTTTCAAGATTCTCTCTCTACTTGAAGATAATATCCAACGGTGATTTACTGGAAATAGTTTGATAGATTGTTTTGGTGGATGCCACCTCTGCTAAAACTCTGTGTGTGATTTTTTTTGCGTGTGAAAGAACAGGAAATCTAATTCTAAGGAAGAACCTTGCCACAGTTCTAGTTTCATAAATCACTTATTATTTTTAGTAATGAGTCAAATGCTTCCCATCTACAGACAAT
The DNA here is from genome assembly GCF_902635505.1 of Sarcophilus harrisii. Taxonomy (NCBI): domain Eukaryota; kingdom Metazoa; phylum Chordata; class Mammalia; order Dasyuromorphia; family Dasyuridae; genus Sarcophilus; species Sarcophilus harrisii. The sequence continues at coordinate 85,701,035 of NC_045430.1, read as the reverse complement.
TTTCCTCCATATTTCAAGGGAATAAGATTTCTGAGGAGACCAAATTAGCTATGCATTTTACATAGTTGCTGTATAATATTTTCCACAAAGATTCCTAAATGGTATTTCCCAAGTGTGGAGAAAGGAGGCTCCTTTCTTCTAAATCAGATGATTTGTATCAGTTTCTACTATGTGTAAAGCTAATAAAATGCCTGTGACCTGGGTCACATAATAAGATATTGCTTAATTGACTAAACTCTGATGACCATCTGACTTTCCTGAACCATCCCCTTGAACTTGTTATATCCCCCAACTCTTATTTAACTCAATCCCTTTCTCTGAACACTTATTTTCCCATCCAGCTGTCCCTGCCTCAAACATTAAGGGTCACCTCTTATTTAGCCTTCCATTATCCCTATAAGGATATATAATAATATTAATAATCCTACTGTCTCAGAGTCCCTGAAAGATTTCCTCAATTAACTCATCCTTTTAAAGTTTTATTCATAAAACAAAATGTAAATTTCCTATAAAATATTCACATATTCAAACAAGAAGTTTGTACATCAAAAGGAAATATTTACAATACCTCTCTGTTTACATATATGAGTACACATGTCAGTGTGGTGGTCTTTTTTGAGGTAGTCTATTTTCAAGTCACACTAGCAATCCACATTGTATTGAGATGGTTTCATGAACCTATTCTCATCATAGGATTGAAGTCCTATGCAGAAAAAAGCAACATCTCTGTACTGACTTGATTTCTCTCTGAAGCTTCCAAAATAATGAAATTTTAACAAAAATGACTCTTTTCCTTTCTGTAGCCTTTTATTGTGGAAACAGCCAAACACATTTCATTTCCACAACTACATGAGAGGAAAGGAACTCTTCTAATACTTACATTTTTGGACATGCTTCATGTCTTGCTGGAAAATGTAACCTTAAAAATCCTTGATGAAGAGGATGTAAGGTCCTGGAAGACAGGAACTATGCTTTTGCATTTCTTTAGATCTCCAGTACTCAATATAGTTCCTGGAATATAGTAAGCCCTTAAGAAATGCTTGGTTTTGATCAAATGTGACTGAATGCTGAACAACAATATGTTAGTGGAGAAGCATATATGTGCTTCCAGATAAGCTTCTATTCTTAGGCAGCAGTCCCTAGAAAGGAAATTTCTATACTTACACCTTCTAAATCCCAGATTTCAGTCCTCTCTCTTCCGTACCTAGCTTTAAAATGATATTCAATCAAAGACCTTTCTCAAAGTAGAAAATATTTACTTCCATTTGGTATAACTGAAGTGAAGACATGACCATTAAAAAGACAAGAAGGTATCACCTGCTTGAATAAGGTGGCAAGATTTTCTCCAAACTGTTTGCTAAAAAGCAGGGATATTTGTCTTATCTGTGAATTTACTTTGGGTCCATGAGGATCAAATGAGGTCACAAAGGGCCCCAGAAGGCCCAAGTTCAACAGTGACTAATGAATCTTTCACATGATTAACTTTGGCAAATGATTTTCATCATTTAGTTGTGGAGCTAGTGTCCACAGAGATTGGGATATACAACCACAGTATCAAAGACAGGCTATGCAGGCGTACAAGACCACAAAGCTGAGGCAAGAATTTGGCACCTTATCATTAGTTCCTGCATTATCTAAGGGGTTATGTATCTCAACTCCCAAAGGCACCTGATTAGGATATGTTCAATTGAGAGAAGAGCAAGTAATAACCCAATTATTCTATTTTCTATGAAATCCCAAAGTTTCCTTCTCATTATAGGCAGCAATTTCCCTCATGTCTTTTTCTGTCCTATTATTGTGCCATATCTATAAAGACAAGGATTTAGCTTTTTTTGTATTTTGTGTTGGTTTTCTCTTCCTCACAAATTTCCTAAATAGCCAAGTTGATCAGATAATGGAGAATTCTTCAGAATTAACTTTTGGTCTTTGTTCAGGTCCATCACATGCAAATATAGATCATTCTATGGAGTCTGCTAGACACTCAAAACTAGGCCAGTAAGATATGTAGCATCACCTTATTCACTAACTTCTCCCTGGACATTAGCACTCAAAACTTCACAAAATGTAATTATAAAATACTCTTTTAAGAGTAGTTTTTAATTACTAGAGTAATTGGAAGGGTATTCTTTGTTTTGCCTAGTCCTGATCATCCCAGCGTAATAATAATGTCAATGTTTTCAAAACCAATACATTAAAATGTGTATCAATGACAATAGATGGCCTTATTTTATCACTGATCATATTGGAAAGTCCTCTAACTTTTCTTCAGAAATCACATAAATGAATTGTCCTTTTCATAAGTTAGTTAATATATATTTGAAACAAAAAACAGGCATTCAATGTAATGAAGAAAAGTAACAGGTGTTGGATTTTGTCAAAGGTCTTCATCATCTATCCAACACATATGATATAGGTATAGACATATATATATATATGCATAATACACATATGTATATATAATGTATGCATATGTATCCTAATGTAATTTGTTCATTGCATAATCTTCTTATTATGAACCAACTCTATATTCATGGAATCAATCCATCCTATCCATCATGTTTTATCTTTCTAACATTTTGTTGTAGTCTATTCACTACTATTACATTTTTAAAAATTTTGTGCATTTCCATCTACCTGTCTTCATTTATTTTTTCCTCTCTTTCCTTCCAATTCATCTCCTTTCCACTTCGTTGCCACTTCATCTCACCTTTACAAAAACATGATTGAGTTTTCCTGTAAGTTATGATCTAATTTTTTTTTAAAAATCCACTTATGTACTGTCTGTCATAGCTACTCTCTTCCCCTTGGGCCATCCCTAATCCAAAGGTTTTGCTCTTTCTTCCTTTTTTGATCACTCTTTTATGTTTCTTTATTTATGATTACTCCCGTGTCTGTCCTAACTGCTCTTTAAATCCTTTGCCTCTCCTTCCTCTCCCTGTCCCCTTCTTTCCCCCTTCTTTTTGAACAGCATATTTAAATAGAAAAGCATTAGATTTGTGGGAGATAAGGAATGTCTGTGAGTGGGTTTGTATAATTGTGTTTCATCCTGTTTTATCCATTTGGGATAAAAATGAGATTCTAAGATGTCTATTTCCCCCACTCATTCCTCTGCTATTAAATGCTCCATTTATAATACACATCTTTTATATGATATTGATTTCTATCTCTTTCCTTTTCTGTTCTTCTCCTATTTAGCTTCCTGACTCTTCCCTTTTTGTTTTATTCTATAACCATCAAAACAGAACAAAATCACCCACTCTGTCAAATGTCCTTTCTCTATAACTGAAAAAGATATTAGAATTCTGAGAAAACATAACTTTTTATATACCTCATGATATAAATATTAAACCCCCTTTGCATATTAAATTTTCCTTTGCATATTAAAATTCATGGCTTTCTATGTTAATTTTGGTTGCTAGATTTTCTTTTCAAAATTAACTCTCAATGTTGGCCTTTTTATCAGCAATGCCTGAAAATCTTGTGTTTCACTAAAATTTTCAGAGGCCTTTTTTAATTAGATGGATAATTCTTAGCTGTAAAACTTATTCTTTTCCTTTTTAAAATACAATATTCTAAAGTCCCCTCTCTTTTATTATACTTATGGTCTAGATCTCATGTGATTTTTACTGTGGCACCTTAGAAAGAGAACTGTTTCTTTTTTGCTGTTTAAAATATTTTTTTAGTTTCTTCTAAAAGTTCTGGATTTGGGGCTATAGTATACTTTGGAGTTTTAATTTTTACATTTCTTTTAAGATCTAATCAAAGTATTTCCCCCCCCCCATTTTTATAGAATCCTTTAATTTTAAGAGTTTGGACCTGTTTTCATTTATAAATTAAATATTATATAAAGATTTGTTTTTGTAAGAGCGGGCATCTAGATGACAGAGGATAGAGCACTGGCCTTGGATTTAGGAGAACTTGAGTTTAAGTCTGGCCTCAGACACTTCATATTTGCTAGCTTTGTGACTTTGGGCAAGTCACTTAATCCCAATTGCCTTGCAAAAAAAAAAAAGATTCATAATTTCAGATAGTCTCATAATTCTTAGATTGTCTCAATTAAATTTGTTTTGCAATCCTTTTGATTTTAAGAAGTAATTGAGGTTAAATGACTTATCCAAGGTCACATAACCACTACATGTCAAGTGTCTAAGACTGGATTTGAACTTAAGTCCTCCTGACTCTAGGGTCCATACTCCATCCATTACACCAAGGCTTCTTAAACTTTTTTCCACTCATGACCCCTTTTTGCCTAAGAAAATTTTACACAATGCCAGTCATATAAGTATATAAAATAGATATAGAAATCAAACATTAACTGATAACATATTAAAGAAATCTAACATAATTCTTTGGCGTACATACAATTTTGCCATTTATTAAAGATGAAAGCAAATTTACATACTAATTAGATGTATATTTTGGTTTATTTTTATATAAAGAATTAAATCTTGAAAGAATATTTGATACTACAGGACATAGATTATCTTCAGTGTTTTCAGAGTTGATCAAAATTTTGATATTTCACAATCCCCACATTCAGTTATGTGACCCCATATGTGGTGGTGACCCAACGTTGAAGAACCTTTTTAGTAGAGTACCTCATTGCCCCCTACAGGTCATTTTATATATAATATTCGTTTTTTATTTAAAAAAAAATAATGATTCATTTTCATTTCCCAATTTGCAATCTCCCTCCACCTCTGGGGAAAGCAAGAAATATGATACCCATTAAATGTATGAGGTCATTCAAAACATATTTGGACATTATCTTTGTTCCAAGAAAAGGAAGAAAAAGAAAAAAAGGAAATATATGTTTTAATCTGCACTCAGAATTCATCAGTTTTTTTATGTGGAGGTAAATAGTACTACTTATTATGAGTCCTTTAAGAGTCTCTAAATCTTCACAGGGAATAATCTTCAGATTATTGTTATAACTTGCAGAATGTTCTCTTTGTTCTGTCCACTTTGTTTTGCATCAGTGATATGTATCTTCCAAGATCTTTCTAACATTATTCCCTTCATAATTTCTTACATAATAGCATTCTATTCTGCCATTCCCATATTGAAGGCTCACTCCTCAATTTCCCATTTTTGAGCACTACAAAAAGAGCTACTATAAATATTTTTTACATGTGTCTTTTTATTTTTTTTTTATTTACTTGGAATATATCTCTATAGTAATATTGGGTCAAAGTATATACATTATTTTTAATATTATTTTTCATATTTTTCAATGTCATCATTTTATTTAAATATGCCTTGCTAACTCTTTGGTTTGATACTTTCTGTTTGTATGTTTTTTAGAGTATTATTTTTAGTCTGGGATTTTCCATCATCTATTCCAAAGTATCATTTCTCTTTGTCAACCTTATTATTATTATGTAATTATTTCTCTTTCTGTCTCATGCATTTCTATTACATTCTCTCAATATCCTTTTATCTAGATCCTTATTTTAATTAGAATTTTTAGGATTTTTTTTTAGTTTTAAGTAATTATTTAGTTTTAATTAGAATTCAAATGAGGTTATTCTCTTCCTCAAGGTTTATCTCCTGAATGTCTCTGTCTAAAGTAAATAACTCATATTATTCAGTGCTTTCCACTATTTTCTCATATCAGGAACATCAGTGTCTTCATTGGGATGGGGAGCTTGTGCTAGGATCAGGATGCTCTCCTACATTCTGGAATGAGATAATCGATAAGCTCTATGGTGGTGAATATTAAGATCCTTCTTCAAGGGACTCCTGAACTGCTCTGGGGTTGGGTTCTATTTAGGTCCTCCCTCAAGGCATATTATTCTGCTTCACTATCTAATTTAGGTTTTGCTATAGGCCTTTTCCATGTACTCTAAGCACAGGATTACTGCAGTCATTCTTGCCACAGGGCTTTGGGATTAGGATAATTTTTGGAGCATTTCCTCTTAGATTAGGTTCTCTCCTAAAAGGGGATGCTTTGCTCCAAGCTTTTATCCTACCACAGCTTGTATATTTCTGCATTCCTATAGGATTCTGGTGGTCCTTCTGTATAATCCTATGTTGAATAGAAGACAAGAAGAGTCTCCTTATTTCTCCAGTTAGTGGTGAATTTTTAGGATTAATTGGGGTTATTGTTGGGGATAGGGGCAAAGGACTTCTCCAGATTCTGGAATATCATTTTCCCACAATGAACATGAAAATATGAAAAGGGACTGGAACTCAGAACCCTGTACACCAAATCCAGTTTATTCCCATTGTAATATAAAGTGATACAGAACAAAGGGTAGTAATATGGGGTGTTGAGTCATCACATTGAGTCATTTTAATTGAGATCAATAAAAAGTGACAGTCAGAAATTTAAGGACAATGCACAAGGCATGACCACAGAGGAAGAGAGAATTCCTAAACATCTGTCTATCTAATGGGACTGGAAAGGTCATAGCTTCTACTATGTAATGATTTGACTGTGATGACCACGTATTTTAAAATCAGCCAGAGTCAGGAAGTCAGGATAAGGGAAATTCCTAGATTTTATTCTTTGCGGAGGTGAAGGGGAATGGCAATGCGAAGTGAGAGCAATTAGGACTCGAATCTGCCTGGCAGTGCCTCTGGCTCTCATACTCCACCAGCCAAATCCTCTATGCAATCTTCTATACAACACTGCAAACTTGCACAGAGAGTGGGCGGGGTCATTCTTTCTCCAAGCATATATTAATAGAGTATTGTCCAATTGCTAATTAGCTTCAAGTGCTCGAACTCAGTACATCTGCCCAGCTTCAGCCCATTACATGTCCCGCTTTCTTTTGTTTTAGAACACAGGCAGTAAGCCCATCCCTGACATCTCAGGAAGGGAGATGAAAAGCACCAAAGAGAAGTGGGGATTGCTAGTGGGTTTCTGGGCTGACGGCTCTTATTAGAAACAGGTATGCACAAGACCATCAGCATGGGAGGTATTACACAAGCACATAGCAATAACACACAGGCTATTAATGATGACTCTCCCCAGTCAGTGCAGACTCAATGTGGAGTAGCAAACATGAATTGTACACTCAAGTAGCAGTATAACAAACAATATAAATAAACATGGTATTGTAAAAGATTTCCAGAAGTCCTAGAAGGAGGGTATATAAACAACAGTCACACAAATGCCTTCTTCAGCAGCCAAGAGATCGTCCAAAACCAATCTATTGTCCATTGCTTCACGTGTCAGGGAATCCAAAGATCCCTGCAAGTTTCTGAAGTCCTACAACAGTCTTTTTATGTGTTACAGAATCCAATGATTCCTGAGGATCTTCAAGTCCTACAACAGTCTTATCATGTCTCAGAGAATCCAATGATTCCTGAGGGTTTTCAAGTCCTACAACAATCTTATCATGTCTCAGAGAATCCAATGATTCCTGAGGGTTTTCAAGTCCTATAACAATCTTATTATGTCTCAGAGAATCCAATGATTCCTGAGGGTTTTCAAGTCCTACAACAATCTTATCATGTCCCAGAGAATCCAATGATTCCTGAGGGTTTTAAAGTCCAACAATTTTTGATGTCCACGAGTCAAATGCCATAACTTCCATTCTCTTTCAGCAATGGGCACAGTCAGCAACGGAACCACCAAATGTTTCTTGGGTCTTCTCCTTTGTTTCAAAAGTCTGCTCTGTCTCTCTCCAATGGACAAGGCGAATATGGTTCGTTGGCACCCATCTGATTTCTTCTCCACCTATAGAGATACAAGCAAAGCCTCTCTCCCAAGCAGTTAGCCTGTCTGGTCCCTTCCATTCACTACTTTCTGGGTCTCTCCACATCACCTGGCGGTTATCTAAAGATAGTGGAGCCGCTCGCACTGAACACTGCCCTTCCAGTAGGTTATAAAACCTGTCTACTGGAGCCAGTGCATCTTTGTCAAAAATCAAGAAGTTAATAGTATAAAGGACTAGATTTAGAAGTTCTCTAGGGTTACCTGTGCCTCCCCCTTTCTTTTGTTTTTGGAGGAGCATCTTAATATTTCTGTTCCTCCTCTCTATTATTGCCTGTCCTTGAGGATTAAAAGGTATGCCAGTAGTATGTAAAACCTTATACTGTGCACAAAAGTGTGCAAAATGTTTAGAAGTATATGCAGGTCAATTATCTGTTTTTATTGCTTGTGGCACACCCATAATTGAAAATGCTTGGATAAGGAATTCAGTGACCACTCAAGCTGTCTCTTTTGCTGCTAGTATTGCAAAAGTGAATCCTGAAAAGGTGTCTACCACAACATGGATAAAAGACAGGTGACCAAAAGATTTATAATGGGTCACATCCATTTGCCAAATTTCATTGGGTCTCAAACCACAAGGTTCTTCCATGGAGGCAGTGTAGGAGTGTGGAAAGGAAGGCAAGCTGCATAGGCTTTTACCATACTCCTAGCTTCCTCTCTTGTTATTCCAAATTATAAAGGTAAAGTTTGAGCATCCTGATGATATTTAGAATGAGATTCATGGGCTTCTTGAAATAAAGGAGTATTGACCAACATAGTTAGAAGGCTATCTGCCTTTGAATTACCATCAATAATAGCACCTGGAAGTCCACTAGAGAGTGGATATGCAAAATATAAATCTTACCCGGATGCTTTCTCACTTGCTCTTGAAGTTTCTTAAAGAGCTGATATATATTAAAGGCTACAAATTTTATTTGGGCTGTGGCAATTCTTTGTACCACACCAACTGAATAGGCCAAATCAGATAATCCTGGATAATAAGTAAGAGCTAGAATGATTGCATACAATTCATTCTGCTGATTGGACTGAAAAGGAGTTCTGACTACTCTCTTTATAGTTAAAAAACGAGTATGCAGCACAAATATGTTTGGATGCATCTGTAAAGATATTTGGTCCTTTAAGAGTAACTTTAGAAACCTTTCTTCAAGAATCTATTGCCAATTATGTAATAATCTGGTTATCTTTAATGGAGACCCGTGTGTAAAATTTGGAGCCATGGCTAATAAAATTTGCTACTCTGGGATGGTTTCACAGCACACATTAATTTTTGTATTAGTATAAAAGGTATATATCTTGACAGATCTTATTCCAGATAATTGTACTGCTCGCTTAATGGCCTTTAATAAAATTCTAAACACAAGCACTGAGTAAGAAGTAAGGCTTTGTTCTGGTTGTACCGGGAGGTTCACCCACTCTATCATACTGTCTCTTTGGTGAAGGACTGCTGTGGGTGCCTCTTGTGTAGCAAAAACTGACATTTCCAGGGGTTTTGAGTGAGTCTTTCAACCGCATTAGATAAAGCCAGTTCAACTTCTCTCAAAGCCTCTTGAGCTTCTTTTGTAAGCTGACGTGATGCGGTTAAAGCACTGTCTCCCCTTAAAATGTCATATAACAGTTTCAATTGATAGGTAGTCAAGCCTAACACTGGTCGCATCCATTGGATATCTCCTATCAATTTCTGAAAGTCATTTAAGGTGTTTAGCTTCTTTGTTCTTAAGGACAGTTTTTGTACTGTAAGCATCTTAGGGTATACTTCATATCCTAAATATTGAAAAGGAGCATGTCTTTGAATTTTTTCTAGAGCTATGTGCAATTTGTAGTTCCTTAGTGTTTCTATGGTCTTTTGTAGACATGCTTCTAACATTTGTTCCTCAGGTGCACATCCCAATATATCATCTATATGATGTAATAACATTACTTTTGGAAATGCTTTCCTTACTGGAGTAAGAGCAGCAGCAACATACATTTGACACATAGTAGGGCTGTTTTTCATTCCCTGTGGCAAAACTGTCCATTCATATCTTTTATAAGGCTCGGCTAAGTTAACGCTGGGCACCGAAAAGGCAAATCTTTTCATAACCTCCTTATCTAGAGGGATAGAATAGAAACAATCCTTAATGTCTGTAACCCAAAGAGGCCATTCTCTACATGACTGAGTAGGAGATGGAAGTCCAGGCTAAAGATTTTCCATAGTTTCCAACTGTTCAATTACCTTTCTTAAATCAGTCAACATCCTAGATTTTCCAGATTTCTTTCTTACAACAAATACTGGGGAATTCCAAGGATTTAGAGAAGGTTATAAGTGTCCTTGGTCAAGTTGCTCCTGTATTATATCTAATAAGGCCTGAATTTCATCGCTACTAAGGGCCACTGCTCTATCTACACTGGTGTATCAGTTTTCCATTGGGGAGGACCAGGTGAAAGTGTTGGCAGGGCTTCAACAGCAGCCCTGCCTAAAAACCAGACTTTATTTGTGTGGAAAGTGTTTTATAGTTTTGCTCATATAATTCCTGACTTTCCCTTGGTATTTAGATTCCCAAATATTTTATACTATTGGCAGTTATTTTAAATAGAATTTCTCTTTTGATTTCTTGCTGTTGGATTTTGTTAATGATATATAAAAATGCTGATGATTTATGTGGATTTGTTTTGTATGCTGCAACTTTGCTAAAATTGTAAATTATTTCTAAAAGCTTTTTAGTAGAATCCCCAGGGTTCTCTAAGTATACCATCATATCATCTGCAAAGAGTGATAATTTGGTTTCCTCATTACCTACGCTAATTCTGTTATCTCTTTCTCATCTCTTATTGTCGAAAGTAGCATTTTGAATACAGTATTTAGTAGTAATGGTGATAATGGGCAACCTTGTTTCACCCCTGATCTTTTTGGGAATGGTTCCAATTTATTCCCATTACATATGATGCTTACTGACAGTTTTAAGTAGATGTTACTGAAGATTTTGAGGAAAAGTCTATTCATTCCTATACTCTCTAGTGTTTTTTAATAGGAATGGGTATCGAATTTTATCAGATGCTTTTTCTGGATCTATTGAGATTATCATATGCTTTTTGTCAATTTGGTTATTGATATAGTCAATTATGCTGATAGTTTTCCTAATATTGAAACAGCTTTATATTCCTGGTATAAATCCTTCTTGGTCATGGTGTATTATATTGGGGATGATTTTCTGTAATCTTTTTGCTAAATTTTTTTTTAAAATTTTTGCATCAATATTCATTAAGGAGATTAGCCTATAATTTTCTTTCTCTGTTTTTGTTCCTACTTGGTTTGGGTATAAGTACCATGTCTGTGTCATAAAAGGAATTTGGTAGGACTTCTTCAATCCCTATTTTTTTTTCAAATACTTTATACAGCATTGGAGTTAATTGTTCTTTAAATGTTTGGTAGAATTCACATGTAAATCCATCGTGTCCTGGGGAGTTTCTCTTTGGGAGTTGATTAATAGCTTGTTCTATTCCTTTTTCTAAAATAAGACTATTTAACTAATTTATTTCTTCCTCTGTTAATAAGGGCAGGCTACTTTTTGAAGGTATTCATCCATTTCATTTAACTTATCAAATTTATTGTCATGAAGTTGGGCAAAGTAACTCCTAATTATTGCTCTAATTTCCTCTTCATTAGTGTCAAGTTCTCCCCTTTCATTTTTAAGACAAACAATTTGATTTCCTCTTTCCTTTTCTAATCAAATTTACCAAAGGTTCATCTATTTTGTTGATTTTTTCATAGAAACAACTTTTACTTTCATTTATTAATTCAATATTTTTTTTTTACTTTCAATTTTATTAATCTCTCCTTTTGTTTTTAGAATTTCAAATTTAGTAGTTGATTGGGGTTTTTTAATTTGCTCTTTTTCTGGATGTTTTAGTTGCAAGCCTAATTCATTGATATTCTCTTTATCTATTTTATGCAAGTAGGCCTGTAGAGATATAAAATTTCCTGTTATTACTTCTTTGGCTGCATCCCACACATTTTGGTATTTCGTCTCATTATTGTCATTCTCTTGGGTGAAATTATTAATTGTGTCTATGATTTCCTGTTTCACCCAATCATTCTTTAGGTTGAGATTATTTACTTTCCAATTACTTTTTGATCTGTTTTCTCCTGGCTTTTTACTAAATGTAATTTTCATTGCATCATGGTCTGAAAAGGATGCATTTACTATTTCTGCCTTTCTGTATTTGAATTTGAAGTCTTTATGTCCTAATATATGTTCAATTTTTGTATAGGTTCCATGAAATGCTGAAAAGAAAGTGTACTTCTTTCTGTCTCCATTTAGTTTTCTCCAAATATCTATCATACTTAATTTTTCTAGTGTTCTATTTACCTCTTTAATTATTTTCTTCTTTATTTTGTGGTTTGATTTATCTAGTTCTGAGAGTGCAAGGTTGAACCACTATTATAGTTTTGCTGTCTATTTCTTCTTGCAGCTCTCTTAACTTCTCCTTTAGGAATTTAGATGCTACACCACTTGATGCATATGTTTAATATTGATATTGCTTCATTCTCTATGCTACCCTTCAGCAAGTTATACTTCCCTTCCTTATCTCTTTTAATTAGATCAGTTTTTGTTTTTGCTTGATCTGATATTAGGATGGCTATCCCTGCTTTTTTTTTACTTCACATGAAGCATAGTAGATTCTGTTCCAGTCTTTTACCTTTACTCTGTATGTATCGACCTGTTTCAAGTGTGTTTCCTATAAACAACATATTGTAGGATTCTGACTTTTAATCCAGTCTGTTATAAAGCCTCTGCTTTATGGGGAAGTTTACTCCATTCACATTTATGATTACTAATGGTACTTATGGTACTAATTCTGTATTTCCTGCCATTTTGTTAACCCCAGATTAAGGTTTTCTCTTTCCTTTCCCCATTACCTCCCTCTCCAGTATTAAACTTGTGAACACCGCTAGCCTCACTCAGTCCTCTCTCTTTAGCATCCCTTCTCTGCTTAGAGTCCCATCCCCTTTCTTATAACTTTCCCTTACAAATTTCTGTGTTCCCTTCTATTTAGTCCACTCCTTCCCTTTTTGCTTTTCCTCTCCCAGTCTTCAATGAGGTGAGAGATGTTTCTCTGTAAATCAAATATGTCTAATATTTTCACTTCGAGCCAATTCTGATGAGAGTAAGATTCACACTATGTTCATCCCCCTCCCTTCCTTTGCCTCTTCATGAGATGTAGTATCTCCACTTTTCCCTTTTTCTGGTACAATTTCCTTTCCACCTCTAAATTATTTTATATATTGTAACAGTGAAACGTAATTATATATGTATTCTTTTTGTACACTCATAACAGAAATATAGTTCCCAAGATTTTTTTTTACCTTTTTATGCTGTTCTTGAGTCCTATCTTTAGAGGTCAAACTTTTTGTTTAGTTATGGTTTTTTCAACAGAAATAAATGGAATTCACCTATTTCATTGAATGTTCATCTTCTTCCATAGAATAAAATGCTCAGTATAGTGGAATAATTTATTCTTGGCTGCATTCCAAGTTCCTTAGCCTTTCAGAATATTGGACTTCAGGCCCTTTGATCCTTGAATGTGGATGCTGCTAGATCCTGAGGAATCCATATTATGGCTCCTCTGTATGTGATTTTTTTCCTGGTTGTTTGAAGTATTTTTCCCTTGGTCTGATAGTTTTGGAATTTAGCCACAATATTTGTTGGAGTTTTGATTTTGGAATATCTTTCATTAGGTGATTGATGAATTTTTTCAATGTCTATTTTACCTTGAGTTTCTATAATATCTGGGCAGTTCTTTTTGATGATTTCCTGAAAAATAGTGTCTAGGTTCTTTTTTCATCATGATTTTTCATGGAGTCCAGTAATCCTTAGATAATCTCTCCTAGGTCTATTTTCCAGGTCTGTTGTTTTCCCAAGTATATATTTAACATTTTTTCTATTTTTCATTTTTTTTTTGTTTTGCTTGACTGATTCTTTGTCTCCTCGAGTCATTCATTTCCATTTGTTCAATTTTGATTTTTAATAAATTATTTACTTCATTTGCTTTTTTTATTTCTTTATGTAATTGTCCAATTGAGTTTTTAAATGAGTAGTTTTGTTGCATGGTATTGGTTTCTATTTCAACAATTTTATTTTTTAAGGAGCTATTTTCTTTTTCCAGTTCAATAATTCTGTTTTTCAGGGAGTTTATTTCTTTATCCACTCTATATTTTAATGAGTAACATGACTTATCCAGACAGTCTTGCAAAGCTTCCATTTCATTTCCCCATTTTTCTTCTAGCTCTCTTTTAAGAGCCTTTTTAATTTCTTCTATGAGAGCCTTGTGTGATGGGAACTAGGTTATATTACCATTCGGGGCTTCATCTGGAGAATATCTGCTTTTACTCTCCTCAGGGTTTGAAGTCTACTCTCTTTCAGTGCATAAGCTATCTATAGTTAGCGCTCTCTTTGCCTTTTTACTCATTTTGACAAAAAAAAAATACTGCTTTTGGGGGCACTGTGGTGTTACCAAGCTTCCTCAACAGACAACAGGAAATAGCAGTGAATCAGCAGTGGGTAACAATGGCTGTGCTGGGATCAGTGTTTGCACTGGAAGTTATGCGCTGAGATCATGCTGCATCCCTTCTGGTACTGGGTGAGTGTGGCCAGGTTCAGAGAGACTCTAGTGTTGAGGGGTTATAGGCTTTATCCCCTATGTTTATAACTTCTCTACTGATCTACTGGCTTGCTGCCAGAGAAGAGTAATCATCACAGTGGTAAAGTTCTCCCCACAAAATTTTCAGCTGGTGAAGACACACCCCACCCCACTCTGGTCTGCTCAGCATGAGCTGTTATTTCTGCTTTCACTGCCTATTTCTGTGATTCTGCACCTGGTCTAAGCGTGTTTCCTGCAAGCCTGTGAGCAAAAACAGACATTTTCTGATGAATTTTGAGATTATCTTCTGTTGGTAATGTGTTGTGCTCCCAATATTCATGGGTTTTTGACACGATAACACTAATACTGAGGCAGAAAATTTTATAAAAAATAGTTTGAGGTTTAAAGGAGAACTTAGATAGAGGTCATCTTGGCTTTGCCCCGTCCATATGAATTCTACCAAACATTTAAAGAATAATTTACTCCAATATTATGTAAACTATTTGAAAATGAGGGAAGGAAGGACTCTTACCAAATTCCTTTTATGACACAGATATGATACTGATACCTAAACCAGGTAGGATAAAAACAGAGAAAGAAAATTATAGACCAATTTTCCTGATGAATATATGATGCGAAAATCTTAAATGAAATATTAGCAAAGAGATTACAGAAAATCATCCCCAGGATGATATATCATGGCCAAGTAGGATTTGTACCAGGAATACAAAGTTGTATCAATATTAGAAAAACTATTAGCTTAATGGACTATTTCAATAACCAAATTGACAAAAACTATATGATTATCTTAATAGATGTAGAAAAAGCATTTGATAAAATCCAAAACCTATTCCTATTAAAAAAAAAAAAAAACACTAGAGAGTATAACGAAAAAATGGAATTTTCCTAAAAATAGTCAGTAGCATCTATTTAAAACCATCAGTAAATATCATATGTAATGGGGATAAACAGTTACTCTTCCCAACAAGATCAGGGGTGAAACAAGGTTGCTCATTATCACCATTTCTAGTCAATATTGGATTAAAAATGCTAGTTTTGGCAAAAAGAGATGAGAAAGGGCTTAAAGGAATTAAAATAGGTAAAGAGGAAATCAAATTATCACTCTTTGTAAATGATATAATGGTACACTTAGAGAACCCCAGAGATTCTACTCAAAAGCTATTAGAAATAATCCACAACTTTAGCAAAGTTGCAAGATACAAAACAAATGCGCATAAATCATCAGCATTTTTATGCATCACTAACAAAATCCAATAGCAAGAGATACAAAGAGAAATTCCATTTAAAGTAACTGTCAGTAGTATAAAATATTTGGGAATCTAACTGCCAAGGGAAAGTCAGGAACTATATGAGCAAAACTACAAAACACTTTCCATACAAATAAAGTCAAATCTAAGCAAGTGGAAAAATATTAAGTGCTCTTGGATAGGTCAAGCAAATATAATAAAGATGACAATACTTCCTAAACCAATCTATTTATTTAGTGCTATACCAATTAAACTCCCAAAAATATATTTTACTAACTTAGAAAAAATAACAAAAAAAATCATCTGGAAAAACAAAAAGTCAAGAATTTCAGGAGAACTAATGAAAAAAAATCAAATGAAGTTGGCCTAAAACTATATTTTGAACTAACAATCATCAAAACTATTTGGTACTGGCTTGGCAATAAACTACTTGATCAGTGAAATAGTTTAGGTTCACAGGATAAAATAGTTAATAACTATAGGAATCTAGTGTTTGACAAACCTCAAAACTCCAGCTTTTGGCAGAAGAATTCACTATTTGACAAAAACTGCTGGGAAAATTGGAAATTAGTATGGCAGAAACTAGATATTGACCCACGCTTAATACTGTATACCAAGATAAGATCAAAATGGGTTCATAATCTAGATATAACAAATGAGATTTAAAATAAATTAGAAGGGCATAGAATAGTTTACCTCTCAGATTTGTGGAGGAGGAAGAAATTTGTGACCAAAGGAGCACCAGAAATCATTATTGATCACAAAATAGATAATTTTGATTATATTAAGTTAAAAAGGTTTTCTACAAACAAAACTAATGCAGACAATATTAGAAGGGAAGCAATAAACTGGAAAACCAGTTTTACATGCCAAGATTTTCATAAAGGCTTCCAAATTATATAATGGACTCAAATTTATAAGAAATCAAACCATTCTCCAGTTGATAAATCATCAAAGGATATGAAAAGACAATTTTCAGATGAAAAAATTGAAACTATTTTTAGTCACATGAAAAGGTGCTCCAAATCATTACTGATCAGAGAAATGCAAATTAAGACAACTCTGAGATACCACTACACACCTCTCAGATTGGCTAACATAACAGGAAAAGATAATGACAAATGTGGGAAGGGGTATGGGAAAACTGGGATACTGATATATTGTTGGTGGAATTCTAAACGAATCCAACCATTCCAAAGAGCAATTTGGAACTATGCTCAAAAAGTTATCAAACTGTGCATACCCTTTGATCCAGCAGTGTTTCTACTGGGCTTATATGTTAAAGAGATCTTAAAATAGGGAAAGGGACCCACATGTGCAGTGTTTGTGCCAGCCCTTTTTGTAGTGGCTAGAAACTGGAAACTGAATGGATATTCATCAATTGGAGGATGACTAAATAAATTGTGCTATATGAATGTTATGGAATATTATTGTTCTGTAAGAAATGGTCAACAGGATGATTTCAGAGAGGCCTAGAAAGATTTACATGAATCGATGATATGTGAAATGAGCAAAACAAGATGATTATTATACTTGGCAACAAGAAAATTATATGATGATCAATTCTGATGGATGTGGTTCTGTAAATGGCAGGAACTTTGGAGAAATATACTTAAGGCTCAGTATGATTGATTTAATCCTACAACAAGGTGTTAACTCAGTAGAATTGATAAAACAATGGTTATCTAGTTCAGCATGTGAGTTCTCTACTTCAGTATGATTGATTTCATCTTACAACAAATAATTGTTCCCTAGTGATATAATGATTGGTTTATACTCAGTATACTGTAATGATGTAATTGTAATAGAGTATATAAACTGGGGATAAACTCAGACAGGGGACTGGAGGCTGGAGCTCAAGCTCTCAGACTTAGACAGACTTCAAGATAGAGACTGTCCTGGTGGCTCTCCTGCCTCCTGTATTTTGAGAGAGAAGACTTGACCAGCCTCTGGTGGCTGTCTTGCCTCCTGCATTCCTCCACTGAAACCAAGACCCATTCTGGAGGCCCTCCAGAAAACTAGCCCAGCTTCATGCACAGGAGAGAGACTGTGAAAGAGATAATAAAGACTTTGGACTTTATCCCTGACCATTCTAGTAGGTTATTATGAGACCAAGACTAGTCCCAAGACCTCCAGAAAGTTAACCAGAACATTACATGGCTCTCTTCAAGTCTGAAATGATTCATACAAGTTCTAGTTGTTTAGTAATGAAGCGAGTCAGTTGCATACAGAGACAGAACTATAGAAAATGAGTATGGATCACAACATAGCATTTCCACTTTTTATGTTATTGTTTGCTTGCATTTTTGTTTTCTTTCTCAGGTTTCTTTTTTCTTTCTTTCTAGATCTGATTTTTCTTGTGCAGCAAGATAACTGTAAATATATATATATATATATTGGATTTAACATATACTTTAACATATTTGACATGTATTGGACTGCCTGCCATCTAGGTGAGGGGTTGGGGGGAAGGAAGGGAAAAGTTGGAACAGAAAATTTTGCAAGAGTCAATGTTGAAAAATTACCCATGTATATGTTTTGTAAATAAAAAGTAATAATGATAATAAAAATTAAAATTAAAAAAGTAAAAATAAAATAAAATAAACATTATCAGTTTCTATGATCAATAGAATGATTTCAGAGAGGCCTGGAAATAATTATATGAACTTGTGTAGAGGGCAGCAGATAGTGGGGGAACTCTGGGTAAGGTATAAGACCCTTCAGCCCAGAGGAAAACCACTGATAATATCTGGTTTGGCTCCCCATTTCCCTTTGGTGCTTACCTCCCTTTCTGAGAAGTCAGGGAGGGTGTGATCACCTTCCTTTGGTGTTCTCATCTTTTCCTGGGAAGCCAAAGAGTTTATGACCCCCTATGTTCTACCTGACGCAAGGGATACTTACAGCAAAAAGTATTTTACATGGGAGGGTGCTTATAGTAAGCACATACTCAGTGTGATTGATGTGACAATGGTTCTCTAGTTTGCACATAATTAGTGTGCTGTAATGATGTAATCATACTGAGGTATTTAAGGGCAGAGAGGACTAGAAATGAGACTCTCCATCTTTGACCATCCTGGTGGCTCTCCTGCCTACTTCAGTGCTCTACTAAGAACAAAGCTAGTCCTGAGATCCTCTAGAGACTAGTCCCACCACTACATTTTGGAGTCTATACAAGGACCTCCACAAAGACATTACAAACTTGTGCTGGGTGACGTGAATAGAACCAAGAGAACATTGTACACAGTAAGAAGAAGATTATGCAATGATCAATTCTGATAAATGTGATTATTTTTAGTGGTGGGGTGATTCAGATATTGCTTGCTGTCTAGAAGAGGGGGAAAGGGAGAGAGAAAAGTTTGGAGCATGGGGATTTTGCAGGATTTTTAATGTTGAGGACTGTCTTTACATGTGTTGAGAATAAGAATTTATTATTAAAAATAATAATGTAAATTTCTTGGAGCATTGTTTGTAATTTTAATACTAGTATTAAATAAAATGTCTGAGACAGTAAGAATTTAATAAATATTCTATCATCTATCTATATGTCTATGTTGCTACTATAATCACTCTTTTTTCTCCATCATAGATGTGACTAGAATCTAATGCTATGGTTCTATCATTCTTAGGTAGGTATATCTTCTATAGACAATCAGCTGGACTGTCTTCCCAAAACAGGTTGATTTTTTTCATCTCTTCACATTCCTTATCACACATATTTAAAGACTTCCTATCCACACACCCCCATTTAATTTAATAAGTATCCTTATGAGTATAGGTAGCAAAGGTAATTAAATTACAATTTTATTGAGATTTTAGGAAATTTGTATCAGTAAAATCATAAAAAGAAGCTTTCAATATTTTCTTCCCTTTGATTATGTAAAATACGGGAAAATAATTTCACTTTCCCTTTGACTATATAAAATTCAGGAAAATAAATCAGGGGATATTTCTATCATCGCAAATCCAATGTCAAATTTCCATCTCATATTTTTACTAGGTTGGGACAGGGACACCTGGAAAAGTAATATATGACTCAAACCATGTAAATCAACGAATGCAAGAATTTGTATTTTTTTGATAGACATGGCAGAAGAAAAAGTATATTCATCTAAAGTAGAGTTTCTTAACTTGAGTTCAGGATTTTTGTTTGTTTAGTTAAGAATCAAATTTCGATATATTTGGTTAACTTTGTAACTGCATAGTTTAGTTTATACATTTAAAAATATTATTTTGGAAAGGTATCCATAAATTCTACCAGATTGCCAAAGGCCATGACATAAAAGACTTAATAACCCAAGAATTCTCTAAGTCTAGCACTAAATATCATCTAAAATGAGAGAAAGAGAGGGAAGGAGGAAGGAAGAAAAAGAGAGGGAGAGAGAGAAAGCAAAAAGGGATAGAGAGTGAAGAGGAAGAGAAAAAAGAAAGGGGGAGAGAAGAACAGGCAAGAGAAAAAAGAGAGAGAGAAAGAGAAATGGGAAGGGTGAGAGAAAGCGAGAGAAAGAAAAGGAAGAAAGGGGCATCGGGGGAGAAAAAGTTTTTATTATGTATCAGGAATTGTACTAAGCTATTAGGATACAAATACAAATAAAAAGGTAGTCCCTATCCTGAAATATCTTATAATAGAGGTAGAGGACACATAAAGGAAAGCTGAAAAGGAGGAGAGGTACAAGGCTGATAAGGAGAACATAGAGAAGTCCAAGGAGTAAGTTAAATGCTTTGAGCCTCTGATAAAATGTAAAATAAAAACAGAAGGCACCCATTAGTCAGTTCATCAAAGAACCCTCATAATCAAAATTCCAGGAATGTCTTGCCAAAAATATTGCAAGCAACCTAAAATAAAGAATTCCAGTAGCAAGTGTTTATAGTCAGACACCATAAAGAGGATTTAGCAGATACCATCAGAAGGAACAGGGAGGAGGGAGCAATAAGAATAGATTCAAGAAGGAATTCTTCAAAGTAAAACAAATTCTAGCCAGGGAGAGTGGATAGTGAAACAGAACTTTAAAAAGAAAGATTAATAATATGTGATTGGGTTATAGTTGAAGAAAATAAAAAAAGGATAAAGAAGCAAAAGCAGACTAGATCAAGCATAGAGTACTGCTACTGAGTATATGCCTTTTTCACCACATTTGTCTTTGTAAAGAAGGGGCAAAAAGCAAAGAGGAAAGAAAATGGAAATATCCAATTAACAATTGTAACTGATTACAAATAAGATACATTGACTCATAAAGTGAAAGAGAATAACAAAATGAATTAAACAAAATCTAGCAATATCATTTACAAAAAAATACTTAAAACATAAAATTCATGAAAGGACAGTGGTTTGAAGCAAAATCTAATAAACCTCATCTCAAAAAAAATTATGGCAGCATTCAGACAACACAACAAAAATAGGCTCTTAAAAGAGATTTGGAATAAATGTTATGCTGAAAGGTACTACAGACAGTAAGTTGACAATATGTGAATTGAGTATATATGCACATATATGGGAATATATTTATATATGGGCATAACATCTGATTTTTTAAAAAAAGCTAAATGAGATATAGGAAAAAAGAATAAAAATATAGTAATACAAGACTTCAACATACCTATTTCAGACCTAAATAAATTTAACAAAAAAAGAAAGAAAGTTGAAGACTTCAGTAACTTTTTTAAAGATGATACATAGCTAGTTATTATTGAATTATAATAGAAAGAAGTTTAGCTATTTTTCAGTTTTAAATAATACCATCACAAAAACTGACTGTATAATCTGTTATAAACACTTCACATATACAAAATTGCTCAAGTTTTTAAACATATTTTATTGACTAAAATACAATAAAAATCATATTTGATGAAAAACTGCTGAAGAAATAGTTAAAAGAAAAAAATAATTATAAGCTAAATAAAATTTATAAAAATATGGGAGGTCAAAGGATAAATTTAAAATAAATTCATCTTCCTAGCTGTGTAACCGTGGGCAAGTCACTTAATCCCAATTGCCTCAGCAAAATAAATAAATAAATAGATAGATAGATAAATTCATCAACAATAATTATGATAATTCAGCAACATATAAAAATTTGGAGTGCCATTTAGTTGTTGGAGGAAAATTTGTAATTCTAAATGTCTTCATCAACAAATGAGAGAAATAATAGATCAATGAATAAGAAATAAAACTTTAAAAACAGAAACCCACAAACTAACAAAACACATGAAATTTTAAAATCAAAAGAGAAATTAATTGATTTAAAGCAAAAAGTTAATTAACAAATAAAATTACTAGCTGCTTTTAAAAATAATATTAACACTAAAATAAGAACTATTAGCTAATTGGAAAGAAAGTTGAATAGTCAATTTTTGCCAGTAGCATAAAAGAAGTACTCACTATAAATAGAAGAAAAGAAGGAAATCATTAGAAAATAGTTTGTCCTATTATATATGGCAACAAATTGACAGCCTAAATATAATTTTTTTTCAGAATGTTGGACAAGGAATAGAAAATTCAAATAAACTAATTTTTGAAAAAGTTGAATTATTCATAAATGAACTGTGAATGAAAAAGAAAAACAAGAGAAGATAAACTTCTAAGCATGTTTCATCAAACATTAAAACAATAATTATTTGCATTATTAAGCTCTTTGCAGTATATAAACTCTTTGAAAAAATTGGAAAAGAAAGAACCCTATCAAGTTCCTTTTATGGTACATATATCATTTTAATACATAAAGTAGGCACAATCAAAATGAAGAAAATTAGATGCCAATATTCATAAATGAACATTAGCACAAAGAAAAAAAAATTCAAGTTAATAGTGGGGAGACTAAAGCAACATATCCCCCAAAATATAACCAAGATTATAGGGTTGGTACATTATCAGCACATTAGGAGTCTAATATAAGTATGTACATCCTCAACTTGTTTTGCTGGGGCAACTTTTCCATGTGGAGGTCCTGGGAATTTTTTGGTGGGAGAATCATGATTTTATGTAAAGGAAGTGCATTAGAAACTCTCGAGTATATGGGGACGTTCTGTAACATGTTCCAGTTAGCTAATTGTGTGAGCTTTAGAAATCAGTGTTTTCCTCTTGTCTTTGGCCTCTTCAAAAAGGCCTGAGTCAGCTTCAGGTGATTATTTATTTCAGCTGCATCTGGAAGAATTCAGTGATTTATTTTCATGATGAAAAGAAATACAATAATCAGGATTATTTTAACAAGTTCACAGATCTCAAGTGAAGAATCTTAAATATAAAGGAACTAAGAAAAACGTTCAAGAAATCCCTGAAACATATCATTCATGGAATATTCACAGCTATAGGCTCCACACTAGAAAAATATTATGCTGTCCTAAATATGACAGTCCAAAATACTAGTACTGACAGTATCACCATTTTCAACACTAATTATCCCAAGTGATATTTGGCTTGCTAGAGAACCTAAATGGTCATCTGACAAATGGGCCCTTAAACAGAAGTCTCTGACCTAATATAAGTACCTAGCCTGTCACGTTACTATGCCACAACTCCTATGCAATTATTTATCTTCTACTGAGGTAATTTCCCAAGGACTCAGAAATTATTATGTGAGTCTTTTATACCTGTCCTGATATTAAACTCTGTTAAGTTTATATACAATCTCACTATTGTAACTACCTTCTGGACCCCTTTGGGGCATTTCTTTCTGCCTATTGCAGTTCTTTTGATTTCAACCAGGAATTTCTCCCTTATGCTTAGTCTAACCTGTTATGTTGGGCATAGGTATATTTTCCTTTCTTTTTCTGATTTGCCTCTAAATGAAATACTTGACCATGTGATAATAGAAGCACTATTGGAATATTAATTTCTTTTGAACTCAGCATTACCTGAGCAACTTGGATGATTTAATATCATTGTTCCTTTTACTTGTCATTATTCCTATCTCCATACTAAGTCTTCTGCTTTCTTCATAGTTATTGAAATTGCTTTTAAACAAAGTCATTCAATCATACCATCATTTCCATTAGGCCAGCCCATTTATAAGGAACAGGCGGTGATTCAATACAATATGTAAAATAGAATTTGTTTCTCCTGTTTCAAAATGGTTCCCAACTATCAGTTGCATGAATACTGTCAGAATTCATCCCATCTGTTAAAATTCATACTCCACAACCATCTGGAGATCTTTCTGAGTCTTGAACATCAATAGATGCTTTCTAACCATGTTATGAATATCCACATAGTATGTTATGATAATTCTCTACCAGGAGAATTCCTCCTTTAAAGAAAGTCCCCAGTGAAATATGATGGCTCCAAAATAGCCCATAGTAAATACCACCTGTGATTTATCTACGAGATGTGATGTGTAGAAGTTAATAGTATCCCTCAAATGAATAGTCTTTTTTTTTTTTTTTTTTGCTTCCATATGGAAGCTAAGAATAAAGATTATGGCAGGCACATAAAAATTTGGTATGACCTCTGACATGGTTACTAATGTTTCTTTTACTGTTGGATTAGAAGAAATGGCATTTTCATGATAATTATATGTGACATGTGTATAGTTATAAGTGATATTTTCAAAGGAAAGAGATTATTGAGTACATAGTTGTTACTGAAAGGACATAGATCTCAGTCAGATGATTCAGACAAGTGGTAATTCAAAAAAGCCTTATTATATAACATGATAAACAGATAACTTTTTGAACCATTCTGTAGATTTGGATAGAGAAGACCAAAAGAATTCCAGAAAAAAAGCATTCAAGAGGAACACAAACAGAAAATTCTTTCCCTCCTACTTCAGCCTCAAAGTACATACAAAACAAACTGGTCCCCTCTATTCTCTGTTAGTATGTCATATTCTCAATTCTCAATTCTCAATGCAGCTCATATACCAAGCCAACTTGTCCTGACAAAACTCAAATAGCTTTTATAAAGCCTTACCACTTAGAATTCACTTCCCTTCCAAATACATCTTCATTTCATTCTTAACTGTATCCTTAGAATTAAAGTAAACTTCCATATCCAGAAAAGCACATAAAATTGTGCCATTCATGGAAATATGTTTTTAAAAGTCCCCACTATCTGTCCTACATGAGTAAGATAAAGAGAGTGGAATAGCATGGTTGGTTTCTCCAAGGTGGCTGGTTTCTCCTTCACCAATTTCTTTGTTAGGAAGCAGATAAAAGAAATGACTGAATGGAATGTTGAGAGGCAATCTCATCAATTCCCATATGTAAGATGGTAGTTGATTGTCCCAGAATTTTGTCCCTAGTTATGCGGGGCTTGGCTGGCAATGTTTAGCTCTACACAAAATGAGAGAATACAATATATAGATAATGGTTCAGATTCCATTTGTGATCTAGCCTCCGCCATTCTCCATTATTCACCAAGACAATATTCCTTAACTTCTCTATGTCTCACTTACTTGGTTTGGCTTCTCTTCTACCTACAAATTACCTCCAAAGTGCCTCCAAATCTTAGGTCCTGTGCATAATGTGCCTCAGGTAATTTCTAAAATCTTTTGTGGAGGGCATTGCTCATTAACAGGCAGTTCCATTCATATCTCTCCTTCCTCTGTGTCCAAACTCTTTTTAATAATGTTTCAAAAGATAGGCTATATAAATGGATGAATTATGATGTCCTTGACATCTTTCCTCTACATTAGTTATCTTATAACTGATCTCTTATTGTTCACAAAATTCTACACTTGGTCTAACTTGTCTATTTTCCTTTTCTTTGTTCTTAGTGATATTTCTACCTCCTCTCTAAACATATCCTAAGATTTTTATGAACTTTTTTTTCCCATTTTTCTTCTTCTTTTCATCCTTTCATTTTCATCCTTTAATCTCTTGGGATGGTTTTCCTTAGTTGGATATCTTATTAAGCTTGCTTTAAACTAGCTTTATCCTTAATTCTTTCTCTCTGTTTTATGAAATGATATTCTTCAAAATCATCTGTCATCATTTGCAAGAATATACAAAGTATTTTATAATATAATGTAGAGTTGCTTTTGGAGCATCTCTGTGTTTGGCAAGCAATTAAGAAGTTTGTTATGGTGTTCTTTGGGTTGCTGTTATCTCCTTGCTTGGCAAATAATAAAAATTACTTGAATTTCTAGATAAAATTATTTTGTAAGTGTCCTTTCAACCAGTTTGGACTACCCTTGTGGTCCATTTCCAATTTTTATCTTTAATGGTATGTTTAAATAGTTGAGTTACTTCATTTGTACGTATGTTTTTCTGTAAAGGATATAAAAATGAAAAACATGTAGCTAATCCTTGCCTGTAATGGGCTGAGGTTTGAGTTGATGCACTGAGGTCCCAAGTACATGAGGCTAAATAGTAATTGGACTATACTCTATTAATATACATGATTGGATAAAGAATGGTCCCTGCCCACTCTCTGCAAGTCCTGATGTGTTGTACAGGAAATGACGATTTTGGTGGGTGGAGGCAGGGAGAGGAACAGGAAGAGAAGCTGGGAGAGATTGGGCCTGGTTCCATTCTCCTGGCTGCTGGTCGTGTGGCTGGTGATCTAGCTAGCTTCTTGACTCAGCTGCACACATTGCTATCGCCGATTCTCTTCCAACTCCGATGCTTCTTCACTGAGAATAAAGACTGACGATTTTCCCCTAACCTGAACTCCAGACTCCTGCTGATTTAAAAATACACGGTCTTCACACTTGCCCACCAGATGCTTCAGATCTAGTTGGATAGAAAAAATAGTGTATAAATAATTATAATGTAAGATAGAGATTGATGGAAGGGAGAACAGAATGGTGGGAAGGAAGCAGAGAATTGTTTCCAGAAATAGAAAATTATGTGGTACAGAAGCAGGATCAGAATCAGTTATATATATGGTCTCATACCTCAGTAAAATTTATTATTTTCTTTCAACATGGGAAAGTCTGATATGTTAAAGTAAAAAAGCAGATCACAGCCCCTCTCTATGGCTCTCTTATGTAAGTTCCTAGAGGACACAGTGAACAGAGTTTCAAATTGGAAGCAGGAAGACCAGAGTTCAAATTCTAACTTGGACACTTATTACTTGTATAAACCTGAGAAACTAATTTAACTCCACTTTACCTCAGTTTTCTCATTTATAGAGTGAAGATATTAATTGCATCTATTTTGCACGATTGGTATAAGAATGAAATGAAAGAATATTTTAAACTACTTTCCAAATTTAAAATTCTATATAAATTAAAGCGATTATTATTCTCTCCAAAATGGCTAGGATAGTAGCATAAATTATCCTATTCTTCATAGTTAGCCACTTATTTAACTAAATAAGAGAAAGAGGTGTTCAGAATTAGTTTGAAATCTAAATTTGTTCTTTTATAGACTCAAAAAGTAGGACTTTATCTGAGTTGGAAAGAGAATAGAAAAGTCAGAAGATAGAAATGAAGATGAAAGAGACTGTTCTGTTTTCTGCTCCTCTTTACTGAGGAACCTGAAATATACATATATACAAGCGTGACTCAATGATGAGCAGGAATATGTTAATGGGCTTTCAGACAAGCTTATACTCTCTGGATGACCTGGAAATGAATATATCTCTACTTACAACTAGTAAAATACACCAAATTCCTGTCCTAGTTCTTTCTCTCTTTATCAATTAACTTTAAACTGACATTGAATCTGAGACCTTTATCAAGGTAGAAAATATTTAAGTGCATTTGATATAACTGAAGGAAAGACAGGACCATTAAAGAGAAGGGTTTTCAAAGTCCTATCTTTGTTTGTATAATAGAAGGTATCACCTCCCTGAGTAAGAAGGCAAGATTCTCTCCAAATTGTATACTAACAACAAGAGATATTTGTCTTATCTGTGAGTTTATTTTGTGTCCATGGGGATGAAATGAGGGCACAAATAAAAGGGCTCTCAGAGATCTAAGTTCAACAATGACTGATGAATCTTATATATAATTAACTTTGGCAAAAAACTTTTCACCAGGCAATTTTGGAACAAATATCCACAGAGACTGGCAGATATAACAATAATATCAAAGACTATTTTCTGGATCAAGAGTTTGACATCTTATGAATAGTTCTTGCATTATCTAAGGGCTTATGAAACTGAACTCTCAGAAGGAGCTGGTGATCTTTCCAATGGACATATCAAATTGAAAACTTAGCAAGTAATTGGGTTATTAATTATTCTATTTTCTATGAGAACCTGAGGATTCTTTCTCCTTATAAGCAATCATTTCCCTCATTCCTTTTTATGTCCAATTGTGGTGCAATACCTATAAAGACAAGGATTTGAATTTTTTTTTTGTTTTTTCTCACACATTTTCTAAATGCCCCAGTTGATCAGATAGTGGAGAATTCTGCAGAATTAGCTTTAATCTCAGTCCAGGTCTCACACATGCAAATACATTCTGTGAAATCTACTAAGATCTCAGTACTATGCCAGGAAGATACCAAGTAGCTTCTTCATCAATAACTTTTCCCTGGATATTATAATGCTCAAGACTTATCAAAATATAATTATAATACACACTATAAGGGACATTGTTTTGTCTGGTTCTGATCACATTAATGTAAAAAAAGTCACTGCTATTAAAACCAATATACTAATTACTATTAATTGGTATGTTAAAAATTTCTACTGATATCAATAGATGTAATCAATCATATTGAAGAGCCCTCTAACTTTTTTTTCCATTACATTGAATGTCTGATTTTTGCTTTAAATTGATACTATTTAATAACTTAAGAAAAGGACCTTTATTTCTAATGGGTTTAATGGTAACAGGTTTTGATTTGGTTAAAGATCTTCATCATCTATCCCAATCATATGATTTAAATAATATATATATATATATATATATATATATGTAAGCATATATACATAAATATAAACATAATTTATTCTTTGCATAGTCTTCATATGACAAACCAATTTATATTGCTGGAATCAATGCATTCTGACCATTCTGGATAATTTTTCTAATATTTTGTTATAGTTTGTTAGCTAATATTTTATTTTAAAACTTCTGTGTACTTTCTTCTTGTATTTTTTTCCTCTTTCTTACCACTTCCTGTCACCTCTCTCTCTCTTCTCTCTCTCTCTCTCTCTCTCTCTCTCTCTCTCTTTTTTTTTTTTTGCTGGGCTTGGAGTTAAATGTTGCTCGGGTCACACAGCCAGGAAGTGTTAAAAGTTTGAGGGTATTTTACTTGTTTTCAACTTAGGGTGTTTAATCCCAAACCCAATTTGCCTATGAGTTTTTTTTTTTTTCCCCTTTTCTTATTTTTTTTCTTTACCACCTCCCTGAAATAGCCCTTCTCTTTTACAGCCCCTCCCCCTTTCTTATACTTTTCCCCAACTACCTCTGTTCTCCTTTCTACTAGCCTCTCCCTTTACTTTCCCCTTTCCCTTCATACTTTCCTATAGGGTGAGACAAGCTTCTCTGTGAAGCTAAATATGTCTGATATTCTCTATTTGAACCAAATAAAATGAGAGTAAGATTCATACAATATTCATAATTCTCCCTTTTTTTCCTCAATTGTAATAAATCATTTTTGCCTTCTCATGAGATGTAATTAACCCCATTTTAGTCCTTTTTTTTGTGGATTTCTTTCCTTATTTTTTTTTTTTTTATTTTTTACTTGAGTTTCTATTTGAAGAAATTCCCAATTTTTCTGTTCAGTCTGTTTTTCATAACAAATAAATTAAATTCACCTCTTTCTTGAAGTTCATTTTCTTGAAAGATTTTTTAATTTTTGGATAATATTTTTCTGAATCCAAGTTCCTTGCCTTTTAGAATATAGTTTCAGGCCTTTGATTTTTAAAGTAAAATGTCTAGGTCTTGGGAACCTTTGTTGTCCTCAAATTTATTGTTTCTTTCTGGTGCTGAATACTTTCTCCTTGATTCAATTTTTAAATTTTTTTTTTTTAGTTTCAATTTTAGGGTCTTTTCAGGATGATAATGAATTATTTCAATGGTTATTTTACCCCTTTCTGGACATAGGGTAGTTTTCTTGATGATTTACTGAAACATTATGTCAGCCTTTTTTTTTCTTCATGATTTTAGGAAGCCCAAAATTTTATTTGTGTTTTTCTAGATCTATTTTTCCAGGCTTTTTTTAATAGATTTTTAATTTTTCTTTACTTTTTTTTTTTTGGTTTTTGTTTGATTCTTGATGTCTATTAAATTCACTTTATTTGTTCAATTTAATTTTTTGGGAAATTTTTTTCTTCAGTTATGTTTATATCTTTTTAATTTAAATAGGTTTTTAAATTAATTGTTTTGTTCAATTTTTTTTTATTCCGAAATTTTTTTTAGTGGTAAAAGAAACCCACAATAAATATAATAAAAACAGATAAATTTATGATGATTCTGTAGAAAAAAAATTTGAAAAATAAGCACCCATTAAATTAAAAAACATAAAAAATAGGGATAAAGAGACCTTCTTAAAAAAGTTAATTGTTAAAACCAAAAAAATTTTTGTTGGAGAATTTCCCAATGATAGGGTGGGATTCCCATTTTTCCCACTATTATGAATATTTTATAAAAATATTGGTTTAAAAAAAGAAAATAAAAAGTTTAAATAGGAATTGGAAATAAAAAATTTGGATAGATGATATATTTTTGAATCAAAAAAATACAAAAAATTATAAAAAAAAATTTTAAAAAAAAAATTTAAAAAAATAAATATTTTTTTAGGGTTTCCCTTTTTTAAAAAAGGAAAAAAAATTTTTTTTCCAAAAACGCTATATGAAAAATTAAAAGACTTTTACCAAATAAAGGATTAAAGAATGGGAAAAATAATTATTGGTGGGTTAATATAATAAAAATAAAACTACTAAATTTCTCTTTTTTGAGAATAAACCTTCAAAAATTTTTAGAAATAAAAATAAGAAAAAATATTGGAAGAAAAAGGAAGAATATCAAAAATTTAAAAAAAAAAATAAATTTTTAAAGGGAAGACCTAAAATTTTATAAACAAAATATTTGTTTGGGAAGAAATAAATTTGATGTGGAATTGAATAGAAAATATGACAAAAAGAAGTCTATTAAAAAAAATATTATAACAGTTTTTGTAAGAGGGTTTAAAATAAATCTTTGCATACTGAGAAAAAAAATTAGATTAAAAATAGAGTCAGATAAAGCAAAAGAAAAAATAGACCTAATTAGCATCTTGGTTATGCTTCTTGAAATAATTTTTTTCTCAGAAAATATGGTATATATAATATGTTTGTTTCCTCAAAATGATTCCTTTTAATGCACCTGGTTTATTAAATAATAAATCTTCCATGGGAAAATTTTTCATGATTCTACTCTAACAATTCCAGTTTCCTTTTTTATTTTTATATCCCTACAAAGATCAGCACCTTTGAGAAGTTAAAATTTTTCCTTATTTAATATATATATATATATATATATATATATATATATATATCTTTATTAAAATCTTTATTATTCTTAATATTTTTCTTATTCCTAAAATATTTTACTTTGATATTTTGTCCCAGAAAAGATAGGCCCTTGAAGTCATGGATTTAGTCCATAAGGGTTGTTCAATTTCCATTTTCTTTTCTTAACCTTATCATACTAGAAAATTTACTTTAGGTCCTTTTTTTTAGATGTTTACCTTTTAATTGTTTTGCTTGTAAAGTGATTCTTTTAATTTTTTAAAGTCTAAAGGGAGGATTTTTCAAATTTGGTTTTTTTTATAGTTTTCTATTTATCTTTTAGGTTTTTTCAATTTGTGTTTTTTAATATTAATAATTTATTTTTTTTTTAAAAAAAACCTAAATATTTCATTTCAATTGATGATAACTTTTCTAATTGCAGTTTGTTCACTTTTCCTCCTTTTTTTTTTTAACATTTTTTTTTTAGTTAAAAAAATTTTTTTTTCAAATTATCTTTTATATTACCTTGCTTCTACTTGATGTCCCCTCATATAACAATTCTATTTGCCTTGCTTCCCTTTTGTAAAGGAGGGTTTGGACCTCTTTCCAGGTAATTGTGGTATTTTGAGAATAATTGAAATCACTATACTTTGGAATAAAATTATAATTTTACTATTATTATTATTATCCCCCTAAGTTAGGAAAAGAAAAGGAAAAAGAAAACAAATAAAAATTTAAAAAAAAAAAAAACTTGCCCAAAAATTTTTTTTTACATTTAATTAACCACCTCTTTCCCATGAATATTCCCAAATTGCTCCATTGGAAATATAG
This sequence comes from Sarcophilus harrisii, assembly GCF_902635505.1. NCBI lineage: Eukaryota > Metazoa > Chordata > Mammalia > Dasyuromorphia > Dasyuridae > Sarcophilus > Sarcophilus harrisii. Next base: position 85,669,273 of record NC_045430.1, on the reverse strand, counting down.
TTGGTTATTGCACTGAATAGAGTTGTTAAGTTTTTCAGAATTTGTTTTTACAATGCTGTTACTATAAAATTGTCTACATCACTTTACTTACTCTTTTCTTCATCAGTTCATACAAATTTCTACAGATTTCTCTGAAATAATCCCTTTTTTTTTTGCTTCTTATGATATAACTACACTTACTTTTATTATATCATATTTACATGCCATAATTGACTTTAGTCAATTCCTCAATTCCTCAATTAGTATAGGATTTTTTTTATTTGTTTTTTACATTAGGGAAAAAATGTCTATAAATATTTTGTACATCTGCATCTTTTTAGTCATTCTTATCCCTTTGGGGCACAGGACTAGCAAGGGAAACTGAATAAACTGATATGCAAAATTTAGTAAGGGGGCATAGCTCCAAGGTGAATTACAGGCGGATTAGAACAATTCACAGCTCTCTTCAAAAGGCAATAATGTCTCACAGTCACCCAAATATTTGTCATTTTTCTGCTTTTTAAAACTTCAGAGTTTTTTTAATTTTCATTTCAGTAATTTTCATTCAGTAATTCATTTCAGTAAATTGATCCTATTGGAGTATTATTTCATTTGGCCTTATTATTTTTAGAGTTTTTCAAAAACTGATTATTCATGTACCTTGGTCATTTTCATTGGAAAATAATTCTTGTTTTTATAATTGGAATGAGTTCACTATATATGCAAATGTATACATAGAGACATATACACATATATAAACATGTGTATATACATATACATATATTATATATGTAAATATAGAGATATATAAAAATTTTGTGAAATAAACTTGCTAGAAAGCTTTTGTTCACTTAACAGTTTCCATTCAAATTTTAACTGCATTGGTTTTATTTGTGAATTTTTAAAAATCTTATACAATCAAAATTTTTCAATTTAGCTCATTTGATTTTCACATATCTCTTTTTTTGGTTATGAACTCTTTCATATACAAATATTTAATAGATAATTTCTTTTTTGCTCTTTTTATCTGGATATAATGAGATACATTTGGAGATTACATATTATGATGCATTGGTCCAAACAAAGTTTCCCTGAGACTGCTTTCCAGCAGATTTTATTTTATGTGAAATTTTGCTCCAGGAGCTAGAATCTCTGGTTCATTATCCAGAAGGCAACTAATTTCTTTTATTGACCATTATGCTCATTGAGAGGCTTGCAGAATATATAATTTCGGCATTCTAAACTGAATATATTTGAATATATTGTTCTCTCCCCAATATCTAGAAACTGCAGAATTCTGTGTTATACAGATTGTTTTTTGCTTTAATTAAATATCTTCCTTGTGGTTATTGATAAAATTTACTATTTATTGTTGAGTAGTCTACATAGACTACAGGGATCTATATCCCAGCTTCCACATATAATAATTACTTAGATCCAAAGTTAGTTCAAGCCTGACTACATCTTACATCCATGTTCTAAGAATATAGTTCAGGATCCATGAGTTTTTCTTTAATACTATCTGCTGAAATTCATATTCCAGTACATTATCCCTACCTTTAATCATTGGTGCTAGTTAATATCTCTTCATTATCATTTCTATTATTGATTATTACACCAGTATCATTTAACCAATTAACAGTAGCATTTACAAAGATAATTTCCTGAAAAAAATTTAACAAGGATAGAAGTTAAAGCATCCCCCCTCTCTAAGATCCACAATCCCAGTTTAGGTGCCCAGAGAAAGTAAACTTAATTAACCTATTACAAACAAAGACCCCAAAAAGTTTTTTACCTCCTGGTACTCACCTACTTACAAGCTTTGCCATGGACTTCTTTTACTGGGGCCTTTGGCGACTATCTTCCTAGCTTCTAATTCTCAAAAAGTAGTATCCTGTTTTATATCTAATATTCATGACTAAGAACAAGAAGTAACAAACCCAAAGAGGCAGCATATTTATAGCTAAAAGTCAGCTGTGGTAGAAAAGTATCTTTACTACTTCTCTCCCTATCCAGAAATTCATAGGTGTTTTTACTTTCATACTTGAATGTAGTCAGAAGAGAAAAAAAATGAATAATTGGAGTCTTTTGTATGCATATTGAGTTCTGTATCAGAAGCCAATTAAAAAGCTTTTCTTTATGAAGTGATATGTTGGCCAGAAAATTCACTGAAGAATTACTATTTCACAGAAATCTCAGGAATTACATACAACTTATCATGCTCAAAATAACTGTTTGGACATGTATACATATATTGTATTTAACTTATTTAACATATTTAACATGTATTGGTCAACCTGCCTTCTGGGGGAAAGGGTGGAGGGAAGGAGGGGAAAAGTTGCTACAAAAGGTTTTGCAATTGTCAATGCTGAAAAATTACCCATGGATATATCTTGTAAATAAAAAGCTATAATAAAAAAAAGTATAATATCACTCTTTGAGTCTCAATCAAAAAAAAAAAAAATCATGCTCATAAAGGCTGGGCTTCAATGAACCACTGTTTTCTACCTGCATTAATATTGGAATGGTAACATTTAGGCAACATATACAATTTTCATGCCATCCATAATAGCAATAATCTGTGAATTGTCTTAATCAAGGCTTAGTTTTCTTTATGTTAAAGTTCTAAATGTTTTTTTCTTGTACATGGTATTCATGGTTTTTTTTTATTTTAGTATAAGGATTTTTTTCAATTCCAAATTCTCTTTCCCCCTCTAGCCACTCCCAAATCCAGTTATAAACCAGGAAATGTCATAGTCATTATGCATATGAAATCATGTAAAACTTATATCAACATTAGATGACCTGAGGGAATAAAAGAAAAAAGAAAAGAAAAAATGTGCTTCAATTTGTCCTCAGATTCTATCAATTCTCTGTCTGTAGGTAAATAATATTTTTCATCTTGAATTCTTTGAAATTATCCTATGCAGTTAGTGATAATAACAATGGTTTTATTGTGTATATTATTCTCATCTTTTTGTTCATTTACTTTGTATCTGTTTATATGTCTTTCCAAATTTTTCTGAAACCATCCGCTTTATCATTTTGTATAATAAAATAGTATTCTGTTATTCTGACGGAATATATAACTTCCTTAGCTATTCATTGGGAACTCCATAGCACACTAATGATGCTAGTAGCTCCCCAAATTATATGGTCAGGGAAAGAAGGTGTATTGTGGATTGTTGATTGTTAAGGAAGAAAGACTCGTAAAATAAATTGAATCAGAGACTTATTTGTGACTAGAAAGGACCAAATCCCTATAGCTAGAATAAAATAATAGTAGGAACAGATTTCTATGGCTCTGACCAAAGAAAAAAGATAAATGTGAGTTTCTGGGTTCAATACCAAGAAATGTAAACAATTCAAATAAACAGAGATCTGTTTCCATGGTTTGATAAACATACAGGTTATTTTTGTTAATTCAGAAAATTGACTCAGTTCACAATCTAATTGAGAAAACAATATGCAGACAACAATGTACCTATAAGACAAATTGATACAGATATCTATATGTGATAAATTAGAGATTGTCTCAGAGGGAAAGCATTAGTTTTAAAGGAGGATATTAAATGTTCAGAGAGTCGCTTGGACATTCTGGCTAAAGCATAGAATGATGAATAAGACAGGATATAGGCGGTAGTATTTGGGTAATAACCAGTACATGGGGTTGTGGGGAAGCTATACGTATGAAGACATACTTTTTAGTTTAATCTGCATTTTTAACTGTTAAGTCCAAGAATAATTAACAAAACAAGCCTTGATCTGAAGCATTTGCTGATTTTATAAATGCCCACATTGAATTGGTTTTCTGAAACTGGTACAGCTGCCTTTACCATATTCCTAGATACATTATATATCAGTTTGACTTCAGCATACAGTGCTGTAGTCACAGTGAAGGTGGGATTCTTAGAATCAAAGTTAAGTCATTTTCATATACAGCAGGAATCAAAACTATTGAAGAATCACCAAGGACTTAAAAATCAGAGATTTATTATTTCATCCAACAAAGAAAGGAGCAAATATAAAGCTTAATTTGGTGTTCAGGGTGGAAGCTTCCATGTAGGGACTGATGAAATGCAACAGCAAAGTGTAAATCTCATGTGACCTGATCAAAATGTGAAATGTTAAAACTTAAGAAATGCAGACTAACATCTGTAGTCCAATTTGTAGATAAGCAAATCATATCCAAACGGGATCATGAGTATGATGAATTTCACACAACAAAGATGTCTCATTTTTACAGAAGAGAAATCTGACACAAAGTTAGTTAGATGACTTATCTAAGGACATATAGGTCTTTTGATTGAAAAAACTAATTTATTTCTATCACAGTACCAAGGTAGTTCAGGCCTTAGACTAGAGCAGTGAAAGAGTTTGGGGTAGAAAGCAACAAATTTTGACAGTAGAAAATTTAAAGACAATTCATAAGAAAATACCACAAGGAAAAGCTAGAGATCTAATTTTGGGAAAATGAATTCAAATGAAGTGGAGATATTCCAGTTGAATAGGAAATGTCTGAGCTACTGATGGACTAGACTTATTTGATATGTTCTTAATCACATCTATTTGTACAGTGGGTGTTTTGATATCATGCCAATTCCCTATATCACTAGCATAAGCTCTCCCTGAAGAATAGATTCTCAGAAAGAAGACAAGCAGTCAAGGTAACAGGTTTAAAAATAAGAATAAAAAAGAAAAGAATATAAGATCAAATGTGTACGACTAAATGACTTTAAGGGCTTTCTCAGTTCTAAGAATTTTTTCACACAATTGTTCCCTATACATGTTCTGTCATAGGCAAGAAAGAGCTCAGCACTTTGATGGTCCAGACTTTATACTTAAGACCAAGGAATTATATAGTGAAGTGAATCAGAGTAATGCATGAAGTGACAGAGAGTAAGGAAGACCTTAAAAAAACGCAGGGGGAAGAAAGGAGACCCTAGATCCATAAGCTTTTCCTGATAATAGTGAAAAATTAAGGGACAATAGTAAATTGACTCTAGAGAATTAAAGAAGGAAAATAAAAGGCAATTGAATCCTAGACAGAAAGATGAATCTTGTTTACTTGTATTGTCTGGTATCATGAACTCAGGATTCCTCTATAGCTTGATGACAAATGCCATCCTTTTGACAAAGTCCTTAAAAGCTTGTATGACTTGCTTATTCCTCAGGGTATAAATGAAGGGGTTCATCACAGGGGCAACCGAAGTCACAAGCACTGAAACTGCCTTTTCCAAAGCCAGTTGTTCCTTCCCAGGTGGCTTAATGTAGACAAAAATCCAGGTGCCATAAGTCATGGAGACTACAATCATGTGAGAAGAACAAGTAGAAAAAGCCTTTTTCCTTTGCTTGGCAGAGGGGAATTTCAGAACAGTCCTGACAATGTAGGCATAAGAGAGAACCACTAAAACTAATGTAGTCATAAGTAATAGCACTGCAAATGTCACAATTACCTTTTTTATGAGAGTTGTATCAGAGCATGAGATCTTCAGAACTGGGGATGAATCGCAGACAAAATGATCAATGACATTGGAACTACAGAATTCAAGCTGCAGGCCCATGCTAAGTGGTGGGAGGATGAGCATCAGTGAACCCAGCAAAGAACTGAGGATGAGCTGGTAGCAGACTTTACTGCTCATGGTGGTTGTGTAATGCAGGGGTTTGCAGATGGCCACATAGCGATCGTAAGACATGGTGGACAAAAGGAAAAGTTCTGTTGAACCCAAAAAAGTGATAAAAAATATCTGAGTGACACATGCATTGTAGGTCACATTTTTGTTTCCAGTTGACATACTGTAAAGATATCTAGGAATACAGGCACTTGTGAATGAAACTTCTAAAAAGGAAAAATTTCGAAGGAAAAAGTACATGGGGGTCTTTAGGTGGGGATCCACCAAGGTGAGGGTGATAATGGTCAGATTTCCAGTAACACTCAACATATAAGTAAGAAACAGAAAGATAAAAATCAGAACTTGCAGATGAGGGTCATCTGTCAGTCCCCGCAGGATAAATAATGTGATGCCTGAATGGTTTTGCATCCCTGGCTTCTGATATTTGATAGACCTGTATATAAAACAGATAGAATTTGAAATGGAGTATAATGAGTTGAAATATGTTGAAAACTCATTTACAATTAAAAAACTCATTTGAGTTTTATTTTAAACTCAAATGAGTTTAAAATAGATGGAACGAGTTACCATTATGCTGTTTGTAACTTTGTAATTCTATTATCTTAATTTCACTGATTTTGCTAAATAATAGATTAGGAGTATGGGAAGGGAAATTTTTGCCCCTGAGATTTGTTTCCAAATCTCTCCAGCTCATTTTAAAAAATAAATTCAAATTCTTAATTCATACTTTAACCTAAGTATTTATATAATTTAATTAACCTGTTCCCATTTCCCTTCTTGTCAATTTAAAGCCACACCTATTCTCACCTTTCTGATGGAATATGTACAAGGATATCCAAACCATCTTTTCCACCACTTTTTCCTCAGAACTTCTCCCTGATCATCTTTTATTGTTTTGGAACACTATTAGGTACAGGGCTCAGAATACCTGAGATATAGTATATTCAGGTTTTATCATCCAGAAGATTCCGTGTCATATCTTGCATGTAAAAGCAAACTCAGAAGTAACAGATTCAAAAATCCCATTACCCTCAATACTTCCCATATATGTATTCCTAACAGGTCTGCCCTTTCAAATTCCCCTCTTCCCATAGAAACATAGACTTTCCCTATTGGAAGGGACCTCAGTTGACACCTAGTCTAATTTAGTCAGTCTATAAGCATTTATTAAGTGCCTAAGATCTGAGTATACAAAGAAGACAAAATATAGTATCTTGCTTTGAAATGCTCACAAACTATTAGAAAAATTAAACCTATACATGAAAGAGATCCCAACAAAACATCAATCATCTAGCATCTGTATGAAGAATTCCAATGACAACTCTAATTGTTGTTTTTGGTTTTTGGTTTGTTTTTGGTTGTTTCTTTTCCCTTCTGACATCAAGCATACATTTCTCTCTGAAACTCCTACCTTTTTCTTCTGGTTTTGTCTTCTGGAATCAACTAGAATGTTTTAACATGACAGGTTTTCAAATATTTGAAGATAACTCTCCTTTTCTCCTTACCCCATCTCCTTTTTTGAGTATTCTCTTTCACTAACTTAAGCCATCTCACTTTTTTTTTTTTTTATATCTCATAGAACATGGACTCAATCCCCATCTCCATCATAGTTGCCAGCTCCATTCAGATTGTCACCTAGGATTGAAGTTAGTCCTCCAGATAAGGTTTGATGGGAACACAGTACAATGTGACTATTATCTTCCTATTTCTAAAACATTCACACATTTTTTTGATTTCCACACCATCCTGCTAATTGAAATTGAAAATAATGTCCCATTATTTTCTCTACTAAATCTATTTTTCAGACAATCTGCTTTCTAAATCTCACTATATCATTTTGTAACTGAATTGATTTTTTCTAACCCAGGTGTAAAATTTGTTTTGAATTTTAATACAGTGTTCGAGAATGTCTACCTCTTATGATTCTGATTCTGTTCTCTAGTGTGCTAGTTTTCCTCCCAGGTTTATGTGATCTGAAAATGGGATATTTATGCCACCTATATCTTTATCTAATCCATTAAGCAACACAGGGTTAAGTATAGATGCCTAAAACACTAGAATGAGTACCTCCTGACAAAGTGAAATTAAATTAGTATTGACTGATTTTTTAAAAATTTTGGTCATTCCATATGCTCTAATATTTCTGAATTTGTTATCATACGGTCTACATAACTTTTGCATTTTCTCTACAACAATGGCATAAGATACTTTATCAAACATTTTGCTAAATATTAGGTAAACTTTATCTTCAGCAATTCCTGATATATTAGATTAATAATTCCATCCTGAAAGATTACTGTGGCATGTGCTATTATTGATGAAGTTTTCCTTAACTAACTTTGTAGCAGTAGATAGAGTTCTAGATTGGAGTTGAGATGAAGTGAGTTCAAATTCTACCTCAGACATCAGGTTGCTATAGGATAAGGGCAAATCATTTCACCTTTATAAGCAGCAATCCCTTCATTTGTAAAGTGGATATATTAATCACATGCATTTCAGAGTTGTTGTAGGATCAAATGAGATAAATACATACCTGAGAGCTGTATCTAAATGAAAGGTATAACTTCTATGTTTATTAAAGTATTTTAAAATTTTCTTAAAAATGAAGTCAAATTCACTGTCTCCTTATAAAGTGTTTGTTCTGTCTCCCTCTCTGTCCCTCCTTCTTTTTCTCTCTCTGTGCCTCTTTCTGTCCCTCCCTCCCTCCTCCTCCTCCTCCTCCTCCTCCTCCTCCTCTTCCTCCTCCTCCTCCTCCTCCTCCTCCTCCTCCTTCTTCTTCTTCTTCTTCTTCTTCTTCTTCTTCTTCTTCTTCTTCTTCTTCTTCTTCTTCTTCTTCTTCTTCTTATTTTTCTTCTACTTCTTCTCCTCTCTCTCTCTCTCTCTCTCTCTTTCTCATCTCTCTGTCTCTCTCTGTCTCTCTTTCTGTCTTTCTCTCCCTTTCTCACTCTGTGTGTATGTGTGTCTTTCTCTTTTGGAAAACTAAAGCAACACTTACCTTGACTCCTCTCTCAATGTTTCTTTTATTTCTCTAATTACTAAATAAAAGTCACTTTTGCTGTACCTTCCTTCTCACAGCCACCTTCTTTCAGCTCATCACAGATTATATCCCCAAGGCTAAGTAATGGACCTTCTATCTTCTCTTTTAACAATCTTTGTAATTTGTTTAATCCATGAATTCAGTTGCAATCTCTATGCAGTAAACTATAGAACCAAATCTAATTTCTCTCCAGAAATTCTGCTCCCTCTTTCCAAGTACCTGATACACATCTTTACTTGGATGTCACTATTCCTAATAGAGTAGACAAGATTTTCTCAATCATCATTCCACAGAATCTTTCATATTCATCCCTCTTCCCCATACTCATACAGCTTCCACTCTCATTCAAACACTCATCATTGAGGCAGAGCCAAGATGGCTGAATAAAGGTAGGAACACCACCAACTTCCCACAAAAAATACTCCAAGTTCTTTTAAATAATGCCTCTAAACAAATTTTAGAGCATCAGAATATCTAAATAAATAAAGTATTACATTTTACAGCAAAAGACAACTTAGAAGGGCAGCAGAAAAGTCTATGGCACCAGGATGAGAGTCCGGCTTTCAATCACATTGCAGACTTTGAAATCACATCCCCAGGCCTGGTCCCAACCCCAGAAACACATCAATAAAACAGGAATAGGTCTTGAGACTGCTGAATCAGTGGCAGTACTGGTGGTTTTCAAATCCTTGTCACCTCTTTCCTATAATATTGAATATATTCTCTTAGGGTTCTCCATGATACCTATGCCTTCCCTTTCAGAAGCATCTACAATAGAGCTGTCAGATAAATATTCCTCAATCATAAAACTTACTGGGTCAACCCAATATTGAAGTTTTTCAACCATTTTCTATAATCTCTAGGGGAAATGTAAAATCCTTCCTTAATATGGCTTTCTTTTCATCTGCATTTGCAGTCTTCTTTCCCATTGCAGGGAATTCATGCATTTCCTGTTCTAGTCCAGTCTAGTGTCTAGTCCCTGACACTTCGAGGCTCATATTGCCCATCATTCCATTCAAAGGATGTGAAGTCCTTGAAAGCAGTGATTATTTTATGAGTTCTTTGTTTATTTCTATATCATTTTTCAAAAAATGCATGACATATAATAGATAAAATAAATATTTGTGGAATTAAAATAAATTCACCCCAGTTCACAAGATGTTGAAATTATTCTGGTGAATCTGTGCTATGACTAGATACTCCAATAATCTTTGGATTCAAAGTCTTACTAGAAGCATAGCCTTCTACTAACCTGTTATCTCTTTTTCCATATATCCATACTCTTTGAGGATTTAAAAATGCAATTCAGAGTTACATAGCCAAAGTTTCTGCCATTCACTTTAAGATATTTCACTTTCGTTCACTCCTGCTAACTCTATTATGCATATCTAATGGCCAAGATAGTACAAAGCAGTCATGACTATTTGATGTGTTTGTCTATTTTTACCAATGGAGTAGTGATGGCTAACAGGAAATGGTGAGCAATCTTACTGTTGCCTCCACTATCAGACAACTGGGACAACCATTTCACATAGACACCCACCTTTAATGCTTTACCTATAATACTCAGCTGCCTTACTTTTATTTATCTTATTTCTGATGAATGACTCGAAGTTTTTGTTCTACACCATTCTTGAATACCTTACCATCTTTACTTCTTTCATATTTTCTACATATCCCCTAATATCTTCCTCTCTAAAATATTCTTCAGAAAAATAAGAAAAGTGTCCAAAAATGGAAAATAGAGCTTTTATAAGGAAAATATTATATGTTCTCTTTGGGACCTAAATAGCCATACAGAAATCTTTCTCCATGCCCTAACTCTTTTTCTTATTCTCATTGGACTCCAATGCATAATTTATTTTTTTTTTCTTTTCTGTATCAATCTTATCCAATGTATTTCTCTTCCTAAATGGAGCTGCCCTTGAGTAGTAGGTAGGAGGAAGATCAATCAGCACACATTTGTTAATTTACCTCTTAGGCACCAAGGAGTTCTAATGTATTAATGCACCCAAAAGGGTAAAAGAAGGACAATCAGTTTCAAGATTCTCTCTCTACTTGAAGATAATATCCAACGGTGGTTTACTGGAAATGGTTTAATAGATTGTTTTGGTGGATGCCACCTCTGCTAAATCTCTGTGTGTGATTTTTTTTTGCATGAAAGAACAGGAAATCTAATTCTAAGGAAGGACCTTGCAACAGTTCTAATTTCATAAATCACTAATTATTTTTATTAGTGATTCAAATGCTTCCCATCTACAGACCATTTTCCTCTATATTTCAAGGGAGTAAGATTTCTGAGGAGACCAAATTAGCTATGCATTTTACGTGGTTGCTGTATAATATTTTCCACAAAGATCCCTGAATGGTATTTCCTGACTGTGGAGAAAGGAGGTTCCTCTCTTCTAAATCAGATGATTTGTATCAGTTTCTAATATGTGTAAAGTTAATAAAATGCCTGTGGCCTGGGTCATATAACAAGATATTGATTCAGTTGACTAAATTCTGAGGACCATCTGACTTTCCTGAACCATCCCCCTGATCTTGTTATATGCCCCATCTCTTATCTAACTAAATCCCTTTCTCTGAACACTTATTTTCCCATCCAACTGTCCCTGCCTCAAACATTAAGGGTCACCTCTTATTTAGCCTTCCATTGTCCCTAGAAGTATATATAATAATATTAATAATCCTACTGTCTCAGAGTCCCTGAAAGATTTCCTCAACTAACTCATCCTTTTAAAGTTTTATTCATAAAACAAAATGTAAATTTCCTATAAAATATTCACATATTCAAACAAGAAGTTTGTACATCAAAAGGAAATATTTACAATACCACTCTAATTGTTTACATATGTGAGTACACATGTCAATGTGGTGGTCTTTTTTGAGGTGGTCTATTTTCAAGTCACACTAGCAATCCACACTGTATTGAGATGGTTTCATGAACCTATTCTCATCATAGGATTGAAGTGCTATACAGAAAAAAGCAACATCTCTGTACTGACTTGATTTCTCTCTGAAACCTCCACAATAATGAAATTTTAACAAAAAAGACTCTTTTCCTTTTATTGTTGAAACAACCAAACATATTTCATTTCCACAACTACATGAGAGGAAATGAACTCTTCTAATACTTACATTTTTGGACATGCTTCATGTCTTGTTGGAAAGTGTAACCTTAAATATCCTTGATGAACATTAAAAAGTAAGGTCCTGGAAAATAGGAACTATGCTTTTGCATTTCTTTAGATCTCCAGTACTCAATATAGTTCCTGGAATATAGTAAGCCCTTAAGAAATGCTTGGTTTTGATCAAATGTGACTGAATGCTGAACAATATGTTAGTGGAGAAGCATATATGGGCTTCCAGATAAGCTTCTATTCTTAGGCAGCAGATCCTAGAATAGAAATTTCTATACTTACACCTTCTAAATCCCAGATTTCAGTCTCTCTCTTCCATACCTAGCTTTAAACTGACATTCAGTCAAAGACCTTTCTCAAAGTAGAAAATATTTACTTCCATTTGATATAACTGAAGTGAAGACATGACCATTAAAAAGACAAGAAGGTATCACCTGCTTGAATAAGGAGGCAAGATTTTCTCCAAACTGTTTGCTAAAAAGCAGGGATATTTGTCTTACCTGTGAATTTACTTTGGTTCCATGGGAATCAAATGAGGTCACAAAGGGCCCCAGAAGGCCCAAGTTCAACAGTGACTAATAAATCTTTCATATGATTAACTTTGGCAAATAATTTTCATCATTTAGTTGTGGAGCCAGTGTCCACAGAGACTAGGATATACAACCACAGTATCAAAGACAGGCTATGCAGGAGTATAAGAATACAAAGCTGAGGCAAGAATTTGGCACCTTATCATTAGTTCCTGCATTATCTAAGGGGTTATATATCTGAACTCCCAAAAGCACCTGTTTAGGATATGGTCAACTGAGAGAAGAGTAGGCAATAACCCAATTATCCTATTTTCTATGAAATCCCAAAGTTTCCTTTTCATTATAGGCAGCAATTTCCCTCATGTCTTTTTATGCCCTTTTGTAGTGCCATATCTATAAAGACAAGGATTTAGCTTTTTTTGTATTTTGTGTTGGTTCCTTTCCCTCACAAATTTCCTAAATGCCCAAGTTGATCAGATAATGGAGAATTCTGCAGAATTAACTTTTAGCCTTAGTTTAGTTCCATCACATGCAAATATAGATCATTCCATGGAATCTGCTAGACACTCAAAACTAGGCCAATAAGATATGTAGCATCACCTTATTCACTAACTTCTCCCTGGACATTAGCACTCAAGACTTCACAAAATGTAATTATAAAATACTCTTTTAAGAGCAGTTTATAATTACTAGAGTAATTGGAAGGGTATTCTTTGTTTTGCCTAGTCCTGATCATCCCAGCGTAATAATAATGTCAATGTTTTCAAAACCAATACATTAAAATGTGTATCAATGACAATAGTTGGCCTTATTTTATCACTGATCATATTGAAAAGTCCTCTAACTTTTCTTCATTACATTGAATGTCTGGATTTTGTTTCAAATATATATTAACTAACTTATGAAAAGGACCAAATAATATCATTTGTGTGATTTCTAATATGTTTAAAAGTAACAGGTATTGGATTTTGTCAAAGGTCTTCATCATCTATCCAACACATATGATATAGATATAGACATATATATGCATAATAAACATATGTATATATATATATAATGTATGCATATGTATCCTACTAACATAATTTGTTCTTTGCATAATCTTATTATGAACCAACTTTATATTCATGGAATCAATTCATCCTACCCATGATGTAGTATCTTCCTAACATTTTGTTGTAGTCTATTCACTACTATTTAATTTAAAAAAAATTTTTGTGCACTTCCATCTATCTTTTTTCATTTACTTTTTTCTCTTTTTCCTTCTAATTCATCTCCTTTCCACTTCAGTTTCACTTCATCTCACCTTTAAAAAAGCATGATTGAGTTTTCCTGTAAGTTGTGATCTAATTTTTTTTTTAAATCCACTTATGTAGTGTCTGTCATAGGTACTCTCTTCCCCTTGGGCCATCCTAATCCAAAAGTTTTGTGCTTTCTTTCTTTTTTGATCCCTCATTTATGTTCCTTTATTTATGATTACTCCCTTACCTGTCCTAACCACTCTGTAAATCCTTTGTCTCTCCTTCATGTCCCTGTCCCCTCCTTTCCCCCTTCTTTTTTTGAACAGGATATTTAAATAGAAAAGCATTAGATTTGTGGAAGATAAGGAATGTCTGTGAGTGGGTTTGTATAATTGTGTTTCATCCTGTTTTATCCATTTGGGATAAAAATGAGATTCTAAGATGTCCATTTCCCCCACTCATTCCTCTGCTATTAAATGTTCCATTTATAATACACATCTACTATATGATATTGATTTCTATCTCCTTCCTCTTCTGTTCTTCTCCTATTTAGCTTCTTGACTCTTCCCTTTGTGTTTTATTCTATAACCATCAAAACAGAACAAAATCACCCACTCTGTCAAATGTCCTTTCTCTATAACTGAAAAAGATATTAGAATTCTGAGAAAACATAACTTTTTATATACTTCATGATATAAATACTAAACCCCCTTTGCATATTAAATTTTCCTTTGCATATTAAAATGTATGGCTTTCTATGTTAATTTTGATTCCTAGGTTTTCTTTTCAAAATTAACTCTCAATGCTGGCCTTTTTATCAGCAATGCTTGGAAATCTTATGTTTCACTAAAATTTTCAGAGGGCTTTTTTAATTAGATGGATAATTCTTAGTTGTAAATCTTATTCTTTTGCTTTTTAAAATATCATACTCTAAAGTCCCCTCTCCTTTATTATACTATGGGCTAGATCCCATGTGATTTTTACTGTGGCACCTTAGAAAGAGAACTGTTTCTTTTTTGCTGTTTAAAATATGTTTTTAGTCTGTTCTAAAAGTTCTGGATTTGGGGCTATAGTATACTTTGGAGTTTTAATTTTTACATTTCTTTTAAGATCTAATCAAAGTATTTCCCCCTATTTTTACAGTATCCTTTAATTCTAAGAGTTTTGGCCTATTTTCATTTATAAATTAAATATTATATAAAGATTCGTTTTTGTAAGAGAGGGTATCTAGATAACAGAGGATAGAGCACTGGCCTTGGATTTAGGAGGACTTGAGTTTAAGTCTCGCCTCAGACACTTAATATTTGCTAGCTATGTGACTTTGGGCAAGTCACTTAACCCCAATTGCCTTGTAAAAAAAAAAAAAGATTCATAATTTCAGATAGTCTCATAATTCTTAGATTATCTCAATTAAATTTGTTTTGCAATCCTTTTGATTTTAAGAAGTAATTGAGGTTAAATGACTTATCCAAGGTCACATAACCAGTAAATGTCAAGTGTAAGACTGAATTTGAACTCAAGTCCTCCTGAATCTAGAGTCCATACTCCATCCATTACCCCAGGGCTTCTTAAACTTTTTTCCACTCATGACCCCTTTTTGCCTAAGAAAATTTTACACAATGCCAGTTATATAAGTATATAAAATAGATATAGAAATCAAACATTAACTGATAACATATTAAAGAAATCTAACATAATTCTTTGGCATACATACAATTTTACCATTTATTAAAGATGAAAGTAAATTTACATACTAATTAGATGGATATTTTGGTTTATTTTTATATAAAGAATTAAATCTTGAAGGAATATTTGATACTGCAGGACATAGATTATCTTCAATGTTTTTCAGAGTTGATCAATATTTTGATATTTCACAGTCCCCACATTCAGTTATGTGACCCCATATGTGGTGGTGACCCAAAGTTGAAGAAACTTTGTAATAGAGTACCTCATTGACCTCTACAGGTCATTTTATATACAATATTCGTTTTTTATTTTAAAAAAATTAAAGATTCATTTTCATTTCCCAATTTGCAATCTCCCTCCACCTCTGGGGAAAGCAAAAAATATGATACCCATTAAATGTATGAGGTCATTCAAAACATATTTGGACATTATCTTTGTTCCAAGAAAAGGAAGAAAAAGAAAAAAAGGAAATACATGTTTTAATCTGCACTCAGAGTTCATCAGTTTTTTTATGTGGAGGTAAATAGTACTATTTATTATGAGTCCTTTAAGAGTCTCTAAATCTTCACAGGGAATTATCTTTAGATTATTGTTATAACTTAAAGAATGTTCTCTTTATTCTGTCCAGTTTATTTTGCATCAGTGATATATATGTTCCAAGATCTTTCTAACATTATTCCCTTCATAATTTCTTACATAATAGCATTCTATTCTGCCATTCCCATATTGAAGGCTCACTCCTCAATTTCCCATTTTTGAGCACTACAAAAAGAGCTACTATAAATATTTTTTACATGTACCTTTTTATTTATTTTTTTATTTACTTGGAATATATCTCTATAGCAGTAATACTGGGTCAAAGGATATACATTATTTTTAATATTATTTTTCATATTTTTCAATGTCATCATTATATTTAAATATGCCTTGCTAACACTTTGGTTTGATATTTTCTGTTTGTATGTTTTTTAGGGTATTATTTTTAGTCTGGGATTTTCCATCATCTATTTCAAAGTATCATTTCTCTTTGTCAAGTAGTTATTATTATCATGTAGTTATTTATCTTTCTGTCTCATGCATTTCTATTAGACTCTCTCAACATCCTTTTATCTAGATGCTTGTTTTAATTAGAATATTTAGGAGTTTTTTTAGTTTTAAATAATTATTTAGTTTTAATTAAAATTCAAATGAGGTTATTCTCTTCCTCAAGATTTATTTCCTGAATGTCTCTGTCTAAAGTAAATAACTCATATTATTCAGTGCTTTCCATTATTTTCTTTTATCAGGAACCTCAGTGTCTTCATTGGGATGGGGAGCTTGTGCTAGGATCAGGATGCTCTCCAACATTCTAGAATGGCATAATTGATAAGCTCTATGGTGGTGAATATTAGGCCCCTTCTTCAAAGGACTCCTGAACTACTCTGGGGTTGGGTTCTATTTAAGTCCTCCCTCAAGGCATATTATTCTGCTTCACTATCTAATTTAGGTTTTGCTATAGGCTTTTCCCATGTACTCTAAGCACAAAGTTACTGCAGTCATTCTTGCCACAGGGCTTTGGGATTAGGGTAATTTTTGGAGCATCTCCTCTTAGATTGGGTTCTCTCCTAAAAGGCATGCTTTGCTCCAAGCTTTTATCCTACCATAGCTTATATATTTCTGCATTCATATAAGATTTTGGTGGGCCTTCTCTATAATCCTATGTTGAGTAGAAGACAAGAAGAGTCTTCTTATTTCTCCAATTAGTGGTGAATTTTTAGGATTAATTGGGGTTATTGTTGGGGATAGGGGTAAAGGACTTCTCCAGATTCTGGAATATCATTTTCCCACAATGAACATGAAAATGTGAAAAGGGACTGGAACCCAGAACCTTGGACACCAAATACAATTTATTCCCATTGTAATATAAAGTGATACAGAACAAAGGGTAGTAATATGGGGTACTTAGTCATCACATTGAGTCATTTTAATTGAGATCAATAAAAAGTGACAGAAATTGAAGGACAATGCACAAGGCATGCCCACAGAGGAAGAGAGAATTCCTAAGCATCTGTCTATCTAATGGGACTGGAAAGGTCATAGCTTCTACTATGTAATGATTTGACTGTGATGACCACGTATTTTAAAATCAGCCAGAGTCAGGAAGTCAGGATAAGGGAAACTCCTTGATCTTTATTCTTTGTGGAGGTGAAGGGGAATGGCAATGTGGAGTGAGAGCAATCCAGGCATAAATCCGCCTGGCAGTGCCTCTGGCTCTCATACTCCACCAGCCAAATCCTCTATGAAACCTCCTATACAGCACAGCAAACTTGCACAGAGAGTTGGCGGGGCCATTCTTTCTCCAAGCATATATTAATAGAGTATTGTCCAATTGCTAATTAGCCTCAAGTGCTCGGACTCAGTACATCTGCCCAGCTTCAGCCCATTACATGTCCCGCTTTCTTTTGTTTTAGAACACAGGCAGCCAGCCCATCCCTGACAGCTCAGGAAGGGAGATGAAAAGCACCAAAGAGAAATGGGGATTGCTAGGGGGTTTCTGGGCTGAAGGCTCTTATTAGAAACAGGTATGCACAAGACCATCAGCATGGGATGTATTACACAAGCACATAGCAATAACACACAGGCTATTAGTGATGACTCTCCCCACAGTCAGTGCAGGCTCCATGTGGAGTAGCAAACATAAATTGTACACACAAGTAGTGGTATAACAAACAATATAAATCAACATGGTGTTGTAAAAGATTTCCAGAAGTCCTATAAGGAGGGTATGTAAACAACAGTCACACAAATGCCTTCTTCAGCAGCCAAGAGATCATTTTTTCTAATCTATTGTCCATTGCTTCATGTGTCAGGGAATCCAATGATCCCTGCAAGTTTTTGAAGTCCTGCAACAGTCTTTTTATGTGTTAGGGAATCAAATGATTCCTGAGGATCTTCAAATCCTACAACAGTTTTTATCATGTCTCAGAGAATCCAATGATCCCTGAGGGCTTTCAAGTCCAACAATTTTTGATGTCCATAACTCAAACGCCATAATTCCATGTTCTTTCAGTGGTGGACACAATCAGCAACAGAACCAAAGTTGGTTATTGATATAGTCAATTATACTGATAGTTTTCCTAATATTGAAACAGCTTTATATTCCTGGTATAAATCCTTCTTGGTCATGGTGTATTATCTTGGGGATGATTTTCTGTAATCTTTTTGCTAAATTTTTTTAAAGATTTTTGCATCAATATTCATTAAGGAGATTGGTCTATAATATTCTTTCTCTGTTTTCATTCCTACTTGGTTTGGGTATCAGTACCATGGCTGTGTCATAAAGGGAATTTGGTAGGACTTCTTCAATCCCTATTTTTTTTTTCAAATAGTTTATACAACATTGGAGTTAATTGTTCTTTAAATGTTTGGTAGAATTCTCATGTAAATCCATCTTGTCCTGGGGAGTTTCTCTTTGGGAGTTGATTAATAGCTTGTTCTATTCCTTTTTCTAAAATAAGACTATTTAACTAATTTATTTCTTCCTCTGTTAATAAGGGCAGGCTATTTTTTGAAGGTATTCATCCATTTCATTTAACTTATCAAATTTATTGTCATAAAGTTGGGCAAAGTAACTCCTAATTATTGCTCTAATTTCCTCTTCATTAGTGTCAAGTTCTCCCCTTTCATTTTTAAGATAAACAATTTGATTTTCCTCTTTCCTTTTTCTAATCAAATTTACCAAAGGTTCATCTATTTTGTTGATTTTTTCATAGAAACAACTTTTACTTTCTTTTATTAATTCAATATTTTTTTTTTACTTTCAATTTTATTAATCTCTCCTTTTGTTTTTAGAATTTCAAATTTAGTAGTTGATTGGGGTTTTCTAATTTGCTCTTTTTCTGGATGTTTTAGTTGCAAGCCTAATTCATTGATATTCTCTTTATCTATTTTATGCAAGTAGGCCTGTAGAGATATAAAATTTCCCGTTATTACTTCTTTAGCTGCATCCCACACATTTTGGTATTTCATCTCATTATTGTCATTCTCTTGGGTGAAATTATTAATTGTGTCTATGATTTCCTGTTTCACCCAATCATTCTTTAGGTTGAGATTATTGACTTTCTAATTGCTTTTTGATCTGTTTTCTCCTGGCTTTTTACTAAATGTAATTTTCATTGCATCATGGTCTGAAAAGGATGCATTTACTATTTCTGCCTTTCTGTATTTGAATTTGAAGTCTTTGTGTCCTAATATATGGTCATTTTTTGTATAGGTTCCATGAAATGCTGAAAAGAAAGTGTACTTCTTTCTGTCTCCATTTAGTTTTTTCCAAATATCTATCATACCGAATTTTTCTAGTGTTCTATTTACCTCTTTAATTATTTTCTTCTTTATTTTGTGGTTTGATTTATCTAGTTCTGAGAGTGCAAGGTTGAACCACTATTATAGTTTTGCTGTCTATTTCTTCTTGCAGCTCTCTTAACTTCTCCTTTAGGAATTTAGATGCTACACCACTTGATGCATGTGTTTAATATTGATATTGCTTCATTATCTATGCTACCCTTCAGCAAGTTATACTGTCCTTCCTTATCTCTTTTAATTAGATCAGTTTTTGTTTTTGCTTGATCTGATATTAGGATGGCTATCCCTGCTTTTTTTTTTTACTTCACCTGAAGTAGAGTAGATTCTGTTCCAGTCTTTTACCTTTACTCTGTATGTATCGACCTGTTTCAAGTGTGTTTCCTATAAACAACATATTGTAGGATTCTGACTTTTAATCCAGTCTGTTATAAAGCCTCTGCTTTATGGGGAAGGTTACTCCATTCACATTTATGATTACTAATGGTACTTATGGTACTAATTCTGTATTTCCTGCCATTTTGTTAACCCCAGATTAAGGTTTTCTCTTTCCTTTCCCCATTACCTCCCTCTCCAGTATTAAACTTGTGAACACCGCTAGCCTCACTCAGTCCTCTCTCTTTAGCATCCCTTCTCTGCTTAGAGTCCCATCCCCTTTCTTATAACTTTCCCTTACAATTTCTGTGTTCCCTTCTATTTAGTCCACTCCTTCCCTTTTTGCTTTTCCTCTCCCAGTCTTCAATGAGGTGAGAGATGTTTCTCTGTAAATCAAATATGTCTAATATTTTCACTTCGAGCCAATTCTGATGAGAGTAAGATTCACACTATGTTCATCCCCCTCCCTTCCTTTGCCTCTTCATGAGATGTAGTATCTCCACTTTTCCCTTTTTCTGGTACAATTTCCTTTCCACCTCTAAATTATTTTATATATTGTAACAGTGAAACGTAATTATATATGTATTCTTTTTGTACACTCATAACAGAAATATAGTTCCCAAGATTTTTTTTTACCTTTTTATGCTGTTCTTGAGTCCTATCTTTAGAGGTCAAACTTTTTGTTTAGTTATGGTTTTTTCAACAGAAATAAATGGAATTCACCTATTTCATTGAATGTTCATCTTCTTCCATAGAATAAAATGCTCAGTATAGTGGAATAATTTATTCTTGGCTGCATTCCAAGTTCCTTAGCCTTTCAGAATATTGGACTTCAGGCCCTTTGATCCTTGAATGTGGATGCTGCTAGATCCTGAGGAATCCATATTATGGCTCCTCTGTATGTGATTTTTTTCCTGGTTGTTTGAAGTATTTTTCCCTTGGTCTGATAGTTTTGGAATTTAGCCACAATATTTGTTGGAGTTTTGATTTTGGAATATCTTTCATTAGGTGATTGATGAATTTTTTCAATGTCTATTTTACCTTGAGTTTCTATAATATCTGGGCAGTTCTTTTTGATGATTTCCTGAAAAATAGTGTCTAGGTTCTTTTTTCATCATGATTTTCATAGAGTCCAATAATCCTTAGCTAATCTCTCCTAGATCTATTTTCCAGGTCTGTTGGTTTCCCAAGTCGGTATTTAACATTTTTTCTATTTTTCATTTTTTTTTTTTTTGGTTGTGATTGGCTGATTCTTGTGTCTCCTCAAGTCATTCATTTCCATTTGTTCAATTTTGATTTTTAATAAATTATTTACTTCATTTACTTTTTTATTCCTTTTTGTAATAGTCCAATTGTGTTTTTAAATGAGTAGTTTTGTTGCGTGGTATTGGTTTCTATTTCAACAATTTTATTTTTTAAGGAGCTATTTTCTTTTTCCAACTCAATAATTCTGTTATTCAGGGAGTTGATTTCTTTTTCCATTCTATCTTTTAATGAGTAATATGACTTATCCAGACAGTCTTGCAAAGCTTCCATTTCATTTCCCCATTTTTCTTCTAGCTCTCTTTTAAGAGCCTTTTTAATTTCTTCTATGAAAGCCTTGTGTGATGGGAACTAGATTGTATCACCATTTGGGGCTTTATCTGGAGACAATCTGCTTTTAGTCTCCTCAGGGTTTGAAGTCTACTCCCTTTCAGTACATAAAGTATCTATAGTTTGAGCTCTCTTTGCCTTTTTACTCATTTTGACCAAAAAAAAAAATTATTGCAGTCTGCTTTGGGGGCACTGTGGTGTTACCAAGCTTCCTCAACAGACAACAGGAAGTGGCAGTGAAGCAATAGTGGGTCACAATGGCTGTGCTGGGATCAGCATCTGCACTGGAAGTTATGCGCTGAGATCATGCTCCATCCCTCCTGGTGCTGGGCGGGTGTGGCTAGGTTCAGAGAGACTCTAGTGTTGAGGGGTTATAGGCTTTATCCCCTATGTTTATAACTTCTCTATTGATCTACTGGCTTGCTGCCAGAGAAGGGTAACCATCACAGTGTTAAAGTTCTCCCCCAAAATTTTCAGCTGGTGAAGACCACACCCTACCCCACTCCAATCTGCTCAGCATGAGCTGTTCTTCCTGCTTTCACTGCCTATTTCTGTGATTCTGCACCTGTTCTAAGTATGTTTCCTGCAAGCCTGTGAGCAAAAACAGACATTTTCTGATGAATTTTGAGATTATCTTCTGTTGGTAATGTGTTGTGCTCCCAATATTAATGGGTTTTTGACACGATAACACTAATACTGAGGCTGAAAAGTTTGTAAAAAATAGTTTGAGGTTTAAAGGAGAACTAAGATAGAGGCCATCTTGGCTTTACCCCCACTATGTGAATTCTACCAAACATTTAAAGAAAAATTGACTCCAATATTGTATAAACTATTTGAAAATGAGGGAAGAAAGGACTCTTACCAAATTCCTTTCATTACACAGATATGGTAATGATACCTAAACCAGGGAGGATAAAAACAGAGAAAGAAAATTATAGACCAATTTTCCTGATGAATATTGATGCAAAAATCTTAAATAAAATATTAGCAAAGAGATTACAAAAAATCATCCCCAGGATAATACATCATGGCCAAGTAGGATTTGTACCAGGAATACAAAGCTGTATCAATATTAGAAAAACTATTAGCATAACTGACTATATCAATAACCAAATTGACAAAAACCATAGGATCATCTCAATCGATGCAGAAAAAGCATTTGATAAAATCCAAAACCCATTTCTATTAAAAAAAAAAAGTAGAGAATATAACGAAAAAATGGAATTTTCCTAAAAATAGTCAGTAGCATCTATTTAAAACCATCAGTAAGCATCATATGTAATGGGGATAAACAGTAACTCTTCCCAGTAAGATCAGGGGTGAAACAACCTTGCCCACTATTACCATTTCTAGTCAATAATGAATTAGAAATGCTAGCTTTGGCAATAAGAGATGAGAAAGGGATTAAAAGAATTAAAATAGGTAATGAGGAAGCCAAATTATCACTCTTTGTAGATGATATAATGGTATACTTAGAATCCCAGAGATTCTACTGAAAAGCTATTAGAAATAATCCACAACTTTAGCAAAGTTGCAGGATACAAAATAAATCCACATAAATCATCAGCATTTTTATGCATCACTAACAAAATCCAACAGCAAGAGATACAAAGAGAAATTCCATTTAAAATAACTGCCAATAGTATAAAATATTTGGGAATCTAACTGCCAAGGGAAAGTCAGGAACTATGTGAGCAAAACTACAAAACACTTTCCATACAAATAAAGTCAAATCTAAGCAAGTGGAAAAATATTAAGTGCTCTTGGACGGGTCGAGCAAATATAGTAAAGATGACAATACTTCCTAAACCAATCTATTTATTTAGTGCTATACCAATCAAACTCCCAAAAAATCTTTTACTGACTTAGAAAAAATAACAACAAAATTCATCTGGAAGAACAAAAGGTCAAGAATTTCAGAAGAACTAATGAAAAAAATCAAATGAAGTTGGCCTAAAACTATATTTTGAAGTAGCAATCATCAAAACCATTTGCTACTGGCTTAGAAATAGACTACTTGATCAGTGGAATAGTTTAGGTTCACAGGATAAAATAGTCAATAACTATAGCAATCTAGTGTTTGACAAACACAAAGACTCCAGCTTTTGGCAGAAGAATTCACTATTTGACAAAAACTTCTGGGAAAATTGGAAATTAGTATGGCAGAAACTAGATATTGGCCCACACTTAACATTTATACCAAGATAAGATCAAAATGGGTTCAAGATCTAGATATAACAAATGAGATTTTAAATAAATTAGAAGAGCATAGGATAGTTTATCTCTCAGATCTGTGAAGGAGGAAGCAATGTGTGACCAAAGGAGCACTAGAGGTCATTATTGATCACAAAAATTGATAATTTTGGTTAAGTTAAGTTAAAAAGGTTTCCTACAAACAAAACTAATGCAGACAAGATTAGAAGGGAAGCAATAAACTGGGAAACCATTTTTACATTCAAAGGTTTTGATAAAGGCTTCCAAATTATATAATAAATTGACTCAAATTTATAAGAAATCAAACCATTCTCCAGTTGATAAATCATCAAAGGATATGAAAAGACAATTTTCAGATGAAGAAATTGAAACTATTTTTAGTCACATGAAAAGGTACTGCAAATCACTATTGATCACAGAAATGCAAATTAAGACAACTCTGAGATATCACTGCACACCTCTCAGATTGGCTAAGATAACAGGAAAAGATAATGACAAATGTGGGAAGGGGTATGGGAAAACTGGGATACTGATATATTGTTGGTGGAATTGTGAATACATCCAGCCATTCTGGAGAGCAATTTTGAATTATACTGAAAAAGTTATCAAACTGTGCATACCCTTTAATCCAGCAGTGTTTCTACTGGGCTTATATCCTAAAGAGATCTTAAAGAAGGGAAAGAGACTCACATGTGCAATGTTTGTGCCAGCCCTTTTTGTAGTGCCTAGAAACTGGAAACTGAATGGATGTTCATCAATTGGAAGATGACTAAATAAATTGTGCTATATGAATGCTATGGAATATTATTGTTCTGTAAGAAATGGTCAACAGGATGATTTCAGAGAGGCCTAGAAAGAGTTACATGAATTGATGATATGTGAAATGAGCAAAACCAGATGATTATTATACTTGGCAACAAGAAAATTATATGATGATCAATTCTGATGGATGTGGCTCTGCAAATGGCAGGAACTTTTGAAGAAATATACTTAACGCTCAGCATGATTGATTTAATCCTACAACAAGGTGTTAACTCAGTAGAATTGATAAGACAATGGTTACCTAGTTCAGCATGCGAGTTCTCTACTTCACTATGATTGATTTAATCTTACAACAAATAATTGTTTCCTAGTGATATAATGATTGGTTTATACTCAGTATACTGTAATGATGTAATTGTAATAGAGTATATAAACTGGGGATAAACTCAGACAGGGGACTGGAGGCTGGAGCTCAAGCTCTCAGACTTAGACAAACTTCAAGATAGAGACTGTCCTGGTGGCTCTCCTGCCTCCTGTATTTTGAGAGAAGACTTCACCAGCCTCTGGTGGCTGTCCTGCCTCCTGCATACCTCCACTGAAACCAAGACCCATTCTGGAGTCCCTCCAGAAAACTAGCCCAGCTTCAGGCAAAGGAGAGAGACTGTGAAAGAGATAATAAAGACTTTGGACTTTATCCCTGACCATTCTCATGATTGTTATGAGACCAAGACTGGTCCCAAGACCTCCAGAAAGTTAACCAGAACATTACATGACTCTCTTCAAATCTGAGATAATTCACACAAGTTCCAGTTGTTTAATAATGAAACAAGTCAGTTACATCCAGAGACAGAACTATGGAAAATGAGTATGGACCACAACATAGCATTTCCACTTTTTATGTTATTGTTTGCATGCTTTTTTGTTTTCTTTCTCAGGTTTTTTTTTCTTTCTTTCTAGATCTGATTTTTCTTATGCAGCAAGATAACTGTAAAAATATATATACATATATTGGATTTAACATATTTGACATGTATTGGACTACCTGCCATCTAGGTGAGGGGTTGGGGGAAAGGAAGGGAAAAGTTGGAATAGAAAATTTTGCAAGAGTCAATGTTGAAAATTTACCCATATATATGTTTTGTAAATAAAAAGCAATAATGATAATAAAAATTAAAACTAAAAAAGCAACAATAAAATAAAATAAAGATTATCAGTTTCTATGATTAGTAGAATGATTTCAGAGAGGCCTGGAGAGAATTATATGAACTTGTGTAGAAGGCAGCAGATAGTGGGGGAATTCTGGGTAAGACATAAAACCCTTCAGCCCAGAGGAAAACCACTGACAATATCTGGTTTGGCTCCCCATTTCCCTTTGGTGCCTACCTCCCTTTCTGAGAATTCAGAGAGGAGTGATCATCTGCCTTTTATGTTCTCATCTTTTCCTGGGAAGCCAAGGAGGGTATGAACCCCTGTGTTCTACCTGAAGGAAGGGATACTTACAGCAAGAAGTATTTTACATAGCAGGGTGCTTATACTAACCACATACTCAGTGTGATTGATGAGATAATGGTTCTCTCGTTTGCAATACTTAGTGTGCTGTAATGATGTAATCATACTGAGGTATTTAAGGACTGAGAGAACTGATAATGAGCTCTCCATCTTTGACCATCCAGGTGGCTCTCCTGCCTACTTCACTCCTCTACTAAGAACAAGTCTAATCCTAAGATCCTCTAGAGACTAGTCCCAACACTACATTTTGGCGTCCAGACAGGGACCTCCAGAAAGACATTACAAATTTGTGCTGGGTGACATGAATAGAACCAAGAGAACATTGTACACAGTAAGAAGAAGATTATGCAATGATCAATTCTGATAAATGTGATTATTTTCAGTGGTGGGGTGATTCAGATATTGCTTGCTGTCTAGAAGAGGAGGAAAGGGAGAGAGGAAAGTTTGGAGCATGGAGATTTTGCAGGATTTTTAATGTTGAGGATTGTCTTTACATGTGTTTTGAGAATAAGAATCTATTATTAAAAATAATAATGTAAATTTCTTGGAGCATTGTTTGTAATTTTAATGCTAGTGTTAAATAAAATGTCTGAGAGTAAGAATTTAATAAATATTCTATCATCTATCTATCTGTATGTTGCTACTATAATCATTCTTTTTTTCTCCATCATAGATGTGACTAGAAGCTAATGCTATGGTTCTATCATTCTTAGGTAGGTATATCTTTTATAGACAATCAGCTGGACTGTCTTCCCAAAACAGGTTGATTTTTACATCCCTTCATATTGCTTATCACACATCTTTGAAGACTTCCTATCCACACACCCCCATTTAATTTAATAAGTATCCTTATGAATATAGATGGCAAAAGTAGCTAAATTACAATTTTATTGAGATTTTAGGAAATTTGTATCAGTAAAATCATAAAAAGAAGCTTTCAATATTTTCTTCCCTTTGATTACATAAAATTCAGGAAAATAATTTCACTTTCCCTTTGACTATAAAAAATTCAGGAAAATAAATCAGGGGAGATTTCTATCATCGCAAATCCAATGTCAAATTTCCATCTCATATCATATTTTTATTGGGTTAAGACAGGGACACCTGGAAAAGTCATATATGACTCAAACCATGTAAATCAACAAATGCAAGGATTTGTATTTTTTTTTAACTGATATAGCAGAAGCAAAAGTATATTCATCTAAAGTAGAGTTTCTTAACCTGAGTTCAGGATTTTTTTTGTTTAGTTAAGAATCAAATTTCAATATATTTGGTTAACTTTGTAACTGCATATTTTAGTTTATACATTTAAAAATATTATTTTGAAAGGAATCCATAAATTCCCCCAGATTGCCAAAGGCCATGACATAAAAAACTTAATAACCCATGAATTCTCCAAGTCTAGCACTAAACATCATCTAAAATGAGAGAAAGAGAGGGAGGGAGGAAGGAAGAAAAAGAGAGGGAGAGAGAGAAAGCAAAAGGGATAGAGAGTGAAGAGGAAGAGAAAAAAAGGAGGGGGGAGAGAAGAACAGGGAAGAGAAAGAAGAAAGAAAGAGAAATGGGAGGGGTGAGGAAAGGAAGAAAAAGAAAGGGGCATCGGGGGAGAAAAAGTTTTTATTGTGCATCAGGAATTGTACTAAGCTATTAGGATACAAATACAAATAAAAAGGTAGTCCCTATACTGAAATATCTTATAATAGAGGTAGAGGACACATAAAGGAAAGCTGAAAAGCAGGAGAGACACAAGACTAATAAGGAGAACATAGAGAAGTCCAAGGAGTAAGTTAAATGCTTTGAGCCTCTGATAAAATGTAAAATAAAAACAGAAGACACCCATTAGTCAGTTCATCAAAGAACCCTCATAATCAAAATTCCAGGAATGTCTTGCCAAAATATTGCAAGCAACTTAAAATAAAGAATTCCAGTAGCAAGTGTTTATAGTCAGACAGCATAAAGAGGATTTAGCAGATACCATCAGAAGGAATAGGAAGGAGGGAGCAATAAGAATAGATTCAAGAAGGAATTCTTCAAAGTAAAACAAATTCTAGCCAGGCAGAGTGAATAGTGAAACAGAACTTTAAAAAGAAAGATTAATAATATGTGATTGGGTTATAGTTGAAGAAAATAAAAAAAGGATAAAGAAGCAAAAGCAGACTAGATCAAGCATAGAGTACTGCTACTGAGTATATGCCTTTTTCACCACATTTGTCTTTGTAAAGATAGGGCAAAAAGCAAAGACGAAAGAAAATGGAAATATCCAATTAGCAATTTTAACTGATTACAAATAAGATACATTGACCCATAAAGTGAAAGAGAATAACAAAATGAATTAAACAAAATCTAGCAATATCTTTTACAAAAAAATACTTAAAACATAAAATTCATGAAAGGACAGTGGTTTGAAGCAAAATCTAATAAACCTCATCTCAAAAAAAATTATGGCAGCATTCAGACAACACAACAAAAATAGGCTCTTAAAAGAGATTTGGAATAAATGTTATGCTGAAAGGTACTACAGACAGTAAGTTGACAATATGTGAATTGAGTATATATGCACATATATGGGAATATATTTATATATGGGCATAACATCTGATTTTTTAAAAAAAGCTAAATGAGATATAGGAAAAAAGAATAAAAATATAGTAATACAAGACTTCAACATACCTATTTCAGACCTAAATAAATTTAACAAAAAAAGAAAGAAAGTTGAAGACTTCAGTAACTTTTTTAAAGATGATACATAGCTAGTTATTATTGAATTATAATAGAAAGAAGTTTAGCTATTTTTCAGTTTTAAATAATACCATCACAAAAACTGACTGTATAATCTGTTATAAACACTTCACATATACAAAATTGCTCAAGTTTTTAAACATATTTTATTGACTAAAATACAATAAAAATCATATTTGATGAAAAACTGCTGAAGAAATAGTTAAAAGAAAAAAAATAATTATAAGCTAAATAAAATTTATAAAAATATGGGAGGTCAAAGGATAAATTTAAAATAAATTCATCTTCCTAGCTGTGTAACCGTGGGCAAGTCACTTAATCCCAATTGCCTCAGCAAAATAAATAAATAAATAGATAGATAAATTCATCAACAATAATTATGATAATTCAGCAACATATAAAAATTTGGAGTGCCATTTAGTTGTTGGAGGAAAATTTGTAATTCTAAATGTCTTCATCAACAAATGAGAGAAATAATAGATCAATGAATAAGAAATAAAACTTTAAAAACAGAAACCCACAAACTAACAAAACACATGAAATTTTAAAATCAAAAGAGAAATTAATTGATTTAAAGCAAAAAGTTAATTAACAAATAAAATTACTAGCTGCTTTTAAAAATAATATTAACACTAAAATAAATGAACTACTAGCTGATTGGTAAGAAAGTTGAATAGTCAATTTTTGCCAGTAGCATAAAAGAAGTACTCGCTTTAAATAGAAGAAAAGAAAGAAATTATTAGAAAATAGTTGTCCTATTATATATGGCAATTGACAGCCTAATAAGATTGATAAATATTTACAAAACTATAAAAAAATTTTCAGAATGTTGGAACAATTCAAATAAACTAATTTTTGAAAAAGTTGAATTATTCATAAATGAACTGTGAATGAAAAAGAAAAACAAGAGAAGATAAACTTCTAAGCATGTTCCATCAAACATTCAAAGAATAATTAATTGCATTATTAAACTCTTTGCAGTATAAACTCTTTCAAAAAATTGGAAAAGAAAGAGCCCAATCAAATTCCTTTTATGGTACTCATTTTAATACATAAAGTAGGCACAATCAAAATGAAGAAAATTAGATACCAATATTCATAAATGAACATTAGTATAAAGAAAAAAAATTCAAGTTAATAGTGAGGAGACTAAAGCAACATATCCCCCAAAATATAACCAGGATTATAGGGTTGATGCAATATCAGTACATTAGGAGTCCAAAATAAATATATACATCCTCAGCTTGCTTTGCTGGGGCAATTTTTCCATGTGGAGGGCCTGGGAATTTTTTGGTGGGAGAATCATGATTTTATGTAAAGGAAGTGCATTAGAAAGACTCTCGAGTATATGGGGATGTTCTGTAACATATTTCAGTTAGCTAATTGTGTGAGATTTAGAAATCAGTGTTTTCCTCTTGTCTTTGACTGGCCTCTTCAAAAAGGTCTGAGTCAGCTCCAGGTGATTATTTATTTCATCTGCATCTGGAAGAAACCAGTGACTTATTTTCATGATGAAAAGAAATACAATTATCAGGATTATTTTAACAAGTTCACAGACTTCAAGTGAAGAATCTTAAATATAAAGGAACTAGGAAAAATGTTCAAGAAATCCCTGAAACATCATTCATGGAATATTCACAGCTATAGGCTCCACACTAGAAAAAGATTGTGCTGCCCTAAATATGAGAGCCCAAAACACTAGTATTGACAATATCACCATTTTCAAGACTAATTATCCCAATTGATATTTGGCTTGTTAGAGAACCTAAATGATCATCTGACAAATGGGCCCTTAAATAGAAGTCTCTGACCTAATATAAGTACTTAGCCTGTCACATTACTATGCCACAACTCCTATACAATTATTTATCTTTTACTGAGGTAATTTTCCAAGGACTCAGAAATTATTATGTGAGTCTTTTATACCTGTCCTGATATTAAACTCTGTTAAGCTTATAAACAATCTCACTATTGTAACTACCTTCTGGATCCCTTTGGGGCATTTCTTTCTGCCTATTACAGTTCTTTTGATTTCAACCAGGAATTTTTCCCTTATGCTTAGTCTAACCTGTTATGTTGGGCATAGGTATATTTTCCTTTCTTTTTCTGATTTGTCTCTAAATGAAATACTTGACCATGTGATAATAGAAGCACTATTGGAATATTAAT
Organism: Sarcophilus harrisii; assembly: GCF_902635505.1. Taxonomy (NCBI): domain Eukaryota; kingdom Metazoa; phylum Chordata; class Mammalia; order Dasyuromorphia; family Dasyuridae; genus Sarcophilus; species Sarcophilus harrisii. The sequence goes on along the minus strand of NC_045430.1, from coordinate 85,638,322 downwards.
TTCTTTTGAACTCAGCATTACCTGAGCAACTTGGATGATTTAATATCATTGTTTCTGTTACTTGTCATTATTCCTATCTCCATACTAAGTCCTCTGCTTTCTTCATAGTTATTGAAATTGCTTTTAAACAAAGTCATTCAATCATACCATCATTTCTATTAGGCCAGCTCATTTATAGGGAACAGGCGGTGATTCAATACAATATGTAAAATAGAATTTGTTTCTCCTGTTTCAAAATGGTTCCCAACTATCAGTTGCATGAATACTGTCAGAATTCATCCCATCTGTTAAAATTCATACTCCACAAGCATCTGGAGATCTTTCTGAATCTTGAACATCAATAGATGCTTTCTAACCATAATATGAATATCCACATAGTATGTTATGATAATTCTCTACCAGGAGAATTTCTCCTTTAAAGAAAGTCCCCAGTGAAATATGATAGCTCCAAAATAGCCCATAGTAAATACCACCTGTGATTTATCTACGAGATGTGATGTGTAGAAGTTAATAGTATCCCTCAAATGAATAATCTTTTTTTTCTTTTGCTTCCATATGGAAGCTAAGAATAAAGATTATGGCAGGCACATAAAAATTTGGTATGACCTCTGACATGGTTACTAATGTTTCTTTTACTGTTGGATTAGATGAAATGTCATTTTCATGATAATTATATGTGACATATCTATAGTTATAAGTGATATTTTCAAAGGAAAAAGACTAATGAGTGCGCAGTTGTTACTGAAAGGACATAGGTTTCAGTTACATGATTCAGACAAGTAGTAATTCAAAAAAGTCTCATTATATAACATGATAAATAGTTAACTTTTTGAACCATTCTGTAGACTTGGACAGAGAAGGCCAAAAGAATTCCAGAAAAAAAATCATTCAAGAGGAACACAGAAGATTCTCTCCCTCCTATTTCAGCCTCAAAGTACATACAAAACAAACTGGTCCCCTCTATTCTCTATTAGTATATCATATTCTCAATTAAATATGTTTGTCCTGACAAAACTCAAATAGCTTTTATAAAGCCTTACCACTTAAAATTCACTTCCCTTCCAGATACATCTTCATTTCATTCTTAACTGTATCCCTAGAATTAAAGTAAGCTTCCATATCCAGAAAAGCACATAAAATTTTGCCATTCACAGAAATATGTTTTTAAAAGTGCCCACTATCTGTCCTACATGAATAAGATAAAGAGAGAGGAATAGCATGGTTGGTTTCTCCAAAGTGGCTGGTTTCTCCTTCACCAATTTCTTTGTTAGGAAGCAGATAAAAGAAATGACTAAATGGAATGTTGAGAGGCAATCTCATCAATTCTCATATGTAAGATGGTAGTTGATTGTCCCAGAATTTTGTCCCTGGTTATGCGGGGCTTGGCTGGCAATGTTTTGCTCTACACAAAATGAGAGAATATAACATATAGACAATGGTTCAGATTTCATTCATGATCTAGCCTCCCCCATTCTCCATTATTCACCAAGACAATGTTCCTTAACTTCCCTGTGTCTTACTTACTTGGCTTGGCTTCTCTTCTATCTACAAGTTACCTCCAAAGTGCCTCCAAATCTTAGGTCCTGTGCATAATGTGCCTCAGGTAATTTCTAAAATCTTTTGTGGAGGGCATTGCTCATTAACAGACAGTTCCATTCATATCTCTCCTTCCTCTGTGTCTAAACTCTTTTTAATGGTGTTTCAAAAGATAGGTTATAAATGGATGAATTATGATGTCTTCGACATCCTTCCTCTACGTTTGTTATAACTGATCTCTTATTGTTCACAAAATTCTACACTTGGTCTAACTTGTCTGTTTTCCTTTTCTTTGTTCTCAGTGATATTTCTACCTCCTCTCTAAACATATCCTAAAGTTAAGTTATGATTTTTATGAACTTTTTTTCTCATTTTTCTTCTGCTTTTCATCTTTCCATTTTCATCCTTCAATCTCTTGGGATGGTTTTCCTTAGTTGGATATCTTATTAAGCTTGCTTTTAACTAGCTTTATCTTTAATTCTTTCTCTCCGTTTTATAAAATGATATTCTTAAAAATCATCTGTCGTCATTTGCAAGAATATACAAAGTTTTTTATAATATAATGTAGAGTTACTTTTGGAGCATCTCTGTGTTTGGCAAGCAATTAAGAAGTTGGTTATGGTGTTCTTTGGGTTGCTGTTATCTCCTTGCTGGCAAGTAATGAAAATTACTTAAATTTCCAGGTAAAATTATTTTTGTAAATGTCCTTTCAACCTGTTTGGACTACCCTTGTTGTCCATTTCCAATTTTAACTTTAATGGTATGTTTAAATAGTTGAGTTACTTCATTTGTACATATGTTTTTATATAAAGGATATAAAAATGAAAAACATATAGCTAATCCTTGCCCACCAGATGCTTTAGATCTAGTTGGATAGAAAAAATAGTATACAAATTATAATGTAAGATAGAGATTGATGGAAGGGGGAGAAGAATGGTGGGGAGGAAGCAGAGAATTGTTTCCAAAAATAGGAAATTATGTGGTGCAGAAGCAGGACCAGAATCAGTTATATACATGGTCTCATACCTCAATACAATTTATTATTTTCTTTCAACATGGGAAAGTCTGATATGCTAAAGTAAAAAAGCAGATCACAGCCCCTCTCTATGGCTCTCTTATGTAAGTCCCTAGAGGACACAGTGAACAGAGTTTCAACTTGGAAGCAGGAAGACCAGAGTTCAAATTTTAACTTGGACACATTACCTGTATAAACCTGGGAAACTAATTTAACTCCACTTTACCTCAGTTTCCTCATTTGTAGAGTGAAGATATTAATTGCATCTACTTTGTAGGATTGGTGTAAGAATGAAATGAAAGAATATTTTAACTACTTTGCAAATTTTAAAATTCTATATAAATGAAAGCCAAAATGGCTAGGGTAAGAATATAAATTGTCTTATCCTTCATAGTTAGCCCACTCATTTAACATAGGAGAAAGAGGTGTTCAGAATCCGTTTGAAATCTAAATTTGTTCTTTTATAGACTCAAAAAGTAGGACTTTATCTGAGCGAGGAAAGAGAATAGAAAAGTCAGAAGGTAGAAATGAAGATGAAGAACATTCCTGACATATCCTGGTCAAAAGTCTGAAGATGGGAGATTCCCTCTCTCAACCCAGCTGCTTGGTTGATTCTTTAGAAATAAATCAGATGATATTTTGTTCAACATTCTAAAGTTTTTTCTAGGGCAAGTTTTCCAGGTTCAGAAGACTTAGAAATGGCTTCCTGGAGCTAGTGAAACCTTTCCCAAGACTCAATGGAATCTCCTGAGCTTAGTCTCTGGGAGTTAGGATACTTGGCTGAATTAGATACACTGATTAACCAAAAAGCAATAATCTCTGGAATTCACGGTGAACAAAAGCCATGCTTGAGTTCAGAAAGGAGTTATATTCCTATAGCATGAGTAAAATAACAGAAAGAGATTTCTATGGCTCATACCAGAGCACAGGGAAAGCTCTGGGAGTTTCTAGGAACAACAATTCAATTGAATTTGTAATTCAATTGAACAGAATACTGTTTCCATGACTTTTGACTTATAGAGGATTTTGTTGATGGCATTTCAGGAGATCCAAATGTCAGTGATTCAGAAGTAGCAAACAACAGGTTTCTGGAGCTCAGGAAAATCATCAGAGAAAAATTCCTGGAGATACTAAAACTTCTGAAGAAAGTCATAAGACACAAAAAGATTAATCTAAAGTGTAAAGTGCTGTGGTTACCCTGAAATTTATAATCCAAGAATATAAAAATTAATCCAAAATGGATGCATTTCTAGATCTCAAATAGCAGAACTTATTATCAGATAAAGGAATCATCAGGAAGATATACTTTGGATATTTCCAGACAGTCAGAGCAGTCCTGTCACCCCATATAAGAATGGAGCAAATGTTAACTCAAGAGCTGAATATAGAAGCATCCCCCTGGCAGCCAGTGAAATCTAAATAAATGTCATGCCTCTGATCAGATTGTAAAAGGTCTAATCTGAGAAAGTCTAAGCTCAATATCTTTAATCCAAGTTGGAGATAAGCAGATCAGAACCCAGTAAAAGCACAATTTTAGCACAAAAACTGACTTCATGAATAATATGATCTAATCCCTATCCCTAAATCTAATGCATAATTTCACAGATGAGCAAAATAAGGCCTGGGAAGAATTAATAAATTTCCTAAGATCACATAGGTACTAAGGGGCCAAACAGGAATTTGAACTTAATTCTCTTACTTTAGATCCAATTTATTTCCATTGAATTACATGTTATTAAAAAGGAAGGTGGGATTTTCAAATCAGAGAATAATGAAAAATAATACTAAGAAACTGAGTGGAAAACTACCAACAAACATCATAAGAAGCTAGAGATCCAAATCCCAGAAAATAAATCTAGATGAATATTAGACAATCTATGGGATTCAAAGAACCATTGCTTCTTAGGGTAGATTTGGCTAACTTAACAAGAAGCACAGGTGAACATATCATCAACAACATCCCAGTTTCCTTCTTCTCAAGAACATCCTACTTTGAACATTAGCAAATGATTAGACTTTGGACATTAGCAAAGAATCTAGCATAACATTGAAATGGCAATAAGAGACCTTTGTCAGCATTAAGGCTGATGACTCTAGTCAAAATCTTTATATTTATGGTATTTTAACCAGTAATAAGAAGAATGCCTCAGATGTCTTACTATAGTATTAGTTTAGGGTAGTTAAAACTATACTAAGACTTTTGAGCTACCTTATATGTATTTTGTCAGAGACAGAAATTCATCTCAATATATGTTGGTTTGACCATATGGGCAAAGCCAAAAAATTAGACAGGTTGGAATGGTAATCCAAATGGTAGAAGAAAGGACAGATCCCAACAAATGATGGCTAAAAGAGAATAATCTTGATTCATGGGTGTTTCTGGATGAAAGTGTAAAGTTGATATGATTACATCAAAGTGCCCAGACAATAGGGAATTAGTTATTAACAAGGGAAAATAAAATGCAATGTACCCTTTGGTATCTCATAGTCAGGATTCCTCTATACTTTTGTGACAAGCATGAGCCTTTTGACAAAGTCTTTAAAAGCTTGTACAACTTGCTTGTTCCTCAGAGTGTAAATAAAAGGGTTCATCACAGGGGCAACTGAGGTCACAAGTACTGATACCGCCTTATTCAACTCAAGCTGTTTCTTCCCAGGAGGCTTGATATAGATAAATATGCAGGTACCATAAGTCATGGAGACAACAATCATGTGGGAGGAACAGGTGGAAAAGGCCTTTTTCTTTTGTTGGGCAGAGGGGAATCTCAGAATAGTCCTGATAATGTAGGCGTAGGATAGAATCACTAAGATTAAGGTGATGATGAGTGTCAAACCAGCACAGATTATAACTATTTTTTCTATAAACTGTGTATCAGAACACGAGATCTTCAGAATTGGTGATGCATCACAGCCAAAATGATCAATGACATTGGAGTCACAGAATTCCAAACTGAGGCCCATGCATAATGGTGGAAGGATGATCAACAATCCAGCTACCCAAGAGCTCAGGATGAGCTGGTAACAGACTTTACTATTCATAATGGTTGTATAATGCAGGGGTTTGCAGATGGCCACATAGCGATCATAAGACATGGCAGACAAAAGGAAAAGTTCTGTTGATCCAAAGAGTATGCCAAAAAATAGTTGAGTAGCACAGGCATTATAAGACACAGTATTATCTCCAGTTGACATGCTGTATAGATATCTGGGAATACAGACAGTTGTAAATGAGAGTTCTAATAAAGAAAAATTTCGAAGTAAAAAATACATGGGTGTTTTCAGGTGAGGATCCATCAAGGTGAGGGTGATGATGATCAAGTTTCCAATAATACTCAACAAATAGGTGAAAAACAGAAAGATAAAAAGTAGAACCTGCAGTTGAGGGTCATCTGTCAGTCCCCGTAGGATGAATAATGTTATCCCTGAATGGTTTCGCATCCCCAACTTCTGACTTTGAATGAACCTTTATGTAAAAGAAAGATTGGATCTGAGATGGAGAGTAGCAAAATGAGTCCAAAATGGCACGCAGGGGTTCTCAAACTTTTTAAATAGGGGGCCAGTTCACTGTCCCTTAGACTGTTGGAGGGCCGGACTATAGTAAAAACAAAAACTTTGCTTTGTGGGCCTTTAAATAAAGAGACTTTATAACCCTGGGTGAGGGGGATAATTATCCTCAGCTGGCGCATCTGGCCTGCGAGCCCTAGTTTGAGGACCTCTGAACCAAGGAGGGACAGGGGAAGGGGTAGAACAGGAAGAGGTAAACTCTGCCAAATAATGAGCTTTATAGAAGGTTCTGGATATGATATTAATGAGAAAGAGTTTTACCACCTAACCATAGCTCATGCTTTTCCAAGACTTCTGTTTCCAACCTCAATGTTTTTCCTAATCTACTTTAAATATAGTTTATTCACTTTGTACTTCACTACATAATTCCCTGGATATTTTTGTGATTTCACTCAGTTCTATTCTGAATCTAATCATATACTGCTAAACACCACTTCTGATCTCTTTTTAAAAATATAGAACCATATCTGAATATACTCAGATCACACTATCTCTTTGTATCTTGCTTCCTTCTGCTTAATCATTTCTTGTTGCCTTTGGACACTATAAGATCCAGAATGAAAAGCTTGCAAATGCCTTTTCTATAGGGACAGACTCAAAATCATATTACGTGTCAGCAGAGGAAAACATCATTTTCCATCTCATCTCTTCCCATTCCTTCATTGACCCCCTCAGACTTGACTCTTCCAAAGTCCACATTCTCCTGACAATCAGTTAGCTAGAACCTCATAAAATATCTGGTCCAACCTGTATCTACAAGAAATTCCCAGTTTAACTTTTGTTGTTGTTCTTGTTGTTGAATCTTTTTATCAGTCATGTCCAACTCTTCATGACCCCACTTGGGGTTTTAATATTGAAATTTCTGCTGCATATGAATAAAGACAATGTCTTTTTCTTACCTGTCTATTCTCTTCACAAGCTTCTCTCTACAGATTTCCTATTTAATCGTTTACTTGTTCTATCTCAGGAGAGAAATCTCAACTCCTACTAGAAAAAAAAATCAACTAGAAAAAATAGAAGTCATTCTTCTTGAGTTTTCCCTTCTTTCTCACATCACTCCTCAAAATGCCTGTTGGTTTTCACATATCCTTTTCTTTTTTCTAAGTGTCAGAGAGGGCCTTTTCCCTGATCCAAACCTTGACAATTTCTGCTCCCTCTATCTCCGACACTCTATTTCTCTTACATTTCTCCTTTCCCTGTCCTTATAGTCTACTCTCCCCTCCTTATCCTTGAAAAAACTAAACAAAAAACCTTCACTTGGCCTTGTTATTTTTTTCCAAGCTATTGTCCTATTACTATTTCTTCCTTCAAAAAAATCTTCAAAAGTGTTATCTCCCTTTCATATCCTACTCATTTCTCAATTCTTGCAATCTAATTATTGCAATCCAATTGCAATTAGTTTCCAATTCTACCACTTTATTGCCATGAATCCCTTCAATGCAACTCATGACTTCTTGATGCTAAATCTGATGGCCTTTGCCTCAATCCTTACCTTTTGTGATTTTTCTTCAGCTATGGACACTTATCCTGGACACTTTCTCCTCCCTTGATTTCTGTAGCATACTTCTCCTCTTTCCATCTTTCTGACCAGTCTCTATTGTTGAATTATCATATTTTTTTCCTGTTCACTAAGAGTGAATGTTCCCACAAGAATAAGGCTCTGTTCTGATCTCTTATTTCTTCCCTCATCAATCCCAATAGGTAAAATTATTATCTCTATGCAGATAATTGCCAGTCCTGTACCTCTTAAAGTCCAATCTAATATGACCATATTTCTGCTATTCATCTCCACTTAAGATTTCTTATTAGTTTCTAAACCTCACTGTGCCCAATACAGAATTAATTTTCTCCTAAGCCAATACCATCTCCAAATTGTCAATTTTTTGTTAAGGGCTACACCATCCTCCAACCAACACAATTTTTGAATCCTTGGATGATATTTCCCTCTCATATACCAAAACAATGTGGCAAAATCTTGTCCCATAGATTTCCCACTCCCATCTCCCTCAAAATACAAAAAGCACTCTTGTCCTAGCTTTTCACATTCTCTGTTCTGGTTTAAACCATCATCCCCTTCCACCTCAACTATTAAGAGTCATGTATCATTGGTCCTCCTGTTGCTAATACCTTCTTTTTCAGATCCATACACCATAAAGCTCCCAAATTGACATTCCTCAGATCTTCCCATGCCAGCCCCCTACTCAGAGCTCTTCAAAGCTTTCCTAGAGGCACTAGGAGAACACATTTAAAACTCTTTATAATCTGACTTCCACTTCTAGAACCTTTGTAGACTTCTAAAAAAGAGTTACTATATGAGTACTTCTTTATTTGGCATCTAATCCTATTTTGACAGTGTATTTGTTGACAGAACATGTGAATACAAAAAAGGCTTAGAACTATATAGTCTAATTGACAGCTTAAGGAAAGATAAGGAAATAAACTCAGATCCATCCATCATAAAGTTGTCAAATTGATACTGCTCAATCATGGATCTTCCCATGTCAATCCCCTATTTAAAGCTTTTCAAAGATTTTCTAGAGCAGCATTCTTTACCGTTATTAAAAAAAAAAAAAAAAAACTGACTTGACATTTGTTCTTCATCCATAGCATTCCATTTCCAGCCTCATATTCTTCTATCCCCAGTAGAGAATGAGGTCCTTGAAAGCAGTGCCTGTTTTATTTCTATCATTGAATATCCACCTCTTCACACACTGCCTGGGATATAGTAAGAATTTAACAAATGTTTATGAAACTGACCTACCTTCACCATAGTCCACAGAATACTGTGATTGTTCTACATTGGGAGCAAGCACACAAATACTCCAGATTTTACTGGAGATGGCTGACCTCCACTCTCCACTGATCCTACTCTTTGAAACCTTTTAGTGATTCTCAAAGGAACTTAAATATACATAAGAGATCTATACCAAAATCATTCCCAATCAACTTACAGTACTTTTGTCTCATTCATCTTGGCTCATAATAGCATGATGAAGTAGAATAAGCATTGACTCTGAACCTGGAGCATCTGTGTTTGTTTCCTTATCTGTAAAGCTATCAGGCTAGAATATTTGACCATATGGTTCTAGATCAATAATCCCAAAACACTTAGACTCCCAGGTTTCATAGCTTCAGTCTTTTTGTATTCACATGTTCTATCAACAAGTACATTGCCAAAATAGGATTAGATCCTAAATAAAGAAGTACCCTTATACTAAACTCTTCATATCCTAGCCCCTCCCTTGTTTCCTTTGGTTTCAAAATCCCATCTTCTAACAGAAAGCCTGACCTAACTCCTCTTAATTCTAGTTTCTTTCCTCTTCTAATTATTTTTTATTTTTCATGTTTGCACATTTATTTGCTTGACATCTTCTCCACTAGAAAAAAGAGTTGTAAAAACAACTGAACAAGCTGATTTTAGAAAGGCAGGGAAAGATTTACATGAACTTGAAGAAGGGACCCCAAAACTCTAAAGCTCCTTGAAGGAGAAATTCTCCTTGGACTCTGCCTCAGTGAGGGATCCTACTCTAGGGAAACAAGACAAAACAGTTTCATTTTGTTATCTAGGTGGGGTTGGTTCAGTTCTGCAAAAGAATTCCAATCCTACTAAATTAAAGAAACTCATTCAATTCTATTCAAATTCCACCTTAAGTTGAAACCCAGTTTATAGATGAGCCAATTTGGGACTGCACCCACTAGCCCCCTTCTTCTTGCAGCCAATGTTCCTATTATGAAAGAGCCAATCTAAAATTCTCTCTTTGCAGAGGTTCTAAACATGCCATACTATGCCATGCTATGCCATGCTATGTCAAGGAAGCCTCTCCCCACTGGAATAATATTCTTTTCCAGTGCTACCCTCTCTTTATCCTCACCTATTTCCCTAATAAGACTTTATGCTTCTGTTAGGATTTCTAACCTTACTTCCCAATCCCTCTTTTATCAGTCTAGGTTTTCCAGTTTGTAAATTCCTTTACAGAGAATCTCTGTGGCACCAGAAGGGGGGTTCTCCAAACCCCCTACCCTTGCACCAAATTCCAAGGAGTATAAGGGAGCCAAACCTCTCCATTTGGTTACCTGAAGCCTGAATCTGCCACTAGACCTTATCATTTAACTCCCTGACCACCAGAAACCCTAATCTCATTTTGGTTCCCTAAATCTAGACCTTATCATTTGGTTCCCTACTAAAGAGAGCCCCAAAATCTAAACCTCATCATATTTTTGGTTCCCATACCAGGAGCCCTGAAAACTAGACTTCACCTCATCAAACTGATGCTGAGGGAAACAAGCAGAACCAAGAATACATTTTATATAATAACAGCAAGAATGCTCAAGGAAAGACTTGGTTCTTTTCAATGGTTCAATGATCCAAAGTAATCCCAATAGACTTGGGATAGAAAATGCCATCTCTATCCAGAAAAAGAACTAAAGAGACTGAATGTAAATAAACATATGCTATGATCATTTCTTTTCTGTCTTTTATCTCTTCTGTTGTTTTTCCCTTTTGCCCTTCTCCCAACATCTTTCATAAAGTATCATAAAGTATTGTGTATTTAAAATGTGTGGTTCAAACAGCATTTAATAAAAAAAGCTGGAGAGATATCTAGAAGCAAAGCAAAGTTTTATTATACGATCTCAAGAATCGGGCATCCCACCTATGTAGCAGACAATCGAAGGGAGGAAGCACTGTAGGGGGCAGGGTCAACACTTTTTATCCCTAACGAAAATACCACCTCCCACCACTGACCCTCATCCTTATTGGCTGAGGATCTTACATTCTAAACGAGGGAACTACCCAAGAAATTGAATTTGACCAATAAGTACATAGTTGCCCATATTTGACCTAACAGAGACACTGATGTCATAGGAGGATAACAAGGGGACTTAAGTATGCCCTTAGGGGATAGCAGGGAGGGGATTTAAGTATTCACTTAACTTGATGCTTAAAGTCCTTCAGGCCTACTCCAACTCTGAAATAGATGAAGCCTTACTCAATTTTCACAACTGTCTTGAAAGATCTCACTTCATCTCTTTCAAAAATGTATAAATGTACTAGGAAAAAAAGAAAAAAGCTACTTAAGAGCAAGAATTATCTTTCCCTCTTTTGTATCTTTTCTATTGTGATATTTTAGCACAATACCAAAAACATAGTGTTTAGGAGCTGACTGACTTTATCTTTCTTAGATTACAAAAACAAAGTCATTCAGTAGATTTTTCAGATTTGCTTGACTTAACTACTCTAATTTGCAAAGGAGAAGTTGGGGAAGGGAGAAAGAAGAGGAAGAAACCATTATTTATTACTAGTACCTAGATGCTGAGTGTTCTGTTTGTTGTATGCATAACTGCAATTTATCATTTCTAAGACTCTGCCTCCTGCTTCTCCTTTTTTTTTTTTTAACCTCATTTCTATTTATCATGTTTTGGCCACTTTCAAACCTCCTGTTCAGTAACCTACACCCCTTTCATGCATTCTTTTTGTTCTCCAGGCTTTTCTTTCATGAAACTTCCTTAAGAACAGGATGGAAAATATGGCCCAAGGAAGCAGAGTTGACATGAGAAAAATAGTGAAGGGGATTCACTTAGTCTTTGGGCCTGCTTATTATCCTTTGAATTTCCCTCCATTCCCCAAGTTAGGACTTTAATACTATTATCCATTTAGTCACCCCAGACTCTCTCCTAGAGCTTGTGACTGGCCCACATTTTTCTCACATCCTTTTCTTTTAAATCTTAAGTAATGTGTTTTCCTTCCTACAAGCAATTGGTTTGCAGATCGGGACATTTGAGAGCTCCAACCCCAAGGATTTAAGCACCTACTTTATTCCAGGAAGTTTTAATGAATTAAATAACAATAAAGAATAAATAGCTGAGAATCGCTCCTGGAGAGAGAGCAATTTAACTTAAAGAAGGAAATGAATTGCTTTGGGGGGAAAAGTCATTGGCTCCATACTTCTAAAATCATACCTTAAAGGCTACTTTCTATTTTGCCTAAGCAAAAAATGCATATGGTTGGTCATCAAAGCTCATGGATAACTTTTCCTTGAGGCCATATTATTTATAGGTTAAAAAAAAAATACATACCTATGTTTGAAACTATTTCCATTACTACACTCTTCATCAAAGTGATGAGACTCTGAATATTGTTTTGGACCAAGAGAAACTAAAGAATTGATCCCTGAGGCAAGCAAGCGGAGGATCTGATAGTGATCAGTTTAGCTCCATGGTCCCACCCTTTGGGGAAGAGGTCCAAGTCTGAAATCCAAGTTATATCAAACTCCTGAGAGCCACCCTCTGTAGAAATTCCAGTCATGCCCTTGAAGTTAAATATTCCTTATAAAACCTACTTGTGGGCCATCCCATAGCTACAGTCTTTCTTTGGGTCAGCTCACCATGGTACTCTGCCTTGTGGTGCCTTTCTCTTAACCCTCCCCCCCATGTCATGTGGTATCTCCCATAACTTCAAATATGTCTCTCAATTCCACTTCTCCTTACAACTAACTCTCTTAAGGGATTGTCTTTTTTCAGGATTTAGCCTTTCAGTTAGGATCATGCCCCAACATTATGTGATGTTCTCTTTCTATTGGGTAATTGCAAGTTTCATTGAGGAACTTGTCTTTCATAAGCTCTCCCAACTCTATTTCATATTTACCATTTCCAGTATCTTTTATATCTCTTCATTTTGTCTGTTACCTATTCCCCTAAATAAATCTACCTTTTGCCAAAGAGAATAGCCATTGTGAATTTACTATTCCCATAGTCAATGACCAATAACATGACCAAACCCCAACTTTAGGTGCCTGCCATCATTTGCTGAGAAACCCCTCACAATAAATCACATCAAAGGACAAAAGTCAAAAGTCATGTAATTTTCTAAAAAGAAAATCTCAGAAGTATTTTCTAATTTCTCTCAGGAAATATGCTTAATCATTATTGGATTTTTAAAAAGCCACAAGACTCTCAGAATTAAGAAAAATTATAAACAAAAGTGTCTCCATTCATATAAGGTAAGGAAGATTGTGAAAATTAATTCCAGGATTCTCTGTCTACTTGGAGGCAATGGTCTCTGAGTGAAAAGATTTGATGTCATCTTTTGATTGATGGTACTTATAGTTGCTAAGTCTGTCTCTGTGAAAGTCAGAGGACAGGGAATCTAACTCTGAAGAACTTTTTATAAGCTCTTTTAGTTACTAATTAATTATTTTCAGTAGATACTCAAATGTTTCCCATCTGCAGTCAATTCTCCCTTCACATTATAAGGGAATATAGATTTTACTTGGTAGTTGTATAATATTTCCTACAATGATTCCTCAGTGGTATTTCCTGAGCCTAGAGAATTAGGGCTTATCTCTTCCAGCTATGATGACATATTGGATATTTATTTTTACCTGACAAGAGTCTTCCCCATTCCTTTTTACACATTCAGGTTACCCCAACCATGCAAGACTTTACTTATAATAATTGTCTGCCCTACTTTGATTCATGTCATTGAAAAAGTCAAGATTATTCACTAAGAACTCGTCCTTATCTTCTCCACATATCAGCTGATTCAGATTTTTCTCCATTTTTTCCCTTTCATTTCAAGCTCAAATGAAGAGATGAAGCCTCTCCTTGCTAAGACAAGTTCCTCCACCAGTGTCCTAGGTCTTATCCCCTTCTGTCTTTTGTAGCAAATTTCCTCCACACCATTTCCACTTTTGCCCTTTTAACACTCCTAGGTCTTCCTTACCCTTAAAAAAACAAAAACCTCATTTGATCTGCTAGTTATCATATCTTTCTCTCTCCTTACCTTATTGGATAAACTTTTTTTTTTTTTTAATAGTAAATGGCTAAACTTCTTGAAAAGCAGTCTACTATCAATGTTTCTACTTACTCTCTTTTCCATTTCTTATAAAGCCCTGGAAATCTCACTTTTGACCTCATTGTTCAACTGAAATTGCCATCTTCCAAAGTTATCAATAAACTCTTAATTATGAATTCCTGATCACCTTGACCTCTCTGAAAGCATTTAACTTTTCCATCACCATCTTCTTAAATACTCTGTTCTTCAGAGCAGGTTTTCACAACATTTTTCTTTCTGGATCTCCTCATATTTATCTGACCACTGTTTCTCAGTGTTTTTTTTTTGTTCTTTTTTTTTTTTTTTGACAATTCTTCATTTACTTGGGTGTCTCCCAAGGCTCATTCATGTGTCCCTCCTTATTTAGTTTTGTACTAGTTTACTTTATAATTTTATACAGTTGATTTCCAAATCTATATATCAATCCCTCATTTCTCTGATGATTTTCAATCATACATCTTCAATTACTTTTTTGATTGAATGCCAAATTGAATTCTCTATGGGTATCTCAAATGCAATATATCCAAAATAGAACTTATTAACCACCACCACTCCCCACAAAAAAAAAAAAAAACAAACCTCTCCCCTCTTCCAATATTCCCTATTATTGTCAAAGGTTACAATATTCTCCCAATCAAACAAGCCCTCAACTTCAGTATTATTTTTGACTCATCACTCTCATCCTAATATCCAGCCCATTATTAAATACCATTTCTATATTCACATTTTCTTTCTTATTTGTGTCCTCTTCAGTTCACATAATCACAACCCTCTTGCCCAGACTATTATAATAGCTTTCTAACTCATATTCCTGACTCAGCTACCAAAGTGATTTTTCTAAACCATAAGTTTTCCCAGGTCACTCCCTTCCTCCCCACAATGAGTTCAAGAAACTCCCTATTATAACTAAGATCAAATAGTTTTATTTGTTTACATTTTAAACTCTTTATAATGCAGTCCCTTGTTCTTATATTTTACGACCCTCCATTCCTTCTATGATCCAGGTACACTGTCCAACTTGGAGTAAGTTAAAAATGATTCTCCAGGTCCAATCTCTGAGCTTTTGTACTGAATATCCTTCATGCCTGGAATTTTCTGCCCCTTTATCTCAACCACTGGGTTCTATCAAGATCCAAATCACATCCTATCATCTGCAAGAGGCTTTTTCTGGTTCCCTTGCTTCATACTAAGCTTTCTCTTTTCTGATTATCTTCATCTTTGTTTATATATTCTGTGAACCAAGTTATTTACCTGTTTTTTTTTTTCCTATTAAAACATGAGGTGCTTTTGGGGAAGGGGGGAAATCAGAAACTGATTTGTTTGGGGTTTTTTGTTTTTGTTTTGGTTTCTTACTTTCTTTTATATTTTCATCCTTCACCACACTATCTGACACATGGTAAGTAATGAATAAATGCTTGCTGATAAGTTTACCAATTAGCTTTCAGTAAATCCATAGAGAGAAATACTCAACATACTTACTTTTCTGATACTGCTTCATGTTTTGGTAGAAAATTAATATTAGATGTTCTTGATGTGACACAAAACTGAGCAGGAATCTGTCAGTGGATAAAATGTATATGGACTTCCAGAGTCACTCTGATTCATTATGCCACAACTTCTATTTCATAGGGAGGCCTGTAAAATAGAAAGAGTTCTTCTAGATTCACCCTGATTTAAATATCTAAGTTCTCTGCCCCAGAAATTCTCTTCATTTATCAACTGTAAATTCATATTTGAATCATACTGCCAATGTATGAAATATTTGCATATGTTTAAACAAAAACAGGATGATTAACCTGATAATGATAATGATAATGATAAACCAACAAAAGTTGGTTTAGTGAAGAGGTTTAAGATAAGATGCCATGTTCTTTTTGCACCAGTAACTTATCCTGATGACGTTAATCTCCTTATTATCTTAAGATAATCTGCCTTATCTCTGGCAGAAATAACTCTTCCTTTCCCTATTCACAGATGTCATTGTAAAATGAGAATCTACAACAGTGACCTTTTATCTTTTATAGATGATACCACCACTCTGTTGCACCCTCTCTCTACTAAGTCTGTCTATAATTTTAAGGTCAAAAGACTAGGAGATCTAAGAATCTCTTCCTGTATTACAACTGATCTGACCTGCATGGCAGGGATACTGTTTTCCCTCCAAATGATACTTAAACAACTGAAGATATTTGTTTCAACCAGCTATAGGCCCATAGGGATCAATTGAGGATACAAACAAGAGAGCCCTTGGAGGCACAAGTTGAAGTCACTAATGAACCTCTAAGGTGATCAACTTTGGGCAAAAGACTTTCAATATACAGCCTTGTATCCAGTGCCCCACAGAGACTAGAAGATGAAAAAATAGCATCAGACATGGACTGAATGTACAAGAGTAAGAAACAGATCTTGGATCAAGTGGCTGACATCTCATTTTTCTTCTTCATATTTTCTAAGAAAGAAGTTCTTAATCTAATTCCAATGATCTTCCCCAAAGAAGTCTAAAGATAGATTTCAGGGGCTCCATGATTTTGGTTGAGAAAAAAATTATACTTTAATTTGAATTTGCCTCTGATTAAATTTAGCATTTCTTTAAATTAAGAAAGATGACACAGATACAAATTATTCTGAAAGGCACTCTAAAGATTTCATGGGACTGCAAAAAATTTCATGCATGAATCTTTCTAGATTCATAGAAGGAAGGAAGGAAGGAAGGAAGGAAGGAAGGAAGGAAGGAAGGAAGGAAGGAAAGAAGGAAGGAAGGAAGGAAGGAAGGAAGGAAGGAAGGAAGGAAGGAAGGAAGGAAGGAAAGAAGGAAGGAAGGAAGGAATTCATGTCTTTCCATAAATATTCCCCATGGTGTCCATCCAATGTGGGAACCTTCCTCTGATCCTCTTGGCATTTCTTAGATATCAGCAAAGCAAGTAATCTGTACATTCCTTGCTCTGGCTCTAAGTTGGAATCTTCTATCAATTACTCTATCTTCATTCTAGTTAAACAAAATATTCTGAAAACAAGAATAAATTCTATAAATGGATAATCCTGCTTGAATTCTGTCAAAGCCTTCAAACAAAAGATTTTCACTGAATTTTCATAAATGTAGGTACATCAAAGTTTTATTTTTACTCTTAATCTATTTACTTCCATATCTTTACTGTTTTAAAAAAAGAAAGAAAGGTAAAGTATAAGGGTTTCTGTTGAACAGAGTGAAACTAATGAGGACATTTTTTGGAGATGCTTCATAGTTCATGATCATCCACTAATATTACAAGACTGAAACTAAGATATAGCAGTATCTAGAACATAATGAGGAATAATTTCTGCCCATTTGGAGCTGTCATGTTTACTCATATTTTCCATTTTTGTTGGCAGTGGAGATCAGGTTATGAGATTGTATGGCTGGAAATTGATTATCAGATCAACTGAATTCACAGCTTAGGTTAAATGAAAAAAAATGAGAAAGGAGCATTTTTATCTATTGAGGTGAAGGGAAGGGAAGAAAGAGACCTGAGACGATTAGCTAAGAATCATGTCATTGTTGAAGAGAGCCATCATATAGTCTTGTTCTTGCAGTGCATAATGATCTCCTACTTCTGTTCATTTCACTTAGCATCCGTTCATGGAAGTCTCTCAAGTCCTCTCTGAAATCATCCCTGCTGGTCGTTTCTCACAGAACAATAAAATATAGATCTCATGTTAGGCATCATTCATATTTTGCAAGTGGATTTCATTTTTTTTAATTAAAATTTTTTACAAATTTTTTTTATTTACAAAACATATGCATGGGTAATTTTTTAACATTGATCCTTGCAAAGCCTTCTTTTCCAAATTATCCCCTCCTTCCCCCCACCCTCTCCCCTAGATGGCAGGTAATCAGGTAGTCATACATGTTAAATGTATTAAAATATATGTTAAATCCAATATACATATACATATTTGTAGAGTTATTTTGCTGCATGAGAAAAGTCGGATCAATACAGAAAAAAAAAAACTGTGAAAGAAAACAAAATGCAAGCAAACTACAGAAAGAGTGAGAATGCTATGTTGTGGTAAACACTCAGCTCCCTTGACCCTCTCTTTGGGTATAGATGGCTCTCTTCATCATTGAACAAGTGGAACTAGTTTGAATCATGTCATTGTTGAAGAGAGCCATCATATAGTCTTGTTCTTGCAGTGCATAATGATCTCCTGGTTCTGTTCATTTCACTTAGCATCAGTTCATGGAAATCTCTCCAGTCCTCTCTGAAATCATCCCTGCTGGTTGTTTCTTGCAGAAAAATAATATTCTATAACATTCATATACCATAAGTTATTCCTCCATTCTCTAATTGATGGGCATCCATTCAGTTTCTAGTTTCTTGCCACTACAAAAAGGGGTGCCACAAACATTTTTGAACATGTGGGTCCTCTTCCCTGCTTTAAGATCTCTTTGGGATATAGACTCAGGAGAAAGATTGCTGGGTCAAAGGGTATACAAAGTTTGATAGTTTTTTGAGAATAGTTCCAGATTGCTCTCCAGAATGGTTGGATCTGTTCACAGTTCCATCATCAACAATATATCAGTGTCCCAATTTTCCCACATCCCCTCCAACATTCATCATTATTTTTTGCTGTCATCTTAGCCAATTTGAGAGGTGTGTAGTGGTATCTCAGAGTTGTCTTAATTGGCATTTCTCTGATCAATAGTGATTTGGAGCATCTTTTCTTTTCTTTTTTTTTTAATTATAGCTTTTTATTTACAAGATATATGCATAAGTAATTTTTCAGCATTGACAGCTGCAAATCCTTTTGTTCCAACTTTTTCCCACCTTCCCCCCACCCCTTGCTCCAGATGGCAGGTTGACCAATACATGTTAAATATGTTAAAGTATAAGTTAAATACTATATATATATATATATATATATATATATACATATATATATATGTACACATGTCCAAACAATTATTTTGCTGTACAAAAAGAGTCGGACTTTGAATTAATGTCCAATTAGCTTGTGAAGGAAATCAAAAATG
Source organism: Sarcophilus harrisii (assembly GCF_902635505.1). NCBI lineage: Eukaryota > Metazoa > Chordata > Mammalia > Dasyuromorphia > Dasyuridae > Sarcophilus > Sarcophilus harrisii. The sequence goes on along the minus strand of NC_045430.1, from coordinate 85,619,365 downwards.
CAGGTGGACAAAAATAGAGGGATTGGGAATTCTATGTAGTCATAGTCATCTCCCAGAGTTCTTTCCCTGAATGTAGCTGGATCAGTTCATTACTGTGGAGCACCTTTTCATATGATGGAAAATAGTTTCAATTTCATAAGAAATCAAACCATTCTCCAATTGATAAATGGTTAAAGGATATGAACAGGTAATCTTCTGATGAAGAAATTGAAACTATTTCCACTCATATGGGTGTTCCAAATCACTATTGATCAGAGAAATGCAAATTAAGACAACTCTGAGATATCACTACACATCTGTCAGATTGGCTAATATAACAGGAAAAGATAATGACAAATGTTGGAGGGGATGCGGGAAAATTGGGACACTGATGCATTGTTGGTGGAGTTGTGAACAGATCCAGCCATTCTGGAGAGCAATCTGGAATTATGCCCAAAAAGTTATCAAACTGTGCATAGCCTTGGATCCAACAGTGTTACTACTGGCCTTATATCCCAAAGAGATATTAGAGAAGGGAAAGGGATCTGTATGTGCCAAAATGTTTGTGGCAGCCTTGTTTGTAGTGTCTAGAAACTGGAAATTAAATAGACGCCCATCAATTGGAGAATGGTTGGGTAAATTGTGGTATATGAGTGTTATGGAATATTATTGTTCTGCAAGAAATGATCAGCAGGATGAATACAGAGAGGCTTGGAGAAACTTACATGAACTGATGCTAAATGAAATGAGCAGAACTAGGAGATCATTATATACTTCAACAATATTATATGAGGATGTATTCTGATGGAAGTGGATTTCTTCGACAAAGAGAAGATCTAACTCAATTTCCATTGATAATGATGGACAGAAGCAGCTACACCCAAAGAAAGAATACTGGGAAATGAATGTAAACTCTTTCTTTGCATTTTTTGTTTTGCTTCCCAGGTTATTTTTACCTACTGAATTCAATTCTTCCTGTGCAACAAGAGAACTGTTCGGTTCTGCACACATATATTGTATCTAGGATATACTGTGACATACTTAACATGTTTAGGACAGCTTTCCATCTGGGGGAGGAGGTAGAGGGAGGAAGGGGAAAAGTCAGAACAGAAGTGAGTGCAAAAATTACCCAGGCATGGGTTCTGTCAATAAAAAGTTATAATTATTAAAACAAAGAAAAGAAATTAAGTCAATTCTCCATATGTTTTATAAATGAGGCTTTTATCAGAACTTTTGAATGTAAAAATGTTTTCCTAGTTTATTGATTCCCTTCTAATCTTATCTGCATTAGTTTTGTTTGTACAAAAAATTATTAACTTAATATAATCAAAATTATCTATTTTGTGATCAGTAATGATTTCTAGTACTTCTTTGGTCACAAATTCTTTTCTCCTCCACAGATCTGAGAGGCAAACTATCCTATGTTCTTCTAATTTGTTTATAATATCATTTTTTATGTCTATACCATGAACCCATTTATACCTTACATGGTAAGCAGTGTTATGTGTGGGTCAATGCCTACTTTCTACCATAGTAGGTTCCAATTTTCCCAGCAGTTTTTATCAACTCGTGAATTCTTATTCCAAAAGTTGGGGGACTTTGCATTTATCAAACACTAGATTGCTATAGTCATAGACTATTTTGTTCTGTGAAACTAACCTATTCCACTGATCAACTGCTCTATTTCTTAGCCAGTACCAAATGGTTTTGATGACTTCTGCTTTATAATATAGTTTTAGATCTGGTACAGCCAGGGCACATTCATTTACTTTGAAAAAAAAATCAATTCTAGGTCAGTAAAATAGTTTCTTGGGAGTTTGGTATAACATTAAATAAATAGATTAGTTTAGATAGTATTTTCATGTTTATTATATTCACTCAACCTATCCAAGAACACTTAATATTTTTCTAATTATTTAGATCTGACTTTATTTCTGTGGAAAGTATTTCTCTTGGCTGTTGAAGCAGCTGTATGTGTGATTATTATTTACATACCCTCCTTCTAGGATTTCTAGAAATCTTTTACAATACCATGTTGATTCATATTGTTTGTTATATCATTACTTGTATGTACAATTCATGTTTGTTACACCACATTGAGCCCACACCAGCTGTAGGGAGACTCATCACTACTAGTTGTGCTTTATTGCTATGTGCTTGTGTAATACCTCCCATGCTGATGGATTTGTGTATACCTGTTTCTAGTAAGACCTTTCAGCCCAGAAATCCACTATTCCTGGGAAGGCAGCCTTAGTCTCAGTTGCAATAAATAATTATTCCAAAATCGCAGCCAGCTGGTAAAAATTGCAAACGTTTATTTCTCCTTACAAAATTAGCCCAGTTAGTTGAGGCCTATCTCTCTGCCTGGCTCCAAGAGATCTTGTAGCTTTGTCCTTGGCTCTTGCCTCTGCTTTCTTCAGTCTCCAGTCAGCTCCGACTCGTGGCTTCTGAATCTCCAGTCTGTGGCGAGTCTTTTCTTCCAGAGTGTTCTGACTCCCACTTCCCTTTGCTGTTTCTCATCTTTTTTCCCAAAAAGTCAGGGAGGGCATGATCATGTCCTTTTTCGTGTTTTCACCTCCTTTCCAGAGAAGTCAGGGAGGATGTGACCACCTGTGTTCTAAAACAAAAGAAAGTGGGAGATGTAGAGGGCTGAAACTCTGAAAAGGTGTGCTTGAATCAGACAGCCAAGCACTTAAGACTAAATCACCTATTCAATGGAACAAAATGGCTTTATGTACATATATTTAGATGAGATGGTAATGTGGTGGCTCCCCTCATTATTGGTGCTTGCTGAATGTTTGGTGTGAGGTAATCATAGGCAAGGACTGGAGGACTGAGGGGGAGAAGTCAGAGTCACTTGCCTGCTGGTTGAGGAGGAGAGAGGCTAGAGACTGCAGACTTCAGAATCCAGGATACATCTTTTTTTTTTCAGTGAAAATTAATTTTTTTTTCTTTTTTTATTATAGCTTTTAATTGATAGAACATATACACAGGTAATTTTTGCAACATTGTCCCTTGCACTCACTTCTATTCCAACTTTTCCCTTCCCTCTACCTCCTCCCCTAGATGGCAGGCAGTCTTATATATGTTACACATGTTAAAAGTATATCTTAGATACAATATATATGTGCAGAACCATACAGTTCTCTTGTTGCACAAGAAAAAAATGGATTCAGAAGGTAAAAATAACCTGTGAAGAAAAACAAAATTGCAAAGTCCACATTTGTTTCCCAGTCTTCCTTCTCTAGGTGTAGCTGATTCTTTTTTTTTTTTTTTTTTTTTATTTAATAGCCTTTTATTTACAGGATATATACATGGGTAACTTTACAGCATTAACAATTGCCAAACCTCTTGTTCCAATTTTTCACCTCTTACCCCCCCACCCCCTCCCCTAAATGGCAGGATGACCAGTAGATGTTAAAATATATTAAAATATAACTTAGATACACAATAAGTATACATGACCAAAACATTATTTTGCTGTACAAAAGAATCCACCTCTGAATTATTGTACAATTAGCTTGTGAAGGAAATCAAAAATGCAGGTGGGCATAAATATAGGGATTGGGAATTCAATGTAATGGTTTTTAGTCATCTCCCAGAGTTCTTTTTCTGGGTATAGCTAGTTCAGTTCATTACTGCTCCATTAGAAATGATTTGGTTGATCTCGTTGCTGAGGATGGCCTGATCCATCAGAACTGGTCATCATCTAGTATTGTTTGGAAGTATATAATGATCTCCTGGTCCTGCTCATTTCACTCAGCATCAGTTCGTGTAAGTCTCTCCAGGCCTTTCCGAAATCATCCTGTTGGTCATTTCTTACAGAACAGTAATATTCCATAATTTTCATATACCACAATTTATTCAGCCATTCTCCAACTGATGGACATCCATTCAGTTTCAGTTTCTAACCACTACAAAGGGCTGCCACAAACATTCGTGCACATACAGGTCCCTTTCCCTTCTTCTATAATCTCTTTGGGATATAATCCCAGTAGTAACACTGGATCAAGGTATACACAGTTTGATAACTTTTGAGCATAGATCAAACTACTCTCAAAATGGTTGGATTCATTCACAACTCCACCAACAATGAATCAATGTCCCAGTTTTCCCATCCCCTCAACAATCATCATTATTTTTCCTGTCATCTTAGCCAATCTGACAGGTGTGTAATCAGTATCTTAGAGTTGTCTTAATTTGCATTTCTCTGATTAATAATGACTTGGAGCATCTTTTCATATGACTAGAAATAGTTTCAATTTCTTCATCTGAGAATTGTCTGTTCATATCCTTTGACCATTTTTCAATTGGGGAATGGCTTGATTTTTATAAATTAGAGTTAGTTCTCTATATATTTTGGAAATGAGGCCTTTATCAGAACCTTTGACTGTAAAAATATTTTCCCAGTTTATTGCTTCCCTTCTAATCTTGTCTGCATTAGTTTTGTTTGTACAAAAACTTTTCAGTTTGGTATAATCAGAAATTTTCTATTTTGTGATCAGTAATGATCTCTAGTTCTACTTTGGTCATAAGACCTTCCCCTTCCACAGGTCTGAGAGGTAAACTATCCTATGTTCCTCTAATTTATTAATAATTTCATTCTTTATACTAGGTCATGAACCCATTTTGACCTTATCTTGGTGTAGCAGTGTTAAGTATGGATCAATGCCTAGTTTCTGCCATATTAGTTTCCAATTTTCCAACAATTTTTATCAAACAGTAAGTTCTTATCCCAAAAGCTGGGATCTTTGGGTTTGATCAAGACTAGGTTGCTATATTGTTGACTGTTTTATCCATGAACCTAATCTATTCCACTGATCAACTAATCTATTCCTTAGCCAATACCAAATAGTTTTGGTAACTGCTGCTCTATAATATAATTTTAAATCTGATAGCTAAGCCACCATCATTTGATTTTTTCATTAATTCCCTTGAAATTCTTGACCTTTTGTTTTTCCATATAGAACTTTGTTGTTATTTTTTCTAGGTCATTAAAATAGTTTTTGGGAGTCTGATTGGTATAGCACTAAATAAATAGAATTAGTTTAGGTAATATTGTCATCTTTATTATATTTGCTCGCCCTATCCAAAGAGCATTTAATATTTTCAATTGGTTAGATCAGACTTAATTTGTATGAAAAAGTGGTCTGATAATTTTGCTCATAAAGTTTCTGAATTTCCCTTGGCAGATAGATTCCTAAATATTTTATATTATCAGTAGTTACTTTAAATGGAATTTCTCTTTTGTAACTCTGACTGTTGGATTTTGTTAGTGATATATAAGAATGCTGATGACTTATGTGGGTTTATTTATAACCAACAACTTTGCTAAAGTTGTGGATTATTTCTAATAACTTTTTAGCAGAATCTCTAGGGTTCTCTAAGTATACCATCATGTCATCGGCAAGAGTGATAATTTGGCTTCCTCATTTGCCTATTCTTATTCCTTTAATCTCTTTCTCAGCTCTTATTGCTATAGCTAGCGTTTCTAATACAATATTAAATAGTAATGGTGATGAGTGGGCAACCTTGTTTCCTCCAGATCTTATTAGGAATGGTTGCAGTTTGTCTCCATTACATATAGATGCTTACTGATGGTTTTAAATAGATGCTGCTGATTATTTTAAGGAAAAGTCCATTTATTCCTATACCCTCAAAAGTGTTTTTAATAGGAATGGATGTTGGATTTTATCAAATGCTTTTCTGCATCTATTGAGATGATCATATGGTTTTTGTTAATTTGGTTATTAACATGGCCAATTATATTGATAGTTTTCCTAATATTGAGACCAGCCCTGCGTTCCTGGTATAAATCCTACTTGATCATAGTGTATTATCTTGGAGATGATTTTCTGTAGCTCTTTTTGCTAATATCTTATTTAAGATTTTGGCATCAATATTCATTAGGGAGATTGGTCTATAATTTTTCTTTCTCTGTTTTCAGCCTACCTGGTTTAGGTATCAGTACCATGTCTGTGTCATAGAAGAATTTGGTAGGACTCCTTCATTCCCTATTTTATCAAATAATTTATATAGCATTAGGAGGCCAATTGTTCTTTAAATGTTTGGTAAAATTCACATATAAATCCATCTGGTCCTGAGGATTTTTCTTAGGGAGTTGTTTAATTGCCTGTTCTATTTCTTTTCTCGAAATGGGACTATTCAAGCAATTTACTTCTTCCTCTGTTAGTCTGGGAAGTCTGTATTTTTGGAGGTAGTCATCCATTTCACTTAGGTTATCAAATTTATTGGCATAAAGTTGAGCAAAATAATTCCTTATTATTTCTCTGATTTCCTCTTCATTGGTGGAAAGTTCTCCCTTTTCATTTTTAAGACTACTAATTTCATTTTCCTCCCTCCTTTTTCTAATCAGATTTACCAAAGGCTATTATTATTATTATTATTAATATTATATTACTATTTTATTGGCTTTTTCATAGAACCAACTCTTAGTTTTATTAATTAGTTCAATAGTTTTTTTACTTTCAATATTTTTAATTTCTCCTTTTAATTTTAGAATTTCCAATTTAGTATTTGATTGGGGGTTTTTAATTTGGTCTTTTTAGTTTTTTAGTTGGCAATTCATTAATCTTTTCTTTCTCTGTTTTATTCAAGTAAGCCTCTAAGGATATAAACTTCCCTCTTATTACCGCTTTGGCTGCATCCCACAAATTTTGGTATGATGTCTCATCATTGTCATTATCTTGAGTGAAATTATTAATTGTATCTATAATTTGCTGCTTCACCAGTCATTTTAAGATAGAGATTAGTTTAGTTTCCAATTACTTTTGGTCTATTTCCCCTAACTTTTTGTTGAATGTAGTTTTATTGCATCATGATCTGAAAAGAAAGCATTTACTATTTCTGCTTTCTTGCATTTAATTTTAGAGAGTCTTTATGTCCTAATATATGGTCAATTTTGAATAGGTTCCATGAACTGCTGAGAAGAAAGTATATTCCTTCTATCTCCATTCAATTTTCTCCAAAGATCCAATATACCTAAATTTTCTAATATTCTATTTACTTCTTTAATTTCTTTCTTATTTGTTTTGTGGTTTGATTTGTCTCATTCTGGTGCAAGGTTGAGATCTCCTACTATTACAGTTTTGTTGTCTATTTCTTCTTGCAACTCTCTTAACTTCTCCTTTAGGAGCTGAGTGCCATACCACTTGGTGCATATATGTTTAATATTGATATTGCTTCGTTGTTTATGCTACCCTTTAGCAGGATGTAGTTACCTTCCTTATCTCTTTTAATTAGATCAATTTTTACTTTTGCTTGATCTGAGATAAGGATGGCTACTCCTGCTTTGTTGACTTCACCTGAAGCATAATAGATTTTGCTCCAGCCTTTTACTTTTACTCTATATGCATCCCCCTGCTTTAGATGTGTTTCTTGTAAACAACATATTGTAGGGTTCTGACTTTTGATCCAGTCTGCTATCTGCCTCCTCTTTATGGGGGAGTTCATCCCATTTACATTTACGGTTAGAATTACTAAATCTGTATTTCCTGCCATCCTAATAACCCCAGATTGTGCTTTACTTATTCTTGCCTCCCCCAACCCTCTTTCCCCCTTTTAAACTTATGTACCCCTCTTGTATCACGATACTTATCCTCTTTATAATCCCTCCCTCCCCCCCTTTGAGTCTTTCCCCTTCCTTCCCTTATTACTCTTTTTTTTTCCCTTTTCCTCTCCCCGTTTTAATGAGGTGAGAGAATTTTCTCTAAAACAAATGTCAATTATTTTTCCTTTGAGCCAACTCTGATGAGAGTAAGATTCACACAATGTTCCTCCCCCTCTCTAAATTCCCTCAGATATGATAAGTTTCCTTAGCCTCTTTGTGGGATGTGGTTTCCCTCTTTTTATCCCTCCTTCCCACCTTATTCTGCCATCATCCCTTTTCCATATCTACTTCCCTTTTTTATGTTATATCAGTACAATCAAATTATACATGTATTCTTTTTGTATATCCACAACAGAAATACAATTCTCAAGAGTTATTTTTACCTTTTCTGCATCTCTTGAGTTCTATTCTTGGAGATCAAATTTTTTGTTTAGTTCTGGTTTTTTCTTAGGAAACAAATGGAATTCATTTGTTTCATTAAATGTCCATCTTCTTCCCTGGAAGAAAATGCTCAGCTTAGCTGGGTAGTTTATTCTTGGCTGCATCTCAAGTTCTTGTGCCTTTCAGAATATCATATTCCAGGCCCTTCTTTCCTTTAATGTAGAGGCAGCCAGATCTTGGGTGATCCTTATTGTGGCACCTCGGGTATTTAAATGGTTTTTGGCTGCTTGTAAAATTTTTCCTTAATCTGATAGTTCTGAAATTTTGCCACAATATTCCTTGGGGTTTTTATTTTAGGGTTTCTTTCAGAAGGTGTTCGATGAGATTCTTTCAATGCCTATTTACCTTCTGATTCTATTACATCTGGGCAGTTCTCTTTGATGATTTCTTGTAAAATAGTATCTAGGCTCTTTTTTTTTCATCATAGTTTTCAGAGAGTCCAATAATCCTCAGATTATCTCTCCTAGATCTATTTTCCAAGTCTGTCGTTTTTGCAAGTAGAAAATTCGTGGTTTTTCAGTTTGTCATTTTTTGTTTTTGCTTGACTGATTCTTGCTGTCTCAATGAATCATTAGTTTCAATTTTGTTCAGTTCTAATTTTTTAAAGAATTATTTTCTTCAATAGCTTTTTTACTTCTTTCTGTATATGTCCAATTGAGTTTTTGAATGTATTGTTTTGGTCTGTGGATTTTTCCATTTCACTAATTTTTTTTTAGTGAATTATTTTCTTTTCAATTCACAGATCCTACTTTCTTGCGTGTTCTTTGTCTTTTCCAATTCACAGATCCTACTTTCTTGCAGAGTTCTTTGTCTTTTCAATTCCACAAATCCTACTTTCTAGTGAGATTCTTTATTTTTTCAATTCACAATTCTTACTTTCACTAAGATTTTTTACTTTTTCAATTCGTATTTCAGGAAGTTGTTGCTCTCTTGTAAGGCTTCTCTTTCCTTTCCCCATTTATCTTCTAACTCTCTTTTGGAGGACTTTTAATGGTCTCTTCTATGAGGAGCATTATGTAAGGAGGACAGTCTGATGCATTTTTGCTGTTTGAGGGTCTCTTCAGGTTTGCTGACCTGCTCTTTTTCTGCATAGAAGCTGTCAGTTGTTCTTTTCATCTTTTTTATTCATGTTTTAAAGCCTTTAGGGTAGGTCTCCTAGCAAGGGGTTACCAGCTTCCTCTGCAGAGCAGGGAAAGATGTAAACCGATTTCTGGCTCCAGTGTATGGGAGTGCTCTGGGTGAGTTTTCCTTCCCCCAACAGGAGTGGATTCAGCACTGGCCGAGCTATCAAACTGCTTAGTAGTGCTGGTGGATTATCGATTGCCCTAGGCTGGGAGACTAAGTGGTGAAAGTGTCACCGCCCAGGCCGGAGCCTCTTGTGGGACTGGTGGTATTGGCAGCTGACTGCAGAATGCAGACCGCCACAAACTCTGCCTAGCGTCTCTGCCTGATGCAAATCGGCCCTGGAAAAGCTCTATGGCCCCAAGCCGAGCTTCCCACTGCGCAGATTGGAGGCTAACCCGGGCTGCGACCTCCTGCTGTGCAGGATCACAACTGCCCAAGGAAAGCCCTGTGACTGCGGGTTGGGGCTGCACGCTTGTGCTGAGATCTGTGCCTTCACCCTCGGTTTGAGACTCTCCTCGGAACCTAATTTCTCTCCCCGTCTGCGCCGATCTCCCCCCTGGCCCCGGAACCAACCTTTTTTGGTGAGACTGCAGATTTTCTTCGGCCGGTGAGTTGTTCTACTTCTTATCTTTACGAATTGTAGCAGTCAAGACTATTTTTGAGGCTCGATATAATATTGATAAAGAGGGTAAGAGAAGAGCTTAGAAAGTCGCGTGTGACTTCTCTGCCATCTTGGCTCCGCCCCCCAGGTGTAGCTGATTCTGTCCATCATTGATCAATTGCAACTGAATTGGATCTTCTCTTTGTTGAAAATATCCACTTCCATCAGAATACATCCTCATATAGTATTGTTGTTGATAATGATCTCCTGGTTCTGCTCATTTCACTTGACATCAGTTCATATAAGTCTCTCCAAGTCTCCCTGTTGGTCATTTCTTACAGAACAATAATATTCCATAACATTTATATACCACAATTTACCCAACCATTCTCCAATTGATGGGCGTCTATTCAATTTCCAGTTTCTAGACACTACAAACAAGGCTGCCACAAACATTTTGGCACATACAGATCCCTTTCCCTTCTCTAATATCTCTTTGGGATATAAGGCCATTAGTAACACTGCTGGATCAAAGGGTATGTATTGGAATCCTTACAAAGTGTTAACTCATTAGAGTTGATAGAGACAATAATTATCTAATTTAGCATGGTTCAGTATGATTGATCTGATTCTAGGAGGAGATGTTATGGGCCAGAACTTGAAACAAGGTACTAAGTGGAATTGAGGAGACAATGTTTAAATCTAGTTTAGCATTGATTTAATCATGATGTGTACTCAGTGAACAGCATATAAGCAAGAAGCTCTCAGGGTCAGACACAGAGCACTCTGGGAGATTGAGAGCCAGGAGCACTCTGGGAGGAAACCCACAAGCCCACTCTCAGAAGTGGAGTCAGATTCATTCCAACTTTCACTGTGGTGGCTGGCCTCCTGCACTTCCCCCACTGAGACCAAGGCTGGTCTGAAAGGCTCTCCAGAAAGCTGCCCAACCCCAGGCAAGGAGACAAAAGATTCATTCCATCTTCCACCTGTGTGCTAGCTGGAGGCTGAAGAAAGAGGCAGAAGCAAAGGACAACGCTGCAAGAGCTCTTATAACCAAGGAGAGAGGGAGGTCTCTAAGAAAACTCACCAGGCTATATTGAAGGACACAATAAAAGATTTGAACTTTTTAACACCTAGCTGTGTTTGGGGTGATTATTACTCTGATTATTACTCTGAACTGCTACTGAGGCTGCCTCCAGAAAACCTCCCCAAGAAACCTGCTCCCAGAGAGAACCATTATATTTTAAAGAAGAGAACACCACAGTCTGATAACTTTTTGAGCATAATTCCAAATTGCTCTCCAGAATGGGTGGATCCATTCACAACTCCATCAACAATGCATCAGTGTCCCAGTTTTCCCACATCCCCTCCAACATTCGTCATTATCTTTTCCTTTCATATTAGCCAATCTGACAGGTGTGTAGTGGTATCTCAGTGTTGTCTTAATTTGCATTTCACTGATCAATACTGATTTGGGACACCCTTTCATATGAGTGGAAATAGTTTCAATTTCATCATCTGAAAATTGTCTGTTCATATCCTTTAACCATTTATCAATTAAGAATGGCTTGATTTCTTATAAATTAGAGTCAATTCTCTATATATTTTAGAAATGAGGCCTTTATTAGACCCTTTAACTGTAAAAATGTTTTCCCAATTTGTTGCTTCCCTTCTAATCTTGTTTGCATTAGTTTTGTTTGTACAAAGGCTTTTTAATTTGATATAATCAAAATTTTCTATTTTATGATCAATAATGATCTCATTCTTCTTTGATCAAAAATTCCTTCCTCCTCCACAAATCTGAGAGGTAAACTATCCTATGTTCCACTAATTTATTTATAATCTTGTTCTTTATGCATGCATCATGGACCCATTTTGATCTTATCTTGGTTTATGGTGTTAAGTGTGGGTCCATGCCTAATTCCTGCCATACTAATTCCAGTTTTCCCAGCAGTTTTTGTCAAATAATGAATTCTTATCCCAAAAGGTAGGATCTTTGGGTTTGTCAAACACTAGAATGCTATAGTTATTGACTATTTTGTCCTGTGAACCTAACCTATTCCACTGATCAACAAGTCTATTTCTTTGCCAGTACCAAATGGTTTTGGTGACTGCTGCTTTATAATATAGTTTTAGATCAGGTACAGCTAAGTGCTTTCATTTGATTTTTTTTCATTACTTCCCTTGAAATTCTCGACCTTTTGTTCTTCCATATGAATTTGTTGTTATTTTTTCTAGGTCATTAAAATAGTTTCTTGGGAGTCTGATTGGTATAGCACTAAATAAATAGATTAGTTTAGGTAGTATTGTCATCTTTATTTATTCCCTCGGCCTATCCAAAAGCACTCAATATTTTTCCAATTGTTTAAATCTGACTTTATTTGTGTAAAAAGTATTTTGTAGTTTTGCTTATATAATTCCTGACTTTCCTTTGACAGATAGATTCCCAAATATTTTATACTTGGCAGTTGTTTTGAATGTAATTTCTCTTTGTATCTCTTGCTGTTGGATTTTGTTGATGATGTATAAAACTGCTGATGATTTATGTGGATTTATTTTGTATCCTTCAACTTTGCTAAAGTTGTAGATTATTTCTAACAGCTTTTTGTAGAATCTCTGGGACTCTTTAAGCATACCATCATATCATCTGCAAAGAGTGATAATTTGGTTTCCTCACTGCCTACTCTAATTCCTTTTATCTCTTTCTCAACTCTTATTGCCAAAGCTAGGATTTATACACAGAGCTAGATGAAAAAGGACAGTAAAGATGGAATCTCTTCTATCTGTAATAATTATCTACACCAAAGATTTGCTAAATCAACAAATTTGTCACACATAGTCCAATTCAAGGCAAACAGCCATATGTATTTCATTCATAAAAAGGAAAGAAAATGGCATATCAATGAATTTTCATATTTACTTTTCTGACAATGTGTTAATTTTCAGTGAGTAATTTAACACCAAAGATCTCTGGTATAATTTGAGCAGCAATGTGTTAATAAAGGAAGTTTGGTACAATGGAAAGATCATTGAACTTGGTGTCAAAAAAACAGGGTTGAACTGGTTCTCTTGCTTACAACATTTGTGATTCTGATTTCTTCAAAGGAAAAAGCTTCTTCCTCTTGAAGAAGTGAAGGGCTTGACAAAATATGTAATAGTAAGGAATCTTACTGCTCTAAATCTTTTAATTCTAAGTGCATGTATCCAGCCCAGCACCAGCAAATTAGGAGCAAACCATGGAGCCTCTGTATCACTACAACACTGAGATTTCCAGACCTCTCAGCCTAAAGAAACTAAGAATGACTTGGAAGTTTGACAGGAAAGGTTTATCCCACTAGAGTGATAGGTCCTTGGAAAACCAAAAATCAGGGTGGAGGAAGAGGTGAGGGGCAGCTGAAGAAGCCATGGCAGCTTCTAGATACCTCAGCTCATAGACTTTAAAAGAGTAAAACTCGTCAGAATCAGATCTCTTTACTAGCATGAGGAAGAATTCTGTTGCTTTAGAACATTTGAACTTACAACAAAAGTGGACGAGGGATCTTCCTCACAGTGCCAGGGCAGAAAAAAATGCTTGTGGTCACTGAAAACATACATATCCTGGAATCATAACATCCTGGAAGAACTGAAACTTACAGGTCCCTAGAAAGATCTCTGAAAACACCTTCATAAAACTCCTGAAACTTGGATCTTTACACCAAACAATCTGGAAACAGAGAATTAAAAAATGGGAATAATAAGCTAGGAAAATGAGCAAACAATAGGAAAAGTTTCTGACTATAGGAAGTTACTATGGTGACAAGGAAGATCAAAACACACAATCTAAAGGAGATAAAAAAGTCAAAGTTACTCATCCAAAGCCTTCAGGAAAAATAATATTTGATCTCAGATCGTCAAAGAACCCAAAAGATTTGAAAACCAAGTAAGAGAAGTAGAGAATATATTGGGAAGAGAAATGTAATGCAAAAGGAAATTTTAAAATGCTAATGAGGAGAATGTCTTAAAAAGCAAAACTGATCCAATGGGAAAGGAAATGCAAAGCTCACTTTAAAAAATATTCCTTAAAAATTAAAACTGAGCAACAACAGACTTGGAAATTATTGTTCAACTTAAAAATCATCACCAAAAACCAAAAAGATACTAGAAATCATCTTTCAAAAAAATTTATTAAGGAAAACTATTTTGATATTCTAAAAACAATGGGCAAAATAGAATTTGAAAGAATTTACTGATCACCACAATTTAAGTACAGTAAAGCCAGGCAAAATAACACTAGATTTAGCTGCTTCTACATTAAAGGATCAGAGGGCTTGGAATATGATATTCTGGAGAGCAATGGAATTAGAATTATAATCAAAACTCAACTATCCAGCAAAAATTAGTAGATTTATAGCATTTCTTTTCTCAAGGCAAAGAATTGGAAAGTGAGGTAATTGCCAATTACCTGGTAATTGGGGAATGGCTGACTATATTGTGGTATGTGATTGTTACAGAATATTATTGTTCTATAAGAAATGATGAACAGGATGCTCTCAAGAAAGACAAGAAAATCTTCCTGAAATCAAGCAAAGTGAAATGTACTACATACATTATAATTGCAATATTGTGAGATGATTAATGTATGTGAATGATTTAGCTATTAGCAGCTATAAAATAATGCAAGACCACTCTGAAGGACTTTTGATGAAAAACTGTTATCCCTACCCAGAAAAAGAACTGATAGTGCCTGTATATAAATTGAAACATTTAAAAAAAACTTTAGTTTTTTGAGGGTTTTTATTGGGGGAGGATTTTTGTTTTCTTTTGTAACATGATTATTATGGAAATATTTTACATAACTTCATGTATTTCTATGGAAATGGAGGTGGGGAGGGAAGGTAGACAATCTGGAACTCAAAGTTTTGAAAACAAATGTAAAACTTGTTTTACATGTAACTGGGAAAAACAAAAATATTAAATAGCAAAAAATTGTAAAGGCATGTGCTTTTGAGGAAACACTTTTTCTTCTACATTCACAAACTCAGGGATACAGGAAGATTTTCTCTCCTTAGTTCTCACTTTTCTTTGATTTTCTTTTAAAAATTTATTTAGTATGGAATTTCCCCAGTTATATGTAAAAACAATTTTTAATTTTAATTAACAAATTTTAACTTTAATTTGAAAACTTTGTGTTACAAATTCTTTCCCATTTCCTTTCCCAGGCTGCCTCATTAAAAAAGCAACTTACTCTATATAGATTATATGTGTGCAGTTAGGCAAAACATTTCCATAATAGTTATTATGTGAAAGAAAACATAGACCAAAACAACCCACTGTAAAAATAAAAAGTAAAATGTATGCTTCAATTTATATTCATATACTAACAGTTCTTTCTCTGGAGATGGATAGAATTTTTCATCATAAGCCTTTCAGCTCATTGAATTCTAGTTGGTTTTTTTTTTTTTCTGAGAACATCCTTCTTATTATTTCTTATAGCACAATAGTATTCCATCATAATCACACACAGCAATTTGTTTAGCATTTCCCCACTTGATGAGCTTCCCCTCAATTTCCAATCCTTTGCTCTCCCCCAAAAAAGAGCTGCTATAAATAATTTGATATATTTAAGTCCTTTCTTTTTGTTTTTATCTCTTTTGAAATACAGATCTAGCAGTGTTATTTCTAAGTCAAAGGGGGTGTGGGGGGGTGGGGGTGTTGTTTTCTAGCCCTTTGGACATAGTTCCAAATTGATCTACAGAATGGTTGAATCAGTTCTCAACTAACAATGCATTAATGTCTTATTTTTCTTACATTCCCTCCTCCATTTCTCATTTTTCTTTTCTGTCCAATCTTATATGTATGAGGTAATGTCTCAGAATTGTTTTGATTTGCATTTCTCCAATTAATGGTGAGCTAGAGCATTTTTTTATATGGCTACCAATTGCTTTAATTACTTCATCTCAAATCTATTCATATATTTTGACCATTTATCACTTGAGGAATAGCTCTCATTTTTCATTAAATTTGACTCATTTCTCTATATGTTTAAGAAATGAGGCCTTTATCAGAGAAAGTCATCCTGAAGGATGCATTAGTAGCTGCTTATAAATTATTTTAAAAATAGACACAGAGCAAGGAGACCAAAAGAGAAACCCTGAGATCAGGAGACTAGAAGTACTGTCTATACTACAAAGCTGAATAGGAAATGATATTATTGCCAGTTATCATAAAGGTGAACAGAAATCTGTGAATATATACATATATATAATATATGAATTTATATGGATATATATTTATTTATTTATTCCATATCTTCACTCTTTCCCTCTAATCGATCCTCCTCACAACTGTAAAATATTTTGTTTTTTACTTGTAGACTTCTTTATGTCATTCCTCCACTCAAAAAATTTTTCAATATCTTCCATTGCTGAGAAAAAATATAGACTTTTTAGTATGGCATTCAAGGCTTTTATCAATTTGTTTCCATCTTATCTTTATAGCTTTTTTCATATAACTTCACTTCAGATATTCTCCTCCACAAAAAATGTGGCTTTGATATCTTCCAATACATTTTATATTCTCTGTCTTATATTTAACTCACATATTATCCATGCTTGGAATGGAATAGTTCCTCTCTTCAATTGTTAAATATATATACCTTTTTTTTAAAAAATTGAACACAATAATCAACAAACACAAATATTCCATAATCAAATGTAACAATAGCTCTCTTCTAGCTGCATCATGGAGTTGTCATTAGATAAGCAGAATAGACATCTCTAGATTTTTCTTCATCTTCCTTTCTACAAGGGCAACTTTGTTTCCTGACAGGAGAGGAAGTAAGATGTTTGGCCCACAAGCTTAATCACTGCTCTCTTCAGAGAAAGGGAATACTGAAGTGACATTTGTGTGTGTGTGTGTGTGTGTGTGTGTGCATGTGTGCTACCTTAAATATAATTAGTTGAGGATATATAGCTTTGGTGTTCAAGCTAAACTTATTGCTGTTCATTAGTATGGAACAAAGACTACCAAGCTCTATGTCTAAGACTAGATCTCTTTCTCACAAATACCATTTCCACAATAATCACAAAGTAAGTAGCAAAAAAGAAAAAACAGTTTATCCAAGTTGATAACAAAACAGAAATCACAGAAAATATACATTAGAAAATATATCATATATAATGCAGAGGGAAGGCACTTTCTCAATGGAAGCCAAATATCTCAAGTTAATCAAAAATAGGAGAGAGTGAGACCATGAAAGTTTCTTAGATCTCACTCAATAAAAAGTTTCCCGATGTCTCTAGTGTAGCAAGCTGGGAATAGAATCATTGAAGATTTCAGGATTTTCATATTGACTTCTTCCCAAAGTCATTTCCTTTAGGAACCTGAAGGAGAGGAAGATTATTCTTCTTCCCAATTCAGTTCATGGCAATCAGGCTGTGAGTGAATTTTATCTTCATTCCCTGGATTGTAAAGGAAAGAATGCACAGGAATGAGAGAGACTGTCCCTGACTGGCCATTGTTAAAGATGCATCCTGTTCAGGTTGTTCAGCCTGTCAAAGGAGAGCTCACTCGTAGTAACAGAACTCAGAAAAGCAAGCTGTCTCTCTGCTGGATGATCTGAGCATACATAGGCAAGCCACCATATATTTATTGTTTGTTAACTAATGCTAATTTTTAAGAAGTTTCATATATATATGAAAACCAAGTATAGGGCTGCTACAATTTCCTAAAAATTCATAGACACACCATAACAATTATACAAAATAATAAAATAAATGAAAAGTCCCATTACATTCCATATATTCCCTCAAAGAACTTAAATCCAACTTTGTGGTACTGCAAAATAGCTATTTTACTTTCAACCCATACCTTTCCTGTCCTACCAATTCTCAAAATCCAAATCTGTAACAGAGATATCTTTATAATTCTCTCTGCTACTAAATGATAATATCTACAGTCATATTCTCTGAGAAGTAGATCATTATCAATTCTTCTAATGCTGGAATTTCCATAGTATTTACCCATATCGGTACTTCAGGTACTTTCATTACCCATTAGATTACTTTTCAGCTTCAAAGCATCTTATTCTCAATGATTAGTGCTTAGGGAAAGAAAAAGCAAAATATAGTTATGGATTCAAAGTACCATGGGCAAAGACATGTTCCCACTCATATATGCCAGTTGAGGAGATTTAGAGAGGGATAAGAAGAGAAACCCAATTCCTATCAGCAGGAAGTCCAAGAGAGAGAAAGCATTAGTGAATAGTCCCAAAAGCAAAGTAATCTGAAAAAAGAGGGTGTTTCCACAGCTTTTTCCTATTGTTGATTGTACAAAAGGAGAGTCTTCCACAAAAGTTCATCTACATTGTTCTCATTTGCCAATCATCTTCAACACAACTAATACCCAAATAACCAACATCGTCTCTGATCATAATACCTCATCATGAGTTGTTGAGACATTTCAGCAAAGTACATGTCTCTAATCACTGAGCCAGAGATCATATTCACTTAAGTTGAAGTTGCCATTTTTTTAAAAAAAGGTCTATAGCCTATGCTCTCAAGGAGTATAAACATGATGATTCCCAAGATCAAAAGTTTCCCTGATAAATCTTCCAATACACAAAGAAGTCAGAATCTAAATAAGAAAACAACTACATTATACCTATGTTTTAGTAATATAAGAAGTCAAAATCTAAATAAGAAAACAACTACATTATACCTATGTTTTAGTAATATATTATTACTAAATATATTATACTTATATTTTAGTAATATATTTGACAAAGTGTCATAATATCTTTTTAGATAATATGGAATGATGTGGACCAGAAGTAGAGGTAGGTGAATTTAGTAATTAAATTCAAAGGATAGTTATTAATGAATTGGCATATATCTGGTTGGCAGTCATAGGAATCTTAAAATGATTCTGTTCTGTTCCATACTTTTATGTCAGACTTGAAGGAAAACATAAAGTGTTGATCAAAAATTTTTAATGTATTTATCAAAGTTTTAGCTTAAAAAATTTTATGTTAGATGAGAGATCACAAAAAATCATTCAGCTAAATTATTGATGTAATTTCAAAATTAAGTTGATATATTGATTCACTGATGAATGTACACACACAATTTGTTTATATATGGTTATTCTAAGTAACTTTTTTTCCTATCATCTCATTAATATTCCACATGGTAATCATCCAATACATTGAAAACCTTTCTCTGATCCACTTAACATTTTTTGGATATAAGTGAGACCCATGGGCCCTCTACTCCTTACTCTAGCTCCATGATAGGTCATAAGATAATAAGATCATAGATTTATACTTAGAGGCTCTTGATTAGAGTGTTCCATCAATAATTAAACAAACCTTCATTAAACTAGTTCTCTAAACACAGGAATCAAATTGTGTAAGTCATAATCCTGCTTAAATTGTTTCTAAGCTCTCAAACAAAAAGTTTTGGCTGAATTTTCTTAAATGTAGTGAGATCAAAAATTTTAATCTTTATCTATTTACTACCATATAAAAAGAGAGAGACAGCAGATGGAAGAGGTAAAAACATTGAATTCTATTGAAACAGAACAACACTGATAGAGGACTTTTTTGGAGCTCCTCAAAGCTCACTATCATCCACTGATAGTATAATAGTGACATACAGAAATAACAAAATATTGAAATGAGCAATTTGTTAAGAATTAAATTGTATTCATTTGAAACTTTCAAGTTAAGAAAAATAGTAGCATGTAAAAAACAGCTTTGATTCATGTTTACCATTTTTTAGCAGTAGAAATCAAATCATGTATTTGTATGCTTGCATTATTTCCTGGATATTGATTCTCAGATAATGATAAAAGTCACAGTTGAAGTTGGATAAAAGAATGAGAAAGAAATACTTTGAGTAATTGAGGTGAAGAATTAATTGAGGTGGGATTATGTAGGTAAGTGATAGAGACCTGAGATGATTTATCTCCCAGATTACATGCAGTAGATTCCAAAGGTTAGGGATGATTCATTTTTAGCAAATAGATCTTTTCTGAGAAGGCTTACTTCTTAGAGAGAAGGGCTATCTTTTTTAGAGAGTCCTTAAAGGCATCAATCACTTGCTTGTTCCTCAAGGTATAAATGAAGGGGTTCATCACTGGGGCAACTGAGGTTGTGAGGACTGACACCACCTTATTTATAGCCACTCCTTCCTTTGCAGAGGGTTTGATATAAATGAAGATGCAGCTGCCATAGGTGGTGGAGACAACAATCATATGGGAGGAACAAGTTGAAAATGCCTTTTTCCTTTGCTGGGCAGAGGGGAATTTCAAGATTGTTCTGACAATATATACATATGACAGAATCACACATATTAAGGTGATCATGAGGATCAACACAGCAAAGACTAAAACAATTTGTTCTATTAATTTTGTATCTGAGCATGTAATCTGTAAGATGGGAGATGCATCACAACCAAAGTGATCAATGACATTTGAGTCACAGAATTCCAGCTTAAAACCCAAGCTAAGTGGTGGGAGGATCAGCATTATTGCAGCCAACCAGGAGAAAACAATGAGCTGAATACAGACTCTATTATTCATTATAGTTGTATAATGCAGTGGCTTGCAGATGGCCACATAGCGATCATAGGACATAGCAGTGAGAAGAAAAAATTCACTTGCCCCAAAGAGAATAACAAAAAATAACTATGTGGCACAAGCATTATAAGTCACAGTATTGTCCCCAGTTGACATGCTGTAGAGGAATCTGGGGATACAAACAGTTGTGAATGAAACTTCTAAGAAGGAGAAATTGCGGAGAAAAAAATACATGGGGGTTTTAAGACGCGGATCCACCAAGGTGAGAGTGATGATCGTAAGATTTCCAATTACACTTAAAAGGTAAGTGAGAAATAGAAAAATAAAAAGCAGAACCTGAAGGCGAGGGTCATCTGTTAATCCCCGAAGGATGAATAATGTTATCCCAGAATGGTTTCTCATTCCTGACATCAGACTTCTGTCAGATCTGCATGTAAAATATAAGAAAGACATTGGACCTGAGGAATAAAATTACAAAACAAATTGGCAAGCTAGAACTGTCAGGAAAGGTTACACAATCTACAAACTCTGTCTTTATTTTTTTTTTCATAAATTTGAAAAGAAAGACTATTAAGATAACATTGGTCATCAAACTTTTTCTGAAGTTTGTTGCATTCTATATGTCTGCATATATGAATATATATATGCATATAAGGGTCCACATGTTTATAATGAACCATACATAAAACTTCAATATACACATAAATGTGTATATATACCTATGTATATATCCACATAAGTGGTGGAGACAACGATCATTTGGGAGGAACAAATCAAAAATGCCTTTTTCCTTTGCTGGGCAGAGGGGAATTTCAAGATTGTTCTGACAATATATACATATGACAGAATCACACATATTAAGATAGTCATGGGGGTCAACACAACAAAGACTAAAACAGTTTGTTCTATTAATTTTGCATTATTTCCTGGATATTGATTCTCTAGATGTCTATGAAGTGTATGTCTATAAATTTAGATATTGATTGTTCAAAAATCCTTTTTCCAGTCTTAACTCTTAAAACTTCTTTAATCTATTAAAGCCAAAAGCATTGGGGAAAATTAAGTTATTAAAGATTAAAACTTCATTGACTTTGAAAAATTCAAATATGATTTAATCTGCTGTACAAAAATATGTAATAATATATTTTAATGCATCCATGTGGGCAAGAATCTTTAAGTACACATATACTTATTCTTATATACATGCTATTACTGAAAAGAATATTAAAATGAAATCTATAGAAATGATTCTTTTATAAAAAAGAGTTCTTTATAGGATATCATCTGATCAATATCGTGAAGTAGGCAGTTGGAAGTTTATGGGACAAAATCACATTAGACTATAGTGCTGGCTCAAAACTGAGATTTAGAGATCTTATGACACTTTGAGAGGTTAGATTCTTAATCTTTTTGTGACATTTACCCCTCTGGCAGTAAAAGAAAGTACTGAATCCCTTCTCAGAATCATATGAAAAAAATACATGGGATTACCAAGAAAATCTATTATATTCAAAAAGTTAACAATTAAAAAAAAAAAAACTAATTCAAGAGCCTCACTGAAATCCCAAATTAAAAATCTCTGCCCTAAAACATTACCTAAGATTACTTACTTCCCTGGAGAAGCTGACCGATGCTCCTAAAGTTCCAAGATGTGGGGACCCTGGGTTTTATCCTCAGAAACTTCTAGGATTAGAATTCTGCCTTACTTGTCCAAGGCTTCCTATAATTTAGGTCTCCTCCCTCTAAACATTCTCAACCCCATCTTCTGCCTAATCAGTTTCCCTATGGCTTTTAGACTTAACCTGACATGTCACAAACTAATTTGATCATAGTATGCTTGAGACTTGAAATATACAAAATGCACATATAATGGCTGGGAAGGATAAGAAATTTCTACAGGAGAAAAAAAAAAGGTTTAAAAAAGGAAATAATCGAAAGGAAAAAAAATTCATACCAAAAAGAAAAAGAAAAAAAAAAAAGGCATGCACATAACACATAATACACACACACACACACACACACACACACACACACACATACACAATCTATATCCATATATATATTTGATACATATACAACTTCATAGTTGATATTTAAAAGCAGAATTTGGTAAATATTATTTAGACTTGGAAACCTGGATTCCAATCCTGCCACTGGCCTTTGTTAGCTGAGTGTTCTTGGACAAATTACACAACTCTTCTGGTTTCAGTTCCTTCCTTGGCAAAGGAAATATTTTGACATATGCAGAATGTTCTTCATAGGGTTACAATGAGAACAGTGATACACAAACTGGCAGAAAGAAGTATTGCAGAAATTAGGTATTATAATGAGAGATAATATTCTGATACAATTCATATTTCTTAGGATACCATTTAGCCAATTCAGCCAATCATTCTCCTCTTTGTGTGCTTTAAGACTCTTTTTGGTCAATGTAAAATTATTTTCCTTAGGACTTAATTATTTGACTAGCATTTTGGAACATATTCCCAAGGATACTATAGCTGTGAATAAATATTGTGTCTAACAATCTGACATGTTTGTGCTTAATAGAAGATGCTGCTAACACAGAATGTCATTGTGACCTTATACACTCCTATGGATTTGAAGTCCCTGTGCTGATAAAGGTCAAATCTATATAGTCACTTCTATTCCCTCTATAGAGCTTACCAAGCATTTCAAATTCAATGCCCTACTATTTGTTATTGTTCAATTATTTCAGTCATTTCTAACTCTACATTACTCCATTTGGGAATTCCTTTGCTGAGATACTGAGTGGTTTGCCATTTCCTTTTCTAGCTCATCACAATCTCTTTTCTCAAAGTATACCCAACAATTTCTCTCATTTTCTTATGGGCCTATCATCTGTCTGTTTTACTGATTAAATTCTGATAAACAAATTCATATTTGGTGTTAATGATAATGCTTAAAGGGGGATTTTTATTTTAACAGAGTAATTAATGGCCAATGGAAAGATTTTATACTCTTGAAAGAAGGCTGACCTAGTAGTCATATTTCAAATTATACCCTTAGACTAGTATAAAATTGAACTTTAAATAAAACCGGGTCTTACTGGTGCCACAAAGCTAAATGAATTATTCCTGTTGTCCCATTTCATATTTGGTGGGCACCATTTGGTGAAAAGATCCTCCTTGAAAACCACTAATTAATTACATTAGCAGCTAGGCAGCTACTCAAATGTTTTCCATCTGCAAAGTGTCTCCAGGGTTCCTGATTTACCTGCAAAACTAAATAGAAAAAATATTTCCCAGGAGATTAAAATTAGTTATCTAGAGGAATCATTTTTACTTGGTTACTTTAAATTATTTCCCACAAAGAAATCTGGGAAGCATTTCTCAAAAGCTTCGTGAAGTAGAGTTCTTCTCACTAAGATCGTGAATATCAGCTCCCATTAAGTGGATAATTTTTTAAAACAATATTGATAACACAACAGATAGGAATATTTATCTATATTGGATTAATGCTGAAAATATGATGAAATTATAAAATAGCCACCAAGAAGCCTCTGGATCCACGAACTTCTTTATTTTTATCTAATTCTCATATGCTCATACAGAGGCCTGTTTCTCAGTCCTGATTTCTCTACTCAAGGAGTCAAAGCTCAATTCAGATGATGGGTAGATGTTCTAGGAAAAAGGGGGAAAATGTGCTTTGTATAGGGCTTTGATGAAAGTATGTACTTATTCAGACAATGTTCACTTATATTTATTCTGAACATATCCACCCTCATAAATGTATCTTTTCTTTTTCTTCTCATCAAAACTCTTAATTCCTTACTACCCTAATATTAATCCAGATGTCTTTTAGAAAGCAGCTGATAAGCTAATACATTCTTAAGTATTAATGATCAATCATTATTGAGTGTGTTGATTTTTGAGGGCCTTTTCAGAGAGGAAATTTATCTATCCAAATCAAATAAAAGGTAGATTTCAGACACTATGTAGTTAAGAAAAATCACAAAATCTGAAGGCTGGGAGGAATTCAGAAACCATCTACTTCAAACAAATAGCTCCTGTAGATTCCCTGATAAATGGTCACCCAGTTTCTGGCTGTAGATTTGTACTACTTCACTCTTTCTTCATGAAGCTTATTCCACTTTGGGAATCCTCCAATTCATCTGAAAGTTTTCCCCTTACATCAAGCCTAAATATGTCCTGGCAACTTCCATCCTTTATTCCTGTTTTTATTCTTGGGCTAAATCATAAAGAAGGCTCTTTCTCTTTCACATGACAATTCTTCAAATCCTTCATATAGTTGCATACAAATATATCTTCTCTAAGGCTTCTTTTCTCTAGACTAAGCCTGTCCAATCCTTTCAACTAATTCTCATGTAGCCTTTGGTCCTCTTATTATCATGTCACACCTGTGTGAATGTCCTCTTTTGTCAAGATCCTAAAGTATGAAACCCAGAATTGGACAAAATATTATACATGCAGTCTTACTAGTGTAGACTACATTAGGATTATCATTTACTTCTTTGGGGATATGCTGATATTCTTTGAAGATCTGGATAGCATTATTATTTTTGGCAAACATCTCATTTCTAAGTCTTATCAAGTGTGAATTCCTCCAAATTCCACCAAAACCCAGAGGTGATATATCCTCTTCCCTAAGAAAGGAATAGCTATTTAGCTATCTTCCACATTTTGTATCCATGGATCTGATTGCTTTTTAATTTAAGCAATGGACTTGATATTTGTTGCTATTGGATTACATGTCATTACATCTCAATTGAGACTCCAGGCCAGTGAGATTATTTTTGAACCACACTTAATTCCCTGATAATGTAATGATTTCTCCTAGTTTTATATCTTCTGCCATCCAAATCATTGCAATAGCAGTGTAAATGCTCTTTTGTTTTAATTTCTTATTAACAATAATTTAATAGTATTATATTTATATATAATATTTGATATTAATCATTTTGATATTAATTTGGTATTAATAATATCAGTGTTATATTGTAATAACAATAATAAGGACTGTTTCTTGAGACACTCTATTAAAAAATTTCCCTTTAAGTAGACATTGAGCTACTAATGATTTTTGTTTGTTTGTTTTGGACATTTCACTAGTCATGAAGATAACTAAACACTTTTCATCCAACACAAAAATCTCTATTTTATGCATAGACTGCTACTCATAAGGGATTTTCTCAAATGAATTACTGAAATACAGCTGTTCTGTGACTATGACACTTGCCTGTTTTATACCAGTCATAAAAATCTGACAAAAAAGAAATGAAGTTAGTCCAGGAAATCCTGTTTTGATGAAGAATTTTCTCAAATAGAAAGCTACACAATTATTCCATGAATAAAGTTAAAAAAATAACTGATTCCTCCAAACATTGGAATTCAAAAGACATATGGCACAAAAATATGACATATTTGCCCACTGAATGGATATAGAATCCCTCCCATGCTTAGTAATTATCTAAGCAAGAGATTTACTAATCTACTAGGTCTGGAACCCTAATTCCAATTAAAAGGAAACATTCCCACACATTTCATTCATAAAAAAGGAAAAAATAACATACCAGGTAATCTTCATACTTACTTTTCTGACAATATGTCATGTTGTAGATAAGTAATTTAATATTAAAGATATCCCTAGTCTAATGTGAGCAGCATGTGTTGATAAAGGAAGTTTGGTACAATGGGAAGATCACTGACTCAAAGTCAAATGTCCAGAGTTTGAATTCTGGCTCTCTTGCTTATAGTCTATATGACTAATCCAGTCACTTTACTTCTAAATGGCCTCAGCTTCTTATCCAGAAAAGGTAAAAGTTTGACAAAAAAAATAATTCTAAAAATATCTTCCAGTTCTAAATCTTTTAATTCAAAGGGCATATATACCTCAGCTCACACTCTCATTTATATCCACAATTTCGGGGACAGCGACACAGAAGGGACAGAGACCTCTCTCCTTGGCTCTCACATCTCTTAGCAATCATGATGGAAAAAAAGAGCTTCTCAACTCTTCAATAGCATAAGATTGAAGAACCTATCCCTCTGTAAATATTGGAGCCATTTTTAAGTACTAGAATTTGTAGGATTTGTCAGTAAATCAAATTTTAGAACATCTGGTTTTTAATTGTGTGTCTTAGTTACTATTTTTGTTATGCTGAGCACAAATACTTAAATTTTGCAAGTCCCATTCCTAATCTGAAATATAAACAGACTGGACTATATAGAATTCTAAGGTACCTTCTTTCTCTGATATTTGTGTTTGTGGAGCTAAAGGCAAGTAAAGGTCATTGTGAAAAGGTCAGGAATATCAAGACCTGCTTCATTTTAGAAGAGTAGATCTGATGAGTCTTTGCAGAAAGACAGGTTTCCCTCCAAGTTATGCTCTAAAAAGTGGCATTATATTTTATCTGTGATAAATATTGCATGGGGACCTATTGAATACAAAAATAATTGGGCCCCTGGGATGTTTTGTTTAAAAGTCATTAATGAATCTATAATAACTTGGTCAAAAAACTTTCAACAAGCAGCCTTGAATTCAGTGCCCACAGAGACTGGAAGATGCAACAATAGCATCAGAAACAGGCCAAGGGCACCATAATAAAGTACATGATGAAGCAAGTGTCTAGCATCTCACTGCCTATCCCCACATTGTCTAATGGAGTCTTAATCTGCACTCAGAGGAGACACTTTTAAGGATTTGTGGGCATTTGGTGGGCAGTTCTATAAGTCTATATTCTGGTATCCTGGAATGCTAGACAGAGTGTCCTTAAACTACAGTATAAACAGCCTTTCTTTTTCTTTTTTATGGTGGCTAACAGCAATGACAATTTATTTTTTCTCTCAAGTTATATTTTCTTTATTTTTTTGTTTTAACCTATTTAAAATTAAATATACAATTTTTAAAAACCAAAATAAAAAAAGACAAAGAAGGAAAATTTTAAACAACAACAACAACAGCATTGTCATGTGCCCAGCAGAATATCAGGGATGAGTCAAAATTTGTAACAATAAATTTCCATTTTAAGAAAACATATATTATAATAGAAGATTATATATCATGACTGTCCATCTTTTCTTTGCTTCTTTGTAGGTTATTAATTTGTTCTTTGCTATGCACATTCTTTTTTGTCCTTTTCATCCCTCCCACCTCCCCCATTAAGTGTGCATGTGTGTGTGTGTGTGTGTGTGTGTGTGTGTCTCAGACACTATCTGAACTGGACTACAAACTCCTTTCACTCAGTGAGAGTGACTTTTCTTATATACACATACACCTACACATGTATATACACCTACACACATACACACATGCATACACACATACATATATACATTTACACATATATAGTCATACCTCTAAATCAATTTTAATGTAGTTGACATATAAAATATATTTCTCTATTTATTGAATCTTTAAGTTTGACTTTCCTTGAGATAAATGGTTATTAGTCCCATTTTTTATGATGAATTCTACTCTTGATCCTTGTTATAGTGTTTGTATATCTCTTATTTCCTGTCCCTGCTACTATTACTTTGTCTACTCCTCAAATTGCTATGCTATTACTGAACCTCTTTTGACACCTCCCTTATCTTTTCTGCTCAGTTTTTTTTTCCTTCTCTCTTTATGCCATTCCTGTTAATCTATAGACTTTATCTTAACTGTTAATCTAAACATCCTACTCTATCCCACCTTATTTTATGCAACAAACTGCCTTTCTTTTTCATGCTTATTAGTAAAAACAATTTTTATCCTTTTTTTCTGTTAGAAGAAACATTTGTGCTCATTTGCATCTTATTTCCTAATTTTCCAAATAGTTCATATAGTATTGGAATTAATTGTTCTTTAAATATTTGGTAAAATTCACTTGTAATTTCATTTGCCCTGGAGATTTTTTTCTTAGAGAGTTCACTGAGAGGTTGTTCAATTTCTTTTTGGAGCTAATTAAGTATTTTATTTCCTCTTCTCTTAATCTGGGCAATTTATTTTTCTGTAAATATTCATCCATTTGAATTAGATTGTCAGATTTGTTGGTATGCAGTTGAACAAAATCATTCCTAATTATTGCTTTAATTTCTTTTTTATTGGTGGTGATTTCACCCTTTTCATTTTGATGCTAGTAATTTGGTTTTCTTCTTTTCTTTTTCTAGTCAAATTAACCAAAGATTTGTTTATTTTGTTGGCTTTTTCATAAAACCAACTCTTAGTTTTATTAATTCAATAGTTTTTTTTTACTTTTAATTTTGTTAATCTCTCTTTTGATTTTCACAAATTTCAATTTGGTATTTAATTGGTAAGTTAAATTTATTCTCTTTCTAACTTTTTTAGTTGCACGCCCAATTCATTGATCTCTTCATTCTCTGTTTTATTCATGTAAGCATTTGAAGATATAAATTTTCCAGTAAGAACTGCTTTGGCTGCATTTTATAAGTTTTGGTATGTTATCTCATTATCATTCTCTTTAATAAAATTATTGATTACTTCTATAATTTGTTGTTTGACTCACTCATTCTTTTTAATTAGATTGTTAAGTTTCTGATTGGTTTTTAATCAATCTTTCCCTGGCCCTTTATTGAAAGTAATTTTTATTTCATCATGATCCAAAAAAAGATACAAATACTATTTCTGCTTTCTCCATTTAATTGTGAGGGATTTTTGTCCAAATATATGGTCAGTTTTTGTCTAAATATCATGTACCACTGAGAAATAAATATATTCTTTCTATCTCCATTCAATTTTTCTCCAAGGCCCATCATATCTAACTTTTCTAAGATTCTATTAGCCTCTTTAGTTTCATTCTTGTTTATTTTGTGGTTAGATTTATCTAATTTTTAAGGAGGAAGATTAAAGTCCTCACTGATATAGTTTTGCTGTCTATTTCTTCCTGTAACCAGTTTAACTTTTTCTCTTAAGAATTTATATGCTATGCCATTTGGTGCATATATGTTTAGTATTGCTATTACTTCATTGTCTATGGTATCTTTTAGCAAAATATAACTTCTTTCTTTATTTCTTTTAATTACATCTATTTGGGCTTTTGCTTTGTCTCAAATCAGAATTGCTAATGCTGCTTTTATTTCAGCTGAAGCCTAATATATTCTGCTCCAGCTTTTGACTTTTACTCTGTTTCATCTGTCATCTCGCTGTTTCAAATTTGTTTCTTGTAAACAATATATTGTCATATTCTGATTTTTAATCTAATCTGTTAACCACTTCTGTTTTATGGCTTATCCCATTTATATTCACAGATATGATTACCAACTGTGAATTTCTCTTCATGCTATTTTCCCTCCTGTATATACTTTTCCCCCTTCTCTTTCAACCCTGTTTCTCCACACTAGTTTTTTTTTTTCTTTCTCAAAACCTCTCCCTCAACCTGTCCTGTCTTCTATCACTCTATCTCTATCTCTTACTTCATTCCCCTAGCAAGGGTCCTCAAACTATGGCCTGCAGTCCAGATGCAGCAGCTGAGGACGTTTATCCCCCCTCCCTCCCCCCCAGGGCTATGAAGTTTCTTTATTTAAAGGCCCACAAAACAAAGTTTTTGTTTTTACTATAGTCTGGCCCTCCAACAGTCTAAGGGACAGTGAACTGGTCCCCTATTTAAAAAGTTTGAGGACCCCTGCCTACTGTTTCAGCCCTCCCTTCTATCTACCCCCTCTCTTTTCTTTCACCTTTATCCTCCTACTTAGGATAAGATAAATTTCTATACCCTACGATTGTGTATGTTATTTATTCTTTGAGACAAAAGTGGTAAGATCAAGTTTCAAACAATTCTCATGCCCCTCCCTTCTTTCCTTCTACTTTAATAGGTTTTATATGCCTCTTCATGGGATTTAATTTACCCTGTTTTGCCTCCCCTTTCTCTTCTTCCAGTATTAATGTCTTTTTAAATAATAATATCACAATAATTAACTTATACCACATCCTCTCTCTATGTATTCACCTTCCAGTTGCCCTAATGAACAATAGAGTTTTCAATAGTTGCAAGTATTACCTTCCAATGTAGAGATATAAGCAGTTTAATCTTTAAACAATTGTTTTCTTTTCTTTGCTGTTTGATTTTTTTTTTTTTGTGATTCTCATGAGTCTTGTATTTGTAGAGCAAATTTTCTGATTAGTTCTAGTCTTTTCAATAGAAAATATTGAAAGTGCCCTACTTTATTGAATATCCATCTCCATTCCTCCTTTGAAAGATGCAACAGCCATATTGGGTAGTTGATTCTTTGATGTAGTCCAACATCCTTTGTCTTCTAGAATATGATATTGCAGACCTTTTGATCCTTTATTGTAGAAACTGCCAAATCCTGGATAATTCTGTGACTCTGGTACTTGATTATTTTTTAGCAGCTTGTGGTATTTTTCCCTTGAGTTTATAGTTCTGGAGTTTTGCGACAATATTTTTGATCTCTGTCGGAAAGTAATCAATGGATTCTTTCAAAAACTATTTTGTCCTGTCTTTCTAGTATATTAGGGCAGTATTTCTTAATGATGTCTTATAGAATGCTATCTAGCCTTTTTATTTGGTAATGGTTTTCAGGTAGTCCAATGATTTTTAAATTGTCTCTTCTATATCTATTTTTCAGGTCAGTTGTCTTTCCAGTGAAATATTTTACATTTGCTTCTATTTTTTTCTTTCTTTTAAATTTGTTTTCTGATTCTTGGTGTTTCATAGAACCATTAGCTTCTGTTCAGTTTTTAATGTATGATTTTCTTCAGTTAGCTTTTGTATCTCCTTTTCCATGTGATTAATTCTACTTTTAAAGGTACTGTTTTCTTAAGTAGATTTGTTTTTCATTTGACTAATTATACATTTTAAGGAATTGATTTCTTTAGTGGAATTTTTATTTATTTTATTTTTTTGCATTTGAACAATTATATTTTTGAAGGAATTGGGTTTTTTGTTTTGTTTTGTTTTGAAGCTGTTGAGTCTTCCTTGCATACTTGTTTCTTCTCCCAATTATTCTTGTACCTCTCTTATTTGATTTATAAAATTCTTTATGAGCTCTTCCAAGAAGGTTGCTTCAGTTTAAAACCAAACTATATCATTCTTTGAAGTTTCACATGTGGGAATTTTATTCTCTTCTGATTTATTGTGTTGGTCTTCCCTGTCACCATAGTCAAGATTCACTTTTGTTTCTTGCTCATTTTTTTCTTTTTCCCCCTCTTTTGTAACTTTTAAAGTTGAGATCTGCTCCTGGAGTATAGGGGGAAGTTTCCTGTTGGTGTTTTTTTTTTCTTCTTTAAAATAAGAGAGCAGAAAGCAGGTTTCTCAGAGAGGTTTTCTGAAGGCAGTCTTGGTTTCAGTTACAATCAATAATTACTCCAAAATCACAGCCAGCTGATAAAATGCAAATGTTTATTTTCTCCTTCCAAGTCTTGTCTCTTTCCTTGGGCTTGGTTAGCTCAGGCCTATCTCTCTGCTTGGTTCCAAGAGCTCCCTCCGAATGTCTCCAAATCCAAAGGTTTGTTCTTCCAACTTGAGCCAGCACCAAGGTAGAAGATGCAATGAAATCTCTCTTGCCTCAGAGATAGGGCTTGTGGGCTTCCTCCCAGAGTGCTCCTCTCCAACTCCTGGGAATGTTCCCAAGTAACACTCCCAAGCTCTAAGAGCTTCCTGTATATATATGATCTCCCAAAGGTTAACTCCTCCTTCTGGAGAGAGAGGGATTCTGGGTTATCTCCCAGAGTGCTCTCTGACCCTAAGGGAGGTGTGAATTCAGATATCTCTTTCTAAACCCTGAACTCTCCCAAACATGTGAACTCCATTGAGTACTTAGATACTTATGAGCTCTCTAAAGGTGTGAACACAAGCATTGTTTCCATCAGTTGTACTTAGTATCTTGTTTCAAGTTCTGGCCCAAAATATCTCCTTCTAAGATCAAATCAATTGTATTGAACCATGCCAAATTAGATAATTATTGTCTCTATCAACTCTAATGGCTTAACACTTTGTAAAGATTCCAACAGTTTCCCACTTTTTGTGTGGCTTTGAACCTTGGCTTTAAGCACAGGAATTTGTGTTTGGTGTCTTGCTTATATTCTCAGGCAGCCAGACCTAGTCCTCCCTGTTATTGCCTGGTTTCCTCAACTGGTAATTTGCTTTCTGAGGTAAAATTAGAGTCTTCTCCACTGGTGTGATCTGCTACTGTTTTATTGAGCAAAGAAAAAGGGAGGGTCCCAGTTGTTGATATGCTGTGATTAAGACTCTTCCACTGAGTTTCCCAGACACCATTTGAGCTGGGCTGTGCACCCTTCCCCCTTTCACCCAGTTAGACTAATCTTTCTTGAAGTCCTTCCAAAATATCACAAGATGACAAATTGTTTTATTCCATCTCTTCATAGGCTCTGTTATTTCACAGGCTTAATTTCATGTGATTTTTGAGGGGGATTGAGAGAATATGAGCAGCTTCCTTATTTAATTCCTCCATCTTGGTTCTACTCTTAAAAGTCCTGTTTTATCACATTTCTTAACATAAAGTTCAAACACCTGCTAAGCTGAACAAATAAAATTGAGTTGATTTATTAATATTATTTTATAACTATCAAAGAATCAGAAACTTTATAAGGATCTCAGAAATGCCTATTCCAGCCCCCCAGAATCCCTTCTAAAACATCTATGGCTAAATGTGAGCCAATCACTAATAGAAGGTAACTCACTAATTGTTAATACCATACATTTCACTATGAAAGTTATCATTATTAAGTAATTGTTTTTTTTTTATATTGAAACATGAACTTCACTCTCTCCCCTATATTTCACTAATCTATCCTTCTTAACACTGCAAAATAATCTTTCCCAAATGTAAATTTGTCATGTCACTCACTCAAAAAAAATTTCCTATTGCTTCCTGAGAAAAGTATAAAATATGTCATTTGACATTCGAGGTTTAACACAATCTGTTTCTTCCCCACTTGTCTAGATAGATAGATAAACACATAGATAGATAGATAGATAGATAGATAGATAGATATTCACTTCAAATACTCTGCACTCCCATCCAAAAATGCAGATTATTTTCTGTCTTATAATACATTTGATAGGTTTTCTGCTCTAAGTCACATTGATACTTACACTTGAAATAGAATGGTTTCCTCTTCATTCATTAAATGTATGCCTATTTTTTTTTATAAAGAAAGAAAGAAAACATCTCTGAGGGTGCTATCTTAGACAAATTGGAATGAGCTTCTAGCAAAGTGAACATATTTCCCATGGCTACACTTTCCCAATCCACAATCTTCAATCTTTCTGAATGGAAATGCTGGGGAGAAAACAATTCAGGGATACTGATACTATCCCACACATCTCTCTTTCTCATGATGGAGTTCTTCCTTTCTTCCTTCCTTCCTTCCTTCCTTCCTTCCTTTCTTCCTTTTTTCCTCCTTTCTTTCCTTCCTTCCTTCCTTTCTTTCTTTCCTTCCTTCCTTCCTTTCTTTTCTTTCTTTCTTCTCTCTGTTTTTTTCTCTCTCCTTTCTTTTCCCCCCTCTCTCTTTCCATCTCTTTCTTCACCCTTTTCTCTCTCCATCTCCCTCTCTGTTTTTGTTTTTTTTTTCTGTCTCCCCATCTCTTTACCTTTGTCTATCACTGTCTTTGTCTCTGCCTATCTATCTGTCTCTCTCTCACAGACACCCAGACACACACAGACACAGACACATACACACACACACACACACTCATAGACATACATACAGCCTCTCACAGGGTTTCTCTTTGTAATACCTAATTCTATAAAGTCTAGGGTTGATAGTCCTTGAAGGGAAGAACTACACCAAAAACAACTGTTCTGGGCTTAGTGAACTATGTCTCTCCAGGGAATAACACCTACCTAGCAATGCCTGCTTAGCTGCAGGATTCAAGGTTATATTGGCCTGGCTCTGAACCTGCTCTTGAACTCCCCTAAAATGTTAGCCAGCAGCCTGACAAAGACTGAGAAGAATTAGAAGTGGATTTGTTGGGCATATGTCATAAATCAGGATAGCAAGGGGGTGAAGCCATTTCTGATAGAGAATGTCTAGTTTCTACCAATATTCAAAACATTGTCCCTTTATGCACTGATTGCTTTAGTTGCTTTATGTTTCCTTAGTAATTTGGTGATTTTAGGGCTTAAATAGGGAGAGCATAAATACAACAAACTTGTCTTGACCACATACATCAATGTTTTCTATCTTTTTTTGCTTTCATGCTCTCTGTGAGAGCCAATATAGCTGGTTTGTCATTGGCATTTCACAGTGAGCTATGGCTTGCCAGGGAAGAAACCCTCTTATCTTGGCTGAAGCAGACTAAAGTCAGATTTGGCCTTCTAATAATGTGGTTTTTAAATGGAAAAGTTAATCTATTTTCTTCTTCTGGTTTTTAAAGCCTCAACCACAGAGACCCAAGAAAAGTCATTTAAAGCTGAAATTTGTCTCATATCTAAAGTCTTCCAAAAAGGTAAAGAAGGAAAGTAGCCAAGGTACAACATAGAGCATTTATAGGAAAATTATTTATGTTATCTGAATAAAAGATATGTTTAATATACACAAAACTTACAAGGGTTCATTGACTGAAAAACTTTTAAAAGCTATAACACTTTTATTATAAGTAATTAACATCAAGATAATTATACTTGTCCAGGACATATTATATTTCAGAATGTGAAATAATGAGAGTACTAAATTGTTTTATTGAATTTCACCAAGTCTTTGCATTGCCCCAAAAAATTGTTTTCCTGAATGCTAGGCCTAAGCTTAGATTTATTCTTACAGTTGATTGCCATTTCCAGTGTGAACTCCATAGGATCCTGAACTATCTCCCTTTACTATCTGTGTTCCCAACACTTTGAATGTTTTTTTTTGCATATAGTATGTTCTAAATAAATAAGTTTTCATTCATTCATTCCAAGAAATAAGAAAGTATTTCAATCCATTGCTCATATTTATATCAGTATAATAAAAATGACTGTATTCCTATGCTACTTTTTATCGTATACCATTATAATACCAAAATGTTAAATACTTTCGAGAAGGGCTTTAAGAAGATTTTTACTCACCCAAGAAATTTGTCATATACAAATTTATGACCCTATATATGGGTATGTAAAATAGGTAGACAAATCAAGCATTTACTGCTAAAAAAAACTATCATGACTCCTAGATTCAGTTGTGAGATGCCATGTGAGAAAAAATATCACAAAGAACCTGGACTTTAGAGAACAAGACAAAATAAAAGATAACTTCATTTGCAGCATCTCAAAGGAAATAATAATTAGAATTTTGAATGAAGGTGGAATAGAATTTTGCAATAAATTGTTTGGTATTGGTGAAATATGCACATGTATGTATAGATACAGAAATGCAAATTAGTGGAACCAGAATATATATCATAATAAGCTGAATTAGATGTGTTATCTGAATGCTAAAAATTATAACAAAACTCAATTTGTAGAAAACAAGATTACATAACTTTCATACCTATACCTATGAAGAGAATTAACAAATAAAAGGTCAAAATAATGATAAAACATAAAATAGATAATTTCTATTACATGAAATAGAAACGCTTTTGCAAAAACAAAATCAATTTTGGATGCTGTAAATTTGAAGAGAGGAAAAAAGTGAAAATCTTAATCAAATATCTCTGATGAAAAATTGATGGCCAAAATAAATTTAAAACATACCAAAACACAGAAAACAAAAAAAGCATTCCCCAATGTATAAACTGCCAAAAATATTTTTAAAAAGTCATAACAAATGAAATATAATCTTTTTTTACAATTAAATAGAAGATTGCTACAGATATGGAAGTTGAAAAAATTCTGAGGTTTCAAATCATGTTACATCACACAAATTAGCAAAGGTGATAAAAATGTTAACAGTCAATGTTGAGAGAATCTAACAAAATTTATTAGAAGTTGTACATTTATACAATCATTATGTAAACACAATTTGAAATTATTTTCTAATAGTCTACAATGTGCATACTTTTGATATAAAAATCCCAGTTCTAGTCATATAACCCAAGGATATAAAAGAAAGAATGGTCTTATATGAACAAAAATATTCCAAAAAAGGACTTTTTGTGGTGGAAAAGAACTAGAAATCAAGAAAAGACTTACTGACCAGGAAATGGGTATGGGGAATATGGACAAAAATGTCATGTAATAGCACTACACTTTAAGAAATTAGGATCTATCTCAAAAACTTTTCAGTTAATAATCAGAACTTCTATGTTGTTACATATAAAATTTGCCAGTTTAAGGATTGATTTTATTTCCAAAACTTGTTATTTCTTAGAAACAAACACATATGATTCGTATAAAATATATTTTCATATAAATTTAGTAAAATATATTTGTAAGAATGATTCATCATTAGCAAAATCATCTATGGAATTGAGTTACAAGCAAGACTGACTAATAAGATTATTATTCCCTTCATTATGATGTTCAAGGTTTTTGCTTACCTATTTTTCCTGGAAGATCTCTGTTCTTTAATTTATCTCTCTGCCTCCTATGTACATAGGAAGAGATCTGTGTACATAGGAAGCACATTTTTTTTTATTTTAAAGTTCTTACTTTTTGCTTCTTTTCTTTCAACACTTCTGTATATTTGCATTCTCAATCTATTATTTGGCAGCTGCTTCTTTGATGACACTTGCCATTATACATTGAAGTTTTTTTCTATTCTGTTCATTATTTCTGTTGTACAAAACATAAATCCTGCTCTCATAATTCTCATGATCTTTTTAAATTCCACAGAGTCCTCTGTTACCTCAAATGCTGAATCATTTTCTTTCATTTTTAAGTATTCTTAAGTATCTAAATTCATCTGCTAGATCTAGAGACCATATTGCCTTCTTTTGTTGCTGTTATTTTTTCCTTTTGTTTTATTAGTTTTGCTTAAGTTATCTGAAATTACTTCTTCCTAGAATTTTAGGTACTTTCGGGGGTTTTTTCCCTTTATTCCCTTTTGTCACTCATTTTTTACTCCTTTCTTTATGACGTTAGTTTCCAGAAGGACTCACTATTTGTCAAAAACTGCTGGAAAAACTAGACAGCATTTTGGCAAAAATTGGTCTTAAAGTAATAACTCACAAAACAAACCAAGAAAAGCTCTCAGTAGATTCATAATTGAATGGAAAAGGTCATATCATAAAGAAAGTAGTGGAGCAAGGTAAAATTTATCTTTCATATTTATAGATATAGGGAGAGTTCTTGATTTAAAAAGAGATAGAATCAAACCCAAAAATGAACAAAATATTAAATAAAATTAAAGTTCTGCACCACCATATCTAATGTTGTTGAACTTATAAAAGGTAATTAGGGGAAGGGGAAGCAATCTTTGCAGTAAGTTTCTCTGATAAGTTCTCATAAGGAAATTTATTCAAATTTACAAGAATAAAAACCATTTCTCAATACATGAATAGTCAAAGAATATAAATAGGTAGTTTTCAAAGGAAAAAAAAATTAAGCTCTCAATTAATCACATGAAAAAATTCTCTGTAGCCCTGAAAACTCAAGAAATTCAAAAAAGGAATCTTGTGGTTCCAAAATAACAAAAATATACAATGATAAATGTTTGAGGGCCTATGAAATAAGACAAGAGAAGCTGAATCCAAGAGTGAATATGGAGAATCCTAGCAGTACAAGGAAGCTTAGTCATTATCTGAGAGGTCCTAAAAGAGATGGTTTGAGTTTTCTCTTAGGAGTTGGAAGAGAAAGAATGCTAAGGGAAGGTATAGAAAGGTATATATAGCTCCAACCTAATACTGTGACAGGCTCTGTCTGTAATAATAAAACAGAAAGAAATATCAGGATCTCATAAAAATTGGCTAATGAAAATTTCTTCCAAATATGGCTTTGCCCTAGGGAATCCTGAAGAGCTTCTCTACAAAGCCAAGAATCTCTTAGTCAGTGTGGGAAGGAAGAATGAAATGCCAGACTCAATCACCTGACCTGCATGCTTAGCACCTTGACAATCTAAATGCTGTTATTGCACTTTCAAGTCTCTGTAGGGACTGGCAACAAAGAGGCCTATTTAAAGTCATTTTGCCAAGATTAATTAGATAGGAGATTCATTAGTGACTTTTGAACTTGGATACCCAAGGGCCCTTTTATTTATGAGCTCAACTGATCCCCTTGCATTTATGGCAGACAAAAAATACAAAACAAATATCCTTTGTGTTTAGTGAATAATTTGGAGGAAAACTTGTCCTCCTGCTCAGATAGATTAGATTTTCTCTCACAATAAAAGCAAAACTTGAAGTTTTCTTCCATCAATGATGATTTTATCCTTCTTTTTCCTATGTAGTATTCATGGAAATATTTTACATTTTAAATTTGGGAGAGGATTTTTGATTCAATAATGTTTTAGAGATGATAAATTGTAATATCCTTGAGAGTGCTAGGAGATAGGAAGATAGAAGATCTCTGTCTGATACACAACCTGCCTGTGGATGTGAAATTACAGATGCATCAGAGAAAACATAGCCATAAATGCATATATAAATCTTCCTTAAACCAATAATGCTCAGCTTTGAATTATGGAAAGACAAGGCACAG
Organism: Sarcophilus harrisii; assembly: GCF_902635505.1. NCBI lineage: Eukaryota > Metazoa > Chordata > Mammalia > Dasyuromorphia > Dasyuridae > Sarcophilus > Sarcophilus harrisii. The sequence goes on along the minus strand of NC_045430.1, from coordinate 85,580,511 downwards.
TTTTACTTGCCTCTGAGATATAAGTCTAGTTAGAAAAGTAATTATAAAAACGGTTTGCCTTGTCATTATTGTCCCTTTTGGTAGCTGTGGAAGAATGAATGTGGCTACTTCTTCTTTATAAAAATGTAAATTAAAAAATTCAATAAGCACTATATATATTCCAGAATGAAATCTAATATTTGCCTCTGAGATATTCTTTTCCTTTTGAATCACATAGTCATTGCTTCTACCTCTTGATGGAAGAGAAATCATTTACATACATAGGTGAGTTACCCATGTGATTTCACAAGTGCAGGAAGCTTTTTCTTTTACCATATGCTATGTATTTCTTAAACATCCTCTTTTCTGATTATTTCCTTTGAAAGAACAGGATTCCTTGCTGAAAATGAGAAAGTTAACTCATGACATGGCTATTTTTCAAGGCTTGGGAGTGAAAGTTATTTAAGAGATCCTTTTCATCAGACAGCTGAAAACCTGAATTCTGAGAGGAAGAGGATTCTATTATATGAAGAAGGGCAATACTTCCCTGAGAAGAAAGAATTCTTTAAGGTGGCACAGTGAGCCATAGGTGTCATAGGAAGCAGGCTATAGAAAGGCAGGAAAACAAACTCAGAGAAAGGTTACTATTAGATAGCAATTCTGGCTCAAGAAGTCATTTGATGTGGAATCTTTTCTATAAACCAAAAGAAAAAAATTGTTTCTCCAATAAACATGTATAATAAACAGTAACATTTTTGTTCCATGTCTTTGATGGTGTCTGCAACTTGGAATACTGAACTTTGTGAACTGGGCACTAATCTTAGCTGGGACACAGACACTGCACTTCTCAAAACCCAGTAATAATTCCCTTTAGGGGTCTTTGTGAGAAATAATTTACTGCAACCAAGCAAAATCCTTTTCTATAACTACTTGGGTTCTCCTGAGGAAGCCTAATCCAAGGAAAATGGAGGAAAGTTGAATATTGATGGGAAACATTTGTAAAGCGATTGAATAGAATTAATTAGTGAACAGTGAGAAACAATTGTGACCAGATCCTGCTCAAAACAAGTAAGAGTGCCTGTCCTTTAACCTTAAAATCATAGCGACAGAGTGAACAGACAGAGATGGCATCTAAAAATCTGCAAAGTATCACTGGCAATAGATGATGTAAGACTGTGAAGATTCACATAGCAATGCTCTATTACATTCCTCTCTGAAATGAATGTGTAATATGCAATGATCAGAACAAGAAACCATAAATACAGGGGGAGCCCTTCAAGGATCTTGTTACAATATAATACTTACTTCCTCTAAATAGGGAAAAAGAATTATAGGTATCACATTGCAATATCAAGAGTATTTGCAGAAATAAACCCACTCTATCCTCCCTGCTCTGCAAAACTAAAGGCACAGAGATTTACATTTTATTTATGACTATTTCAGTCTCTGAATATGACTTCTATTAGAGTGATTAGAGCTTCTAGTGTAAGCTAGAAATAGCTTAATATATTTTTAGTTATTTCAGGTTCTCTGTGACTTCAGCTATGATTTTCTTGAAAATGCAACTTGACATTTGCTTCTCCAACTCATTTTACAGATGAGAAAACTGAGGCAAACAGGCTTAAGTGACTTACCCAGAGTTACATAGCTAGTAAGTGCCTGAGTCCAGATTTCAACTCAGGAAGATGAATCTTCCTTGGTCCAGGACCAGAACTCTAACTATCGTGCCATGGAAATGCTCCTTAACATAGTTTTACCTTAAAAATAGGAAAGGTATCAGCATGGAAGAAATAGCCAGATAAGCAATGTTCCCTACTCAAATTGTTCTACAAAGTAAAAGTAGATAGTACTATTCACAATATGGTGGGGAGTACACCCCCCACCCCACATCCATAAACTTGAATGCCAACTCCAAACAGTACTTAGTATATCTCTTTCTAAAAATTAAACTATCGTTTTCAAGGAGTCCTTATTTACTATTAATTCCATGTTGTGGATTCCTTTTTAGATCTTCTGTTACTTCACTGGAGAAAGAGTTAATTAAATAGGGAGTCCAGTGGCAGCATATAGTGGAGGTCCTAGTCAAGAGGAAAGGGAAAAATACTTTAGGAGACAGGGAAAGCAGTTTGCCAATTTGGAGAATCAAATGTAACTCTCTAAAAGTTCTAATGATAATCTTTTGTAATTTGAATTTTTCTTAAACTAGATCTTCCATCCACTTTCCTTGAAAGGTCTCAGAGATAAAAAGACCAGAGGACATCCACGAGGTAGAGACAAAGTGCAGCTGATGAGCTAAGGTAAGAGAGAAACATGCAGAAAAGTTAGTTCACAATCAAAATAGACAAAGGAAATAATTTTAGGGCTGAAGGATTGCAACTGTGAGTGAAGATGAAGGGGCCTCAGGTTTGTCCAGTGACTGAGTAACTTTTTTTATTCCCACTATATGTTGGAATGTAGGATGCAAGCAAACCACCTGACTGGTTATGGATGCCTTATGAATCTAATTGGTGGAAGTAGAGGCTTAGAATAAATGGTTTTAGGAAAAATAGGCCTGTACCCATAGATGAATTCATCTGGAGGAAATGTGGGGTGAACAGGTGTACTCTTGCCCTGGTTCTAAGTGCCTCCATCCCATGTGCAATTTCTATCCCCACACATCACTTTGTGTTCCTCCAAAAATCTGTTGCATAGCTCTCTCCTCTCTCCTTCCTGCTTCCTATTAACATTTTCTCCTTCTGCAATGACCTAATTATCAGGCAAATGATGATCTAACCTACTACAGAAACACTCCCCTTCTCCTTTACATGTGATAAAAACTTTACCTGTGATAAAACTGTCCTCTCTTCTACCACCCTCCTTTCCTATAAGAAATTTGCACCAGATACTATAATGGTTCTGCTTCCCATTATGGACCCAGAAGAACAATAGTCAGGGGCTGTGAGACAGTGTCTTGGTGAATTAGTTTAAAAAAAAAACATATAGTCAGAAAGAGTAGAATAGAGTAGAAGATCAGTTCTTCTTGGGATTAGATATGAGAGCAATGACCATGGTTGCAAGACAGGGTATGACAGATTCAGTCAGGTGGCAGGGTATCACATAGAGTTTTCTAATCAGCTTCAGCTTCTTTAGCTACATGTCACTAACAGATATAGGGCTGTGGAGAGAATAGTTTGCTGGGGCTGGTAAGCACTGATACTTTCTAATAAGACCTCAAACTCATCATTTATTGTTGCTCTAAGTCTCAGTCCTTAACATATATTCCCAACCCTCTCCCTTTCCAGCAATTTTAGCATTGCCTTTGTTATAATGGATAAACACTGGACAAATAAAGTATCTGTGATGCTCAGTTCTGAGTTCAGTAATCTTAAGAGGAGAAAGAACATGCTCACAGAGAAGCCACAAAGACCTAAAGCAATGCAAAAGATGTGTGGTCTTGTTATATAAAAACTTGGTTTTATAAAAGAGAAAAGAGTCGAGAGGTAGTGTAAAGTTAAAGAGAAGAAATCAGATTTTTATTTTTTAACTTTATTTTCTTATTTAGTATCTTTTTTAATTGAACAAAATACAAAACAAGGGAAAAAAAGAAAAGCAAAAAAGAACATTGTCTTGTGCCCAATAGAACATCAGGAAGGTTTCAAAAATTATAACAACAGATTTCTATTTTAAGAAAAGACTATATAATAATATAAAAGATTATATTCATGCATGTCTATTTTTTTTCCTTCTTTGAAATTTATTTTTTTGTTCTCAGCTGTGTACTTTTTATTTTATTCTTTTTTCCCCTTTCTTCCCACCCACCTATAAGTTAGACTATAGTTAAGCACAAATATATTTATATATATACACATAAGTGTGTGTGTGTGTATAAATAAATAGATATTCATGCCCACCCACATCTCAGACATATACATATATCTATATATACATATATATAAACACCTACATGGATACATATTGATATAGGCTCTCATCAAATATATACCTATACATTTACCCATATGTAAACAGTTATCTAAAACAATACTAATGTAATTACTATATACTATAGATTTCATTCTTAGCTGAATCTTTAAGTTTAATTTTGTCCAAGATCAATGATTACTAGTCCTGTTTTTTTATTCTAATAAATTCTATTCATGATCCTTGCTTATACATACATGTGTGTGTGTGTGTGTGTAACGTCTGCCTTTTATTATCTCTTTGTTATCTCTTCTACTTTAATTTTGGTCCTTAACTTGCCTTGATATTACTTAACTTCCCCCTAACCCATGGATTTCTACCTTGTCTTCTCCCCCCTTACCTTTCCTTCCCTCTTTATCTCATTCCCATTCATCTACTCATCTTATCCCACTTCTGTTAATTTAAGCACTCTTCTTTACCTCACCTTATCCTATGCCATTCTCCCCTCCCTTAACCCTTTTCCATTAATCTACATACTTTCTCCCACTACTATATCTCTACATACCCTTCTATAACACAACTTATCCTATTCCCTCTCCACTTTTCTTCATAGATTTTGGAGGGTGCTCTGGTGTCTATATCTATTTCTAGATCTATATATACACATACATACATACACATATATAATGCATATATACATGTATATATGTGTATTGTGGTGTTTCCCATTTAATACATTCTCAAAGTGAGAATGTTTCAGAACTATAAGTGCTCCTCCCCTTCTCTAATGCCTCTGTGTTGGGTCTTCCTCTGCCCTCATTTGTATAATATAATTACTATTTTTAACTTTACCTAGACGGTTTTGATTTTTAGCATCAGATCATACTCAACTCTGACCCAATCTTTCTTTTGATTGTCAGTCTTAAACATATGATATACATTTTTATTTTCACATATAAAACTTGAATAATTTGTCTGTTGACTTCCTTGAAATTAGTATTTTATATTTGCTCTTATGTGTTAAGTTTTCATTAAGTTTAGGTTTGATTGAGACAAAGTCTTGAAAATTTGCAAGTTTGTTGGATGTTCATTTTTTTTCATTCAATATGATGGATAATTTTTCTGGATATGATATTTTTGGCCATAGTCCTAGCCCTTTTGATTGCTGGTACATATGATTCTAGGACCTATGGTCTTTTATTTTGGCTGCTAAATCCTGTTCAATCCTAATTGTTGTTTCAGCATATTTAAATTGATTTTGTTTTTCTTGAAAAATTAAATCTTTAATCTGGGATTTCAAAATTTGGCAATACTATTCCTATATGTTTTCCACAAAGGATCTTTTTGAGGTGGAAATCAGGATATATTTTTGACTTCTACCTTTCCCTCATATCCCAGCATTATAAAATAGTTTTCTTGGATTATTATTTACATTTTTGTGTCAAGGTTCTCTATTCCATCACAGCTTTCAGGTAGTCTGGATATTCTTATATTTTCTCTTCTTGATCTGTTCTCCAGATCTGTTGTATTTTTTATAGGATGTTTCATACTCTGTTCTATTTTTCATTCTTTATATTTTATCTTGCTATTTCTTCATCTCTTATACCTTTAATGTCTTCCCATTGTGAAATTCTAATTTTCAAAGAATGATTTTCTTCTTTAGGATTTGCTATCTCCTTTTCCAAAAAGTTAACTTTCTTTCAAAATGTTCTTGTTCTTCTTAAATAGTTCATCTTTTTTTCCTTCTTTATTTCTTTATTTTCTTTAGTTTTTTCTCCATTATTCTCATTTGATTTTTTTCTTTTTTTATTAAAGATTTTTATTTTTAAAACATATGCATGAATAATTTTTCAACATTGACCCTTGTATAATCTTATGTTCTAAATGTTCCTCTACTTTCTCCCAACTCCCTCTCCCAGATGGCAAGGAATAAAATATATATTAAACATGGTAGAAATTTATGTTAAATTTAAAATATGTACACATTTATACAATTATCTTGCTGCATAAGACAAATCAGATCAAAAAGGAAACAAAATGAGTAAGAAAACAAAATGTAAGAGAACTACAAGAAAAAGAGTGAGAATGTTATGTTGTGATTCATACTTAGTTCTCATAGTCTTCTCTCTGGATGAAGATGACTCCTCTCTTTATCACAAGATCATTGGAACTGGCCTCAATCATCTCATTGTTGGAAAGAGTCACATCCACCACATCGTTATATAATACTGCTATTGCCATATACAATAATCTCCTGATTTGGTTCATTTCACTTAACATCAGTTCATGTACATCTCTCCAGGCCTCTCTGAAATCATCCTGCTTATTATTTCTTATAGAACATATAGCATAACTTATTCAACCATTTTCCAATTGATAGGCATCTACTCAGTTTCCAGTTTCTTGCCATTACAAAAAAAAGAGGCTGCCACAAACATTTTTTTGCACATGCAGGTCCCTTTCCATCCTTTAAAATCTCTTTGGAATATAGGCCCAGGAGAAACACTGTTGGATGCAGTATGTGCAGTTTGATGACTTTTTGAGCATAGTTCCAAATTACTCTTCAGAATGGCTGGATCCATTTGCAATTCCACTAACAATGTATTAGTGTCCCAGTTTTCCCACATCCCCTCTAACATTCTTTATTATCGTTTCCTATCTCCTTAGTCAATCTAAGAAGTGTGTAGTGGTATCTCAAAGATGTCTTAATTTGCATTTGTCAGATCAGTACAGATTTAGAGCACCTTTTCATATAACTAGAAATGATTTTAATTTCATCTGAAAATTGTCTTTGACCTTGTATCAGTTAGAGAATGGCTTGAATTCTTATAAATTTGAATCAATTGTCTATATATTTTATGATACCTTTATCAAAACCTTTAAATGTAAAAATGTTTTCCCATTTTATTGCTTTCCTTCTAATCTTGTCTGCATTAAACTTAATATAATCATTATCTATTTTGTGATCAATAAAGATCTTCAGTTCTTCTTTGGTCACAAATTCCTTCTTCCTCCACAGATCTGATACGTAAACTATCCTATGTTCTTCTAATTTGTTTATAATATCATTCTTTATGTCTAGGCCATGAACCCATTTCGACCTTATCTTGGTAGATGGTATTAGATGTGCGTCAATGTCTAGTTTCTATCATATTAGTTTCCATTTTTCCCAACAGTTTTTGTCAAATAGTGAGTTCTTATCCCAAAAGCTGGGGTCTTTGGGTTGATCAAACACCAGATTGCCCTAGTTATTGACTATTTTGTCCTGTGGACCTAATCTATTCCAATGATCAACTATTCCACTTCTTAGCCAGTACCAAATAATTTTGATGATTGCTGCTTTGCAATATAGTTTTAGATCTGGTACAGCTAGGGCCAGCTTCATTTGCCTTTTTTTTTTTTTTCATTAATTCACTTGAAATTCTTGACCTTTTGTTCTTCCAGATGAATTTGTTGTTATTTTTTCTAGGTCAGTAAAATAGTTTCTTGGGAATTTGATTTATATAGCACTAAGGATATAGATTAGTTTAGGTAGTATTGACATCTTTATTATATTCGCTTGACCTATCCAAGAGCACTTGATATTTTTCCAATTGTTTAGATTTGACTTTATTTGTGTGGAAAGTATTTTGTAGTTTTGCTCATATAGTTGCTGACTTTCCCTTGGCAGATAGATTCCCAAATATTTTTTACTATCAACAGTTATTTTAAATGGAAATTCTCTTCATAACTCCTGTTGGATTTTGTTAGTGATGTATAAAAATGCTGATGATTTATGTGGATTTATTTTACATCCTGAAACTTTGCTAAGTTTTGGATTATTTCTAATAGTTTTTTTTTAATTCTCTAGGATTCTCTGATACCATCATATCATCTGCAAAGAGGGATAATTTAATTTCCTCATTACCTACTCTAATTCCTTTAATATCTTTTTGTTTCTCTTATTGCCAACACTAGCATTTCTAATACAATATTGAGTAGTAATGGTGATAGTGGCCAACCTTGTTTCACCCTTGATCTTATTAAGAATAGTTCCAGTTCATTGCCATTACATATGATGCTTACTGATGGTTTTAAATAGATACTACAGAGTATTTAAAGGAAAAATCCATTTATTCCTATACTCTCTAGTGTTTTTAATAGGAATGGATCTTGGATTTTATCAAATGCTTTTTCTGCATCTATTGAGATGATCATAAAGTTTTTGTTAGTTTGGTTATTGATATAGTCAATTATGCTAATAGTTTTCTTAATATTGAAACAACCTTTCATTCCTGATATAAATCCTACTTGGTTATAATGTATTATCATGACTTTCTGTAATATCTTTGCTAATATTTATTTAAGATTTTTGCATGAATATTCATTAGGGAAATTGATGCATAATTTTCTTTCTCCATTTTCACCCTACCTGGTTTAGGTAACAGCACCATATCTGTGTCATAAAAGGAATTTGGTAGGACTCTTTTCCTTATTTTTTTTAATAGTCTACATATTGTTGGAATGAAGTGTTCTTTAAATGTTGGTAGAATTTACATGTAAATCCATCTGATCCTGGAGATTTTTTCTTAGGGATTTGATTAATAGCTTGTTCTATTCATTTTTCTAAAATGGGTCTATTTAAATATTTTATTTCCTCTTCTGTTAACTTGGGCAATCTATATTTTGCATATATATTCCACCATTTCACTTAGATTATCAAATTTGTTGATATATGGTTGGTCAAAACAACTTCAAATTATTGCTCTAATTTCCTCTTCAATTGTGGAAAGTTCTCCCATTTCATTTTTGAGGCTAAGAATTTGATTTTCTTGTTTCCTTTTACTTTTTCTTTCTATTTTTCTTTTGCTAAGGCAATTGGGGTTGTGTGACTTGCCCAGGGTCTCTCACTGCTAGAAAGCATTAAGTGTCTGAAACCAGATTTGAACTCAAGTCCTCCTGATTTCAGTGCTGCTGCTCTATCCATTGTGCCACCTAGCTCCCCTTTTTTCCTTTTTCTTATCAAATTAACTAAAGGTTTATCTGCTTTGTTGGGTTTTTTTCATAAAAACAAATCTTTGTTTTATTTATTTCGTTATTTTTCTTATTTTCAATTTTATTAATCTTTTTATTTTCAGAATTTCAAATTTGGTATTTAATTGAGGATTTTTAATTTGTTCTTTTTCTAGCTCTTTTAGTTATAAGCTCAATTCACTGATCTTTTTATTTTATGCAAGTAAGCACCTAGAGATATAAAACTTAAAAAGTATATAAGAGTATACCCATAACATAAATATAGTTCTCAAGAGTTCTTTCCTTTTTTCCTTTTTGTGCTTCTCTTGAATTCTGTGTTTGGAGATCAAATTTTTTGTTCAGCTCTGGTCTGTTCATCAGAAGTAGATGAAGTTCACCTGTTTCTTTGAATGTCCATTTTCTTCCTGAAAGATAATGCTCATTTTAGCTGGATAGCTTATTCTTGTCTATAATCCAAATTCCTTTGCCTTTTGGAATATCAGATTCCAGGCACTTCCATATTTTAAGGTGAAAGCTGCTAGGTCCTGAGTCATCGTAACTATGGCTCATCGGTATTTAAGTTGTTTCTTTCTGGCTGCTTGCAATATTTTTTCTTTCATCTGATAGTTCTGAAATTTACACATGATATTCCTTGCATTTTACATTTGGGGGTTTCTTTTAGGGGGTGACAAGTAAAATCTTTTAGTGGCTATTTTACCTTCCGATTCTAGGATATCAGGGTAGTTTTCTTTTATGATTTCCTGTAAGATAATGTTTAGGTTCTCTTTCTCGTCATGGCTTTCATAAAGTCCAAGAATTCTTAGATTGTCTCTCCTAGATCTATTTTCCAGGTCAGTTGTTTTTCCATTTCATATTTTCCAGGTCATATCCAGGTCAGTTTTCATATTTTCTTCTATTTTTTCATTCTTTTGGTTTTGTTTGACTTATTCTTGAAGTCTTATTGAGTCAATCACTTCCATTTGTTCAATTCTAATTTTTAGTGTATTATTTTCTTCAGTTACCTTTTTTAGCTCCTTTTGTATTTGACCAATTGAACTGTTTTGTTCATTGCACATTTTCCACTTCAAAAATTCCATTTTTCAGTGAAATGGTATCTTTTTCATATTTATTTTGTATGGAAGTATATGCTTTTTTCCATTTCATGAAATCCATTTTATAGGGAGTTATATATTTTTCCCATTTCATCAAATTAATTTTGTAGGTAGTTATATGCTTTTCTCATTTCATAAAATCATTTTTAAGGAGTTTTCTTCAGATAATTTATTGGTTTTTTTTTTTTCCTTTTTCATACCCTCCTGCAAAGCTCTCATTTCCTTTCCCCATTTTTCTTTTAACTCTTTTTTACAATTCTTTTTGAAATTTTCCAAGAAAGCCTTGTGAAAAAGGAACCAGCTCATATCTCCTTTTGGGACTTCATCTGGAGTTAATTGGTTGTTAGGAACCTCGGGGTTTGAAATCTGTTCTCTCTTTCCATAAAACTTGTCTATGGTCAGAGTTCTTTTTGCTTTTTTTTTTTTTTTTTTTTTTTTTCATTTTTTAAGGGCTAACATCTGCTCTCAAGGCAAAGGAGCATTCGCTACTTTAGATAGCTCTGGAGCAAATGTTTCTAACTGATTTCTGGTGCTGGATAATCAGGGTCAGGTGCCAAATTCTTCTAGGGCTCAGTGGCTTACAATTTGACTTTTGTATATACTCTTGGGTGTTTTACAGCAAATCTGCAAATACCTGCTGCTTGCAACGAGATCAGAGTAGCCTGAGAGCCTCAGAGAAGATTCCTAGGTGGACTCAGCACCAACTCCTTGCCCTGGGTTCCCTGTGCTGCAGCCTGGGCTTGGCAGACTGTCCCATCTGTGCATTTGAAACAGACCTGTTCTGAAGTTCTTCCAAGGTATCTTTTTCTAAGGAATGTGTTATACTCCAGATATTTGTGGATTCTGTCACTCCAAAATCAGTTTAGAGGCTTAATGTACTGTTGGTTTGAGAGAAAGTCAGAGGAAGTCATAGAAAGCCTTGTCTGTCCTCTGCAATCTTGGCTCTGACCCTCTCCCTTGATGTTTAAAATCTTTTTTGAGTTCTATAAATTTTCTCTGGGCAGGAAGTCATTTAACATTACTCTTTGCGATAGAAGAGTCTTCTTTTACTTCACTGTCCTCTGAAGATAAACTCTGGTCTTGCTTATTCCCATAGTAAGTTTCTATGATTGGGTTCTTCTTTGCCTGTTCATTTTTAAAATTAGAACTATTCAAGTAAGCACCTCTAATCCTGGAGTGCGCAAAATGGTGCTTCTAGCTTCATTTCAGCTCTTCCCTCTGACCTGGAACCCCAAAATATAAGCTCCAACCAACTGCAAATGTAGCTTCCAGCTGCATCCCTGCCCTAGTGCTTTTGCATTCACAAGGTATGCTAGTTCCTTCTTACCCAGGGCCATATCTCAACAATACAGCTGGTCCTGGTATTCCTAATCAGCAAAAGTTCTCTTGGAATTCCTGACTCAGACTCCTGAGCATTTCCCTCTCTGTCTGAAATGTGAAAGTTCCTTTGGTTCCTACTGAGGCCACAATCTAAGGCAGCTACCTCCAAGGTTCCCCACTTGCTATTTCTGTGGAATTAGCCTGGAGGTATTTGCATTTCACACCCATTAAACCCTATCTTCATCTCTTAAATCAGGACAGTTGTTCTACCTCAAGTTTTCTTTTTTTTCACCTATGTACATTCTAAGGTGCAATTTTGTTCTGTTTATGGGGGAAATATAAAGAACTCAAAATTTTCTTCCCTTTTCCACCTTCTTCCCAAAATGCTCCCCCAGAAATTAGATTTATAGAGATTTCTAGATATGTAATGCAAAGAATTTCCCATGGCACCAATTAGTTAAGTTCAAAGAATATGTACTATAAAAATGTATTAGACCAAGAACCATTTCCTCTGTTTAACCAACAATTCACAAAATAAGAATTGAAAATTACCAAGTCATTAAAAATGCTACAAAAACATTAAATAAAAGAAATTCAAATTAAAACAATACATTAAAACTCTGGTTTTATTTCCTACAACTCATATATTGGCAAAGGTAAAAAACAGATGAAACTACACTATTTAGAGGATATTTGGGGAAAAAAACATTAATTTATGATTGATAGAAGTAAATATTGGTCAAAAAATAAATAAAACAATGGGAAATGTTCTAAGAAAAGTAATGAAATTATTCATAATCTTTGAATCAGTGATCTCATTACTTAATATATATGTAAAGGAGGTCAAAGACAGAAAGAGGGATCATATATATGCCAAGACATCTAGTGGTACTTTCTGTGCTAGCAACAAAGTGGATATGAAATTAATGTCTGATAGTTGGGAAATAGCTGAAAACTATATTGTGTGAAGATAAGTATATGTGGCAAACACTAGCATAAATGGTCACTTCATTGCTTTTGCTTTACTTTATTTTTAAGGTTACAAAAGAATTCAGTGAAAGAAGTATATGTGGAACTTACTATTTTGGGAACACAAAGTAAATCAACACAAAATTTTTAGGAAACACTAATTAAAGTAAATTGGAAAGAGAGAAGCTCAGATTAAAAGGAAACACAGATTGAGGATAAAAATCTTTACAAAAGTGTTATGCTCAGTAGCTGATACAGAGTTCCAAGTAATTTGAGGATAACACAATATTGGTATGATTTATTTTAAGGCACTGAAAGCAAACAGTGACATCTGAGCATTTATATCTAAATTTCCTTGCTGACTATGTTATGATTCCTCTTCTCAACTCCAATGTCTCTGTCTCTGTCTCACTGTCTCACTCTGTATCTCTCTGTGTCTCTGTGTATCTTTCTGTGTCTGTATGTGTCTCTGTCTCTTTCTATCTGTCTCTGTCTCTCTGTCTCTCTTTGTCTCTTTGTCTCTGTCTCTCTGTCTCTCTCTTTCTCTCGGTTTTATATATAGGTCCATCAAAAGGGAGAAGTCAGAAATGGAAAATCATACAATCATAACATTATTCATTCTTCGGGGATTGACAGATGATCCACAGCTGAAGGTTCTGCTTTTTATCTTTCTGCTTCTGACCTACATGCTAAGTGTAAGTGGGAACTTGACCATCATTACCCTCACTTTAGTGGATCCCCATCTTAAAACACCTATGTATTTTTTCCTAAGAAACTTTTTCTTCTTAGAACTGTCATTCACAACTGTCTGTATTCCCAGATTCCTATACAACATGTCAACTGGGGATTATACTGTGACCTATAATGCGTGTGTTACCCAATTATTTTTTGGTATCTTCCTTGGAGCCTCAGAATTTTTTCTCTTGGCAGCCATGTCTTATGACCGCTATGTGGCTATCTGCAAACCCCTACACTATGGAACCATCATGAATAATAGAGTCTGCAATCAGCTCCTCCTGGGTTGTTGGTTGTCTGGATTGATGATCATCATTCCACCACTTGGTGTAGGTCTTGAATTAGAATTCTGTGACTCTAATGTCATTGACCATTTTGTCTGTGATGCCTCACCAATGCTAGAAATCACATGCTCTGACACAGAATTCATAGAAAGAATGATTTTAGCCTCTGCTGTGTTGACACTCATCATCACCTTAATTTTAGTGGTTCTATCTTATGCCTATATTGTCAGGACCATTCTAAGATTCCCCTCTGCCCAGCAAAGGAAAAAAGCCTTTTCCACTTGTTCTTCCCATATGATTGTTGTCTCCATGACTTATGGAACCTGCATCTTCATTTACATCAAACCTTCTGCAAAAGAGGGAGTGGCTCTGAATAAAGTGGTTTCGATACTTGCAACCTCAGTGGCACCAGTGATGAACCCCTTTATTTATACCCTGAGGAATAAACAAGTAATTCAAGCTTTTAGAGACACATTCAAAAGGATTGTATTGATTTCCAAGATATAAGAGACAACAGATGAAAAATTAGTAATAGAAAACCTGAATACCTTTGAACTGTTTGCTCTGGATCTTATGACCCAATTTTATTTTCTTACTAATGCTACCTTACTTATAGATACAAATTTCATAGATCTTTTCCAATACTATCCAAAAATCCTCTCTGATTAAGGCTTTTTTCCTACCTACTCCATCCCTCTTTATAAAAATTTCACTTGCACTCAGTCACCTTACTTAACCTTTGATTTCTATAGAATATAAGGAATATTTACTTAGAAGCAAATATGTATGACACTAATTGTCAAGGAATTTTCTAGCCCTCTGCTTAATAATCTATATATTTTAAATGTCTATTACATACCAGGTACTATGATAAGCACAAAAACACAAATATTTTTTAAAAAGAAAGAAACAATCCCTGTTCCATAAGAAGTTAAAATTAATTGAAGACAACACACAAAAGAAAACTAAAAAGTAGGAGGGAGAAGAAAGGTGCCCTATATGGAAGAATAATGGGGATAAAAACATGCAGAGAAGTTCTTAAATCAAGTGAGAAAGTAGGGAATATTTGAACTCAGGTCTCTGAACTAAAGGTTGGAGTTAATGAGCTTCATCCTCCAGTCAAAGGCAGAGTATAGTGATGAGATGGATTTCCAAAGCTAATGAGATTTCATGTGATTATTATTTTTTCAACAATGAATGTTTGTTCAATATTGATTGATTCAATAATGAACAATAATGAAATGAAAATCATTTCAATAATGAACTTCCTGAGATATGGTGAAGATGTCATTTAGAGTATTAATATGCAAAGTAGTTCAGGCAAAGTTCTTCTTATAGTGACAAGGAATTATACATCAAGTGGCCCATCATAGTAAATAGCTGAATAAGTTATGTTATATGAATGTAATGGAATATTAGGATTTTAAAAGAAATGATAAACAAGCTGATTTCAGAAAATCCTGGAAAGACTTATATGAACTGATAGTGAGTAAAGTGAGCAGAACCAGTAGAACATTGTACATAGTAATAACAAGATTATAAATGATCAATTGTGATGGATTTGGCTGTTCTCAGCAATATCAGAGAGAGAAACATGGAGATTGAATGTAGATTTAAACATAGTATTTTCAACTTTTTTTGTTTTTTTTTCTCATTTTTTATTTTCCATTTTGTTCTTATTTTTCTTGTACAAAATGACAAATATTGAAATATGTTTAATAGGATTGCACATGTTAAACCTATATCAAATTGTTTGCTTTCTAGGTTAGGTAGTAGATTAGGAAGGGAGAGAGAAAAAAATTAAGTCACAAAGTCTTACCAAAATGAATTTTGAAAACTATCTTTACATGCATTTTAAAAAATAAAATACTATTGAGGAAAAAAACAAAAATTAGTCCATTCAAATGAAAAATCAATTTTGCCAGATGATCACTGTTATAAAACACAAAAGATTGAGATCCCTTGCCTGAGAACCAAAATTAGTCCTGTGTGAATTGTCAGATAGGGCTTCCTGCTTAAAAAGCTTGGAAAGTAAAAGCTAAAATAAAACACATCTTCAAGATTGAAAGTCTGCATGATGACCTGAAATAAGAGAACAGACATTATTACATTTCATCTTTTATTAACATGTGTGCTTTTCCCTCACTGACAACCTATGGATTTTTCTCTCTCTTTTAAAAATAACTTTCTCCTTGCATTCCAGACCCCTTCCTTTCTAGCAACATATTTTTTCTGACCCATAATAGACAAATGGGCAAAAATATGCCTTAAAAATAAAGCTAAATAAGGGATTTCAGAAAACTTGGTTACTGCCTTTCCACACACACACACACACACACACACACACACACACTTTTATTTTTTTTTTTTTTTTGCATCTGGCAACATATAAAGGGAGGGAAAGTCTTTTTTGCTACAATTTACTCTTTCCTTGAGTTCAGAAAAATATTATTAATGACATTTATTCACCTGCATCATTTCTGCTATTCTTGGATATATAATAAATATTATCGAATATCCCATTGCTTTCTCTTTCCCCTTAGATAATTACTTGAGAAGAAAATTGATTAGATTCCTGGTGGTTTATATATATATGTGTAACAGTTGCAGGAAATATTCCAGCTTATAAAGTGGGCTCCCTGGACTTATTATCCCAATTTAAAGGGAATTTATTTTTACTTTTTCTATTCTATCTCATTATTTCCTTTGTTTTGCATTATTTGTATCATTTGCCTAATAAAGGCAAACATATTGGTGGGGGTTCATAAATTATTACAAATTATGCTTTTGTGTGATAATACAAACACCATTTAGCACCTGGAAGTAACTGTCTCACTCAAAAATGGATCCCAACACAAGGTTATATAAGGATTTAGATACTCTCCAGGTTTGTATCCACTTGAAACTATAATATAAAAATAAAACTATAAAACACAGGAGAGCATAGGGTTAAAGGAAGATTTCTTTAAAATTATAAGTAGTATGTATCTAAAAGCAAAATAATAAGCAGAATCTATATAAAACTTTAAAAAGCATTATTTGTAATGGGGAAAAGCTGAATTCATTCCCAATAAGATCAGAGGTGTAACAAGGATGCTCCTTATCACTACTGTTATTCAATATTGTTCTAGAAATGTTGGCTCTAGCAATAAAAAAAAAAGAAAAAGAAATTAATGGAATCAGAATAGGCGATGAAGAAATAAAGCTATCAGTTTTTGTAGATGTATACTTACAGAATCCCAGAAAATCGTCCAAAAAATCTACCCAAAACAATTAACAGCTTTAGCAAAGTTGCATGATATAAAATAAACCCACACAAATCATCAGCATTGTTATATATTACTGACAAAACCTAGCAGCAAGAGATAGAAAGAGAAATCCCATTTAAAATTACTGTAGACAAAATAAAATATTTTGGGGTCAACCTGACAAGACAAACCCAAGAAATAGATGAACACAATTATAAAACACTTCTCACACAAATAAAGTCAGATCTAAACAATTGGAAAAATGTCAATTGCTCTTGGTTAGGCCCTGCTAATATAATAAAATGAGAATTCTGCCCAAATTGATCTACTTGTTCAATGTCATAACAATCATAACATTCCCATTATTTAATTCATCTTTTTCCCACTTCCATTAATCTACATATCCTTTTAGAGCCTAGCTTATCCAACCAGTGCTCCTTTCCCATCTAATTCTTTTGTATCAATTCTTGCTCTCATATCTCATTCATTTAATTAGTTTTTACCTTTTTGTACACAGCTTTGCTTTTTAATATCACATCATACTCAGCTCCACTACAATATTACTTTTGAACTATACAATTACTGATGACAATTTTAGACATGTTTTATATTTCCATGTAAAAAGCATAAACATTTTGCCCTTATTGAATCCCTTAAAATTAGTGTTTCATGTTCATTCTTATGTCAAATTTTCTATTATATTCAGGTGTATTTACAACAAAATCTTGAAACTCTAGCAATTCATTGAATATCCTTTTTGCTGCTGATGTTCAGTATTATACTTAATTTTTCTAGATAATGTATTTTTGCCCACAACTCTAGATCTTTTGATCTTCAATATATTATATTTTAAAATTTGCAGTTTTTAGTATAGCCATAGATAAGACGTGTAATTCTATATGTGACGCCATAGTATTTGAATTGGTTTTTTTTTTTGTTATTGTTGTTGCTTGCAAAATTTTCTCTTTAATCTACAAGTTTCCAAATTTAGAAATAATGTTCCTAAAGATTTTCCTTCCAATATCTCTTTCAGGTCATGATCAGTGGGTTAATTTCTATTTTGTTCTAATACTTCAGGATAATTTTCTTTAATAATTTCTTGTATTGTTGTATCCAGATTCTTTTTTTTTTCCATCAGAGCTTCCAGGTAGTCCAATTATGCTTATATTTTCACTGCTTGATCTCTTCTCCAGATCTGTTGTTTTTCTTATGAGATGTCACATATTGTCTTTTTTTTCATTCTGTATATTTTGTTTTATTATTTCTTAGTCTCTTGTAATTTCACTGACTTCCCCTTGTCTGGTTCTAATTTTCAAAGAGTTTCTTTCTACCTTAATGCTGGATCTCCTTTTCAAATTGGTTGACTTTCTTTTGATAATCTTGTTTTTACTGAATTGTTCTTTTTTTAGCTTTTAGTTTTGTTTTGTTTTGTTTTGTTTTTTAGTTTTTCCTCAATCTCTCTCATTTGATTTTTAAAGTCATTTTTGAATTCTTCTATGAATTCTTTTGGGACAGGTAGACATTAATTGTTACTCTTTAGGGTAGGAGAGGTTTGTTTATTTGTTTATTGTATTTTTGTATCCTCCTCTGAAGATGAACACTAGTTTTCCCTATTCTCATAATAATTTTCTATGATTGGAGTCTTACTCCACTTTTTTTAAAAAATGAGAGCTGGTTAATATAATCACCTCTCATCCTGGGTAGGGATGGAATTGTGTCTCTGGCTTCAGACCCTCCCTTCAGTACTCCCAAAACTGAGAACTATTGTCTTGTAAATGCTCACAGCCAGCAGTGATCCTGCACCACTACTTTTGTGCTCATCTGCATGTGCTAGTTCCTTCTCACCCAGGGCCTCATCTCAGAAGCACAGCTGGGTCTGGCATTCCTTATCACCAGGGTTTCCCTCAGTCTTGTAATTCACACAACTGAATTCCCACATTGTTGGAGAAGTGAAAGTTCCAGTGACTGACTGAGGCTCCCTCCCAGGGCCCCCCATTTTTCTCCACTAACCTGGAGGTTTTTACACTTCACATGAACCAAACCTCCTTCCTGAAATCTTTCTTTGGATCTTCTCCTATTGGCCCAAGAGGACCACTGTATTGCCCCAACTCCAATTTGTTTTAAACTGTTATATGTTTGCCCTCAGGCTTAGTTTGTCTTTTTTGTGAAGGAAATCTGAAGCGATTGTAATTTTCTGACATATTCGCCATCTGCCCAGGATCCTACTATTTCTATATCTATCTTTCTATCTACTTTTCTACCTTTCTATCTATCACTCTGTCTGTCTAGCTATCTATTAACCTCTATCTGTCTATTTAATTAGATCTATACATTGATATAGATAAGCAAAATATGTAAATGTATACAATTTAGTAACACTGGCCTTCTGGTATCCCTCACATAAGACCTTCATCCCCCCAATGTGGGTCCACTGTGCCTGTAATTTTCTCCCTCCTCATCTGCATTTCTTGGCTCCCTGAAGTCCCAACTAAAATCCTACTTTCTACAAAAATGCTTTTCCTCTTCCAGTTAATAGTAAGTGTCTGCTCTCTGATATTATCATCAATTTATCTTTTATATAGTTTGTTTGTACGCTAGACTATTAACTATTAAGATGTTCTCTTTTTTGAAAGTTTGCTTTTATTTGAATCCTTATTGCTTAATGCAAAGTTTGGCACATGATAGCTGCTTAATAAATACTTAATAGTTTGATTTTAAGGTCTTGCCTAAGAACTCATTACATATATTGTCATTTGTTCCTTTAAATGCTTCTCTGACCTAAATTTGTTGTTCTGTGATTGAAGTTATCTGTAGTCATTCAAAGACATCAAAGCACAGATCAAAAGGTGGGTGTAGTTCTCACCCAAAGCCTATGCTGTTTTTTACCTAGTATAACCCATCTCCCTATTCTATGATCTTGCACTGGGAATTCTCCAATCCTGAAACATGACGCCTTCCTCACCTCCATCTCTTAGCTTCCCCAGAATGTGCTCAAATCCCATCTTCAGCAAGAAACCTTTTCTGTGATATATCAGCTTCCCTATTATAGTGCCTTCCCTCTGAAATCAGCTTCCCTGTACTCTATATTTATTTTATATGTCCACGCATTTACATGTTACTTTATTAAAATGGCTTTTAGGACAGGGACAATGTTTCTAGTGTCTGACATATACTAAGAATTTATTAAATGCTACTTGATTGATTCCATAATACATTAATAAAGTAGTACAGTGAATAATATATAAATGTGTGTGTGTGTGTAGTGCATGCTCACTTTTAAAAACCGATTAAAGCAGATCAAATAATTTTAAAGACTGCTCTCTATATGAGATCAACATGAGGAAGATAAAAAACATGTCATTGTTCCTTCATCACCTGCCTTATTACTATGGACCAAGCTACTTGCTACTTTTTTCCAATCCTTATGGGTACTAGTCCCATACCTACCTATGTTATATCTTTTGCCAAAGTTGATTACAATCTCTATTGTAATTAGTTACTCTTGAACTTGGGTTCCCCCAAGGATCCCTTCATTTGTGAAGTCAGTTTGTCCCTAGGCAGCTGTAGCACATTGGACAGATGCAATAAATACCCTGGGTTATTAGTGTATGTAAACTATACACTAATAATTTGGAGGGAAAATGCTCTCCCTGCCCAGATGGATTAGATCAGGGGATCCAAAGAAAGGCTGGACCTAAGAGGTCATTTTCTTTCCAAAGGTTCTGTTTTTATTTAAGCATTATACAGCACATCAAAATATTTTCTTCATTTAAAGCAGGACAGATTCTCTGTGGCAGGATCATTTTAGAGGTGGTAGTGTGTGTGTGTGTGTGTGTGTGTGTGTGTGTGTGTGTGTGTGAGGGAGAGAGAGAGAGAGAGAGAGAGAGAGAGAGAGAGAGAGATTGGTATATTTTAGGAACTTAGGAGAGAATTGCATTCTTCCTATTAGTTTGTGAGATAATGTGGCCAGAAATAGATATACGACTTTCTAGTAACTTGTTGCTGCTCAGTTTTGAGGCATTTCAGGAACTTTTGGGAAAAAAAACTTCTCACTGAGAAGAAATTTTTGTAAGTAAGAAAATTATTTTTCACATCACTTATTTTTTATACTATAAACTGTGAGTATTGAAGAGATGTAGCTGGTCTCAAAAACAGAAACACAGTAATCAAATCTGTTGAAATAAAGAAAAAAGGAAGAAAAGGAAGGAAGAAAGGAAAGAAAGAAGGAAAGAAGGAAGGAAGGAAGGAGGAAGGGAGGGAGGGAGAGAGGGAGGAAAGGAGGGAGGAACAAATGAATGAAAGAAAAAATAAAAATACTAATTACAATATGTTTCAGACAAAAAAATAGTCACTTTTAAGATACTATTATTATTTTGTATCACATGTACTTGACATGTACTCTTTGGTGAAAATCGTTTTACAGGGTCAACTTCACATGTGCATGGATTACATGTTGATCCTTGAAATCTAAGGAATGCATGACAGCCTCCTACCAAAAACTATCACCTCACTTTCTTGCAGTATACTTCTTAATATTTCACAATTCGAGATATTTTCTTTGAATGACCAAGCTTTCTGATTGAATAAATATGCACCTCTAAGAGAATTAAAACATGTAGTAATCTGTTAATTGCACAAAAAAATAGATTAACTAAAAATATATATTCTAGGCAATAAAGCTCAGGGAGAAAAAGGAAAGGGGGAAGAAGGAAAGGTAACTTTGAAAAGTAGGGAGTAACCCTACTCCCTAGGGAGTAGAAAAACAGAGAAGAATCCACAGTGGTAAGTGTGAAATCTCTAGGCTCCTAGATATAGGACTTACAGAAAGAGGGGATAGTCAGGTCCAGAAATAAGCCACCTGGAAGATACAGTTTGTACAGAGGTTATCTATATATGTGATTTTCCTAGAGATGAAGGAATATTCCATCTTTCACCTATTTATGGTTCTAGTTGACCTGGGTCAGAGCACCTTGCTTGTGAGTGGGCCTTTAACATTGGATCCTGAATTATATGACATCGCCATTTAACCCAAGCTGACCCAAACCATCTTAGCTGGCAGAGTATTGGCAGGGGTCCATTTCTCCAAGCTCAGAAGAAAAACTCCTCAGGGTTCTTGGTGGCTAATCTATTACAACACTCAAGCAAATCCTATCCCTATAACTAACTGCCGTCTCCTAATTGAAAATTATTTCAATTTAGAATGGAAAAAATAGCTGAAGTAGAGATGGGAAATATTAGTCAAACTATTGAATATTATTAGTTAGTGATTACTGAAAAACAGTTTCAAGGCATAATGGATAGAATACTGGCCCTAAAGTCAGGAAGACCTGAGTTCAAATCCAGTCTCAGACACTTACTAGTTATATGACTTTGGGCAAGTCCCTCATCTTAACTGCCTCAAGACAAAGAGAGGGGGAGGGGGGAATGAAGGAAAGAAGGGGAAGGAAGGAAAGAAAAAGGGAAGAAAGGAAGGAAGAAGGAAGTAGGAAGGAAGGAAGGAAGGAATTTGTGAACAGGTCCTACTAAAAAGAGGAAAATTTTCTGTCCTCTGTACAAATAAACACAAGTACAAAGAGACTGAAGAGAAATAACATAAAGAAAATAGAATTCTGTGGTCAGCAGAGATAAAAACTTATTGTAAAAATACAAAAACTCCTAGGGATTTTCTAAATGAAATCTAGCATCATATCTGACATATTCTTCTGAATTGCATGGCCACTGACTTCTTACCCTTGATGGTAGTAGAGTTAGATTTTGAGCTTCATAAATTTTGAGCTTATGTGAGCTCAGGGATATAGGGAACTTTCTCTTTTATTACTTGCTGCACCTCTCTTGAACTTCCTCTATTTGTTATTTCCTTTGAATGAAAGTTTTCTTATTCTAATAAGAACGCATAAAGAATGCAATGCATAAAGATTTGACACAGGAAGGAACAATTTTTCAGGCCTAAGAATTTAAATTACTGAGAGGAAAGGCCTGCTCTTGGAGGAAGAAGGAAGTTGAATGCTTTTCAGGAAAGAAATAATTGTTTAAGGTGGCACAGTGGGACTTCGGCATCAGAAGAAGGAATTTGTCAGAAAGAAAATCTCAGAGACAAGTTTCTACAAGGCCACAATTCTGAGTCAAGATGTCACTCTATATGGAATTTTTCCTACAAAACCTAAATAAAAGACAAAATGCCTCTCATGTATCCAAGAATCCAAGATTATCATACCATGCCTATGATAGGGTCTGCAATACTGGATTCTGCACTGTCATCATTCTGGGATAAAGAATCCCCCTGCAACAAACTCCAGGAGAAATTCCCCTCAGGGATCTTGGGGATATTTAAAGCAACCAAGCATAATCCCTTCCTTCAATCCTTAAGAAACCTAAAGCAGGGGCCCATGGAGGGAAACTGAATGCAGATGGAAAACATTTTTGTAGCTTCTAAAAAGGATAAACTAATTATTAGCAATATATAGATAGATAGATGGATAGATAGATAGATCAGATCCTGCTCAAAGTAAGTTAAAGTTTTTGTGGCTTAACCTGAGAATCACAGGGACAGAATGAGCTGACAGAGATGGTATCTACAAAGATACAAAGTTTCACTAGCAAAAGATGATGCTGGATTATGATGACTTCTCATTGCAATGCTTCATTGTGATGGAATAAATGAAATTAAGTTACAATACACATGGATCAGAACAGGGATCCTGAAATAGAAGGGGAAACCCATTAGGAATATGCAAATTGTCACTTCTAAGTAGGAAAAAGAGAGAATTTTAAATTCTCTCTTCAATATTCACAGCCTTTGCAGAAATAAACTCACAACTTATTTGCCCTACAGAAATGAAAATGCAAAGGTTAATATTTTCTCTGGGGCTATTTCTGTCTCTGAATGTGGCTTCCTTCAAGGTTCATAGAAATTATTTAAAATTCTGTTATCTTCAAAGATAACAGAAAAGGTACAGCAGGAGAGAAATGTCAATTATCCAATATTCCCCGCTCTTCTATAAAAGCAAAATAGATAGCAGTCTTCATGGTGTTGTTCTTGATGCATGCACATCCTCCACTTTCAAAAAACTCCCTTGCTACT
Organism: Sarcophilus harrisii; assembly: GCF_902635505.1. Classification (NCBI taxonomy): domain Eukaryota; kingdom Metazoa; phylum Chordata; class Mammalia; order Dasyuromorphia; family Dasyuridae; genus Sarcophilus; species Sarcophilus harrisii. The sequence continues at coordinate 85,556,891 of NC_045430.1, read as the reverse complement.
TTTTGTTAAATTATTATACAAGTTAAGTTATTAAAGGAAGGGGCCATTATCAGTTACTAGTAATTTATTGTAGATATTTTACCTAAAGAAGTAATAAAAAAGGGAGTTCAGTGCCAGGATGTAGTGGAAGTTCTAGATAAGGGGAAAGGAGAAAAAAAATTAGGAAGAAGGAAAAAACATTAGGAAACAGTTTGAAGAATGCAGAAGAGCCTCTTAAAACTCTGATGGCAAAATTTGTAACTAGAAATTTTCTTAAGTTAAATCTTCCCATGGATTCTTTGAAAGGTTTCATAGACAAATAGACCCATCCCCCCAAAAAAGAAGAGATCCAAGGAGTAGAAAAGAGAGCAAGCTTGTTCAATTCTTCAGGAACCAATAGACTATACTATCAATGGAATTTTCTTATTAAAAAAAAAAAACTGGAATGATTTACCATTTCCTTCCCTAGTGGATCCTTTTGTCAAGCAAACAGAGGTGACTTGCCTAGAATCACACAGCTAAGAAGAGTCTGAGGTTGGATTAAAACTCAACTATTTTGACTCTAGATTAAGAAAGTCTTCTATCCATTGAGTCACCAGCTGCCTCTAAGGTAAAAGAAAAGCATACAGAAAAGTTGGTTCACAGTCAAAATAATGTGGCAACAACAAAGGAGGGTTTGCAGATGGAGGTGGTGACAGTCTCACAGTTATCCAGAGAAGAGTGATTTCCTTCATTTCAAATACAGATTGTAACAAAGATGGCAACCACCTGAGTAGTTGTGGAGAGCTTATGAATTGTGGAGACATGCCTTCTGAGCAGAGGCTTACTTAGAATGAATGGGCTGTGGGCAATGGACCTCTTCCGTTGAATGTGCTAATCTAGGAGGATGTGAGTGGAACAGGTATGCTCTCTCTCTGGCTGTTGATACCTTCTTTCTAGGAAATGTTGCTTCCTCCTTATACAGTTATTGTTCCTATTCATCATTTTGTGGTCCTCCACCCATATATTACTCAATTGCTCCCCTCCTTTCTGAGTCCTATTAATATTTTCCCTCTCCTAAGATTTCTTCCATGCCAATTCCCTCCCCCCCTCCTCCCGCCCCAATCTACTTCCCAAAGCAGCTGATGATCTAACCTTCAATAGGAAGATTTCATCTTTCCTTTACATTAGTACCTGGGGTAAGACTCTCAAGCACTATCACCTTTTCATATAAGAACTTTGCACCAGATACCATATTAGCTCAGCTTCCAATTATAGATCTAGAGGACTGATTTTCTCTGCATATACTTGTTAGTCTTGGACAATAAGGCAGTGTATTAGTGAAGTATTTTTTTTTTGAGTAAACATAATCAAAAAGAGTGAAATAGAAATAGAAGGTTGCTGTTTCTTAGTTATGGAAGCAATGAGTATGGTGGCAAAATAATACATAATAGGCTCAGTCAAATGGGGATGTTTTTAAGTAGAAACTCAATATTCTTCAGCTCCTATGGCTACATGGAGCTAGAAAATAATGGGATGTGGAAAGAATGGTTCTTAGGGATAGTGGGCTCTAAGATTTTATACTCAAATTTCAAATTCAAATATTGTTCAAAACGACAGTCTTTATTGCTCCTTTTATTCCTCAAGCACAAAACACAATTAGTTCAAATTAAAATATTTAATAAAGATAGTACAATAAATGCATTTAGCATACACTATCATAGATGGTCACTTAGTTGATCTTACTTCACTTTTTGTTTTCTAGGTCACAAAGATTCAATGAAAGAAGTGTATCTGGCAATGAATATGGTGAGAAAACAAAAGGAATCATAACCTTTTTATATAACAAAAAGTAATGTAGATTGGGGAAGGAATGGGGTGGAGGCAAGGAACTGTAGGGGAGGAGAAAGAAAGATAGATTGGGTTTAAACGTCTTTTTAAAAAATATTATGCTTGTCAAATGATAAAATGCTTAAAGTCATTGAGGATAAAACAATGTTGACATGATTTTTTTTATTTAGCCAGTGGAAGAGAAAGGAGTGGCTTCTGAGCATTTATATCCAAATGATATTGCTGACATTTTATGATGACTTCCCATTTTCAATTTCTCTGCTTCCATCTTCCTCTGTCTCTGCTTCTCTCTTAGTCTCGGTCTCTCTGTCTCTTCATCTGTGACTCTGTCTCTGGATCTCTGACTCTGTCTCTCTCTATTTCTCTTGGTTATATGCATACAGATACATCAAAAGACAGAAGTCAGAAATGAGAAACCCCACAGTGATAACATTATTCATTCTTCGAGGATTAACAGATGACCCACAGATGCAGGTTCTACTTTTTATTTTTCTGCTTCTGACCTATATCCTGAGTGTAACTGGGAACTTGACCATAATCACCCTCACTCTGGTGGATCCCCACCTAAAAACTCCTATGTATTTTTTCCTTAGGAACTTTTCCTTCTTAGAACTATTATACACAACTGTCTGCATTCCCAAATACCTTTATAATTTATCAACTGGAGACTATACTGTGACTTATCATGGATGTTTCTCTCAATTATTTTTTGGTATCCTCCTTGGGGCCTCAGAATTTTTTCTTTTGGCAGCTATGTCTTATGACCGCTATGTAGCTATCTGCAAACCTCTTCACTATGCAACCATCATGAACAACAGAGTCTGTAACCACCTTATCCTGGGTTGTTGGGTATTTGGGTTGTTGTTCATCATTCCAATACTTGGTGTAGGTCTTGAGCTAGAATTCTGTAACTCCAAAATTATTGACCATTTTCTTTGTGATGTATCCCCATTGCTTGAGATCACATGCTCTGATACACAGTTGATGGAAAGAATGATTTTAACCTCAGCTTCACTGACCCTCATCATCACCTTAGTGTTAGTGATTTTATCTTATGTCTATATTGGCAGGACTATTCTGAGATTCCCCTCAGCTGAACAAAGGAAGAAAGCATTTTTCACTTGTTCCTCTCACATTATTGTTGTCTCCATAGCTTATGGTAGTTGCATCTTCATCTATATCAAACCTTCTGCAAAAGAAGGAGTGGCTTTGAATAAGGTTGTGGCACTACTTATAACCTCAGTAGCACCAGTAATGAATCCCTTTATCTATACCTTGAGGAATAAACAAGTGATACAAGCTTTTAGAGACACATTAAAAAGGACTATATTGATTTCAAAACTATAAGAGGCATGAACATTCAGCTGCAAAATTAGTAAAAGAAAATATGAATAGTTATGAATTCTGATGTGGGTCCTGTAACCCAATTTTATTCTATTACTAATGCCCCCCTTAGACACAGACCCAAATTTAACAACTCTTTTTCTCTCCTAACCAGAAATTCTCATTGGGATTAATGATTAATTGATGCTTTTGCCTCTACATTTCATCCCTTGTTCTAAGGATTTCACTTGCTTTCACCCTCCCCAATCACTCCTTAATTTCTATAAAATTCAATGAACATTTAATTTATTTAGAACAAAACATATATAATACATTATTAAAGAATTTTCCAGGCCCCTACTTAAAAGTCAATATACATTTATTCTTTATTAAATGCCAGGCCCTGTGCTAAGCATAAAAATGTTGATATGAAAAAAGGAAGCCATTCTCTGCTCCATAAGAACTTAAAATCTAATACACACAAAAGCTAAAAACTGGGAGAAAAAGAAAAACTACTCTACACGAGGATATGGCAGAGAAATAAGTCAGAAAAGTCCCAAATTAATGCAATCAGGTGAGAAATACGGGAATCCTTAAACTCAGATCTCTGCTAAGATTTGGAATTCTTGGCTCTGTCCTCTAATCAAAGGAAAAGGGTAGTAAAGAAGTAGGCTACCAAGGCTGATGAGATCTACAGAATGATTGTCTTCCTAATAATGAGCTTGGTGCACAGTGGAGATATCAGTCGGAGAATACTCAAGATAGTGTAGACAAGTGAGAAATTAGTTTTGCCTGGTGATCTGTGCTATAAATCATGAAAAACAAAATACTGAGATCTTTTATTTGAAAATTGAAATTATCTCTGTGTAAATTGTCATATGTAGAGTTAGGCTTAAAATCTTGGAAGGTAAGGTCAAAGCCTCAAAATAAAACATATCTTGAAGACTAAAAGTCTGAAGGGTACCCTGAAATAAGAAATCAGATATTATAACCTTTCACTTTTTTTTTTGTTTTTTTTCCCTTAGAGGCAACCTATGGATTTGTCTCTCTCCTTTAAAAATAGCTCTTTCTCCTTGCATTCTAAATCCATTCATTCCTAGCACCATATTTTACAATGAGACAAATTATTGGTCATATGCCTAAAAAGTAAAGTTATATAAATGCCATAATATTTTTAGTACCTATCCTCCAAAAAAAGAGCCTTTTTTAGCCTCTGGTAGCACATAAAGGGTGAGAGTAAAAAGCTTTTTTTTTTTCTCTTGTATTTTACACTTTCCTTCAATTCAGTAATAAGACTTATGAATGGCATTGATTTATATATTATTTCTTGTAATCACAGCATATTAACATGTTCAAGTCTATAAATATACCACCTTTTTTTTTCTTTCCTTTAAGATAAATAGTTGAGGGGAAAGTTAACTAGATTCCAAGAAATATATATATATATATATATATATATATATATATATATATATATATGTAACAGTTACAGTGATTATGCTAAGCTACAACCTGGGATACCTGGACTGGATATCCCATTTAGAGGAGAGTTAATATTTTATTTTTATACTTCTTTCTATCTCATTAAATGCTTTTGTTTTGAATTAACTATGTTATTTGTCTGACTAATAAAGGCAAACACAATGGTGGGGTTTCATTAGCTATTATGAGCTATGCTTTTCAGTGAGGGTACACCCACTGTGTAACACCAGCTGGTACCCCGTACTCACAAAATGGGTCCCAAGACCATGAGATTTGAGGTACTCTCTTGGATTGTTTACACTCAAAACCATAATTTCCTACCTTCTCCAATATATTTAATTTTATTCCTCAAATACAAAATACAATTAGTTCAAATTAAAAATATTTAATAAGATAGCACAATAATCAAGGTAATAATGAAATATTCCTTACATAAACTTGAGACACAAAAAAGATACATTATCCATGGGAAGAGTGGATATACACCTAAAGGAACAAACAGGAAGGAAACAAGTATGGCCATTGCATATGCAGCTAGGGAGAGGGTGATTCATGCCTCTAAAGACTGTTGTTCTTATTTAATAATACTATTACATAATGATATTATTACTGAACTTTCACCACTACATTTATAGTGTTGAAGAACAGAGTATTCTGCATTGTTCTGGCTTATTCAAGAAATTGTCTTTTATTATTTACAATTAACATAGGAAGAATATTCAAACACAGTTAACAGAGTCTTAGTATCATTATGATATCCACCTCCCTTCCCTCCCCCCAGGTTAAGCAAGAGATCAGTTTTAATTACTCTGTCTAGGCAAAATTAAGTATTAATGTCACAAAGTGAAACTGAAGAGAGGTAAAAAGGGAGGAAATCTATGGGTATATAATGATTAGAGTTAGTTATATTCAGTACCCAAATGGGACTTTTACAATATTCTTAGAAAAATATAATATTAACACAATTTATTCCATTAGTGGTTTTCCATTAATCTGCCTAGAAGAAATAAGATTTTCCATGGAAATGATGTTGCCCTTAACCATGATGTTATTTGACAGGAGCATAGGAGACACAATGTCAAGCTCTCTTGAAGTATAATTGGCAGTCCAAGCTAGAATCCTGATTGCCAGAATGTTTTTTTTTTTTTGGCAGAAACTAGAAAATGAGCAGATACCCATCAGTTGGGGAATGGTTGAATAAGTCATGATATATGAATGTAACAGAATATTATTGCTCTATAAGAGATGACAAGCATGATGATTTCAGAAAGGCCTGGAGAAACTTCCATGAACTGATGCTAAATGAAATGAGTAGAACCAAGACAACATTGCACACAGCAACAAGATTATGTGATGATAAACTGTGGCAGAATTGACTTTTTTCAACAATGAGATTATTGAGAACAGTTTCAAAAACTTGTGATAGAGAGAGCCATCTGCATCCAAAGAAAGGGCCATGGAGACTGAATGTGGATCACAACATAGTATTTTCACATTTTCTTGTTGTTTGCTTGGTTGGTTTTTTTTTTTCTTTCTCATTTTTTCCCTTTTCATATTTTTCTTGGACAACATGATAAATGTGGAAATATGTTTAGAAGAATTGCACATGTTTAGTCTATTTTGGATTACTTGCTGTCTAGGGGAGAAAGGGAAAGAGAGAGAGGAGAGGCAGGGAGGGAGGGAAAGAGAGAAAAATTTGGAGCACAAAATATTTCAAGAGTGAATGTTGAAAACTATCTTTGCATGTATTTTGAAAAATAAAAAGCTATCATTATAAAAATTAAAATCATTTGCCAGATGTGTCATTTCCATCATATTTTCTGCTGAGTGAATGTATTGACTTCCCTAGTGCATTGCTTCTGACAAACCTTCCTTTATTAAATTCAAAAGCAATTCTGGATGATTCTCAGTGGAATTTGTGATCACCATTGGCCAGTGCCCATATGATTAAAGGGCTTCACACTGATTCCTGTTTCATCTTATCTATTGTGTTAGCATCTTTTTTTATGGAAAAGTTGAGCTTTGCCATGCTCTTTTAGTCCACAGATTGATTTGAACTCATGTTCTCTGGCTTTTCCTAGCTTTTGTATAACTTTTTATTATTCAGTCATTTCAGTACTGTGGAATATCCAACTCTTATTGATCTCATTAAGGTTTTTTGGGAAATGATACTAGAGTGGTTTGTCACTTTCATCTCCAGCTCATTTTACAAGTGAGAAAACTGAGACAAACAAGTTTGCCCAGGATCACATAATCAACAAGTCTCTGAAGCTGGTTTATCAGGAAGATAAGTCCTCCTGACTGCAAGCCCTGAAATTTGCCTACTGCACCAACTAGCTGCTCTTCTAGCAGGCTTTAATATTCTAGGGCATAGACCAAAAAAAGCCTTCCCTAAATGGGAGAAGAAAAAAACATAGTCAGCGTTCCACTTTGCCTTATTTCTACAAGGTCTGGTGTGATTCTAACTATGGTTGTGCTATATTTAAATTATTTTATCAGATTTTTTCTGCTGTTTTTTTTTATCAATTCTCATAATATTTTCTTCTGGATCTGGAGTTTTAAGGAATTTGGTTATTATATTACTGTAGGTTTTTCTCATAGTATCATCTTACATTCCTTTATTTTATTTTTCAAAATGTTAAGGTAACCTTAATTTCATTCCACAAAATATACAGAAGATGCAAAGGGATCAGAGGAGGCCATAAAATGATTTTGAAAGACCCAAAAAGTTCAGTAGCTCTTCTCAGAAGGGAACTTAAGTTGATACACTGGTGGATCCCCAGTCTTTCCACTAGGTCCTTACACAATTCCACCCAAACTTATCCTGTAACCCCATAATTCTAGATCCTTCCCAAAACGCAAATACACTCTCAGGTAGCTGCACGAGCATTCTACTTCATAGTTGATCTGCTTTGTCTGCATAACTTACTGACTTTGCTTTTCAAATAAGACATTTTTCAGGAATTGAGAGTGATCCTCTTTCTCCAAAGAGATGGTATGCTTCAGAAAATTCCCTTCTCCCTAGCCATGAATTACCCTTTTGAACAAAGGGGGCGCTGTTAGTCTGTCTCTTCCATATCTTTGTACAGGACATTTTTAGTGCCCTGATTGTTGCCATCTCTTGGTTTGGACTCATTTACTCTCAGGCTGGCTACAAACACAGTGTAGTACTGTCTCAAGGGAGTCTTTTCCAGTTTGCATATGTGCTTCTTCTTTAAAATAAAGATTCGTTATGCTGCACATTGGTTTGACTTCTGAACAGGACATGGGTAAGAAGAATTATCAAAGTAAAAGTTATTCTCACTCTCCAGAGGAAGAATGAAGAATGGGAAACACATCCTATTCTTCACTAAGGATCTATTCTCAGTTCTAGACTCAGAGATATATGGCCAATTTCAGACTTTGGGCAGCCTGAGTACAAAAGCTAGAATCAGATACTCTGACTTTATTTATTTATTAAAACATAAATATAAAATAGGACAAACAAAAACAAAAATAAAACATTCCCATGCATAAAGCAGAACTTGAGAGGATTTAAAATATAAAGCAATAAATTTCCATTTCAAGAAAGCCTATGTAATAAATACTGCCCATTGTATTCAAAGCTATACATCTTTTCTTTGCTTCTTGTAGATTTTCTTTTGTTCTCTGCTGTGCACTTTTTTTATTCCATTCTTTTTCTTGTCTTTCCTCCCTCCGTTCTCCCAAGAAGGGTACAATTAAGCATGGATATATACACATACATAAGCACATATTTATGTATACATACATATACATAGATTTTTATAATCATACACAATATATACATTTGCATGCATCTATGTGACAACATACTATGTTTGTCTTCTGCTTCTCTAAAAATGGATAACATCTTCCTTCATAAGTCCAAGGTTTTCCATTTTATTTAAAACATATTTAGCATTTTATTTTGCTTAGTTGCATGTAAAAAAAATTACAAAAAAAAAAAACAAAAAAACATCAGGGCAGAGCCCAGAGGGCTAAGAGTAGACAGGTCTTTGAGCTCTTTCTGTCTTCCCTCATATTAACACCAGATCAAGATTCTAAATGGGTTTTGAAATCACAGAACCCACAAATGTTTATAGTGTAACAAATTTCCAACAAAAGGTATTTTGGAAGAACTTCAGGAAAGGTCTATCTTAATCAGGAAGTGGGGGAGGGAGGGTGGGTTTGCAAGCCAGCATAGGTGCAACACATCTCAGTTCAATGAAAAGAGACTCGGTGTGGAGAGACTTCCCCATGCTGGGGAAATCTAGTGGGAGGTTTGCAACCAAAATACAACAGTGTTGGCCACTCTGACTTGCTTTAAAAGCCAGTGGATAAGCAGATCACTGTGATTCCTCCAACACAACTACAAAAGGCAAAAAACTTGGCCACACTTACCCAGCACAGGAAGGAAGACAGCAGCACCAGCTCTAGTGCAGAAAATGTTATTGCTTCTAGAGGAAGCTTGGGAAAGTCTCCCCTTTAACTAAGAGCAAATCTTAACCTTTAAAAATGGGGGGGGGGGTAAGCAAAAAAAAGCTCTGATCAAAGACAACTTCCATGGAGACAGAGAAGAACAGACCTCAAACCCTGAAGACACAAAAGGCAAAACATCTCCAAATGAAGCCTCAAAGAGTGCTATAAATTCATCTCCATCTAGCAAGGATCTCTTGGAAGAATTCAAAAAGGATCTTAAAAGAGAATTAGAAGAAAAATAGGGAAAGGAAATGAGATCACTGGGAAAGGAAACACAGAAATTATCTAAAGAAAATCAATCCTTAAAGAATAGTTTTGGTGAAATGAAAATCAACTTCTTGAAAAACAGAATTTTTGGAAATGGAAAAAAGTCTAATAAACAAAACAACTCTTTTAAAAGTTCAATTGGTTTCAAGGGAATTAATGAAAAAAAAAAATCAAATGAAGGTGGCTTAGCTGTACCAGATCTAAAATTATATTATAGAGCAGAAGTTACCAGAACCATTTGGTATTGGCTAAGGAATAGATTAGTTGATCAGTGGAATAGGTTAGGTTCAAAGGACAAAATAGTCAACAAGTATAGCAACCTAGTGTTTGACAAACCCAAAGATCCCAGCTTTGGGGATAAGAACTTACTGTTTGACAAAAATTGCTGGGAAAATTGGAAACTAATATGGCAGAAACTAGGCATTGATCCACACTCAACACCGTACAACAAGATAAGGTCAAAATGGGTTCATGACCTAGGCATAAAGAATGAGATTATAAATAAATTAGAGGAACACAGGATAGTTTATCTCTCAGACCTGTGGAAGAGGAAGGAATTTATGATCAAAGGCAGAACTAGAGATCATTACTGATCACAAAATAGAAAATTTCGATTATACCAAACTGAAAAGTTTTTGTACAAACAAAACTAATGCAGACAAGATTAGAAGGGAAGCAATAAACTGGGAAAATATTTTTACAGTCAAAGGTTCTGATAAAGGCCTCATTTCCAAAATATATAGAGAATTAACTCTAATTTATAAGAAATCAAACCATTCGGTCAAAGGATATGAACAGACAATTCTCAGATGAAGAAATTGAAACTATTTCTAGTCATATGAAAAGATGATCCAAGTCATTATTAATCAGAGAAATGCAAATTAAGACAACTCTGAGATACCACTATACACCTGTCAGACTGGCTAGAATGACAGGGAAAGATAATGCGGAATGTTGGAGGGGATGTGGGAAAACAGGGACCCTAATACATTGTTGGTGGAACTGTGAATACATTCAACCATTCTGGGGAGCAATTTGGAACTATGCTCAAAAAGTTATCAAACTGTGCATACCCTTTGATCCAGCAGTGTTACTACTGGGCTTATATCCCAAAGAGATTATAAAGAAGGGAAAGGGACCTGTATGTGCACGAATGTTTGTGGCAGCCCTCTTTGTAGTGGCCAGAAACTGGAAACTGAGTGGATACCCATCGATTAGAGAATGACTGAATAAATTGTGATATATGAATATTATGGAATATTATTGTTCTGTAAGAAATGACCAACCGGATGATTTCAGAAAGGCCTGGAGAGAATTACACGAATTGATGATGAGTGAAATGAGCAGGACCAGGAGATCATTATATACTTCAACAACAATAGTATATGATGATCGATTCTGATGGACCTGGCCATCCTCAGCAATGAGATGAACCAAATCAGTTTCAATGAAGCAGTAATGAACTGAACCAACTACACCCAGTGAAAGAATTCTGGGAGATGACTGAAAACCATTACATTGAATTCCCAATCCCTATATTTATGCCCACCTGCATTTTGGATTTCCTTCACAGGCTAATTGTACAGTATTTCACGCTGGTGTTTTTTCTTCTTTAAATAATAATATAATAATAAGATCCAAAATCACAGCCAACTGATAAAGGTTCAGATCTTTTATTTTGTCCTTCAATATAGCCCAGTTAGCTCAGTCCTATCTCTCTGCTTGGTTCCAAGAGATCTTGCAACTTTGTCCTTGGCTTCTGCCTCTGCTTTCTTCAGCCTCCAGCCAGCACCAAGTTGGAAGATGCAATTAATCTCTTGCCTCGAACATAGGGCTTGTGGGCTTCCTCCCAGAGTGCTCCTCTCTAACCCCAGTCAATGTTCCCAAGAAAACTCTCCCAAACTCTAAGAGCTTCCTGTATATATATGATCTCCCAAAGTTTAACTCATCCTTCTGGAGAGAGAGGGATTCTGGGTTATCTTCCAGAGTACTCTCTGGCCCTAAGGGAGGTTTGAATTTGGATATCTCATACTAAGCCATACTAAGCCCTGAAATCTCCCAAACGTGTGAACTCCATTGAGTACTTAGATACTTATGAGCTCTCTAAAGGTGTGAACACAAGTATCATTTCTATCAGTTGTACTTAGTACCTTGTTTCAAGTTCTGGCCCAAAATATCTCCTTCTAAGATCAAATCATTCATATTGAACCATGCTAAATTAGATTATTATTGTCTCTATCAACTCTAATGGCTTAACACTTTGTAAAGATTCCAACAATTTCAGAGTCCAATTCTTTTTGTACAGCAAAATAACAGTTTGGTCATGTATACTTATTGTGTATCTAATTTACATTTTACTATATTTAACATCTACTGCTCATCCTACCATCTGGGGAAGGGGGTGGGAGGAAGGAGGGCAAAAATTGGAATAAGAGGTTTGGCAATTGTCAATGCTGTAAAGTTACCCATACATATAACCTATAAATAAAAGGCTATTTAAAAAATAATAATAATAATAATAAAATTTTTAAAAGTTCAATTGTCCAAATACAAAAGGAAATTTAAAAAGCTAACTGAAGAAAATAAAATTCACAAAAAAAATTAGAATTGAACAAATGGAAGCAAATGATTCAATGAGACATCAAGAAACAATCAAACAAAACCCAAAAAATAAAAGATAAGAAAATGTAAAATGCCTCATCAGAAAAACAACTGACCTGGAAAATAGATCCAGGAGAGACAATCTAAGAATTTTGGACTCCCTGAAATCTATGTTGAAAAAAAAAGCCTATACAATATATTCCAAGAAATCATCAAGGAAAACTGCCCTGAAGTACTAGAACCAGAAGGCAAAATAGTCATTGAAAGAATCTATTGATCACCTCTTGAAAGAGATCCAAAAATGAAAACTCCAAGGAATATTGTACCTTAATTCCAGAATCAGCAGATCAAGGAAAAAATACTGGAAGCATCCAGAAAGAAACAATTCAAATATCTAGAAGGTACAATCAGGATTACCCAGGACCTAGAAACTTCCATTTTAAAAGATTGAAGGACCTGGAATGTGATATTTTGGAGGACAAAGGAACTTGGACTGGAACACTATCCAACAACTATCCAACAAAATTAAACAATGAAATTAAATAATAAAGTAAAAAGGGGAAAAAACTATGTTCTTTAAAGGTTAAAATATTTACATACCTATATGGGATGAGGACATGTTTAACTCTTGAGAACTGTATATTTGTTAAGGATATGTTTAGAGGGTATAGGTATAATTTGACTTCACTGTGATGAGATAAAAAAGGAAGCTATGGAAACAGCTGGGTGGTGCAGTGGATAGAGCACCAACCCTGAAGTCAGGAGGACCTGAGTTCAGATCTGGTCTCAGACACTTAACACTTCCTATCAGTGTGACCCTGGGCAAGTCATTTAACTCCAATTGCCTCAGAAAAAATAAAGAAGCTATAGGTAGGAAATGGATTATATTGGAAGAAGAGGGAAAGGGAGGTAAAAAGAAGTAAATTACATCACATGAAGAATTAAAACAGATCTATTACAATTGAGAGAAAGAAGGAAAGGGGATTAATCTCATCAAATTTGGCTCAAGAGAAAATATTAGACATATTTAGTTTAATATAGAAACTTGTCTCATATAGAGAACTAGGAGAGAAAGGGAAAAGGAAAGGAGGTAATAGAAGAGAGAATAGAAGAAGGGGAGAGACATAAAAAGGAGCAAGGTCTGTAAAAGGAAAAGGCAGATGAAGGAGGTGGTGATCAGAAGCAAAACACAGGTGAGGGGGGAAAAGGGGAAAGAGAAAAATATAACTTGGGAAATAGAGTATAGCAGGAAATACAGAGTAATTTATCTCTGAATGTGAATGAGATGAACTTTCCTATAAAATAGAAGTGGATAGCAGACTGGATTAAAAGCCAGAATCCTACAATATGTTTTTACAAGAAACCATTTAAAGCAGAGTGACACATAGAGAGTAAAGGTAAACAGCTTATGCAGAAGCTATTATGCTTCATCTGAAGTAAAAAAAAAAAAAAAAAAGAAAAGAAAAAAAGAAAAAAGAAAAAAAGGAGCAGTGGTGATCCTGATCTCAGATCAAGCAAAAGCAAAAACAAATCTAATAAATAAAATAAGGAAGAAAACTACATCTTGCTAAAGGGTACCATAGATAATGAAGTCATATCAGTACTAAATATATGTATACCAAATGGTTTAGCATTCAGGTTCCTAGAGGAGAAGTTAAAAGAGCAGCAAGAAGAAATAGAAAGCAAAACCATACTAGTGGGAATCTTAAGCTTGCTCCATCAGAACTAAATAAATTCAAAGCTGAAAGTAAATAAGAAAAAAGTTAAGGAGGTAAATAGAATTTTAGAAAAGTTAGGTAAGATAGAACTTTGAAGAAAATTAAATGAAGACCGAAAGGAGTACAGTTTATTTTTCCTCAGGAGTTTATAGAACCTATACAAAATTGACCGTATATTTGGCCAAAAAACCTCAAAATCAAATACAGAAAGGGACAAATAGTAAATGCATCTTTTTCAGATGATGATGCAATAACAATCACATGTAATAAAGAGCCAGGGGAAAATAGATCAAAAATTAATTGGAAATGATATAATCTAATCCTAAAGAATGAATGGGTGAACCAACAAATCATAGACAATTTCAACAATTTCATTCAAGACAATGGCAATAATGAAGTAAAATGCCAAAATTTATGGGATACAGTCAAAGCAGTCCTTAGGAGAAGTATTATATTTCTAGATACTTACTTGCATAAAGTAGAGAAATAGAAAATCAATGAATTGGACATACAACTAAAAAAGCTTGAAAAAGAACAAATTAAAAATCTCCAATTAAATAGGAAATTTGAAATTCTGAAAATAAAAGAAGAGATTAATAAAATCGGAAAAAGATAACTATTATGAAAAAACAACAAAATAAATAGACAGTTAATTTGATTAGAAAAAGAAAAGAAAAAATTCAAATTGTTAGTACCAAAAATGAAAATGGTGAATTTTCCCCCAATGAAGAGGAAATTAGAACAATAGAGCTATTTTGCCCAACTATATACCAATGAACCTGATATGTAAGTGAAATGGATGAATAATTACAAAAATATAGATTGCCCAGATTAACAAGGGGGGAAACAAATTAATTAAATATTCACATTTTAGAGAAGGAACTCAAACAAGCTATTAATCAATTCCTTAAAAAGAAATCTCTAGGGGCAGATAGATTTACATGTGAATTCCACCAAATACTTAAAGAACAATTAATTCCAGTACTATGCAAACTATTTGGAAAAATAGGGAAAGAAGGAGTCCTAGCAAATTCCTTTTATGATACAGATATGGTCTGATACTTAAACCAAGTCAGGCTAAAACAGAAAGAAAATTATAGACCAATTTCCCTAATAAATATTGATGCAAATCACTGAGATAAAATATTGGCCAAAAAAGATTACAGCAAATTATCATCAGGATAATACACACCATGACCAAGTAGGATTTATATCAGGAAGACAGAACTGGTTCAATATTAGGAAAACTGTTAGCATAATTCACTATATTAATAACCAAATTAACAGAGATCATCATTATCTCAATAGATGCAGAAAATGAATATCGCAAAATCCAATGCTCATTTCTGTTAAACACACTACAGATTACAGAAATAAATGGCATTCTTCATAAAATGATCAGTAGCATCTATTTAAAACCCTCAGCAAGCATCATATATAATGGGAATAAACTAGAACCAATCCCAGTAAAATCAAGGGTAAAACAAGGTTGCCCACTATCATGATAACAATTCAATATTGTATTAGAAATATTACCTTTGACCATAAGAGAAGAAAAAGAGATTAAAGGAATTAGATTAGGTAATGAGGAAAGCAAATTATCATTCTTTGCAGATGATGTAAGGATATACTTAGAAAATCCTAGAGAATCAACTAAAACACTATTAGAAACAATGCACTACTTGAGAAAAGTTGAAGGATACAAAATAAATCCACAGAAATTATCAGCATTTCTATATGTTACCAACAAAATACAACAACAAGAAATATGAAGAGAAATTCCATTTAAAATAATTGTAGATAATGTAAAATATTTGGGAGTCTACCTGCCAAGGAATTTTCCACACAAATAAAGTCAGGCATAATTAAGTGGAAGAATATCAAGTGCTTATGTTTAGGCCAAGCTAATATTCAGTGCCATACCAATCAAACTCTAAAGACATTATTTCACAAGGCTAAAAAAAAATAATAACAAAGTTGATCTGGAAGAACAAAAGGTCAAGAATTTCAAGGGAATTAGTGGGAAAAAAATGGTAGTGAATGTAGCGTATCTGTACCAGACCTAGAACTATATTATAAAACAGTGATCATCAAAACCATTTGGTACTAAGAAACAGAATAGTTGATCTGTGGAATAGGTTAGATTCACAAGACACAATAGTCAATGACTATGGTAATCTAATGTTCAATCAACCCCAAAATTTCAGCATCTAGGATAAGAATTCAGTATTTGACAAAAATTGCTGGGAAAAATGTAAATTAGTATGGCAGAAACTAGGTTTTAACCCACATCTATACCACAATAAGGTCAAAATGGGTTCATGATTTAGACATAGAGTGATGTTATAAGCAAATTAGAAGAACAAAGAAAAGTCTACGTTTCAGATCTGTGGAGAAGGAAGGAATTTGTGGTCAAAGAAGAACTAGAGTACGTTATAGAATGCAAAATGGATAATTTTGATTATATTAAGTTTAAAAGGTTGTATACAAACAAAACCAATGCAGACAAGATTAGAAGGGAAGCAGAAAACTGAGGGCAAATATTTTACATCCAAGTGTTCTGAAAAAGGCCTCACTTCTAAAATATATAGAGAATTGATTCAAATTTATAAGAATATAAGCCATTCTCCAATTCATAAATGGTCAAAGGACAGGAACAATTTTTAGATGAAGAAATTAAAACCATTTCTAGTCATATGATATTGATCAGAGAAATGAAAATTAAGACCACTCAGTTACTACAGCACACCTCTCAGATTGGCTAAAATAACAGAAAAAAATAATGATGAATGTTGGAGGGGATGTGGGAAAATGGGGACACTAATACATTATTGGTGAAATTGTGAACTGATCAAACCATTCTAGAAAGCAATATGAAACTATGTCTAAATGACTAGCAAACTTTGCAAATCCTTTGGTTCAGCAGTTACTCTACTGACCCTGTATCCCAAAGAGATCATCAAAAAGGGAAAAAAGACCCATATGTGCAAAAATCTTTGTAGCAGCCCTTTTGTCAGGAAACCGGAAAATTAGTGGATACCATCAGTTGGAGAATGACTGAATAAGTTATACTATATGAATGTTAATGGAATATTATTGTTATACAATAAATGATCAGCAGGATGATTTTAGAGAGGTCTCGAAAGACTTGAACTGATGCTAAGTGAAGGGAGGAGAATCAGAAGAACATTGTACAAAGCAACAGCAAGATGATGCAATGATCAATTCTGATGTACGTGGCTCTTTTCAAAAGTGAGGTGATTCTGGTCAGTTCCAACTGTCTTGTGATGGAGAGAGCCATCACTGAAAGAGAACTGTGAGCACTGACAGTGCATTACAAGATGGTATTTTCACTTTTTTGTTGTTGTTTGCTTGCTTTTTGTTTTCTTTCTCAATATTTGATATTGATCTGACTTAACTTGTGCAGCATGATAATTGTTGAAATTGTTGAAATATGTATAGAAAAATTGCACATGTTTAACATTTATTGAATTATTTACCTCTAGAGGATAGGTTGGTAGGGGAAGGAGAGAGAAAAAAAAATTGGAACACAAGGTTTTGCAAGGGTGAATGTTGGAAAATTATCTATGTATATGTTTTGAAAATTTTAAAAAGTTTTAATTAAATTAATAAATGCATGAATCTGAAGCATTTTTCTCATCAGACCATTAGAAAAATAATCAAGGTAAAGAGCTTTACTTCATTCTTCTACTAATGCTGTTTATCTGGCCTTCCCTCTTTCTAGTATCTACACTTTCCACAAGATGTGCAATCTTGTTATCATTTTGCCCCATGGAAAAGGGTCACAAGAAGTTGTTTGCAGTTTTGAAGTGCTTGCTAACAGAGTAGACCTCATAGATCAAGTCCTCCATGGAGATAATTTCATATTTACCTAGAGATTTTGGAATAAGGGCTTATAATTAATTCTCTGTTTCTTGATCTTGTCATAACTATGTTTTTAAAAAATGACTTCAGGATTGTTTAACCTTATAAAATTTGTGGTTCCACAATTCTTAGCATGTTCACTGAAGTCTTTTTAGATTTAACAAAAGTACCATTAAAGATCTGGAGAAGACATAAAAAGCTGCAATACTATTTGGATATTTGAGCTAATATCATTAATACCTCTGATATTGATCACAAAAGCTAATGGGATCAGCAGATACAAAGAATTTGCCAGCTTTGCATGCCATTTTAACAAGCTGGATTTCACTTTTATGTATCTCCTTATGATATGCTTTATTTTTTTCTTCATAATGTTTCTCTATATTTCACAGAACTTTTTTATAGCTGGTTTCTTCTCCAGGCATTTGGCTTTCAGTATTGCAAAAAAACTTTTACTTTTTCAGAAGAGGTTCTGGAATGAATGGTAGCTTCTTCTTTTCTTCTACATCCACCATGATTCTAGACATAAAAGAAGCAAAAGCAATTTTTAACATTGGTTTGTAAAACTTTGCATTCCATGAAGTTTGGTAAAATTTACTAGTAAATTTATCTGCTCCTGGAGATTTTTTTCTATGGGGATTTGCTGATGGCTTGATCAATTTGTTTTTCAAAAATGGAGTTATTATCTTATCAAATTCCTTTGATGACATCTAAACCAGGAAGGATCAATCCAGAGAAAGAAAAATTATAGACCAATTTCCCTAGTGAATATTGATGCAAAAATCTTAAATAAAATATTAACAAAGACATTACAGCCTCTTAGCACCAGGATAATACACTATGAACAAACAGGATTTATACCAAGAATGCAGGGCTGGTTCAATAACAAGAAAACTATTAGCATAATTAACTCTATCAATAACCAAACCCACAGAAGCCATATGATTGTATCAATAGATGCAGAAAATGCATTTGAAAAAATACAACACCCGTTCCTATACAAACACTAGAAAGCATAAGAATAAATGAACTTTTCCTTGAAATGATAAACAGCATCTACCTAAAACTATCAGCAAGCATCATATATAATGGGGAAAAAAAACAAGAAGTATTCCCATTAAGATCAGGGGTGAAGCAAGTTTGTGCACTACCATCATTGCCATTCAATATTGTAGTAGAGATGTTAGCTTCAGCAATAAGGAAAGAAAAAGAAGTTGAGAGAATTAGAGTAGGTATTGAGGAAACAAATTTATCACTTTTTGCAGATAGTATCATAGTATACTTAGAGAATTCTTGAGAATAAACTGAAAAACCAGGAGACACAATTAACAACTTTAGCAAAGTTTCAGGTTTTAAAATGAATTCACATGAATCATTTACATTTCTATCTGTTACCAACAAAGTTCAGCAGCAATATAGATAATAATAGATTATACAAAATATCTGGGGATCTACCTGCCAAGTCAAAGCCAGGTATGATATGAACACAATTACAAAGCACTTTTCATACCAAAAAAAGTTAAATCTAAACAATTGGAAGAATATCAAGTGCTCATGGATAGGCAGAGCTAATAAAATGTTAAATAACAATTCTACCTAAATTAATCTAGTTATACAATGCCATAACCAATCAAATCCCCAAGAAATTACTTTATAGAGCTAGAAAAAAATTATAGCAAAATTCATTTGAAAAAACCAAAGGTCAAAAATGTCAAGGGAATTAATGGAAAAAATGCAAGTGAAGGTGGACTAAATGTAAAACTATTTTAGCAATACCAGATCTAAAACTATTTTATAAAGCAGTGGTCATCAAAACTATTTGTACTGGCTAAGAAATAAGAGTAGAAAATCTTTTTTTTATGCAAGGAAATGTTTATTTTTTTTTAATTTAATAGCCTTTTATTTACAGGTTATATGTATGGGTAACTTTGCAGCATTAACAATTGCCAAACCTCTTGTTCCAATTTTTTACCTCTTACCCTCCACCCCCTCCCCCAGATGGCAGGATGACCAGTAGATGTTAAATATATTAAAATATAAATTAGATACACAATAAGTATACATGACCAAACCATTATTTTGCTGTACAAAAAGAATCAGACTCTGAAATATTGTACAATTAGCTTGTGAAGGAAATCAAAAATGTAGGTGGGCATAAATATAGGGATTGGGAATTCAATGTAATGGTTTTTAGTCATCTCCCAGAGTTCTTTCTCTGGGTGTAGCTGGTTCAGTTCATTACTGCTCCATTGGAAAGGATTTGGTTGATCTCATTGCTGAGGATGGCCAGGTCCATCAGAACTGGTCATCATATAGTATTGTTGTTGAAGTATATAATGATCTCCTGGTCCTGCTCATTTCAAGAGTGGAAAATCTTAATTAAAATATTAACAAAGATATTACAGCCACTTGGCACCAAGATAATACACTATGAACAAACATAATTTATAACAAGAAGGCAGGGCTATTTCAATATCAGGAAAACTATTAGCATAATTAACTAAAACAATAATTATTTGAATAGATTAGGTTCACAAGATTCAATAGTTAATGACTACAGTAATCTTGTATTTAATGAACTACAGACTCCAGTTTCTGGGATAAGAACTCACTATTTCACAAAAAAATTGCTGGAGAAATTGGAAAGTAGTATGGCACAAACTAGGAACTGTACAACATCTAACACACTATACCAATGGGATCATGATTTAGATATAAAGGGTGCTACTATATGCAAATTAAGAAAACAAGAGATAATCTCTCTCTCAGATTTGTGCAGAAAAAAAGAATTTATTTCCAAAAAAAAGAACTAGAGGACATTACAGAATATAAAGTAGATAATTTTGATGATATTAAATTAAAACATTTTTGCACACACAAAACCAAGACCAGAATGGAAGCAGAAAACTGAGGAGAAATTTTTTATCCAAGAGTGCTGACAAAGACCTTGTTTCTAAACTAGAGAATTGACTCAAATTTTTAAGAATACAAGTCATTCTCCAATTGATAAATGGCCAAAGGATAAGAATAGACAATTTTCAAATGAAGAAATTAAAGCCATCTATAGTCAAAAAAAATGCTCTAAATTGAAAAGTAAAATGCAACTCAAGACGACCCTGAGATATTACTTCACATCTCTCAGATTGACTGAGATGACAGGAAAATATTATGACAGATATTGGAGAGAATACTAATGAATTTTTGGTGGAATTGTAAATTGATCTAACTATTCTGCAGAGCAATTGAAAACTATGCTCCAAGTACTATAAAACTGCATACCCTTTGATCTAGCAGTGTCACTACAAAGTCTATATCCCAAGGACACTATAAATGAGAGGAAAGGACCCGCACATGCAAACATGTTTGTAGCAACTCTTTTTGTAGTGATAAGGACCTGGAAATTGAACAGATTCCCATAAAATGGAGAACCTATGGATGTTTGCTAAATAAATGCAATGGAATGCTATGGTTCGATAACAAATCATGAGCAGGCTGATTTCAGAAAAGCCTGGAAATGCTTACATGAACAGATACTGAGTGAAGTGAAGTGAGTAAAGTGAACTAAGAGAATATTGTTTACAATGAAAGCAAGATTATGTGATGATCAACTATGATGAACTTGGCTCTTCTCAGCAATGCTGACAGTCCCAGTAGGCTTGGGTTGGAAAATGTCATCCAAATCCAGAGAAAGAACTTTGGAAACTGAATGTGAATTGAATCCTATAGTATTTTCACCATTTTTTGCTTGTTTGCTTGCTTTTTCTTTCTTGTATTTTTTTTTCCTCTTTTGCAAAATATGACAAATATAGAAATATGTTTTAAAAGAATTGCACTTATTTAACCTGTATCAGATTGCTTGCTGTCTTGAGGAGGGGGTTGATAAGGAATGGAAAGAGAAAAAAATTGGAACACATTTTACAAAATGAATGTTAAAAATCTTACAAAAATTAATGTTAAAAACTAACTTTACATGTATTGAGGAAAAAAAAACTCTGAGTTCCAAATTCTTGCTCCTCCTCACTCTCCAATCTCCCCTATGAGAATGCAAGCAATTCAATATAAGTTATATATGTGTACTTATAAAAAAATTTACATAATAGTCATATCATGGAAGAAAACATGTTGTGGAAAAAAATTAAAACCCCTCAAAAAATTTAAAAGTATGCTACAATCTCCATTCAGGGACCATCTTTTTCTGCATATGGACAACATTTTTCATCATAATTTCTTTAGAGTTGTTGTGGATCATTGGATTATTGGGAATAGTTATGTCATTAACAGCTGATCATCTCATAATATTGCTATCACTTTGTATACAATACATTTCACTTTGCATCAGTTCATGGAAATTTTTCCAGGGTTTTCTGAAAGCATCCTGCTCATTATTTCTTATAACACAACTGTATTTCATCATAATTAAATACAACAATTTAGTCAGGCATTCCCTCCTTCAATTTGCAATTCTTTGTAACCAGAAAATAGGTGCAATAAAGTTTTTTGTACATATAGGTCCTTTTGATTTTTTGTTTTTGTTTTTGTTTTTTCTTTTGGGATACAGACCCAGTAGTGGTATAGCTAAATATGGTTTTAGAGCTCTTTGGGCATAGTTCCAAATTGGTTGAATCAGTTCACAACTTCACCAACAGTGTGTTAAAGTCTAATTTTTCCCTCATGTCCTCCAACGTTTCTCATTTCCCTTTTCTGTCCTATTAGTCAATCATCTAATAAGTAAGTGCTAGTACTTCAGAATTGTTTTAATTTGCATTTCTTCAGTCAATAACGAGTTAGAGGATTTATTCATATGGCTACAGATGAGTATGAGTACTTCATCTGAAAACTGTTCTTTTTTTATCATTTATGAATTGGGGATTAGCTTTATTTTTATGATTTAATTCAGTTCACTATATGTTTGAGAAATGAGGCTTATATTCAAAAAACTTTTTAAAATTTTTTTTCACACTCATTTTTGGTTACTTAATTTCCCCATTGTTTATTCCATTCTTTCCCCAAAGGTCTTTTGTTTCAAATTATCCCTTGCTCCATTTTGTGCTCTTTTTGTCACCTCCTCATACATTTCCCCTCCTAAATTATAGGATAAGATTTATTTCTATGCTAAATTGAATGCATATGTTACTCTTCTTTGAGCCAATCCAAGTGAGAGTACAATTCACTTGCTCTCTTTTACCTTCCCCTTTTGCCCTCCACTATAAAAGTTTTTCTTTCCCTTTTTATATGTGATTATTTACCTCATTCTTCCTTTACCTTTCTCTCAGGATATTCCTTTCTTTCCCCTTTAATTTTATCTTTTTAACTATCATCTCTACATTTTTAATTAATACCTCTGCCCTCTATCTATATATACTCTTTTAACTGCCCTAAAAATGTATTCCCTTCCTTATTTATCTGGTTATGCTTCTCTAGAGTTGGGATTTGAAAATCAAATCTATTCAGCTCTGATTTTTTCATCAAGAATGTTTGAAAATGCTTTATCTCTTTGAATATCCCCTTTTCAAATATTGAAGGATTTGCTGGGTGTTTGATAATCACAACTCCTTTATCCTCCAAAATATCATATTCCAAACTCTTCAAATATGTTTAAATATCCTATTTAATATAGAAGCTACTAAAACTTTTTTTATTATCCTCATATGACTTTATAATACTTGAATTGTTTCTCTCTATTTGCAGTAATTCTCCTTGACTTGAAAGCTCTGGAACTTGTCTATAATATTCCTGTAAGTTTTTATCTTCCAATCTCTTTCAGGAGGTAATTAGTGAATTCATTCCAATTCTATTTTGCTCTCTCCTTCCAGAATATCAGGGCAGTTTTCATTGAAAGATAATGTTTAGACTCTTCTTTCTATTGTTGTTGTTCATGGCTTTCAGGAAGTTCAATGATTTTTAATTCTCGCTTGGATTTTTTTCCAGGTCACTTGGTTTTTTATTTGTTTGAATGAGCTATTTCACATTATCTTCTATTTTTTCATTCTTTTGGTTTTATTTTATTGCAAATTGATTTCTAATAAAGTCATTAGATACTTCCGGCCAAGATGGCAAAGAGGACACACACACATTTATGTAAGCTCTGTCTTTGCCCTCAGAATACTTTATTTCATAACAAGGTCTTGGAATTACTGCTTGACTGAAAAAAAAAACACAAATAATTACCAACAGAATATATCCTTGAAATTCACCAGAAAAGGTCTGTTTTTGCTTGTAGGTGGGGATGGTTAGATCAGGCACAGACTGAAGGCAGTCAATAGAAGCACAGCAGACAGCAAGAGTATGGAGGGCAGTTCATGTTAAGCAGACCTGAAGGGGGTGGAGTGTCATCTCAGTCGTTTCTGTGGGGAGAACTTTGCCACAATGTGACTACTTTGCCCTGACAGCAAGCAGTAGATCAGCAGAGAAACTATAAACACAGGGGATAAAACTATAACCCCGAAAAGCCCCTGAAAGGGGCTCTTGGGACCTGGCCACACACACCTGGAGTGTCTCAGCACCCTCTCAGAGTCTCAGAGTGCATACACAGCGCAGCCATTGCTCTCCTGCTAGTGCCTCACTGCTGTCCCCTGCATTCTGTGGAGGAAGCCCCATAATATCATCCGGCCCCACCTCCCACCCCAAAAAGCAGACTGCATTTGTTTTTCTTGTTACTTTGTTTTCTTTGATTATTCTTTGACAAAATGAGCAAAAAATTTAAATGGGATCTAACTATTGATAGCTTCTATATGGATAGAGAACGGACTTTAAACCCTGAGGACACTAAAAATAGACTGTCTCCAGATGAATCCCCAAAGGGGGGATATGATCTGGTCCTCAACACACAAGACTCTCATAGAAGAAATTTAAAAGGTTCTCACAAGAGAGCTAGAAGAAAATTGGGAAAAGGAAAGGGAGGCTTGGCAAGAGAGTCTGGATACAACCCACTCATTTGAAAATAGAGTGGATAAAGAAATCAAATCCTTGAAAAACAGAATTGGTGAATTGGAAAAGGTAAACAACTCCAAGGAAAACAGAATCAGTGAATTGGAAAAAGAAAATAGCTCTCTAAAAAAGAAAATTGGCAAAGTGGAAAAAAATTCCATAGAGCAAAACAACTCACTTAAAAACTCAATTGGACAATTAGAAAAACATATTAAAAAGTAAGTGAAAAAAATAAATCATTAAAAATCAGAATTGAACAAATGGAATTGAATAACTAGAGGAGACACCAAGAATCAGTCAAGCAAAACCAAAAAAAAAAAAAACCAAAAAAAAGAAAGAAAGAAAGAAAAGAAAGAAAGAAAGAATGGAAAAAAATGTCAAAGACCTTCTTGGGAAAACAACAGACCTGGAAAATAAATCTAGGAGAGATAATCTGAGAAATTATTGAACTTCCTGAAAAATATGATAAAAAAAAGAACCTGGACAGTATTTTCCAGGAAATTATCAAAGAGAACCGCCCAAATGTTATAGAAACAGAAGGTAAAATAGACATTGAAAGAATTCATCGATCATCTACTGAAAGGGACCCTAAAATCAAAACTCCAAGAAATACTGTGGCTAAATTCCAGAACTATCAGACCAAGATAAAAATGCTACAAGCTGCTAGAAAAAAAATCAATTCAAATATAGAGAAGACACAATAAAGATTACTCAGGATCTAGCAGTATCCACGTTAAAGGATTGGAGGATCTGGAATCTGATATTCTGAAAGGCTAATGAATTTGGTATGCAACCAAAAATAACTTACCCAGCCAAAATGAGCATTTTTGTCCAGGGAAGAAGATGGATATTCAATGAAATAAGTGAATTTCAAAAATTTCTGATGAAAAAAATTGAACTAAACAAAAAGTTTGATCTCCAAGTATAAAACTCAAGAGAAACCTAAAAAGGTAAAAAGTAGTCTTGGGAACTATATTTCTGTTATAAAGATATACAAAGAACACATGTACTTGTTCTAGAAACTAGAGGTGGAAAGGGAATTGTACCAGAAAAGGGGTAAAGTGGGGGTATTACATCTCACAAAGAGGCAAAGGAAACCTATTATATCTCAGAGAAAGAATGGAGTAGGATAAACAAATTTGCATCTTGCTCTCATCAAAATTGGCTTAAAGAGAAAAATATTAGACATATCTGATTTAGGGTGAAACTTCTCCTATCTCATTGAAAAATGGGAGGGGGAAAGTGAAAAGAGAAGGATTTAGCCAAGTGGAAGAGAATACAGAAATTATGAGGAAAAGGGGAAAGATAGGGGGAGGAATTCCAAGGTGGGAGGGGGAGGGATA
This sequence comes from Sarcophilus harrisii, assembly GCF_902635505.1. Classification (NCBI taxonomy): domain Eukaryota; kingdom Metazoa; phylum Chordata; class Mammalia; order Dasyuromorphia; family Dasyuridae; genus Sarcophilus; species Sarcophilus harrisii. The sequence goes on along the minus strand of NC_045430.1, from coordinate 85,531,057 downwards.
CTAAAAAGGGAGGGCTATCAGAAGCAAGAGGTGCTCACAAGTTTAATACTGGGAAGGGGGGTAAGGAGAAAAGAAAGGAGAAAAGCATACGTAGGGGTTAACAAGATGGCCAGTAAAATAAATTGGTAATTTTAACCATAAATGTGAATGGGTAAAATTCCCTGTAAAAAGGAAGCAGTTAACAGACTGAATTAAAAGCCAGAATCCTACAATATGTTGTTTACAGGAAACACACTTGAAGCAGGGTGATACATACAGAGTAAAGGTAAAAGGTTGAAGCAGAATCTACAATGCTTTAGGTAAAGTCAAAACAGCAGGGGTAGCCATCCTGATCTCAGATTAAGCAAAAGCAAAAATTTATCTTATTTAAAGAGATAAGGAAGAACATTGTGTCTTGCTAAAGGGTAGCATAGATAATGAAGCAATATCAATATTAAACATATATGCACCAAGTGTTGTAACATCTAAATTCTTAAAAGAGAAATTAAGAGAGCTGCAAGAAGAAATAGACAGCAAAACTATAATAGTGGGAGAGCTCAACCTTGCACTCTCAGAATTAGATAAATCAAACCACAAAATAAATAATAAAGAAGTCAAAAAGATAAATAGATTATTAGAAAAGTTATATATCATAGATCTTTGGAGAAAATTAAATGGAGACAGAAAGGAGTACATTTTCTTCTCAGCAATTCATGGAACCTATACAAAAATTGACCATATATTAAGACATAAAAACCTCAAATTCAAATGCAGTAAGGCAAAAATAGTAAATGCATCCTTTTCAGATCATGAGGCAAAGAAAATTACATTCAATAAAAAGCCAAGGGAAATAGACCAAAAAATAATTGGAAACTAAATAATCTCATACTAAAGAATGATTGGGTGAAACAGCAAATCATAGACATAATTAATAACTTCACCCAAGAAAATGACAATGATGAAACATCATACCAAAATGTGTAGGATGCAGCCAAAGCAGCAATAAGAGAAAATTTTATATCTCTAAATGCCTATTTGCATAAAATAGAGAAAGAGAAGGTTAATGAATTGGGCTTGTAACTAAAAATGCTAGAAAAGGAACAAATTAAAAAAACCCAGTCAAACACTAAACTTGAAATTCTAAAAAAAAAAAAAAAAAAGGAGAAATTAATAAAATTGAAAGTAAAAGAACTATTGAATTAATTAATAAAACTAAGAATTAGTTCTATGAAAAAAACAACAAAATAGATAAACCCTTAGTAAATCTGATTAAAAAATGGAAAGAGGAAAATCAAATTGTTACTCTTAAAAATGAGAAGGGAGAACTCGCCACTAATGAAGAGAAAATTAGAGCAATAATTAGGAGTTACTTTGCCCAACTTAATGCCAATGAATTCAATAACTTCAATGAAATGGAAAAATACCTTGAAAAATATAGCTTGCCCAGATTAACAGAGGAAGAAGTAAATAGACTAAACAGTCCCATTTTAGACAAAGAAATAGGACAAGCTATTAACCAACTCTCTAAGAAAAAATCTCCAGGACCAGATGGATTTACATGTGAATTCTATCAAACATTTAAAGAACAAATAACTCCAATGCTACATAAACTATTTGAAAAAATAGAGATTGAAGGAGTCCTACCAAAATTGCTTTTATGACACAAACATGGTATTGATACCTAAACCAGGTAGGTTGAAAACAGAGAAAGAAAATTATAGACCAATCTCCCTAATGAATATTGATGCTAAAATCTTAAATAAAATATTAGCAAAAAGATAACAGAAAATCATCCCTAGGATAATACACTATGACCAAGTAAGATTTATACCAGGAATGCAGGGCTGCTTCAATATTAGGAAAACTATTAGCATAATTGACTATATCAATAACCAAATTAACAAAAATCATAAGATCATCTTAATAGATGCAGAAAAGGCACTTGATAAAATCCAACATCCATTCCTAATAAAAACATTTGAGAGTATAAGAATAAATGGACTTTTCCTTAAAATAGTCATGAGCATCTATTTCAAACATCAGTAAGCATCATAATGGGGATAAACTGGGACCTTTCCCAGTAAAATCAGGAGTGAAACAAGGTTGCCCACTATCACCATTATTATTCAATATTGTATTAGAAATGCTAACCTCAGCAATAAGATTTGAGAAAGAGATTAAAGGAATTAGAGTAAGTAATAAGGAAACCAAATTATCACTCATTGAAGATAATATGATGGTATACTTAAAGAACCCCAGAGATTCTACTAAAAAGCTCTTAGAAATAATTCACAACTTTAGCAAAGTTGCAGGATACAAAATAAATCCTCATAAATCCTCAGCATTTCTGTACATCACCAACAAAATCCAACAGCAAGAGGTACAAAGAGAAATTCCATTCAAAATAACTGTCAATAGCATAAAATATTTGGGAATCTGTCTAGCAAAGGAAAGTCAGGAATTATATAAGCAAAATTTCAAATCACTTTCCACACAAATAAAGTCAGATTTAACCAACTGGAAAATTATTAAGTGCTCTTGGACAGGGCAAGCAAATATAATAAAGATGACAATACTACCTAAACTAAACTATTTATTTAGTGCTGTACCAATCAGACTCCCAAGAAACTATTTTAATGACCTAGAAAAAATAACAATAACATTCATATGGAAGAACAGAAAGCCAAGAATTTCAAGGGAACTAATGAAAAAAAAAAATCAAATGAAAGTTGCCTAGCTATACTTGATCTAAATCTTTATTATAAAGCAGTGGTCACTAAAACCATTTGGTTTTCGCTAAGAAATAGATTAATTGATTAGTGGAATAGGTTAGGTTCACAGGACAAAATAGTCAGTAACTATAGCAATCTAGTGTTTGACAAACCCAAAGATCCCACCTTTTGGGATAAGAATTCATTATTTGACAAAAACTGCTGGGAAAACTGGAAATTAGTATAGCAAAAATTAGGCATGGACCCACACTTAACACTGTAAACCAAGATAAGATCAAAATGGGTCCATGATGCAGGCATAAAGAACGAGATTATAAATAAATTAGTGGAACATAGGATAGTTTACCTCTCAGACTTGTGGAAGAGGAAGGAATTTTTGACCAAAGAAGAACTAGACATCATTATTGATCATAAAATAGAAAATCTTGATTATATCATATTAAAAACTAATGCAAACAAGATTAGAAGGGAAGCAACAAACTGGGAAAACATTTTTACAGTTAAAGGTTCTAATAAAGGCCTCATTTCTAAAATAAATAGAGAATTGACTCTAATTTATAAGAAATCAAGCCATTCTCCAATTGATAAATGGTCAAAGGATATGAACAGACAATTTTCAGATGATGAAATTGAAACTATTTCCACTCATATGAAAGAGTGTTCCAAATCACTATTAATCAGAGAAATGCAAATTGAGACACCTCTGAAATACCACTACACACCTGTCAGATTGGCTAAAATGACATGAAAACATAATGATGAATGTTGGAGGCGATGTGGGAAAACTGGGCCACTGATACATTGTTGGTACAGTTGTGAACGAATCTAACCATTCTGGAGAGCAATCTGGAATTATGCCCCCAAAGTTATCAAACTATGCCTACCCTTTAATCCAGCAGTGTTACTACTGGGCTTATATCCCAAAGAGATACTAAAGAAGGGAAAGGGACTTGTATGTGCCAAAATGTTTATGGCAGCCCTGTTTGTGTGGCTAGAAATTAGAAAATGAGTAGATGCCCATCAATTGGAGAATGGTTGGGTAAATTGTGGTATATGAATGTTATGGAATATTATTGTTCTGTAAGAAATGACCAGCAGGATAAATACAAAGAGGCTTGGAAAGACTTACATGAACTGATGCTGAGTGAAATGAGCAGAACCAGGAGATCATTATACACTTGAATAACAATACTGTATGAGGATATATTCTGATGGAAGTGGATATCTTCGACAAAGAGAAGATCTAATTCAGTTCTAATTGATCGGTGATGGACAGAATAAGCTACACCCAGAGAAGGAACACTGGGAAATGAGTGTGAAGTGTTTGCATTTTTGTTTTTCTTCCCAGGTTATTTTTACCTTCTGAATCCGATACTTTCTGTGCAACAAGAGAACTGTTCGGTTCTGCACACAAATATTGTATCTAGGATATACTATAACATATTTAACCTGTATAAGACTGCCTGCCATTTAGGGGAGGGGGTGGAGGGAGGGAAGGGAAAAGTTGGAACAGAAGTGAGTGCAAGGGATAATGTTGTAAAAAATTATCCATGCATATGTTCTGTCAATAAAAAGTTATAATAAAAATAAAGTTATTAACTTCCAATTGTTCAATTCTAATTTTTAAGGAATTATTTTCTTCAGTGAATTTTGTACCTCCTTTTCCATTTGTCCAATTTTACTTTTAAAGGAGCTCTTTATTTCTGTGAATTTTTCCTGTTTAGCCAAATTTTTAAAAAACATTCTCCTCATTGACTTTTTATTTCTTTTAACATTTGGCCTAGTCTATTTTTAAGGTGTCATTTTCTTCAGTATTTTTGTGTTGTCTTTACCAAACTATTGACTATATATGAAAAACTTTTGTTTTTCATAATTTTCTTCCATCACTCTTATTTCTCTTTCCAGTTTTTCCTCTCTTTTATTTAATTTTCAAAATCCTTTATCAGCTCTCCCATGACTTGGGAACAATTCATGCTTTGCTCAGAAGCTTCAGATATAATAACTTTAATTTGTTGCCAGTATGTGTTTTCACCTTCTTTGTCACTTTAGTAATTTTCTGTGGTCAGAATCTTTTCCTGTTATTTGCTCATTTTCCCCAGACTATTAATTGACTTTTAATTCTGTTTTAAAAAAATGATTCTGCATTCAGGGTGGAGGGCTACTTTCTTAAGTTTTAAGGATTTTATGCAGATTTTTTCAGTTACTTCTAGGGAGCTATAAGTTTTTAGTTCTTTCAATGAGGTATGATCTAAGAAGAGATGTGTTTACTACTGTCCTGGTCTTTGCTCTAGTCTGTGAGTAACCATAAACATTCTTTTCTACCCTGTGAAGAAGGTCTCTAATCCACTGTGGCTATAAGATCTTGTGCACTAGTGCTCCTCTTAACCCTAGCACACTTAGTGCTGTGACTCAGATTTGAATATTAAAACAACAGACAACAACAGACAAAACAACAGAGCCTTTCCTCAGTGCTAGCAAAGAGACCCCTGTAATCTCCTAATAACCAGTTATTTGATCCCCTTACTGTCTGTGGGCTGAGAGCCTTGAAACTAACTGTTGATTCATGGCTTCCAAGGCCTGCTTTGCTGGAGTCAGGGCTGTGCTGGTGCAGCCTGTGTTGGATTGAGCTCCACTATCACCTGGGTGGGAATAATCTTTGCTGCCAAACTTCCATGTTGTTGTTGTTTGGAAAATTGTTTCATTTGATCTTTTGGTGGATTCTGATATTCTAGAATTTGTTTAGAATCATTATTTTAAAATATTTGGAGGAGTTGGAGGGTGAGATTGAGAGAATCCCTGCTTTTACCAAGCCATCTTGGCTCCTCCTCCCTGCATATTTTTCCATTCCATCAACTCATCAGTTCCTGCACCACAACAATATTCTAACCTTATACTCTATAATTATTTTAAATAGTCTAAAACAATATTGCTAACATATAGTGTAGTTTCCCTATTTTCCTCTTTTGACTAAAGCTATTTTAGCTATAACTTTGTCTGAGATCATGATGAAACATAAAAGAATCCATCCTCATTGAGCCCCTTGTAATTAGTCATTGATTATATTTATATGTATTAATTATATTTATATTTAATTATTACCTTATATTTCTCTGGGATATCATGTCAAATTATTTTATTAAGTTCAGGTCTTTTTGCAACAAGATTCTGAAAGTGCCAATTGATTGAAGGTCCTCTACTTTCCATTGAGGATTATGTTTAACTTGCTGAGTATGGTGTTTTTGGCTACAATCCCAATTCTTCTGCTCTCTGATAGTATTCCAAGACTTGCTGTCATTTAATATAGCTCATGCAAGGTCTTGGGTGATTATAATTGCTGCTCTGTTGTATTTAATTTTTTTTCCTTGTTGCTTGTAATATATTCTCCTTGTCTAGGGGTTTTGTGAATTTGGTTAAAATATTCCTGCAGTTTTTGATTTCCTTCACAAGCTAATTGTACAATATTTCAGAATCTGATTCTTTTTGTACAGCAAAATAATGTTTTGGTCATGTATACTTATTGTGTATCTAATTTATATTTTAATGTATTTAACATCTACTGGTCATCCTGACATCTAGGAGAGGGGGTGGGAGGTAAGAGGTGAAAAATTGGAACAAGAGGTTTGGCAATTGTTAATGCTGTAAAGTTACCCATGCATATAACCTGTAAATGAAAGGGTATTAAATAAAAAAAAAATTAGAGAAAGGGGATTCATGATTCTCCAAATTAGGGAAGAGGAAAAGAGATAGTATACATGATACAGATGGGGAAATGTAATTGTAAAAAAAAAAAATATTAGATTTAGAGTGAAGGGAAATGTATTTGAATCCAGATTTTACTATAAACTGTCTATGTGCTCATACGACTACTACTACTTTCAGTTTTCTTAACTTTAAAATGAGAGGGGTTGAGCCAATGATTTCTAAAATCCCTTCTAATTTGAAATCCTTTGATGGAGCCAGAATTAGCATGAAAAGAAGGATTTTTTTAAATTTGTATATTCTATGTTCCATTAAAAAGCACTCCTTCGAGTAGTTTGGAACTATGCTCAAAAAGTTATCAAACTGTGCATACCCTTTGATCCAGCAGTGTTACTACTGGGCTTATATCCCAAAGAGATTATAAAGAAGGGAAAGGGACCTGTATGTGTATGAATGTTTCTGGCAGCCCTTTTTGTAGTGGCTAGAAACTGGAAACTGAATGGATGCCCATCAGTTGGAGAATGGCTGAATAAATTGTGGTATATGAATATTATAGAATATTATTGTTCTGTAAGAAATGACCAACAGGATGATTTCAGAAAGACCTGGAGAGACTTACACAAACTGATGCCGAGTGAAATGAGCAGGACCAGGATATCATTTACTTCAACAATAATACTATATGATGACCGGTTCTGATGGACCTGGCCATCCTCAGCAACAAGATCAACCAAATCATTTCCAATGGAGCAGTAATGAACTGAACCAGCTACGCCCAGAAAAAGAACTCTGAGTGATGACTAAAAACCATTACATTGAACTCCCAATTCCTATATTTATGCCCACCTGCATTTTTGATTTCCTTCACAAGCTAATTGTACAATATTTCAGAGTCTGATTCTTTTTGTACAGCAAAATAACGGTTTGGTCATGTATACTTATTGTGTATCTAATTTATATTTTAATATATTTAACATCTACTGGTCATCCTGCCATCTGGGGGAGAGGGTGGGGGGATAAGAGGTGAAAAATTGGAACAAGAGGTTTGGCAATTGTTAACGCTGTAAAGTTACCCATGCATATAACCTGTAAATAAAAGGCTATTAAATAAATAAAAAATAAAATAAAATATTCCTACAGGGTTTTCTTCTGAAGATGTCTTTCAGATGGTGATTAATGTTTTGGAACTGAAACCATGAACTCCACCCTCTTGTAAGTGCTCACTGCAACCTACCTCACTGTTTATGCATTTACCTGGGCTGTGTTGGTTCCTTCCTGTCCAGGGCCTAGTCTGGGCAGCACAGTTGAGCCTGGAATCCCTAATAAGCAGAGGTTCTGTCAATCTTCTCTCACTTAGACATCTGAGACATCTGACTCTTTATACATTTCTGAGGCTGAGGATACCTCCCAACCCAGTTAGTCTCAGGGCTCACAGCTTCTTGTTTCATAGGAGCTAGCCTAGAGTTGTTTACATTTCATTGAAGCAAACCCTCTGTCTTGATGTCTTTCTTCAAAACTTGTCTATTTCTTCTAATAGAATCCTGTTTTGCCTCCACTCTCATTTATTTTTACCATACTATATTTGCTCCAAGGCTCCATTTTGTCTTGTTTGTGGGATAACTATTGAAAGCTTGGAATATTCTGACTTGCTCTACCATTTTCCCAGAATCTTCCCCTTTTTGACCATGTCCTTAAAAGCTTATTTCACTTGCTGGTTCCTTGTGGCATAAAAATGAGATCAACTGAAGTATTTATTGCTGCTACCCATTTGTTCATAACCATCCCTTCCTTTGCTGAAGGAGTGACAGACATGAAGACACAATTTCCTTAAGAGATGGAATCACATTCTCTGACTTTTTAAATCCTTAAACTAGATCTCTGAAGCAAATAACATAAAGTTTAGGATCAGCTGTTGTCAAAAGTTTCTAAAAGATGCAAAGAGAAAGATAGTATACTGTATAGTTGTGTGCATGTGTATAAATAAAGCATTTTATATGTTTATTTGGTACAGGACAGCTATTTATTTCCTCTATACAAAAAACTCACAAGCATAGTGACAAAGCTTAAACATGAAAGAATGACTTATAATTACCAATATACACTCCTGGCAGACTGAGCCTTAAAATAGCAAAACATAAATCATTCTGTAGGACTACTGAATTGGCATTTCACCTTCACATTTCATTCATATTATCCAAACAATTCTTTCTCAATTTCTTTCTGTGTCTCTATCTCTGTTTCTTTGTATCTATCTCTGTCTCTATGTCTCTATCTCTGTCTCTGTCGTTATCTCTTTCTCTCTCTCTCTCACTCTCTCTCACTCTCTCTCTTTCTCTCGCTCTAAGCCAGCCCAGGTGCTGGGGCTCTTCCCAAAGTGAAACCAGCACTAGCTAAGGACAGAAAGCTAGAGGGTGAGGCCATTCTTTTGAAAGTCCCTGAAAAGGGCCATATCCCTTGACCCAATGACTAGTCATGATGATACAGAAAATTTTTGCTATGATCACCAGACCAAAGATCTAATAAGAAGATTTTTTTTCCTAATCTCACATAGAACAATCCTTCATCAGTGATCCAGCAAACAAGCCCCCCTTGAAGCAGCCAAAGCATCTTGATACTGAAATACAAAAGTAATCTTTGTTTTTGTTTCCTTAGGAAATGGTTTGTTTGTTCTTTTCAAAGTAAGACTTTTATATCCAGGAAGAGATTCTTTCACCTAACAAACAAGCTCTAAAGAGGAAGATAGCTAATATTGGAGAAGCTGTAGAAAACAGATACAGAAATGCATAATTGATGAAAGTATAAATTGCTCCAATCATTGTGGAAAACATAGGCCCAAAAAGTAAAGTTGAACAATACTACTACTGTTATGTATAATCCCCAAAAAGATCAAAGAAAAAGAAAAAGGATCCATAACTTAAAAAATATTTTTTAGTATCTATTTTGGAAATAAAGCTTCCTGAAAATCAAGGGAGCACCCATCTATCAGGAAATTATACAAATTATGATTATATTGGTATAATGGCATAATATTGTGCTTTACAGAAGAATGAAGTAGTTTTAGAGAAAACTCTGTGAAATGATACAGAGTAAAGTGAGAAGATCTAGACCAATATATATGACAATGCAAATCAACTTTGAAAGACTTTCCAACTCTGTCCAATGAAATAATAAACCATAATTCAAGAGGACTAAATAGAAAATACACTGCTTACCTGCTACCAGAAAGGTGATATCAACATATACTGTTGAACATGATCAATGTAGGAATTTGCTTTGTTTTACTATGTATTTATATTTGTATGAGTTTCTTTATTTTATTATTCAGTAGTAAGGAAGAAAGGGAAGAAAAAGAAATAAATTTTATTACTTGGAAAAATAAATTTAAATTAAAAAAATAAAAGTAAATGTTTAATTTTATTTTTCAAAAGCACTACAGAGCAGGATCAGTTTCCATTTAATACCTAATACTCTAATTTAATCTCTTTTTAAAACTTTAATTCAATTATGGAATATTACTGTTCTGTAAGAAATGACCAACAGGATGATTTCAGAAAGGCCTGGAGAGACTTACACGAACTGATGCTGAGTGAAATGAGCAGGACCAGGAGATCATTATATACTTCAACAACAATACTATATGATGACCACTTCTGATGGACCAGGCCATCCTCAGCAACGAGATCAACCAAATCATTTCCAGTGGAGCAGTAATGAACTGAACCAGCTATGCCCAGAGAAAGAACTCTGGGAGATGACTAAAAACCATTACATTGAATTCCCAATTCCTATATTTATGCCCACCTGCATTTTTGATTTCCTTCACAAGCTAATTGTACAATATTTCAGAGTCTGATTCTTTTTGTACAGCAAAATAACATTTTGGTCATGTATACTTATTGTGTATCTAATTTATATTTTAATGTACTTAACATCTACTGGTCATCCTGCCATTTGGGGGAGGGTGGGGGGTAAGAGGTGAAAAATTGGAACAAGAGGTTTGGCAATTGTTAATGCTGTAAAGTTACCCATGCATATATCCTGTAAATAAAAGGCTATTAAATAAAAAAAAAAAGAAAAAAAAAACTTTAATTCATTGGTGACTGGGTGTCCACTTATCTCATTCAGCATAGGCATTTTTTTACATCTCCCTATTTGTCTCTAATGAATAAACCAAAGTTCCTGAGTTGTCCAGTTTCTCAGTTCCAGAAACACTGGGGTATTTGCAGATGAACATTTGAAGTATTTTTGGAAAGTGTTGAAATCCACCCAGTGCCATAATAAAGGAAACCTTGGACAGGTTGAAGACTATAGCACCCTGATCAAAGAAGACTCGGGTGAAATAGAAACCACTCCTAATCAAGGAACTTTCAGAATTTTGAGTCATTTTTCACTTGCATCTTACACATCATGATGCCTTTTGTGATTTTCTTGGCAAAGATATAAAAATAGTTTGTCCATTCCTTTTCTAGATTATTGTAAAATAATCAAATTTTAATTTTTTTCTTTTTGAATAAGCTGAAATAACACGAGTTAAGTGCCTTGCTCAGACATAATTAAGTAAGTTTCTGGGTCAGAATTTAAAACTCAGGTCTCCTTGACTTTTAGCCTGGTACTTTTGTCCATTGTGACACACAGCTGTCGACTTCTAAAAATAAAGTCCCTAAATTGTCCTTATGTAGGAAGTCTCAAAGGGGACAGAGACTACCCAGTACCTTGAGTCAGAGATAGCAATAATGAGAACACAGAATGAGAACATTGAAACCTGACAATCATTTGTGAATAGACAAATGGAAGTACAAAACAATAGCAAGAAGAGAGAAAAGCAAAAACTATACTAAACAGAACTTGACAATTCCATTCAAAATATTTTAAAAGGTTTTGTTGAAAAAGAGAATAAAAAGTTGTTCAATATAAGAAAAACTATAAATGTAATATACCATATTGGAAAAACAATAAAAATCACAAAACTGCTTCAAAAGATACACAAAAATACTTTTGTCAAAATTTCAAACCTATTTCTGCATTTAAAAAGCATGGGAATAAGTGGAACATTTATTAATATGAAAAATGCAAAAGGCAATGTTAGAAGTAATGGAGAAATATTCAAAGGCCTTCCAAGAAGTTCAGAGATAAAGAAGAGAAGGAGGGATGAATAATGGGACAAGTATGGAAAATAACATTTAGTTAAACTAATTAATTCCAGGTCAGAATTTTGAAGGAAGAAAGAATGACCAGAGTACAAGTGAAAAATAAAAGACAGGGAAAGGAGACATGGAAGGAAGGAAGAGAAAAGAAAGAAAAAATCATTTATTAAGAGATTACTATATGCCCTTACTATGGTAAAATCTAAGGAATAAAATACTAAAGAGAGCCAGTCACTGCACTCACGAACTTTACATTACAATGGAAAAGGGGTACAATGTATGGGGGCAACAAAGTAGATAAGTATTGAGCCTAGAGTAAGGAAGATTTGAGTCCAAATCTGGCCTGAGATCCTACTAGTCTAGCAATTCATTTAACCCTTATTTGTCTCAGTTCTTCATCTGTAAAAATAGGACATAATGGAGAAAGAAATATCAGACCACTTTATTATCTTTATAAAAAAAAAAAAAAGAAAGACAAAGACAATTACAATCAGGTGACATATCAGACAAACTGAAGAATTGAATGACAACAAGAACCATTCATTTAGGGGAATGTTGGCAAAGAAGTGGTTTTCAGTTGGAAAATAACTTTTGTGTTTTGGAAGTTTAAAATATGGGAGAAGAGTTCAAAGGTATATCCTTTTATCTTTTTGGTAAAAAAAAAAAAAAAGTCCCTTTGCTGAGAATAAGGAGTGAGAATAGTCTAAGATGTCTGAATAGAGTCAAAAAGAAAAATCCCATTTTTGATAATGTGATGTAAATTTGTAATTTTCTCCATTGGTATAGTTGTATAACATGAAATAACAAAAGGCAGCACATAAAAACAAAATAAAGAAAATTTTATGGATAAACTAGGCAGGATTTTCACAATGAATATATGATGACAGGATAATAAAGCAAGAGAAGAGAACAACCTTTAGCTGAACCAATTAATTAAAGGGTGAAGATTGTCAAGAAAGAAAGAGTGGCCATAGTGCAACTGAAAGACATGGGGAAAGAGAAGATCTAAAAGAAAGAAAATGGTTACATATGGGGGTTTGTATGTAACCCATAGAGGTTATGTGTCCACAGTTACCTTTCTGGATGTGATTGAGAGAAAAACATATAGAGCTTTAAAGTCTCTACCAAGCACATTTCTCCAAGGCAGAATTTTGTTTCTTTTAAGAGGAGATTGGTATCAGATGCTAAGTGTTCTGCTCTCCTGAGAGAAAAGAATACAAGCCTGGATGATACATAGTGCCCCAAATATCATTAGTTTAGAGGGCTAGATTCAAACTTAACTACTGGTTATTTTTTCTTAATGAAAAAGGACTGAGTTATTTAACCAAAGCTTGACTCACTTCCCATCAAATGCCAAATCTATAATAAACATACACATAATAAATGACAAATCATTTATCCAAGGTATTAGTAAATAGAAACCAGAGAAGATATATGAGAATAAACCAGAAAATGTTGAGTGAATGAAATCTCTCAAGAAGATCTCAGTTTTAATCAAGACACTTCCAAATTTTTCCAAAAGGGTATTCTTTAAAATCTCTTGTGTGGTAAACTGGGGACAATGAGAAAACCTAAAGAAAGACCTCAGGATGGGGTTAATCATTGTGAAGTGCAAACATCTCCACAGTAGCTCCACAAAAATAGCAAGTTGGAGACCCTGGAGCTACTTGGGTTGTCTGAGTCTCCAGCCAAAAACATAGGAATATTCACTTCCCAGGCATTGTGGTAAGTGGGGATCTGAGTCTAGGAAGACTAAGGGAACCTCTCCTGATTAGGAACTCCAGGCCCAACTATGCTACTGAGATATGGCTGTGGGCAAGAAGGAACCAGAACACTAAGTGAGTGCAGAAGCAGTGAGACAGGGACACTGATTGCTGAGGATACTTGCAGGAGGGTGGGACTTTTGCTTTGGAATTCCAGGTCAGAGGAGAGAGCAGAAATCAACTAGAGGCACCATGATAGAGACACCATTCCCCCAAGCCCAGGAAGAACAGACACATAGGTATTAGAGAGGGTCTGAAAATCTAATCATATAAGGGAACAAGTTAAATACAGAACACCACATTTATTGTGTATGTATGTATACATACATATGTGTATGTATACACACATATATGTATGTGTGTATATATGTATGATAGCCATTATCTTAACAATCCTCATTATCTGAGAAGCTTTCGCATCAAAACAAGAAGTTTCTTCCGTAGAATTAACTACTACTAATATCGAATGACTCTACAGTTGCCCTCCTCCATACCATACATTTGAACAACCCGTATATGTATGTGTGCCATGAAGGACAGAACACCCTACAAAATCTATAAAGAAATAAAGAGAAAGGGAACAGGATAAGGTGAGGTATGGTTGTGGTACAGGTGTGTACAGTTATGGTAGTGGGACAAGATGTGTAGATTAATGAAAAAGGGATAAAAAGTGGGCAAAGAGTGGCATAGGATAAGAGTGGCATAAGGATAAACACAAAAAGGTATTCAGATTAACAGGAACAGGAGTGGGATAAAGTACGAAGATTAATGGGAACAAATTAAAGAAGGAAGAAATTTTTGACGGGAAAAGATAAGAAGATAAGATTTGTGGGTAGGGGAAGGTTAAGTAATAGCAAGGCAAGTTAAGGAACAGAATTAAAGTAGATGAACTAGCAAAAATGTATAATAAGAAAAAGACACAAATACTATAATGAGGATAAAGAATAGAATTTATTAGAAAAAAGTAGAAAAATTAGAAAAAAATTATTAGAAAAAAGATCTTAGACAAAGTAAAATCTAAAGACTCAATCAAAAGAGAAATCTATATTATATCTCATCCATATTAACATTGTTTCATTATTTAAACATTTAAAAGAACTTTGTTTTTAAAAAAAAGAAATGAAAACATTGCCTTTTATCACTGCATTGTTGAGAAAGTTGTCTGTCAATTAGTCATTGCATAATCTTGATGTTACTGTTCTCCAAGTTCTGCTCACTTTAGTCAGCATCAGCTCATGAAAACTTTCCCAGACTTTCTGAAATCAGTCTGCTCATCATCTATTGGAGAACAAGAATATTCCATTATATTCATATAGCATAATTCATTTAGCCATTTCCCAATTAATGAATCTTCATACAATTTCTAATTCCTTGTCACTTCAAAAAAAATAGCTAGTATAAATATTTTTACACATGCAGGTCCTTTTCCCTCTTTTATGATCTCTTTGAGATACAGACCTAGTGGTGGAATTGTGGAATGAAAGGAAATGCATAGTTTTATATTTCTTTGGGCATAATCACACATTGCTCTCCAGAATGTTGGATCACTTCAGAACTCCAACAGCAGTACATTAGTGTTCCAATTTTCCCATATTCTCTATAACATTTAACATTTTCCTTTTTTCTTATTTTAGTCAATCTGAAAGGTGTGAGGTAATAGCTCAGGATTGGTTAAATTTCTGTTTCTCTATTCAATAGTGATTTAGAGAATTTTTTTTACATGACTATAAAAAGCTTTAATTTTTTCATCTGCATCATTTCATCTGCAATTTTCATTGCATATCCTTTGACCATATATGAATTTGGGAATGATTTGTATGCTTATATATTGATTCAGTTCTCTACATATTTGAGAAATTAAGCATTTATCAGAAAACTGGCAGCAAAAATTGTTTCCCAGCTTTTTGGCCTTTCTGCTTTGTTACATTGGTTTTGTTTGCACAAAAAGTTTTTACTTTAATGTCATCAAAATTATCTATTTTGCATTTCAAAATGTTCCCTATTCCTTGCTTGGTTATAAATTCTTCATATATCTGACAGGTAAATTATTCCTTGCTATCCTAATTTGCTTATGGTATCACTCCTTATATCAAAATCATATACCCTTTCTGTCCTTATCTTGATATGTGGTATCAGTACAGTTTTCCTGATAATTGCTTGAAAGATGGTGCCCATAATTTTTTTGAAAATTATTATTTTCCCATAGTCCAATATTTTAAAATTATCTCTCCTGGGTCTATTTTCCAGTTCAGTTGTTTTTCCAATAAGGATTTTACACTTTCTTATATTTTTTCAATCTTTTAATTTTTTTGAATGATTTTTGATCTCTTAGAGTCATTAGCCCAATTCAATTCTAATTATAGGAATTCTAATTTTTATGGATTGATTTATGGATCTAATTTATGGGTTGATTTTTCTTCTCCTTTTCCATTTGAATAATTCTACTTTTAAGGAATTATTTTCTTCAGAGACATTTTCCCCCAATTTGGGCATTGAATTTTTTAAAGGAATTGTTCACTCAAATTTTGTTCTTCATTTTTGAAGCTGCTGATTCTCTCTTGCACATTTCTCATTTATTTTCCCCTTTTTCATCTACTTCTATTAAGTTTTAAAATGATTTTTGGCCTTTTCAAAGGAGAATTTTTGGGCTTGAAACTAATTCACATTCCTCTTTAAGGTTTCACATGTAGGCATTTTGTTCTCTTCTGAGTTGGTGTTTTTATCTTCCGTCATGTTAGTAATTTTCTATGATCAAAGTTCTTTTTTATATCTTGATCATTTTCTTTCTTCTCTCTTTTTTTCAAGGTTTTTTCCTGTCTTGTTAATTTTTTTAATTGCCTATTTCATAGTATCTAACTTTAAACTCTGCTCTGGGGGTACAGGGTACACTATCCCAAGCTCCTTGTGCTGGAAGCCAGTGACCTAGTCACAGGCTTTGAGCACTGGGATTAAAGTGTTAGAGGCTTGCTCCCTATACTAGGACAGCTCATCTAAATTATATTTCTTGTTTCTTGGATGGACAATTTACTTTTTGTGCTGGGGCTGATGGGTATCTCATAAATATTCAGAGTTTTTATCCAAACTGTAATTTTGTATCCCTAAACCTGACCCTGTCAATACCACAGTTCACTCCTAGCCTTTCTATGATCTGTACAATATGCTTGTATTCTAGGAACCTCTACAGATAAAATTGAAGGCACAGAAGATAGTGCTTATAAACTTAATTTTCTCTCCATATTTGAATTCTTGTACATTTTAAGGCCTTACTTCATCTTTGCATTCACTGATTTTTTTTTCTGAGACATACATTCAAACCAACTTTCTAAAACTGGCAGGTGGTAATCTTATCTTTAGAAACTACTGAAGTAGTCAATCAGTCACCACCCAATCATAAAATCAAATTAATTTACTCAGGGATAATAAGATGTTGTACTGAATATTCTCTACAAGGCACCTGACAGATTCTGGGATTATTGATACAACTGTCTGTAACAATAAGCAACCAGCCCAGTCTTTTCACAATTATCTGCTTATTTGTGAGAAATAATAAGTGCCAATTTCCAGGAAAATTCTACCTTCTGTCTAAAGAGTTTAATCAAATATAATATTTTTAAAGCTTTTTATTTTCAAAACATATGCACGGATAATTTTTCAACATTAACCATTGTAGCCTTGTGTTTCAGATTTTCCCCTCCTTCCCCCCACCCTCCTCCCCTAGATGGCAAGCAATCAAATATATGTTATACATGTTAAAGTATACATTAAACCCAATATGTGCGAACATATTTGTAAAATTCTCTGGCTGTACAAGAAAGATCAGATCAAAAAAAGAAAGTAAATGAGTAAGAAAACAAAATGCAAGTATACAACAACAAAAAGAGTGAGAATGTTATGCTGTAATCCACATTCAGTTCCCACAATCCTCTCTTTGGGTGTAGATGGCTCTCTTCATCACAAGATTATTGAAACTGTCATCAATCATCTCATTGTTGGAAAGAGTCACATTCATCAGAATTGATCATCCTATAATACTGATGTTGCCATGCACAACAATCTCCTAGTTCTGCTCATTTCTCTTAGCATCAGTTCATTTAAGTCTCTCCAGGCCTCTCTAAAATCATCTTCCTCATCGTTTCTTATATTACAATAATGTTCCATAACATTAATATACCATAACTTATTCAACCATTCTCCAACTGATAGGCATCCACTCAGTTTCCAGTTTCTTGCCACTATGAAAAGGGCTGTCACAAACATTTTTGTGCATGTATGTACCTTTCCTTCCTATAAGATTTCTTTGGGATATAGGAGAAAGACTGCTGGATCTAAAGGTATGCATGAAACATAATATTTTAAAGACAGTTTTGATATGTCTATAAATATATCTATATCTGTATCAATGTATAAACATAAATATGTAGATGAATACTTTATCATCCAGTAACACTAGCTTTCTGATTTCCCTCATACAAGACACTCCATCTCCCAGTTTGGGGAACTTTCACTGGTTATCCACAATGCCTGGAATTTTTCTCTCTTCATCTCTATTTCTTGGTCTACTGAAATCCCAACTAATATTCCACCTTCTACAACAAGCCTTTCTTTCCCTCGCCCGCTTCACACTAAGTGTCTTCCCTTTGATATTATCTTCAGTTTATGCTGTATATTTCATTTCTACATTTCTTTTGCATGTGAGACTATTGGTTCCTTGATTATGGACTTTTTTTAAAATATACATTTATTTGTAAATTCAGAGCTTAATATAAAGCTTCGCTTGTGGTGAAATACTTAAGAAATACTCGATTCCTTAACTTGAAGGTCTTGTAAATGAACTCAGATTTCATATTGCCATTTTTACTCTGAGGCAATATTATAATAGTGAAGACAAAATGTTTCAGTTTTACTACCAGATAAGAAATATACTGGTTCTAGGTAACTATAGCCATTTCATCCTCAGAGACATTAAATCTCAGGTCAAAAAATAGGTGTGGTTCTCAGTCAAACATAAGAAAATCATGTTTTCTAATGTTTCACAAAGCCTGTGCTATTTCTTACCTAGGATAACCCCCATTTCCCAACTTGTGACTTTGCCATAGGATTCCCCCATACTGACCCTCTGACTTCCATGTCTAATGTTACTCAAATCCCACCTTCAGCAAAAAGTCTTTTTGAGTCCCATGTCAACTTTGCTAACATCCTGTCTTCCCTCTAAAATTACTTTCCATCTACTGTAGTCGTATCCTACATGAACAACTATTTAAATGTTGCCTCCTACATGTTCACTAGAACAGGGATGATATTTTTGTCCTTTCTAACCCCAGCATACTTTCTAGTGCCTGACATACATTAAGCATTTAATAAATCCTATTTGACTAACTAATACATTAAGAAAGTAGTCCATTGCCTAATATATAAAAGTACATATGTAAGTAAGAATTTTTTAAATAATGAAGGTGCAGTATCAAATAATTTTGAAGACCAGTCTTGGACAATGTGAGGAAGAGTGATAAGATGTCACTCTTTCTCCATCACCTGATTCATTACTATGTATCAAGCCTGTGTCTAATGC
Source organism: Sarcophilus harrisii (assembly GCF_902635505.1). Taxonomy (NCBI): domain Eukaryota; kingdom Metazoa; phylum Chordata; class Mammalia; order Dasyuromorphia; family Dasyuridae; genus Sarcophilus; species Sarcophilus harrisii. Next base: position 85,512,171 of record NC_045430.1, on the reverse strand, counting down.
TATTGCTATTTTTTCCATTCCACATAGGTACTACTGGCCCCACATTTACATACTTTATGTCTTTTGCCAAAGGTGATTAAAATGAAGATTCCTTAGTGACTTTTGAACTTGAGTTTCCCAGGGGACATTTCATTTGTGAATTCATTTGGTCACTAGGCAATGGACAAATGAAACAAATATTTTCTACTATTACTGTACACTTTGAAGGGAAATGGTCTACTGCCGAGATAGGTCAGTTTAGGGGATCCAAAAAACATTGACAGTATCTGAGAAGCCATTCTCTTTCCAATGATTTTCTCTTTTCTTTCAACAAAATACAGCACATCAATATATTTCCTGCACTTAAAGCAAGACAGAATCTCTGATACAGCATCGTTTTAGAGTTGGTGATGAGAAACAGAGAATTGGTATATTCTAGAAGATGGTGATCTAGGAGAATTCAATTCTGCCTGTTTAGTTGAAGTCATGGTTTTGAGATAATGTGACCAGAAGTGTGTTATCCTTTTCCATTAATTCCTTACTGCTCAATTTTAAGACATTCCTGGGATTTGGAGGACAAAAACCATTCATCAAGATCTGAAGTTACAGCAGAAAAGTAAGTAGGGTAATTAATGACTTTTCATAACACTACTTTTTCTTCTTTTTTTAAACTGTGAGGTTAGAATGATGTGTCTGAGTTCCTATAAAAAACAGAGAAATCAGATGAAAGGAAGGAAGGAAAAGTGGAAGGAAGGAAGGAAGGAAGGAAGGAAGGAAGGAAGGAAGGAAGGAAGGAAGGAAGGAAGGAAGGAAGGAAAAGTGGAAGGAAGGAAGGAAGGAAGGAAGGAAGGAAGGAGGGAGGGAGGGAAGGAAGGAAGGAAGAAAGAAAGGAAGAAAGGAAGAAAGAAAAAAGAAAGAGAGAGAGAGAGAGAAAGGAGGAGGGAGAGAGGAAGAAACAAATAAACAAAAAGGAAGAAAGAAAAAGAAAAAAAGAAGAAAAAGGTGGAGAAAGGGAGGGGGAGGGAAGAAGAAATTAAGACCTCATCTAATGATGTGGTCTTACTTCAAAGAGAAGAAAATTTTCTATTCTCTAGTCTTAGACTCACATTTTCACACCGAATGAATACAGATAACATCATCAAATAGACAAAATAATCAGAGAAGAATGATGACTAGCTATCTCAGTGGCCAATTGCAATGCCAAGAGTAATGGCACAGATGGGACCATTATACCAGAGAACAGGATAGAAAACAAAATTATGAGAGTGACCAGAATCACAGGAAATAGGGTACTTTTTCAGAATCCCCTTTATTATGGCTATTGCTCTAACTTCATGAAAGAAAAATGAGAATTCTGTGCTTAGCACTGACAAAAAGTCTATTTTAATAATTCATCCATGGATGGTCAAAAATGAAATCCAGCCTCTGTATCCAAGATATTCTTCTTCTGAATTTTCTGAATTGCATGGTCATTGACTTTTCCCTTTTAATGAAATTAGGGTGAGGTTTCTACAAAATCTAAGGAAAAGAGAAATTTCCTCCCCAAAACTCTTGTATCCAAGAATCCAAGATCATTGCTTCATGGATATAATGGTATTAGGATTCCCAAAATGTTGGGGTTCCAGACTAGTCTCATGAGGTATCTCAAAGGAATTTATAGACTTGGATGCATTTCCAAATCAAGGGGCAAAGTATATTATGATTGCAATGCTAATTAAAGCAGGATGAATTCCAAAAGAATTTAGCAAAGAACCAGGAAGAAGAAAAGTAAATTTATAAGGAAAACTTAGAGAGTCCAGATATTTCATGCCACTGATATACTCAATTTATGGCTTAGAAGTGGAGTTGAGGAATGGTCTGGTTTAGACTTTGTGTACAGGTGCAGGATCCTAGTTCTCTGGACAGAGTTCATGTGTAAATCAACTGGAGCCATGTTTTTAAGCCTGAAACAGCACCAGGTTAAGTGGCAGACATCCAATTTTGTTCTTCACCTACATTAATTTTAAGTACCTTATTATTATTGTTCATTAATTTCAGAAACCCCATTGTAACTGACCAACAGGCTGTTATCTGACAGGCAGCAAAATTTGTGGGCTCAGCATCCTGGTCATACAGAGAGAAGAAATACACCATTTCTCAAGGCCAGTCAGAATAGGGGTTATTGCTACATCCTTCCTAAGGGCTACATAACATCAGTGGAGTCTGCAACACTGTATTCTGCATTATATGAACTGGTTGTTTGCGGATACAAAGTACTCATTTCACAAAATGCAGGAGAAATTCCACTTAGGGGTTGCAGCAACCAAGCAAAACTCCTTCCATCAAATACATGAGTTCTCCTAAGGAATCCTAATCCAGGAGATCTTGGAGGCCAAGTTGAATGCAGATAGGAGACATTTGTGTAGCTAGTAAATAGAATTAACTAGTGCTTAATGAAAACAAATGGGAACAGATCCTGTTTATGTTAGATTGCCTGTCCTTTAATTTTACAATCACAGGAAGAGAGTGAATAGAAATAGATGACATCTAAAAAAATATAGTTTCACTGATAATAGGTGATTCTAGATTATAGTGACTTTTCATTGCAATGCTCCACTATAGTTGAGCACATAATCTGTGCCAATATGAAATGAAGCTAGAATGTATAGTGATCAGAACAAGAATTATGAAATAAAGGGGGTACCACAATCAGGAAATTTGTCACACCACACAAATTTCCACCTCTTAGTAGAAAAAGAGAATTTTAAATATTACTCTCCAATATCCAGTGCCTTTGCATAAATAAACCCATCTCTACTTCTCTGCCCTTCAAAACTAAAGATGAAGACCTATATATATATCGTAACTGTCACACAGTATCAAAACAGATAGCATCGGCATAACTGCATCAGATAAAGAATATAGTGGAGGTCCTAAGTAAGAGGAAAAGGAGGAAAGCATTAAAAACCAGCGACAAACATTAGAGAACAGTCTGGAATGAAGAGAAAAGCTCCTTAAAGTTCTAATTTGTAAATTGATTTTGTAAGTCTCCTATATGTTTTCGAAAGCAACCTCAACAGAGAAGACGACCTAGAGAACATGACAGGTGCTGACAAAAGAGCAACTGATAAGCTAAGGGAATAGAATTGCTGTTTAGTTTTGTCCAATGGTTCAAGACCAATGGGGCTTATAGAAAAATTGAATATTTGAAGGCCACCAGAAAGTGGACTTTTGTCAATGAAACAGAGGTTTCAGAGTCATACAACAATATTTCTGAATTTGTGCTAGAATTCATATCCTCCTGACTGCAGGTTTACCTTATAGAGGCACCAACAGCTCTAAGGTAAGAGAGAAACATACAGAAAAAAATTACTTCATAATCCATGTAATATGGCAACAAGAAATGAACCTCCCACCCCACCCCCAAAAAATAGGGTAAGGGTGAAAGTTTGCAGCTGTTAAGTGGAAATGAAGTAGCCTCAGGGTTTTCCAATGAACAATAATTTTCTTCACTCCCAATATAAGTTGGAGTAATGGTGGCAAGTAAACCATGTGAGTGTCTGTAGAGGCCTTGTAACCTAATTGGGGATGAAGAAATGCCTTCTAAGCAGAAGCTTACTTAGAATGAATGGGCTGTAGGCAAATGGACTTTAGATATGCTTATCTGGAAGAGGTGCAAGTGGGGAACAGATGTGTTTCCTCCTTGGCTCTGGGAAATTGAGCTTCCTACTTGCACAATTATTGTCCCTGCACATCACTTTGTGCAACACGCTGCATGACTGCTCCCCTCCTTCCTAAGTCCTATTAATATTTTTCCCTCAAATAAGTTTCTTCCTTCCCAAACACGACCAATCTAATTCCCAAAGTAATTGATGATCTAAGCTTCTATAGAAAGATTCCTTCTCCCTAAACATTAGAACCTGAATAAAATGGTCCTGGGCTTCACTATCACCCTTCTTATGAGAAATTTTCACCAGATACAATAATGGTTCTGCTTCCTCTTATGGACCTAGAGAACTGATTTCATCTGAGTGTGCTTATTATTCTGAAACTGTAAGAAGTGTCTCAGTGAAGTATTAAAAAAAAAGCCCTGTAGTCAGAAAAAGTAGAATGAGAATCATTCTCTGGGGATCAATATCCTTAGTATTATACAGGGAAGAAATGAACATGGATATATGATAGTGCATAGTAGGCTCAGTCAAGTAGAAGGTACTTTCAGGTAGAGATTCCTAATGGGTTCTTAATAGGATTCCTAAATGTAGCTCATTTAGCTATATGTCCCTAAATATAAATATAAATTTATCCTATTATCTTAATGGGATATGAAGTGACTTGTTTTTGGAGCTGGTAAGCCCAATGCTTTTCATCAATAGATGGTTCTACAGGTAAAAATTCAAACTCAATATTAGTTGTTACTCCAAATTCTACTTCTGATTTCTCCTTCCATTACCTGTCATCTTACCTCCATTTTCAACATTTCCTTGGTTATAATAGATAAACCTTGAACAAAATAGGATGTCTGTGCTATTCTTTTCTGAAATCTGACATATGAAATCTGACAGATAAAGCCTGTTCAAGGAGAAGCCAAAAGGTTCTAGAGCAATGAAAAGAGTTACCTGGTTGTATAGAAGCTTAGTGTTATAATAGAGCAAAGAGCCCAGAAGGGTGAAAAGGTAAGAAGAAAAAAATGGGACCTTTAGAAGAGGTACATCAAGGCACAGAACTTCCCATGGAACCAGTTAAGTTTAAAAAGTATTCACTATGTAAATATATAATACTAAGAAACTTTTCCCCAGTAAAAACACTTTATAAAAATTGAAAATTGGTAATAACATTAAAAATGCTATAAAATATTAAACAAAAGAAATTCAATTTAAAATCATTTATTAAAACTCTGAGATTTTTCCTGAAACACCATGTATATCTGCAAAGGACAAAAACTGAGGAAACTACACAATTAGTAAAGGATCTGAAAAACCACCAACTAATACACAATTGATAGCAGCATGAAATGATTTGAAATTCTGTGGGAAAAGTGAAGAAACTATTCATAGTTTTTGAACCACAGATCTCACCACTGAATAAATATCCAAAGGAGATTAAAGAAGAAAGAAGTACCATGCATATTCCAAGAAATGAGGGTACATTCTGTGATAGCAACAAAATGGTTACAAAGGGAATGTTAGTTAGGGAATGGCTGAAAACTTTGTGCTATGTAAATATAAATGATTTGGCATACTATCATAAATGGTCACTGTGTTGGTGTTGCTTAACTTCTTTATCTAGGTTACAAAGGGATTTAGTAAAGGAAGTATATCTGAAAACTAGTATAGTAAGAAAACAAAAAAAATCAAATGTTTTAGATAATACAAAATGAAAGAACATTTTGTAGGAATGGAGTAGAGGAAAGGAACTGGGTTCAAGGGAAGAAAGAAGCATTTGGAACAAAATTGTTTACAAAAATCTTATGCTCAGTAGCCAAGAGAGTGCTCAAAGTCTTTGTGGATAAAAAACTGTTGGCATCATTTCTTTTGTCCATGAAAGAAAAAAGGACCCAAGAAAATCTTCTGAGCATTTATATCCAAATTGAAATGCTGACTTATTTCATGAAAATCCATTGTCTTTGTCTCTCTCTCTTGCCCCTCACTTCTCCTCTCTCTCACTCTGCCTCTTCCCTCCTCCTCTGGTCCCTCTCCCTGTTTCTCTCTTCCTTTATCTCTCCCCCGTATCTTTCTCTTTATCTCTGTCTCTGTTTCTTTCTGTCTCTGTCTGTGTCTATCAGTCTCTGTGTTTGTCTTTCCCTGTGTCCCTGTCTCTTTTCTCTTTTTCTTTTTTTCACACTCTTTTTATTTTACCTACAGATCCATTTAAAGCCATAGATCAGAAATGAGAAACTATACAGCGATAACATTGTTCATTCTCCGGGGACTGACAGATGATCCACAGTTGAAGATTCTGCTTTTGATCTTTCTGTTTCTGTCCTACATCCTGAGTGTAACTGGGAACTTGATCATTATCACCCTCACCTTAATGGATCAGCACCTTAAAACCCCAATGTATTTTTTTCCTCAGGAACTTTTCTTTCTTAGAATTATCATTCACAACTGTCTGTATTCCCAGATTCCTGTACAACATGTCAACTGGAGACTATACTGTGACCTATAATGGATGTTTCACTGCAATTATTTTTTGCACTCTTTGGGGCCTCAGAGTTTTTTTTCTGGCTGCCATGTCTTATGACCGCTATGTGGCTATCTGCAAACCCCTGCACTATGCAGCCATCATAAACAACAGAGTCTGTAATCAGCTCCTCCTGAGTTGTTGGGTGTCTGGGTTGATGATTATCATTCCAATAGTTAGTTTTGGTCTTCAACTAGAATTCTGTAACTCTAATATCATTGACCATTTTGTCTGTGATATATCACCATTGCTGGAAATCACATGCTCTGATACACAGTTCATAGAAAGAATGGTTTTAGCTCTTGCTGTGTTCACCCTCATCTTCACGTTAGTGTTAGTGGTTCTATCTTATGCATATATCATTAAGACTATTCTGAGATTCCCTTCAGCTAAGCAAAGGAAAAAAGCCTTTTCCACTTGTTCCTCCCACATGATTGTTGTCTCCATGACTTATGGAAGCTGCATCTTCATCTATATCAAACCTTCTGAAAGAGAAGGAGTGGCTTTGAATAAAGTAGTGTCAGTTCTTGCAACCTCAGTTGCACCTGTAATGAACCCTTTTATTTATACCCTGAGGAATGAACAAGTGATTAAAGCTTTTAGAGATGCATTGAAAAAGATTGTATTGATTTCAAAGTTATAAGAGGAAATTGACTTTCAGAAGCAATATTAGTCAAGTAAAACTTGAATAGCTTTGAACTCTTTGTTCTGGATCCTATGACCTAATTTTTATTTCGAACTGATGTCCCTTTACCCACAGCTTCTTTCACAACTCTTTTTCTTTCCTATCTACACATCCTCAAAAATCGAAATGTTTTCCTTCCCACTGCATCCAATATTAAAGATTTCACTTTCAATCACCTCATACTGACAACCAGCTATCTATGAGAAATTTATTATAAAAAATTTTCCAGATGCCTTTTTAATAGTCAATATGCATTTATTACATGCATTTTATGTACTGGGCATTAAGCATAAAAAATATAGAAAAATATGAAAAAAGAAAGCTAATCTCTTCCCCAAAAGAAATTAAAATCTAGTTAGGAAGTCAAAACACACACACACACACACACACACACAAGCTAAAAAGTGGGAGAGAGAAGAAAGGTACTTTGCATGAGGAGATGGTAGATTGATCAGTCAGAGAAGTCCCTACGTGGTGAAGTCAGGGGGGAAATGAGGAAATATTCGAATTCAGTTTTCTCTTTAGCTGGAAGTTTGGAGTACAGGGTATAGTGAGGATGCACTTACCAAGGCTTTATATGGTTTTTTACTGAGATTAAGTCTACCACAACAATAACCTTCGTGGAGCACTATGAAGATCTCAGTCAGAGGATACACAAAATAGGGCAACCAAATAAGAAATCAGTTATACCCTATTGATGTATACTTTGAAACCAGCTTATTCTTTTTCTTTATCAGGAAGGAGAGCCTATTATTAGCCATAATCAAGACCTAGATGGTCTATAGCTAGCTCTAGTCTAGCACTCCAACCCGTGAAACAATCAAGTTAGCATCTTTCAACAACCTTCGAGATCTTGATGAATATAATTTTAGATAAGTCTGGGACCTGGTCAGCTAGGTGGATTTCCCCTGGCTCCTTGTAGATCCCACCATTATCTCTCTTAATTTCTTCCTTGATCTTCCCCTTACTTCTTAGATATTGCCTCTGCTTCCCTGACACTTTAAAAGTTGTGTACCCTGAAATGCAAACTACTCATTCTTTTATGTTTGTGCATGGCAATTGTTTGAGGTTGTAAAGCTATTTTCGCATAAATAGAATAGCATACCTTTATAACCCATGATGGATGCCTATTTATTATGCCATGAACTGAATATCTATTATACAATTTTATATATCTTTTTTAGAAAATTATTTCATATCTTCCCATTGCATTTATGATACCTCTTCTCAAATCCATTGTCTTTGTCTCTTTCTTTCTCTCTTGGTCTCTACTCTCCTCTCTCTCACTCTGCCTCTCTTTTCCCTCTCCTCCTCTTGTCCCTCTCCCTGTTTCTCTCTGCCTTTATCTCTCCCCTGTATCTCTCTGTTTGTCTCTGTCTCTGTTTCTAATTTGTTTCTAATTCTTTCGAATTCCACATCTCTGCCTTATACCCACCCCTAATCCCCATTAATAAAGCACAAGTAAAGTTGTGCAAAACATTTCCATAAAAATCATGTTGTGAAAGAGAGAAAATATAGATCTCCAACCCTAACTAAGGAAAAAAACTCTCAAGAAAAATGAAGTTGAAAGAGAGAGAATGGAAGAAAGAGGGAGGAGGAGAAAGGGAGAGAAAAAGGGAGAGAGAAAGAGAAAGGGGGAAGAATGCTAAATCTATATTCAAACAAAATGAGTTCCTTCTCTGGATATAGATAGAATTTTTCATCTTAAATCCTTCACAGTAGCCTGGATCATTGTTCTACTGAGAATAACAAAATGATTTATAGCTGATTATCATAGAACATTTGTATTGTTTTGTACACAAAGTACATTACTTGTGTTGTTTGAGTTCATGGAGGACTTTCCAGATTTCATCTGAGAGTTTTTCATTTGTTTTTTTCTTTCAAATTTTTGAAATTTTTATTTGTTTTTTTTCTTTCTTGAGGTATAATGAGCTGAAGCTTGAGTTGAAGCACTGAGGTCCCAAGCATGTGAGGCTAAATAGTAATTGGACCGTACTTTATTAATATATATGCTTGGAGAAAGAATGGCCCTCACCCACTCTTTGTGCAAATCCTTATGCGTTATACAGGAAATGACGATTTTAGTGGGTGGAGGCAGAGGGGCAGAGAGAAGCGGAAAGAGACTGCTGGCTGGCGTCTTGTTGCAGCTGCTCACATTGCAATTGTAATCCCCCCTTCACCTCCGATCCTTCTTCACCTCTACTGAGAATAAAGTTTGAAGATTTTCCCTTAACCTGAATTCCTGACTCCAGATGATTTTAAAATACCCGGTCATCACATTAAGGTGTTTACCTTTTGTTCTAATTCCTCCTTCAAACAAAAAAACTAACATGTAAATAAATTTAACATATTTGTTCAGGTATAATCTATGTTGGATTGTTTTCTGTCTTAGCAAGGTAGAAAGAAAGGGAAAGAGGGAGAAAAAACTTGGAATTCAAAATGAATATTGAAAATTATCTTTATATGTACTTGGAAAAATTAAATAATATTAGGTACAAAAAAAAAAGACAATAAAAGACAATAGAGTTTCCATTTAGATGACCAATTGGTACATAATACATAAGTATAGTTTTCCCACTTGTTCCCATGTAATAACAAAGAACAAGGACCAGATTAAACAATGATTAAGAATTTTTTTTCTTTTCTTAAATAGCTTTTTATTTACAAGAAATATGCATGGGTAATTTTTCAGCATTAACCCTTGCAAAAACTTCTGTTCCAACTTTTCCCCTCCTTCCTCCCATTCCCTCCCCTAGATGGGAAGTAAATCAATATATGTTAAATATGTTAAAGTATATGTTAAATGCAATATGTTTACAGTTATCTTGCTGCACAAGAAAAATCGAATTTGGAAATAAGGTAAAAATAAGCTGAGAAGGAAAACAAAAATGCAAGCAGACAATAACAGAAGAAGTAGAAATGCTAAGTTGTGGTCCACAGACATTTCCCATACTTCTTTTGCTTGGTGTAGCCGGTTTTCTTCATTACTGCACAATTGGAACTGATTTGGTTCATCTCATTGTTGAACAGAGCCAGGTCCATCAGAACTGATCAATTGATTAAGAATTTCAAAGAAAATCCTCAGCAAGGTTATTCATCCAGGACTGGGTTAAAGGGAAGGAAGACTAGAGCTATACACAATGGAAGTAAAGTGCTATTAAAGAAGGAGTAAAAGAATAAGTAAACAAAATGTCCAACCTCAATCCACTTTCTGCGGCCAAAGATAATTTAGAGATAGAACAAGAAATGTATCAACTAAGGAAATCCCAAATATAAAGCAAAATTACAACCAGCACCAGAATGAACACAACCTTGGACAGGATAAAATGTTGCACACTACTCAAAGAAGACTCAGTTGAAACAGAGACCACTCTTGATAAATGAACCTGACAATTTTGTTGACTTATTTTGCAGTTGCACCTGACTCTTCATGACCCCTTTTTGGGATTCTCTTGGTAAATATGCCAGACTGGTTTGCCCAACTTTCCCAGAATCACATAGCTAGTCACTGTGTGAATCAGGATGTAAAATCCAGATATTCCTGACTCCTAGACTGACACTGTATCACTGTACCACCTAGCTCTTCAAACATCAAAATAAGTGTCCCTAAAATTTACTTATTTAAAAAATGTCAATTGGGACAAAAGACTACCCAGTGCCTTGAGTCAGGGACAGCAAATTGCAGAGCATAAAATGAGAATGTTGAAGTCTGACAGTTCTTTGTGAACATAAAAGTACAAGGAAGTAGAAACAAGAAAGAACAGAACAAGAGCAAGACCAAACAACTTGACCATTCCATGCAAAATATTTTAAAAGGTTTTATATTATAACCAGGCTTTATTTTAAAAGGGAATGAAGAGTTGGCTCAGTATTAAAATTAAAAAAAAACTATAAATATGATACACCATATTAATGAATGAGAAAAACAATAAAACTCACAAAATTGCTTCAAAAGATGCAGGAAAATGTTTTTGTCAAAATATTTAACCTACTCTGTATTTTTAAAATGGGAATAAGTGGAATATTTATTGATATGGCAAAGTCCAGAGACAGTATTAAATGTGATGGAGAAATGTTAGACTTTCTAGTAAAATCAGAGAAAAAACATGGGTGTCTATTTTCCCTAAATTCTATGTCTAATGTCTAGAATTAATACATTGTATACAGTAATGTATGGAATTGAGAGAGATAAGGTGAAGAACTTACAGGAATGTATGAATTTTTTTTCTGTATTTTATTTTCATTATTTCTGTGTTTCCTATGATATAAAAGGGTCATAGTCATATTTACTTGAGCTCAAATAAGTTAGAAAACATATTTACTTGTTCTGAGCTGATGATGGCCATTATATTTGACATTTATCGATACTTAGTCTATTAGCTGGACCACTGTCTGCTTGATTAATTCTGAAGGCCTGACTTTCTGTTTCCTAGAAATCAGGAGATTTCAGGGAAACAGAACCTTCCATTCCAATCTCTCCAAATAGCAACAAACCAATTGTGATGCCTCCCTTTCCTAATGTTTCTCTTACTTGTGATAATTTCATAAAAGCTATACATTCTTTTACTACTTTAGTCCCTCCATCATAAGCTTTCTTTCTTATCTCATAATGGGACGACTCATCCTCCAGAAGTTTTCAATAAACAACTTCTCAGCCTTCTACTGAGTAATCTCTGAGTAATCATTTTGGGTAATGGTTTTCTACATCCCTCACAGTAATGAAATAAATAAGGTTATATTTTTAAAGTAACCTTACATTGCCAAACATGGAATAATCATTGACAAAGTAGAAACAAAATTGGCTTATTTTACAAATGTAATGGTCTACTTAGGAATGCAAAAAATCAACTAAAAAGCCATTAAAGCAGCATGTTTAACAAAGTAGGGGGATGTAGAATAAACATATTTATAAATAATAGAGCAAACAAACAAATACAAAGCAAACAAAGTGAAAATATTATGCTTCCACCCACATTCAGTCTCTATAATCCTGTGTCTAGATACAGATGGCATTTTCCATCCGAAGTATATTTTTAAAAAATACATACCTTGGGCAGTTAAGTGGTGCAGTTGATAAAGCACCAGCCCTGAAGTCAGAAGGACCTGAGTTCATATCTGGTCTCAAACACATAACACTTCCTAGCTGTGTGACCCTAGGCAAGTCAGTTGCCTATAAGCAACTCCTCAATTTCCTCAGCAAAAAAAGAAAACTATATAACTTTAAAATAATCACCTACCACCCTTTACAAGGCATGATTCTCGAATAGGAAGGTGAAGAGACTGGCATCAGATACTGACTGCCCTCCTCTACTCCAGATGATATCTATTTTGTCCTTTAAGTATCATTAGTTTAATTCAAGCTAAGTTCCTGGTTATAATTTTTAACAAATAAAAACTTTAAGTTATCTATCCAAAGTTTGGGTTCCTTTACATCAAATGCAGGATTAATAAAACCATACATATAACAAATGGCAACTATATGATTGATCCAAGCTAATATCAAATAGAAATTAGAGAAGGTAGGTAGATGAGAATGAACCAGAATATACAGAAATGAAATGTGAGGGATCTCAGTTCAGCAAAAAGGCTTCCAAACTTTACTGAAGGAGAAATTCTCTAAAGTCTCTGGTGTGGTAAACTTCAGATAAGGACATGATTGACCTTCCAACTGACTCCTCTCTAAGTTGACTTCTTTCTAAAGTCTTTCTTTTCCATTAGGCACTTGAAGTAAATCTGGAAATCTAATTTATTTTTCAAGCCAGAAAGCAGAAGATTGATATTTCTCTTCTCCCAAGCTCTCAACTCTGCCAACTCATGCCAGCAAAAAGCATAGAATATTGAGTCTTCACAATAGGATAAATCCCATACAAATAATTTTGGTGACAGAGTAATTTGAGGTCCCAGGAATATGAATATTTTGTGCTTTTTAAAAGAGATCAATCAATGAAACATTGTATACACAATATATAGAATCAAGAGAACACATATACCTTAATATCCAATAACTCCAAAGACTCAAATTACTGGTACAATTATTCACTATTTGACAAAAAGTGTTGGGAAAGCAGTCTGGAAGAAATCAGATTTAGACCAGAACTATGTATGATATACCAAGGGAAGTAACAAACTGATGCATGACTTTGATATGAAAAGTCATAGCATAAATAAGATAGGGGAAAAAAGAAGAAATTATCTTTCAGATCTATGGCTAATTAAGAAGTCATGATTAAATAAATCATAGAGGAAGGATGTAATGGGCTGAAGATTGAGTTGATGCACTGAGGTCCCAAGCACGTGAGGCTAAATAGTAATTGGACCATACTCTATTAATATATATGCTTAGAGAAAGAATGGCCCCTGCCCACTCTTTGTGCAAGTCCTGATGTGTTGTATACGAAATGACATTTTTGGTGGGTAGAGGCAGAAGGGCAGGGTGAGAGGCGGAGAGAGACTGCTGGCTGGCTTCTTGTTGCAGCTACTCACATTGAGAATGCAATCCTTCTTCACCTCCACAAAGAATAAAGATAGAAGAAATACACGGTCACCACAGAAGTACTAAAAGATTAAATGAACAAATGTTTGTTATATAAAATTCTTAAAATTTTGCAAAAGCAAGCCCAAAGAAGTAAAAATCAGAAAGGAAACAAATTGACTTTAGTGACACATTCCTAATTGTTGTCCATTGTAATGATGAATACAGATATGAAGTGGAGCAATATTTGTTTTGATTTAAATTAAAAATTGTATTGTTTTTAATCATTTAATAAGTAAAGTTGTATTTTCAATATTTATCACTCCATGCATTCAAATTCCAGACTCAAATTATGGAACAGAACTGAATTGATGCTAGCACAAAATAAAAGCAAAATCAAAAAAATAAAATAAAATAAAATAACCTTAGGAGTTCTATACAGTAGGCAGAAACAGAAAAGTACAGGGAAAACAATGAATAAGCACTTCTTAGGCTCCTGTTGTGTGCCAGGTACTGGGCTGGGTAGTAGAGTTACAAATACAAAAATTAAACAGTTCCTATAAAATAACTAGCATCAAAGCTATGGATAGCTACTTATAGGACAAACAAGTAAACTTTTAATAGCTTAATAATAATGTCAGAAATAAAGAAATATAAGTACTTTTTCAGCAGACTGAAAAATGTAGTAACTAACATATACTTCAGTGATCATGTAGCATTACATGTAAGGCACATATTATATGAGTAAACATTAGTGCTATCAACTACTTACACATTCCCTGTAACATTTTAATTCAGTCTGGTCACCAAAGAATTCGCTTGAAATCCATAGATTAATCTGATGGGCAGACAGAATTTTTTATCAGTACTATACTGTTGCATTGCTAAAACAAAATGTGAGTAGCTTTGCTATGATCTTTGCACTATGTCTCTCCTCTAGGAACCTCTGCAGCCAAAATTCCAGGCAGAGAAGATATAACTTATAAATTTAATTCTCTCACTCTATTTAAATGGCTATTCATATTAGTACATTACTTTATCTTCAACTTCATCTGAAACGTCTAATTTTTAGGCATATATTCAAACAAACTTTCCACCTCTGAAATGGTAGTCTCTCTTCTTTAGGGTTCATTGAAGTACATGACCATTTCACTACCTGTTCATAAAGAAGTATAACTGACTCACTTATGGGTAATAAGGAATTCACTACATTATCTTCACAAACCACCTGACAGATTCTGGGATTACTGATACACATGTCTGTTGCAATAAGTAAGCTGCCCGGTCTCTTCATGACTATCTGCTTATTTGTGGGGAACAATAAGTATGAAGATTTCCCAGCAAAACTCCATCTTCTTGTCTAAAGAATTAAATCTGATGACTCTTTACCTTTGGAATAAAATATAATATTTTAAGAGATAGTTTTCTTATATGCATCTATATTACATATATGTATATATTTATACATATATATATATACACATCTATCTGTATCACTATATAAACATAGATATGCAGAAGGATACTCAGACTCCAGTGACTTGGCTCTCTGATTTTTCTTGACAAGACATCTACTCCTCCTCATTAATGATACTTTCATCACATCACAGTGCCTCTTTAACTCTATTTCTTAGTCCTCTGAAATCCCAACTGAAATTCCACCTCCCCTACTTAACACTGTCTTCCCTCTGATATTATTATCAGTTTATCCTGTATATCTCATCGCTGAAGAATTTTTGCATGTGAGACTATTGATTCCTTGAGTATGAACTTTTGGGAGTAGGGGAAGAGTCTACATTTATTTGTAAACCCAGAGGTTAATACAAAGCTTGATTTGTGGTAGCTGCTTAAGAAATACTTGATTGCTTGACTTGAAGGTCTTGCCAATGAACTCAGGATTCGTATTGCCATTTGTTACTTTAACATAAAGTTATAATAGGGAAGTCAGAATGTTTCAGCTTTACTCCCAGTATCTATTGTCACTCTAAACTCACAGATATTAAACTACAGGTCAAAAAACAGATGTGGTTTTCAGTCAAACATTAGAAAGTCATGTTTCTACAGAAATGGTAATTTTAACGATAAATGTGAACGGGGTAAACTCCCCCATAAAGAGGAAGCGATTAGCAGAATGGAGTAAAAGCCAGAATCCTACAATATGTTGTGCGTTTACAGGAAAACACACCCAGCTAGTGAGACATGCAGAATAAGTAAAAGGATGGAGCAAAACTACTATGCTTCTGTGGGTGAAGTCAAAAGAGGGTAGCCATCCTCATCTCAGATCACAAAACAAAAATTGATCTAATTAAAAGAGATATGAAGGTATAAGTACTATATCTTCGATAAAGGGTAGCATAAATAATGAAGAATATCAATATTAAAATGCTATATGCACCAAGTGGTGTAGCATCTAAATTTAAAAGAGAAATTAAGAGAGCTGCAAGAAAATAATAGATAGCAAAACTATAATAGTGGGAGAGCTCAACCTTATACCTAGAATTAGATAACCAAATCACAAATAAATAAGAAAGAAGTCAAAGAGGTAAAACAGAATACGTAAGTTAGATATGATAGGACCTCTTGAGAAAAACTTAAAATGAGACAGAAAGGAGTACACTTTCTTTTCAGCAGTTCATGGAACCTATACAAAAATAGACCATATATTAGGACATAAAACCTCAAACTCAAAATGCAGTAAGGCAGAAATAGTGAATGCATTCTTTCAGACCACGATGCAATAAAATTGACACTCAACAAAAGCTAGGAAAGAGGTAGACCAAAAATAATTGGAAACTAAATAATTCATACTAGAAAGGAAATGATTGGTGAAACAGCGATCCTAGACATAATTAATAAATTCACCCAAGAAATGAGATAATAATGAGACATCATATCAAAACAGGGATGCAGCTAAAGCAATTAGGGGAAATGCAATTTCATATCTCTAGAGGCTTTACTTGCATAAAGTAGAGAAAGAGAAGGTCAACCAATTGGGCTTACAACTAAAATGCTAGAAAAAGGAACAAATTAAAAACCGCCAGTCAAACACTAAACTTGCAAATTCTAAAACTAAAAGGAGAGATCAATAAAATTGAAAGTAAAAAACTATTGAATTAATTATCAAAATCCAAGAGTTGGTTCTATGAAAAACCAACAAAATAGACAAACCCTTAGTAAATCTGATTTAAAAAGGAAAGAGGAAAATAAATTGCTGAGTCTTAAATGAAAAGGGAGAACTGCCACTAATGAAGAGGAAATTAGAGCAATAATTAGGAATTACTTTGCCCAACTTTTATGGCAAAATAAATTCGACAACCCAATGAAATGGAAGAATACCTTGAAAATATAGTCATTTGTGATTAACAGAGGAAGAAGTAAATATCCTAAACAGTCCCATCTTAGAAAAAGAAATAGAACAAGCTATTGGGATCTCAACTCCCTAAGAAAAATCCCCAGGACCAGATGGATTTACATGTGAATCTCTACCAAACATTTGTAAAGAACAATAACCCCAATGCTATATAAATGATTTGAAAATAGGGACTGAAGGAGTCCCACCAAACTCCTTTTACGACACAGACATGGTACTGATGACTTAAAACCAGGTAGGCTGAAAAACAGAAAGAAAATTATAGACCAATCTCTAATGAATATCGATATAAAATCTAAATAAAATATTAGCAAAAGATTACAGAAAATCATCCACAGGATAATACACTATGATCAAGTAGGATTTATACCAGGAATGCAGGCTGGTTCAATATTAGGAAAAACTATTAGCATAATTGACTATATCAATAAGCAAACTACCAAAACCATATGATCATCTCGACAGATGCAGAAAAAGCATTTGATAAAATCCAAATATCCATCTCAATAAAAACACTTGAGAGTATAGGAACAAATAATTTTTCTTAAAATAGTCAGGAGCATATATTTAAAACCTTGATTGCAAGCATCATATGTAATGGGGAAAACTGAATCTTTCCCAGTAAGATCTGGAGGAAGCAAAGGTTGCCCACTGTCACCATTATTATTTAATATTGTATTAGGAAACACTCAGCCTCGCAATATCGAGAAAGAGATTAAAGGAATCAGAATAAGTAGTGAGGAAACCAAACTACCACTTCTTTGTAGATGATATGATGGTATACCAGAGAACCCTAGAGATTCTACAAAAGCTATTAGAAATAATCTACACCTTAGGAAAGTTGCAGGTTATAAAATAAATCACCATAAATCCTCAGTACGTTTATACATCAACAACAAAAATCCAACAGCAAGAGATACAAAGAGAATTCCATTCAGAATAACTGTCGACAAGCATAAAATATTTGGGGAATCTATCTACCAAAGGAAAGTCAGAATCATATGAGCTAAATTACAAAAAACTTTCCACACAAATAAGGTCAGACTTAAACACCAAAAATATCAAGGCTCCTGGGCTCTAACTTCGTGAAAGAAAAATGAGAATTCTTGTGCTTTGATAGCACTGACAAAAATTATTTTAATAATTCATCCATGATGGTCAAAATGAAATCCAGCCTCTGTATCCAAGATATTCTTTCTTCTGAATTTTCTGAACTGCATGGTCATTGACTTCTTCCCTCTTTTAATGAAATTAGGTGAGGGTTTCTACAAAATCTAGAAAGTAGAAATTTCTCCCCAAAACTCTTCTTGTATCCAAGAATCCAAGATCATTGTCATGGATAATGGTATTAGGATTTAAAATGTTGGGGGTTCCAGACTAGTCTCAAGGAGGTATCTCAAAGGAATTTATAGACTTGGATGCATTTCCAAATCAATAGGCAAAGTATATTATGATTGCAATGCTAATTAAAGCAGGATGAATTCCAAAAGAATTTAGCAAAGAACTGAGGAAGAAGAAAAGTAAATTTATAAGGAAACTTAGAGAGTCCAGATATTTCATGCCACTGATATACTCAATTTATGGCTTAGAAGTGGAGTTGAGGAATGGTCTGTTTAGACTTTTGTGTGTGCTAGGTGTAGATCCTAGTTCTCTGGATGAGTTCATGTAAATCAACTGAGCCATGTTTTGCCTGAAACAGCACCAGGTTAAGTGGGCAGACACCCAATTTTGTTCTTCACCTACATTAATTTTAAGTACCTTATTATTGTTCATTAATTTCAGGAAACCCCATTGTAACTGACCAACAGGCTGTTATCTGACAGGCAGCAAAATTTGTGGGCTCAGCACTCTGGCTGCTACAGAGAGAAGAAATACACCATTTCAAGGCCAGTTGTGAATAGTGGGTTATTGCTACATCCTTCCTAAGGGCTGCTGATAACATCAGTGGAGCCTGCAACACTGTATTCTGCATTATATGAACCGTTGTTTGCGGATGTTAAAGTACTTCATTTCACAAAATGCAGGAGAAAATTCCACTTAGGGGTTGCAGCACCACAAAACCTTCCATCAAATACATGAGTTCTCCTAAGGAATCCTAATCCAGGAGATCTTGGAGGCCAAGTTGAATGCAGATAGGAGACATTTGTGTAGCTAGTAAATAGAATTAACTAGTGCTTAATGAAAACAAATGGGAACAGATCCTGTTTATGTTAGATTGCCTGTCCTTTAATTTTACAATCACAGGAAGAGAGTGAATAGAAATAGATGACATCTAAAAAAATATAGTTTCACTGATAATAGGTGATTCTAGATTATAGTGACTTTTCATTGCAATGCTCCACTATAGTTGAGCACATAATCTGTGCCAATATGAAATGAAGCTAGAATGTATAGTGATCAGAACAAGAATTATGAAATAAAGGGGGTACCACAATCAGGAAATTTGTCACACCACACAAATTTCCACCTCTTAGTAGAAAAAGAGAATTTTAAATATTACTCTCCAATATCCAGTGCCTTTGCATAAATAAACCCATCTCTACTTCTGTCTTCAAAACCAAAGATGAAGACCTATATATATATCGTAACTGTCACACAGTATCAAAACAGATAGCATCGGCATAACTGCATCAGATAAAGAATATAGTGGAGGTCCTAAGTAAGAGGAAAAGGAGGAAAGCATTAAAAACCAGCGACAAACATTAGAGAACAGTCTGGAATGAAGAGAAAAGCTCCTTAAAGTTCTAATTTGTAATTGGGATTTTTTGTAGGTAAGTCTTCCTATATGTTTTTTGAAAGGTCTCACAGAGAAAATGACTAGAGAACATACAGGAAGTACATAAAAGAGCAACTGATAAGCTAAGGGAATAGAATTGCTGTTTAGTTTTGTCCAATGGTTCAAGACCAATGGGGCTTTCTTATAGAAAAAAAAAAAAACTGGAATATTTTGCCATTACCTTTCCCAGTGGATCCTTTTGTCAATGAAACAGAGGTTTCAGAGTCATACAACAATATTTCTGAATTTGTGCTAGAATTCATATCCTCCTGACTGCAGGTTTACCTTATAGAGGCACCAACAGCTCTAAGGTAAGAGAGAAACATACAGAAAAAAATTACTTCATAATCCATGTAATATGGCAACAAGAAATGAACCTCCCACCCCACCCCCAAAAAATAGGGTAAGGGTGAAAGTTTGCAGCTGTTAAGTGGAAATGAAGTAGCCTCAGGGTTTTCCAATGAACAATAATTTTCTTCACTCCCAATATAAGTTGGAGTAATGGTGGCAAGTAAACCATGTGAGTGTCTGTAGAGGCCTTGTAACCTAATTGGGGATGAAGAAATGCCTTCTAAGCAGAAGCTTACTTAGAATGAATGGGCTGTAGGCAAATGGACTTTAGATATGCTTATCTGGAAGAGGTGCAAGTGGGGAACAGATGTGTTTCCTCCTTGGCTCTGGGAAATTGAGCTTCCTACTTGCACAATTATTGTCCCTGCACATCACTTTGTGCAACACGCTGCATGACTGCTCCCCTCCTTCCTAAGTCCTATTAATATTTTTCCCTCAAATAAGTTTCTTCCTTCCCAAACACGACCAATCTAATTCCCAAAGTAATTGATGATCTAAGCTTCTATAGAAAGATTCCTTCTCCCTAAACATTAGAACCTGAATAAAATGGTCCTGGGCTTCACTATCACCCTTCTTATGAGAAATTTTCACCAGATACAATAATGGTTCTGCTTCCTCTTATGGACCTAGAGAACTGATTTCATCTGAGTGTGCTTATTATTCTGAAACTGTAAGAAGTGTCTCAGTGAAGTATTAAAAAAAAAGCCCTGTAGTCAGAAAAAGTAGAATGAGAATCATTCTCTGGGGATCAATATCCTTAGTATTATACAGGGAAGAAATGAACATGGATATATGATAGTGCATAGTAGGCTCAGTCAAGTAGAAGGTACTTTCAGGTAGAGATTCCTAATGGGTTCTTAATAGGATTCCTAAATGTAGCTCATTTAGCTATATGTCCCTAAATATAAATATAAATTTATCCTATTATCTTAATGGGATATGAAGTGACTTGTTTTTGGAGCTGGTAAGCCCAATGCTTTTCATCAATAGATGGTTCTACAGGTAAAAATTCAAACTCAATATTAGTTGTTACTCCAAATTCTACTTCTGATTTCTCCTTCCATTACCTGTCATCTTACCTCCATTTTCAACATTTCCTTGGTTATAATAGATAAACCTTGAACAAAATAGGATGTCTGTGCTATTCTTTTCTGAAATCTGACATATGAAATCTGACAGATAAAGCCTGTTCAAGGAGAAGCCAAAAGGTTCTAGAGCAATGAAAAGAGTTACCTGGTTGTATAGAAGCTTAGTGTTATAATAGAGCAAAGAGCCCAGAAGGGTGAAAAGGTAAGAAGAAAAAAATGGGACCTTTAGAAGAGGTACATCAAGGCACAGAACTTCCCATGGAACCAGTTATGTTTAAAGAGTATTCACTATGTAAATATATAATACTAAGAAACTTTTCCCCAGTAAAAACACTTTATAAAAATTGAAAATTGGTAATAACATTAAAAATGCTATAAAGCATTAAACAAAAGAAATTCAATTTAAAATCATTTATTAAAACTCTGAGATTTTTCCTGAAACACCATGTATATCTGCAAAGGACAAAAACTGAGGAAACTACACAATTAGTAAAGTATCTGAAAAACCAGCAACTAATACACAATTGATAGCAGCATGAAATGATTTGAAATTCTGTGGGAAAAGTGAAGAAACTATTCATAGTTTTTGAACCATAGATCTCACCACTGAATAAATATCCAAAGGAGATTAAAGAAGAAAGAAGTACCATGCATATTCCAAGAAATGAGGGTACATTCTGTGATAGCAACAAAATGGTTACAAAGGGAATGTTAGTTAGGGAATGGCTGAAAACTTTGTGCTATGTAAATATAAATGATTTGGCATACTATCATAAATGGTCACTATGTTGGTGTTGCTTAACTTTTTTATCTAGGTTACAAAGGGATTTAGTAAAGGAAGTATATCTGAAAACTAGTATAGTAAGAAAACAAAAAAAATCAAATGTTTTAGATAATACAAAATGAAATAACATTTTGTAGGAATGGGGTAGAGGAAAGGAACTGGGTTCAAGGGAAGAAAGAAGCATTTGGAACAAAATTGTTTACAAAAATCTTATGCTCAGTAGCCAAGAGAGTGCTCAAAGTCTTTGTGGATAAAAAACTGTTGGCATCATTTCTTTTATCCATGAAAGAAAAAAGGACCCAAGAAAATCTTCTGAGCATTTATATCCAAATTGAAATGCTGACTTATTTCATGAAATCCATTGTCTTTGTCTCTCTCTTTCTCTCTTGGTCTCTACTCTCCTCTCTCTCACTCTGCCTCTTTTCTCCCTCTCCTCCTCTGGTCCCTCTCCCTGTTTCTCTCTTCCTTTATCTCTCCCCCGTATCTTTCTCTTTATCTCTGTCTCTGTTTCTTTCTGTCTCTGTCTGTGTCTATCAGTCTCTGTGTTTGTCTTTCCCTGTGTCCCTGTCTCTTTTCTCTTTTTCTTTTTTTCACACTCTTTTTATTTTACCTACAGATCCATTTAAAGCCATAGATCAGAAATGAGAAACTATACAGGGATAACATTGTTCATTCTCCGGGGACTGACAGATGATCCACAGTTGAAGATTCTGCTTTTGATCTTTCTGTTTCTGTCCTACGTCCTGAGTGTAACTGGGAACTTGATCATTATCACCCTCACCTTAATGGATCAGCACCTTAAAACCCCAATGTATTTTTTCCTCAGGAACTTTTCTTTCTTAGAATTATCATTCACAACTGCCTGTATTCCCAGATTCCTGTACAACATGTCAACTGGAGACTATACTGTGACCTATAATGGATGTTTCACGCAATTATTTTTTGCAATTCTCTTTGGGGCCTCAGAGTTTTTTCTCTTGGCTGCCATGTCTTATGACCGCTATGTGGCTATCTGCAAACCCCTGCACTATGCAGCCATCATAAACAACAAAGTCTGTAATCAGCTCCTCCTGAGTTGTTGGGTGTCTGGGTTGATGATTATCATTCCAATAGTTAGTTTTGGTCTTCAACTAGAATTCTGTGACTCCAATATCATTGACCATTTTCTCTGTGAAATATCACCATTGCTGGAAATCACATGCTCTGATACACAGTTCATAGAAAGAATGGTTTTAGCTCTTGCTGTGTTCACCCTCATCTTCACGTTAGTGTTAGTGGTTCTATCTTATGCATTTATCATTAGGACTATTCTGAGATTCCCTTCAGCTAAGCAAAGGAAAAAAGCCTTTTCCACTTGTTCCTCCCACATGATTGTTGTCTCCATAACTTATGGAAGCTGCATCTTCATCTATATCAAACCTTCTGAAAGAGAAGGAGTGGCTTTAAATAAAGTAGTATTAGTACTTGCAACCTCAGTTGCACCTGTAATGAACCCTTTTATTTATACCCTGAGGAATGAACAAGTGATTAAAGCTTTTAGAGATGCATTGAAAAAGATTGTATTGATTTCAAAGTTATAAGAGGAAATTGACTTTCAGAAGCAATATTAGTAAAAATAAAACTTGAATACCTTTGAACTCTTTGTTCTGCCTCCTATGACCTAATTTTTATTTTGAACTGATGTCCCTTTACCCACAGCTTCTTTCACAACTCTTTTTCTTTCCTATTTACACATCCTCAATAATGCAGGTGTTTTCCTCCCCACTGCATCCAATATTAAAGATTCCACTTTCAATCACCTCATACTGACAACCAGCTATCTATAAGAAATTTATTATAAAAAATTTTCTAGGTGGCTTTTTAATATTCAATATGCATTTATTACATGCATTTTATGTACTGGGCATTAAGCATAAAAATATAGGAAAATATGAAAAAGAAAGCTAATCTCTTCCCCAAAAGAAATTAAAATCTAGTTAGGAAGTCAAAACACACACACACACACACACACACACAAGCTAAAAAGTGGAGAGAGAAGAAAGGTACTTTGCATGAGGATATGGTGGATAGATTAGTCAGAGAAGTCCCTAAGTGATAAAGTCAGGTGGGAAACGAGGAAATATTTGAATTCAGTTTTCTCTTTAGCTGGAAGTTTGGAGTACAGGGAGAGTATAGTGATGGACTACCAAGGCTTATATGGTTTTTTTTACCGTGATTAAGTCTACCACAACAATAACCTTCGTGGAGCACTATGAAGATCTCAGTCAGAGGATACACAAAATAGGGCAACCAAATAAGAAATCAGTTATACCCTATTGATGTATACTTTGAAACCAGCTTATTCTTTTTCTTTATCAGGAAGGAGAGCCTATTATTAGCCATAATCAAGACCTAGATGGTCTATAGCTAGCTCTAGTCTACCACTCCAACCCGTGAAACAATCAAGTTAGCATCTTTCAACAACCTTCAAGATCTTGATGAATATAATTTTAGATAAGTCTGGGACCTGGTCAGCTAGGTGGATTTCCCCTGGCTCCTTGTAGATCCCACCATTATCTCTCTTAATTTCTTCCTTGATCTTCCCCTTACTTCTTAGATATTGCCTCTGCTTCCCTGACACTTTAAAAGTTGTGTACCCTGAAATGCAAACTACTCATTCTTTTATGTTTGTGCATGGCAATTGTTTGAGGTTGTAAAGCTATTTTCGCATAAATAGAATAGCATACCTTTATAACCCATGATGGATGCCTATTTATTATGCCATGAACTGAATATCTATTATACAATTTTATATATCTTTTTTAGAAAATTATTTCATATCTTCCCATTGCATTTATGATACCTCTTCTCAAATCCATTGTCTTTGTCTCTTTCTTTCTCTCTTGGTCTCTACTCTCCTCTCTCTCACTCTGCCTCTCTTTTCCCTCTCCTCCTCTTGTCCCTCTCCCTGTTTCTCTCTGCCTTTATCTCTCCCCTGTATCTCTCTGTTTGTCTCTGTCTCTGTTTCTAATTTGTTTCTAATTCTTTCGAATTCCACATCTCTGCCTTATACCCACCCCTAATCCCCATTAATAAAGCACAAGTAAAGTTGTGCAAAACATTTCCATAAAAATCATGTTGTGAAAGAGAGAAAATATAGATCTCCAACCCTAACTAAGGAAAAAAACTCTCAAGAAAAATGAAGTTGAAAGAGAGAGAATGGAAGAAAGAGGGAGGAGGAGAAAGGGAGAGAAAAAGGGAGAGAGAAAGAGAAAGGGGGAAGAATGCTAAATCTATATTCAAACAAAATGAGTTCCTTCTCTGGATATAGATAGAATTTTTCATCTTAAATCCTTCACAGTAGCCTGGATCATTGTTCTACTGAGAATAACAAAATGATTTATAGCTGATTATCATAGAACATTTGTATTGTTTTGTACACAAAGTACATTACTTGTGTTGTTTGAGTTCATGGAGGACTTTCCAGATTTCATCTGAGAGTTTTTCATTTGTTTTTTTCTTTCAAATTTTTGAAATTTTTATTTGTTTTTTTTCTTTCTTGAGGTATAATGAGCTGAAGCTTGAGTTGAAGCACTGAGGTCCCAAGCATGTGAGGCTAAATAGTATTGGACCGTACTTTATTAATATAAGTGTTTGGAGAAAGAATGGCCTCACCCACTTTGTGCAAACTTTATGTTATACAGGAAATGACGATTTTAGTGGTGGAGGAAAAGAGAGGGGCAGAGAGAAGTGAAAGAGATTGCTGGTTACGTCTGTTGCAGCTGCTCACATTGCAATTGTAATCCCTCTTCACCCGGATCCTTCTTCACCTCTACTGAGAATAAAGTTTGAAGATTTTCCCTTAACCTGAATTCCTGACTCCAGATGATTTTAAAATACCCGGTCATCACATTAAGGTGTTTCCCTTTTGTTCTAATTTCTCCTTCACACAAGCAAACTAATATGTAAATAAATTTAACATATTTGTTCAGGTATAATCTATGTTGGATTGTTTTCTGTCTTAGCAAAGTGGAAAGAAAGGGAAAAGGGGAGAAAAAACTTGGAATTCAAAATCTTACAGAAATGAATATTGAAAACTATCTTTACATGTAGTTGAAAAAATTAAATAATATTAGGTCCAAAAAAAGAAAAGAAAAGAAAAGATCATTGAGAGAGATTCCATTTAGATGACCAACTGGTACATAATACATAAGTACAGTTTTCCCACTTGTTCCCATGCAGTAACAAAGAACAAGGACCAGATTAAATAATGATTAAGAATTTATTTTCTTTTTTTAAATAGCTTTTTATTTACAAGAAATATGCATGGGTAATTTTTCAGCATTAACCCTTGCAAAAACTTCTGTTCCAACTTTTCCCCTCCTTCCTCCCATTCCCTCCCCTAGATGGGAAGTAAATCAATATATGTTAAATATGTTAAAGTATATGTTAAATGCAATATGTTTACAGTTATCTTGCTGCACAAGAAAAATCGAATTTGGAAATAAGGTAAAAATAAGCTGAGAAGGAAAACAAAAATGCAAGCAGACAATAACAGAAGAAGTAGAAATGCTAAGTTGTGGTCCACAGACATTTCCCATACTTCTTTTGCTTGGTGTAGCCGGTTTTCTTCATTACTGCACAATTGGAACTGATTTGGTTCATCTCATTGTTGAACAGAGCCAGGTCCATCAGAACTGATCAATTGATTAAGAATTTCAAAGAAAATCCTCAGTAAGATTATTCATCCAGGACTGGGTTAAGGGGAGGGAAGACTAGAGCTATACACAATGGAAGTAAAGTGCTATTAAAGAAGGAGTAAAAGAACAAGTAAACAAAATGTCCAACCTCAATCCACTTTCTGCGGCCAAAGATAATTTAGAGATAGAACAAGAAATGTATCAACTGGGGAAATCCCAAATATAAAGCAAAATTACAACCAGCACCAGAATGAACACAACCTTGGACAAGATAAAAATTATGTAGCACACTTCTCAAAGAAGACTCAGTTGAAACAGAGACCACTCCTGATAAATGAACCTGACAATTTTGTTGAGTTATTTTGCAGTTGCACCTGACTCTTCATGATCCCTTTTGGGATTCTCTTGGTAAATATGCCAGACTGGTTTGCCCAACTTTCCCAGAATCACATAGCTAGTCAGTATGTGAATCAGGATATAAAATCCAGATATTCCTGACTCCTAGACTGACACTGTATCACTGTACCACCTAGCTCTTCAGACATCAAAATAAGTGTCCCTAAAATTTACTTATTTAAAAAGTGTCAGTTGGGACAAAAGACGACCCAGTGCCCTGAGTCAGGTTCAGCAAATTGTAGAGCACAAAATGAGAATGTGGAAGCCTGACAGTTCTTTGTGAACATAAAAGTACAAGGAAGTAGAAACAAGAAAGAACAGAACAAGAGCAAGACCAAACAGAATTTGATCATTCCATGCAAAATATTTTAAAAGATTGTACATTATGACCAGGCTTTATTTAGAAAGGGAATGAAGAGTTGGTTCAGTATTAAAAAAAAAAAACTATAAATATGATACACCATGTTAATGAATGAGAAAAACAATAAAAATCACAAAATTGCTTGAAAAGATGCAGGAAAATGTTTTTGTCAAAATATTTAACCTATTCTATATTTTTAAAATGGGAATAAGTGGAATATTTATTGATATGGCAAAGTCCAAAGACAGTATAAAATGTAATGGAGAAATGTTAGACTTTCTAATAAAATCAGAGAAAAAACATGGGTGTCTATTATCACTACATTCTATGTCTAATGTCTAGAATTAATACATTGTATACAGTAATGTATGGAATAGAGAGAGATAAAGTGAAGAACTTACAGGAATGTATGAATTTTTTTTCTGTATTTTATTTTCATTATTTCTGTGTTTCCTATGATATAAAAGGGTCATAGTCATATTTACTTGAGCTCAAATAAGTTAGAAAACATATTTACTTGTTCTGAGCTGATGATGGCCATTATATTTGACATTTATCGATACTTAGTTCATTAGCCAATTCCACTGTCTGCTTTTTCGGACACCCTGAAGAAGCTCTGACTTTCGCGCTCTAGAAATCAGGAGATTTCAGGGAAACAGAACCTTCCATTCCAATCTCTCCAAATAGCAACAAACCAATTGTGATGCCTCCCTTTCCTAATGTTTCTCTTACTTGTGATAATTTCATAAAAGCTATACATTCTTTTACTACTTTAGTCCCTCCATCATAAGCTTTCTTTCTTATCTCATAATATTTAATTCTTATCCTCATAGAAGTTTTCACGAGTACCAATCTCAGCCTTCGCACAGTAATCTCTGAGTAATCATTTGCAATGGTTTTCTACACCTTCACAGTAATGAAATGAAATGTTATATTTTTAAAGTAACTCAGGCTACAAACATGGTAACAATCATTGACAAAGTAGAAACAAAATTGGCTTATTTCATGGAATGTAATGGTCTACTTAGAATGAAAAAAATCGAATCAAAAGTTTTATTAAAGCAGCATGTTTAACAAAGTAGGGGGATGTAGAATAAACATATTTATAAATAATAGAGCAAACAAACAAATACAAAGCAAACAAAGTGAAAATATTATGCTTCCACCCACATTCAGTCTCTATAATCCTGTGTCTAGATACAGATGGCATTTTCCATCCGAAGTATATTTTTAAAAAATACATACCTTGGGCAGTTAAGTGGTGCAGTTGATAAAGCACCAGCCCTGAAGTCAGAAGGACCTGAGTTCATATCTGGTCTCAAACACATAACACTTCCTAGCTGTGTGACCCTAGGCAAGTCAGTTGCCTATAAGCAACTCCTCAATTTCCTCAGCAAAAAAAGAAAACTATATAACTTTAAAATAATCACCTACCACCCTTTTACAAGGCAAAATGTGATTCCTCGCAATAGGGAAGGTGAAGAGACTGGCATCAGATACTGACTGCCCTCCTCTACTCCAGATGATATCTATTTTGTCCTTTAAGTATCATTAGTTTAATTCAAGCTAAGTTCCTGGTTATAATTTTTAACAAATAAAAACTTTAAGTTATCTATCCAAAGTTTGGGTTCCTTTACATCAAATGCAGGATTAATAAAACCATACATATAACAAATGGCAACTATATGATTGATCCAAGCTAATATCAAATAGAAATTAGAGAAGGTAGGTAGATGAGAATGAACCAGAATATACAGAAATGAAATGTGAGGGATCTCAGTTCAGCAAAAAGGCTTCCAAACTTTACTGAAGGAGAAATTCTCTAAAGTCTCTGGTGTGGTAAACTTCAGATAAGGACATGATTGACCTTCCAACTGACTCCTCTCTAAGTTGACTTCTTTCTAAAGTCTTTCTTTTCCATTAGGCACTTGAAGTAAATCTGGAAATCTAATTTATTTTTCAAGCCAGAAAGCAGAAGATTGATATTTCTCTTCTCCCAAGCTCTCAACTCTGCCAACTCATGCCAGCAAAAAGCATAGAGTATTGAGTCTTCACAATAGGATAAATCCCATACAAATAATTTTGGTGACAGAGTAATTTGAGGTCCCAGGAATATGAATATTTTGTGCTTTTTTTAAAGAGATCAACAATGAAACACTGTATACACAATATATAAAATCAAGAGAACACATATACCTTAATATCCAATAACTCCAAAGACTCAAATTACTGGTACAATTATTCACTATTTGACAAAAAGTGTTGGGAAAGCAGTCTGGAAGAAATCAGATTTAGACCAGAACTATGTATGATATACCAAGGGAAGTAACAAACTGATGCATGACTTTGATATGAAAAGTCATAGCATAAATAAGATAGTAAGTGTATGAAATTATCTTCAGATCTATGGCTAATTAAGAAGCTGATTAAATAAATCATAGAGGAAGGATGGCTGGAAGATTGAGCGATGCACTGAGGTCCCAAGCACGAGGAGGCTAAATAGTAATGGACCATACTCTATTAATATATATGCTTAGAGAAAGAATGGCCCCTGCCCACTCTTTGTGCAAGTCCTGATGTGTTGTATACGAAATGACATTTTTGGTGGGTAGAGGCAGAAGGGCAGGGTGAGAGGCGGAGAGAGACTGCTGGCTGGCTTCTTGTTGCAGCTACTCACATTGAGAATGCAATCCTTCTTCACCTCCACAAAGAATAAAGATAGAAGAAATACACGGTCACCACAGAAGTACTAAAAGATTAAATGAACAAATGTTTGTTATATAAAATTCTTAAAATTTTGCAAAAGGCCCAAAGAAGTAAAAATCAGAAAGGAAACAAATTGACTTTAGTGACACATTCCTAATTGTTGTCCATTGTAATGATGAATACAGATATGAAGTGGAGCAATATTTGTTTTGATTTAAATTAAAAATTGTATTGTTTTTAATCATTTAATAAGTAAAGTTGTATTTTCAATATTTATCACTCCATGCATTCAAATTCCAGACTCAAATTATGGAACAGAACTGAATTGATGCTAGCACAAAATAAAAGCAAAATCAAAAAAATAAAATAAAATAAAATAACCTTAGGAGTTCTATACAGTAGGCAGAAACAGAAAAGTACAGGGAAAACAATGAATAAGCACTTCTTAGGCTCCTGTTGTGTGCCAGGTACTGGGCTGGGTAGTAGAGTTACAAATACAAAAATTAAACAGTTCCTATAAAATAACTAGCATCAAAGCTATGGATAGCTACTTATAGGACAAACAAGTAAACTTTTAATAGCTTAATAATAATGTCAGAAATAAAGAAATATAAGTACTTTTTCAGCAGACTGAAAAATGTAGTAACTAACATATACTTCAGTGATCATGTAGCATTACATGTAAGGCACATATTATATGAGTAAACATTAGTGCTATCAACTACTTACACATTACCCTGTAACATTTTAATTCAGTCTGGTCACCAAAGAATTCTCTGGAAACCCATAGATTAATCTGATGGGCAGACAGAATTTTTTTTATCAGTACTATACTGTTGCATTGCTAAAACAAAATGTGAGTAGCTTTGCTATGATCTTTGCACTATGTCTCCTAGAACCTCTGCAAATAAAAATTCAGGAGTAGAGAAGATATAACTTATAAATTTAATTCTCTCACTCTATTTAAATGGCTATTCATATTAGTACATTACTTTATCTTCAACTTCATCTGAAACGTCTAATTTTTAGGCATATATTCAAACAAACTTTCCACCTCTGAAATGGTAGTCTCTCTTCTTTAGGGTTCATTGAAGTACATGACCATTTCACTACCTGTTCATAAAGAAGTATAACTGACTCACTTATGGGTAATAAGGAATTCACTACATTATCTTCACAAACCACCTGACAGATTCTGGGATTACTGATACACATGTCTGTTGCAATAAGTAAGCTGCCCGGTCTCTTCATGACTATCTGCTTATTTGTGGGGAACAATAAGTATGAAGATTTCCCAGCAAAACTCCATCTTCTTGTCTAAAGAATTAAATCTGATGACTCTTTACCTTTGGAATAAAATATAATATTTTAAGAGATAGTTTTCTTATATGCATCTATATTACATATATGTATATATTTATACATATATATATATACACATCTATCTGTATCACTATATAAACATAGATATGCAGAAGGATACTCAGACTCCAGTGACTTGGCTCTCTGATTTTTCTTGACAAGACATCTACTCCTCCTCATTAATGATACTTTCATCACATCACAGTGCCTCTTTAACTCTATTTCTTAGTCCTCTGAAATCCCAACTGAAATTCCACCTCCCCTACTTAACACTGTCTTCCCTCTGATATTATTATCAGTTTATCCTGTATATCTCATCGCTGAAGAATCTTTTTGCATGTGAGACTATTGATTCCTTGAGTATGAACTTTTGGGAGTAGGGGAAGAGTCTACATTTATTTGTAAACCCAGAGGTTAATACAAAGCTTGATTTGTGGTAGCTGCTTAAGAAATACTTGATTGCTTGACTTGAAGGTCTTGCCAATGAACTCAGGATTCGTATTGCCATTTGTTACTTTAACATAAAGTTATAATAGGGAAGTCAGAATGTTTCAGCTTTACTCCCAGTATCTATTGTCACTCTAAACTCACAGATATTAAACTACAGGTCAAAAAACAGATGTGGTTTTCAGTCAAACATTAGAAAGTCATGTTTCTACAGAAATGGTAATTTTAACGATAAATGTGAACGGGGTAAACTCCCCCATAAAGAGGAAGCGATTAGCAGAATGGAGTAAAAGCCAGAATCCTACAATATGTTGTGCGTTTACAGGAAAACACACCCAGCTAGTGAGACATGCAGAATAAGTAAAAGGATGGAGCAAAACTACTATGCTTCTGTGGGTGAAGTCAAAAGAGGGTAGCCATCCTCATCTCAGATCACAAAACAAAAATTGATCTAATTAAAAGAGATATGAAGGTATAAGTACTATATCTTCGATAAAGGGTAGCATAAATAATGAAGAATATCAATATTAAAATGCTATATGCACCAAGTGGTGTAGCATCTAAATTTAAAAGAGAAATTAAGAGAGCTGCAAGAAAATAATAGATAGCAAAACTATAATAGTGGGAGAGCTCAACCTTATACCTAGAATTAGATAACCAAATCACAAATAAATAAGAAAGAAGTCAAAGAGGTAAAACAGAATACGTAAGTTAGATATGATAGGACCTCTTGAGAAAAACTTAAAATGAGACAGAAAGGAGTACACTTTCTTTTCAGCAGTTCATGGAACCTATACAAAAATAGACCATATATTAGGACATAAAACCTCAAACTCAAAATGCAGTAAGGCAGAAATAGTGAATGCATTCTTTCAGACCACGATGCAATAAAATTGACACTCAACAAAAGCTAGGAAAGAGGTAGACCAAAAATAATTGGAAACTAAATAATTCATACTAGAAAGGAAATGATTGGTGAAACAGCGATCCTAGACATAATTAATAAATTCACCCAAGAAATGAGATAATAATGAGACATCATATCAAAACAGGGATGCAGCTAAAGCAATTAGGGGAAATGCAATTTCATATCTCTAGAGGCTTTACTTGCATAAAGTAGAGAAAGAGAAGGTCAACCAATTGGGCTTACAACTAAAATGCTAGAAAAAGGAACAAATTAAAAACCGCCAGTCAAACACTAAACTTGCAAATTCTAAAACTAAAAGGAGAGATCAATAAAATTGAAAGTAAAAAACTATTGAATTAATTATCAAAATCCAAGAGTTGGTTCTATGAAAAACCAACAAAATAGACAAACCCTTAGTAAATCTGATTTAAAAAGGAAAGAGGAAAATAAATTGCTGAGTCTTAAATGAAAAGGGAGAACTGCCACTAATGAAGAGGAAATTAGAGCAATAATTAGGAATTACTTTGCCCAACTTTTATGGCAAAATAAATTCGACAACCCAATGAAATGGAAGAATACCTTGAAAATATAGTCATTTGTGATTAACAGAGGAAGAAGTAAATATCCTAAACAGTCCCATCTTAGAAAAAGAAATAGAACAAGCTATTGGGATCTCAACTCCCTAAGAAAAATCCCCAGGACCAGATGGATTTACATGTGAATCTCTACCAAACATTTGTAAAGAACAATAACCCCAATGCTATATAAATGATTTGAAAATAGGGACTGAAGGAGTCCCACCAAACTCCTTTTACGACACAGACATGGTACTGATGACTTAAAACCAGGTAGGCTGAAAAACAGAAAGAAAATTATAGACCAATCTCTAATGAATATCGATATAAAATCTAAATAAAATATTAGCAAAAGATTACAGAAAATCATCCACAGGATAATACACTATGATCAAGTAGGATTTATACCAGGAATGCAGGCTGGTTCAATATTAGGAAAAACTATTAGCATAATTGACTATATCAATAAGCAAACTACCAAAACCATATGATCATCTCGACAGATGCAGAAAAAGCATTTGATAAAATCCAAATATCCATCTCAATAAAAACACTTGAGAGTATAGGAACAAATAATTTTTCTTAAAATAGTCAGGAGCATATATTTAAAACCTTGATTGCAAGCATCATATGTAATGGGGAAAACTGAATCTTTCCCAGTAAGATCTGGAGGAAGCAAAGGTTGCCCACTGTCACCATTATTATTTAATATTGTATTAGGAAACACTCAGCCTCGCAATATCGAGAAAGAGATTAAAGGAATCAGAATAAGTAGTGAGGAAACCAAACTACCACTTCTTTGTAGATGATATGATGGTATACCAGAGAACCCTAGAGATTCTACAAAAGCTATTAGAAATAATCTACACCTTAGGAAAGTTGCAGGTTATAAAATAAATCACCATAAATCCTCAGTACGTTTATACATCAACAACAAAAATCCAACAGCAAGAGATACAAAGAGAATTCCATTCAGAATAACTGTCGACAAGCATAAAATATTTGGGGAATCTATCTACCAAAGGAAAGTCAGAATCATATGAGCTAAATTACAAAAAACTTTCCACACAAATAAGGTCAGACTTAAACACCAAAAATATCAATTACTGTTACTGATATAAGGTCATGGTAAATAACAGTTTATCTGAAACTTTGGAGATAAAATTCTTTGGGCTTATAATTAATGCTATTTGGGAGTTTTAAAGCTCCACTCTCTAATGTGCTGAAGGTTGAGTTTTAACTGCTTATGTTATGTTATAGTTATGTTCTTGCATTTTTTCTTCCTGTGACTGATTTCTATGATGAGAGCAATAGTTAATAAGAACTGTTAATGCAATTCAAATATGTCATACCTTGCTGTTTCCAGTCTGGTTATATGTAAGCATTATATCCTAAATACTTAGTTAAATAAGTATTTAGCCTGGCCATCTGTCTGTTACTGGATATTTGTGTTTTGTTTTTTAAATGTTTTTAAATGATAAGAGGACCATTAACAATGGTCTGTTAAACCTAACTGCTATTTATTGGAACTATAGCTGTCTGCCTGTCCTGTGAAGCAAACTTGTTCCTTCGGGAATGGTTGATGAATGACAGTTAAATCCTGACTTTGGTCATCTATTACTGTGTGTTTAAGATTTGGGATGGAAATTGTTAATATTAGTAACTGTTGCTGTTAAGGAAGTTATAATATGTTTATAATATCTATGTTAACTTCAGAATATGTAATTTTTTGGGGGGGGAGGGGAACTCCTCCTGTACTAGTCTGTTATGTTTGGAATTTTAATTCACTCTTGGGATTTATATGTGGCTGGTTATTTTGATTTATTTACTTTTTTTTGGATGATTCTTTTCCATGAGAAAAAAAAGGAGAGGAAGAGATAGGGAACTAAGGAAACTGGTAGATTTTTCTCAAAATACCTAAAAGAGTGGAAACCCTTAGTTTTCTGTTCACTTTGCCTTAGATACTTCTGCCCCACCCTCTATTTCACCAATTCAGATTGAATTGGAAGTCCTTAAGCAGTTTTGAAACCCCTTATTCTATGGAATTGCCCTGGCAAACTCAGTTTTGGGGACTATTTTGTTTTGTTTTGTTTTTTGTTATCTACAAGATATATACATCTGTCTTGGGACTGGTAGTCTTCAGCCCTGTAACCCCAGTTTCTTAATTGGTATCTCAGCATTTTCAATAACATTTCAGTTTTGAGATCAAGACTCTAAAGTTCGGGGTTTGCCTGCCTTCATGGTTTAACTGTGCATGCTCTGATAGCTCTGCTCAGAAATCTGTATTTTAGTAGCAGCTCTGTCTGTTCCCCTGAGTGGGCCCTTCTCCCCTAGAGTGAGGTGTCCCTCTGAATGGGCAGCACAACTGTCTTGAGCACTGCTACTCCCTATATAAGTAGAAGCTGAGTTAAATGCACAAATGCCTGAAGACCACCTAAAACAATGAACTGTCCATCTCAAAGTGGATTCTCTGGTTGAGATGAGGGCCTTTGTACTGCTGATAACTCTGGGGTTGTCAGGAAGAGACTTATCCTTGTCATAAGTGCTTGCATTTTCTAATTTCATTTTGATTTGTTTGCCTCACATTGGATTGGTCAAAATTATGGTGCTGAGACATCCCAGGTATCTAGGGGAGGTAACACATTAATTCAAATATTCAAAAGGAGAGTGGGTAATGTTGTGCCTCAGTTTCCCTAGATTGTCATCTTTGTTTATTCATCATTGTATTTTTATGTTTGCCAAATGCCAATTTGTTCTGTGATAACTGTTTCTAAGATAATTGGTGGAAGCGATTTTTATGGTATGAACTTGTTGCAATCAGTGGTATTATCCTGTTGCCATTATGTCTACCCTATATACTTACGTTACTAACCTGAATAGTTCAATGGTCCCTATCAAAATATTGCATACAGAAGATGCTATTAAAATGATGATTCTTCAGAGAAAATACTGGAATGTATCAGAGAGGGATGATCTTGATAGTGAACTTGATAAATAATGTAAAGATATGTTAACTGATTTTGAACAGTGTGTAAGTACTTCCTAGAAATATGATAAAAATCATTTACATGTTACAAGGGGGGAATTGTATGGAATAGAGAGAGATAAGGTGAAGAACTTGCAGGACTGTATAAATTCTTTTTCTGTATTTTATTTTCATTATTTCTGTGTTTCCCCTATGACCTGTATAATATGTGCAGGCTCATATTTACTTTAGCCTTGGCAAGTTAGAAGCATATTTACTTAACCTGAGGTGATGATATTTATTGGTAGTAGACATTTATCGATATTTAGTCTATTAGCTGGACCACTGTCTACTTGATTAAGTCTGAAGGCCTAACTTTCTGTTTCCAGAAATCAGGAGATTTCAGGGAAACAGAAACCTTCCATTCCAATCTCTCCAAATAGCAACAACCAATTAGATGCCTCTCCCTCCCCTTCTCAATGTTCTCTTATTTGTGATATAATTTCTTGTATAAAAGCTATGTATCTTTACTACTTCTTTAGCCCTCCTACCACAAGCTTTCTCTTTCTTATCTCGCGATGGGATGACTCATCCTCCAGAAGTTTTCAATAAACAACTTCTCGGCCTTCTACTGAGTAATCATTTTGGGTAAGAGTTTTCTACATCCCTCACAGTAATAAAATAAATAAGGTTATATATTTAAAGTAACCTTACATTGCCAAAAATGGAATAATCATTGACAAAGTAGAAACAATATCGGCTTATTTTACAAATGTAATGATCTATTTAGGAATGCTAAAAATCAACTAAAAAGCCATTAAAGCAGCATTTTTAACAAAGTAGGGGGATGTAGAATAAACATATTTATAAATAATAAAATAGAGCAAACAAACAAATACAAAGCTAACAAAGTGAAAATATTATGCTTCCACCCACATTCAGTCTCTATAATCCTGTGTCTGGATGAAGATGACATTTTCCATACGAAGTATATTTTTAAAAAATACATACCTTGGACAGCTAAGTGGTGCAGTGGATAAAGCACCAGCCCTGAAGTCAGAAGGACCTGAGTAAGGATCTGGTCTCAAACACATAACACTTCCTAGCTGTGTGACCCTAGGCCAGTCAGTTGCCTATGAGCAACTCCTCAATTTCCTCAGCAAAAAAAGAAAACTATGTAACTTTAAAATAATCACCAATCACCCTTTTACAAGGCAAAATGTGATTCCTCGCAATAGGGAAGGTGAAGAGACTGGCATCAGATACTGACTGCCCTGCTCTACTCCAGATGATATCTATTTTGTCCTTTAAGTATCATTAGTTTAATTCAAGCTAAGTTCCTGGTTATAATTTTTTAACAAATAAAAACTTTAAGTTATCCATCCAAAGTTTGGGTTCCTTTCCATCAAATGCAGGATTAATAAAACCATACATATAACAAATGGCAAATATATGATTGATCCAAGCTAATATCAAATAGAAATTAGAGAAGATAGGTAGATGAGAATGAACCAGAATATACAGAAATGAAATGTGAGGGATCTCAGTTCAGCAAAAAGGCTTCCAAACTTTACTGAAGGAGAAGTTCTCTAAAGTCTCTGGTGTGGTAAACTTCAGATAAGGACATGATTGACCTTCCAACTAACTCCTCTCCAAGTTGACTTCTTTCTAAAGTCTTTCTTTTCCATTAGGCACTTGAAGTAAGTCTGGAAATCTAATTTATTTTTCAAGCCAGAAAGCAGAAGATTGATATTTCTCTTCTCCCAAGCTCTCAACTCTGCCAACTCATGCCAGCAAAAAGCATAGAGTATTGAGTCTTCACAATAGGATAAATCCCATACAAATAATTTTGGTGACAGAGTAATTTGAGGTCCCAAGAATATGAATATTTTGTGCTTTTTTTAAAGAGATCAACAATGAAACACTGTATACACAATATATAAAATCAAGAGAACACATATACTTTAATATCCAATAACTCCAAAGACTCAAATTACTGGTACAATTATTCACTATTTGACAAAGATTGTTGGGAAAGCAGTCTGAAAGAAATCAGATTTAGACCAGAACTATGTATGATATACCAAGGGAAGTAACAAATTGATGCATGACTTTGATATGAAAAGTCATAGCATAAATAAGATAGGGGAAAAAAGAAGAAATTATCTTTCAGATCTATGGCTAATTAAGAAGTCATGATTAAATAAATCATAGAGGAAGGATGTAATGGGCTGAAAATTGAGTTGATGCACTGAGGTCCCAAGCACGTGAGGCTAAATAGTAATTGGACCATACTCTATTAATATATATGCTTAGAGAAAGAATGGCCCCTGCCCACTCTTTGCGCAAGTCCTGATGTGTTGTATACGAAATGACATTTTTGGTGGGTAGAGGCAGAAGGGCAGGGTGAGAGGTGGAGAGAGACTGCTGGCTGGCTTCTTGTTGCAGCTACTCACATTGAGAATGCGATCCTTCTTCACCTCCACAAAGAATAAAGATAGAAGAAATACACGGTCACCACAGAAGTACTAAAAGATTAAATGAACAAATGTTTGTTATATAAAATTCTTAAAATTTTGCAAAAGCAAGCCCAAAGAAGTAAAAATCAGAAAGGAAACCAATTGACTTTAGTGACACATTCCTAATTATTGTCCATTGTAATGATGAATACAGATGTGAAGTGGAGCAATATTTGTTTTGATTCAAATTAAAAATTGTATTGTTTTTAATCATTTAATAAGTAAAGTTGTATTTTCAATATTTATCACTCCATGCATTCAAACTCCAAACTCAAATTATGAAACTGGACTGAATTGATGCTAGCACAAAATAAAAACAAAATCAAAAAATAAAATAAAATAAAATAACCTTAGGAGTTCTATACAGTAGGCAGAAACAGAAAAGTACAGGAAAAACAATGAATAAGCACTTCTTAGGCTCCTGTTGTGTGCAGGCACTGGGCTGGGCAGTAGAGTTATAAATACAAAAATTAAACAGCTCCTGTAAAATAACTAGCATCAAAGCTATGCATAGCTACTTACAGGACAAACAAGTAAAATTTTAATAGCTTAATAATAATGTCAGAAATAAAGAAATATAAGTACTTTTTCAGCAGACTGAAAAATGTAATAACTAACATATACTTCAGTGATCATGTAGCATTACTTGTATGGCACATATTATATGAGTAAACATTAGTGCTATCAACTACGTACACATTCCCTGTAACATATTAATTCAGTCTGGTCACCAAAGAATTTCTGGAAACCCATAGATTAATCTGATGGGCAGACAGAATTTTTATCAATACTATACTGTTGCATTGCTAAAACAAAATGTGAGTAGCTTTGCTATGATCTTTGCACTATGTCTCTCCTCTAGGAACCTCTGCAACCAAAATTCTAGGCAGAGAAGATATAACTTATAAATTCAATTCTCTCACTCTATTTAAATGGCTATTTATGTTAGTACATTACTTTATCTTCACCTTCATCTGGCAAATCTAATTTTTAGGCATATATTCAAATAAACTTTCCACCTCTGAAGTGGTAGTCTCTCTTCTTTAGGGTTCATTGAACTACATGACCATTTCACTACCTGTTCATAAAGAAGTGTAACTGACTCACCTATGGGTAATAAAGAATTCACCACATTATCTTCACAAACCAGCTGACAAATTCTGGAATTACTGATATACATGTCTATTGCAATAAGTAAGCTGCCCAGTCTCTTCACAATTATCTGCTTATTTATGGGGAACCATAAGTACCAAGATTTCCCAGCAAAACTCCACCTTCTTGTCAAAAGAATTAAATCTGATGACACTTTACTTCTGCAATCAAATATAATATTTTAAGAGATAGTTTTCTTATATGCATCTATATTACATATATATACATGTATACCTCTATCTATATCAATATATAAGCATAAATATGCAGAAGAGTACTCTATGATGTAGTGATGCTGGCCTTCTGATTTTCTTACACAAGACAATCCATCTCTCAATTATAGACACTTTCACTGGCTATCACAGTGCCTTTTCATCTCTATTTCTTAGTCCTCTGAAATCCCAACTGAAATCCCACCTCCCCTACTTAACACTGTCTTCCCTCTGATATTATTATCAGTTTATCCTGTATATCTCATTGCTGAAGAATTTTTTGCATGTGAGACTATTGATTCATTGAGTATGAAATTTTTTGGGGGGTAGGAGGACAGAGTCTACATTTATTTGTAAATGCAGAGGTTAATACAAAACTTGACTTATGGTAGCTGCTTAAGAAATACTTGATTGCTTGACTTGAAGGTCTTTGAACTTAGGATTCGTATTGTCATTTGTTACTTTAACACAAAGTTATAATAGGGAAGTCAGAATATTTCAGCTTTACTCCCAGTATCTATTGTCACTCTATACTCAGAGATATTAAACTACAGGTCAAAAAACAGATGTGGTTTTCAGTCAAACATTAGAAAGTCATGTTTCTTCTTAAAACAAAACCAGTGCTATTCCTTACCTAAGATGCCACATCTCCTAATTCTGTGACTTTGCTCTAGGATTTCCCCAAGCCTGGAACACACTGACCCTCTGACCTCCATCTCTTAGCTTCCTAAATGTTGCTCAAATCCCACCTTCATTAAAAGGTTTTTTTTGGTCCCATCTCAACTTTGCTAACCTCCTGTCTTCCCTCTGAAATCACTTTCCATCTATTGTAGATGTATCTTATATGAGCAGTTATTTAGATGCTTTCTCCTACCTTAAAATGTTCACTAGGACAGGGATGACATTTTTGTCCTTTTTAAGCCCAGCATTCAGCCTAGTGTCTGACATAAACTAAGCATTTAATAAATCCTACTGGACTACCTAGTAGATTAATAAAATATTACATAATATGTAATAATACACGTGTGAGTGTGGAATGCATACTCAATTTTTTAAATGATTGAAGGTCAAATGTTTTGGAGATCAATTTTGGACAATTTGAGGAAGAGTGAAAAGATGCCACTCTTCTTCCATCACCATGTACCAAGCCTGAGTCTGATGTTATTGATATTTTTTCCATTCCACATGGATACTGGCCCCACATTTTTATACTTTATGTCTTTTGCCAAAGGTAATTAAAACAAAGATTCCTTAGTGACTTTTGAACTTGAGTTCCCCAGGGGACATTTCATTTGTGAACTCATTTGGTCACTAGGCAACTGTAGCACAATGGACAAATGAAAGAAATATCTTCTACTATTAGTGTACATTTTGGAGGGAAATGGTCCCCCTGCTCAGATAGGTCAGTTTAGGTGATGGAAAAAAAAACAAGATCTAAGAAACCATTCACTTTCCAATTTCTCTTTCTTTCAACAAAATACAGTACATCAATATATTGCTGCATTTAAAGCAAGACAGAATCTCTGATGCAGCATCATTTTACAGTTGGTGATGAAAAACAGAGAAATGATATATTCCAGAAGATGGTAACCTGGGAGAATTCAATTCTGCCGATTAAGCTGAGGTCATGGTTTTGCGAGATAATGTGACCAAAAGTATGTTGTCCTTTTCCACTAATTCCTTACTGCTCAACTTTAAGACATTCCAGGAATTTGGGGAACAAAAACCATTCATCAAGATCTGAAGTAACAGCAGAAAGGTAAGTAGGGTAATTAATGGCTTTTCATAACACTACTTTTTCTTCTTTTTTTTAACTGTGAGGTTAGAATGATAGGTCTGAGTTCCTATAAAAGAACAGAGAAATCAGATGAAAGGAAGGAAGGAAAAATGGAAGGAAGGAAGGAAAAAAGGAAGGAAGGAGGAAAGGAGGAAAAGAGGAAAGAAAGAAAGAAAGAAAGAAAGAAAGAAAGAAAGAAAGAAAGAAAGAAAGAAAGAAAGAAAGAAAGAAAGAAAGAAAGAAAGAGAGAGAAGTGGAGAAAAAAAGAAGTGGAGAAATGGAAGGAAGAAGAAATTAAGAAAAGAAAAGAATTGTGATGAGGTCTTACTCCAAAGACAAGGAAATTTTCTGTTCTCTGGTCTTAGATTCACATTTTCACATAGACTGAATACAAATAACATCAACAAATAGACAAAATTATCAGAGAAAGGGGATGACTAGCTATCTCTGAGGCCAATTGCAATGGGCCCATTACCTTTGAACAAGAGAGAAAATAAAATTATCAGAGGGAGGGCCAGAATCACAAGAATCAGGGTACTTTTTCAGAATCCCCTTTATTGTGTCTTCTGTTCCCCCAACTTCATGGAAGAAAAACAAGAACTCTGTGCTTAACACTGATAAAAAGTCTATTTTAATAATCCAAGTCCCATGGATGGTCAAGAATGAAATACAGCCTCTGTATCCAAAATAATCTTCTTCTGAATTGCATGACCATTGACTTTTCACCTTTAATGAAAGTGAGGTGAGGTTTCAGAATCTTAGTATTAGAAAATAAGGGGAGGTTTCAAAATCTAAGCAAAAGGGAAATTTCTTCTCCTAAACTCATGTATCCAATATGATTGCTCCATGGCTATGATGGTATTAGGATTCCCAAAATGTTGGGGTTCCAGACTGGTCTCATGAGGTATCTCAGAGGAATTTTGTAGACTTGTACACATTTCGAAGTTAAGGGACAAAGTTTATTACAATTGCAATGCCAATTAATGAAGGCTAAATTCCAAAAGAAGTTAGCAAAAAACCAGGAAGAAGAAAAGTAAATTTATAAGGAAAATTTAGAGAGACCAGATATTTCATGTCACTGATATGCTAAGTTTATGGATTGGAAGTGGAGTTGAGGAATGGTCTGGTTTAGACTTTGTGTCCAGGTACAGGACCCAAGT
The DNA here is from genome assembly GCF_902635505.1 of Sarcophilus harrisii. Classification (NCBI taxonomy): domain Eukaryota; kingdom Metazoa; phylum Chordata; class Mammalia; order Dasyuromorphia; family Dasyuridae; genus Sarcophilus; species Sarcophilus harrisii. The sequence continues at coordinate 85,469,289 of NC_045430.1, read as the reverse complement.
TCTCTGGGCAGAGTTCATGGGTGAAGCAACTGGAGCCATGTTTTTAGACCTGAAACAGCACCAGGTTAAGTGGGCAGACACCCAATTTTGTTCTTCACCTACATTAATTTTAAGTACCTCATTATTATTGCCCATTAATTTCAGAAACCCCATTATCACTGACCAACAGCCTGTTATCTGACAGCCAGCAAAATTTGTGGGCTCAGCATCCTGGTCATATAGAGAGAAGAAATACATCATTTCTCAAGGTCAGGCAGAATAGGGGTTATTGCTACATCCTTCCTAAGGGCTATAAAACATCAATGGAGTCTGCACCACTGTATTCTGCATTATATGAACTGGTGGTTTGCTGATACAAAGTGCTCATTGCACAAAATCCAGGAGAAATTCCCCTTAAGGGTTACAGCAACCAAGCAAAACTCCTTCCATCAAATCCATGTTCTCTCCTAAGGAATCCTAATCCAGGAGAGCATGGAGGCAAATTGAATGCAGATAGGAGACATTTGTGTGACTAGTAAATAGAATTAACTAGTGCTTAATGAAAACAAATGGGAACAAGTCCTATTCTGGTTAGATTGCCAGTCCTTTAATTTTAGACTCACAAAGAAAGAATGAATAGATAAAAATGACATCTAAAAAAATGCAGTTTCACTGATAATAGGTGATGCTAGATTATAGTGACTTTTCATTGCAATGCTCCACTGTGGTTGACTACATGATCTGTTCCAATATGAAATGAAGTTAGAATATACAATGACCAGAACAAGAATTATGAAATAAAGGGGGTACCACCATCAGGAAATTTGTCACACCACACAAATTTCCACCTCTTAGTAGAAAAAGAGAAATTTAAGTATTACTCTCCAATATCCAGTGTCTTTGCATAAATAAACCTATCTCTACTTCCCTGCCTTACAGAACTAAAGATGTGAACTTATATTTCCTCTACAACTATTCCTGTCTCTGAATATGAAATCATTGTTAAAAATGTTTAGCTTGCTGTTACTTGAAAAAAATAAGAAAAGATATGGCAAGAAAGAAATGTGAATTAGCCAGTATTCTCCATTCTGATAAATCTTCTGTAGAAGCAAAGTAGACAGCAGTCTTGCTGCTGTGGTTATATACTTCCAGTTCCAAATACACTTCTGCCACATTTAAATAAAAATGATCAGTCACCTTCTAAAAGATGAAGTATTCTTTGGAAGGGGACACCATTAATTATTTACTGTAAAATAATTCCTTTATTAGATCTTCTCTTGCTTCATTACAGAAAAAAGTAATTTAAAAGGATGTGCCAGAATATAGTGGAGGTCCTAGGTAAGAGGAAAGGGGGAAAGGCATTACAAATCAGGGACAAACTTTAAAGGCCAGTCTGAAATGAAGAGAAAAGCTCCTTAAAATTATAATTTGTAATTGACATTTTTTGTAGGGTAAATCTTCCTATATGTTTTTTGAAAGGTCTCAGAGAAAAAATGACCAGAGGACATACAGAAAGTACAGAAAAGAACAACTGATAAGCTAAGGGAATAGAATTGCTCTGTAGTTTTGTCCAGTGATTCAGGACCCAATGGACCACAGTATCAATAGGACTTTCTTGTGGAAGAATCTGGAATGATTTGCCATTACCTTCCCCAGTCGATCCTTTTGTCAACAAAACAGAGATTTCAGGGTCATGCAACAAGATTTCTGAGTTTGTATTAAAACTCATATCCTCCTGACTCAAGGCTTACCCAATAGAGGCACCAACAGCTCTAAGATAAGAGAGAAGCATACATAAAAATTACTTCATAATCCATATAATGTGGCAACAGAAATGAACCTCCCACCCCAAAAAAGAATAGGGTAAGGATGAAAGTTTGCAGCTGTTAAGTGGAAATGAAATAGCCTCACGGTTGTCCAATGAACAGTAATTTTTTTCACTCCCAATATAAGTTGGAGTAACAGTGGCAAGCAAACCATGTGCGGAGGCCTTGTAAACTAATTGGGGATGAAGAAATGCCTTCTAAGCAGAAGCTTACTTAGAATAAATGAACTGTGGGCAAATGGACCCTTAGATATGCTTATCTGGAAGAGGTACAAGTCGGGAACAGATGTGTTTTGTCCTTGGCTCTGGGTCCTTCCTCTCCAGGAAATTGAGCTTCCTCCTTGCACAATTACTGTCCCTGCACATCACTTTGTGCAACATGCTGCACGACTACTCCCCTCCTTCCTAAGTCCTATTAGTATTTTCCCCTAAAATAAGTTTCTTGCTTGCCAACCACAACCAATCTAATTTCCAAAGCAGTTGATGATCTAAGCTTCTCTAGAAAGATTCCTTCTCCCTAAACATTAGCACCTGAGTAAAATGGTCCTGGGCTTCACCATCACCCTTCTTATGAGAATTTTTCACCAGATCCAATAATGGTTCTGCTTCCCCTTATGGACCCAGAGAACTAATTTCATATGAGTGTGCTTGTTATTCTGAAACTGTAAGAAGTGTCTCAGTGAAGTATTAAAAAAAAACTATATTCAGAAAGAGTAGAATGTGAGTCATTCTCTGAGGATCAATATCCTTAGTATTATACAGGGAAGAAATGAACATGGATACATGATAGTACATAGTAGGCTCAGTCAAGTAGAAGATGGTTTCAGGTAGAGATTCCTAATGGGTTCTTAATAGGATTCCTAAATGTAGCTCATTTAGCTACCTGTCCCTAAAAAGATACTGGGATCTGAAGAGAATCGTTTTTGGAGCTGTTGGGCCCAATGCTTTCCATCAATAGATGGATCTACAAGTAAAACTTCAAACTCAATATTAGTTGTTACTCCAAGTGCTACTTCTGATTTCTCCTTCCATTACCTGTCATCTTACCTGCATTTTCAACATTTCCTTGGTTATAATAGATAAACCTTGAACAAATTAGATGTCTGTGCGGCAATTTTCTGAAATCTGACATCTTAAGAAAAGAAAGAGGCTGTTCTAGGAGAAGCCAAAAGGTTCTAGAGCAATAAAAAGAATGAGTTATCTGGTTCTATAGAAGCTTAGTGTTATGATAGAGGAAAGAGCCCAGAAGGGATGAGAATGTAAGGAGAAGAAATGGGGTCTTTAGAAGAGATACATTAAGGCACAGAACTTCCCATGGAACCTGTTAAGTTTAAAGAGTATTCATTATGCAAATATCTAATACTAAGAACCTTTTCCCCAGTAAAAACACTTTATAAAAATTGAAAATTGGTAATAGCATTTTTAACATTACCATTAAACTTTTTGTTTAATGTTTAAACATTAAACAAAAGAAATTCAATTTAAAATTATGTATTAAAACTCTCAAGTTTTTCCTCACACACCACGTATATCTGCAAAGGTCGAAAACTGAGAAAACTACACAATTAGTAAAGGATCTGGAAAACCAGCAATTAATACACAATTGCTAGTAGTAAAGATTAGTCCAAATGATGCATAAAATGATTTGAAATTTTGTGAGAAAAGTGAAGAAACAATTCATAATCTTTGAGCCAGTGATCTTACCACTGAATAGATATTCAAAGGAGATTAAAGACAGAAAGAGGTACCATGCATATTCCAAGAAATCCAAGAAAACAGAAAAATTCTGTTTTAGCAACAAAATGGTTACAAAGGGACTGTCTGTTATGGTCACTGTGTTAGTATTGCTTAACGTTTTTATGGAGGTTACAAAGGGATTAAGTAAAGGAGATATATCTGAAAACTAGTATAGTAAGAAAATAAATTAAATCACAATGTTTTAGACAATAAAAAATGAAATACATTTTGTAGGAATGGGGTAGAGAAAAGGAACTGGGATCAAGGAAAGAAAGAAACATTGGGAACAAAACTGTTTACAAAAATCTTCTGCTCAGTAGCCAAGAGACTGCTCAAAGTTTTTGTAGATAGCAAAATGTTGGCATCATTTTTTTTTTATCCATTAAAGAAAAAAGGACCCACGAGAATCTTCTTAACATTTATATTCAAATTGCAATGCTGATATTTTATGATTCCTCTGCTCAACTCCATTGTCTTTGTCTTTCTCTTTCTCCCTTGGTTTCTACTCTTCTCCCTCTCACTCTCTATTCTTCTCCCTCTCCCTCCTCTTGTCCCTCTCCCTGTTTCTCTCTGCCTTTATCTCTCCCCTGTGTCTCTCTGTTTGTCTCTATCTCTATCTCTCTCTCTGTCTCATTGTCTGTCTTTATTTCTGAATCTTTCTATGTATGTCTGTCTGTCAGTCTCTCTATGTGTGTGTCTCTCTCTGTGTCCCCCTGTCTCTTTTTCTTACTTTCACTCTCTATTTTACCTACAGATTCATTAAAAGTCATAGATCAGAAATGAGAAACTATACAGGAATAACATTATTCATTCTCCGGGGACTGACAGATGATCCACAGTTGAAGATTCTGCTTTTGATCTTTCTGTTTCTGTCCTATGTCCTGAGTGTAACTGGGAACTTGACAATCATCACCCTCACTTTAATGGATCAGCACCTTAAAACCCCAATGTATTTTTTCCTCAGGAACTTTTCTTTCTTAGAATTATCATTCACAACTGCCTGTATTCCCAGATTCCTGTACAACATGTCAACTGGAGACTACACTGTGACCTATAATGGATGTTTCACTCAATTATTTTTTGGAATTCTCTTTGGGGCCTCAGAGTTTTTTCTCTTGGCTGCCATGTCTTATGACTGCTATGTGGCTATCTGCAAACCCCTGCACTATGCAGCCATCATAAACAACAAAGTCTGTAATCAGCTCCTCCTGAGTTGTTGGGTATCTGGGTTGATGATTATCATTCCAGTACTTGGTTTTGGTCTTCAGCTAGAATTCTGTAACTCCAATATCATTAACCATTTTGTCTGTGATATATCACCATTGCTGGAGATCTCATGCTCTGATACACAATTCATAGAAAGAATGGTTTTAGCTCTTGCTGTGTTCACACTCATCATCACCTTAATGTTAGTGGTTCTATCATATGCATTTATCATTAGGACTATTCTGAGATTCCCTTCAGCTAAGCAAAGGAAAAAAGCCTTTTCCACTTGTTCCTCCCACATGATTGTTGTCTCCATGACTTATGGAACTTGCATCTTCATCTATATCAAACCTTCTGAAAGAGAAGGAGTGGCTTTGAATAAAGTAGTATTAGTACTTGCAACCTCAGTTGCACCTGTAATGAACCCTTTTATTTATACCCTGAGGAATGAACAAGTGATTAAAGCTTTTAGATTTGCATTGAAAAAGATTGTTTTGATTTCAAAGTTATAAGAGGAAATTGACTTTCAGAAGCAATATTAATAAAACTTGGATAACTTTGAACTCTTCTGCATTCTATAACCTAATTTTATTTTCTGATGTCCTTTTACCCACAGCTTCTTTCACAACTCTTTTTCTCTCCTATCTAGACATCCTCACTAACTGAGATGTTTTCCTCCCCATTGAATCCTCCTTATTAAAGATTTCACTTTCAATCACCTCATCCATTCACTTCTATAAAAATTAATGAATATTCATTTGCAACCAGCTATCTATGAGAAATTTATTATAAAACAATTTTCCAAATGCCTATTTAATAGTCAATATGCATTTATTATTACATGCATTTTATGTACTGGGCACTAAGCCTAAATATATATATAAAAAGATATAAAAAAAGAAAGTTAATCCCTGACCCACAAGAAATTAGAAAGTCAACACACACACATACACACACACACACACACACACACACAGAGACACAAACTAAAAAGTGGGTGGGAGAAGAAAAGTACTTTGCATGAGGATTTGGTGGATAGATCAGTCAGAGAAGTCCCTAAGTGGTAAAGTCAGGTGGGAAATGAGTTTTCTCTTTAGCTAGAAGTTTGGAGTAGAGGGAGTGTATAGTGATGAACTACCAAGGCTGGTGTGGTTTTATATAGTGATTAAGTCTACCCAACAATAAGCTTCCTGGAGCATGAGGAACATCTTAGTCAGAGAATACTCAAAGTAGGGCAGCCAAATGAGAAATCAGTTATGCCCGAATTATGTATACTTTGAAACCAGCTTATTCTTTTTCCTTATCAGGAAGGAGAGCCTATTATCAGCCATAATCAAGACCCAGATGATCTATAGCTAGGTATAGTCCAGCATTCCAACCTATGAAAACAGGTGACCATCAACTGTGATGGTAGTCAAGTTACCATCTTTCAACAATCTTTGAGAATTTGATTCACATAATTTTAGACAGGTCTCAGATCTGATCAGCTAGGTAGATTTCACCTGGCTCCTTCTAGATCCCACCATTATTTCTCTTAACTTCTTCATTGACCTTCCCCTTACTTCTTAGATATTGCCTCTGCTTCCCTGACACTTTAAAAGTTGTGTATCCTGGAATGCGAACTACTCATTCTTGTACGTTTCTGCATGGCAATTGTTTGAGGTTGTAAAGCTATTTTCACACAAATAAAATGGTATACATTTATAACCTATGATGGATGCCTATTCTTATTCCATGAACTGAATTTCTATTATACTATTTTATATATCTTTTTTAGAAAACTAATATATTCCTGTTACATTTAAAATAAATTCTTAAATTTGTTTCTAATTCTTTTGAATTCCACATCTCTCCCTTATACCCACCCCCAACACCCATTAATAAAGCACAAGTAAAGTTGTGTAAAACATTTCCATAAAAATCATGTTGTGAAAGAAAGAAAACATAGATCTCCAACCCTAACAAAACAAAAAAACTCTCAAGAAAAATAAAGGTGAGAGAGAGAGAAAGGAAGAGATAATGGAAGAAAGAGGAAGGGGGAAAAGGGAGATAAAAGAGAGACAAAGAGAGAGTGGAGGAGAATGCTAAATTTATATTCAGACAAAATCAGTTCCTTGTCTGGATATAGATGGAATTTTTCATCTTAAATCCTTCACAGTAGCCTGGATCATTGTTCTACTGAGAATAATAAAATGATTTACAGCTGATTATCATAGAAGATTTCTATTATTTTGTCCACAAAGTACATTACTTTATGTTGTTTGAGTTCATGGAAGACTTTCCAGGTTTTATCTGAGAGTACCTTGTTCATCATTTCACATGGAACAAGAATGTTACATCATAATCATATAACACAGTTTATTCAGTCATTCCCCACTTGATGGACATCCCCTCTATTTCCAATTTTTTGCCCCAGAAGAGAGCTGCTATGAATATTTTTGCATATATGGGTCATTTTAAATTTCTTTTCATCTCTTTTTTGATTCATGTCTAGAAATGGTATTGTTAGGTCAAAGGAAATACATGAATTTATACCCTTTTGGGCATAGAGGATATGTTTTGATCATTTATCAATTGGGCCATGACTCTTATTTTTTATAAACTTGATTAAGTTCCCTGCATGTTTGAGAAATGAGGCCTTATAAAAGAAACTTGCTTCAAAGCTCTTTTTGCAATTATTATTGCTAATTGTATTCCCCCCCCATTTATCCTCTCCTCTCTTTTCATTCTCCTTAAAAGATTTCTGTACTAAGGGATATGTGACCAACTTTCAGACTTCAGGACAGCCTGAGCCCAAAATGTGGGATCACATTCTGTGACTTAATTATATCATTTTAAATTTAAAAACAAAATAGGAGAAGAAAAAAAATTACCTTGTGCAAAGAGGATATAAAATATAAAGAAATAAATTTCCATTTCAAGAAAGCCTAGATACATAGATACAGATATATCCAAATCTATATATGTGCATATATATAGACATGTATGTGTGTGTGTGTGCATTTGTGTGTGTATGTGTAGAGATCCAGAATTCTGGAGAAGTATACTTGAAATAAGGTGTTAACTCAGAGGAATTGATGATACAATGGTTATCTAGTATAAACTTAGTATAATACTTAGTATTTGGCATGGTGATGTAATGATACTCTAAGTTCACACATGCATAGTGTGCTGTAATGATGTAATTGTAATAGAGTATAAGGATCAATAAGGACTGGAAGAGAGACAAAGTCTCTTCCTCCAAGCAGCCTTGGTCTCAGTGGAGAAGTAAAGGAGACAGGACAGCCACCAGAAGGTCTTTATCTTCCAATCTGTGCTCCAGCCTCCAGTCCTCTATCTTCTCTATCTCTGAGTCTGTCTTCCTTCCCAGATCACTTAGCTAGTATATACTCTATGATAAGTACATCATCTTAGGTGTCAATCTTGTGGAATAGGTTTCAACTTGTAGAACTATACTAAATACCAAGTACATGTAAATTAGAGAATCATTATCTTCATTCCACTGAGTTAACACTTTGTTATCAGATTATTTGTTTCAAGTACACTTGGCCCTCTACATATATGTGTAAATATACACATACACATATATACATTCATATGCGTCTTTGTAAGGCTATTTTGTATTCTTTATACTCTGTTTCTCTGAAGGTGGATAACATCTTCCTTTATAACTCCAAATCTTTCCATATCTTTTCTAACTCCACCAATCCATCAATGCCTACACTACAGCAACATACTAATCTTATACTGTCCAGGTATTTTAAATGGTCTAAAACAATATTGATTAACATGGCTGATGGATAGTATGGTTTTCCTAATATTCTCTTTTGATTAAATCTATCTTAGCTTTAATTTTTGTCTAACATCACAATTGCTGCTACATAATAAATTCTACTCCTCATCTTTATTTTATGTTTGGGTTTATCTCTCATTTCTTATCCTTCTGAATCCTCTGTTTTACTTTTACCTCCTACTTTGCCCTCCTATTACTTTACCTACCCAACAACTTTTCCCTTGAATTAGGAAGATTTTTATACATTTCCAAAAATATATAGAATTTATTTCCCTGTTTATCTCACTCCCATTAATCTGCATACCTTATCCCATTTCTGTTAATCAAGACATGCTTCTATACCACTCACTTATTTTATTCCCTATTTCTAAACTGTCTTGAAAACTGCATCACATTTATAAGAACAAATAATTCTCTAGCTTATAAATGGTCAAAAGATATGAAAAGGCAGTGTTCAGATAAAGAAATTAAAACTATTCACAGTCATATAAAAATGCCTAGGGAATTTTTATTATTTTCCATTTTATTATTTATATCTATATATATTTAAATTATTTTATTATTTATTACATTATAAGCACTATAGATTTAGGACATTAAATTAAAACAATTCTGAAGTACCACCTCACACCTCTCAGATTGGCTAATATGAGAGAAAAAAATGATAAGTGTTGGATAGCACAGAGGAAAACTGAGACATGAATACATAGTTAGTGAAGTTGCAAATTGATGCAGCCATTCTGGAGAACAATTGGAAAATATGACCAAACAGTAATAAAAATGTGCATACTCTTTGATCCAGCAATACTACTAGTCCTACATCCCAAAGAGATCATAAAAAAGGAAAAGGACCCATGTGTACAAAAATATGTATACAAGCTCTCTTTGTGGTGGCCAATTGGAAGTTGAGTGGATGCTCATCAACTGGAGAAGAGCTGAACAAGATGTGATATATGAATGTAATGGAATACTGTTGTGCTATAAGAAATGATAAACAACTAGATTTCAGAAAAACCCAGAATACTAATAGGAATTGATGCTAAATGAAGTAGAATAACTAGAACATTGTACATAATTTTACAATTATTAACTACAATAGACAACTCTTCTGAGTTATACAGTGACTCATGACAATTCCAAAAGATTTGTGATGGAAAATGTCATCCACACCCAGAGAAAGAGTCTGAATACAGATTAAAGCATACTATTTCCACTTTTTAGAATTTTTTTTTCTTTCTTGAGGTATTTCCCTTTTGTTCTAATTCCCCCTTCACACACAAAAACTAATATGTAAACAAATTTAACTTATTTGTTCAGGTATAATCTATATTGGATTGTTTTCTGTCTTAGCAAGGTAGAAAGAAAGGGAAAGAGGGAGAAAAATCTTGGAATTCAAAATCTTACAGAAATGAATATTGAAAACTATCTTTAAATATACTTGGAAAAATTAAATAATATTAGGTACAAAAAAGAAAAGAAAAGAAAAGATCATTGAGAGAGCTTCCATTTAGATGACCAATTGGTAGATAATACATGAGTACAATGTTCCCATGCAATTACAAAGAACAAGCACCAGATTAAACAATAATTAAGAATTTCTTTTTTTCTTTTTTTAAATACCATTTTATTTACAAGAAATATGCATGAATAATTTTTCAGCATTAACCCTTGCAAAACCTTCTGTTCCAACTTTTCCCCTCCTTCCTCCCACCCCCTCCCCTAGATGGGAGGTAGACCAGTATATGTTAAATGCAACATATATATATATATATATATATATATATATATATATATATAATATGTGTGTGTATACAGTTATCTTGCTGCACAAGAAAAATTGAATTTAGAAATAAGGTAAAAATAACCTGAGAAGAGAAACAAAAATACAAACAGACAATAACAGAAGGAGTAGAAATGCTAAGTTGTGGTCCACACATTTCCCATAGTTCTTTTGCTTGGTGTAGTTGATTTTCTTCATTACTGCACAACTGGAACTGATTTGGTTCATCTCATTGTTGAACAAACAGAGCCAGGTCCATCAGAACTGATCAATTGATTAAAAATTTCAAAGAAAATCCTTAATAAGATTATTCATCAAGGACTGGGTTAAGGGGAGGGAAGACTAGAGCTATACACAATGGAAGTAAAGTGCTATTAAAGGAGTAAAAGAACAAGTAGACAAAATGTAAGTTTGAAGCAGCATCACATGGCAAGCCCCGGTGCCCTAATGATGGAAACCATAGGAGTAAAGTGATAAAAAAAACAACAGTCCCCTTACGAGATAAGTCCAAGAAGATGAAAAGCCACACAAGACTCTGACCAAGGATGATCCATTCCTCCTATAGCTAAAACAAGACAAATTACAAGAGAGATAGAAGAAGAAATGTATCCACTAGGGAAATCTCAAATATAAAGCAAAATTCCAACCAGCACAGGAACACAAATTTGGGCAGGATAAAAACTGCTCAAAGAAGACTCAGTTGAAACAGAGACCACTCCTGATAAATGAACCCTCACAATTTAGTTGAGTTATTTTTCAGTTGCACCTGACTCTTCATGACCCCTTTTGGGATTCTCTTGGTAAATATGATAGACTGGTTTGCCCAACTTTCCCAGAATCACATAGCTAGTCAGTGTGTGAATCAGGATGTAAAATCCAGATATTCCTGACTCCTAGACTGATACTTTATCACTGTACTACCTAGCTCTTCAGACATCAAAATAAGTGTCCCTAAAATTTACTTATTTAAAAAGTGTCAGTTGGGACAAAAGACTACCCAGTGCTCTGAGTCAGGGACAGCAAATTGTAGAGCACAAAATGAGAATGTGGAAGCCTGACAGTTCTTTGTGAACATAAAAGTACAAGGAAGTAGAAAGAACAGAGCAAGATCAAGACCAAACAGAACTTGACTATTCCATGCAAAATATTTTAAAAGACTGTACATTCAAAGGTTCTGATAAAGGCCTCATTTCCAAAATATATAGAGAATTAACTCTAATTTATAAAAAATCAAGCCATTCTCCAATTGAAAAATGGTCAAAGGATATGAACAGACAATTCTCAGATGAAGAAATTGAAACTATTTCTAGTCATATGAAAAGATGCTCCAAGTCATTATTAATCAGAGAAATGCAAATTAAAACAACTCTAAGATGCCACTACACACCTGTCAGATTGGCTAAGATGACAGGAAAAAATAATGATGATTGTTGGAGGGGATGTGGGAAAACTGGGACATTGATTCATTGTTGGTGGAGTTGTGAACGAATCCAACCATTTTGGAGAGTAGTTTGGAACTATGCTCAAAAAGTTATCAAACTGTGCATACCCTTTGATCCAGCAGTGTTACTACTGGGATTATATCCCAAAGAGATTATAAAGAAGGGAAAGGGACCTGTATGTGCACGAATGTTTGTGGCAGCCCTTTTTGTAGTGGCTAGAAACTGGAAACTGAATGGATGTCCATCAGTTGGAGAATGGCTGAATAAATTGTGGTATATGAAAATTATGGAATATTACTGTTCTGTAAGAAATGACCAACAGGATGATTTCAGAAAGGCCTGGAGAGACTTACACGAACTGATGCTGAGTGAAATGAGCAGGACCAGGAGATCATTATATACTTCAACAACAATACTATATGATGACCAGTTCTGATGGACCTGGCCATCCTCAGCAATGAGATCAACCAAATCATTTCTAATGGAGCAGTAATGAACTGAACCAGCTATGCCCAGAAAAAGAACTCTGGGAGATGACTAAAAACCATTACATTGAATTCCCAATCCCTATATTTATACACACCTGCATTTTTGATTTCCTTCACAAGCTAATTGTACAATATTTCAGAGTCTGGTTCTTTTTGTACAGCAAAATAACGTTTTGGTCATGTATACTTATTGTGTATCTAATTTATATTTTAATATATTTAACATCTACTGGTCATGCTGCCATCTAGGGGAGGGGGTGGGGGGGTAAGAGGTAAAAAATTGGAACAAGAGGTTTGGCAATTGTTAATGCTGTAAAGTTACCCATGCATATATCCTGTAAATAAAAGGCTATTAAATAAAAAAAATAAAAAAAATAAAAAAAAAAGACTGTACATTATGACCAGGCTTTATTTAGAAAGGGAATAAAGATTTGGTTCAGTATTTTAAAAAATCTATAAATATGATACACCATATTAATGAATGAGAAAAACAATAAAATTCACAAAGTTGCTTCAAAAGATGCAGGATAATGTTTTTGTCAAAATATTTAACCTATTCTGTATTTTTAAAATGGGAATAAGTGGATATTTATTGATAGGCAAAGTCCACAGACAATATTAAATGTAATGGAGAAATGTTAGACATTCTAATAAAATCAGAGAGAAAAACATGAATGTCTATTATCACTACATTCTATGTCTAATGTCTAGAATTAATACATTCTAGGCAGTAACAAAATAAATAATGTTATATTTTTAAAGTAACCTTACATTGCCAAACATGGAATAATCATTGACAAAGTAGAAACAAAATTGGCTTATTTTACAAATTTAATGGTCTACTTAAAAACACTAAAAATTCAACTAAAAAGTCATTAAAACAGCATTTTTAACAAAGTAAGGGGATGTAGAATAAACATATTTATAAATAATAAAATAGAACAAACAAACAAATGCAAAGCAAACACAGTGAAAATATTATGCTTCCACCCATATTCAGTCACCATAGTTCTGTATCTGGATGGCATTTTCCATCTCAAGTCTATTTTAAAAAATACATACCTTGGACACCTAAATGGTACAGTGGATAGAGCATCAGCCCTGACGTCAGGAGGACCTGAGTTCAAATCTTGCCTCAAACACATAACACTTCCTAGCTGTGTGACCCTAGGCAAGTCAGTTGCCTCTAAGCCACTCCCCAATTTCCTCAGAAAAAAAAGAAAAATATATAACTTTAAAATAATCACCAAACCACTCTTTTACAAGGCAAAATGTGATTCCTCCCAATAGAAGAGATGAAGAGATTGGCATCAGATGCTGACTACCCTGCTCTACTCCAGATGCTCTACTCCAGACTATCAAGTCCTTTAAATACCATTAGTTTAGTTCAAGCTAAGTTCCTGATTACATTTTTTTAAATAAATAAATACTTTTAAGTTATCCATCCAAAGATTGGTTCCCTTTCCATCACATACAGGATCAATAATAACCATGCACAATACAAATGGCAAATATATGATTTATCCAAGCTAATATCAAATAGAAATTAGAGAAGGTAGATAGATGAGAATGAACCAGAAAATATAGAAATGGAGTGTGAGGGATCTCAGTTCAGCAAAGAGGCTTCCAAATCTTACTAAGGAGAAATTCTCTAAATTCTCTGGTATGGTAAACTTCAGATAAAGATATGATTGACCTTCCAACTAACTCCTCTCCACCTTGACTTCTTTCTAAAGTCTTTCTTTTCCATTAGGCACTTGAAGTAAATCTGGAAATATAATTTATTTCTTAAGCCAGAAAGCAGAAGTTTGAGATTTCTCTTCTCCCAAGCTCTCAATAACTCTGCCAACTCATGCCAGTAAAAAGCATAGAGTATTGAGTCTTCACCAATAGAATACAACCCATACAAATAGTTATGATGACAAATAGATTAATTTGAGGTCCCAGGAATATGAATATTTTGTGCTTTTTTAAAGAGATCAATAAATGAAATATTATATATACAATATATAGAATCAAGAGAAAACATACCATAATATCCAATAAATTCAAGGACCCAAATTACTGGTAGAATTATTCACTATTTGACAAAAATAGTTGGGAAAACCGTTGGGAAGAAATAAGATTTAGACCAGAACCTAGTAAGATATAACAAGGGAAGTCACAAATGGATGCATGACTTTGATAAGGAAAGTCATACCATAAATAAATTAGGGAAGAAAAGAAGAAGTTATCTTTCAGATCTATGCCTAATTAAGAAGTCATGATTAAATAAATCATAGAAGAAGTCCTAAAAGTTTGAATGAACAAATGTTTGTTATATAAAATTTTTAAAATTTTGCAAAACCAAACCCAAAGAAGTAAAAATTAGAAAGGGGGAAACAAATAAATTGACTTTAGTGACACATTACTAATTGTTATCCATTGTAATGATGAATATAGATGTGAAGCAGAGCAATATTTGCTTTGATTTAAATTTAAAATTGTGTTGTTTTTAATCATTTAATAAGTAAAGTTGTATTTTCAAAATTTATCACTCCATGCAGTCAAATTCAAGACTCAAATTATGAAACCGGACTGAATTGATGCTAGCACAAAATAAAAACAAAATCATAGAAAGAATAACCTTAGGGGTTCTATACAGTATGCGGAAACAGAAAAGTACAGGCAAAACAATGAATAAGCACTTCTTAGGCTCCTGTTGTGTGCCAGGCACTGGGCTGGGTAGTAGAGGTATAAATATAAAAATTAAACAGCTCCTGTAAAATAACTACCATCAAAGCTATGGATAACTACTTATAGGACAAACAAGTAAACTTTTAATAGCTTAATAATAATGTCAAAAAATAAAGTAATATAAGTACTTTTTCAGCAGACTGAAAAATGTCGTAACTAACATATACTTCAGGGATCATGTAGCATTACATGTAAGGCACATATTATATGAGTAAACATTAGTGTTATCAACTACTTACACATTCCCCTGTAACATTTTAATTCAGTCTGGTCACCAAAGAATTTTCTGGAAACCCATAGATTAATCTGATGGGCAGACAGAATTTTTTATCAATAATATACTCTTGCATTGCTAAACCAAAATGTGAGCTAGAACCAGGCTAGCTAGTAGCTTTGCTATGATCTTTGCACTATGTCTCTCCTCTAGGAACCTCTGCAGTCAAAATTCTAGGCAGAGAAGATATAAATTATAAATTTAATTCTCTCACTCTATTTAAATGGCTATTCATGTTAGTACATTACTTTATCTTCACCTTCATCTGAAAAGTCTAATTTTTAGGCATATATTCAAACAAACTTTCCACCTCTGAAGTGGTAGTCTCTCTTCTTTAGGGTTCATTGAACTACATGACCATTTCAGTACCTGTTCATAAAGAAGTATAACTGACTCACTTATGGGTAATAAGGAATTCACCACATTATTTTCACAAACCACCTGACATATTCTGAGATTACTGATACACATGTCTGTTGCAATAAGTAAGCTGCCAGGTCTCTTCACAACTATCTGCTTATTTGTGGGGAACCATAAGTACCAAGATTTCCCAGCAAAACTCCACCTTCTTGTCTAAAGAATTAAATCTGATGACTCTTTACCTCTGGAATCAAATATAATATTTTAAGAGATAGTTTTCTTATATGCATCTATATTACATATATATGTATATATTTATACATATATATATACATCTATCTGTATCGATATATAAGCATAAATATGCAGAAGAATACTCTGTGACTCAGTGACTCAGTGACTCTGGCCTTCTGATTTTCTTACACAAGACACTCCATCTCTCATTTATAGATACTTTCACTGGCTATCACAGTGCCTTTTCATCTCTATTTTTTAATCCTCTGAAATCCCAACTAAAATCCCACCTCCCCTACTTAACACTGTCTTGCCTCTGATATTATTATCAGTTTATCCTGTATATCTCATTGCTGAAGAATTTTTTGCATCTGACACTATAGAGTCCTTGAGTATGAACTTTGGGGGACAGGGGAAGAGTATACATTTACTTGTAAATGCAGAGGTTAATACAAAACTTGACTTGTGGTAGCTGCTTAAGAAATACTTGGTTTCTTGACTTGAAGGTCTTGCCAATGAACTCAGGATTCATATTGTCATTTGTTACTTTAACACAAAGTTATAATAGGGAAGTCAGAATGTTTCAGCTTTACTCCCAATATCTATTGTCACTCCATACTCAGAGGAGTACTCAGAGATACTAAACTACAGGTCAAAAAACAGATGTGGTTTTCAGTCAAACATTATAAAGTCATGTTTCTTCTTAAAACAAAACCAGTGCTATTCCTTACCTAAGATGCCACATCTCCTAATTCTGTGACTTTGCTCTAGGATTCCCCCAAACTTAGAACACACTGACCCTCAGACCTCCATCTCTTAGCTTCCTAAATGTTGCTCAAATCCCACCTTCATTAAAAGGTTTTTTTTGGTCCCATCTCAACTTTGCTAACCTCATGTCTTCCCTCTGAAATCACTTTCCATCTATTGTAGATGTATCTTATATGAGCAGTTATTTAGATGCTTTCTCCTACCTTAAAATGTTCACTAGGACAGACATGACATTTTTGTCCTTTTTAGCCCCAGCATTCAGCCTAGTGTCTGACATACATTAAGCATTTAATAAACCCTATGTGACTACCTAAAATATTAATAAAATATTACATAATATGTAAGAATACATGTGTGAGTGTGGAATGCATACTCAATTTTTTCAATGATAAAGGTGCAGTATAAAATATATTGAAGATCAGTCTGGGACAATGTGAGGAAGAGTGAAAAGATGCCACTCTTCTTCCATCACCTGACTCAATACCATGTACCAAGCCTGTGTCAGATGCTATTGCTATTTTTTCCATTCCACATGGATTCTGGCCCCACAGCTGCATACTTTATATCTTTTGCCAAAGGTGATCAAAATAAAGATTCCTTAGTGACTTTTGAACCTGAGTTCCCTAGGGGACATTTCATTTGTGAACTCATTTGGTCACTAGGCAACTGTAGCACAATGGACAAATGTAACAAATATCCTCTACTATTAGTGTACAGTTTGGAGGTAAATGGTCTCCCTGCTCCGATAGATCAGTTTAGGTGATCAAAAAAAAGACAAGATCTGAGAAACCATTCTCTTTCCAACAATTTTCTCTTTCAACAAAATACAGCACATCAATATATTTCCTACATTTGAAGCAATACAAAATCTCTGATGCAGCATCATTTTAGAGCTGGTTTTGAGAAACAGAGGATTGGTATATTCCAGAAGATGATAACCTAAGAGAACTCAATTGTTTCTATTAAGCTGAGGTCATGGTTTTGTGAGATGATGTGATCAAAAGTGTGTTGTCCTTTTCCATTAATTCCTTACTGCTCAACTTTGGGGGACAAAACCATTCATCAAAACCTGAAGTAACAGCAGAAAGGTAAGTAGAGTAATTAATGGCTTTTCATAACACTACTTTCTGCTCCACCTTTTTAAACTCTGAGATTAGAATTATGTGACTGATTTCCTATACAAGAACAGAGAAATCAGATGAAAGCAAGGAAGGAAAAATGGAAGGAAGGAAGGAAGGAAGGAAGAAAGGAAGACAGAAAGAAAGAGAGAGAGAAAGAAGAAGAGAGAAAGAAAGAAGGAGAAAGAAAGAAAGAAAGAAAAGAAAGAAAAGAAAGAAAGAAAGAGAGAGACAGAGAGAAAGAAGTGGAGAAAAAAAAAGTGGAGAAATGGAAGGAAGAAGAAATTAAGAAAAGAAAAGAATTGTGATGAGATCTTACTCCAAAGACAAGGAAATTTTCTGTTTTCTGGTCTTAGACTCAAATTTCCACATAGACTGAATACAGATAAGCTCACCAAATAGACAAAATTATCAGAGAAGGTGGATGACTTACTATCTCAGGGGCCAATTGCAATGGGCCCATTACCTTCGAACAATATAGAAAACAAAATTATCAGAGGGAGGGCCAGAATCACAAGAATCAGGATACTTTTTCAGAATCCCCTTTTTATTGTCTCCTATTGCCCCAACTTCATGGAAGAAAAACAAGAACTCTGTGTTTAACACTGATATAAAGTCTATTTTAATAATTCAAGTCCCATGTATGGTCAAGAATGAAATCCAGTCTATGTATCCAAGATAATCATCTTCTGAATTGTATGGCTATTGACTTTTCACCTTTCATTTAGAAAGTGAGGTGAGGTTTCAAAATCTTAGTATTAGAAAGTAGGGTGAGGTTTCAAAATCTAAGCAAAGAGAAATTTCCTCTCCTAAACTCATGTTTCCAAGAATCCAAGATCATTGCTCCATGGCTATGATGGTATTAGGATTCCCAAAATGTTGGGGTTCCAGACTGGTCTCATGAGGTATCTCAAAAGAATTTTGTAGACTTGTACACATTTGCAAATTAAGGGGAAAAGTTTATTACAATTGCAATGCCAATTAAGGAAGGCTAAATTCCAAAAGAAGATAGTAAAAAACAGGAAGAAGAAAAGTAAATTTATATGGAACATTTAGAGACCAGATATTTCATGTCACTGATATGCCTAAGTTTATGGCTTAGAAGTGGAGTTGAGGAATGGTCTGGTTTAAATTTTGTGCACGGGTACAGGACCCAAGTTCCCTGGGCAGAGTTCATAGAAATAACCTAGACCCATGTTTTTAGGCTTGAAATAGTACCAGGTTAAGTGGCAGATTTTAATTTTGTTCTTCACACCACATTAATTTAAGTACCTCATTATTATTGCTCATTAATTTCAGAAACCCCGTTATCACTGACCAATAGGTTGTTATCTGACAGCCAGCAAAATTTGTGGGCTCAGCATCCTGGTCATATAGAGAGAAGAAATACATCATTTCTCAAGGCCAGGCAGAATAGGCGTTATTGCTACATCCTTCCTAAAGGCTACAAAACATCAGTGGAGTCTGCAACACTGTATTTTGCATTATATGAACTGGTGGTTTGCTGATACAAAGTCCTCATTGCACAAAATCCAGGAGAAATTCCCCTTAGGAGTTACAGCAACCAAGCAAAACTCCTTCCATCAAATGCATGCATTCTCCTAAGGATCCTAATCCAGGACAGCATGGAGGCAAATTGAATGCAGATACACATTTGTGTAGCTAGTAAATAGAATTAACTAGTGTTTAATGAAAACAAATGGGAAAGATCCTGTTCAGGTTAGATTGCCTGTCCTTTAATTTTAGAATCACAAAGAGGGAGTGAATAGAAATAGATGACATCTAAAAAAAATGCAGTTTCACTGATAATAGGTGATGCTAGATTAATAGTGACTTTTCATTGCAATGTTCCACTGTAGTTGACTACATAATCTGTTCCAATATGAAATGAACCTAGAATGTACAATGATCAGAACAAGAATTAAGAAATAAAGGGGGTACCACCATCAGGAAATTTGTCAAACCACAGACAAATTTCCACCTCTTATTAGAAAAAGAGAATTTTAAGTATTATTCTCCAATATCCAGTCTCTTTGCATGAATAAACACATCTCTACTTCCCTGCCCTACTGAACTAAATATGTGAAGACTTATATTTCCTCTATAACTATTCCTATCTCTGAACATGTAATTATTTTTCATTAAAAATGTTTAGCTTACTGTTACTTGAAAAAAATAAGAAAAGATATAGCAAGAAAGAAATTTGAATTAGCCAGTATTCACCATTCTGGTAAATCTTCTGTAGAAGCAAAGTAGACAGCAGTCTTTTGGCTGTGGTTATGTACTTCCAATTCCAAAAACATTTCTGCCACATTTAGATAAAAATAATCAGTCACCTTCTAAAAGATGAAATATTCTTTGGAAAGGGACATTATCAGCTATTAATTATTTATTGTAAAATAATTCCTTTATTAGATCTTCTCTTACTTCATTGCAGAAAAAAGTAATTTAAAAGGATGTGCCAGGATATAGTGGAGGTCCTAGGTAAGAGGAAAGGGGGGAAAGCATTAAAAACCAGGGACAAACATTACCGACCACTCTGAAGTGAAAAGAAAAACTTCTTAAATTTCTAATTTGTAATTGGCATTTTTGTAGGGTAAATTTTCCTATATGTTTTTGGAAAGGTCTGAGAGAAAATGACCAGAGGACATACAGAAAGTACAGAAAAGAACAACTGATAAGCTAAAGGAATAGAATTGCTCTTTAGTTTTGTCCAATGGTTCAGGACCCAATGGACCACAGTATCAATGGGACTTTCTTGTGGAAGAAGCTGCAATGATTTGCCATTATCTTCCCCAGCGGATCCTTTTGTCAATAAAACAGAGATTTCAAGGTCATGCAACAAGATTTCTGAATTTGTATTAGAACTCATATCCTCCTGACTCAAGGCTTACCCTATAGAGGCATCAATAGCTCTAAGGTAAGAGAGAAGCATACAGAAAAATTACTTCATAATCCATATAATGTGGCAACAGAAATGAACCTCCCACCCCAAAAAACAATAGGATAAGGGTGAAAGTTTGCAGCTGTTAAATGGAAATGAAGTAGCCTCAGAGTTGTCCAATGAACAGTAATTTTCTTCACTCCCAATATAAGTTGGAGTAACAGTGGCAAACCATGTGTGGAGGCCTTGTAACCTAACTGGGGATGAAGAAATGCCTTCTAAGCAGAAGCTTACTTAGAATAAATGAACTATGGGCAAATGGACTCTTAGATATGCTTATCTGGAAGAGATGCAAGTGGGGGACAGATGTGTTTCCTCCTTGACTCTGTGTCCTTCCTCTCCAGGAAATTGAGCTTCTTCCTTACATAATTACTGTCCCTGAACATCACTTTGTGCAACATGCTGCATGACTGCTCCCCTCCTTCCTTTTTTTTTCTTTTAATTTTTTTTAATTTAATAGCCTTTTATTTACAGGTTATATGCATGGGTAACTTTACAGCGTTAACAATTTAAACCTCTTATTTCAATTTTCACCTCTTACCCCCCACCCCTCCCTTAGATAGCAGGATAACCAGTAGATATTAAATACATTAAAATAAATTAGATACACACAATAAAGTATACCATGACCAAAAACGTTATTTTGCTGTATAAAAGAATCAGACTCTAAGAAATATTGTACAATTAAGCTTGTATGAAGAAATCAAAAAATACAGGTGGGCATAAATATAGGGATTGGGAATTCAATGTAATAGTTTTAGTCATCTCCCCAAAGTTCTTTCTCTAGGCGTGAATTGGTTCGTTCATTCTGCTCCATTGGAAATGATTTGGATTGATCTCAGTGCTGAGGATAGCCAGGTCCATCAGAACTGGTCATCATAAATATTATTGTTGAAGTATATAATGATCTCCTGGTCCTGCTCATTTCACTCAGCATCAGTTCATGTCAAGTCTCTCAGGCCTGAAATCATCCTGTTGGTCATTTCTTACAAGAGACAATGTGTTCCATAATATTCACTTCTACGAATTTATTCAGCCATTCTCCAACTGATGGACATCCATTCAGTTTCCAGTTTCTAGCCACTACAAAAGACTGCCACAAACATTCATTTTGCTTAAGGTCCCTTTCTTTATAATCTCTCTTTGGGATATAATCCCAGTAGTAACACTGCTGGATCAAGGTATACACAGTTTGATAACTTTTGTGAGCATAGTTCCAAACTACTCTCCAAAATGATTGGATTCATTCACAACTCACGAACAATGCATCAATGTCCAGTTTTCCCATCCCCTTCAAACAATCATCATTATTTTTCCTGTCATCTTAGCCAATCTGACAGGTGTGTAGTGGTATCTTACAGTTGTCTTAATTTGCATTTCTCTGATTAATAATGACTGGCTCCCCTCCTTCCTAAGGCCTATTAATATTTTCCCCTAAAATAAGTTTCTTACTTGCCAACCACAACCAATCTAATTCCCAAAGCAGTTGTTGATCTAAGCTTCTCTAGAAAGATTCCTTCTCCCTAAACATTAGCACCTGAGTAAAATGCTCCTGGGCTTCACGATCACCGTTCTTATGAGAAATTTTCACCAGATCCAGTAAAGGTTCTGCTTCCCCTTATGGACCCAGAGAACTGAAACTGTAAAAAGAGTCTCGGTGAAGTATTAAAAAAAAACCCTGTAGTCAGAAAGAGTAGAATGCAAGTCATTCTCTGGGGATTAATATCCTTCGTATTATACAGGGAAGAAATGAACATGGATACATGATAGTGCATAGGAGGCTCAGTCAAGTAAAAGGTGGCTTCAGGTAGAGATTCCTAATGGGTTCTTAATAGGATTCCTAAATGTAGCTCATTTAGGTACATGTCCCTAAAAAGATACTGGGATCTGAAGAGAATTGTTTTTGGAGCTGTTGGGCCCAATGCTTTCCATCAATAGATGGATCTACAAGTAAAACTTCAAACTCAATAATAGTTGTTATTCCAAGTGCTACTTCTGATTTCTCCTTCGATTACCTGTCATCTCACCTGCATTTTCAGCATTTCATTGGTTATAATAGATAAATCTTGAACAAATTAGATGTTTGTGCTACTATTTTCTGAAATCTGACATCTTAAGAAAAGATAGAGCCTATTTAAGGACAAGCCAAAAGGTTCTAGAGCAATAAAAAGAATGACTTATCTGGTTCTACAGAAGCTTAGTGTTATGATAGAGGAACGAGCCCAGAAGGGATGAGAAGGTAAGGAGAAGAAATGGGGTCTTTAGAAGAGATACATTAAGGCACAGAACTTCCCATGGAACCAGTTAAGTTTAGAGTATTCACTATGAAAATATATAATATTAAGAAACTTTTCCCCAGTAAAAACACTATAAAAATTGAAAATTGGTAATAACATTAAAAATGCTATAAAACATTAAACAAAAAAAATTTCAATTTAAAGTCATTGATTAAAACTCTGAGGTTTTTCCTCACACACCATGTATATCTGCAAAGGTCGAAACCTGAGGAAACTACACAATTAGTAAAGGATCTGGAAAACCAGCAACTAATACACAATTGCTAGCAGTAAAGATTAGTCCAAATGATGCATAAAATAATTTGAAATTTTGTGAGAAAAGTGAAGAAACTATTCATAGTTTTTGAGCCAGTGATCTCACCACTGAATAAATATTCAAAGGAGATTAAAGACAGAAAGAGATACCATGCATATTCCAAGAAATCAGGGTACATTCTGTGATAGCAACAAAATGGTTACAAAGGGACTGTCTGTCGTGGTCACTGTGTTGGTATTGCTTAACTTTTTTATCTAGGTTACAAAGGGATTTAGTAAAGGAGATATATCTGAAAACTAGTATAGTAAGAAAACAAATGAAATCATTATGTTTTAGATAATAAAAAATGAAATACATTTTGTAGGAATGGGCTAGAGAAAAGGAACTGGGGTAAAGGGAAGAAAGAAATATTGGGAACAAAACTTTACAAAAATCTTATGCTCAGTAGCCAAGAGACTGCTCAAAGTTTTTGTGGATAGCAAAATGTTGACATCATTTTTTTTATCCATTAAAGAAAAAAGGACCCAAGAAAATCTTCTTAAGCATTTATATTCAAATTGCAATGTTGATATTTTATGATGCCTCTTCTCAGCCCCATTGTGTTTGTCTCTCTCTTTCTCTCTTGGTCTCTACTCTCCTCCCTCTCACAATCTATTCTTCTCCCTCTCCCTCCTCTTGTCCTCTCCCTCCTCTTGTCCCTCTCCCTCCTCTTGTCCCTCTCCCTGTTTCTCTCTGCCTTTATCTCTCCCCTGTGTCTCTCTGTCTCTATCTCTCTCTCTCTCTCTGTCTCATTGTCTGTCTTTATTTCTAAATCTTTCTATGTATGTCTGTCTGTCAGTCTATGTGTGTCTCTCTCTGTGTCCCCCTGTCTCTTTTTCTTACTTTCACTCTCTATTTTACCTACAGATTCATTAAAAGCCATAGATCAGAAATGAGAAACTATACAGGGATAACATTGTTCATTTTCCGGGGACTGACAGATGACCCACAGTTGAAGATTCTGCTTTTGATCTTTCTGTTTCTATCCTACATCCTGAGTGTAGCTGGGAACTTGACCATCATCACCCTCACTTTAATGGATCAACTGTAAAACCCCAATGTATTTTTTCTATAGGACTTTTTCTTTCTTAAATTATCATTCTGACTATATGTATTCCCCAGATTCCTATACAACATATCAACTGGAGACTATCTATGACTATAATGGATGTTTCCTCAATTATTTTTTGGAGATTCTCTTTGGGGCCTCAGAGTTTTCTCTTGGCTGCCATGTCTATGACCGTATATGTAGCTATCTGCAAGCCCTGCACTATACATGCATCACATAAACAACAAGAGTCTGTAATCAGCTCCTCCTGAGTTCTTGTTAGATTGTCTGGGTTGATGATTATCATTCAATAGTTAGTTTTGGTCTTCAATAGGGAGTTCTGTGACTCAATATCATTGTGTTTGTCTGTGATGTATCACCATTTAACTGGAATCACATGCTCTGATACACAGTTTATAGAAGAAAGATGGTTTCAATACCTTGCTGTATTCACACTCATCATCTATAGTGTTAGTGGTTCTATCTTATGCATATATCATTAGGACTATTCAAGGTTCCTTCAGTGAATGAGGGAAAATGCTTTTCACTTGATTTCCTCCATGATTGTTGTCTCATGACATGCCATCTTCATCTATAAGGAATGACTTCTGGAGGGAGATTGAGCTTTTGGATAAGTGGTGTCAGTTCTTTACCGGTATCAGTTTTATGATCAGATCCTTTTATTTATGCCTGAGATGAACAAATTGATTAGAACTTTTTGGGATGGAAAGTTGTTTGGTTCAAGGGTTATGAAGATTGACTCAAATGATGGATCAAATTAAAGACTTGGATGGCTTTGGACTCTTTGTTCTGGATCCTATAGCCTAGTTTTGTTTTCTAATTTGGTGTTCCTTTTACAGTAGGTTCTTTTCTCCTATCTGGACGTCCTCATAGTTGGGATGTTTTTTCCTCCCCATTGGATCATCAATATTAGGATGTTAGCTTTCAGTCATATCGTCCATTCATTCTGTAAGGGTTAATTGGATGTTGTTTTGGAATATTGATAATCTGTGGGTTGGTATACAAGGGGTTTCGGATAGTTGATGGTTAATTGTGGGTTAGTCGGTTTAATGTGTGGTTTTCTAAATTAGATATGAAGGGATCCTGGTTATAGGGGTTTGGATGTGCGTACAGATAAGTTGGGAGGGGTTAGGGATGGTTGGTTGGATCGGTTGAGGTCCTCGTTAATCGGATGGATGTTCAGTTCGGTTTTCTTTGGCTAGGTTTGTGGGGAGGATATGGTGGACTACCAGGGACGTGGTGGTTTTATGTGGTTGACAATTAAATTCCTGGTTTGGGGATCTCAGTCGAGGAGATACTCAGATGAGGACGGATCAGATGATGGAGATCGGATTTAATGCCATGAACGTAGCACAAGATTGATTCTTTTCGTATCGGGAGGGCCTGTTTTCATCCTCGATCAGGATCGGATGGTCATTTTGGTTATGTATGGTCTGACATCTCCAACCTGTGAGACAGTCAAGGTCAACATCTTTTCAACAGCCTTCGGGATCTTGGATTAGTTTTAGATCAGATCTGAGGACTGATCAGTGGATTTCACCTGGTTCCTCCTAGATCTGACGATTGTCATACCAGTCCTCCACTTAGTGGCAGATCCCTGATTTGATGGTTGTTTTTCCTGAATTTTGGACGTTCGTTTTAATGTTTCTAAATTGCCAGTTGGCGGGTTGTGGAGCTATTTTCATAGATCAGATATATCATTGTGGATCGCTAATTCGTTTATTAAATTGCTGGATCTCTGATTATGTACCTGGCGGGGACTGATTTCATGATCATGGTCTGGGATAGGAATATCCGATTATCCCCGATTAGGATGATATATAGTTTTCTCCAGATGTGGAATCTAGCGGTTGTGATGGGGTTGATTGCTACGGTTCCTATTATTGTCTAGTTCGGTTTCTAGGTTGTCATATGTCGGTTTCCTAGGTTGATGTATCGGTTTGAAGTTCTGATCATATGGTTTATAGATTTGATTTGATTAGAATGGGGATAATAATATGGTTAGTCAGTTAATTGGGACTCAAGATGGGGTTCGGACTGGGCTCTAGCTCATCCTGTAAATCAAGTTTATGTTTCGTTCCCTACCCATATCGTTGTTCATGGCTGATTGAGAATTATTTCCCTTTTGTTCTAATTCCCCCTTTACACAGCTTAATATGTAAACAAATTTAACTTATTTATTTAGGTATAATCTATATTGGATTGTTTTCTGTCTTAGCAATTGAAAAGAAAGGGAAAGAGGGAGAAAAATCTTGGAATTCAAAATCTTACAGAAATGAATATTGAAAACTATCTTTAAATATACTTGGAAAAATTAAATAATATTAGGTACAAAAAAGAAAAGAAAAGAAAAGATCATTGAGAGAGCTTCCATTTAGATGACCAATAGGTAGATAATACATGAGTACAATGTTCCCATGCAATTACAAAGAACAAGCACCAGATTAAACAATAATTAAGAATTTCTTTTTTTCTTTTTTTAAATACCATTTTATTTACAAGAAATATGCATGAATAATTTTTCAGCATTAACCCTTGCAAAACCTTCTGTTCCAACTTTTCCCCTCCTTCCTCCACCCCCTCCCCTAGATGGGAGGTAGACCAGTATATGTTAAATGCAACATATATATATATATATATATATATATATATATATATATATATAATAATAATAATATACAGTTATCTTGCTGCACAAGAAAAATTGAATTTAGAAATAAGGTAAAAATAACCTGAGAAGAGAAACAAAAATACAAACAGACAATAACAGAAGGAGTAGAAATGCTAAGTTGTGGTCCACACATTTCCCATAGTTCTTTTGCTTGGTGTAGTTGATTTTCTTCATTACTGCACAACTGGAACTGATTTGGTTCATCTCATTGTTGAACAAACAGAGCCAGGTCCATCAGAACTGATCAATTGATTAAAAATTTCAAAGAAAATCCTCAGTAAGATTATTCATCCAGGACTGGGTTAAGGGGAGGGAAGACTAGAGCTATACACAATGGAAGTAAAGTGCTATTAAAGAAGGAGTAAAAGAACAAGTAAACAAAATGTAAGTTTGAAGCAGCATCACATGGGAAGTCCCAGTGCCCTAACCATGGAAACCATAGGAATAAAGTAATAAAAACCACAGTCCCCTTATGAGATAAGTCCAAGAGAATGAAAGGCCACACAAGACTCAATAAAGAGACAGTCCATTCCTCCTATAGCTAAAACAAGACAAATTACAAGAGAGATAGAAGAAGAAATGTATCCACTAGGGAAATCTCAAATATAAAGCAAAATTCCAACCAGCACAGGAACACAAATTTGGGCAGGATAAAAACTGCTCAAAGAAGACTCAGTTGAAACAGAGACCACTCCTGATAAATGAACCCTCACAATTTAGTTGAGTTATTTTTCAGTTGCACCTGACTCTTCATGACCCCCTTTTTAGGATTCTCTTGGTAAATATGATAGACTGGTTGCTTGCTTTCCCAGAATCACATAGCTAGTCAGTGTGAATCAGGATACTTAAAATCCAGATATTCCTGCTCCTAGACTGATACTTTATCACTGTACTACCTAGCTCTTCAGACATCAAAATAAGTGTCCCTAAAATTTACTTATTTAAAAAGTGTCAGTTGGGACAAAAGACTACCCAGTGCTCTGAGTCAGGGACAGCAAATTGTAGAGCACAAAATGAGAATGTGGAAGCCTGACAGTTCTTTGTGAACATAAAAGTACAAGGAAGTAGAAAGAACAGAGCAAGATCAAGACCAAACAGAACTTGACTATTCCATGCAAAATATTTTAAAAGACTGTACATTCAAAGGTTCTGATAAAGGCCTCATTTCCAAAATATATAGAGAATTAACTCTAATTTATAAAAATCAAGCCATTCTCCAATTGAAAAATGGTCAAAGAGGATATGAACAATTCTCAGATGAAGAAATTGAAACTATTTCTAGTCATATGAAAAGATGCTCAAGTCGTACATTAATCAGAAATGCAAATTAAAACAACTCTAAGATGCCACTACACACTATGTCAGATTTGGCTAAGATGACAGAGAAAATAATGATGATTGTTGGAGGGATGCCACAGGAGAAAACTGGGACATTGATGCATTGTTGGTGGAGTTAGCCAGACAGATCCAACCATTTTGGAAGTAGTTTGGAACTATATACTCAAAGTTATCAAACTGTACTTCCCTTTGATCCAGCAGTGTTACACTAGGGATTATATCCCAAAGAGATTATAAGAAGGAAAAGGACCTGTATGTGCACGAATGTTTGGCAGCCCTTTTTGTAGTGGCTAAAAACTGGAAACTGAATGGATGCCATCAGTTGGAGGATAATGAATAAATTGTAGTATATAGATATTATGGAATATTACTGTTCTGTAAGAAATGACCAACAGGATGATTTCAGAAAGGCCTGGAGGACTTACGAACTGATGCTGAGTGAAATATGAGCAGGACCAGGAGATCATTATATACTTCAACAACAATACTATGATGACCAGTTCTGATGGACCTAGCCATCCTCAGCAATGAGATCCAACCAAATCATTCTAATGGAGCAGTAATGAACTGAACCAGCTATATGCAGAAAAAAGAACTCTGGGGAGATGACAAAGAGCATTACATTGAATTCCCAATCCCCTATATTTATACACACCTGCATTTTGATTTTCCTTCACAAGCTAATTGTACAATATTTCAAGTCTGGTTCTTTTTTGGCTTTGCATGAAAATAACATTTTTAGTCCATGTATACTTATTGTGTATCTAATTTATATTTTAATATATTTAATCTACTGGTCATGCTGCCATCTAGGGAAAGTGGGGGTAAGAGGTAAAAGTGGAACAGAGGTTTTGGCAATTGTTAATACTCTTAAAGTTACCCATGCATATATCCTGTAAATAAAAGGCTATTAAATAAAAAAAAAAAATAAAAAAAAAAGACTGTACATTATGACCAGGCTTTATTTAGAAAGGGAATGAAGAGTTGGTTCAGTATTTTTTTAAAAACTATAAATATGATACACCATATTAATGAATGAGAAAAACAATAAAACTCACAAAATTGCTTCAAAAGATGCAGGAAAATGTTTTTGTCAAAATATTTAACTTATTCTGTATTTTTTTAAATGGTAATACATGGATATTTATTGATAGGGCAAAGTCCAGAGACAATATTAAATGTAATGGAGAAATGTTAGACATTCTAATAAAATCAAAACAAAAAAACATGGGTGTCTATTATCACTATATTCTATGTCTAATGTCTAGAATTAATATATTCTAGACAGTAATGAAATAAATAATGTTATATTTTTAAAGTAACCTTACATTGCCAAACATGGAATAATCATTGACAAAATAGAAACAAAATTGGCTCAGTTTACAAATTTAATGGTCTACTTAGGAACGCTAAAAATTCAACTAAAAAGTCATTAAAGCAGCATTTTTAACAAAGTAGGGGGATATAGAATAAACATATTTATAAATAATAAAACAGAGTAAACAAACAAATGCAAAGCAAACACAATGAAAATATTATGCTTCCATCCACATTCAGTATCCATTGTTCTTTGTCTGGATGCAGATGGCATTTTCCATCCCAAGTCTATTTAAAAAAATACATACTTTGGCAGCTAAGTGGTACAGTGGATAGAGCACCAGCACTGAAGTCAGGAGGAGCTGAGTTTCAGATCTTGTCTCAAACACATAACACTTCTTAGCTGTGTGACCCTAGGCAAGTCAGTTGTCTATAAGCAACTCCCCAATTTCCTCAGCAAAAAAAGAAAAATATATAACTTTAAAATAATCACCAACCACCCTTTTACAAGGCAAAATGTGATTCCTTCCAATAGGGGCGGTTGTAGATATTGGCATCAGATGCTGACTACCCTGCTCTACTCCAGATGATATCTATCAAGTCCTTTAAATACCATTAGTTTAGTTCAAGGTAAGTTCCTGATTACATTTTTTTTAATAAATAAATACTTTTAAGTTATCCATCCAAAGATTGGTTACCTTTCCATCAAATACAGGATCAATAATAACCATACACAATACAAGTGGCAAATATATGATTTATCCAAGCTGATATCAAATAGAAATTAGAGAAGGTAGATAGATGAGAATGAACCAGAAAATATAGAAATGGAGTGTGAGGGATCTCAGTTCAGCAAAGAGGCTTCCAAATCTTACTAAAGGAGAAATTCTCTAAAATCTCTGGTATGGTAAACTTCAGATAAAGATATGATTGACCTTTCCTCCTCTCCACACATTAACTACTCTCCAAAGTCTTTCTTTTCCATTAGGCACTTGAAGTAAATCTGGAAATATAATTTATTTCTTAAGCAGAAAAGTTGAGATTTCTCTTCTCCCAAGCTCTCAATAACTCTGCCAACTCATGCCAGCAAAAGCATAGAGTACTGAGTCTTCACCAATAGGATACAACCCATACAAATAGTTTTGATGACAAATAGATTAATTTGAGGTCCCAGGAATATGAATATTTTGTGCTTTTTTAAAGAGATCAATGAAATGTTATATACACAATATATAGAATCAAGAGAACACATATACAATAATATTCAATAAACACAAAGACCCAAATTACTGGTAGAATTATTCACTATTTGACAAAAAGTGTTGGGAAAGCAGTCTGGAAGAAATAAGATTTAGACCAGAACCTGGTATGATATACCAAGGGAAGTCATAAATGGATGCATATCTTCGATATGAAAAGTCATACCATAAATAAATTAGAGAAGAAAAGAAGAAATTATCTTTCAGATTTATGCCTAATTAAGAAATCATGATTAAATAAATCATAGAAGTCCTACAAGATTAAATGAACAAATGTTTGTTATAGAAAATTTTTAAAATTTTGCAAAACCAAACCCAAAGAAGTAAAAATTAGAAAGGGGGAAACAAATAAATTGACTTTAGTGACACATTCTTAATTGCTATCTATTGTAATGATGAATATAGATGTGAAGTGGAGCAATATTTGCTTTGATTTAAATTTAAAATTGTATTGTTTTTAATCATTTAATAAGTAAATTTGTATTTTCAATATTTATCACTCCATGCTGTCAAACTCCAGACTCAAATTATGAAACTGGACTGAATTGATGGTACCACAAAATAAAAACAAAATCATAGAAAGAATAACCTTGGGGTTCTGTACAGTATGCGGAAAGACAAAAGTACAGGCAAAACAATGAATAAGCACTTCTTAGGCTCCTGTTGTGTGCCAGGCACTGTGCTGGGTAGTAGAGTTATAAACACAAAAATTAAACAGCTCCTGTAAAATAACTACCATCAAAGCTATGGATAACTACTTATAGGACAAACAAGTAAACTTTTAATAGCTTAATAATAATGTCAAAAAATAAAGTAATATAAGTACTTTTTCAGCAGACTGAAAAATGTCGTAACTAACATATACTTCAGGGATCATGTAGCATTACATGTAAGGCACATATTATATGAGTAAACATTAGTGTTATCAACTACTTACACATTCCCCTGTAACATTTTAATTCAGTCTGGTCACCAAAGAATTTTCTGGAAACCCATAGATTAATCTGATGGGCAGACAGAATTTTTTATCAATAATATACTCTTGCATTGCTAAACCAAAATGTGAGCTAGAACCAGGCTAGCTAGTAGCTTTGCTATGATCTTTGCACTATGTCTCTCCTCTAGGAACCTCTGCAGTCAAAATTCTAGGCAGAGAAGATATAAATTATAAATTTAATTCTCTCACTCTATTTAAATGGCTATTCATGTTAGTACATTGCTTTATCTTCACCTTCATCTGAAAAGTCTAATTTTTAGGCATATATTCAAACAAACTTTCCACCTCTGAAGTGGTAGTCTCTCTTCTTTAGGGTTCATTGAACTACATGACCATTTCAGTACCTGTTCATAAAGAAGTATAACTGACTCACTTATGGGTAATAAGGAATTCACCACATTATTTTCACAAACCACCTGACATATTCTGAGATTACTGATACACATGTCTGTTGCAATAAGTAAGCTGCCAGGTCTCTTCACAACTATCTGCTTATTTGTGGGGAACCATAAGTACCAAGATTTCCCAGCAAAACTCCACCTTCTTGTCTAAAGAATTAAATCTGATGACTCTTTACCTCTGGAATCAAATATAATATTTTAAGAGATAGTTTTCTTATATGCATCTATATTACATATATATGTATATATTTATACATATATATACATCTATCTGTATCAATATATAAGCATAGATATGCAGAAGAATACTCTGTGACTCAGTGACTCTGGCCTTCTGATTTTCTTACACAAGACACTCCATCTCTCATTATAGATACTTTCACTGGCTATCACAGTGCCTTTTCATCTCTATTTTTTAATCCTCTGAAATCCCAACTAAAATCCCACCTCCCCTACTTAACACTGTCTTGCCTCTGATATTATTATCAGTTTATCCTGTATATCTCATTGCTGAAGAATTTTTTGCATCTGACACTATAGAGTCCTTGAGTATGAACTTTGGGGGACAGGGGAAGAGTATACATTTACTTGTAAATGCAGAGGTTAATACAAAACTTGACTTGTGGTAGCTGCTTAAGAAATACTTGATGGCTTGACTTGAAGGTCTTGCCAATGAACTCAGGATTCGTATTGTCATTTTTACTTTAACACAAAGTTATAATAGGGAAGTCAGAATGTTTCAGCTTTACTCCCAATATCTATTGTCACTCCATACTCAGAGGAGTACTCAGAGATACTAAACTACAGGTCAAAAAACAGATGTGGTTTTCAGTCAAACATTATAAAGTCATGTTTCTTCTTAAAACAAAACCAGTGCTATTCCTTACAAAGGTCCACATCTCCTAATTCTGTGACTTTGCTCTAGGATTCCCCCAAACTTAGAACACACTGACCCTCAGACCTCCATCTCTTAGCTTCCTAAATGTTGCTCAAATCCCACCTTCATTAAAAGGTTTTTTTTGGTCCCATCTCAACTTTGCTAACCTCATGTCTTCCCTCTGAAATCACTTTCCATCTATTGTAGATGTATCTTATATGAGCAGTTATTTAGATGCTTTCTCCTACCTTAAAATGTTCACTAGGACAGACATGACATTTTTGTCCTTTTTAGCCCCAGCATTCAGCCTAGTGTCTGACATACATTAAGCATTTAATAAACCCTATGTGACTACCTAAAATATTAATAAAATATTACATAATATGTAAGAATACATGTGTGAGTGTGGAATGCATACTCAATTTTTTCAATGATAAAGGTGCAGTATAAAATATATTGAAGATCAGTCTGGGACAATGTGAGGAAGAGTGAAAAGATGCCACTCTTCTTCCATCACCTGACTCAATACCATGTACCAAGCCTGTGTCAGATGCTATTGCTATTTTTTCCATTCCACATGGATTCTGGCCCCACAGCTGCATACTTTATATCTTTTGCCAAAGGTGATCAAAATAAAGATTCCTTAGTGACTTTTGAACCTGAGTTCCCTAGGGGACATTTCATTTGTGAACTCATTTGGTCACTAGGCAACTGTAGCACAATGGACAAATGAAAGAAATATCTTCTACTATTAGTGTACACTTTGGAGGTAAATGGTCTCCCTGCTCCGATAGATCAGTTTAGGTGATCAAAAAAAAGACAAGATCTGAGAAACCATTCTCTTTCCAACAATTTTCTCTTTCAACAAAATACAGCACATCAATATATTTCCTACATTTGAAGCAATACAAAATCTCTGATGCAGCATCATTTTAGAGTTGGTGATGAGAAACAGAAAAATGGTATATTCCAGAAGATGGTAACCTAGGAGAATTCAATTGTTTCTATTAAGCTGAGGTCATGGTTTTGTGAGATGATGTGATCAAAAGTGTGTTGTCCTTTTCCATTAATTCCTTACTGCTCAACTTTGGGGGACAAAACCATTCATCAAAACCTGAAGTAACAGCAGAAAGGTAAGTAGAGTAATTAATGGCTTTTCATAACACTACTTTTTCTGCTCTTTTTAAACTCTGAGATTAGAATTATGTGACTGATTTCCTATACAAGAACAGAGAAATCAGATGAAAGCAAGGAAGGAAAAATGGAAGGAAGGAAGGAAGGAAGGAAGAAAGGAAGACAGAAAGAAAGAGAGAGAGAAAGAAGAAGAGAGAAAGAAAGAGAGAAAGGGAGAAAGAAAGAAAGAAAGAAAGAAAGAAAGAAAGAAAGAAAGAAAGAAAGAAAGAAAGAAAGAAAGAAAGAGAAAAAAGTGGAGAAAGAAAAAAGTGGAGAAAGGGAAGGAAGAAGAAATTAAGAAAAGCAAAGAATTGTGATGAGGTCTTACTCCAAAGACAAAGAAATTTTCTGTTCTCTGGTCTTAGACTCACATTTTCACATAGACTGAATACAGATAACATCACCAAATAGACAAAATTATCAGAGAAGGGGGATGACTAACTATCTCAGGGGTCAATTACAATGGCCCATTACCTTTGAACAAGATAGAAAACAAAATTATCAGAGGGAGGGCCAGAATCACAAGAATCAGGATACTTTTTCAGAATCCCCTTTTTATTGTGTCTCCTATTGCCCCAACTTCATGGAAGAAAAACAAGAACTCTGTGTTTAACACTGATATAAAGTCTATTTTAATAATTCAAGTCCCATGTATGGTCAAGAATGAAATCCAGTCTATGTATCCAAGATAATCATCTTCTGAATTGTATGGCTATTGACTTTTCACCTTTCATTTAGAAAGTGAGGTGAGGTTTCAAAATCTTAGTATTAGAAAGTAGGGTGAGGTTTCAAAATCTAAGCAAAAGAGAAATTTCCTCTCCTAAACTCATGTTTCCAAGAATCCAAGATCATTGCTCCATGGCTATGATGGTATTAGGATTCCCAAAATGTTGGGGTTCCAGACTGGTCTCATGAGGTATCTCAAAAGAATTTTGTAGACTTGTACACATTTGCAAATTAAGGGGAAAAGTTTATTACAATTGCAATGCCAATTAAGGAAGGCTAAATTCCAAAAGAAGATAGTAAAAAACAGGAAGAAGAAAAGTAAATTTATATGGAACATTTAGAGACCAGATATTTCATGTCACTGATATGCCTAAGTTTATGGCTTAGAAGTGGAGTTGAGGAATGGTCTGGTTTAAATTTTGTGCACGGGTACAGGACCCAAGTTCCCTGGGCAGAGTTCATAAGTAAACCAACTGGAGCCATGTTTTTAGGCTTGAAATAGTACCAGGTTAAGTGGCAGACACCCAATTTTGTTCTTCACCTACATTAATTTTAAGTACCTCATTATTATTGCTCATTAATTTCAGAAACCCCGTTATCACTGACCAATAGGTTGTTATCTGACAGCCAGCAAAATTTGTGGGCTCAGCATCCTGGTCATATAGAGAGAAGAAATACATCATTTCTCAAGGCCAGGCAGAATAGGCGTTATTGCTACATCCTTCCTAAAGGCTACAAAACATCAGTGGAGTCTGCAACACTGTATTTTGCATTATATGAACTGGTGGTTTGCTGATACAAAGTCCTCATTGCACAAAATCCAGGAGAAATTCCCCTTAGGAGTTACAGCAACCAAGCAAAACTCCTTCCATCAAATGCATGCATTCTCCTAAGGATCCTAATCCAGGACAGCATGGAGGCAAATTGAATGCAGATACACATTTGTGTAGCTAGTAAATAGAATTAACTAGTGTTTAATGAAAACAAATGTGAACAGGTCCTGTTCAGGTTAGATTGCCTGTCCTTTAATTTTAGAATCACAAAGAGGGAGTGAATAGAAATAGATGACATCTAAAAAAAATGCAGTTTCACTGATAATAGGTGATGCTAGATTAATAGTGACTTTTCATTGCAATGTTCCACTGTAGTTGACTACATAATCTGTTCCAATATGAAATGAAGCTAGAATGTACAATGATCAGAACAAGAATTATGAAATAAAGGGGGTACCACCATCAGGAAATTTGTCACACCACACCAATTTCCACCTCTTAGTAGAAAAAGAGAAATTTAAGTATTACTCTCCAATATCCAGTCTCTTTGCATAAATAAACACATCTCTACTTCCCTGCCCTTCAAAACTAAAGATGTGAAGACTTATATTTCTTCCATGATTATTCCTATCTCTGAACATGGAGTCATTGTTCATTAAAAATGTTTAGCTTACTGTTACTTGAAAAAAATAAGAAAAGATATAGTAAGGAAGAAATGTGAATTAGCCAGTATTCTCCATTCTGGTAAATCTTCTGTAGAAGCAAAGTAGACAGCAGTCTTCCTGCTGTGGTTATGTACTTCCAATTCCAAAAACATTTCTGCCACATTTAGATAAAAATAATCAGTCACCTTCTAAAAGATGAAATATTCTTTGGAAAGGGACATTATCAGCTATTAATTATTTATTGTAAAATAATTCCTTTATTAGATCTTCTCTTACTTCATTGCAGAAAAAAGTAATTTAAAAGGATGTGCCAGGATATAGTGGAGGTCCTAGGTAAGAGGAAAGGGGGGAAAGCATTAAAAACCAGGGACAAACATTACCGACCACTCTGAAGTGAAAAGAAAAACTTCTTAAATTTCTAATTTGTAATTGGCATTTTTGTAGGGTAAATTTTCCTATATGTTTTTTGAAAGGTCTCAGAGAGAAAATGACCAGAAGACATACAGGAAGTATACAAAAGAACAACTGATAAGCTAAGGGAATAGAATTGCTGTTTAGTTTTGTCCAATGGTTCACGACCCAATGGACCACAGTATCAATGGGACTTTCTTGTAGAAGAAACTGGAATGATTTGCCATTATCTTCCCCAGTGGATTCTTTAATCAACAAAACAGAGATTTCAGGGTCATGCAACAAGATTTCTGAGTTTGTATTAAAACTCATATCCTCCTGACTCAAGGCTTACCCTATAGAGGCACAACAGCTCTAAGGTAAGAGAGAAGCATACAGAAAAATTACTTCATAATCCATATAATGTGGCAACAGAAATGAACCTCCCACCCAAAAAAGAATAGGGTAAGGATGAAAGTTTGCAGCTGTTAAGTGGAAATGAAGTAGCCTCACGGTTGTCCAATGAACAGTAATTTTCTTCACTCCCAATATAAGTTGGAGTAACAGTGGCAAGCAAACCATGTGTGGAGGCCTTGTAACCTAATTGGGGATGAAGAAATGCCTTCTAAACAGAAGCTTACTTAGAATAAATGAACTGTGGGCAAATGGACTCTTAGATATGCTTATCTGGAAGAGGTGCAAGTGGGGAACAGATGTGTTTCCTCCTTGACTCTGTGTCCTTCCTCTCCAGGAAATTGAGCTTCCTCCTTGCACAATTACTGTCCCTGCACATCACTTTGTGCAACATGCTGCACGACTGCTCCCCTCCTTCCTTTTTTTTTTCTTTTAATTTTTTTTAATTTAATAGCCTTTTATTTACAGGTTATATGCATGGGTAACTTTACAGCGTTAACAATTGCCAAACCTCTTGTTCCAATTTTTCACCTCTTACCCCCCACCCCCTCCCTTAGATGGCAGGATAACCAGTAGATGTTAAATACATTAAAATATAAATTAGATACACAATAAGTATACATGACCAAAACGTTATTTTGCTGTATAAAAAGAATCAGACTCTGAAATATTGTACAATTAGCTTGTGAAGGAAATCAAAAATGCAGGTGGGCATAAATATAGGGATTGGGAATTCAATGTAATGGTTTTTAGTCATCTCCCAGAGTTCTTTTTCTGGGCATAGCTAGTTCAGTTCATTACTGCTCCATTAGAAATGATTTGGTTGATCTCGTTGCTGAGGATGGCCTGATCCATCAGAACTGGTCATCATCTAGTATTGTTGTTGAAGTATAATGATCTCCTGGTCCTGCTCATTTCACTCAGCATCAGTTCGTGTAAGTCTCTCCAGGCCTTTCTGAAATCATCCTGTTGGTCATTTCTTACAGAACAGTAATATTCCATAATATTCATATACCACAATTTATTCAGCCATTCTCCAACTGATGGACATCCATTCAGTTTCCAGTTTCTAGCCACTACAAAAAGGGCTGCCACAAACATTCGTGCACATACAGGTCCCTTTCCCTTCTTTATAATCTCTTTGGGATATAATCCCAGTAGTAACACTGCTGGATCAAAGGGTATGCACAGTTTGATAACTTTTTGAGCATAGTTCCAAACTACTCTCCAAAATGATTGGATTCATTCACAACTCCACGAACAATGCATCAATGTCCCAGTTTTCCCCACATCCCCTTCAACAATCATCATTATTTTTTCCTGTCATCTTGGCCAATCTGACAGGTGTGTAGTGGTATCTTACAGTTGTCTTAATTTGCATTTCTCTGATTAATAATGACTGGCTCCCCTCCTTCCTAAGGCCTATTAATATTTTCCCCTAAAATAAGTTTCTTACTTGCCAACCACAACCAATCTAATTCCCAAAGCAGTTGTTGATCTAAGCTTCTCTAGAAAGATTCCTTCTCCCTAAACATTAGCACCTGAGTAAAATGCTCCTGGGCTTCACGATCACCGTTCTTATGAGAAATTTTCACCAGATCCAGTAAAGGTTCTGCTTCCCCTTATGGACCCAGAGAACTGAAACTGTAAAAAGAGTCTCGGTGAAGTATTAAAAAAAAACCCTGTAGTCAGAAAGAGTAGAATGCAAGTCATTCTCTGGGGATTAATATCCTTCGTATTATACAGGGAAGAAATGAACATGGATACATGATAGTGCATAGGAGGCTCAGTCAAGTAAAAGGTGGCTTCAGGTAGAGATTCCTAATGGGTTCTTAATAGGATTCCTAAATGTAGCTCATTTAGGTACATGTCCCTAAAAAGATACTGGGATCTGAAGAGAATTGTTTTTGGAGCTGTTGGGCCCAATGCTTTCCATCAATAGATGGATCTACAAGTAAAACTTCAAACTCAATAATAGTTGTTATTCCAAGTGCTACTTCTGATTTCTCCTTCGATTACCTGTCATCTCACCTGCATTTTCAGCATTTCATTGGTTATAATAGATAAATCTTGAACAAATTAGATGTTTGTGCTACTATTTTCTGAAATCTGACATCTTAAGAAAAGATAGAGCCTATTTAAGGACAAGCCAAAAGGTTCTAGAGCAATAAAAAGAATGACTTATCTGGTTCTACAGAAGCTTAGTGTTATGATAGAGGAACGAGCCCAGAAGGGATGAGAAGGTAAGGAGAAGAAATGGGGTCTTTAGAAGAGATACAT
This sequence comes from Sarcophilus harrisii, assembly GCF_902635505.1. Lineage (NCBI taxonomy): Eukaryota > Metazoa > Chordata > Mammalia > Dasyuromorphia > Dasyuridae > Sarcophilus > Sarcophilus harrisii. The sequence continues at coordinate 85,429,663 of NC_045430.1, read as the reverse complement.
TAAGGCACAGAACTTCCCATGGAACCAGTTAAGTTTAGAGTATTCACTATGAAAATATATAATATTAAGAAACTTTTCCCCAGTAAAAACACTATAAAAATTGAAAATTGGTAATAACATTAAAAATGCTATAAAACATTAAACAAAAAAAATTTCAATTTAAAGTCATTGATTAAAACTCTGAGGTTTTTCCTCACACACCATGTATATCTGCAAAGGTCGAAACCTGAGGAAACTACACAATTAGTAAAGGATCTGGAAAACCAGCAACTAATACACAATTGCTAGCAGTAAAGATTAGTCCAAATGATGCATAAAATAATTTGAAATTTTGTGAGAAAAGTGAAGAAACTATTCATAGTTTTTGAGCCAGTGATCTCACCACTGAATAAATATTCAAAGGAGATTAAAGACAGAAAGAGATACCATGCATATTCCAAGAAATCAGGGTACATTCTGTGATAGCAACAAAATGGTTACAAAGGGACTGTCTGTCGTGGTCACTGTGTTGGTATTGCTTAACTTTTTTATCTAGGTTACAAAGGGATTTAGTAAAGGAGATATATCTGAAAACTAGTATAGTAAGAAAACAAATGAAATCATTATGTTTTAGATAATAAAAAATGAAATACATTTTGTAGGAATGGGCTAGAGAAAAGGAACTGGGGTAAAGGGAAGAAAGAAATATTGGGAACAAAACTTTACAAAAATCTTATGCTCAGTAGCCAAGAGACTGCTCAAAGTTTTTGTGGATAGCAAAATGTTGACATCATTTTTTTTATCCATTAAAGAAAAAAGGACCCAAGAAAATCTTCTTAAGCATTTATATTCAAATTGCAATGTTGATATTTTATGATGCCTCTTCTCAGCCCCATTGTGTTTGTCTCTCTCTTTCTCTCTTGGTCTCTACTCTCCTCCCTCTCACTATCTATTCTTCTCCCTCTCCCTCCTCTTGTCCCTCTCCCTCCTCTTGTCCCTCTCCCTCCTCTTGTCCCTCTCCCTGTTTCTCTCTGCCTTTATCTCTCCCCTGTGTCTCTCTGTCTCTATCTCTCTCTCTCTCTCTGTCTCATTGTCTGTCTTTATTTCTAAATCTTTCTATGTATGTCTGTCTGTCAGTCTATGTGTGTCTCTCTCTGTGTCCCCCTGTCTCTTTTTCTTACTTTCACTCTCTATTTTACCTACAGATTCATTAAAAGCCATAGATCAGAAATGAGAAACTATACAGGGATAACATTGTTCATTTTCCGGGGACTGACAGATGACCCACAGTTGAAGATTCTGCTTTTGATCTTTCTGTTTCTATCCTACATCCTGAGTGTAGCTGGGAACTTGACCATCATCACCCTCACTTTAATGGATCAGCACCTTAAAACCCCAATGTATTTTTTCCTCAGGAACTTTTCTTTCTTAGAATTATCATTCACAACTGCCTGTATTCCCAGATTCCTATACAACATGTCAACTGGAGACTATACTGTGACCTATAATGGATGTTTCACTCAATTATTTTTTGGAATTCTCTTTGGGGCCTCAGAGTTTTTTCTCTTGGCTGCCATGTCTTATGACCGCTATGTAGCTATCTGCAAACCCCTGCACTATGCAGCCATCATAAACAACAAAGTCTGTAATCAGCTCCTCCTGAGTTGTTGGGTGTCTGGGTTGATGATTATCATTCCAATAGTTAGTTTTGGTCTTCAACTAGAATTCTGTGACTCCAATATCATTGACCATTTTGTCTGTGATATATCACCATTGCTGGAGATCACATGCTCTGATACACAGTTTATAGAAAGAATGGTTTTAGCCCTTGCTGTGTTCACACTCATCATCACCTTAGTGTTAGTGGTTCTATCTTATGCATATATCATTAGGACTATTCAAGGTTCCTTCAGTGAATGAGGGAAAATGCTTTTCACTTGATTTCCTCCATGATTGTTGTCTCATGACATGCCATCTTCATCTATAAGGAATGACTTCTGGAGGGAGATTGAGCTTTTGGATAAGTGGTGTCAGTTCTTTACCGGTATCAGTTTTATGATCAGATCCTTTTATTTATGCCTGAGATGAACAAATTGATTAGAACTTTTTGGGATGGAAAGTTGTTTGGTTCAAGGGTTATGAAGATTGACTCAAATGATGGATCAAATTAAAGACTTGGATGGCTTTGGACTCTTTGTTCTGGATCCTATAGCCTAGTTTTGTTTTCTAATTTGGTGTTCCTTTTACAGTAGGTTCTTTTCTCCTATCTGGACGTCCTCATAGTTGGGATGTTTTTTCCTCCCCATTGGATCATCAATATTAGGATGTTAGCTTTCAGTCATATCGTCCATTCATTCTGTAAGGGTTAATTGGATGTTGTTTTGGAATATTGATAATCTGTGGGTTGGTATACAAGGGGTTTCGGATAGTTGATGGTTAATTGTGGGTTAGTCGGTTTAATGTGTGGTTTTCTAAATTAGATATGAAGGGATCCTGGTTATAGGGGTTTGGATGTGCGTACAGATAAGTTGGGAGGGGTTAGGGATGGTTGGTTGGATCGGTTGAGGTCCTCGTTAATCGGATGGATGTTCAGTTCGGTTTTCTTTGGCTAGGTTTGTGGGGAGGATATGGTGGACTACCAGGGACGTGGTGGTTTTATGTGGTTGACAATTAAATTCCTGGTTTGGGGATCTCAGTCGAGGAGATACTCAGATGAGGACGGATCAGATGATGGAGATCGGATTTAATGCCATGAACGTAGCACAAGATTGATTCTTTTCGTATCGGGAGGGCCTGTTTTCATCCTCGATCAGGATCGGATGGTCATTTTGGTTATGTATGGTCTGACATCTCCAACCTGTGAGACAGTCAAGGTCAACATCTTTTCAACAGCCTTCGGGATCTTGGATTAGTTTTAGATCAGATCTGAGGACTGATCAGTGGATTTCACCTGGTTCCTCCTAGATCTGACGATTGTCATACCAGTCCTCCACTTAGTGGCAGATCCCTGATTTGATGGTTGTTTTTCCTGAATTTTGGACGTTCGTTTTAATGTTTCTAAATTGCCAGTTGGCGGGTTGTGGAGCTATTTTCATAGATCAGATATATCATTGTGGATCGCTAATTCGTTTATTAAATTGCTGGATCTCTGATTATGTACCTGGCGGGGACTGATTTCATGATCATGGTCTGGGATAGGAATATCCGATTATCCCCGATTAGGATGATATATAGTTTTCTCCAGATGTGGAATCTAGCGGTTGTGATGGGGTTGATTGCTACGGTTCCTATTATTGTCTAGTTCGGTTTCTAGGTTGTCATATGTCGGTTTCCTAGGTTGATGTATCGGTTTGAAGTTCTGATCATATGGTTTATAGATTTGATTTGATTAGAATGGGGATAATAATATGGTTAGTCAGTTAATTGGGACTCAAGATGGGGTTCGGACTGGGCTCTAGCTCATCCTGTAAATCAAGTTTATGTTTCGTTCCCTACCCATATCGTTGTTCAAATGAACAGTAATGTGCTTTACTCCCTATACTAGTTGGAACAAAGGTGACAAGCAAACCATGTGAGTGTCTGTGGAGGCCTTATGAACCTAATAGGGACTAGAGACAAGCCTTCTGAGCAGAAGCTTATTTAGAATGAATGAATTGTGTTCTAATGGACTCCTTAGATATGCTTATCTGGAAGGAGGTGTGTGGAGGGGAAGCAGGTATGCTTCCTTCCTGGATCTGGATCTTCTCCAGGAAATTGAACTTCCTCCCTGCACAATTATTGGCCTTACACTTCACTTTGTGTTTCTCTTGAAACATGCTACACAATTGCTCCCCTTCTTGAGTTCTATTACTATTTTCCCTCTCCTAAGATTTCTCCCTTCCCAACCCTCACCAGTCTAATTCCCAAAGCAGTTAATGATATAAACTTCTACAGGAAGATTCCTTCTCCCTAAACATTAGCATCTGGGTTAGATGATCCTAGGCTCCACCACCACCCATTGTATAAGAAATTTTCACCAGATACAATAATGGTTCTGCTTCCCCTTATGAAACCAGGGGACTGATTTCCTCTGAGTGTGCTTGTTATTATGTAACCGTAATCTGTAACTATGCCTTGATGAAGTATTTTTTAAGAAAATGTGTGATCAGAAACAGTAAAATGTGTATAGGAGATCAATGTCCTTAGGTATTAGATGTGGAAGCAATGACCATGGATGCACAATAGGGGGTGGGGGGATGGTTGGGAGGGGGAGAAATAGTTTCAGGCAGAGATTCCTAATGGACATTAGCTTGTTTAGCGACATGTCCTTAAAGGATATCAGGATGTGGAGAGAATGGTTTCTGGGCTTGTGGGCACTGATGCTTTCCATCAACAGATAGATCTACAGGTAAAACTTCAAACTCAGTATTAGTTGTTACTCTTAGTTCTAGTTTTCATTTTTCCTTCCATCACCTGTCATCTCCCCAGCAATCTCAGCATTGCTTTGGTTATCACAGATAAACTTTGAACAAATTAGATATCTGTGCTGCTCTTTTCTGAAATCTGACATCTTAAGAGGAGATGGAGCCTGTTCAAGGAGAAGCCAAAAGGTTCTAGAGCAATGAAAAGAATGTGTTATCTGGTTGTATAGAAGCTTAGTGTTATGATAGAGGAAAGAGACCAGAAGGGGTAAAAAGGTAAGGAGAAGAAATAGGGTATTTAGAAGAGGTACATTAAGACACAGAACCAATTAAGTTTAAAGAAAATTCACTATGCAAATAAATATATAATACTAAGAAGCTTTACTTGAGTAAAAACACTTTATAAAAATTGAAAATTGGTAATAACATTAAAAGTGCTATAAAATATTAGACAAAAGAAATTCAAATTAAAACCATTTAAAAACTCTGAGGTTGTACCTCACACACCACTTATATCTGTGAAAGTCAAAAATTGATGAAACTATACAATTACTAAGAGATCTGGAAAAAGCAACAACTAAAACACAATTGTTAGCCATAAAGATTACTCAAAATGATGCATAAAATAATTTGGAATTTTCTGAAAAAAATGAAGAAACCTGAGCCAGTGATCTCAGCACTGAATATTCATTCAAAGGAGATTAAAGACAGAGATACCACACATATTCCAAGAGATCAGGGTACAATCTGTGACAGCAACAAAATGGATAGGAAATGACTCTGACAGGGAATGGTGAGAAACTTTGTGCCATGTGAATATAAAGTGTAATTGGCAAACTGTCATAAATAGTCACTGTGTCAAGCAAAGTTCTTGCTTGAAGTTTTATATAGGTTACAAAAGGATTCAGTAAAGGAAGTGTATCTAAAGAGTATAGTAAGAAACCAAAAGGAATCATAGTTTTCTAGATAATACAAAGTAAAGTAGATTTGGATGAAATGGGGTAGAGGCAAGGAACTGAGGTAAGGGAAAGAGAGAAAGGTTGCAGGAAAAAAAGTGTTCACACTAATGTTAAGTTTATTAGCTGATAGACTGCTCAAAGTCATTGTGCATAATAAAATGTCGGCATCATTTGTTTTTACTCATAAAAGAGAAAAGGACCCAACTTTATATCCAGCTTGAAAGGGTGATTTATTTTATGATGCCTCTTCTCACCTCCAATGTCTCTGTCTTGATCTTTGTGTCTGTCTGTCTGTCTCTTTTTGTATCTCTGTGTCTCTGTGTGTCTCTTTCTGTCTCTGTCTCTCTCTCTCTCCCCCCTCCATACACACACACACACGTATGTTTCTCTGTCTCTGTCTCTGTCTTTCTTTTTCCTTCTTCCCCCCTTTCTCTTTCTCTCTTTTTCTTACTCTCACTTTCTTTTTGTTTTACCCACAGATCCATTTAAAGACATATAACAGAAATGAGAAATCATACAGGGATAACATTGTTCATTCTTTGGGGATTAACAGATGACGCACAGTTGAAGGTTCTGCTTTTGATCTTTCTGTTTCTGACCTACATCGTGAGTGTAACTGGGAACTTGACCATCATCACCCTCACTTTAGTGGATCAACACCTTAAAACCCCCATGTATTTTTTCCTCAGGAACTTTTCTTTCTTAGAATTGTCATTCACAACTGTCTGTATTCCCAGATTCCTGTACAACATGTCAACTGGAGACTATACTGTGTCCTATAATGAATGTTTCACTCAATTATTTTTTGGAATTCTCTTTGGGGCTTCAGAGTTTTTTCTCTTGGCTGCCATGTCTTATGACCGCTATGTGGCTATCTGCAAACCCCTGCACTATGCAGCCATCATAAACAACAGAGTCTGTAACAAGCTCCTCCTGAGTTGTTGGGTGTCTGGGTCGATGATTATCATTCCAATAATTGGTTTTGGTCTTCAACTAGAATTCTGTGACTCCAATATCATTGACCATTTTGTCTGTGATATATCACCATTGCTGGAGATCTCATGCTCTGATACACAGTTCATAGAAAGAATGGTTTTAGCCCTTGCTGTGTTCACACTCATCATCACCTTAGTGTTAGTGGTTATATCTTATGCATATATCATTAGAACTATTTTGAGATTCCCTTCAGCTGAGCAAAGGAAAAAAGCCTTTTCTACTTGTTCCTCCCACATGATTGTTGTCTCCATGACTTATGGAACCTGTATCTTCATCTATATCAAACTTCCTACCAAAGAAGGGGTGGCTTCGAATAAGATAGTGTCAGTACTTGCAACCTCAGTAGCACCTGTAATGAACCCCTTTATTTATACTCTGAGGAATAAACAAGTAATTAAAGCTTTTAGAGACACATTGAAAAAGATTGTTTTGATTTCAAAGTTATAAGAGGAAATTGACCTTCAGAAGCAATGTTAATAAATTAAAACTTGAATAACTTTGAACCCTTTATTCTGGATTTTATGACCTAATTTGATTCTCTATCTAATGCTCCCTTAGCCACAGCTTTTTTCGCACCTTCTTATCTCCTATCTATACATCTTCATTGATTGAGGCTTCCTCCTCCAAAATCCATTCCTCTTATTAAGAATTTTATTTACAACCACATCACTCATCCATTCATTTCTATAAAAGTCTAATGAATATTTTTTATAACCAACTAGGTATAAGAAATTTATTATCAATGAAATTTCCATTCCCCTATTTAATAGTCAGTATGCATTTGTTAAATGTGCTTTATATACACTCCAGCTCTTCTTCAAGTTGACTTCTTCCTAAAGTCTTTCTTTTCCATTAGGCACTTGAAGTAAATCTGGAAACATACCTTATTTTTCAAGCCAGAAACCAGATGACTGAGATTTTTCTTCTCCCAAGCTCTCAACAACTCTGACACTCAACACTCAACTAACAACTCAACAACTGACACTCATGCCAGTAAAAAGTATAGAGTATTGTGTCTCCACCGATAGGACATCCCATACAAATAGTTTTAACTACAAATAGAGTAATTTGAGATCCCAGGGAAGATGAATGATTTTGTACTTTTTTAAAAGAGATCAATCAATGAAATGGATTATGTATGCAAGATATAGAATCAAGAGAATACATGTACCATAATATTCAATAAATACAAAGACTGAAATTGCTGGTAGAAGTATTCACTATTTAACAAAAACTGTTGGGAAAGCAATCTGGCAGAAATCAGAGTTAGGCTAGTACTTTATATTATATACCAAGGGAAGTTACAAATGGATACATGACCTTGATTTGAAAAGTCATAGTATAAATAAATTAGGGAAGAAAAGAAGAAATTATCTTTTATATCAATGGCTAACTAAGAGGTCATATTTAAATAAGTCATAGAAGAAATCCTACAAGATTAAATGAACAAATGTTTATTATATAACGTTTTTAAAGTTTTGCAAAAGCAAACCCAAAGAAGTAAAAATCAGAAGGAAAACAAATAAATTGATTTGAATGACACATTCCTAATTGCTGTCCATTGCAATGATGAATACAAATGTAAAGTAAAAAAATATTTTATTTGAATTAAATTAAGAATTATACCATTTTTAATCATTTAATAAGTAAGGCTGTATTTTCAGTATTTTATTACTCCATGCATTCAAACTCCATACTCGAATTATTGAACTAGACTGAATTGATACTAGCACAAAATAAAAGTTAAATAAAGAAAAAATACCTTTAGGAATTGTATACAGTATACAGAAATATCAATATATAGCCAAAACAATGAACAGTCACTTATTATGCTCCTATTCTGTGTCAGGCACTGTCCTAGATAGTGGAGTTATAAAGACAAAAATTTAAACAGCTCTTCTAAAATAACTAGTATCAAAACTATGCATCAATATGCATAGGACAAACAAGTAAATCTATAATATGTTAATAATAATACATCAGAAATAAATATAAACCATGAAATAATTTTTCACCATACTAAAAAATGTAGTAATTAACATATACTTTAGTGATCATGTGACATTATATGTAAGGCACTTATTATATGAACAAACATTAGTGCTATCATCTACTTACATATTCCCCTGTAACATTTTAAGTCAGTCTGATCACCAGTCAAAGAATTCTCTAAAATCCATTGAATAATCTAATGGGCAACCATAATCTTTATCAGAATGATAGTCTTGTATTGCTAAACCCCAATTTTGTGAAAGTCCCAAGGTAGCTTAGAAGCTTTGCTATAAGCTGTCTCTACTCCAGGAATCTCTACAGCCAAAGTTCTAAGCAAAGAAGATATTAATATAGATGTAATTCTATTTGAATAACTGTTCATGTTAGTATATTACTTTCTCTTCAACTTCACCTGAAATGTCTATTTCTGAGACACATGTTCAAATCAACTTTCTGACTATCAAGTGGTAGTCTCTCTTCCTTAGAATCTACTAAAATACATGACCATCATTCACTATCTGTTCATAGAGAAGTGTAATTAACTCACCTATGGGTAATAAGGAGTTGTACTGAATTGTCTTCACAAGACATTGGACAGATTCTGGGTTTATTGCTACACCTGTCTATAGCAATAAGTAAGCTGCCCAGTCTCACCTTCATTTCTTAGCTTCCCTAGATTCAATTAAAATCCCAACTTCAGCAAAAAGTTTTTTCTGATCCCACCTCAACTTCCCTAATATAAATCCTTCCCTCTGAAATCACCTTCCATCTACTCCAAATATATCTTATGTGTCTAATAATTTATAAGTTCTCTCCTCCATTACAATGTCTACCAGGACAGGGTCATTGTTTTTGTCGTTTTTAACCTAAGCATTCAGTCTAGTGTCTGATACATACTAATCATTTAATAAATGCTAGTTGACTATTTGACTACCTAATATATTAATTAAATGCTACATTGCATTATATATAGGTGTGGGAGAGAGTGAATACTCAATTTTATTACCTAATGGAGGTGCAGAATCAAATAATTTTTTTGAGAGACAAGAATCTTAAATAATGTGAGGAAAACTAAGATGTCACTCTTCTTTCATCACCTGACTCACTGACATGTACCAAGCCTGCATATAATGCTATTGCTATTTTTTCCATTCCATACGGATACTGGCCCCACAGCAGCATACTTTATGTCTTTTGCCAAAATTGATTATAATAGAGATTCATTAATGACTTTTGAACATGAGTTCCCCAAAGGTCCTTTCACTTGTGAAGTCATTTGGTCCCCAGATACCTGAAGCAAAATGGACATATGAAACAAATATCCTCAATTGTTTGCGTACAATTTGGAGGGAAATGATTCTCCCTGACTAGACAGTCAAATTAGGGCATCCAAAGAAAGGCAAGATCAAAGAAGCCATTCCCTTTCCAATAGTTCATCTTTCTTTTAGCAAAATACACATTAAAATATTCCCTGCATTAAAAATAGGACAGAATCTCTAATGCAGCATCATTTTAGAGTTGTTAATAAGAAACAGAAAATGGTATATTCCAGAAGATGGTAACCTAAGAGAACTCCATACTGCCTATTAGACCGAGGTTATCGTTTTATAAGATAATGTAGACAGAAGTAGATACATGCTGTTCATTTTTGAGTCATTCCAGGGATTTCAGGATAAAATCTACTCACTGAGCCCTGAAGTATGTGCAGAAAAGTAAGTAAAATAATGGTTTTTAATATTATTATTTTCTTCTCTTTTTTACAAGTAGATGTGGCTGATTCCCCATACAGGAACAGAATGAAAAAAAGAAAGAGAGAGAAGAGAAAGAAGAGAGGGAAGGAGGGAGGGAGGGAAGAAGGAAAGAAGGGACCGAAAAAAGAAAGAAAGAAAGAAAGAAGGAGAGGAAGGGGAGGAGGAGGAGGAAGAAAGAAAGAAGGAAATAGGGAAGTAAGAAAGAAAGGAAGGAAGGAAAAGAAGAAATAATAATAACTGCAATATGTTTCAGAGAGAAAATATATATTACAACCTGTTATGTAAATCCTATCTGAATAACTAAATGAGATCTCTTGAAGAATCATATTTCAGTGCAGAATGGGGGTGGCGAGGAGAATTAGCTGAAGTGCAGAGGGAAACATTTGTTTAGCCACTGATTATCATTAATTAATAATTATTGAACAACAATTGTAGGGCACAAGGAATAGAGCACAGGCCCTGGAATCAAAAGAAACTTAACTGAAATCCAGCTTCAGTCCTTTGTGTGTGACCTTGAGTTAGTCACTTTATTCTATTTGCTACCAAAAAAAATTAATAAAGGAAGAAAAAAAGAATACTGACCAGGACCTATCCCAAAGAGAAGAAAATTTTCTGTCTTTTGTTTTTAACATCATATATACAGAAAGAAAGAAAAAGGTAACACCATCAAATACACAAAATCATCAATAAAGGATGATGGCTAAGAATCTCTGTGGTCAAATGTACTGCCAGGACTAATAAGATAGACGAGTCCATTCTGCCTGAGAACAGGATAATAACAAAATTATCAGATAAAGTGACCCAAACCTCAGGAAGCAGGGCACCATTCCAAAATCTCCTTTATTGTACCATCACACAGGTCATCCTCCTAATTCATGGAGAAAAAAAAAGTATCCTGTGCTTAACACAGATTAAAATGACATAAGAACTGTGGCATTTGTTTTGTTTGTCAAGAATAAAATCCAGCATTTATATCTGAGATAGTCTTCAGAATAATATGGACATTGACTTGTATCCTTTGATGGAAATGGGGTCATGTTTAGAGGTTCATAAATAAATGAGATATCTATGTGATCTCAGGGATACAGCAAGTTTTCTCTTTTACCATTACCTGCACATTTCTTGAATTTCCTCCATTAAAATTAATTATTTTGAATGAAAGCTTCCTTCCTGAAAATAAAAGCAACCCTAAGAGAGTTGACATGTAAAGGAAAAATTTTTCTTTTTCTTATTTTTAGGAGAATAATAGCTTTTTATTTTTCCAAATACATTCCGAGATAGTTTTCAACATTTAACTTTGTCAAACCTCATACTCCATCTTTTTCTCCCTCTCCCCTTCCACTAGATAACAAGCAATCTAAACATATGCAATTCTGCTAAACATTTTTCCTTATTTGTCATGATGCACAATAAAAATCAGAGCAAAAGGTGAAAGAAAAAAAAAACATGAGAAAGAAAAAAAACAAGCAAACAAAAACAACAAAAGGTGAAAAAACTATGTGCTTTCATTCAGTCTCCATAGTTCTCTCTCTGATGCCAATGGCTCGCTCCATACCAAAACTATTGGAATTGCCTTGAATCACCTCATTCTTGAAAAGAGCCAAGTGCATCACCTCAATCACCATTTAATCTTCTTTTTACTATGTACAATGTTTTCTTGGTTCAACTCATTTAGAATCAGTTCCTATAAGTCTTTCCAGGCTTTTCTGAAATCAGCCTGTTTGTCATTTAGAATATATAATATTATTACATAATATAACAGAACATATAGAACAATGATATTCCATTACATTCATATGTCATAACTTATTCAGCCATTCCCCAACTGATGTGCATCCACTTAATTTCCAGTTGAAGGGACAATTTTTCAATCATGGGAGTTGAAGTTACTGAGAAGAAGGACAAGTTGCTGGAAAAGGAGGAAGGATAATGTTTCAAATGGAAGAAATAATTCTTTAAGGTGTCATAGTGGTTTCTAAATGTCACAGTAAAAAATCTGGAAGGTAGATAAGGAAGATAAACTCAGAAACAAGTTTCTAGTAGTCCACAAGTCTGGCTCAAGAAATCATTCAATATGGAATTTGTACAAAACTTAAGAAAAATAGAAATGGCTTCTCCAAAACTCATGTATACAAGAATCCAAGATCATTATTCCATGCTTGTGATGGTGTCTGCAGCACTGAATTCTGCACTGTGTGAATTCACCATTCTGGGATACAGCATCCTTACTTGTCAAGACTTAGGCAGAATTCCCTTAGGGATCTTTGTGAGGAATATTTTATAGCAACCAAGTAAAATCCATTCCTACAAATACTTGGGTTCTCCTAATGAAGCTTAATCCAGGGGAATATGGAGGGAAACTGAATGCAAATGGAAACATTGTATAGCTACTGATTAAAATTAACTAGTAATTAGTGAAAAACCATTGTGACCAAATCCAGCTCAAATCCCAGTTAGACTGCCTGTCCTTTAACCTTAGAATTCCTGGGAAAGAGTGAACATATTGATCTGTTGATCTGACATCTACAGAAATGCAAAGTATGACTAGCAATAGCTAAAGCTGGACTATGGTGATTTCTCATTTAAATGCACCACTGGGATGGAGTACATGACCTGTTCCTATCTTAAATGAAATTAGCTCAATGATCAGAAGAAGGATCCTAAAATACAAGGAGAATCCCATTTAGGAACTTTATCATGACATACAAGCTGCCATCTCTAAATAGAAAACGAGAGAATTTTAAGTGCCATTCTTCACTATCTGAAACTAGGCAGAAATAAATCCACTTCAATCTCCCAGGCCTAAAGAACTAAATTTTCAAGGATATATATTTCCTTTATGGCTATGGTCTCTGAATGTGACTTCCCTCATTGTGCATGGAAATTTTTTAACATGCTATTTTCTTAAAAAATAAGAAATGAAAGTGCAAGGGAGACATTTTAATTAGTCAGTATTCCCCTGTAGGTAATCTTCTGCAGAAGGGAAACTGAATGCAAATGGAAACACTGTATAGCTACTGATTAGAATTAACTAGTAATTAGTGGAAAACCATTGTGACCAAAGCCAGCTCAAATCCCAGTTAGACTGCCTGTCCTTTCACCTTAGAATTCCTGAGAAAGAGTGAACAGATAGATCTGGCATCTATAGAAATGCAAAGTATCACTAGTAATAGCTAAAGCTGGACTATGGTGTTATAGTAGTTATTCATAGTGCAATTAATAGTAGTTATTCATAGTGCAATTATGTATCTCTTACCTTCTCTTTCAAATATTCCGTACCATTTCTAAATAATAATAATAATATGTCCCCTACTAAAAGCTAAACTTTCTTTGGGAGAGGCCATTATCAATTATTAATTACTTCTTGTATATTTCTTCATTATATCTTCTCTTATTTTATTTTTAAAAGAAAGAAACAGGAAACACAGGGTTGGGATGTAGCTGTTATTGTGCCACAGTTCTCTTTTAGTCCCCTGATCCAGTTTCCCTAATTGCTTTATTCAATTACTCTGCATCAGGTTATAACCATACCCTCTTAATGTTTGATAAATGTCTTACATCTTAGACCTTAGGCTATAATCATTCCCTCTTAATGTTTGATAGAATAAAGGTCTTTATCCATTTTAGACATCATTAGAATATTAGGAACCTCTCCAGTACCTCCCATTGTGTCATCCTAGGTGCCTTCCCTCCATTATGTTATCCTAGGTGTCTCCCCCCCATTAGGTCATCCCCATCTAGGTACCTCCCCCATTATGTCATTGTCCTTGTTACTCTATAAAAGAATCTAGTATCTGACATTCATAGTCTCATTCAGCCCTGGGACCAAACATAGATCCATTTGGTCCCACTAAATCTCTTCATTTAATAAATTCTGTATTAAATACTCTCTAATCTCTATCTTGCTCAGTTTCTCCAGTATTACACTATGATTCTACATAGAGGGAAATGGGGGGGGGATGTTGGAAGCAAGATAAAAGCATTAGGTCCAGTTTGGAAAATGGAGAGAAGCCCCATAAAACTCATACAGCAACCTTTTTTGTGACTGGAATTTTTCTTAAGCTAAATCTTTCCATCTGTTCTTTGGAAGGTCTCCCAAATAAAATGACTACAAGACTCTCAGGAAGTACAGAAGAGAGCAGCTGATGAGCTCAGCTAATAGAGTTGCTATTCATCCTTATCCAACTCTTCATCACCCAATAGACCGTGCTGCCAATGGGGTTTTCTTGTAACAAAAATTGGAATGCATTGCCATTTCCTTCCCTAGTTGATCCTTTTGTCAAGCAAACAAAGATTAAAGCATTTCTAGGGTCATACACCTAGAAAGAGTCAGAGATTAGATTAGAACTCAAAATTTCCTGACTTCAGGTCTGCTCTCTATCCACTGAGGAACCAACAATTCTAAGAGAAGAGAAAAGCATGAAGAAAAATCAGTTCATAGTACAAATAATATGCCTAATAGAAATGAGCCAAAAAAAAAACAGTGTTAGGAATAAGAGTTTGTAGCTGTGAGTAGACATGAAATGGCCTCACAGTTGTGCAGGGGAGAGAAATTTTCTTCACTCCCAATACAAGTTGGAACAACGATGGCAAGCTTGCCATCTGAGTGATTCGGGAATAAGACCGTCCTGGCCAGATACCATAATTATTATACTTCTCCTTATAGACCTAGAAGATTAATCTCCTGGATGTGTGCTTGTTAGTCTAAAAGCGTAAGACAGTGTATTGGCTAAGTATTTTTAAGAAAACATTTGGTCAGAAAGAGTAGAATGGGCCTAGGAAATAATCAGTGCTAATAGGAATTAGATTAATAGTAACAAGGTATATATACATTCAAGGTAATAGATAGGAGGTTTGATATTGTGTGGATAGTTTCAAAGTAGAGATTCCTAATGAGCTTCAGCTCTTTTAGCTACAGATTCTTAAAGAATATTAGGATGTGGAAAGAATGGGTCTTGGAGCTGCTTGACCATAAGATTTTCCCCTAAGACTTCAAAAGCAACCTTTATTGTTCTAAATGACTATATAGATTTAGAGACATTTATAAATCTTGATTTCTCCTTCCATCACCTCTCCTGCCCAAGAAATTCAGCATTGCCTTGGTTATAATAGATAAACCATAGGCAAAGAAGATATCTATGATGCTCTGTTCTGAAGTCTTGTCCTCTGCAGAGAAGATTGAGCCTGTTCAGAGAGAAGTCACAGAGGTCTAGAGCCATAGAAAGGATATGTAATCAGATTATAAACAAAACTGTTTTTATGATAGAGAAGAGCCCAGAGATGGTGACAAAATGAAGAGAAGAAATTGGGCTTTTAGAGAAGGAGCATAAAGGCACAAAATTTTCCATGGATCCAGTTACTTAAGTTTAAAGAGTGTATACTATGTAAACAGATAAGAATAAGAACTATGTCCCTTATTTAACAAAAAATTCACAAGACAAGAATAGAAAATTAGGAATAACCATTAAAATACTATAAAATTTTAAAAGTAAAATTAAACAATTTATTAAAACTCTGATGTTTTACCTCACTTTATATATCAGCAAAGGCCAAAAACAGAAAATTTGAAAGGGATCTGTAATGTTGGTCCTAGGTAGGGAGAAATGGGAAAAAGTATTATAAGCAAGAGGAAAGCATTAGGGGCCAGTTTAGAAATTGGAGAGAAGCCCCTTAAAACTCACACAGCAATCTTTTTGTGACTGAAGGTTTTCTTAAGCTAAATATTCCCATCTGTTCTTTGGAAGGTCTCACAGATCAATTGACCAGAGGACTCCCAAGAAGTATAGAAGAGTGGGCTGATGAACTCAGGTAATGCATGTGCTGTTCAGCTTTATTTGACCCTTCAGGATTCAATAAACCATAATGTCAATGTGGTTTTTCTTGTAAAAGAAACTGGAATGCTTTGCTATTTCCTTCCCTAGTGGATCTTTTTGTCAAGCAAATAGAATTTAAGACTTTTCCAGGGTCATACACTAGAAAGATTCTGAGGTTGCATTAAAAACACATAACTTCCTGACTCAAGGTTTGCTCTCCATTCACTGAGGAACTAACAATTCTAAGAGAAGAGAGAAGCATGCAGAAAAATTGGTTCATAATCCAAATAATATGCCTAAAAGAAATGAGAAAATAAAAAAAGAAAGAAAGAGAGAAAGTGTTAGAGGTGAAAGTTTGCAGTTTGGGGTAGAGATTAAATAGCCTCACAGCTGGGCAAGGGAGAATAATTTTCTTCATTCCCAATACAAGTTGAAAAAAAGATAGCAAGCAAACCTTCTGAGTGGTACAAAGCTGATTGGTAATGGAGAGTTTACTTTGAATGAATGAGCTATGGGCAAATGGACTTTTAGATGGCTTTATCTGGGAGAAATGGTAAGGAACTGATGTGTTCTCTCCCTAACTATGGATCCCTCCTCTTTAGGAAATGGTCCTTTCTCCCTTCATAATTACTGTCCCCAAGCATCACTTCATAAAGATGATGCACTTGAATATGCTGTACATCTGATCCCCTCCTTCCTGTCCATCTCTCTGAAGTGTACTTCCCTCCCCCAAATACCATTAATCTAATTCCTAAAGCAATTGATGATCTATGTTTCTATAGGAAGGTATCTCCCTCCCTTCATATTAGCATCTGGCTAAGATTGTCCCAGCCTCCACACCACTCTTTCCTATGAGGAATTTTCACCAGATAGCATAATGCTTCTGCTTCCCCTTATGGACCTAGAGGACTGATTTCCTCTGAGTATCATTGTTATTCTGTAATTATAAGGCAGTGTCTTGGTCAAGTATTTTTTAAGAAAACATGTGGTTGGAAAGAATAGAATGGCACTAGGAGATTAGTGCTTCTAGGAAATAGATTAATAGCAGCAAAGGATATAGATTCAAGATAGTGAATAGTAGTTACAGTAGTGTGTAAGTAGTTTCAGGTAATGATGTCTAATGGACTTCAGTTCCTTTAGTTACAGGTCCTTAAAGAATATTATGATGTGGACAGGATGGTTCATGGGCTAGTACGCAGTAAGACTTTCCACTAAGCTTTCATGAGTTGCCTTTCTGTCATTCTAAATGACTGCTTCAATGTCACCTTCCCTCACCTCTCCTGCCCTTAGGAACTTCAGCATTGCCTTTGTTATAATAGATAAACCTTGGGAAAATAAGATATCTACAATGCTCTGTTCTGAACTCTGTCATCTTAAGAGAAGATTGAGCCTATTCAAAGAGAAGTCACAAAGACCTAGAGCAGTGGAAAGGATGTCATCTGATTAAATACAAAACTAGTTCTATGATAGAGGAAAGAGCCCAGATATGGTAAGAAAATGAAGAGAAGACATTGAGCTTTTAGAGGAGGTGCATAAATGCACAGAATTTTTCATAGACCCAATTAGTTAAATTTAAAGATTGTACACGATAAGAAGAACCATTCCCCCCTTTAACAAAAATTTCACAAGACAGTAATAGAAAATTAGGAATAACCATTAAAATACCATAAAAATTAATTTAAAAGTAAAATTACATAATTCATTAAAACTCTGAGGTATATCTCACTTCATAGATTAATAAAGGTCAAAAATAGAAGAAACTATACTATTTGAAAGGGATATGGAAAATCCAACAACTAAAGTACAATTATTAGAAATAAAAATTGGTCAAAAATGATCCATAATAAAATTTGAAGTTTTCTGTGAAAGGTGAAGAAACTCTTCATAGCTCTGAGCCAGTGATCTTGCCACTGAATCTATATTCAAGGGAGATAGGAAACAGAAAGAATCACCACATGAATTCCATGAGATTGTGGTTTTCTGTGTAGCAGACAAAATAGATATGAAGTGAGTGTCTGACAATAGGGGAATGACTGAAAACTTTGTGCTATATGAACATTAAATATATTTGGCATACACTTTCACAGAAGGTCACTTTGTAGGTCTTGCTTAACTTTTTTATCTAAGTCACATCAAAGAGATAAATCTAGAAATGAATGTGCTGGGAAAAGAAAAGAAATCATAACTTTTTTGTATAATACCAAATCAAGTCAATGTGGAAGGAATGGAGTGAGGGCAAAACCCAAGGGGGGAGAAAGACAGATTGGGGACAAAAGTCTTAGCCAAAATTCTATGTACTCAATAAATAGCTGATTAACTACTCTAAGTCACTGAAGATAATACAATGTTGAGATGACTTTTTTAAGCCAGTGACAGAATAAAGAATTCAAGAATGACTTCTGAGCATTTATATCCAAATTGCATTGCTGATTTACTTTGATAGCTTTTTTCAGATGCAGTTTCTTTCTCTCTCTCTCTCTCTGTCCTATTTTATTTACAGATCCATCTAAAAAAAGAGGTTAAAAATGAGAAACTATACAGGGATAACATTATTCATTATTCGGGGACTGACAGATGACCCACAGTTGAAGGTTCTGCTTTTTATCTTTCTGTTTCTGACCTATATGCTAAGTGTAACTGGGAATTTGACCATCATCACCCTCACTCTGGTGAATCCCCATCTTAAAACTCCCATGTATTTTTTCCTTAGGAACTATTCCTTCTTAGAATTGTCATTCACAACTGTCTGCATTCCCAGATTCCTGTACAACATGTCAACTGGGGACTATACTGTGACATATAATGGATGTTTCACTCAGTTGTTTTTTGGTATCCTCTTTGGGGCCTCAGAATTTTTTCTTTTGGCTGCCATGTCTTATGACCGCTATGTAGCTATCTGCAAACCCCTGCACTATGCAGCTATCATAAACAACAGAGTCTGTAATCAGCTCCTCCTAGGTTGTTGGATGGCTGGATTGATGATTATTGTTCCTGTACTTGGTGGAGCTCTTGAACTAGAATTCTGTGACTCCAACATCATTGACCATTTTGTCTGTGATATATCACCATTGCTGGAGATCACATGCTCTGATACACAATTCCTGGAAAGGATGATTTTAGCCTTTGCTGTATTCACCCTCATCATCACCTTAGTGTTAGTGATTCTATCTTATGCCTACATTGTCAGGACTATTCTTAGATTCCCCTCAGCTGAGCAAAGGAAAAAAGCCTTTTCCACTTGTTCCTCCCACATGATTGTTGTCTCCATGACTTATGGAACCTGCATCTTCATCTATATCAAACCTTCTGAAAAAGAAGGGGTGGCTATGAATAAAGTGGTGACAGTACTTGCAACCTCAGTGGCACCTGTAATGAACCCTTTTATTTATACTCTGAGAAATAAACAGGTGGTTAAAGCTTTTAGAGACACATTGAAAAGGGTTATACTGATTTCAAAACTATAAAAGGCAATTGACATTAAGGAGCAATGGTAGTAAAAGAAACCTTGAGTAATTTTGAATTCTTTGTTCTGGATCCTGTTACTTCATTTTATTCTCTTACAAAGGCACCCTTACTCACAACTCCTTCCCTGCTTTATCCTTTCTAAGGACTTCACTTGTTTTTAATAACCTCAATCACTAATCCATTTCTATAAATCCAATGAACATTTATTTAGAACTAACTGTGTATAAAACACTTACTAGCAAAGGATTTTCCAGCTCTCTACTTAATAGTCACTATTCATTTATTACATAAATTTTATGTACTAGTACTGTACTGTTAAAAAATACATATGTGAAAAGAAGAAAAGCTAATTTCTTACTTCACAAGAAATTAAAATATAATTGGGAAATTTGCACATCTATACACAAAAACTGAAAAGTTGGAGGGAGAAGAAAGGTACTCTGCATGAGGATATAGCAGAGAAGTCAGTCAGAAAGGTTCCCATAGCAGTGAGAAATGAAGGAATATTTTAATTCAGCTCTCTCTTTAACAAGAAGTTTAGAGTTCATGACTTCATCATTCAATGAGAGTAATTGGGTAGTGATAAGTCCATCACCAACACTAGTAAAATTTACTGGATGTATATGATGTAAAGCATCCCAATAATGATCTTCCTGAGGCATGGTGAAGATACCAAAGAATACTCAAAGTAGAGCAGCAAAGTGAAAAATCAATTTTTCCTCTTGATCCATGTCATCAAATATGAACTCCAAATACTGGGATCTATTTTGTAATTGCTATATAGGACACTGGGCTTAAAACCATGGAAGGTGAAAGTGAAAGCTTCAACATAAAAAATCACCTTCAAAGTCTGGAGGATGCCCTGAAATAAGAAATCAGAAATTAATACCTTTCACCTTTTACTAACATCTATTTTTTTCCCCTCAGACTCAAGATATGGATTTTTCTCCTTCCTCTAAAAATAACTCATTTTCCCTGCAATACAGACTAAATTAATTTTAGCACCATATTTTATTGCTATATAAAAGACAAATTATCACTTTTTTGCCTCTGGGAGCATATAAAGGGGAAAAACATTTTTTGGTTACAATTTGCTCTTTTCTGCAATTCAGTAATTTTAAAAAGTTACTAATGGCACTCATTCACATGTGTTTTTTCCTCTAAGTCTTTTAGCTCTATTAACAAGTATTTTCAAGCCTTTAAGTACTCCATTGTTTTTACTTCCCTCTAAGACAATTAACAGAGGGGAAAGTTGACTAGATTCCTAGTAATACATTGTATGTAACCTTTGGAGATATTATTACAATCTACAAAGTGAGGACCTTGGACTGATTATTCCATCTAAAGAAAGGAACTATTTTATTGTTAGTATTTTTTTCTAATCTATCTCATTAAATACCTTTGTTTTGAATTAACTGTGTCTTTTGTGTGATTATTAAAGACAAATACATTGGTGGGGCCTCATAAATCATTATGAGCCATGCTTTTCAGGGAAGGTACACTAACTGTGTAGCACCAGGAAGCATTTCTCTCACTCACAAAATAGTCCTAAGACTAGGCTCCAGCATGTTTGAGGTATTCTCTAAATTCACATCCACATAAATTCATTATCCCCTGCCTTCCACCAAGAAAACCAAAATAACATCACTTTATTAGAGTCAAGTCATACTGTGTCTGACTATGGCTGAGCAGTCCAATACAAGTTCTGAATGCCTGGCCACAGGTTAGATGCAAACACTCCCTATGAATATTTAGGTTGCTTTCATAAGTATATATATATATATATATATATATATATATATATATATATCTTCCAAGCAACTTCAATTCTGCTTTATTTATAGACTACAGCATCGTCTCTGATGAGGGCACACCTTGCTGAATGGTCCCCTGCCATTGTCTCCCAAGTCATACAATCAGTTCTAAAGTTCTAAGAGAGATCTTGAGGATGTTCTTGTATCTTTTTTTCTGACTATCCTGTAAGTGATTGCCAACAGTTTTATAAGCAAATCAACTTTCAAAGAATTTCAAACTCAGCTAAATCACTGACAAATCATAATTTCAGAAAACTAAATATGAATCACACTATCCACATCCTACCAGAGAGAAGTGAGGTGAACATATAATTTTGAACATAATTAATATGGAAATTTGTTTTGCTTTACTATACATATTTAAGGTTTATTTAATTGTTCAATGGTGAGGAAGAGTGGGAAGGAATGAAAATAAACGGTTATTAATTGGAAAATAAATTTAAATTTTTTAAAAAATCAATTTTTAATTTTAATTTCTAAAAACACAAACAACAGGGTCACTTTTAATTAAATGGCTAAAACACATATGTGAAAACTTAATTTTTTTAACTTAATTTTTTTTTACTTTTTTTTCATTTTTTTCATTGATAATTGTCTCTAAAAAAATAAAAAATAAAAGTAAAAAGATAATTATGTCTCTAATCCAAAGATCTCACTCTCATTCCAAATGGGAATTCCTTATAACTCCCTGTTTGTTTCTAAGAAATAGACCAAACCCTAAAATCTTATGCCAGAATAAAGAAGTTCACAATTTTATCAGGCGTTAGTTAATAGTAATTATCTAATACAATTCCAATTTAAACACATGCAACCCCAAAAGTTAAAATGACAAAAAATTGCCCTTTCAAGTCCATCTACAAGTGAGGAGAATATGCGAGAAAGACTTTAAGAAACTAGGGTACTTTAGGACCCTGAGGAAAAGGATTGGAGAAATCTGGACCCAGGTGTCTGGCTGCTGATCTGCTGCCCAGTGATTTGTCCATCCTCCATGCCAGATATGGTGAGGAGCCATGTACAAGATGTTGGGGCACCAGAGTAAACTCCAGAAGAATCCATGCCAGCAAGGGATGCCAACCTAGCCAAGACAAGATTCCACAAGTTTCTCCAAGGAGAAGTGAGGAAAATCCCAGAGAGAGATTTTTTTTTTTTTGAAATTTTTCTATACGTCTCTGGTTCAGACACTCAAAAGGCTTTTAGTCATGTAAATTAGACCTACTTAAAAATACAATAGACTAATCAAGTTAGATGAATTTAAGAATAATTTATTAATAATAATTAAGAAATTCTTCACCATTTCACATGGAACAATAATATTACATCATAATCACATACCACAATTTATTCAATCATTTCACGGGAGGATGGACATTCCCCCTCTATTTCCATTTTTTTGCCTCCAGAAGACAGTTGCTATGAATATTTTGCATACGTGGGTCATTTTTCGTTTTCTTTTCATCTCTTTTTTGATTCATGCCTAGTACTACTATTATTAGGTCAAAGGAAATACATGAATTTGTAGCCTTTTGGGCATGGAGCATATATTTTAATCATTTGTAAATTGGGGCATAACGCTTATTTTTTATAAACTTGACAGTTATCTGCATGGTTGAGAAATGAGACCTTATAAAAGAAAATCGCTTCAAAACTTTTTGCAATTACTATTGCTAATTGTATTTCCCCCCATTTATCCTCTTCTCTCTTTTTACTCTCCTTAAGGGGTTTACTACTGACCACTCTCTCCTTCAATATGCCCTTTCTTTTATCACCCACTCTCCTTTCCCTATTTTATTCCCCTCCTATTTTTTTGCAAGTCAAGATGGATTTCTATACCCATTTTGAGTGTGTATGTCATTTTCTCTTTGAAGCAATTTAAGTGAGAATAAGGTGTTCTTATTCCCCTATTTCTCCCCTTCTTCCCCTTCACTGAAAAAGCTTTTTCTTGCCTCTTTTTATGGCAGACAATTTACACCAATCCACTTCCTCTTTTCCTCTTCTCCCATTACATCCTCTCTCACCCTTTAAATTCATTCTTTTTAAGAACACATCCTTTACTTCTTCACTAAGGGGCCCCTTGAGTTCTGTACTAAGGGAAATATGACCAAGTTTCAGACTTCAGGACAGCTTGAGCCCAAAATGTGGGGTCATATTCTGTGACTTAAT